>NC_136069.1:415831413-417184495 GCF_964261635.1 Lissotriton helveticus | reverse complement strand
ATCATTGCACGCTTCCTGAACTTTGCCGACAGGGACTTGATTTTGAGAGAGGCAAGGAAGCTGGGAGAGATCCGCTTTGAGAAATACGCATATCATGATTTTCCCAGACTATAGCCAGGAGGTACAGAAGCAGAGGCGATCCTTTGATGCAGTGAAGGCGAAATTGAGAGACCAGAAAATTGCCTATATGCTACTGTTCCCGGCGAAACTTAAGGTGCTCTTTGGTGGACAGTCCCTCTTCTTCACACACCCGGAGGACGCATGGCAGTGGCTGGAGGAGCGACCGATCCTTAACAGCAGGGAGATAGCCAATCGGGATCTGCTGGACAGGTCTGTGAGAAATGCCACCCACTGGGAACTCCCTAAGGCGCAGAGACTGAAGGCTAGAAGATCCACGAGGCGGACCCCAGTGACACCATATAGGGGTCCAGACACAGGATGGGTGCGAAGGGGGCGCTCGGCCTCGCCAAACGGGGCGACTGGCTCAGGATCCAGATTTGCAGCACTGCACATCACGGCCCGCTCAGAGGGTGAAGTCGACGAGGCACTAGACTGTCGCACATCGGGCGGAGAAGAGGAGGAGGATGAGGGACAATCTGATCACCCACTGGTACAAGAGATCCGTGTACTGGAACAGGACTTGTCAGGACAACACAGCGCACCAGAATCTGAGATTCCGGACTCTAAATCATGAACGGATGCGGACCCGCAGTTAGGTAGAACCAGGCGTCCACTTGCAATGAGGTGTGGACAGACTCTCTGATACCTGACGGTTCCATGGGACTGGAATGGCAGCTGGTCGCAGGGAAGCACGCAAGTTGGCACCCCCTTATGTTTTGTTCTGCACTTTTGCGGTGTTCTTGAAAGTTTGTAAGGGAGGGTATAGTGGGTGGGCGACAGGCCTACTCCTACTGAAAGTCATGTCCCGCTTAGGGGCACTTCTGGAAGGGGAGGGACGTGGGGAGGGGGAGAGGGGAAAGGGTTTTCTAGTTTGTTGGGGTAGGGGAGAGCGTAGGAAAACAAGTTGGGGACATTGGGGGGGGGAGGTTGGATACGGGAACACTCATTGGGAAACAGTCAGATCCACGAGAATCAACGTTGTCGCAAACAGCTGCTATGGTCTCCTACTGACCTCCAGACGAGCAACACAGTATGGCAGATACACTAACGACTACTGAAAGAACTCAATGGGGGGTCTCCATTCTGACGTGGAATGTTAATGGATTGGGGTCCAAAATAAAGAGAGGATTGGTAAACGCATACATCAAAAGGGTCGCCCCTGACCTTATCCTCCTGCTGGAAACACACCTTAGGGCGGGAAAATGTACGTTCATAGCGAGGGGGAGATATAAAGTCCTGACTCACGCGGGCTATACGTCAGGAGCCAGGGGAGTCGCAATCCTAATTAGCAAAACACATCCCTTTACCGTCACACGCTCATGGAGTGATCCACAGGGTACATACGTGGGAATACAGGGGACGTGGAATAGACTGCACATGACAGTTCTCAGTATACGCCCCGCCAAAACTCCAATCGCGCACTCTCAGGGAAGTAGCGTCCATCCTATTGGACACGGCAGACACGATGCAAATAGTGGGGGGGGGACTTCAATGATGTCATGTCTGAAGAATTAGACCGTTCAGGTGCAACACGCAGAGGGGGGACGCAAACGGCATTGGCAAAATACATGGCGGGGATGGGGCTCACTGACACATGGCGTTGGCGACACCCGACACAGGAGACGTTCTCCTTTTACTCAGGGGCCCATAAAGCCTTCTCCAGGCTGGACTACATTTTTATTGCACGGAAATACCTGGCGGAGGGGGATGAGTTCACCTACAAAGCAAGGGGGATATCAGATCACTCACCTCTGTATGCACACTTAGGGAAAAACACGGTGAGGCGAGAGACTGAGTGGTGCTTGGCAGCATGGGACATACAAACCCCCGAGATAACACGAGGACTGAGGGCAGATATAAAGGTGTATGTGGCGGAGAACAGGGGTTCAGTAGACTCCAGTATTACCTTCTGGGAGGCCATGAAACCGGTGTTGAGGGACAGAATCAGAGGGAGACTAAGGGATGAACGCAATAAACAGCACAGGGAGGCTGCAGGGCTAGAAACTGAAATCCTAGCGCTAGAAAGGGAATACCATGTACACAAAGGGGAGGGCACACTGAGGCAGTTGCAAGACAAACAAAGGGAGTATAGACAACTGGTCTCTAATGAGGCAAAGACACAATCGCTAGCAACATTGCACCGCCTATATGATGTAGGTGACAAGTCAGGCAAACTTCTGGCTTGGCTTAGCAGGAAAGAACGAGCAGCAAGGTGGGTGGAAAAAATCAGGAGAGACGGGGGAGGCATGGAAACTACAGACAAGGGCATAGCAGAGGCGTTGGCACTCCACTATGAGACTTTCTATAGAGGCAGAGACCTCGGATCAGTTGATGAGGCCCTACAATATATGGAGAATGTGGACATCCCATTGCTGGATGCAGAACTCAGCGCCCCACTAGAGGCGGATATCACATTGGAGGAGATTAGTACAGCCATAAATAAGTTAAAAACGGGGAAAACACCGGGACCCAATGAGTTTCCGGCGGAATTCTTTAAAAAAACGGCCGACTTGTTGACGCGTCACCTGTTGGCCTTATATGTTGAAGCGTATGAGATAGGGACACTCCCGCGGGACCTAACATTGGCGACCATAGTACCGCTACACAAACAGGGCAAGCCAGAGACGACGCTATTTAGGGCGAGACTGCTGCAAGGTGAGCCTGCTTAGGGTTCCTGAGGCCAAGATTGCACTTGGCGCCTCGCTTTTGACCGCGCTGGTCGCGCGCTTGTTAGCTCTTCAATTTTAAAATAACCTTCGTTTTTTGTGGACTTTGCTTATTAATTTTTTAGCCTGCCTCCCTGCTACTAATTTTTTCTGGCCCTTACCTGCACTGTAATCTGTTAACACCACCGCTGTTGGGCGGATCCGGGTTACCGGGAGGGTTTGGACTGAGCGCCATCTTTGTGAGGGGAGTAGTGCGAGCGCCATCTTTGAGCGTCCAGGTCACCTGGGACGCCGAGACGACGCTATTTAAAGCTCGCCTGACCAGCGCAGCGGTGAAGCGCAGCGGTGCGCCTTCCCTGCGCCTGAGTCGTGCCAGAGTCCTGCCCGTCTGCGCTCGTCAGCGTCTCGGAGGCGGTCGAGGCGGGACTCTGGCTTCACGGGTAGGCTTTCAGGGATGATTGTCTACAGCGCGGCCGCTTTATGTGCGCTTCGCCCTGTGAGGCGTGATTGTAAATCTCTTTTTCCCGGTGGTCGCCAATTGGGCAAAGGATTTCCTGGTTGTGCTTGGCGTCCTGTACCCCTACCACCTCGTATCTTGTCCTTTCCTCCCGTAGAATGTCACTGCGCCTTGTTAAATACTAGATCTCTGGCGCGTCACTCGGTGGAGATCTGGGACCTCCTTGCGCTCTCTAAAATGTCCTGTCTTTTTTTGACAGAGACTTGGTTGGGGGCGGGCTCTGAACCGGACATCGCTAGTGCCCTTCCACCCAACTTTACCATCCTAAGGAGAGACAGAACGGGAGGCCGAGGTGGCGGAGTGGCCCTAGTTGTCGACAAGTCCCTGGAATGCTCCTCTTTCCCTGTGGATAACATCGCTGGATGTGAAGCTCTTGGCTTTATTCTCCATCTGTCAGCTTCACATACCTGCACAGGGATCCTTGTCTACAGACCTCCAGGGCCCATAGGCTCGTTTTTTGAGGACCTGTAGGCGGCGTTGTCAGTACCCTGTATGCGCTCAGCGCGCTGCTGGGCGATTTAAATCTGCATATGGATTCAACAACTGACGCTGAAGCGTCCAAACTTCGGGATATTACCGAGATGTTTGGGCTGGTTCCTTTTATCGACAGTCCCACGCATGTCAAAGGGCACACGCTTGATTTAATCTTTTCCACCGTGCCGATTAAGGTGTCCCTCCCTTTACCGGTTCTGTGGTCTGATCACTTCTTAATAAATTTTGTTTTATTGGCTGAGTGTCAGATTAGCCATAGAACTCACAAGGATGGGTCTCGCCAATCTAGAGCCTTCCACCTGGTGACAGCTGATATGCTCGCTGACGCACTCTGTTTACACCCTTGTACCATGACAGGGAACCTAGAAGCCGACCTGCTGCTAGTCCAAGACTGGCTTCAGGCAAGATTTGAAGAGCTTGCCCCTCGAAAGCCGGCTAGGACAGCCCCCTGTCAGGACTCGACTCCTTGGTTTACTTCCATTTTACGGAAAGCGCGCCAGGACTGTAAAAGGGCGGAAAGGCTCTGGCAGCGCAAGTACGACCCTGAGGAGAAATTGAAGTACAGGGGTGTTATGAAATTATATCACAAACAGATTGCCGAAGCTAAAAAGAACTACTTCGAGCATAGAATAGATCAGGCTGATAATACGAGCCGGGAACTATTCCGTATTGTGAAAGAATTCGTGGATCCTGTTGCAAGCGCCCGTGTACATTCCCATACGGAGGAGTGGATCAGGCAGCTCGCTGACTTCTTTGTGGCTAAGATCTTAAAGATTCAGGACTCTTTTGGTAGGGTGGGGCCTCTGAAAGCTGCTGTGGCCTTGGAGAGCGATCTAAAGCTCCCCCCTTCTGCTGAAATTGAGTCTGGGCCCACGCTATCGGCGTTTCCCCCGCTCTCTTGCGAAACCTCACTTGAGCTGCTTTCCCGTTTGAAATCTGGATCCCCCTTGGATGCTTGTCCGGCTAAATGCCTGAGCAATGTGGCGTCAGCTGTAAACAACTTGCTTAACCCTTTGCTCAACATGTCTTTGAGCTCCGGAGTGGTCCCTAGAGAGTGGAAGCATGCTCTCATTCTCCCGCTGATTAAAAAACCTCTGCTTGACCCCTTGCAGTTGGCCAACTATAGACCAATCTCCCTCCTCCCTGCTCTGGCGAAGGTGGCGGAGAAACATGTTCAGCATACTCTTACCACCTTCATGGACAATAACAAACTGCTGCATGACTCCCAATCTGGCTTCCGTGCCAATTATAGCACGGAGACAGCTCTTGTGGAGGTGACCGACGCCATCAGGGAGACGCTTGATCTTGGGGGAAAGGCTATGTTGGTCTTGCTGGACCTGTCGGAGGCATTCGACACCGTCCCACACGCAGGCCTCCTTTTAAGACTCAAGGAGGTAGGACTGCGGGGGACGGTGTTGGATTGGTTCCAATCATTCTTAGCCGACCGTCGACAGGTGATCTGGGCTCCACCGTTCTCCGCGGAAATGCCTTCGCTAGAGGTGGGGGTGCCTCAAGGATCTATCCTGAGCCCCACCATTTTTAACATTTATATGGCCCCTTTGGCGAAGGTCGCGGAGGCATTTGGAGCCCGGGTCATTTCATATGCTGACGACACCCAGCTCCTGTTTACTTGCAGGAAGGGAGAGGTTTTTGACGGTGGCAGAATTAGAGACTGTTTGAGTGCAGTCTTTGCATGGTTTCAGCACCAGAGCTTGAAATGCAACTCGGACAAGTCCGAGCTGCTCTTTTTCGGCTGTGCCCCTGACCCTGGATGGAAGTCGTGGTGGCCCCCTGACATGTTTCCTCCAGAGAAACCTTCCTCCCAAGTAAAAAATCTGGGAGTTGTGTTTGACGATAGTCTTTCTTTTCGTCCACACATTACGGGTTTAGCGGGGAAATGCTTCGGCATTCTTAAAATGGTGAGAAAATTTCTCCCATTGCTCTCCCTACAATACCGCAAGAATGTTGTTCAAGCGCTTGTGGGATCGCGTTTAGATTACGCTAACGCACTTTTTGCCGGACTGCCTAAATATCTGGTGTCCAGATTACAAACTGTCCAAAATTCAGCGGCCAGGGCAATTTTTGGCCTCCCACGGAGAGTCAGCGCCTCTCTGTTGCGTGGCAGGCTGCATTGGCTATCAATGCCTTGTAGAATCAGGTTTAAAATCCTCACGCTGGCGTTTAAAGCCCTCCACTTGACGGGCCCGGCTTACCTCAGGAAGCGTATTGCCTTCTACGTTCCCCGGAGGAAATTGAGATCTGCCGACCTGGCTAAAGTGGAGGTGCCAGTGATCAAACGAGTGCGGATGGGAGGCCGGTCTTTCCAGTTTACGGCAGCTCGTTTCTGGAATGAGCTCCCTCTCTCACTTCGTAAGGCTAACAATCTTCTGGCCTTTAGGAAGGAGCTGAAGACCGTCCTTTTCTCTGCGTAACCTGTGCGTTGATAGTGTATCCGCTTCTGGGTTTTCTTGGTTATGTTTCAGGTCTCTTTGCTAAAGCGCCGGGACACCCGTCCTGGGTAGCCGTGCGCTCAAAAAAAAGAGCAGTATTAACATAACATAACATTGTGCCTCATACCGCCCCATCTCACTGCTGAACATGGAGGTGAAAGTGCTGGCCACGATTCTAGCGGCACGTCTCCGGACAGTCGTTCCAGACCTTATACACTCAGACCAATCAGGGTTTCTGCCGGATAGAGCGACAAAGCTCAACCTCCGACGGACGCACAACTGGCTTCAAGAAGTGAAAGATAGGACGGAACCGCACTGGTTCATGTCATTAGACGCTGAAAAAGCGTTCGACGCAGTACACTGGCCCTTTCTCATGGCGGTGTTGAGGCGGTTTGGTTTTGGGCTACACTTCCAGAAATGGATAGGGCTGCTGTACACGGCACCGAAAGCGCGGGTACGAGTAAATGGATGGTTATCACGTGAATTCCGTGTAGAGAGGGGCACCAGACAAGGATGCCCGCTGTCCCCGTTACTCTTTACACTCACGATAGAAATATTGGCTGCCAAAATTCGGCAAAACCCAGGGATCCATGGTTTCACGTGGAGTGATTCAGGGGAGGCACAGGAAAAAGTCTCATTATATGCCGATGATGTATTACTGTACATTACGAAACCCGAGGTCTCAGTAGGGACACTGTTCAGAGAGTTAGAGGGCTTTGGGGCGGTGGCAGGCCATACCATCAACTGGCACAAATCAGTCTTGTATACGCCCCGGGGACCAGTGACAGAAGTGACGCTACCGGACCGTTTACTCACTACCGCAGAGGGGTTTCAGTACCTTGGGGTCTATATCACTCTGGACAAGAAGCTCTCGTTTCAAAATAACGTGGAACGACTAATGAAAGAGGCAGTAGATGATATGACGAGATGGAGGCAGCTACCGCTCACCCTACTGGGTAGGGCGGCAATGTACAAAATGATTACCTTACCCAAATTCCTCTACGCACTTCAGAATGAATACTACCCGCTCCCGACTAACACGATCACCAAAATCCATGCAGACCTCCGCTCATTCCTATGGCTAGGCAAACAACCACGCATCGCACTCCAAACACTCCAACGACACCAATATAATGGAGGGATCTCACTGCCGAACTTGGAGGCATACTACTGGGCGGAACACTTGACCCCCATAAACGACTGGTTACACTCCCCAGCGGACCACCCGACGTATGCATTAGAAAGACATAAATTGTCCTCACGCAATATACTTCACTACTTGTACGGGGGGAGGGCGGGGAGAAAGCTCCTGCCCGCTACCATGATCACGATCCGAGCATGGACACGGGCCACGAGATCCACGGGGTGGGAGGAGAAACCTACACGCCAGACGCCACTATGGCACTGCAACTGGTTCACGGAACTTCGAAAACTGAAAGGCTTCCAAAGGTGGGACGATATAGGGATATCTACTATCGGGGATGTGATTAGGCAAGGTGAGCTGAAGACATTCGCAATGTTACAGGCAGAGTTTGGATTACATCACACACAACAGTACAAACACTTGCAGCTAGTGCATGCTTGGAAAGCACAGAAGATATCACTACAAGATATACCGGAATATTCACCCCTAGAAGGAAGACTCTTACAGGAACAGATAACACACCAGGCAGTGTCCCTTACATACAAAACACTCACAAATAATATGTTTGGGAATTTGGCGAAACTCAGGGGAGTATGGGAGGCGGAAGTGGGGCAATTAGAAGATTTAGACTGGGAGCTGATCCTGATGCACCCCCGAGAGGTGGCCATTAAGTCACGGCTAAGGCTGATTCAATTGAATGTGCTGCACAGGACGTACTTTGATAGGAGACGTCTCCTCAAGATGGGAAGGATAACAGACGACACATGTCTTCGTTGCAGGGCCGAACAAGGGGACTTCTACCACACTATCTGGTCCTGTGCGGAGATTCAAACGTATTGGTCTCACATCTTCACGGAATTGGGGGAGGTACTGGGAGTAGAGCTGACGCTGGACCCGAAACTGGCATTATTGGGAATGGTGACTGAAGTAGACTTGCCGCGCCCACATATTATTTTCCTGGTGCTGGCTTTAGTAGTGGCGAAAAGGGACATTGCAAAATACTGGGGGGTAGCGGAGAGGCCGGAAGTAGAGGAGTGGAGGAGAGGATTGGACCTCTATATGGCTGCAGAACGAGTGACATACAAAGCGAGAGGCTGTCCCAAAAAATTCCGAAAGGTATGGAGTAAATGGAGACAATACCATGGCCTAGAAGCCGGGCACTTCGGAGGTGACTCATAGACGAACAGAGAGCAGGGGCGGAAGTGGGAGTCCACCCGATAACGATATATGCTCGGCAGCAGACTGGGACACTGAGTACTTAGTGACACCACACACGTAAGGTGATATACGGTAACATGGGGAGGGAGACAAGCATCAGTAGAGTAGGTACGAATGGCACGGATGGACTAATGGCACTTAGTTTGATGGACATGTGATCGGACTGTTACCACGTTGAGGGGGGTAACCAACCAGTTTTGTGGATAGGGGGGGGCGGGAGAGGGGGGGAGTTGTGGGAGAAAAAAAATAACACAAAAGCAGGTTTGGGGAGTTACATGAAGAGCTTGCAGGTCATAGTATAACTGCAAAGTACTTAACGTGAACTATGTCGCCGCCCGGCCTCCGGGTTGTGGGCATGGAGGCTGTGGATATAGAAATATGATGTAAGTTTTCCCATGCTGAAAATGAGCCTGATGCGAATGTATTCTGTTTTACCTGCACAAAAAAAAACTTTTTAAAAAAAAACAATAAGTGTATCAAGAGGCAACAGTAGGTCCATAAATAAGGAGTAAATCAAAAGATCAAGAGACATAAAATGCTGGAAAAACATGGAGTACTAAACGATGTACATAATACAGACGTAAAATTCGCACTTCATAAAAAATAAAAAACACAAAGCGAAAATACCCACAGAAATTATCTAACTTTCAAAATAATTTGCACTTATTATGGGTCTTTAAAACCAGTCTTTTCCACTAACCTTTTATTGCCAAATCAACATTTCAGATAATGTATAGAAAATATGTAGGTTCCTGAGCATTTACCCCATACAAAACGTTAAGTACATGCAGTTCAATGGTTAGTTACGACAAAAAAGAAAATAAAACAGCCTTACCAATCCCAAAATGCTCGTTCCACATGGTGTGAAGACCAATTGTTGCTTCGGCAAGATGTTTCTTCAACTCTTCGAACGGAATGTTAACTTTAAACTCCACTGGAACTCCGAGATCCTCACAAATCTTGCGAAGGTTGGCAACTCGTTGTTCATCATCCCTATCTCGACATCCTCCAATTAAAATGAGCTTCAGCTTCTGTGCATCACCCTTTCGCTTCAGCAAGGTACTGAAGGCACGGATTTGCAAGGGATGGTCTTTTTCTGGTCTGAACTGGCCTACAGAAACAATTGAATGTTCTGACCTACTAGATTCTTCAACAAGATCAATATCTAGGAATGTCTGCACATCACACGGTGGATATACAATGCTTGTGCGATCCCCAGAATTCCATAGAAACAGAATATGATTTAGAGTCCATGTAGAATTGACCATAATTACATCACTGGAAGATCCTACTAAGCCATACACATAAGCAAACATGTAATAATAGATAAGTTTAAGCCGGCTCAGAACAGGATTGCTTGAAATAAAAGAAGCATTGTTGAATCTGGCACTTTGGTTGCGCACCACAGACAGCATATCAGTACTGATGGTAGGATAGTGAACATAACACCCAATCCTGCAGCCTCCTAAATACTTAAACAGAGGAAGCGTGAATGCATACCCCATCGAGTCAATATACACGTCTGGGACACACTTTGTAAGTGCTTCCCATCCCAGAAAAATTGAGCCAAGGCTCTGGCCAAGCAAGGTAAAATGGGGATAAAGACGGGCTTCCACCAAATAACGCTTTTCCAAGAAAACAAACTTCACCGGATGAGGTAATTTAATATTAAATCTTGTGAACGCTCCGTTAAGAATTTGTTCTCCTGTTACATCTCTATCACCGGTATAAACAACATACGTTATGTTTACATCTTTGTACCTGAAATCAACAAAAGAAAATCATCAGCATAATTTCTTGTACCTCACAAACATATAAAAGAACCTTTGTTAGCACACACCTCTCTATATTTCGCCAGTCCCTCTAGACAGTACACTGTTCCTAGGACACTTTTGGGGGGTCGAGGAGGAGCCATTGCCCTACTGGTTAGCTCCACTCATACTTGTACAAGATAAGTGCAATAGAGTTCAATGAATGGTTTCATAAGGCAGTCCGCCAGAAGTTGCACATACTGGTTTGCCTAAAACTTGCTAGGTGATCTTGTTTACCTCTAGAACATTGAATTATTGGATAAAAGGTCATGGAAAAGACATGCAGAGGTGGAGGGTGTCAATGTTGGAACAAACGTCAACTTACTGACTGGAAATTAATAAATGTGAAACCATTTCCATAACGAAATAATGGAAAGTCGTCAGAAACTACACTGGTAATGCTCACGAGTTCCCAAAAGTCTCCATTATTCTGAGCCAACTAAAACAAAGTTTAGTGACCCTTAAAGTGTATGCATACCTTTTCTGTAGGGCCCTTAGGGCGCACCACAAGACTCTCTCTCCTCCTCCACCAGCATTGCAGTACGGATGAAAGAAAGCAACCACCAAATGCTTTTTGCCATCTTTTCCCTCAGGTGTAGAATGTTTCTTCTTTTGGGTTATCCACAGCCGAATCCCCAAGACAAAGATTATCATTAACAGACATGCAGCTCCACTAACTACAAGCCCTGGGATGAACAAAGAACACAGCAGTCTGCAAGAAAATGGGAAGAATCATTCCAGAATTTAATTAGTGACATGAAATGATGCTCTGAAACAGCGGTGAGTTAGACGATTTAATTATTCATAATCACATAGTACTGCAAATTCTATCCTTCTTCAATTGATCACCATGACAGTTTCCATTAGCATTACAACTTTCTGTATTCATAAATATAAAGTTCTAGCCATAGTAAAAACACAGGGCTAACAAGACCAAAGAGACACACACCACATTCCCAGTTTTGGGGCATTTAGCATGTCACAGAACTTTAAGAAGATACTAAAATGATAAGCATTCCAAAAAAGAAAAAAAGTCACAATGCCTATTCATATCTCTGAATGAAACAAGCCCATATCTGATTTGCTGTAGATGTTAGAGATGGGAAAGCAAATCAAAAAAAGATCTCTAGAAAAAGAAAAAATAAGTGGAAGGGCTTGTGACCAAGGTAATTCGTGAGTTGCTGCCAGAAGGAGGATTCCTGTGAACCACCATAGTATATTCGATAGAAATGGCTCATCCACGTTAGTGTAAATAGCTATCGTTTGCTAACATTATGTTTTTATAATCTCTCTCGCTGAAAATAAATGTATCCAATAAATGCCAATTAGAGATGGTGAAATGTTATACTGTGACTAGCAAGAGTACACTATTTAAAATTAACTACTTCTAAGCAATGTAGCAGATGGGCAAGGCACTTACTTCACAAGGCAAATGCTAATAATTAGAACTCACAGGACTGTAAAAACACAATCAAACGCTAACAGTACATGATATGAGGGAATGAACGAGGAAGAAATTCCACAATTGTTTCCACGATAGTAAAGCATCCCTCACCCATATTTTGTCAGTTCCAAGGGGTACAGGTCGACAGAATGAAGAGATGAAGCTACAATGTATGGCATATATCGATAAATAATCTTTTTTTGCATTACAAGACATATTTCCTCCTTCGACATTAATATATATTGTTGTTTTTTTATTCCTGTGAGGCAATGCGAGTTTGCCTACATTTATGGGCAAAAGGGTCAGTAAAACCCACAAATGTCTTCACAAATTTTTCAATAGTTTCTTGCACGTCCTGTGCACAAGACTCCCTTTCTTCCTAATCAGGTCTGCACTGTGCAAGTTTCAGCAAATATACACAGATGCCATGAGAACCCGTGTCATAACTGCCATCTAGGGCCAGCCCTGACGTTTTAGCAAACAGCATTAAATGAACTGTCTTTTCTGAATTCGTTTTCAATATTTTAGGTGTAGATTAGGGAAAAATTCCCGTTCCTTGATAGGTAATGCTTTGATAATGGAGTATAAAAAGCTAGATGTTTCAAACCCTGAACTGTAACAAAGGATATCACTGCTTCGGTTAGAAATATTTTTGAAAGGATTTTCTGATTAGACTTCAGAAATTGGATTAATATTTTGAATATTTGTGTGGACAACAGGAAAGGATCCTTCATTATCTCACCAGTTGTTTATTGTAAATCAACTACAGAATAAATATCGTAAAATTAGAAAAGAGGATGTGTTTCTAGCACACACCAATTTTGCTACTGAAAAAATGATTTTAGCTCTGCTTTGTTTCTAAATCGGTGACCTTCCATGTATAAGTTGTGGAAGTGGAAGCTTGAAGATCTACCAAAATGATTTTTTTTTTTTACGGATGACAGTAATAATTTCTAAAACTCTAAATGAATTAGAGTGCGAATTGGACTTCTTATACGAGAGTTAATTCTCTGATAACTGATATCAGTAAAAATAAAACAATATTTATTGGATTTCATATTGTAAGAGGGTTCAGAGGATAAAAGGAATACATCTAGAGGAACCAATAACAAGCACTGGCAAAACCAATAGCTCTGAGGCTAGAAGGTCAGTGCTTATCATGTCATGATTTGTAAACCTTTATTACTGAGTAAACTACCAAGTCCTTGGTATACAAACAGGCATTTGCAACGCAATAGGTCTCGCATTTACGCAAGTTTAAGCTACTGGCATTGTAAATGACAATGCCTTTTATTAATGTTTTAAAAACATAAATAAAAGACATTGTCATTTGCAATGTCAATATTTCAAACTCGCGTAACTGCGAGACCCATCGCGTTGCAAATGCTTGTATTGTCTAGTGCTTTTTTTTAACACAATGCCCCCTACAGGGTCGGTCTCACCACCGTAGGCCCACATGTCCACTCCCTTTGCTCACTAAACGAAGGGGGGATGGTGCGCACCCAACATCAGAGGCACGGCCACATACTCTACCCCTACTGCCTCGTGGAACATTCTGCACAGCACCCCACACAACAGGCTGTATACCCCTAATCCAATGGAGCACGTAGCGTCCAACCAACGCCTCCCTGTCAATGCCCAATGTGCTGCGCTAGACTCGACCTAAAAATTTCAGCTTTAGAAAGTTCAAAATTGCATCACATTTAAGAGGAGGCACTCTGACAAACTGACTGGGCTGCTGCACCCCCCCCCTTCCCCGGGGCTTCTACAGCCCTGATGTTAATGTTGTCATTTTAATATGTAACTATGTACAAAAGAGTATTCACACTACACTTTCTCATGAATATCCAGAGCGTTAGGGAAAATAATATATTGTAAATCACTTTCGCGACTGTGCCACCCCACCACAACACAGACTACACTTCCCATGATGCATATGGCTCTTCTTACCAGAACCACTCGCTTCCGAAGCTGGGCACAGAAAACACCACCCAGTGGATGAAGATCCCGAACTTGGCTTCATAATATCAGCTTGGGAGGGGTCTGGAGCCTAGAGATTCCCAAGTAGGCTCCTTGCTGTCCCCAGCGGACAGCGATGCCCAAAGTAGCAGCACCAGAAGAACTGCGGTGGGCAGAGGGATACATTGAGGCGATAAGCTCATTCTGACTGCCACAGACGTAGTGAGCGCCGTATCCCCGTCGGTAGTGCCGTAATTTTCGGTTTATCATGTGCCCACATTTTTGTGTTCCTGGTCTCCGGTCCGCTTTTTCGTCCTGAGCGTGTTCCTTACATGACTGTGTCAGGTGACACGCAGTAATGTTTATAAAAAACCCAAAGGCGATCCAATATGCCTGGGGCCTCCGGTCAGTTTGCGTGTGGTTTAATTAGTTATGGTCAACACACTCCACTGCTCGCCTTACTCACTTGACCTGGCACACACGCTGTTTTTGTGGCGACCCAACCACGGTCCAAGAAATATCGGAAGAAACATATCCCCATGTGCTAGCCAGACAAGCAAGACCCCAAAAAGAACAGTATTACGACAGAGAGAGAGAGAGAGACAGGGAACGGTCTGCTACGGGGGGCCAAACTACTAAAATGAGTGGCAGAAACAACAGCTACTCCTAGCGCTAGCGCAAAATAGGCCACCATGGGCATCAGAGTAAAATCCAAACAATAGCAAATACAATTAAAACAAAAAACACAGACGTCAGTCTCAAAAGCACTGATATCCTGGAACGTCGCTGGCATTTCCAAGCTGGTAAACTGCAACTAGATAATTAAACAAGTTGGTTATTTTACAGATAATTGCAATTTTGCACCTGGCAAACAACTTCTGGAGCTGTCTAAGCTCCATTCGTCATTTAAACTCCCAGACCAAAGCCACCAGGAGAAAAAAATGCCTCACCCCCTCGGAATCTGCATCTTAACTTCACTTACTGTAGATGTGTTAAACAAGCATTTAAGCGCAAATATGTCGAAGCGAAACATGAGGCGCATGGCTCTTGAAAGTCGTGGACAGTAAATAGAATGTCATTGTAGTAGTGCAAGAGTCCATAAATACTTAAAGCTGTACAGCTTTGCAATGCGTTAAAATGTAGAGAGTTTGAAAGAAGAAATAACAAGTCAACAATGTAAACACATTTATCGCCTGTCCCTTTGCTGGAATCTAATGGGGGTGGGCCAAAGGAGGCATTTCACTGACGAACAGTGTCTGTAGCATTTCCCTCACCCCACAAAGACGGTGAGAGGATTCCCTCAATTTGTTTTCCTTTAGTGCACTTTAAAGTTTTTCCGACAGTTCAAATTCCTTTATGTTTCACCAACAAAAAAACAGCTGGGGAGGGAGGGGACGAACTGCATAGCGATTGGGTGGTTACAGTGGCTGCTGGCAGACGCTGGGAGGGAGAGCCCGGCCGGGGTGGGGGGAGAGCTGTACTCCCCGTGACCCCCTGCGCCTCCGCTCTCCGTGCCTGCTTCACAGCTGTGGTGAAGAATTTTCTTATCTGCTTGTTAACTAAACAAGCAGATAAGAAAACTCTTTATGGCAGCCATAGAGCAGGCCATGCTGTGTGGAGGGACTGTCCAAAAAACGGACAGGGTGGCACCCAAAAGCCCTCTTTTCCAATAATACTATAAATGCTGACGCTACCCAATGGAAAAGAGGGGCGGGTCTTAGAGTCCCTTTTAGAAATCTTGTATTTACAACATCTCCCGGAGAGGCGGAGCACGGCTCTGCCCTGCCACGCCCAGCCGAGACCTAAAAATGGCTAATAGCAAAAATATGTTATTGGCATCAAAACACACATTGCCATGGTAATCCATGGCACTGAAGGTAACCCTTATGTGTGTGGATTTGTTTCTTGTAAAAGGGCAGAATGCCATCACTCACAGCGAAGTTAGCCAATGGCTGAAAAGGACTAATCCACTTCTCAATGCAGTATGTAATGAGCAGAAGAAAAATGTGAATGAGACAAAAGCACAGCAGTGAAGACAGCAGACTGAAAGCCCCTAAAAATATGTACATTATATATCATTTTAATAAAATAAAAAGTTCTTGGCGAACACCAAACCTATAGATGACTATTTAAGTTACAGCAACCTAGCTGGATGTTCCACTAATAAACAATTGTGAACAATGGGCCAAATCCTATTAAGGGGAGAAACATATTTCATGCAGACTATGAGGGTATTGTCGATCCATGCTTATGTCAAATCATAGCAGCCAAATGTCATTTGTGGAACAATTCTGGAGTAGTTTAGAATGTTTTAAAATGTGAGCCATAGAAGATTCTTGTGAACTTCCTAGTCTATAATGTACCTCCCTATCATTGTACTGTTTGACGAGCATCACTTGTTAGAACATACAAGAGGATCCTTCTGGAGAAGAAATCCTGTGGCTAATGATTCAGCTGTCAACCACCACTGACGCTCAAGAGAGACTTTTATAGTCACTGATATCAACTTCTCATGCTCTATTGATGCAGGTTTCCAGTATTCTATTAGAAGAGTTATTAATGGTCGTTGATGGAGTCTGGCCATGGAACAAGGAAGACACCGGAGGCCATGTGACATGCACTCTACTTCATAATCTTGCTGTTGCCTGCTTCGGAGATAATATTGTACTCAGTCTTGTTTTAGTCTCTCTGCTCTGTCCTCTTGTAGGTAGACCATTCCCTGATCTGTTCTGAAAAGTAAACCTATATAGATTCTATTCTTGGCGGTCCTTGATTAACACTTTGGATATGTTTCATCAGATCATGACACTTTAAACAATCTTCTACTGTTGGCAACCTCTCAGTGTGTCCTCTTGTAATGTTGTCTCTAAGAGCCAGTTGTCCAGGTATGAAAGTATCTGCCTCTCTTATAGATGAAGTCATAACACTAAAGGATGCATCATCTTGGTGAAGACTCTTAGGCAGGCCTGATTCCAAACGCCAATACTGCCAACAGATAATGGTTCCCAAAAAAAACAGAAGCAAACATATTCCTGATACGTTCTTGTTATAGCCACATGAACGCAGGCATCCATCAAGGGCAGGGTTATCAAGTATTTATCTACTGGTATCCAGGGAACTCTTTTCTGCATAATTTCCATCTTTAACCATATTTCCTTGATTCATTTGTAGATGTTTCTCAAGTCAGTCACCAACCAGCAGATCACGGTCACCTTTGGTAGATCCTTGAGTAGATGTCCTTGCATTTTTCTCAGGTACTGTTCTTTTAGCATTCTTCACCACAAGTGAATGAATTGTAGATTTCAATGCTTCAAACTTCATATGGTTGAAGGGACTTGGTATAAGAATGGTCCCGTTCTTTGGAGGGGGATAAAGGAACTCTATTACATAACCTTCTTTCACTATCATCAGTACTCAGGAGTTGGAAGTAGATCATTCGCATTTGTTCGGGAAATACCTTATCCTTCCTACAACCAGCCAATCATGTCAAACATTTCCTACATAGCCAGGACCTGTGTCTTTCTTAGTGAAGACAGCTTGCTCTTTTGATCAAAATGGTTCTTGAAATTATTTTCCTTCTACTTCCTCGTATACTGATCTGATTGATGTCTAGAAGACAGAATAACGATCTATTCAAAATCTAATTGGAAGAAGTGGTAGTGTTGTGAGGCTGTATAAAGGAAGAGGAATGTTTCTTCTCTTTAAATATCCTGTGAGTTTTTTCCCCCAGTTCAGGGTCAAAGTGTTTACTCCCTTCAAAAGACAGTTGGTATGCTGCATTCTAATGTGCAGAGGCAGTATGACAGTCTCATAGAATAACATTCCTTCTTGCTGCAAAATTGGCACCCTCCCACAAAGCAGCCTCTCTGTCAACATCAAAATATATTTCTGATAGACATTCAATGTCTCTCTCGAAATTTCACAGCACCATAGAGCACTCAGCATCCTCCTTTACTGCCTTAAAGAGTTCTTTGAAGTCAGAGCTCAAAGATTGCCAGATATACACTCTATATATAACAACCCTCATGGACAAATGTGCCCCTACCTAAGTCTTCTTTAATGTGGACGCTGTCTTTAGCTGTGGTTTCTTTGAACATGTGCTCTTCAGCCTTGGATGTTCTCCCACAAGATTCACCACTCAAGAATCTACTGTTACCGATTCTGAAATTTTCTTATCCACATTCTTTTTTGGATAAAGCTTAGATAAGAAACAATAATCTTACCAGCATCCTTTGACTCACACAGAACTATATCGAGAACATGTTGAGGTATAGGCAAACCAGGAGCTCGGGTTTTCATAAATTGCATCAAAAGAGGCTCAGAAGATGTATTTGGCACCACAGGAGATCTCATATTAATTCTTGCCTGTAATTCAGTTAGTAACTCTCTATCAAGAGACTTTTTATTCGGTTCCACCGTAGGGGTCATCTGTTCCTCCAGACTTCGAAAAAAACAGTCTCTTAAGATTTTATGTTGGTAGAGTCTTTATGCTTCATACAGACAAGGGTCTACCAAAGAAGTCGCTTGGATTTCTCTTCAACACTCTCCATATAAACTCTTGCCTTTTTAATCCTTATCTTTGAGGGAAGTGAGGATCTGGACTTAGAAGAATCAGAAATGGAGTCACTCACTTGCCTAGTCTTCCTGGAATGCTTGACCGTGATGTAAAAATAAGTTGCACAAAGAACTGAACAAACCGAAAATAGGTGCATTACAGACAGATTCCTTCTCAATCATTCATTTGTGAAATAATGTATTAACGCGTTTTACTTCTCCTCCCAACATGTACGACCGGCCTGCAAACAAAAATGAAATGCAAATGCACTCCTGTAGGGGTGAATACCCAGATGGCAAGACAAAACCAGCAAGATAAATGCTGCACCACAAGAACAATGTGCTTACTGCTACTTCTTAACCTCCGCCCGTCTAGGCAACATAGGATACTATTGGCTCTCTACAGATCTGTGCTACCTTTCCCGGAGTCTCTCTGATGGTCTGATTTAGCACAACTAACACACCTTGTGCCCAGCACATAAAGGTCCGGAGGAGGCATAGGCCCGGCAAGGACCTCAGACAACCACTTACTGGGTTTGGGCTTGAGAGAGGAAAAATAAAACAGTGGAAATTTTGAGTAGGCTGTGGGAACAGCGCCCATGAGGCTGGGCGGTTTTACAGCCTACGTACTTCTAATTTTATTTTTACCTGTTATAAAAGGTGGGTACTACCTCAAAAGCAAGGACAGGTATGACTCCACCTCAAAAGCAATGACCGAGATAAAGACGTGGGACGTAGGTATAATTATTGTTTTTGTAAAGGTCTTACAGTCAGGAAGCCACTTCTGAGCACTGAAAAACAATCACAAACGCTATGCCACATTATTTAAGGAAAAACGAATATTGCTTTTAACTTCATACGTCAACCATAGGTTCCCAAACTTTGAGTGCAAAATATCTCTAACGATAAATCATTTCCCAAAATTTAATTGGAGGGCGTGTATGTTATGTTTATTATTTCAGAATATTTGAATGACTAATGCATGCTTTGTTTATAAATGTACCTTTGTGCGTTTCCTGAAAATGGTCACTGTTTTGCATTCACAGACCTCTAGGTCTATTAGTTGTTTTGATTAATACATTGTGTTGTGTACAGATTGCATGTGTCAAATAGTGTTTACCTGCTTGGACCATAGAATAGGAATATTCAATTTAATGTGGCAATTCTGACAAGTGCCACACATATCATGTTAGGGTAACACAATTCCAGTTAAGTATCCGCATGAGCGGTAATTTGCCACGCAAACAAGATGAAGAAACCGATAAACGGGATATCTCGAATTCCCTGCCTTGTTGTGGATGGCTTTACTCTTGTTAATTAGCTATCCGACAGGAAAACCTAGTGGCAGCCAGCTACGTTGGTCAAAACAGCCGTGATTGCTCTGCTGACACAATGTGCAAGAATACATAAGCACCTGAGAAGAGGCGCTCTACCCCGACCAGGCCGGAGAGTGTTCAAAAACTGCAACTGACCGAGGCCCTAGCAGGGGTCCACTAAAGAGGGCAGCCCTCTAGTATCATCGGGGCACCTCACACCCCCCTTAGGGGCAGGGACACAGGGAGGAGTCCCCCCCCCCCCCCCCCCAGCCTTACAGCTGCTCGTTAAGAGTATTGGTGCCAAGTAAATGGGGCGGCTTAACACTTGCTGACTGTAGAGCCTGCATGGCTAAATAAATCCAATACATTGATTTATTTTTATTTTATTGATGTTTGCAATTCCAATTTAAATAAATGAAAAAGAAGAACATATCTGAAATTCCTTCGCCTGCAAGTGGGAAATGCCATTGAATGAGAAACCCCATTTGGGTTTGTGTATTGCAGGCGAGGCAGTGGTTGCCAAGTGGCCTTCTCTTATGTGATTTGTACTTTCTGCCTGTTCTGACTTTGCAGTCCAACTGATGACCTATTAGCTGTGTCTGATGGCTACATTAAATACTGGTTTAGATCACTGTCACAGCATGAGATCACATGCCTTATTAGTATAAATTAATAAAAACATGTGTTAAGCCAGCCCTATGAATTGCACTAATGTGCAGGAGCTGGCATATCACACACTATAGTCAATATATGTTGGCCCATCATAGGCATATCAACAGGACTTAGCGGAGCAGCACTTATGTTCAGTGTGTGTACAGAGTGGTGCTAGGGGCATACACTTATTAAATGTACAAAAACACTTGATTACTCTCAGCATCAAATATCACGCAAAGTGTCACACATAAGGCAATCAAATGTCACATATACACAATGAAAAAACAGAAATGTCACACTTAAGGAATCAGAAAACTTGGCAGGTATGCATTGCTTGATTTTGCTCGTGACAAAGTGTCACTCATAGTCGTTGAATGTCACTACTTATTACACTGGAATTATGAAAACATCACATGAGCAATCTGAAACCTTGGCAGCTATGATGTGGACAATATAATAGGGGGGGTTGACTTCACTTTATGTAACATAGCGGTGCAGTGCCTACGCTTGTCTTGAGAACAACGGGGGGGAGGGGCTAAAGAAGATAATTAAACATAAACAGAGCTAGTTGTATTTATTCATTCATTTGCATTTGGGCGAGTTGTACTTTAATCGGGGGGGGGGGGGTTAAAACCCTTGGCAATAAAAAATAAATTAAGCTTCCTTCTTCAACAGAAAATGAACTGAATACACTCAACGATACCACACAAAACGTAGGTCACCACACACTGGACGTTTCTAATACAATGGTAGAAGGGGAATCACATGGAGAAGCAAAGTGCTGTTCACGGTTGAGGCAACGTTCCGAAGGGGATACACGCAAGGAGTGCTGTCGGTTGAGTCGCATTACACATCAGCTAAACATGACCCTGATTGCGCTGACCTGATAAGATCACACAGGCACATCCCTGCTCCGGCCATGGCTGACAGCGGGATGCACCATTTCACCCCGGAAACTATTCCCCAGGAACTGCAGTAAGAAACAACATCCACGAGGGCACGTAAATCACGTGTCATAAACGTAACCAAAATTTCCTACGTATTTGCAACGCGCAGTCCTCAGCCGCGCCCCTCACGTGACTTGTAGCTTTGTGATTGGATGATGAAATGACGTCTGCTGTGTTATCCATGGCTTAGCTTGAAACGAAGAGGCGGGATAAACACGTGGAAAGGAAATAGCAGGGACGTACATAAATACTTGGGTTCTCATTTAAAGTTAGGCAGTTATCTCGAGTCGGGAGACCGTTCATGCCGGAAAAGGGTGAAAAATATTTGATGCTGTAAATAGCCTCATCGGGTCGCAGAGATGCAGGCAGGGGTTGATCTTGTGCAATTTTGGACCCTAGGTGTATATGCGTGATTCAGAACCGATATGGCTTTACGGTCACTGTATGGGGGAGGGGGGCTAACGTTCGCTGTATGAGCTTCCCCATAGTTTTGAGAATTTGAGAAACGGAGCAAGTTAAATTCTATTTCAGGACAGGAAGCTCCGATTATGCTTAGTCTCATTTCTTTATTAGAAATGCCCAGCAGCCATAAAAACAAGTAAAAACTACAAAACCCATGAACACTTGAGCCATAACCATAGAGTCTACAGTATATAAGGTGGTGTAGATAGTCCCACTTCCTCTTTCTTTGCTGCTCCGCAGCCAGTTAAGTGTACTTTGCTTCCCTTCTTGCTGTTGGCTTGTGCTTGTTTATCTTTGCCTTGCTTGTACACGCTTTGTTCGCGCATTGTGCTTTGGCATTTCTGAGCGCGTTTGTATGCAATTTGTGTGCGTTTATACCGCGTTCGGTTTTCGCGTCTCTGCGACGCGGCTGGGAGCGAGGGTCTCCTCCCTGAAGGTCGGGCGCGTGCGCCTGTTCCCTTTTTCCTTATTGTGGAGCGGGAGTTGGGTTGGTGGCCTCGCGCACTAGTTTGCAGCGCGCGCTACCCTGTTCCTGTCGGCAGCTGGTTTCCGCGCATGCGCGGTGTATGTTTCCGGCGCTCCGTGTTGTTCTCCTGTCACCGGAGCTTTTCGAAGGTCGTCCTTGTGGCGCACACGCCCACAGCCTCAGGAACTACCCCTTTGACGCCGGTGACTGGGAAAAGTCATTGGCTGTATAATCTGCATAGGCACTGCCTAGAGTGACGATTTTGCTTAACAGCAAGCCCTCCCTCCACCTTTTATTAATTACGTAGTTTTTCCTACAGTCTTTGCTTGCTGTGAGGGTTTTTTCACTCCCCTTGACCTTTGTCTTGGACAAATCGGATTTATATCACCTTGTGGGCAGATTTCACGACATTTCCATCATGTCTGATTATTATTATGATGATGAAGGTGATTATGAAGACGACGCTCCTGAATCACTGGAACAGGATTTGGTGGAAGCATTAGACAGAGGAGTGCAACACTCCATGAACAAGGCGCTGGTTCGTGCCATTACGCCATTAAAGCGTCATCTAACTAAGTATGCCAAGCAGCAGGGTTGGGTCCCTGCGTCCAAAAAGTCTTCCTCATCCCCGGCCAATCCCCATGCCTCTGACTTCCGAAAATTGGCGTAGTCCTTATCTTCTAAGTCTGCTGGGATTGCTGAGGACGTTGATAGTGAGGGTGGTACCTCTTCCTCGTCCTCGGAGCCTGCACCTCCTCCAGCTAAGAAAAGGAAATGCAAGGAGCATTTTGTGGACGCCCCTGCCCATCCACCGGTCCGAACATTTGAACCCGCAGACATTGTCCATCCTCAATCTACTTCGTGGCTACCGTCCCCTGCTGTGGCGGAATACGTGCAACAGCACATCCGTCGTCCATTCGAAAAGGAGGTGAGAGCCCGTCTCCGCTCCGAATGTCCGAGGCCAGACCTGGAGGACCATTTAGTGGACACTCCTGAGGTGGACCCCACCATGCTTACGTATTTGCGCAAGTTTGCGAAAGATACGAAAAAGGGTCTCGACAGGTCCTGGCGGTCTTGCCAGGATAAGGTTCTCGATCTCCTTGGGCCCCTCACAAAAATTTTAGATCTTGGTTTTCTTGCAA
The DNA here is from genome assembly GCF_964261635.1 of Lissotriton helveticus. Classification (NCBI taxonomy): domain Eukaryota; kingdom Metazoa; phylum Chordata; class Amphibia; order Caudata; family Salamandridae; genus Lissotriton; species Lissotriton helveticus. The sequence goes on along the minus strand of NC_136069.1, from coordinate 417,161,133 downwards.
AGAGTAGTTCTAGGATGGTTGATCTGGACGAATTAATTGAATGGGCTGAGCGTGCCATTTGTCAGTTAGGCAACGCTAACTGCGCACTCTCCAGCGAGAGGCGTAGGTCAATTCTTCTTAAGCTCGACCCCAAGCTGGCAGAGCTTTCGTCTTCTGAGTCCGGCCCTGCGGCTCAGGGTTTACTTTTTGGGCAACCCTTTTTGAAGGGGTTGACCCAATTTGTAAACACCTTCAGTGGCCTGGATAAGGCCCAAGCCTATCTCGGCCGGACATTTCGTCCAGTTTTCGCCAAGGCCGGTCGAAATAGGGGACGTTCGTCCAGCCGCGGTCAGCAACAGCCCTCCCAGAGGGGGTACCAGTCCCATAGGGGTGGACATCAAGATGCAGGCTACTCCCAGAAGTCTAATTTCTACCCTTCCCGTAAAGGACGTGGACAATACAGAAAAGGCCCTCCGGAGGACATTCCGGAGGATACCAAGACTCCGCCACTTCAGGTGAGCCTGATTCCTGCATGCTCTGTTGTTCTGGGGGGCAGGATACATTTTTTCCTCAACAATTGGCGCTTGATCTCCAGCGATGCATGGGTGCTGGAAACAGTTCAAGGGTACAAAATAGAGTTTTACCATCCTCTACATCAGTCCCATCCTCCCTCTCCTCTTTGTTTTTCTCAAAGGGATCAGGAGTTCATCACCGAGGAACTCAAGTCCCTTTTCTTAAAGGAGGCGATCATACCCACCATACGTCACCCGCGCGGGTTCGTCAGCACGGTCTTTCTGGTGGAGAAGAAGGGAGGGGGCTCTGGACTAGTGCTCAACCTCAAGGAGTTCAACGGGGGAGTGGTTTACCGCCACTTCAAGATGGAGGGGATCCATCTTTTGATGGATCTCCTTCGCAAGAAGGATTGGATGGTGCGTCTGGATCTCAAGGACGCATATCTGTCAGTTCCAATCTTCCGTCCACATCGTCGCTTTCTCCAATTCCAGTGGCAAGGGACTTGGTACGAGTATCAAGTCCTCCCGTTCGGCCTTTCGTCAGCACCTTGGTGCTTCACGAAGTTGCTGAGGCCAGTCGTGGAATCTCTTCGGAGTCGGGGTGTGCGGTTGATCATTTACTTGGACGACATCCTCCTCTTGGCGGATTGTCCGCTCAATCTCATGTCCCATCTGGGCTGGACCATAGACCTCTTGCAATCCCTAGGCTTTTTGGTGAACGCACGGAAGTCTGTGTTGATCCCGACTCAAGTCATAGACTTTCTGGGGTTCAAAGTCAATTCGCTTTCGTGTCAACTTCTTTTACCCAATCAAAAGATTCGTTATATCAAGCGGGAGTTGACTTCCATTATTACGAAACCGACTGTGTCATTGAGATCGTTAGCACGAGAAGTCGGTCTCTTGGCCTCTTCCCTTCAGGCGATCTTTCCGGCCCCGCTGCACTACAGGGCGTTGCAGCGTCTGAAGATCCGTCATCTCCAGAACGGCCTCAGGTTTTCCCATCAAATTCCTCTCTCGGAGGAGGCGAGGTCCGAGATGCAATGGTGGTTGGATCATATGGAGGCTTGGAATGGTCGGGCCCTGTTCGGTGCTACTCCGGAAGTGGTGATAGAATCGGATGCCAGTCGTTGGGGCTGGGGGACCCGATGCGGTCCGATTTCGACAGGGGGTCATTGGTCTCCTCAGGAATTATCCCTTCATATTAACTGTCTGGAGCTCCTAACTGGCTCCTTTGCGATTCGTTGCCTCTCTCCCCTACGGTCCAATTGCTGTATCCTTCTCCGCATGGACAATGTGTCAGCGGTTTGCTACATCAACAAGTTGGGCGGGACTCGGTCGCGCCTGCTGGCGGAGATTGCCGAGGATTTTTGGCATTATTGTCTGCAACACAGGATCACGGTTATTGCAGAGTATCTCCCCGGCCACAGCAACCTTGTGGTGGATTGGAATTCGAGGTATCTGAAGGACTTCAGCGATTGGAGACTTAACCCCCGTGTGTTCCGGCAACTTCTTCGGACATGGGGACAGTGTCAAATTGACCTGTTTGCCTCTCGCCTCAATACCCAACTCCCACTGTTTTACAGTTGGAGGCCGGACCCCAATGCCCTGGCCACGGACGCTTTTCTCCAGACTTGGCCCAGGAATCTGTGTAATGCCTTTCCTCCGTTCCTGATGATTCCCAGAGTCCTGGCATACGCGAAACGTTATCAGACAGAGTTGATCTTGATTGCCCCTCTGTGGAGGGCTCAAGCTTGGTTTCCGATTCTGTTGGAAATGACTTGTGCGCTCCCGTTCCTTCTTCCCCAGAAGTGGAATCTCCTTCTGGATCCACTTCAAGGTCCGCATCCCCTGATTCTGTCAGGTTCTTTCACGCTCCTGGCGTGACGGATTTCGGGGAACGCTGGTCGGCCCCGGGCCTTTCGGCTGACGCTTCCAAATTCATCAGCGACGCCTGGGCTCCGGGCACTCACAAACGCTACAGAGGCTCTTGGAAGCGATGGAGTGATTGGTGTCTTCAACGACAAGTTGATCCATCTTCAGCAGATGTCTCTGTGATGGTTAATTTTCTGGCCTCTTTGGCTTCCTCTGGTTTGGCTTATCGTACTATCAATAATTTCTGTTCGGCTATTTCTGCAGGACATCCCCACATTGACGGCAAGCCGGTGGGTGAACATCCCTTGGTGGCTAAATTGCTGAAGGGTGTACGCTTGGTTAATCCTCCACGTCTTAAGTATGTTTCTTTATGGGATGTTTCGGTGGTTTTGCCTTTCTTGGAGGCCTGGCCGGTCAATTCTTTGCTTTCTCGCAAACAACTGTCTGCTAAACTGACTATGCTGTTGTGTCTGGTTTCTTGCAAACGGGTATCCGACGTCCGTGCCCTAGATCTGGCCGGCCGCAGCTTCACTCCGGAGGGTGTCACGTTTCGCCTCTCTCAACGTACCAAGACCCATACTGCGTTCATTTCCTATCCTTCCTTTCCAACTCATCCCAATCTGTGTGTGGTACAATGTCTCAAGGATTATGAAGTAAGTACTTCCACTTTACGTACTGACATGCAGGGTCAGCTGTTGATCGCTTTGCAAAAGCCTTTTCGCCCCGTTACCCCGGCTACGTTAGCTCGTTGGGTACGTTGGCTCATGGCGGAGGCGGGCATTGATGTGTCTATTTTTGGGGCGCACTCTGCTCGAGGGGCGATGGCTTCCAAAGCTTTCTCTATGGGTGTTACACTTTTTGATATTATGAAGGCCGCTGATTGGTCTTCTGATTCTGTTTTCAAGACTTTCTATTATAAGCCTATTGAGAATGTTGCTTCTGTTGTGGTGGACCAGCTTTAAACAAGCATAATCGGAGCCTCCTGTCCTGAAATAGAATTCAAAATTTGCAAACATTCGTGACAAGAATTTTCAATTCTATTAAGGACTAGGAGGCGAGGATTATCCCACCCGTTATTTACATGCATTACTGTAACTGTTTGGAATTCATGATTATCTTCATGCTCTAATGTTCAGTATGATTTGTTTCTCTTTACCCACCCTTATGTTATATACTTCTGTTTACACGGAATGTCTATTACGGCTTTCTGTCTTTTTCAGGATCTGATCCCAAGTGATGTCCCTTCATTGACGCCCGGGGTTTCCTGCCTTCTTCTTTGAGGATTTGGGATTCCTGTGTTTCCTCTGCGGTTGGAGTCCTGGACTTTCCTTCATTCTCCTGCTGTTGGGATGTATTCTTTGATTGGTTCCTGTTAACTTTCGGATTTTACTTGAACTGTTTATCACCAAAGAAAGAGGAACTGGGACTATCTACACCACCTTATATACTGTAGACTCTATGGTTATGGCCCAAGTGTTCATGGCTTTTGTAGTTTTTACTTGTTTTTATGGCTGCTGGGAATTTCTAATAAAGAAATGAGACTAAGCATAATCCTCGCCTCCTAGTCCTTAATAGAATTGAAAATTCTTGTCACGAATGTTTGCAAATTTTGAACTCCAATTGCATACCTGCCAACTTGAAGAACAATCTTACCATCTGAGGAGGGGGGTGGGCCTTAAAGGGGTCTGTGCTAAGAAGTACCTGTAATGATGCCTTTATACCCCCACAGTAATAACGACCACGAGGCTTCAGATGTGGGCAGAACTCTCTTTAATCACCTAAACTCTTCACGTGAGAGCGCCGAGCGTCCAGCGTCTCAAAACACTTTCACTCTCTCATCTGCGCGCATGCGCAGATCCTCCCGCTCCCATTCTCGCGCGCTACGTCATGACGTGCGCACGCGAGAACAAGCGCAACACTACATATCTCCCCCTTTTTGTTCACAAAAGAAACACGTCCTTGAAAAGTCTCTCAGGACGTATAGCTCCCATTTCAAAGTCTCGGAAGCGAGCGGGCCTTACCACCGCTCTGCCTGCCCTTGTGCATCTTACCGGAGTGGAGAGGGCTTCCCCCGAGCCATTCTCTGCAGGGCTTACCTCTTGGTCTCTCCTGGCGTCCGGCTCTTCTCTCCTCAGGGTCACGCTCCCCCTTTCTATTTGTCGCCTCCTCTCCAGCAGTTCCTGGTCTCCAAACTCCTCTCCATTACCTTCTGCTCCTTGATCCCTTACTTCAGCAGGGGTGTTTCCTTCATCCTCTCTTTGCACTTGGTCAGGTAATTGTCCTTTCGTTCTCCTCCGAGGACCATCTTAGGATTTTGTTGCATTTGGCCATGCGATCTTGAGACCACTCGTTCCCATCACTGAGCAGTGCTGCCCTATCGTATACTTATTTCACTTGAAGTGGTTGACTGTACTTGCTGTCTCCTTTTCTTTTCAATACCGCTAATTTCACTCTCACCCATTCTCCTCTCTCAATGGCGGTTTCCTTCACCTTCCTCCGTTGGTTGTAATGCTCAGTATAAATCCTCTGGGCTTTCTCCAGATTGTGCTGCACTACTGCAGGGGACCACTTGCTGGTGATGGTCTTTTCTCTCCATGCCACATTGTCCTTGGTGAAGGGGTGTCTTCCTCTTAAGATTTGGAATGGGCTGTACCCTGTGCTGGTAGGGGTGATGCGGTAGGCCCACAACATGCTTTGTACTTCTTTCTCCCAGTCTTTACCTATCGAGATGGCGGCTTGTATGGACCCCATTATGACCCTATTGAATCGCTCTACTTGCCCATTGCTCGAGGGATGGTATACAGAGGTATGTTTGACTTTGATCCCATTTCTCTCCGCATACCTGTACCACTTCTCCAAGGTGAATTGTGGTCCATTGTCACTCAGAAGGGTTCTTGGAATGCCTTGCCGGAGGAAAACAGAAGTCAAGAACTTGAGCACGGTTTCAGTGTCCATCTCTTCCTGTATGTGCACCTCCGGCCATTTCGAATACTTGTCAACGAGGACGCACAGATACTTGGGTGTTCCCTGGTCATCAAGCACGGGTCCCAGAATGTCTCCCGACACTTCTTCCCAGGGGTTACTTGGTTGGGCAAACTTCCCTAATGCCGGCATTAACGGTTTCAGAATTTTATCCGCTCCTTGGCATTGGTCACACTCTCTTACGTGTCTCTCCACTTGGATGTCCACTCCTGGCCACCAGTACATCTGTTTCGCCCTCATCTTGGTCTTCACGATCCCGAGATGTCCTTCATGTAATAGCTCTAGCAGACGAGGGACCAACGTTGTCGGGGGCACTATTTTATCTCCTCTGTATAGAAATATTCCGTTGTCACCCACAGACAATTCCCCTCTGACTTCAAAGAATTTCCGAAGTGTTTCTTGCAAATGTTTCTTCTCAGGCCATCCGTGTATTATTCGCTCCTTGACTTCCCGCATGTCACCGTCCTCTTCGTATGCTTTGGTCCACTCCTGGTTGCTTATCACCCGTTTGGCGTCTTCCATTACTGCTACCATTTCCTCGTTTTCTGCCATCTGGTTGGGAGCTCTTTCCATTGCTGACGCTCTGCTGAGGTAGTCTGCTACCTTATTTCATGTCCCCGGTATGTACTCCACATCATACCGGTACTCAAGCAGTTTCAATGTCATTTTGGCAATGCGTGGTGTGGCATTCGCATGCCCACTCGAGGTGAGCACTTTGACCAATGGCTTGTGGTCTGTCTTTAGTTGGAATCTCGTGCCCCATAGGAATTGGCAGAACTTCCCCATGGCCCACACTGCCGCCAACATCTCTTTTTCAATCATGCAGAATTTCTGTTCCGTGGGCGATAAGGATCTTGAGGCAAAACTGAGGGTCTCTATCGTCCCATCTTTCCTCTCCTGCATGAGAACTGCTCCTAGTTCTTTCTCGCTGGCATCCGTTGTTAGTATCGACTGTCCAAGAGGATCGTACCCCTGTAGTGGTACAGCTTGACTGATGTCATTCTTCAAGGTCTCAAATTCCTTTTGAGTCTCTTCTGTCCACTTGAACACCGTTTTATCTCTTATCAGCTGTCTCAGGTGGTGCGTCTTGGTGGCAAAGTGTTGCACACATTTGCTGCAATATTCAGCCATCCCTAGGAATGATCTCACTTCCTCCTTGTTGGCTGGGGCTGCGGTATCACAGATTGCTTTCACATTAGCTCTTTTCGGCGTGATGCCGTGTTCTCCTATCTCGTGTCCCAAGTATGTGACTGACGTCATTCCCAGTCTACATTTCTCCCACTCTGCAGTCAGGCCATTGTTCTCCAGTATTCTAAGCACCTTGTCCAGCTTCTTGTCATGATCCTTCCGGTCAGTCCCCATCACTAGTATATCATCCTGGAAATACTGGATACCCTCTATGTCCTTGAAAAGGCGGTGCATACGTTTCTGGAACACCGCGGCTGCTGAGGCAATTGATAGCACCCAAACGGTGTTGTGAAGGATGTCAATTTCCGGCTTGTTGGATGCAGGTCTATCTTGTGGTATGCGGAAGTAAGGACAATGGTGGAGAACCACTTCACCCCTTTCGTCTTGGCCAGCATTTCTTCAATGCGGGGCAACGGGAATTTCTCCACTACAAGGCACTTATTCAGTTCTCGAAGATCCACACAGAGGCGGACGTTGCCATCCGGTTTCATCGCTACTACCAAGGGCGCCAGCCACTCCGAGCTGTCTATTGGCTCAATGATACCATTTTCTTCTAATCTGTGCAGTTCCTGCTGTACCGCTTCTCTCACCGCTAGGGGTACGTTCCTGACCTTGTGGGATACTGGTTTGGAGTTTTCTCTGAGTACAATCTTATGTGTGAACTTCTCCAGCTTGCCGACCTTCCCACCAAACACTTTCGGGTAGTCGTTCTTCATCCTTTCCCAGTGCGGCCAGTTCTCGGAAGCTGTCGTCAGCACTTGTATAACTCCTCCTGTGTCCAATTTTATCCCTAAATCGCCTTGGTCCCTCCATCCTAAGACTGATGGGCCCTTCTCAGCTACGTATAGTTTGCACACCGCACTCCTTCCTCTGAATTCGAATTTTAGGGTTCTGTATCCGACCATGGGGATGAGCTCACCTGTGTATGACACCGGTCATATATCCGGTGGTTCTAGTCTTGGGCCCAAGCTGGGCTTGAATTCTTCGTCCCATACGGCTCTCTGGACAATGGTGTACGGGGATCCCGAATCTGCTACGATCTTGATAGTCACTCCTCCTATTATCACATCACATTGTGGCTTGCGGGACCGCCTACAGTCAATGCCCAATACTTGTTCTTCCACACATAACAAGTTGTCCTCTTCCTCCCGTTCTTCTTCCTCCTCCTGTTGATCTTGCACCACGTACTTCACAATGGGCCTCTTCATTTTCCGGCGAGACACTTTTTCGTAGTGGCCTACTATGCCGCAGAACATGCATTTCGCTCTAAACGCCGGACACCGCTTGTCTTGGGCCGCATGTGCCATGCTTCCGGACCTGTAGCACGCTGTTTTGCTTTCTTTGTTCTGTTTCCACGGTTGTCTGGGTTTCCCCACCCACTTACTCGGTCCTTTTCCTTCTACCATCGTGGCCTTACTCCTTCCTGGTGGCTCTGCGTCATCGACTTTGTTCACCATGGTCCTCTGGGCGGTTTCTCTCTTGGCTGCATCAGCACACCGTTTCAACAACTCCGCCTTTTTCACCATGGCTATCACTTCTTTAAGCGATGCTCCTCCGTTTACCCACAACTTGTCTTGTATCGTCTTGTTGGTGGTGTGCATGACTATTTGATCTTTTATGAACTCATCGTGTAGGACCCCGTACTTGCACGTTACCGCCAACTTCCTCAACGCTGCGACGTAATCGTCTATGGATTCGCCGGCTTCTTGTTTCCTCTGCTCGAAATTGTAACGGTCAATTGAAACGCACACAGCGGGGCGGTAATGGTTGTCGAGATCTTCTATGGCATGCTTAAATACGTCATCATCCGCCTGTGGTCTGGGCGTGGGTACCAGGTTCTGAAAGACCCTTATTCCCTCTGGGCCTAGGTTGTGCAGGAGTATCCTTCTCTTTCTCGCGCTGGGGAAGGCTTCCCCATTTTTGTCTTCTAGAGCTTCTATATAGTTCTTAAAGTACTCTCTCCAGTCTTCCCACTTCATTTGGGGTTCTCCTGGTTTCGGTAAGAACGGGATAGGCGTCGTGAGTGAAGACGCTTGCGTGCTCATTGTGGCGCGTCTTTCTGGTTCCGCCCCTAGACCTCTTGGGCTGCCTGGCGCGTTCGCGCTTTCGCCTTGTGCCTGGTTTGGTCGAGGCTCTTCTGTTCCCCCTTCTCTGCGTCTAGCTTGCTCCGCCAGGGTCCCCACGGGTAATTACTGCACTCTCGCCGTGCTTTCTGCCTACACGCGCCCTAGCTTCAGGTCCCTTACTTGTGGGTGGTGTTCTCTTTTCTCTCTGCGCTTCTGCCGCGCTCTCCCGCAGTTCTGAGCTGCTGCGACGCTGTCCTCCTACTTGCAGCTCCTCACTATGGTCTCTGGCCTGGTGTCGTCTGTCCAGCTGGTCCACGTGGTAGTCTATGGTTAGACTATGTCTTCTGTGCTGGTGCTCTGTGCTGGGTATTCTCAATTTCTCCCTCTTCACATAATTTTTTTTTCTGGCCTGGATCCCAGACCTCGTCGCCACTGAAATGATGCCTTTATACCCCCACAGTAATAACGACCACGAGGCTTCAGATGTGGGCAGAACTCTCTTTAATCAGCTAAACTCTTCACGGGAGAGCGCCGAGCGTCCGGCGTCTCAAAACACTTTCACTCTCTCATCTGCGCGCATGTGCAGATCCTCCCGCTCCCATTCTCGCGCGCTACGTCATGACGTGCGCACGCGAGAACAAGCGCAACACTACAGTACCTCCCAGGCACTTTTGAACCCCACCCCGCCCCCAATCCACCTCCTCCCAAAACAAGCTTGCTGATGTACTGGGGTGTTTTCACATCCCTTAATGGAAGTCTGCAGTTTAAAGCCTCGGAAAACGAGCTGTAAAAAAAACACTACAGTGGTTTTCAGTTTGTTTTCCTTTGCACTGTGTGATATCGGGGCCTCACCGAGACCATGTGATGGGAGCAGATTATCGTGTGTCACACAATGGTATCGTGTGAGTTGGCAGATATGCAATTGGACCAGTATGTTGTGATTCCTCAAAGCATCATGATTTAGGAGGATATTTCAGATGGTTGCACTGGCAGCCTTCAATCAATCAAGAACTTGTAGAGCACACCTCTTACCCGTGAGGGTCTCAAGGCGCTGGGGGAAAGAGGGGGGGGCGCTACTGGTCGAACAGCCAGGTCGAGTAGCCTCCTGAAGGTCAGCTGGTCTTGGCTCTGTCGTAGGCTCAGTGGGAGGGTGTTCCAGGTCTTGGCGGCAAGGTGGGAGAAGGATATGCCGCCGGTGGTTGTTCTTCGGATGCGAGGGACGGTGGTGAGGTCGGCGGAGCGGAGCTGGCAGTTGGGGATGTAGAAGAAAAGTCATCTGTTGAGGTAGGCTGAGCCGGTCTTGTGGAGTGCCTTGTGTGCCTGGATGAGGAGCTTGAAGGAAATCCTCTTGTTTACGGGGAGCCAGTGCAGGTTTCTCAGGTGGGGGGTGATGTGGCTGTGGCGTGGTACGTCGAGGATCAGGCGTGCAGAGGTGTTTCAAATGCGTTGCAGTCGTTTGATGAGCTTGGCCGGGGCTCCCGCGTAGAGGGCGTTTCCATAGTCGAGTCTGCTACTGACTAGGGCCTGGGCGACTGTTCTTCTTGTATCTGTCAGGATCCACCTGTAGATCTTGCGGAGCATGCGGAAGCAGGAGGAGGAGACTGCTTTGACTTGCTTGGTCATGTAGAGTGTTGAGTCGAGGATGACTCCCAGGTTGCTTGCGTGGTCGTTGGGTGTCGGGGCTGCCCCCAGTGCCGTGGGCCACCAGGAGTCGTCCCAGGCTGAAGGGTGGAGCCGAGGATGAGGACCTCTGTCTTGTCCGTGTTCAGCTTCAGTCAGCTGATCTTCAACCAGTCGGGGACGGCCTTCATTCCTTCGTGGAGGTTGGATTTGGCGGTGAGGGGAATCCTTGGTGAGGCAGAGGATCAGTTGAGTGTCGTCGGCGTAGGAGATTATGTTGAGGTCGTGTTAACGGGCGACTTGTGCGAGCGGGGCCATGTAGATGTTGAACAGTGTCGGGCTGAGGGATGATCCCTGGGGTATGCCGCAGATGATCTTGGAGGCTTCGGATCAGAATGGGGGAGGCGGACGCTCTGGGTTCTGCCGGAGAGGAAAGAGGTGGTCCATTCCAGGGCCTTGTCTTGTGCGCGGTGGCAGACAGTGTCGAAGGCGGCGGAAAGGTCCAGGAGGATGAGGGCCGCTGTCTCACTGTTGTCCAGCAGGGTCCTGATGTCGTCAGTGGCGGCGATGAGGGCAGTCTTAGTGATGTGGCTGCTGTGGAACCCTGACTGGGATGGGTCCAGGATGCTGTTTTCTTCGAGGTATCGGGTTAGCTGTCTGTTGACGATCTTCTTTATGACCTTGGCTGGGAACGGAAGTAGGGAGATGGGCAGGAAGTTCTTGAGGTCTCTCGGGTCCGCCTTGGATTTTTTGAGTAGGGCGGTGATCTTGGCGGGTTTCCAGCTCTCCGTGAAGGTCGCAGTCTCGAAAGAGAGATTGATGACGTTGCGCAGGTGGAGTGCCAATGAGCTGCTGGCTTTGTTGAAGATGTGGTGCGGAAATGGGTCTGACGGGGAGCTGGAGTGGATTGTGCTCATGGTCTTGATGGTGTCTTTGACGTTCACGTTGGCCCAGGCTGGCAGGGGGTTGTGGTCGATGGTGTGCGCAGAGTCTGGAGTGTCGATGTCTGTCGGGGCGGTCGTGGTGTTGAAGCTGTCGTGGATGTCAGCAATCTTGCGGTGGAGGAAGGTGGCGAGTGAATCGCACAGGGCTTGCAATGGCGGGATGTCGTTGGTGTTGGAGAATTCCTTTACGAAATTGAAGAGCTCCTTGCTGTCGTGTGCGTTGTTATCAAGGGGGTCTTTGAAGGAGGTCCTCTTGGCCCACCTGATGATGTGATGGTGTTTGCTTATGGAGTCTTTGTGGGCTGCGAGGCTGACCCGTGTCTTTTCATTGTGCCGTTTCTTCTCTAGAGTCCGGCATGTTCGCTTGGAGGCTAAGAGGGGTGAACCAGCTATCTCTCTTGCTGGTGTCTCTGTGGGTGGGTTTCTTTAGTGGGGCGAGGGTGTTGGCGCAGTCGATCCAGCGTCTGAGGTTGCGGGCAGCGTCGTCAGTGTTGGAGGGGTCGGTGGGTGGGCTGAGAGCGAGGTTTACGTGTAGTTGGTCTAAGGTGATTTTGCTCCAGCAGCGGTGGGGAATCTATTGGGTGCGGTGATGTGTGATGGGTTTCTGGAAGGTGAAGTGGATGGAGCGGTGGTCGGTCCAGAGGAGTTCGGTGGTGTGGCTGAAGGAGACGTGGGAGCTTGAGGAGAAGACAGGGTCAAGCATGTGGCCGGCGGAATGGGTAGGCATTGGGACAAGCTGCCTCAGTCCGAGATTGGCAAGGTTGTCGATCAGGGTGGTGGAGTTGCTGTCGGTGTTGTTCTCAAGGTGAAAGTTCAGGTCTCCGAGGAGGATGTAGTCGGTGGAGGTCAGGGCGTGCGTGCTGATGAAGTCGCTAAACTGGGGTCGGGGTCCGGGGAGTCTGTAGACGAGGGTGCCTCTGAGGGTGGTGTTGGGGTCTGTGTGGATCTGGAAAAGCATGTGTTTGGCGGTGCTGAGAGTGTCGTCGTTGCTGGTCGAGACCTTGATGCTATTCTTGTGGATGATGGCGATTCCTCCTCCGACTCCATTGGTGCGGTCTCTGCGGGTGATCTTGTAGCAGTCTGGGATGGCTATGGCGATGTCGGGTGTGGAGGAGTCGTTTATCCAGGTCTCTGTAAGGAAGGCGACGTCCGGGGTTGATGTGTCGAGCAGGTCCCAGAGCTCGACGGCATTTTTGCGTGCGGAGCGGGTGTTCAGTAGGATGCATCGGAGGTGGTTGAGGTCTTTCTTGGCGGGTGGTTCGGCGGCTCTGAGGCTAGTGTAGCTGCAGTTCCGGCAGGTGAAGGGGCCATGTGTGCGTTTCGGGGCGGCCTTGATGCAGGTGTGGCTCCGTCCAGATTTGAGAGCGTGCGACAGCACCACATGTGCTGCACCCGCTTACTCAAGGCTGGACACATCACATTCGTGTTACAGGGTGTTATGTTGTGGGGCGCTAGGCCCCCATGCATAAATAATAAGGACACACACATGTAGTTGGTGTTTAGAACTGGCCCAGGGCACGTGGGCCCGGCCCCTTTTATTGGCAGGATCACATGTCCTATGATACCTGTGCTGGATGGGTGTGGGGTGGAGTGTAAGCCAGCCCTCGTGGAGTGGCTGGTGTTAGAACAACTAGATCAGTGACCAGCAGGTCACTACACAGGGGCCAACATTGTTTTTTCTTTCTCATTGTGTCTCCATACCAGTGCTTTATGTGGGGGAAGGGGGGATTGGGAGTGCTGGTATTCACCAATTTGATTGGGTAGGCCTTTGGGTTCAGTAAGTGCATGGCTGTGAGGCAGGCATTTAACAATTTTAACATTTAGTTGAATCAAGCACTGCATTTTCAGCAACATTTTCACACAAATTTCCAAAAAGTGCAACGGATTTTGAAAGGGCACCATACAACAAGTTGATAATGTAGTGTTGCTGTGAGTACAATCTAAACTGTGGCATCTTGAGACCTAGATTCTAATCCTGGTTGCCTAACTACACAATTTTGTGCGTTTTAAGCCTATTTAACTTATCTCGTATTCTGCCAGTTCCCTTTTCTGCCCCACCTGACACTCGAATGAAGTAGCCATGCCCCACATCCACTGATTGGGGCCCTTGTATTGTGGCCCTCTACATCATTAGACTGCTATGATAATTCAGCACAAGCCTGAGCACCCCTATTCTGTGATCTTTGTACATGGTAGAATAGAAGTTTTTTTTGTGGTTGAACAGTGCTGCTAATGAGTACTTCAGTTTACTACAAGCCATCTCAACGGTAGGGATTTGATCAGAATTGAAGGCACCTCTCCTGTACCTCGTACAAACAGATCTGGAAGACTGGTGCAAGCACCTCGATGACTCATTGAGGAGTTGTAATGTGTATATATGGATGTATCTGTTCATACATTTTATTTAACCAAGAGGCATGGGCGGATCTAGCGGATCTCGCGTACGCGAATTTGCGAATTTACGGATTCGCAATCCGCAAAAATACGCGAACTCTCGCGGATTTGCGGATTTTTACTGTTTTTGTGTTGGCGAGCGTTCGTGAGGATTTGTGGACCATTTCGCAATGGCGAACTTACTTTTCGGCTCGCAACGGCCACGACTATGTTGTTTCTACGTCTGGTTTATCATCACAGGTTCACAGCACCCTCTGTTTCACCACTGCCACCCTCTGGTACACCCATGCCACCCTCTGGTACATCCTCACTGTCACCCATTAGGTTTGTTTATCACTGTAGATTATGGGGGTGAAAAAAAGCAAGCACACCTGCCCTGCTTCAACTGCCATGAATTAATTTGGGGTTGATTAATGTGTCAGTGATTTAGAAACTTCCAGTCTGGCTGGCACCTGCTTCCTTCCTTATCTGTAATTTGCTTTCTGTTGCAGTGAAAGCAAGCACACCTGCCCTTCTTCAACTGCCATGAATTAATTTGGGGGTGATTAATGTGTCAGTAATTTTGAAACTTCCAGTCTGGCTGGCACCTGTTTCCTTCCTTATCTGTAATTTGCTTTCTGTTGCAGTGCAATTTTTTTCACAGGACCTTTATGGTCTACTTGTAGCTATTCTATGAGCCTGCTGTTTGGGTCATAGCAGGGTCATAGAATAGTTGCAAATAGGCAACTGAACTCTGGAGGGGCCCCTCAGGAAGCACTAGAGTGAATGGTTACTAATGTTAAGTTTGAACTTTTGCACCTGGTGATTGCTTTCAGTTTAGCAAAAATCGTTTTTCTGCAATTTCGCGCAATTTGCGGGGCGCGAATCCGTGCGAGATCGATTTCGGAAGCCGCGAATGCGTGCGAATACACTATTTTTTTTTTTGCTGCGTGTATGTTCGCGTGATTTTTTGCGTGTTCGCAAGGCGCTTGTAGTGATACGTTTGCGAACTTACCCACGCGGTCGTACACGGGCGCGGCCATCTTGTTTGCGTGACGTAATTCCGTTTCCGGCCGCTATGTGTAATCTCGCAAAGTGTGTACAATTTCGCGCGTGCTCGCGAGGAAAATCTCGCGCGAACTTACCCAAGCGGTCGTGAATGGGCACGGCCATCTTGTTTCTCATTCATTGCTATGGTTCTGGGCATGCTTTCTGTATCCTCTCTGAATCTCTGCCATCCTTTGCTTGTTTGAAGTTTATTTGATCTATTTTACTTATTATCTATCCCTCTATTTTTCTAGCTCTATATTTTTGTGTTTTCTGCTACTTTTAGTTAATTTTAAACTACTTTTGTAAACTCGTTTCTTTTCTTCTTCCCTATTCTATTTCTTCTTTATCATTTAACTTCATTTCTGCCCAGACCATGGTAAAGGGAGCCGGGAAGCACCCTGAGAAGGGGAAGGGTCCCGCACCCCGTGCCCGGCTCCCGTGCGGGCGTTTGAGGGGGGAGCAAGTGATGCCACGGGAGATCTTTAGCGCGGAGGAGGTGGGCGCACTAATCTTCTACGTCCAGCGCTGCCTCCCCAAGACCATCCTGGGAGGCGGCAAGATCGCAACCGGCTATGGCATCCGGGAGCGCCGGAAGCGGTGGGAGAAGGTGTGCCGGGCCATGTTTAAGCTCTCTGTGGTCCGGCGCACCTATAACCAGGCCACCCACCGCTGGACGGATGTCATGGACCGGGAACGGGACTTGCTGGACGCGCTCGGCGTAGAGGTCCCCGGGCTTGGTGAGTAGTAGTAGCTATTTCTAGCTATTTCATCACTACTCTGTTTTATCCGGCTCTGTTATTTGCAAATCTTTGTTCTTTACCAAGAGCAATAATGCTGCCGATTACATTGTAGGTAAATTATATTTCAAAATCTTCTATGCATTTCAGGTGCACTGCTCTCCTTCTCAGTAGCCTTGCTTGCTACTATGCTTATTTGTTTTGTATTTTGTGTTCATTTCATTGGCCTGAGAAATTATGTATGAGTGTAGTGTAAAGAACTGCGTAATGCTAGACAATAAGGGTCATATTTTCAATTACCGGCGCATCCCTGCAAAGTAGCAGGGATGCGGCAGTAATTGTGCGCCATGCCACCACCACCACCCATGGGCCCAAAACGTCACAGAAGCCTTACGCATCTGTGCTGTAAAAGCGGCGCATTGCTGGAGTTGCGTGCCAACGATGGCGCAGCTCCAGCAATGCTCTGGGGTGCCCTATCTCCCCAATGCTGCATCAAGCCGTACGTCGGCTTCAAGCAGGCGCAGGGTTTCAATCACGCATCATTGTCCTAAAAGTGACTGATTGACATCTTGTAGATTTCCCTCAGCCACTTTTAGGATTCGTTCCTGCGCAGGAACGCCCTCCTTTGCGCCGGAGGAATGGAGGAATGTGAGCCGCAAGGGACTTCTAAATCAGCCCCAACAGACTGAAGTCCAGTACTTCCTTTTAGACACATGGCTATAAGAAGAAATAGTGGTGGTGGTCGGTGGGTTGATAGTTTGAGTATTCACTGATCGGCAAGCAGGATGGACTTTGTCTGTCACTTCGCGTGCTGCGGACTGCTGCCTGCCAGGCCTAGGCAAACCTTTTTAGTAGTCTGTTTAGTGAGTTACATAGGAACTTTCAAAGTCAACGGTCCGCAAATCAGGCAATACGAATAACGTAGTATACCACATGAGATAGGTCAATATATCCCGTGGAATAGTTGTCTATCTATTTGCTATTTCTCCAAAATATTTTGTTATTGTTCTTTTGAAATGTTTGATTTGGTTGACAAATCTCATCCATGTTTTCTGGTCTTTCTTTCTTTCATGTTGTACATCAGCTCCCCCCAAGGGCAAGAGGACACAGGAGGAGGAGGGTGCTGTTCAGGAGGATGCAGGCCAGGATCGGGCAGGCGAGGGCTCCTTTGCTGGCCCCAGTAAGTTTTAATTTTAATATAGAGTACCTATTTTTTCCTAGCGTTCCTCATTCGATTTTTTCTAAATCGTCTTTGATCTTCTTGTAGACTGGACCTAAATTCTTATCCTGCCTCGACAATGACTCCCTGTGGTATTACTAGATTATTCTTATTAGTCTGTCTGTGTAGCTAACTAAGATTGCACATTTGGCAATTCCATTGGACTCCCATTCTAGTCAGCAATAGCTCTATGCACTGAGTGCAGTCCTCTGGGATTGTCCATAATGTCTTTTCAAGTCTTCTAAATGTTTATGCTTTGACAATTGCCAACAATAAAAAGGTGAATGACCACCAAGAAAGAATAAGATACTACTTTACTTTTGGTTTGGATAGGAGGACAATCCATTCTACTACTGTTGCAGGGACAAATCTGCACAAACCGAACTATGAACACTAAATAGTGCATTGTTTATCAATTATAATAGGCGCAGGTAGACTTTCTTTCCACATACCTCAGTGATATCAGACTTTGAAGAACCCCCCAATCTCCTTAATGACTAGATAGTGTGGCAGAGTCATTTAGCTCCCAAAGTCACCGATGATTGATCCCCAATGATCATTAGATTATCCAACGCAGGACAAGAGTACGGAGTCAGAGTCAAGAAGTGCCAGAGGTACTCATGCTTGCAAAAATTCCAAAACCTTTAGCTCATCCACTCTAGTCT
This sequence comes from Lissotriton helveticus, assembly GCF_964261635.1. Lineage (NCBI taxonomy): Eukaryota > Metazoa > Chordata > Amphibia > Caudata > Salamandridae > Lissotriton > Lissotriton helveticus. The sequence continues at coordinate 417,143,926 of NC_136069.1, read as the reverse complement.
GGAGGACCAAAAACCACAGAGTCTATTTAAGTTTAAAAGCTTTATTAAAAGTAAACACATATATTAAAATCAAATTTGTCATAAAAGTAAACGTTTAACTGAAAATGGAAAAGTGCTTAGTGCTAACAATTAATTGGACACATTTCTTGTGGAAAAAGGGACATTTTTACTTTAGAGTAGACAGTTACAAATTATTACATTATATTTCGTTTTTTTAACATTTGTTTATTCCTCCTAGACCAAATATTATATAGTAGTGAGTGGTGTATTCTAACATTCTTAAATGTACTTTGTAGGTGGAACATCTGGTGGCGGGGCCAGCGCGGAGGTGGTGGTGTTGGGCGAGGACTCTGGGGAGGAGGCGGTGCAAGTGCCGGACGTTCCTGTGAGGGTTCGCACGGTGGTGGCGGGAAGAGGTAAGCTATATATTCCTTACTTATTGAGATTGAAGACTGCATAGTGTGCTTTCTGCACGGGTATATTATAAATCAACCAGGTAGTAGCCTCCTCTAAATGTACTTCGACTTAGCTGTGAAGTTTTTGGTGAGAAGAATCCCAATAAGATCTTAGATGAACTTGATGGATGGGATGAACGAAAAGCGAAAGAAGGGTGTAAGTAAGTGTGGAAGGACGAGAAATTTTATGATGGCTGGCAAAGAAGAATGATATGTGTTTGCTTGGCCCCCGAGGTGGCTGGGAAGGAAAGAATATGGTATGGTGCATGGCTGGGTCAATGATGAAGCAAGGATGGGTGGAAGGACAACAGCCTGGGTGGGTGAAACAGAAACTATATGTGTGCATATACTTTGAATGGATGGATGCCTGGAGCATGGTATTATCTGACTCTTAGATAGCACATGTGTATCTAGAGAGAGTAGATGGTCACTGGATGAACTAAGTGTTACCTTGAAGAGCATGTAACACCGCACCCGCACGTCCGTTCCAGTGTAGGGAAGGCAAGGAAAATAAATTGTAAATTTGTCCAATACTACCATGAATAGTAGCAGTAGTTTGTATTGCAACTGCAAGCACAGCATATATCCGGTTATTACGGTGGACACTCCGTACCTCTCTTAATAACTTAAGTTTAGTAGTAGTACGTCATTCATGTGTGGGTGTATCACTGTTCACTCAATAATAAGCAAAGCACCTAAAGTCATCCCATATGTCATCAAATACATCCCATGTGAAGTGATAGATAATCAAATTATTTAGCTTCTTCATTTTCCTTTTCTAGTACTCATTTGCACTGTAGGGTGAAAGGTAAATTAATTAATCAGTAGCCCTTGTAACAGAGTATTCTCAGTGCCACCCCTAATAGAAAAGTAATAGCTTCACCACCTGCATGTACTGGACCGGTACAGTAACGCAAGTCTGTCTCACTCATCATGGTGTGCGTCTGTTTTTCTCGGGTGCAAGTTCACTGCGCTGGCATTCTGCCGGCTTGCATAAGATAACGTACCAATTTTCCTAAACAAGAGAGAAGAAGAAGAATAAGACTGGTGTACTGTCATAGTCGACTGTAATGGAAGTCCATAGTGGTCGTAGAATTTGTTCATTAAACTCCCACTAATGTTAGAGCAAGGATGCAGAAGTGGGAGGTTAGATAGATACTGTCCTCAATAGTTATGTACTGTGCTTTCAATTTGCTACTTGTACTGTGACACAACTTTCGGCTCAATCACTTTGTGTTATTAATGTTAAGGAGCATTGGTTACAGACTATGTCTTTCTTTCTTCATATAGTTGCTCCTTCCAAATCGACATCACGGAGGGAGCAGGCTCGAATGGCCCGGCAACGGAGGCTGGATGCCACTGTCGCCGAATATCGGCGGCTGGTGGCCCTGGAGGAGGAGGACACGCAGTCAACCGGTGGAACCACAACATCCTCCACTGGGACAGCTGCATCCTCCTCCGTGCCCCCACGGGCTGCCAGCCAGCGCAGTGCTCCAGCGGTACGGAGCCGGGCTAACAAAGCCAACCGCCACCGCCAAGCAGCAAAAAGACCAGCTGCCCCCCACAGGAGTTGCAAGGCACGCCAGCGCCGCCTAGGAGTCAGAATGTCCTACCTGGAGCAGGAGGTCCTTAGGTACAAGAAGTTGGTGGAGGGCCTCCGCTTCGACCATGCCACCCTCCGCAAGGAGTATGATGCCCTGGCCGCAAAATTCACCAGCACCCTCCAGTAGTGGAGTGTCCCTTGCCCTTTTTTTAGAGACTTTTGGGGGGTGGGATTTGGGAGTTGGGTTCTTTTTGGGACTTTTCAAAGACAATCGTTGGGGTTAGGGAGGGTCTTGAGGGAGATTATTTTATTAGGGCTACATAAATATACTTTTTTAAACTTTATCTGACCATACCTGTTTTTTAATGCTTTTCAGTCTGGTGGGTGGGGGTTTAACAGTAAGTTTGTTTTCCTGAAGAGTCCTAGGACTTTAGTAGTACTACCGTCAATCTCTCGTCTACTCCTAATACTCCATTATACTACCTCCCACCAAACGCTTATCTTACCTGTAATTTGTGTTAGAAATTAGGGCTAGGCCCAGGGCTGGCTCCACGGGAAATGGGGATTAAGGTTGGCAATCCTGGGCGGATGAAATTTCCTCGTTGCGGTGGTACTAGTGGTGTGACACAGTGGCAGTTGCATGCCTATGGAAAAAAGAAAACGAAACCTGGTTTGTCCTTACTGTAGCATTACAACGGTTACGGTACGATAGAGAATATAGCAGGTGACAGTACACTAGAACAGTGCCACAATGTAGCCTAACAAATGGTAAAGTATTGCAAGTATAACTAGTACTTGCGTTGAATTTATTTGACATTGGCTCCTACTACTACAAGAAATAGTACTGAAGCTGAGTAAGTCTAGAATATATCCTCGTATTCCTTCACCAGCCTGTTGCTATGACCTTATCCTCCCCAGCAAGTGTGTGGAACTATTGATGTCATTTAGTCAGACATCAAGCAAAACCACACAGCCCGGGGGAAGAGGGTTAGGGTTTGGAAAATGGATGGGAATGGGGGTTCCTTTTTGGGTAGGTTTTGTTGAGAGAAGAAAAAAAAAGCACAGCATGGACAAACAATAATTGAAGATAAAGAAATCTTTGGGTACAAACTAAAGCTAACCACATGCAGTCACACTCATAGAAGAAAACAATGGATACTGTATCTGTATTCTGTATGTTGTTGGAGTTGTCCTGTTGAATTTGGTAAGTAAGTTGCATGCAGCAAACAATTCCTCTTATTAACGGCACTCCTCCATTCCAGCTGACGCTTCGTCCATCAATGTTGGTGACCAGTGACCACTGACAGAAGACACCCTGTCCACTGCCTGCCTGGCGGATGTTGACTGAAACCCGGCCTGTAATTATTGAACGGAAAACAGGAAGTGCTATTACAATACCACTGATAAATAAATATAAGGTATGTACGCTGTGTGGTGCAAAAGTCACACTTTGATTTTCCTAATAGACAGTACAATATTTTTGAAATTGCGTAATCTGTCTGAGTCACCTTTATAAGGATAAATAAGTATGGCCAAATTAATTTAGCGGATCTTTCCCCTCAAGCTAGGTGTACTGTAAACTGTGTTTTAGAACAAAATTAGACCTTCCCAGCAATGCTCCCACCAAGACCCTTACTAAAGCCACTCGCAAAAATGTAGAAGACCCCCAATCAGATCTCAAAAAACGAGGCCTAGCAGAAAAATGGTGACAAAACGTACTTTGAAAGTAAAAGTAGGCCCAAATACACCCTTACCCACAGTGGATTGTATTCAAACCACTTGCAAGCAAGCAAAAGTATCCATAGCCAGCATCGCTCCAAGAGTGCTCTAAGACCCCAGAACTCAGTTGCAAAAATCTAGAACACCCCGAAACACATGCAATCCTGCTGCTAGGGCTAACCCTAACGAACCCTAAGTTACAAAAAGTGCCAAAAGGCTTTTCCTTATGGATTTTGTCCAAACCACTTCTATCCGGTATTAGACCTTTCCAGGAATGACCCAAGAGACCCGCCAACCCACCCGCAAAAAAGCACGCGACAACACCCCCAAACAGCCAAAAAGCAAAATCGCATACTTACAATATCTCTCGGCCTTCGGTCCAAACGCGCTGTGCAGCTAGGTCATCATCATCATAACTCCTGTTTTCCACCATGGATTTCCTGAAAAGCAAATGCAATCAAGATTAGACTGTCGCAGCAGTGCTTCGACAGAGACCCCGCAACCCACCCACAAACACCAGGAAGCCCCCCAAACAGGTCCCCGAAAACGCTACATTGAGCAAGATGTCAGAAGAAATAGCAAAAAAAAGGCTTTTCCTTATGGATTTTGTCCAAACCACTTCTATCCGGTATTAGATCTTCCCAGGAATGCCCCAAGAGACCCGCCAACCCACCCGCAAAAAAGCACGCGACAACACCCCCAAAGAGCCAAAAAGCAAAATCTCATACTTACAATATCTCTCGGCCTTCAGTCCAAACGCGCTGTGCAGCTAGGTCATCATCATCATAACTCCTGTTTTCCATCACGGATTTCCTGAAAAGCAAATGCAATCAAGATTAGACTGTCGCAGCAGTGCTCCCAGACCCCAAAACTCACCCACAAACACCCGGAACCCCGCCAAAGAGCACCTCAAAGGCAAGCAAGTCAGCAAAAACGGCAAGAAATTTCCGCCTCATATTTGGTCCAAAACACTTTTATCCGTTATTAGAGCTTCACAGCAATGGGCCCAGAGCCGTCAACTCACCCGCAAAGAAGTAGAACACCCCCACAAGTGCTGAGTCTTTCTTCATTGGGCGTAATCCAGCCCTCTGCTTTGAGGGAAATAGGAGGAGGAGGATAGAGGAGCATGTTCTTCTGAACTTGTGAACCTGAGGAATGTAGACTGCGGCACCTTCAAATCAATAAGCAAACAAGTGAAGACAGTGCTGCTGATGGGCTTGTTTTGGGGATTAGGTGATTAAAGTTTGAATTAAATTAACTGTGCAAAACAAAGAAAGACAGACACACAGGAATAAAAGTGAATAAGGACGAAAAAGAAAGTTATTGATTCATTGTCTCATTTTCAGGGCTCGTGTCAGGGAATAAGAAGAAGATTTCGTCATCATACTCTGCGAATTCAGACAGGATGAGGACAGCGTCACTGAACAGAGAACAAATCCCCTCATCTACGTTGCCGTCCTCCTCGTCTTCATGCGGCGTGCTTTCTCGTACTTTGTAATCTGGTGGTATGAGGTGCTGATTCATCTTGATCATTAAAGTAAAGTAAAGTCCACATTTGTAAAGCGCACAATCACCCCTAAGGGTCTCTAGGCGCTGGGGGGCCGTCGGGAAGATTAAGCGAGCTATTGCCCAGAGTCACATGGTGCTGGGCTAACCTGCCGCCGGAGCCGGGGATCGAACCGTGGTCCCCAGATTCCAGCGTCAGTCTCCCTGGCCGCGGCGCCACACCTCTCCCAATCATTGTTAGCCTCTCCACATTTTTGGGCGAGAGGCGGCTCCGTTTGGGAGTTACAATGCCACCAGCAGCACTGAAAACACGTTCAGAAGACACACTTGCGAGTGGGCAAGACAAATAGTTTATAGCCAGGTTGGAGAGCTGTGGCCACAATTGTTTTTTCCCATGCCAATACTGCAATGGCTCATCATTAAGAAAGACCTCTGTTGAGTCATTCAGATAGTCCTGCACCATCGACTCAAGGTCCTCAACGGTTCCTCCACTTTGCTTACTTTTTGCTGTGCCTGTGACCTTTTTTCGAGAACCATACCCAAGCAAAGTTAGCCAATCCTCTTCAGCAGCCACTGTTACTCTTGTGTGTGGTGCAGATGATCCGGTTGCCGGTGTCTTTAACGGCTGAGAGGTCACTTGTGCCACAGCCACAGGTGCAGAAGTGGATTATTTTGACTGGGGATGGCCTGCTGATGCTGATGCTGATGTACTGCCTTCTCCTTCAATATCCTGCCGTTCTTTTTCAAACCTCTTGGCTGACCAGGCTAGCCAACGTTTGTACTTTTTAACATCTTCATCAGCAAAAGGAAAGAATGCTTGGCCTGCCAGCGCCTTTTTGTAGCGTGGATCCAGAATAGTAGCACAAATGTAATGCTGTTCTGAGTTGATCCTTTTAAGACGTTCATCACCACGTAGGCGCTCTAATAATTTCTCCGACAAAAGAAAAGGGTCTTTTTTTTTCATCTTTTTCTAACTCAGAAGACACCGCCTTCAGTTGGTGCTCCAGCATGCACAACAATGGGATAGCTTTTCCCAAATTACAGTCCTCCTGGCTGACTGCACGCGTGAAGAACTCAAAAGGACGAAGCATGTCTGTCAGGCTTTTAACTATGTCCCATTGCGCCGCACCCATCCGCAGGTCCTTCTGAGCTGTACCCTCTTTTAAGAAATAGTGATCGAGTACCGTATACTGCTCATACAGACGCTCAAGCATGTAGAAGGTTGAGTTCCAACGTGTTGCCACCTCCTGGATGAGTGCTTTCACTGGCATTCGACGTTCAAGTAGCAGGCTCCTCAGATGCTTCCGGGTCTTAAAAGAATGGCTGAAATGGTTGCACATTTTGCGGCAGGTGGCCATTACCTCGAACGCTGGACTGTCTTTATCACTCAAGAATTTTTGAACTACCAGGTTGATACAGTGCGCCAAACACGGCACTCTGAAATAGTCACCCAGCGCCATGGCCTTATTATTATTATTATTATTCTGAGTTTTGTATAGCGCCTGGTTACCAATAGGCATCCCAGCGCTTATCAGAACATAACACTACTAAGAATAAAATTAAAAAAAAAAATTAAAAAAAAAATGCAGGGATTAAACGGAGAACAGAAAAGTTTTTAAAAGTTTACGGAACCTGAGAAGACTGGCTTCGGAGCGCAGTTGTAGGGGCAATGAGTTCCACAAGGAGGCCACATTTATTGAAAACCTTCTGCCACCAGTTCTTGCCTTTTTCACCCTACCAACATGAAGGAGATGCTGGTGGTCAGAGCGAAGGGAACGAGAGGCCTTGTAGGGCTGGACCATCTCCTCCAGAATGGGTGGGCCTACCCCGTGCAGAACTTTGTGGGCGATGCAGAGTGACTTGAATTTCACCCTGTCCCTCACAGGGAGCCAGTGCAGTGCCCTCAGCGCCGGGCGAGCAGATTGACGCCTAGGGAGACCCGTCAAAAGCCTGGCAGCCGCGTTCTGCACTTGCTGCAGTCTGTTCAGGGTAGATTCGGGTGCGCCAAGGAATAGCGCATTGCTGAAATCCAGCCGCGAGATGATAAGTCCCTGGATGAGAAGCCTTCGAGTGGCCACTGGGAGCAGGGGCAGAATCTTCTGGGCTGAACGGAGCAGGCCAAAACACACGCCAGCCGTCTTTTTGGCGTGGGTTTTAAACGATAGGTCCTGCTCCAGCCATACCCCCAAGCTCTTGATCTCCTGCTTGGGGGGGGGCATCGGTCCCAGACAGTCTGGCCAGCTGCTGGGGGACAAAGATGGAGAGGAGTTCCCCAGCAGCATCAGTTCCGTTTTGGAGCCATTTAACTTTAGGGCTGAGTTGCACATCCACGTGTAGATCTTTCCAAGACACGTGTGCAGCCGGTCGGGATGGTGCGCCGACTGGGAAAGGCCTACCACCAGCTGAGTATCATCAGCGTAACTGATGATTTTAATACCCAGCGGCCGTACCACATTCTCCAGGGGGGCCATATAAACGTTGAATAAGGTAGGGCTCAACGAAGAGCCCTGTGGCACACCACACTGGAGAGGGGTAGAAGATGATTTTTCCTGGCCTTCCCACACCTCAAATGTACGACCTTCCAGGAAGGAGGCGAACCATTTGAGGGCAAAACCCGTGACTCCCACCCCCGACAGCCGTTGGAGAAGCACCTGATGGTCCACGGTGTCAAAAGCAGCGCTGAGGTCCAGGAGGATCACTGCCACTGATCCCCCCGAATCCAGCATGCTCCTCGCATTCTCCACGACTGCTAGCAGGGCGGTGTCGGTCCCCTGACCGGGGCGAAAACCCGTTTGGGAGTCGCCCAGGAGGGAATTGGCTTCCAAGAAGTTGGAAAGGCGGCTATTCACCAGCTTCTCAGCCACCTTACTGATACCCGGCAGCAAAGAAATAGGCCGAAAGTTGGCAAGATCGGCGGGATCGAGGTTAGGCTTTTTCAAAAGAGCCTTGACCACCGCCCCTTTCCAACTGGGGGGGACCACCCCATGGCCTTAACTACATTGGCGCCATTATCCGTGGAAACATAACCAATCTGGGTTTTTTTGGGGGACAGCCAGTGAAAGACCTTTTTGTTAAACTCGTCCAAAATGTTTTGTGCTGTGTGACTTTTCTCCAAGCCAAACATGGCTAGTGTTGCATGTTTCCGAGCAGCTTTAAAAACTTGGTCCGGGTCAACACCTGCGTTTAGCTTTGCTTTAACACCTGAAAAAGAGACCCAGTGTGCAGTGATGCACATGTAATCAGCGCCTGCGCCACTGGTCCACATGTCTGTTGTCAGATGTATTGTGTGAACAGCACTCTTCTGCAAAGCTGCCCCAATCGCCTCCAGCACATCTTCATGTAGTGCTGGAACCGCAACTCTGGCAAAATAGAACCGGCTAGGAACCTTCCATTTAGGGCAGAGCGTTGCCACTAATTCTAGAAAACCTACCGCTTCTACAAAAGAAAAAGGGAGAAGGTCCACAGCTAGCATTTTAGCCAGCTTAGTGTTATACAGACGCGTCAGTGGGTGGTTGCGTTCATATGGCGCGTATGAAGAAAACATGGTTCTAATGTTGCCCTGGACCAAGCATTTACGGGATGATAATGACTTCGTTGACCCAATTATGCTCGCTGGTGAACTTTTGCGCGTTGGTGTCTCACTCGCTCCAACACTCTTAGTGTGCCTCACACGGGGTGTGCTGCTGACAGGGGTACTGGGTGTAAGTGAAGTGTTTGACACGTCTTCTTCCTCCTCGTCATCATCAGATGCAACATCAATGTTTTCTTGACTTCCAATTCGGGCTTCCTTGATCGCATCTAGGTGCGCAAACCATTGGACAGTGTGCTGTCTCTCAAGATGACCTCTCTGGCCTCCGGTACCATCGTTGGTACCTGACTTACCACGACTAACTGCAAGCTTACAAAGGGTACAAATGGCGAACTTTTCCCTTTTTGGGCAAACAGTAAAGAAGTCCCAAACTGGGGACTTGAAGTGTCTGTGGGGCCTGGAGGAGGCGGCGATACTGGTGGTGGTGGTCATGCTGCTAATGCCAGATGAAGTGGAGGATCTGGATTGCCCAACTTTTGTATGTTGTGCACTTTCACCGCCACTAATTAAGGTCGAGGTGGATGGAGGTCCCTTCTTGTGAGAAATAAATATGGAAGCGGTACGAGTTGGTGTACTTAACTCCAATGATTGTGGTGTTTCCACTGCCTCCTCGTCGACAACATCATCATCATCACGCTCAGCAGCTTTTCGGGCTAGGGTCAAAATGTCTGTTTGCTGCATGCCCGCTGGGGCTGCAGTGACCTTTATGATGACTGGGTCGTCGTTGTCAGAGTCTTCATCAGCAGCAGTATCCGCCACTTCTTGTTGAGCCTCATCATCACACTCCATAACTCTGAGACTTTGGACGAGCTTCCTTTTACGCTTAACTACCTTTGTCAGATCATGTGCCTCACTCTCAGACGGCAGTGGTGCTGGTTCCCAATTTTGATCCGTATCATCAGAAGGAGGTGTGCTTGAAGAAGATGTAGACACCACCCTTGATCTCTTCCTTGCTAGGGGTGTGGAAGACAATGAATGATCATCAGGAGGAGTGTCTTCCTCAAATGATACCTCGCCTTGATTGCCGATTTCCTGATGTGCCCCTACTTCGGGAGGAACAACTATTGTGAGCACTTGTGACCCTCCATGCACCTCTGCTTGCGCATCTCCTTGCGCTGCCTCTCCTTCCACATGTACTTGGGCTTGTACTTGCACATGTGGTTTTTGTTGCGGCTGTGGTTGTTCAACACTCGTCAGATGAGTTACAACAACCTGTGTTGATTGAAGGACATTGCTGCTACTTTCTTGCGATGAGCCAACATCACTGGTCGATGGTGATTGAACAACTAGACTAAGTGCCTCTGCAGCACTAAAGGGCTTGGACTTAAGTTGGCGTGGTGGTGGTGGTGGCACTGAGCCCAATGGAGCGGGGGTGCTGCTCCCAGCTTGGTCCCCAGCAGATCCAGCTGCTGCTGCAGGCATTCTTTTCTTTTTACTCCCAAAAAAGGGGCGGCCGGCACACCAGTCTCCTTGGTAACTTGCTTCTTCTGCTCCTTACTGGCAACTTTCTTGCTAGAGGAGCTACGGGTAACTTTTTTTGGGGCCATCTTCTTCAGAACTGAAAAAACAACACAAGGGCCAATGCTGAGGAATAATTTAAACCATTTTAACTGGGAGTGTTGAATTTAAACAATCACAACCTGCTGGTATTAGCATTGAAAAAAGATTTATTCTTGTAACGATTTTTGTTTTGAATTTAAACACAAGTTTTAGTGCAAGGAGAGAACATTTAAATCTTATATATACAATATGTACAACAGTGTCAAAGGAAGAAAAACATTTTCATACTTCAAACATACATGGCCGTCCAGTCATACAAAGACACATTCACACAAGCAGTTATATAACAACCAATAAACAACAAAACAGGTGAATCCACGTGTGGGTCATGAATCGAAATTGGGAAAATCCTTTTCGAATATGCAGTTTTAAAGTCTTTTTAGATAATTCAACAATAAGCGTGTATTATTCTGAAAATTGGTGGAGAGACTTTGTTATTGTCACAAAGCATGTAGACCCAAAAACGGGGATGAGGTGGTCGACGCGTTTCAAACCCCACTTGTTAAGGGGGTTCTCCTCAGGACCAATAGATTCTTAACCTGCGGACCACAACGTCTTTATATTCCAAAACCGGCGGATGATTTAATATCGCACCAAGGACACGTGGCGGCTGTGATCTGGACTGCGCCCGGCTACAGGGTTGCCGTCGGGTCCATACTTCTCCTTATTCCGTGAGGTAGTTGTAGTTACTGCTGCCTGTTATTTAAAACCGGCCGTCCTTACTCCGTCTGAAGTCAGAACCCCCTTAACAAGTGGGGTTTGAAACGCGTCGACCACCTCATCCCCGTTTTTGGGTCTACATGCTTTGTGACAATAACAAAGTCTCTCCACCAATTTTCAGAATAATACACGCTTATTGTTGAATTATCTAAAAAGACTTTAAAACTGCATATTCGAAAAGGATTTTCCCAATTTCGATTCATGACCCACACGTGGATTCACCTGTTTTGTTGTTTATTGGTTGTTATATAACTGCTTGTGTGAATGTGTCTTTGTATGACTGGACGGCCATGTATGTTTGAAGTATGAAAATGTTTTTCTTCCTTTGACACTGTTGTACATATTGTATATATAAGATTTAAATGTTCTCTCCTTGCACTAAAACTTGTGTTTAAATTCAAAACAAAAATCGTTACAAGAATAAATCTTTTTTCAATGCTAATACCAGCAGGTTGTGATTGTTTAAATTCAACACTCCCAGTTAAAATGGTTTAAATTATTCCTCAGCATTGGCCCTTGTGTTGTTTTTTCAGTTTAGATTGGCTCAGCCTAGCTGAGTAAAGAGTCAAGACCCCGTGTTGTTTTTTGATCTTCTTCAGAACAGCAGGCAGCAGTTGCACGAGTTGCAGAGTTGTCTGTGTCCAGACGTGACGTCGCGTGACGTTATGCTGCACACACACACCGCTGCAGGACTTCTTCCTGGCACTGGTGGTTCTCTAGAGTCTTGTGCACCTAAAAGCAATGGAAGACAGAGGAACATCAGTTCAGTTATACACCCCAAAAAATGGAAAAACACAGAAAAATAAGCACAATCCCATGCCATCCATGATGTTTACATTCAAGACACCACACAGAAAGACTAGGCCCATGCAACACTGAGTCACTACCCCTGGGGATAATGGATGAAAAGTAGGCTAAATAAGTGCAGGCCTCAGACACTGCCTCTCTTCAAAATGGCCCCTTGCACCCCAAGCACATGTTGCCTGTACCAGCCAGCACTCAAGATGGCCACCACCACCACCCACATGGCCAGTCCACATCAACAGTACACCCCAAAAAAACAGAAAAACACCCAAAAATCACCACAATCCAATGCCATCCAGGATGTTTACATTAAAGAGAGTGAGACCCCACAGGCACACTCAGTCCATGCACCACTACCCCTGGGCAAAAGGCCACACCAGCAGCCCCAAAAAAACGACAAAATACAGCACAATCCCAGCCCATCCATGGCCTCAATGGTGTTTAAATTCAAGAGGACACCCCACAGAAAGACTAGGCCCATGCAACACTCACCACCCCTGGGCAAAGGGCCCCACCAGCAGCCCCAAAAAACGACAAAAACCACAAAATTCAGCACAATCCTAGCCCATCCATGCCCTCAATGGTGTTTAAGTTCAAGAAGACACCCCACAGAAAGACTAGGCCCATGCAACACTCACTACCCCTGGGGATAATGGATGAAAAGTAGGCAAAATAAGTGCAGGCCTCAGACACTGCCTCTCTTCAAAATGGCCCCTTGCACCCCAAGCACATGTTGCCTGTACCAGCCAGCACTCAAGATAGCCACCACCACCACCCACATGGCCAGTCCACATCAACAGTACACCCCAAAAAAACAGAAAAACACCCAAAAATCACCACAATCCAATGCCATCCAGGATGTTTACATTAAAGAGAGTGGGACCCCACAGGCACACTCAGTCCATGCACCACTACCCCTGGGCAAAAGGCCACGCCAGCAGCCCCAAAAAAACGACAAAAAACACAAAAAACAGCACAATCCCAGCCCATCCATGGCCTCAATGGTGTTTAAATTCAAGAAGACACCCCACAGAAAGACTAGGCCCATGCAACACTCACTACCCCTGGGGATAATGGATGAAAAGTAGGCTAAATAAGTGCAGGCCTCAGACACTGCCTCTCTTCACAATGGCCCCTTGCACCCCAAGCACATGTTGCCTGTACCAGCCAGCACTCAAGATGGCCACCACCACCACCCACATGGCCAGTCCACATCAACAGTACACCCCAAAAAAACAGAAAAACACCCACAAATCACCACAATCCAATGCCATCCAGGATGTTTACCTTAAAGAGTGTGAGACCCCACAGGCACACTCAGTCCATGCACCACTACCCCTGGGCAAAAGGCCACACCAGCAGCCCCAAAAAAACGACAAAAAACACAAAAAACAGCACAATCCCAGCCCATCCATGGCCTCAATGGTGTTTAAATTCAAGAGGACACCCCACAGAAAGACTGGGCCCATGCAACACTCACCACCCCTGGGCAAAGGGCCCCACCAGCAGCCCCAAAAAACGACAAAAACCACAAAATTCAGCACAATCCTAGCCCATCCATGCCCTCAATGGTGTTTAAATTCAAGAAGACACCCCACAGAAAGACTAGACCCATGCAACACTCACCACCCCTGGGCAAAGGGCCCCACCAGCAGCCCCAAAAAAACAACAAAAACAACAAAAATCAGCACAATCCCAGCCCATCCATGGCCTCAATGGTGTTTAAATTCAACAAAACAGTTGTATCATGCACCCATAACCAACACTGGTCCTACTGGATACTGTGGCTAGGCTACCCACAATATATTTTATTTAATGTTCTGAAAAAGTTCCAAAATTGTAGTTGCAGCAACTGTAATGCCCCAAACAAACTTACTTGTGAAAGTTGATTTCTAATCCAAAAGTGATCCAAAGAAAGTCAAAAAGGCCTCAAATCCAAATATCCAGCAGCACCCACAAAAAGTAATCCTTCCAGGTCAAGGTCCAAATGAAAGTGACCAGCACTGGGAGGAGCCTGCTGGACAGGAACAGGAAGTTGGAGACTGTGGGGCACTTCCTTCCTCCCCCCCCCCCAAAAATGGACTCCTTGCAAAAAAAAAGGCCATGCAAATGTCAACCTGAGGAGTGATTCTGATAAAAATCATCATTTTCTGAAGGTTTATCCTGTTTGCTGGTGGATTTCTTGTGCAGAATTGCTAAATCTCTATTTCGCGAGTGCGAGATTGTTCCTTTCCCCCGCAACTACGTGTTCGCAATTGCGAACACTCGCGAGGCGTGCTGTGCAAGGTGGCAAGCCGCGATTACGTATTCGCGGGCGCCAAACTCCCGCGGGATCCCGCAGCAAGATCCAAATGGCGCAGCACTCGCAAAATATGATCGAGAGCTCCGTATGTGGCATCGTCAGTTAAATGCTCCTGGGCTGGGGAGGACGCTACACTACTTGTGAACCAGTTTCTTTATAAAAATAGACTTCAAGAATTTCTGGCAGTGAGCGGCACTGCAACTCCCCCCTCCCGCTTCTGGAGTTGAGCATGAGAGGGAGTAATTGCCAGCTTGTCTCTTCCAGGTCTGTCACTTCATGTGGGCATGTGAGAGTGGGGATAGGCACATACACGTGCATACAAGAATAGTCAAATCGGCACTTGCAGCAACCTTCAATAAATCTTTCCCTATAAATGTGGCTGAGGTCCTGTTTGTGTATGCTTTGCCTCAGCTCTCTGCCTCCTAACTCAGTGAGGCCACAGAACACTTAGCTCCCAAAACGTACATTTCGATTTTTTGTGTGCTGTGAGACATGGCAGGTATCAACCGCTATGTCTTATGTACAGATCCTAAATTTTTTGCAGTTTGATATAGCACAAACTTGACCAAAGTGCATCTTAGTTCTTTACATGATAATCCAAAGTTTTAGAAAGGCAGACTTTTTTAGGCACAGGTGGATAGGTGATTTGCCCAGAATCGCACACAGGCTAAGCTGATGCTAGGATTTGATCCTGGTTTCCCAGTTCCACTGTCAGCAGCTCTGTTGTAATGCCAATTAGAACGTAAAGCTGCACCAGCAACCTAGTACGTAATACGCTGGCTTTAGCATGTTAGAGTGGCTCAGAGACGCCATATGAAAGGCACATTTTTTGCTGCTTCTGCACTGCACATACCCATACTTCAGAGCCTGAGCTCTTCTGCCACTAAGACTACCAGTACTCTCCTTGTTCAAGAAGAAGTTCTGGTACTCAAGGGTAGAAAACTGAGTAGTGCCAGTATACTCTGTACTGGGCATTTAAAGCACTCCTTCAGACATACCCCGCTCCTGCAGCCCCTCTTTTGTAGCAAGTGGGTTTTCTAAGGAGTGCTAATGTTAACCTTTTAGCAGTGATGCTGGCATTTGCATTTGAAGGGCTATCTCTGCCCTCTAACCCACTGGACTTTTTAACCCAACAACAAGATCAATTGTCAACCCACGACAAAGGTCACACCTTAGACCAAGTCTTTTCCACCTTTCCGGTTGAGGTGACTGCAGTGCTGCCGGTTCTATGGTCCGACCATCGACTAGCTCATTTCCAAATATTTGGCACTGAGAAACCAGCAGTCACCGCTCTGAGACAGCAGGGATATGCTTTTAGAGCATACCATCGGGTGACCCCAGACCTGCTTGCCCAGGCCCTTGTGAACCATCCCGTGTCTTATACCGGTGACCTGGACAATGACCTCGAAACCCTGCAGACCTGGCTCTTAGCCAGACTGAATGAGCTTGCCCCTGCACAGCCCCCCCGTACCGCCATCAAACGAGTCTCGGCACCATGGTTTACTGCGGAACTGGCTCACTCCCGTAGACAATGTAAAGTCGCCGAACGGACATGGAGAGCTCAGTATGATACCGAGGCAAAACTGACCTATAGATCTATGATTAAAACCTATCATAGACTAGTCCTTCAGGAAAAGAAATGCTACTTCGCTAAAAGAATCGAGGAAGCAGCAAATTCCTGTAAGGAGATTTTCTCGGTCGTTAGAGAATTCACCACCCAGCGATCTAACTCAGCACAGGAAGCCCCCGCTGAGACCTGGGCTGATACCATAGCCAATTTCTTCACCACCAAAATTAGGCAGATACAGGATTCCTTTCCCCCGAGGCCGATAATTGTTTTCCCGTCCTCGCCGGAGGAGCCAGCCCATTTGCCTACTTCTGGCCACGTGCTGGCGGTTTTCCCGCCTCTTACGGTATCTTCATCACTAGCACTTATGATGAGTCTTAAATCTGGATCGCCACGTGACCCTTGCCCTGCCACATTTTTTGCCAGAATGGCAGAAGTTGTTAACCCTCTAGCTAACCCTATTTTAAACCTTTCGTTGAGTCCGGGGGCCCTTCCACACCTGTGGAAACAGGCCATGGTCATTCCTCTTCTTAAAAAGCCTAGCCTTGCCCCAGAAGTCCCTGCCAATTATAGGCCTATCTCGCTCCTTCCGGCTCTCACTAAAATCTTAGAGAAACATGTTCATTGAATTGAATTGAATTGAAAATTCCATTTATATAGCGCATAACCACCCGAAGGCCTCGCAGCGTGCTCTCCAATTTTTTGGAGTCCAACGAGCTTTTGCACGCGTCTCAATCAGGTTTTCGACCTAACCTAAGTACAGAAACCGCGCTCCTGGAGGTTTCAGAGATTGTTAAGGAGTCGCTGGATGCCGGAGGCAGGGTGATGTTAGTTATGCTAGATCTGTCGGCGGCTTTCGACACCGTCCCCCATGAGGATCTCCTCATAAGACTGCATGACATCGGTATGAGGGGGTCGGTGCTCAGTTGGTTTAGTTCCTTTCTAGCCAACCGCCGACAAACGGTCTGGGCCTCCCCTGCATCTGCCGAAATGTCGCCTTTGGGAGTCGGAGTTCCTCAGGGCTCAGTATTGAGCCCAACTCTTTTTAACATCTTTATGACCCCTCTGGCGGCATTGGTGGAGTCCTATGGGGCCCAGATCGTTTCCTATGCTGACGACACCCAGCTTCTCTTCACCTGCCAGAAGGGCGAAGAATTCGAGGGTGAAAGTATCCGTGAGTGCCTTGGGGCTGTTTTTAACTGGTTCCAACTGAACAGCCTCAAGTGCAACTCGGATAAATCCGAGATACTTTTCTTTGGATGCCCCTCGGAACCGGACTGGCAAGGGTGGTGGCCTGCCGACATGTTCCCTCCAGCTAATTCTTCTGAGTCAGCCAAGAACCTGGGAATTAAAATAGACAATGGGCTTACGCTCAAATCCCAGGTGCTGACCCTCACAGGAACATGTTTCGGTATCCTCAGGACGTTGCGGAAGTTTTTTCCGCTGCTTTCTGAGGACCATAGGAGAATAATTGTTCAGGCCCTCATCGGTCCAGACTCGATTATGCCAATATCCTGTATCTGGGCCTGCCGGAATACCTCTTACAGCGTATGCAGGTGGCCCAGAATGCAGCCGCACGAGCCATCTTCGGCTTGCATCGACAAGTGAGGGCGTCAAACTTACTGCGAACTCTACATTGGCTCCCCATCCGGAAGCGGATAATATTCAAGGCCATGACACTGGCTCACAAAGCCTTGCATGCCACGGGTGCCCAATACTTACAAAAGAGGCTGGCTTTCTATCTGCCGGCACGATCTTTAAGATCGGAGTCACTGGCATTAGCAGTAGTCCCCCGCATAAAGAAAGCCCGTATCGGAGGACGGTCTTTTAGGCTGCTGGCCCCTCAGCTTTGGAACTCCCTACCTTTGTCCTTGCGTTCCACGCCCAACTTATTCGCTTTCAGGAAGAGCTTAAAGACCTGGCTCTTTACTGGCTAGAGTCTCATAGTTCCATCTTTGGTCCTGCTGTTTTGTCCTTTTACTGTTATGTTGTATCTGTTTTCCTTCTTTTTCTGGTCTGGAGCACAAAGCGCCGGGACACTCCTTTGGAGTAGCCGTGCGCTATAGAAGACCTATAATAACATAACATAACAATTGGCAATGCCAATAGCTCTGGTTTATGAATGCACTCTCAAGCCAGACTTCAAAATCCATGTGCGTTGATGATTGCCTCCACCCATCTGTACTTTGCCTGAGACAAACACCACAAATTATCTAGTTATCTAAAACACTTTTATAGCATTACAACATAAAGTGTGTGCCCCTGAAAGATCACACTCAGACATCTGGATAAAGAAAATTATCATAGCAGTGTGGACAACAAGCACTTTTTTTGTGAAAGAACATAGCTGTAAGAGTGAGATAAAGGGGCAGGGAGTGTCTGGTAGTGGACTGAAGAGGAATGAGGTGGATACAAGACTATGTAGCCTTGGTATTTGGTGCACCGACATTTAATAGCACCGACCTTGGGCTTCTGAGCCGAGCGTTGGGCACCGGAACTCATACTTTTTTTTTTTATTACAAATTAAGCACTTGTGATGTGCTTTTGTTTCCATTCTAAACATTATTATATTTTAACTGTGATGTACCTCCTGCATAAGAATGCCAGTTGTGCTCTGTTAAAGCCCATGCATTTGTATTTGCCAAGTATCCATCAGTGGCATGCTATTATGCCCCTTGTGCATCTGTCAGGAGTACAGCTATGGGAAGCGGTAGTGAAGACATGTTCCAGCTTTTTCAAAAGCATAAAAATGTGGTTTCAGAATGCAACGGATTTCACAGACACACTGCTAAATATTCTGTCAAATAAATGTAATGCTGCACTTATTCTGTAACTCCTGAAAGGTCAATGTGATGAGAACTTGATTTGCAATGTACAGATAACTGGTAGCAAAAGATCATTGGTGACGTTACCACACACATTTCTAGGATTTACCAGATATGAAATAATATCTTCCTGGACCCCGCCACAGCCCATTCAGATGATATTCATACGTCCATAAACATTTCACATCTGGTTTCCATCCAAAATAGAGGCGGTGACCAGTGCCAGTCAGGTGGACACCTCTTTCTGAATATTCTCTGTGATGCCTTTCTCCTTTCAGTAAGGAGACCACTGTAAAGTCTGTGGTTCTTCTGCCTTTTTGGTCTGCAACCCTGAGTCAAGTGCCTGCTATAGCAGTGCTTTAACTGCTGCAGTTTTGGGGCAGAACCTGGAGGTATAGATAGGGTCTGAAGCTAGACAGAAGATTGACACACCACTGAGGTGGAATCCAGGATATTCCCAGAGCAGGGCGTACATTGTCACAAAGACAGGAGTGGTAACTGGGATTTTTATAGGGATTGATTTCGGCATCACCGCCTATTGCTAATTAACCGCATCTAACTTTTGTCCTTCAAGGAGAAGAATAAAGGAGTCTACTTTCCTGAGAGAAAAAAATACTTTTGTCTGGCTGCCAGAGACCTATGAGGAGAGTTTTATTGTGTTGTTTATGTCTTCCACCTCCCCCACTTGGAGAGATTGTTTCATTCCTGTGGGAGCATGAAGACAAGATAGCTCTGTCTATGTCTACTGTGAGAAGGTCGTGCATGCCAGAAGAGCATTCACTGAGAAGCCTGAGTGCTGAGGGACCAAGAAGAACCTGGAACTTAAGGGAGCTGTTGCTCAGTAAAATAGACAGAGCGGGCATTGAGTGGTATGCAAGCATCAGCAGTACCCCCTGATACAATGAAGAAATAGTAGAGAAATAGTAGGGAAAGGGGACCAGATGCTGCATTTTAAAGTGTTTTGTTTTGCAGTAACTCTGTTGAAAGACTGAATTTCAATTGTCAGACTTCAATGAACCTTAAGGATAGCACAATGTTTCTAACAAGCTATTGCTAATTTTATTTATGAAGGTAAGCCGTGTTTCAGTATGCGTGAAAACAAAATGTAAGCTTTTTGTTTCGTGAAACTAGTAGGCCTCTGGCTATGGCACAGAAGAGGGTGAAAGCATAAGGTTATATAATAAGTTGCTTAAAACACACAGATGTTAAGTCCATATTCTTTTAATCTGAAAAGTGTACAATTGTTTTAAAAATGTCTGACCCTACCTGACAGTGCAAATGAGGCCTGTTACATCTTTAAAAGTATGTTGGGAAAAAAAGATTTTTAGTAGTGTCAGATGTAACCAATGTACATTAGGTGCACTTTGTGTGATGCATTCCAAGTGAAAAATAAATTATGTCAGCTATATCCTTAATTAAAGCGAGCACGCAGAATATGAGATGAATAGATATGTTTTATTGTGTCATTATTACATCTTAATTGTAAAGCAATAACTCAAGTGCATTTAAATGTTCCTTCATGCATTTACATTCAGTTTCAATCAATCAATCAAGGATTTATGAAGCGTGGCATTTCACCCTTGAGGGTCTCGAAGCACTGGAGTTGCTAACTGCTTCGTGATGATCTGCTCATTCGAACAGCCAGGTCTTGAGACTTTCCTGAACTCCCGGAGCGATGAGGTGGTCTTGAGGTGCAGGGGAAGGTCTTTCGAAGCTTTGGCCACCAGGTGTGAGAAGGAGCGCCTTCGCAGTTCACTCTGCAGACCTGGTAGGTGTCTGGGAGGAAGAGGGGGGCGGATCATAGGTGTCTGGTCAGTTGGTGGAAGGTCATGCGTTTGTTGATGTATGCTGGTCCTTTCTTGTGCAGGGCTTTGTTTGCGTTGGTCAACATCTTGAACTGGCATCTCTTCTGGATCGGGAGCCAGTTTAGCTTCTTGAGATGGGGTGTGATGTGTATCCGTCTGGGGAGGCCGAGGATGAGTCTTGCTGCTGAATTCTGTATTGTCTGCAGTCTCTTCAGGAGGAGTGTGGTGACTACTGCATAGATTGTGTTCCTGTAGTCCACCCTGCTGATGATGAGGGCCTGCATGACGGTCTTTCTAGTGTTGACTGGGAGCCACCTGAAGATTTTGCAGAACATACATAGTGTGTGGAAGCAGGCAGAAGAGACTTTGTTTACCTGTTTCTTTATAGATCGCTTGCTGTCCAAAATGATGCAGAGGATGCGGGCATGGTCTGTTGGGGCGGGGGATGGGCTACGTTCAGCAGGTCACCATGCGTCGTTCCATGGTGAGGTGTTGTTCCCAAAGATGAGGACTTCTGTCTTGTCCATGTTGAGCTTCAGACACTTGTCCTTCATCCAGTGGGCAAGTTCATTATATATTTGTTAATTTTTTATTTTACAGAGTTTTATATAGCGCGAACTTGACCCAAATCGGGGAGATTAAGTGATTTGCCCAGATTCACAGGATGTTCAGCTGTCATTGCCGAGACTCAAACCCAGTTCCCCAGATTCGGGGGCGACAGCCCTAGCGGTTAGGCCAACTCCTCTCCCCATGATTTATCGGTAGAACTTGGTTCTGGAGAGACCTTCTGACAGCAAGATGATGAACTGAGTGTCGTCGTAGGACATGATGTTTTGTCTGTACAATCTGACGGTGGTGGCCAGTGGGGATCATATACGTGTTGAAGAGGGTGGGGCTGAGGGCCAATCCTTGGGGGATGCTGCAATCATCTTTTTCCGAGGTGAACGGTGGGAGATGGATTCTCTTGGTTCTTCCGGTTAGGTGGAAGGTGATCCATTTGAAGGCATCTACGTGGATTCCAATGTGGTGGAGTCTTTTGATCAAGATATGATAGGAGACAGTGTAGAAGTCGGCTGACAGGTCCAGGAGGATGAGGGCTGCCTTTTCGCTGCAGTCCAGGAGGGACCTGATGTTGTCAGTAGCTGCAATCAGGACTGTCTCTGTGCTGTGGTTGGCTCGGAACCTGGATTAAGAGGGGCCCAGAAGGTTGTTGTGTCCCCGGTGTTTGTTAGTTACTAGTTGATTGCCTTCTCGAAAACATTCACTGGAAAGGGGAGCAGGGAGATGGGCCTGTAGTTCTTCGGTTCTGCTCGGTCGATAGATGATTTCTTCAGGAGAGGCCTCACTTCAGCGTGTTTCTAGTCTTCCGGGAAGGAGGCCAAGCTGATGGAGGTGTTCAGGACTTTCTTGAACTTGTTGCCAATCGTCTTGCTCTTGAGGTTGAAGATGTGGAGGGAACAGGGGTCCGTGGGTGCTCCTTAGTGCACAGAGCTCATGATGGCGATTGTAGCTTGAGTTGTGGGAGGGTCCCAATGGGAGAGCAGGTGTTCGGGGTTCGTGCTCATGGGTGTGGACAGGTTGATGCTGTCGGTGGCGGAGGGTTGGGGTTTGAAGGTTTTTGTAGATGACAGAGATCTTGTCATGGAAGGAGCCCGCCAGGGTGTCACACAGTTCTGGGGAGGGGTTGGTGTCATTCTTGGCAGCTGTGAGGTTGGAGAACTCCTTCACGATGGTAAAGAGCTCTTTGCTGCAGTTTGTGCTGGCTTTTATGCGATCTGCTAGGGCGTTCTTCTTTGTTTCTTTCATGAGGCGGTGGTACTGGTTGAGTTCTGTCTTGAAGGTGTTATGGCCTCTTGTCTGTTTGCTGGTGTGCCACTTCCTTTCTAGTTGCCGGCAGTTGCATTTGGTAGATTTCAGCTCAATGGTAAAACAACTGGCTCTTCTGACAGGTCCTTATGATTAGGGCTCCCGGTTTTATGGTATTTATTTTTTTGTAATTTCCATCTGTATCTATCCATATTTATTTTTTGTCAACTTTATCTGTATTTATTCATATTTATTTTGGGTTTTGTGAAAAAAGTAAAGCTGAAACTGGTATACTTCCACATTTATTTAACCAATAAATATGCAGTCATGCTTGAACGCCTGCCAGGTTCAGTGATATGAACACCCACAGAAGCTAAATCAATGCACTTGTATGAAAATATGAACATTTTCAGTATCAGCCTTGTGCATAGCTAATGCTGTTGAAGCATCTTTACTAACATTCCTTTCTTGTTTATCCCCCTTACCTATCAATACACACAGTTAATGGCCTGGCAGTCATTGCACAGTGTATTTACAAAGCAAAAACACGGAGATGATGGACGGAGCACTGAAACTTTTCAGACACTCACCCCCAGTCACAGATCTGGGTTGAATCCATCATCGTTCTTTAGCTCACTTCGCCACCTCAGTTAAGACCCACCTATATGCAAATCAGTTTTGACCTTGTGCCTCATGGGAACAGTCCAGCACGAACTGCCAAGCCAGGTCTTCCCTGAACCGGAAACAATTATCTTGGAACCGGTTTTGGGGTAACACCCCTCATCAGCCAGGCTAGCTTGAATCCAGATGGATTCAACCCAGTTCTGTGACTGGGAGTGAGTGTCTGAAAAGTTTCAGCACTCCATCCATCATCTCCTTGTGTTTACAGTGTATTTACAATAACTCAAAAAGCACCCAATATCCGTTTTTATCGACATTTAAAAATAAATACAGACAAGAAAAAAAATGTTTTTCTCTCTGTATTGTCTGTAAAAATCTGTAAAAACGGAAAACAGGGAGCCTTACCTATGATTAAGCTGGCTTGGCAGGTGTGATTGCGTCGGCACATTCTATGATCCACAGAGAGAAGTTCTTTGCAGCATGCTCTGGGTTGGATGTTGAATCTGGGAGGTGGGATTTGAGAGCATTGTTCCACTGGTCTTCTGATATCTTTTTCCAGTTTTTGCATGTGGAGCAGGGGGGCATGGTGTCAGTGTTGGTACGTCCTGAGATGCTGAAGTGGCATTGTAGTGGTCAGTTCAGGAGAGCTGTGAGACGTGGTTGTACTTGACTCTGTCGCTGGATGTGAAAATGGGGTTGAGCGTGTGCCCTGTGATGCAGGTAGGGTCGGTGACAAGTTGCTTGAGGCCGATGTTGCTCATGCTTTCCAGGAGGTTGTTTGTGTTGCTGGGGATGTGTGAGGTGGAAGTTAAGATTCCATAGGGAGATGTAGTGCTCGGAGTCGATGACGTTGGGATGGTTTTGCAGAAGCTGGGGCATGTTCCTGGTGGTCTGTAGGCAAAGGTACCTCTGATAGGTCTTTTCCGTCTGTGTGGAGTTGAAAGTTGAGATGGTCCATTATCGGGTTGGATCATCTGAGGAGGTCGTCCAGTGGTTGATGTCCTTGTAGATGATGGCAATTCCGCCTCTGTGTTTGTAAGTTTGGTCATATGTGTTATCTTGTAGCCTTCAGGGGTGGTGATAGAGAAGCCCCGCGCGGCGGTGAGGTTCATCTAGGTCTCTGTGAGGAAGATGACGTCCGGGGTGAGGGATCAGATTGTGTCCCAGATCTCTGTGGCATGTTTGCCGAGTGATCATACATTGAGTAGAATGCACTGAAGTTGTGCCAAGGCGGTCTCGGTTGGCGTGGTGGATGCAGTCGAGTTTCCGGTGTCTCCGGCGTTGTTGGTTGCTTCAGTGTTGCATGTGAAACGTCAGTGCTGGCAAGAGAATGGTCCTCTGGTGGTATGTGGAGATGTGCGGCAGCAGTTGTTGATGTAGATGCACCCGAGATCCAGTGCTTGGAGGTCTGCGGCAGTGGGACAACCAGGGCTCTTGGCGCTGGGCGCAGTCCGGGCATGGTCCAGGCATTGATGGACACAGACAGGCTTGCCTTGGGCGCACCAACGGCATGGCTGTGCTACAGCCTCTTTTAAGTAGGTACTGTCCGAGGGGAGGGGCGCTGGGTGGCAGGGAGCCAACAGATGAGAATGAGGGTGCAGAAAAGGAGTGAGCGGCTCGTAACGGCATGGGCAGAGGAAAACAACAGAAGGCACATTAAGGCAACTTAAAACTAAGAGACTATTAGGCAACACAAAACAGATGACAACAGGCAAAACAAGGCAGTAAAAGAAAACCAAAACTAGATATCCAAAGACAACAGAAGGAGGCCTGAGGCAACACAAAACAGTTGAAAGCAGACATGAACAAGGCAATTACTGGCAAACCATGGCCATAGTTAGTGTCAGTGAGGCCTGCTGCGGGCGGAGCTGATCGGAGATCTGCTCCGCCAGGCTGCTTCCCTTCATCAACACTTTCGGGATATCATATGAATTGCTTCTTTTAGAGTTAATATAATTACAAAAACAAATCAATAGGTTTCTGAATTTTAAATGTTCAGCAGTCTTAATAGAAAATGTTCATGTATGTTTTTCCATGTTGTTCTAAGTCTAAGGGCCTGATTATGAGTTTGGTGGACAGGGTACTCCTCCACAAAAGTGTCCGCCTGCTCTCTTCTGAGTCAAGTGGACCATCACTGATGGTGTAAGAACATATGAAAGTTGACTCTATTTAGGGGCGTGGTCACACAAGCAGCTAAGATGGCCGCTTGCTGTTGAAGCTCTGTCAGAAGCTCCAGCTACAACGAGTTATCCCCGACTTATGATCCGACAACTGGACCGTAAGTGATAGTGCTGAATCGCTGCACAAAGTGATACCTGAGGGGATAATGGACGGAACGTTTGAGCAATCAAACACTCACCCCAGTCATCTGATCTGGGTTTAATCCATCATCATTCTTTAGCTCACTCCACCACCCCAGTTCAGACATGGCCATATGCAAATCAGTCTGACCCTGTGCCTCATGGGAAGAGTCCAGCCCGAACTGCCAAGCCATGTCTTCCCTGGCCCGGAAACAAGCATCCTGGGACCGGTTTCGGGTTCATAACCCTCATCAGCCAGGCTATCTTGAATCCAGTGGCAAAGTGAGCAAGGGACCCACGTCTGGGCATACCCTGCCAAATTACGGCGAACAAAGTGATACCAAAGGGGATGATGGACGGAGCGCTTGAGCAAATCAAACACTCACCCCCAATCAACTGATCTGGGTTTAATCCATCATCATTCTTTAGCTCACTCCACCACCCCAGTTCAGACATGGTCATATGCAAATCAGTCCGACTCTGTGCCTCATGGGAACAGTTCAGCCCAAACTGCCAAGCCATGTCTTTCATGGACCGGAAACAAGCTCCTTGGACTGCGGACGGCGCTCTTAGTACCCCACACCATTCCACTGCACCACGCACAGCTGGACAGTCCTGCTGGTCAGGCTCAGCACTCTCATGTACTCTCTTCCACGATTATACTCGCACGGCGGCCCCGCGACATGGGCCGTAGGGACCCCAAACAGAACACCTTATACTTTGAAAAGATTCCAGAAAGAGCCCCAGAGGAAGGCCCAAACATGGCGGAGAGCGTACAAGGTACGGACCCCACGGACGGCCTCTCAGTCTTATCTGCAGCAATGCTACAGAAGAGGAGGGCTGGCTTCAAAGCGATTGCGAGCGTGTGGAGCTCATCCTAAAAGAGGTTTCAATTAAGAATGAAGACCTAGAAGTGTGCAGTAGTTGCAACAACATCTGTATCTTAGGGGTTTCGGAGACAACTGACACTGGCCGTATGGACTTATTTGTTAAGACCCTGCTGGCTGACCTGTTCAGGAGGGAATCCTTTACCACCGGGTTCATAATAGAGCATGCACATCGATCCCTGGAGCCTCGGCCTAACCCGGGATGCCCCCTAGGCCAATTAATGCACGTCTCACTTCCGGGACCGCAACGCTACACTGCGCCTCGCAAGGGAGCGTTGGGACATCAAATGGCAGAACTCTAAGCTCTCTTTTTACGCAGACTTCATGGACTTCACGGTCATGGTTCAGGATGCACACCATAAATACAATGGAGTAAAGGCCACCCTCATAAATCTGGCTCTAAAATATGGCATGTTATACCCCGCCAGGCTGAGGGTCAATGTTGGGGGCCGGGCTTGCATTTTTTAAAGTCCTACAGCAGGAATTCTGTCATGCATATAAACAAATGAACACCAGAACTGGGGCAGGCGAAGGGGAACCCTCCCCCCCACACAGCGGCTCAGATGCAAGCATGGAACTCTTTTCTAGTTCTGGCACTGGTTGATTCAGATGCATTGGCTCTTCTGCATTGTTATACGAACACACAGGGATACTCTTCTTCATACTTTCGCGATGTTACATATAGCTGGTTTTCTGATGTGGCATTGCCACCCCTAACGGTGTACCCCTTTGGGTTTGTTCTGGCTCTTAAGAATGTACCGTTCTAGGGTTCTTTCATTTCAATGTACAGGCAATTGGTACTTCATGTTCTACTTGTCGTTGTGGTATTGCCTCGCTTGGAGGGGAGTGAGGTTGGGTGGGGAGAACGTTTCACATTGCTGAACTATCTATATTTCTTTGCAGAATTGGTTACGGTCACAGTTTTTCTCTATGTGCAGCTGCTTGACTATGATAAACTTGAAAAAGTACAGCAGATGGCTAAGTTTGGCAAAGTTGAGGGTCCCTCTGGCTTATCCTTGATGTCCTGGAATGTCAGGGGACCTAATGATAATCGGAAAAGGAGTCAGGATGCTCATTATTTACTAAGGCACAATGTAGACATTGCTTATTTGCAGGAAACACATCTACCCAACTCAGACTTGGCCCGCTTTGCAGCCAGCTGGGGGGCACACAGGTATTTTACTAATTACAGTTGCTACACAAGAGGTACAGCCATCCTTTTCCACAAATGGGTCCCATTTAGCCTCAGCTCTGTGGTGGGGGACAATAAGGGCCTCTACATAATTGTCACGGGCTCGCTCATGGGCCTTAACACGGCCCTGGTGTGTGTTTACGGACCAAATACAGACTCCCCGACTTCTTCTATACCCTACACGCCCAGTTAACGAGACTTGAGCCTTGCTACCTTTTAGTAGGAGGAGATTTCAATTTACCCCTTAATACCAGTTTAGACAGCACCGCCTCATCACCAGACACCAAGCCTAGGGCTCGCTGTGCCCTAACTATCAATGCTAGATATTTGGCGCCAGCAACATCCTGCACTCACGAATTATACACATTATTCGGGCCAACACAACACCTGGACTAGAATAGATTATTGGCTGCTTTGCCCTGGCACTGTCAGTTGGTTCGGGTCTCTCAAGACACTACTGAGGAGGTATTCAGACCATTCTCCCGTACAACTTCACCTGCATGTCCCGCGTCCCGAGGGATTTGAGCACAATGGCGGTTCCAAGCCGTGCCTTTAATGATGATTTTTTTAATGCAGAAGTACGCGAAGCCATCGAAGACTATTTCTCCATTAACACAGGGTCGGTTGACACATGGGTGATATTATGGAGAGGCTTCAAAGCATACATAAAGGGCGTCTGCATCACCAAGCATGCCGGAGTTCTTAAAGATATGCGCAACACACTTGCACGCATTAAACGCGATCTAGCAGACTTAGATGTCAAAGGGCTTCACTCCCCTGTTCCGGGAGCGGCATGTCGCCTCTTGGCCCTTTTAGTTGAATTCCGGGAGATCGCGGAATGTGAGCACTTATATATGGGCAAGTATCATATCACCAGACGGTATGGGTAGGGTGAACGACCCGGTAGGATACTTGCACAGATGCTCCGGCCCCCATACAGTAGAGTGGATATCACTGAACTGCGCTCTTCTACGGAGCAGATACTCACCTCCACCTCAGAGATTCCTTCCGAATTTTTAGATTATTTCACAGCTCTATACACTACTAAGGTGGCGAGCGACCTGTCCCCTAAAAAGCATATCTGCCCGAGATCGCACTGGTTTATCTCGAAAAACACATGCAAGACTTCTTAGCAGAACCTATATCTCTGGCAGATGTCATCGGGGCCATTGATGCCCTCCGCTGCTCCTCTGCCCCCGGGTTAGATGGCTTCACAGATGATTTACATAAAGCATATAAAGACCCGCTGGCGCCACAGTTGATCAGAGTATATGCCGAGACCCTTGAAAAACAAATACTACCTCCCACACTTCGAGAGGCGGTCATTATTCTCCTCCCCAAACCTGGCAAAGACCCGTCTTTATGCGAAACCTACAGACCTCTGTCGTTATTAAACTTAGACTATAAAATATTAACCAAGATCATTGCCAATCGTCTCTCCCAGTTGATGGAATGTATCATATCTCCGGCTCAATCAGGCTTCGTCCCGCACTGATCTACCTCTTTTAATCTCAGAAAACTCTTCTCTGTTCTTCATAGAATCTACCCTGATGTCCCCGCTGCTGCCATACTATTAGGTGCCAAAAAGGCCTTTGATTCCCTAGAATGGCACTTCTTCCTATCGGTGATGCACCGAATGGGCATGCCTGTGGGCTTTATAGTCACTACTGCGTTACTGTACAGCCGACCCACCGCGAGGTTCAACCTGAACGGCACGCTATCCCGACCCTTTTCTCTTTCTTGTGGCACCAGACAGGGCTGCCCCCTGTCTCCCCCTGTTGTTTATCCTGGCTATGGATCCATTAATTCGCCATTTTCAGGAGCTGCACTTGCAGAGAGGCTTACAATTTAACACTGGCCCCTTTGTATGCTGCCACTGTTACGAATCACATGAGGATATGTACGACAGTAACCCACCACTTCTGTATGTTTTGATATGTGAAAACTGAAAAGAAAGTTTCTAAAAAAATGATAAAATTTAAAAAAAAAAGAAGAAGTCGACCCTATTTAGAATGGACGGTCTGATTTCTTTTTTTCTGATCGGCACTGACAAGGAACATCTGGACGTTCTGAACAGGAAAAAAATTGGAATGACCTACATATACTGGGACTCTTGGGATGTGAGTGGTCACCAGTATTTTCTTTTTCATAAACAACTTCCTGCTTTGGGGGTTATTCGAAAAATAAAACCGTTTGGGAAGCGGTTGCCTAAAACATTGTGGCCGCTCACCAGCTTTCCATGACTTCACAGGGGCCGCCATCACAGCAGCTCTGGAAGTCACAGAGATCGCCGCAGGGCTGGCAGTGATTGCAAAAAATGGCTGGTGGTAGTCCATCACGGTGGTGAACATATTGTCCTCCCTCACTCTACCGCCCACCCGCCCAATCCTTAATCAGGTCTGGAACCTGAAATGCAAATGTTATACCTCTGATACCACAGCAGTGTCCCAAAGTAGTGTGATGCTCTTCGCTCATATGCTAGTTCAGTTGAAAATGGCATTAGACCTTCCTAGTATTTGTTCTATTCCCTTACAGGCTTGAAAATTAAGTAAGAGAATAGTTTGTGGTATTCACTGGATTTTCCCTAGGCTGTATTTGTGGTCCACTTTACAAATTGGTAACTCGTGTGCATTGATGGATATTTCAATTTGCATGATTGTTGCGTTGTACATTTTCCACATTGGAATTTTATAAGGTAAGGAAGTTATTTGCGGCACAAGTAGCATATTTTTTGAGATGTACATCTCTGCCAGAACCAAACTGTTCCTGGAATTACACTCATAAAGTTTGAGTAGTCTAAACAAGGGTTTGGCGTGTGTGAAGAAGAATGGAGCTTAAGGCAATTTACCAGTTCACTTCCTGTAAAGAGATAACACATTGGATTAAGGAGCAATCATTTGTGAATGGGTTGACAGTGATATTTGGAGGAATTTACTCAACTCTGAGAATAAGGGATGCCAGACACTTTCTGTGGTCTGAAGAAGTGATGAGAAGTCGGAAAACCATGTTGGTCAGATTCAATTTGTATTTCAAGATTAGTTAAAAAGAAAGTTTCAGAAAACGGCTGAATCATGTCCTTCGTGTTTTTTGATCAAATAGGCCAATGTCTGCTAAGCAAGCAAGGCTGGTATATTTAGAGTGTGGATTATCCTGGTTCCGTTACTTGCATTTGACTATCAGGAATTACAAAACAGGGGTATGTAACCATTATTTTATACTAACATTAATTTGTGTGATCACATTTCGCCGAGTTGTTAATTATGCGATACTACATCTCTAAAATATTTTTTCTCTTTTCCACAGGTAATTCTTTTTCACCACATATTTCTTCAAATGTCTCTTCATTTCCATGATGTCTCGTGTATATGTATGATTTCATTATATTGTTTGACTGCTTACTGCATGGAATAATGAACTTACTTCTGTTTCTGTGCTTTACTAAAACCAAAGTAGACCATCTATATTGCACTATTTAACCTCATGAAGTTCCAGTTCTTCATTTGAGGAATGTGTTCCATCTAAAAATTGGACATGTATAAATCTGCTTAGCAGAAATCAAACAAAATAAAGGAGGCCCCCTTATGTTGTGGGTCTAGGACCAGGGGAAATCTTGGGAGAAAGTACAAGAGGTCCCTACAGGAGCCACTAGAGTGGTCTCAAATGCACTACAGTGCCCTATTTTTGCAACAATACCAATCTCACAATGATCAAGACTCAAAAACCTACCAGTTTCAAAAAACATAAAAGTATATTATGGATATAACGCGACTTCAATATGGCTGATGACCACGCAATAACATTATAAAGAATACATCTAATAAAGAATAGTAAACAGAGAGAGAAGTTATTTTAAAATTTGTGCAAATACATATTTATTCAATGGTGTTACCATTTAATCGCAATCACAAGAATGGCAAATTACATACAGACATGTTATCTAAAAAACAAGATCATAAAAAACAATATACGACGATAGTTAAAATGTTCATAAGAACAGGGGTCGACGCAGCGTTTCGGTTGAAAGTGTCAATTAAAACCTTCAGGACCAGTTCTATAAGGAAACACACAATTACTATTCATCAATATAATACAGTTTTTTATACAGTTTTTTGTACACATAGACATTCTCTGTTGCTAATACTACTATTTTAATCACTGTTGACTCCTGGTTAAATCTACTACAAACAAATTTGGGCTCTTACAAGTAGTCACTAGGCGTATTCTTTAAACACTAGTTGTGTCGTCTTGGTAGGTTACTCTATTGGTATTGTCGAAAAAAAGGCTCACTAAATGGCAACCGGAGGTTATGTCTCTGGCATTGTGTACTGAACTATGTAACACCCTGCTCTTTATATGAAGTAAGGACTTCCACGTCTCATTACCTGAGGTTTTCAATTCCTCAAAGTTCATTTGGAAAGACCCGTTCCTTGGTCCGGATCGGGCGGAAATCAGACTTTGAGGGTATGGATGAGTCTGAACTCATCCATACCCTCAAAGTCTGATTTCCGCCCGACCCGGACCATGGAACGGGTCTTTCCAAATGACACAACTAGTGTTTAATGAATACGCCTAGTGACTACTTGTAAGAGCCCAATTTTGTTTGTAGTAGATTTAACCAGGAGTCAACAGTGATTAAAATAGTAGTATTAGCAACAGAGAATGTCTATGTTTACAAAAAACTGTATAAAAAACTGTATTATATTGATGAATAGTAATGGTGTGTTTCCTTATAGAACTGGTCCTGAAGAAGGTTTTAATTGACACTTTCAACCGAAACGCTGCGTCGACCCCTGTTCTTATGAACATTTTAACTATCGTCGTATATTGTTTTTTTATGATCTTGTTTTTTAGATAACATGTCTGTATGTAATTTGCCATTCTTTGTGATTGCGATTAAATGGTAACACCATTGAATAAATATGTTTTTGCACAAATTTTAAAATAACTTCTCTCTCTGTTTACTATTATTTATTAGATGTATTCTTTATAATGTTATTGCGTGGTCATCAGCCATATTGAAGTCGCGTTATATCCATAATATACTTTTATGTTTTTTGAAACTGGTAGGTTTTTGAGTCTTGATCATTGTGAGATTGGTATAGTTGCAAACATAGGGCACTTTCGTGCATTTGAGACCACTCTAGTGGCTCATGTAGGGACCTCTTGTACTTTCTCCCTAAATTTGCTTAGCTACATACCATGTTGCTTTGTATGGCTGTCCTGGTTGTGTGTAGAAAGTATTATGAGATGCAACAGAACAAATGGTGTTAAAAAAATCAGATAGTTCAGTTTGAGCAGAAATGCTGTGGGTACACAATACAAAATGCATTCAAAAGAATTACACATCTTTAGTACGTGTGATATTCCTGTAAAGACTGAAAAACGTACATAACTAGGTTATAAAGGATTTCAGGTCTGACCGCTGTTAATTTAGCTAGTAGGTCTGTCATGTCTTTAATTATGGTAAGAACAAAAATCTAAGGGTTTTCTAGGAAATGTAATCTACATATGTGGCCAGTGGTTCAAAGATCTATTAATTCCCAGAGATGGTAGGTCTGAATGTTGGGTTAAGCGGGTTCTTTTGAATGGGTATTGTGTACAAAACTGTTATACGAAGAAGTACATAGAAATGTATTGGGCCTTTCTCCCATTATTCTAGTTATTTTCCAAACATTCCACAATACATTTTTTAATATATTCCAGTATGCTTCTATTGGATCATGATCAAGCTTCAGGTATTGGTTTACCTCAATCAGATACCATATCTTATCCATGATCACTACAGACCTTCCTTTATCAGTGTGTTTTATTACCACATTTTGATCTTATCTTAATTTCTTTAATTTTTAAATTTCTGAATGTCTATTATTCATATGTGCCTATTTTCTTTTGAACAAAATCTTTTGTATTTATTTCAACAAGGCTGTTTTCAAAACTTCCACCATTTCGTTTAACAATGGTGCTTCAGCCATGCTTTATCCTTAAGTGGTAATTCATCCTCTATATCCTCTTTACTAATCAATTTGCTGAAACTGCTGCCTTGAATGTATTTTCCTCACCAGTTTAAATTAGGCTATTTTTTAAATTTGGGAAGTCCCATGTAAGTATAGAAAGACAATCACCGTGACCTTATTTTGCTCCTCAGCCACACAAATGCTTTATTTGCTCATAAATCCTGCCTATTCATGCAACAAAGCCCAGTGGTTTCGGTATACAAATCTTTACAAACCCTCCAAATAAATCAGAATTAACAATATTTCTATAATGTACATGTTGAACTAAAATATTCTCCATCTTCAACTTTTGTGTAAGGTCTGCTCACTGCTACTGAGATAAGGTGCAATTTACAAGCACCCCCTCAGTTAAGCTTTGGAACACACTTTTCTGCCCATCCCTGGATGGTGTGCAGGAATTTTCCTCTTTGACAGGAAGTGCAAGACAAGGCCTCCACTCCTCACTCCTCTATCTTTTTCCCTATTATAGCAATGTTCTTGTGAGCATCACTGATGGACAGCATTATCTCCACTCGTATCCCTAGCCTATCTGCACTGTTGCAGAGTAACACTTGGCACACGAGTCCGAATGGAAGCAAAGTGTCTATCTCACTGCTTTCCACCCAAATTCAAATGACTGTTTTTGTGAGAATAGTAATAGCAAACTATGGAGTTCAGCAATGCATGAACATGTGTGGTTTTTCTTTCTGTGCTCCCCTGATGCATAACCCTGCAGCTTTGCCACTCAGCGCACAACCGAAAAAGCGAGGGATCTGACCTGGTGGTTTATGCTGATTGCTGATCAAATATCCCCTTTCTCTGTTCCATGGTGGTAGCCTGAGGTTTCTGCACCTATGGTGTTATAGGTGCTGCCTGCCAACAACCCACTATATACTATTTAGAGGTTCTTGACAGCACCTTTTCTCTGATAGAGGGTACAGAGGACCATCTCCCTTGCGAAGGGAATGATAGCCATATCCCTTGAGAAGGAAGGAGCATCACCTATAGTCATGGGAGCTGGAGCAACTGGTAGTCTCCATTCGATAAGCAAGAAGTTATAATACATTCCAGCCTCTGACACCCTACAACTCTAGCGATGTGGCACCATTGGTCAGAACTCTTACTATGAAAAACATTTCAGTACCAACAGTTGTAAGTGAAAACCATGTAATAAACCGGCATCCTTTATATTTTTTTCAAAGCAAGCAAGCATGGTCTTTATTATTTTTTATTTATTTAGAGGTTTTATACAGTACCCAACATTTACCATGTGGCCATCTAAGAGCACTGAAAGGAAAATAAACAGCACTCCATGGTTTACCCTTGGTTTACAGAGAAGAGGTAGAGTTCAACCAAATGTGAGATGAAGCATCAATATTTGTTATTACTCTAAAAGTGACTTCCGGAGAGCGAACTTTGTGGAGTCCTCGATGCCAGCCAATGAGGATTTCCCTCGCGGGTTATGGTATCCACCATATTGGATCCATCCTTCCCTGTGAGGTCTCCTTGATTCTGCATGCCGCTAATGGATGTTTGTTCCATTTACTGTGAATTCCTGCTCCAGGAAACTCGCCCTGAGAGCTCAGTGCTCCATTGTTTTCATCCTGTTATGAGCCTTGTCTCATATGTCTTATTTCTCCTGAGCATTGTATTTCTTTATTAGGTGGAGATTTCCCTTGCTGGATCATCGTTATCTTTCTATTCTCCGTGAACTGATCTTGTGGGTGACTGGTTGAGCCCAGTTGAGACAACCCTGATGTGTACTACCCCTTCTGTTCATCCACACAGCACCCTGAAGAAGGTGTGACCCCTGTATCTGGCTCCTGCACCGAAACACGCATCGGTGCATTTTTCCTACATTACTGGTGCAGCTCCTCTACGAGTTTGGATATTATCAGCTACTTCTGGGAAAATTAGCTCATAAAAAAATTGTATTAAACATTTAAAAAATATATCACAGCAACAACTGATACCATCCATGAAGGATACCAGGCAATAGTGGTTATTCAAACTTAGCTTTCTTTTTATATGTTTCATTATACATGGCTGTACGTGTTACGTGGAGGTGAACTGTTGTGTCTTGTGTTGTGTGTTGTCCAAGTGTTCGAATGAGTGATTGGATGAGTGTAAGTTTGTTTTTGAATTTATATGATTATGTGGGGTTTTCATGTATAATATTTATGGTTTAGGTTCTGTCTAGGAGGTGTCCTTGATGTAACTTTTTGCCAATAGTTGTTTTATGTATCTATTCTACTGACTTCATGTAAGCAATTTATGTATTTTGCTATAACTATGCATTACTCACTTGCAAAATAAATTAAGGTTTTATATCCCAATAAAATAAAAAAAAACATTTATCATCCATGTGTCTATTTCTACCTTTGTGTCTCACATTGTACTTATTCGGTAGTGAGGAGGTTATTCTTTCCCCTCTTTATATCTAGACTTTGTTGCGCTATTCAAGAAATAGTTTGCAGGAAGTGGGTTTAGTTGTTTGATAGTAGTCTCCATTGGATAAGCAAGAAGTTATAACACATTCCAGCCTCTGACACCCTACAACTCTAGCGATGTGGCACCATTGGTCAGAAGTCTTACTATGAAAAACATTTCAGTACATTCAGTTGTAAGTGGAAACCATGTAATAAACCTGCCTCCTTTATATTTTTTTCAAAGCAAGCAAGCATGGTCTTAATTATTTTTTATTTATTTAATGGTTTAATAAAATACCCAACATTTTGCCATGTGGCCATCTAGGAGCGCTGAAAGTAAAATAAACAGTCCACCCATGGTTTACAGAGAAGAGGTAGAGTCCAACCAGTGGTCTTATCAAAGACAATATCAGATGAATGCATTTCTAATCAGTTCTTTTCTCTGGAGATATCTGAACAGAAAGTATTTGCGCTTTTCTCTCTGGCTGGAGAGCAAGACATTCCAGAGTTTAGGACCCTGGATATCCAGGGACTTGCCTCCATATCTTTGTTGTTATTATTGGGTCAGGAGAAAATTTGTTAATTGAAGGTTTCTATCTGGAATTGAATTTGGGGCTACGTATTAAGGATTAAGGGTAGCTGGGTCCTTTGTTCCAGTAGGCCTAGTTAATGGTTCAAATTATTTAAAATTGAAACCAGAATCCACTGGGATCCAGCAGAGGACTTTCAAGGTAGTTGTGCATTTTTTTTCTCCTCAGACTGAGTTTGATAAAATGGTCTTGTATTCCATGCAAAACCATGGGATTTCGGTGGACACTGGCTGGGGATGCCACCAGTAAGGTGGCAACACATTTTACAAGACCCGAGGCTCCTATTATGCTTTCTTTCTTGCATTTATTAAATAGCAGCCAGGAAAAAAGAAGAAACTACATTATCCAGAAAAACTGGGAACAGAACTACCAGCATGCCATCATAATCAGTAGTGGCCCGTGGATGGAGTGCTGCGGGGCGGTGGGGTGGGGCGGGGAGGAGCAGGGTGGAGGGTAGTAAACTACGGAATATGGCCGAACGGAGGTAAGTAAACAAATAAATAAAACAAATTTAGTTGCGCGTACTGTATTGCCAAATGCGACGCAGCGCGCTCAATGAAATTAGTTTTATTTATTTATTTGTTTACTTACCTCCGATCGGCCGTATTCCATAGTTTACTACCCCCAGCCTGCTCCTCCCCACCGCCCGGCAGCACTCCCTCCACGGGCCGCTAATGATCATAATAGTCTAACACACAGCTTTCCAAACTTTTCATGTTGGTGACACAACTTTTAGACAATAATCATCTTGCTACATGGCAAAGCGAGCGAGCCCAAACCACCTAAGGGGGGTAAAAATAGTGGGCAAATGGTGCATTTTCAAGCAAATTTGAGAAAGCAGGAAGGTTGATAAAGCAATTGTGAATCTGTTCTAACAAAGACAGTGACTGGCAAAACTGGGTGTAAGCAAGGTTAGGTTTGTGCCTGAAACAAGAATATAATGACGCACACATTGACTCATGCCCCAGTCATTTACAGCACAAAAAAGGGCGGGTGCAGTTTGTATCCCCTGGTGCTAGGTTAGTGAACTAGTATGGTGCCAATCTTGGAGGTGTAGTTACTGTTTGCATGAAGCAAGGCAGCTTTTTTACAGTGTTTGTGCTTGGCGGACAGCAGCAGCAGGCCACTCGTATTAGATACGGCTCTGGGCTGTAATTTCCCTTGTGGGCTACTCGGAGTACCAAATTTGCTTGCTGTGCTGCGTTGAATGACAAATTATTAAATCTGGGCCCTAAGGCTTATAAAATATGGACCAGTTTCAAAAGGGAGATTCGGCTTACAAGGAAGAGAACAACTGTGCTAAATTTGCCACATGT
Organism: Lissotriton helveticus; assembly: GCF_964261635.1. Classification (NCBI taxonomy): domain Eukaryota; kingdom Metazoa; phylum Chordata; class Amphibia; order Caudata; family Salamandridae; genus Lissotriton; species Lissotriton helveticus. The sequence goes on along the minus strand of NC_136069.1, from coordinate 417,106,397 downwards.
AGGTCAAAAATCAGATATCACTCCCACGGTAGTTCAGATATAACCTACAAAGCTTAATTTGTGCAGGTGGTTGCAGGTGAGAGTCGTATGCGCTCCTTCTTTTTTTTATTTACATTTTTTTATTTTTGTATTTATTACGCTGAAATACAACAGCAGATGAAAACACATCCTGGTACAAAAGTTCTATTCAATATCACAATCAATACCAAGCATTGTCATTAATAATCTAACACAGCCAAGATGCCAACATCCTAGAGCGGGCAGGCGGCGATGTACTGTATACTTTGAAGTACAAGGTAGCAAGGGCTGCATTAGCAAAACCTAGTTCAGAAATGTGGTGAGGATGCTCTTTAATGCGTTACCTTCTCAATCCACTCCGGGTCGGGCACTTCCATCTAATACCCAACCTCCTAGACCACTAGCTAATCGACTCAGTCCCAACAGTTACTTCAGCCAATTCCAGCCGGCTCATTAACACTCAAATCTTCCAATACACCCTCATTCGCTGCATCTTCCCCACATTCGGTCCTCCCGCCTTGCACATATGTAGCATATAGTCCCCAAAAATGTTTTGGGGTCGGCTTCTGGGTGGAAGCAGCTCGCTATATAGCTCCGATTGCGTGGAGCAGTACAGCATATCGCGGGACCATTGTTGCATAGTCGGAACCGGACCTCTTAACCAGCACATAGCAACTCTTCTCTTGGTGATAAGCAATCCCATATCCACCAGCCTGCGAATTGCCCTTGGGAGCATTTTAGTATATTCAAGGAGAGCAATCAGCGGGTCCATGACAAGCTCAGTCTCAACCACCCTACCAAGCTATTCAATTACTTCCCTCCAAAAGGAATACACTCCCAGGCAAAGCCATGCCAGATGCATGAAGTTCGCCATTTCCGCGTGGCATCTCTCGCATTCTGTGTCTTCTCGCAGTCCATATCTATGCAGCCTATCTGGGGTATAGTATACCCTATTGAGGTACTTAAAGTGAACCAACCTGTGCCTTCCATGGAGGAATATTCTTCTGGTATTCATGCTGCAATAGGACCATTTATCGTCATCCAGCTGAACGCTCAAGTCGCGCTGCCATGCTAGCCTAGCCGCTGTGTATTTATGCGCCAGATGTGTCATTGCTATCTTGTAGAGAGCTGTAACCATCTTGCGAGAGGATGTCGCTTTAATAACATGTGTCAACTCACGCTCTTCAGGAGGCTCTGCCATATCTTCACCCAACAGCGCACAAAATGCCCCTCTCACTCTGTGAAATTGGAATCTATTTAAAGGTGTACCACTCTCTGGTGACCCCACAAGATGTTCAATAGTGCGAGCCGCCCCCTCAGGAGAGAGATCACCCGCTACCTCTATGCTCAATGCACGTAGAGCCAGAATCACGCCCTTTTCAGTGCACGGTCCTAGCCATCTCATCCATTCAATAGGCATAGCTGGGGAATATAGTATAGCACCTGCCTGTTTCTGTAGCAACCAGTGCCAAGCATGTCTAGTGGTATTTAAGGAGTCAATAATACCCGTTCTACGATCAGGCTGTTCCATAATAAGTGCTGGCAGTGGTACCTGATCCGCGAATAATCGCTCCATCCGAAGATAGGGGGTATACGCTCCGCCGTGGATCCAGGCATGAAGGTGTGCTGCTTGTGCCACCCTATAATGCAACTCAAAGTTGTGCGCGCCCAGCCCACCCAGATGGTACGGAAGTGTGAGTATCCCCCACACCCTGGCCTGCTTACCCGCCCAGGCCAGTTTTAGCATAGATTGTCTCAGCCTATGGAAAAAAGCGCACGGTAGAACCAAGGGAATAATATTTTTTTTGTCCTCTTTTGCCTTGCCCTCAATATAGGAAATACCAGCCACCTAGCGAGTCCTTCACTTTGGAACCAGGCCAAAGTGCTTTTCATGCCCTCTCTCCTGTGCCAGGACTCGAATTGTTTTGAGGGTGGCAGAGAAATCCCATAAGCTTGAGGAGTTTGAGCTGACTCCATCTAGGTATATTTCAACCTGTAGGACCAATATCGTGTCGAGGCTAGACCCAGTCCAAGGAGTGTTTACGGCATAATCATAGGACCTGGGGGGAAAAAAACCCCCAAAAAAAAAACAAACCCGGAGTCTATCTCCACTCGGACAACAAATTCCAAAATGCCCGATTGCGTTTACTGCATGATCTGTTGAGGTCTGCTTTAGATGTTTCATATAGAGATATAAGCCATCCCGAGTGTAAAGGGGCTGTTTTCTCTATCAAATGCAAGCATATTTGCCTTCTTGCCAGCAAAATGGCATAGAAGAGAAATGACCTTGCTTTACCAGTAATGTTGTCTTCCAACCCAAAGATAATAAGTGGTAGTGTTATTGAGAGTGATGTATTCAGAATGGAGTTTAGAGTGGCCTTCACTTCTTCCCAAAACCGACTTATTTCAGGACAGTCCATAAACATGTGGACGTCAGATGCTCCCATAAGATTACATTTGTTACATTTTTTGTCATGGAGAAATTTGGAAAGTTTTAGTGGCGTGATGTATGCATGGTGCACTGAGAAGAGATGATTTCTTCTTAGCCATGATGGTTTTACAATCTTATGTAGAAGAGCAAAAGAATTTAACCACATCTCCTCACAGTGAAGGCCAGTTGCCGTCCCCCATAACTGGTCTAGGAGGAGAAGAGAGAAGGGAGGTCTCGCTTTGCCTGACCTACTATACTATGCTTGGGCCTTCCAGATGACACACTCTAGGATGCTTTTAAAAACACCAACCAATCTCTCTAATGGGTCGATGTACAGAGCCATGTTAATTGGGGCAAACTTACCAGTGGACGGGGTTATGTTTAAATTCGCAAGCCAGAAAAAATTTCAAAAAAATCAAACTCAAAATAATACAATCATGGACTAAGACCTGGCTTATCATTAGAAAAAGACTGGGGCTGTCTTACTATTTAAATTTTGCCCCAATTTGGGAATCCCCTGGGCTTCCACCATGTATGAGAGATAGTTTGTCATCCACACTAGAACAAGCCGGGATTTCAAGATGGGGTCAACTACTGAAGGAGGGATCATTAATAGCTTGGGACGAGGTATATGACCACACCGGTCCCGGACTGTCCAGATTTAAGTACATTCAACTGGATAGTTGGACGAGAGCCCAGCGCAGTAAAGACAAATATCTCGGGAAAGCAAGTTTTTTGGAACAACAGCTAGTGGAAAAACCAGGGGGAGGAAAGGAGGTAGCCTCATGGTATTGGCAGATCCTTGAAGAAATCGATGGAGACTTTTCCCTCCACGGGAATAATATTCATGAAAAGAAAAAGGAGCCTAGGTAGAACAACCATCTTCATGATCGAAATACGCCCCATCAAAGACAGTGGGAGGCGGCTCCATAACTCAACATCGTCCTCTAGCTTAGAGATGGCCGAACCATAATTTTCTCGGAACACAATATCCGCATCAGTATGCAGACGAATGCCCAGATATCGTACTGAATCCTCAGTCCATTGCAAAGGGTAGTCAATTTCAAATTCAGTGGTAGCCGGGGTGAGCGGGAAAACTAGCGATTTTTCCCAGTTGACCTTCAGGCCCGACAGAGCCCTAAAGCGCACCACTTCCCTAATGACTGCCGCCAGATTATCCTCGGGCTCCCGGACATACAGAAGCGTGTCATTTGCATAGGTTGACACTATTATTCTATATGTAGGAAACCCTATACCCTCATTCCCATGATACTCCTGTAAGGCGCAGGCTAAAGGTTCCGCCACCAGAGCATACAGGAGCGGAGATAGGGGGCAGCCCTGCCTAGTGCCTCTGGTGATACAAAAGGGGGCGGTGACCAGATCCCCAAATCGCACTCGGTCCGTGGGATTATGATACAGAGTAACGAGCAATTGTAAAAAGATCCCTCCAAGCCCCATTCTCGTCAGCACCTGCCTGAAGTACAACCATTCCACGGAATCAAATGCTTTTTCCATATCCAGGAATACAGCCACTGCCTTATTTTCCTGGCGAGTATGCTGCATCGTACCAAACACCGTCCAAATATTATAAGTAAAATTTCTGGATGGGATGAATCCAGCCTGCTCCGGAGCTACCAAAATGTGAGACATCAGCGCCAGTCTGGTGGCCAGTATTTTAGCAAACAACTTCGTGTCCACATTTAGAAGCGATAGCGGGCGAAACGAGCAACACTCATTTAGGGCTTTACCTGGTTTGGGAATGGCAATCACCATGGCCTCTCTCATTGAAGGGGGCATCATTCCTGACTCGTACATATCCTCAAACAGAGTAGCAAGATGCAGGAGCAGCTGCTCTGAGAATGCCTTATAAAAGGCAACTGTCAAGCCATCTGTCCCAGGCGCACTACCCGCTTTCATACTGCCCAAGGCCTCAACAATGTCGTCTTTTTCTATCGGGTGGCGCAGGAGTTCCCTGTGTGCATATGGAAGAAAAGGCAACTGTATATGCTCCAGGTACTCCATAATCTGTTCTTCCGACCCTTCAGACCTGGATCTGTATAATTCAGCATAATACTGCCTGAAGCGTTCGGCCACAGCCGCCTCTTCAGTCAGCAACTCGCCACATTCCGATTTAATCTCCGTCACTTGAGTCCTACCCCGCCTAGCCTTCATCAATCAGGCCAGGACAGATCCCGGCCTCTCGCCCTCTCCATAGGAGCGTGCCATGGCGTATTTGCCTAGGTGCTTTACTTCACGATCAGCCGTTTCCTGATATTCCTCCAATAGTGCCTTAATTTCACTATCCAAAGCCTCAGTGCCTCCTACGATTCTTTGCGGCTCTAAGCTTCTCAGTTTCCCTTCCAATTCAGTCAGGGTCTTCCTAATCGCCTTAAGCACACCCGAAACAGGGAAGTAGAGGCCAACCAATAGTCAATCTGAGTGTGAAGATTATGAAACGCAGAGTAATGTGTAAAACCCCCTCTCTCCCCACTCCTCATATCCCACACGTCGCACATATCCAAGCACACCATAATTTCCTCAAGCATTCTCGCAGCTGCCGCTGGGCTCCTAAGGGGAAATCCGATCTATCCAGCTCTGGGTCTCTGACCATATTAAAGTCTCCCCCCCCATAGGATCTTAGTGCCGTCGTACTGGGAGGTAATTCTGGTGAGTTCCCCCGAAGAACCTGCGGGATTTTGCAACGGGGTTTTCTTGGCGTCCACGCCGCCCGACGGCTGAGTCTTTAAATTCAAAATATTAGTGGACTGTCACAGACTTGGTGAAAACGTCGAAATGATCTGAAAAATACAAACGGACAGTATATAAGTGGCTATTCATCTATGTAAAAGAAATTATGCTTTTATTCGAGTAACCTATACAACAAAAGGCTACAGCTCTCTACTTTCCAGAGTGGTTTACCTAGGAACGAGATCACCTAGGGGCCATATGTATCAAGCTAATTAGCATTCGCAAAGGCCGAAATTCTGCGAATTTCGGCCTTTGTGAATGCTAATTTGACAAATGGTATGTATCAAACATGTTTGATGCAAAATAAGGAATAGCAAAATTTGCAATTCCTTATTTTGCGATTGCACTTAAGGAATCGCAAATTTTGCGATTCCTTAAATGCAATGTATCAAACAAAAAATATTTAAAAAATGCCATTAAGGATTCGCAAATTACCACCAACTTCGAGTTGGTGGTAATTTGCGAATTCTTTTCAAAAAGCTTTTTTCCAAAAAACAAAAGGTGCCATATGACGCCCATACATGCCCTTAGGGCATGTATGTGCGCCATATGCCCCCAAATGTCTTTTTCACGGGTGCAGCAGGGTGTTCTTGAGACACCCCTGCACCCTTGAAGAAATTCCTAATTTGTGATCAGCTAATTGCTAATCTGCTGCAAAACCTTGTGGTCCGTAAATATGTGTGACTTCCCCCGTCTGCTCACCCGCAGCTTTGCAGGATACAGCATGGCATAATCCACCCCCAGCTCGCGCAATTACTTCTTGAGGGGCACAAAAGTCATTTCAAAATCTTCTTTTCCCTGGCCACACGCAGGTCAGCGTCCCGGTCACGGTAGTTGTGTAGTTTCGCAGTGATGGGGCGCGGGGGGCACCCGGCAGAGGGCGAGGACCCAAGGCCCTGTGCGCCCTCTCCACAACAAACATTGTAGAGAAGACATCTTCCCCCAGCAGAGCAACAAGCAATTTCTCCATGAATTATTCCATATTGCCCGTGGGTGTCGTGTTCGGATGGCCCACAAGCTACAGGTTGCAGCGCCGGGAACGCACTTCTATATCCTCCGTCTTATCCTGCAGGATGCGCATAACTTTACCCAGTTGTTTATGGTCAGCGTCTAGAGTGGTGTGAGCCTCCTCGACCTCCGTGAGGCGCCTCTCGGAAATATCCAATCTTTCGGCAGGTTTGTCCAATCGCTCCACCATTCTATCCATCCTATACGGCATGGCATCCATTTGAGTGCCCAACACAGTGATGCCATTCTGCAATGATTGCTCCATGGACTTTAGGATAGTGCGGATGTCGTCATCAGCGTCCTCCTGCACTGGCGCCATCGCCTCCGCCCCCCTGCCCGGGCCAGGGTCTTGCAACTTGGATCGTCGTTGTTCAAAGGACAACTTGGATTGAGTCTTGTCGCCTTTACCCATTCTAGTTACTGTGATGTATTCCTATAGGTTCTGTATCGATCCCCCTATTCCTGACCCTATTCTGGTTAACAAGTTAACTAGCAGCCATCCCGTGATGCAGAAAACCCCCATGATGCAGGAACCGTTATCTGATTAAGCCACACTACGGCACAGGAACGTGTTATCTGATTAGGTCATAACGCTTGCCATCTAATTAGACAAGCGATATTCCTCCAGCCCCTGATAAGGCATACGGAGTTCTCAAAACAAATCAAACCTATGACAACCTGGGAAAAACCCTGCGGCCATTGTTTTGATTTCACTGAGAACTTCAGCAAAAGAATGTGCTAACGACCAGGTCGTATGACATCCTTATTGACGTATCTATTTCCATCCTTACGTCAATCTCGGCACCTTAAAGGTATAAATATTACCGATATTGCCCTATGCAAACACATGCTGTGGTGACGAGATCGGAGCATCCAGACTTGCCGAAGCCCAGAGCAGAGCAGACCCCGCTGGCGCAGCCCCGCCTTCCTGACGCGCTGAGAACGAGACGCTGCTTTCTCCTGCCGAGAAATCCAGCTCCGGCGCTTCCGGGTAGCCCTCGCAGGCATCCTGGAATATCGAGACCAGAGACGAGAGATACCATCCCTCATTCATCCTAGATTCCAGGTACAGAACTGAATAACCCCTTGCAGAGAATTCTTTAGTCAGTCACTTGGCAAAACAAACTTAACTTAAACTGCTACTTTCTATTCCCGCCCACGTATTAGGCTTAGGTCAGGTACACTGGGGTAGGCGTAGTTAGAAACACCAGTTGAGTACGATTAGTCAAATGTTTATATGTATGTATATATTTTATCCATTTTAAACCATCATATGGCTTAGAAACCATATCAATGTTTTTACAGTATTATTTTATACTTCTGCTTTTAATGTATGCACTTTACTTAACCATAAGTATTGCAATAATATCGATCCATTTCTCTTGTATGAGAAAAGAGACTGATCAATAAATAACATCTTTTTATTGAACACGCCCGTCTCTTCCTTTTCTCTACAATCTGGTGAGACTAAGAATGCACGTACTGACTGAGTAAAATAAGTCGTCTTTTGTTTTCACACGACTCTAGAGATACACTCTTGATTAGGGGAGAGCAAAGTTGTCATGTTCTATGGTTGTCAGAAACTAAATCCCTTCTTGTCTATCCAGGGAGGTTCAACTCCTCCTTGCCTATTCGAGAAAGTTTCTAGTGAACTCTGAGCTAGCTGGCAAACCCAAAACTTTAAGTCTAATATCGACAGTAGTAGACCTAGTTAACGTCTGGTCTAGGCCTATACTATTGAAGGTATTATTCCAATGTGCAGAGCCTATTGGGATAATAGGAACTACACTACATGGCGCCCAACGTGTTTGGATAGGCGATAAAACGAACGTAAGACATTTAGAGTAACTCAGTCGTGCTTTTTCACTCAGACCCCTTTTTTCCCATAATACTCCAAAGACGTCTGGAGTGGGTGAAAGGTAATATCCGCCAAACCTTGCAGGAGGAAACTCCTATGTATGGTTCTTGGTTTAGTCAATGTTGAAGGATACACTGTTCCAAAATATTGTGCATCTAATCTTTGTTTCCATAAGAAACCTGATCTGCAAACAAACGGAATAACCTTCTGGACTGTACAATGTCAGACAGTGAAGGAGAAAGAGAGGCAGCTAGAATAGCAGCTGAACTCGTAGCAGCTGATAATGCTATGCAAGAAACAGACCCGAATATAATACTCATCGCGGTCAACATAAGAAAATCTATAACTTTAAAACTTATAGAAAATGGACTGACACCTAGAGGTGGCACAGTCATATTCGTAATAGAGGCACACGAATATCGGCAGACAGAGGTGTTCTATTCATGGATACACTTTCCAGCAGCAAACGCTGTAACAAAGGTCTTCCACTATTACAAAACAGAGGAACCTCCTAATGAGTACACTCCTTTCGAGGAGGTGGAAGTACCACTTAAATTTCAAGAGCATCTGCTCTTATTTAATGGCGCCCTAAAACATAATAATCACATCACCAGGCTCGGTCCATTAGGTAGACCAGGAGCAACGTGGCCGGTTCTAGCCGGATACACACCACATCCAGACATCGATGGGATGTCTGCAGCAGAGCTTTTAAAACAGCTAAAACAATTAATAAAATTACATAGACAATTAGTCCAATATGTGATGCGGACTTCAACAATCCAACCAGCAATTAAAATTCCACAGCTGACCCCTCATCAGGGGAACACAAATAAAATTACACCACAGAACATACAATCCTGCCTAGGGAAAGTACCAGCTAAACGGGAACAAATACCATTCTGGTTAGCACAAAAAATCACCCAAATAGAGGCGGTGTTTCCAGACACCCCCCCGTTAGAAAAACACAGGATTCTGACTATCTGTCTTCCAATGGGAATCGCACCACACGTGGAGGACTGTGACACTTGGGGTACAGTCTTTGCTTCCATCTACACAAAAACGCACGGTGTTCCATCCATTTCGGTAATACCAGATGTGCTAAAACAAATTCAAGACGAATACGGTCCAGAACCCGCTTTAACTCTTGGTATGAAATTACTGAAAGACTTCAAGCAGGTCTCGGCTATATTATTAGCCAACCTAAAGGGAGAAGCAGCAAACGTGGCGATCCGCCAGAGGTTAAAAGAAACAGATATAGCAGACCAACCAGCTGAAATTGCCAGAATCATAGAAAAATCCTATGAGGAACTAGGTAGAGATAGTTTAGGTGGAATACCAGTAAAACCTCAACTGATTGAAAGTCCTGAAAAAATATTTTTAATAATAATTCAACATCACAAAAAAAGAGCTGGGATGGAAACAAACAATCCAATCCTAAAGAAAAGAAATTCCAGTCCAGAGGAAGGTCTCCTCGGCGGAGAGAAAAATCTCCGAACCAAAGACACAGGTCATCCCAAAGTGACCCCTCTGGGAAAAGATATAACCTTAGAAATAGGGATAATATAAAGAAGCCTGATAGATATCAAGACATTGATACACGTCCCTCTCAATCTTTTCAGACTTCCTCGCAGAAATCGGAAAGAAGAGGACGATCAGAACAAAGAGAAGAGAATAGCCAAGTCCAAAGACAAGGAATCTGCTCATCTAAAAAAGAAACTACAATTTCCAAAAAAGAAGGTAGCCAGTATCAAGGTAGTTAACAATGCCGTGAATACTGAGGACACAACTGAAAAACGGAGAATGGGCTCAGACAATGCTAGACAGCGCAGCAGAAGTGAGCATAGCTCGCAAAGTCTTTATGAATCTTCTGGAGACAGTGGACATGAATGAATATCTTCAAGTGGAAACTGCAGACACCAGAGTTAGCAAACCTCACAAAATATATGAAATAACATTACGTATAGAGGGGGATAAGACTAGAAAAATAAGGGGACTATTTTGGGATAATCTCTCCAAGGGCTATGACATCCTTCTAGCTGAAAAAGACTGGCCACCAGAGTTTGTCAGGGAGTGCCCTCATGGCGAAGAAATAATTATGCCTGCCTTCTCAAATCATATCCCAATTCATAAAAAATATACACTTGCCAGAAAGTGGGCAGTAGCTCTAGCTCCTGCTTTATATAAAAATCATGTAGGATGGGATGAGGACTCTCCTCCTCACAAAATCCAGTTAAAATCACAACCTACTGCACAAAGACAGTACCCAATTAAGCAAGAAGCTAAAAAACAGGTAAAAGAAATCATAGATCAACTAGAATACCAGGGGGTGATTGAAACTTGCACCTCACAAATGAACAACCCTTTGTTTCCGGTCTCCAAACCAGACAATTCATATCGTCTAGTTTTGGATTACCGACACCTTAACTCATGTTGCAAAACTTTTGCAGTGCAAAACTCGCATAGTGCTGCACTAATGAATAACATAGTGCGCAAAAAATACAAAACAACATTAGACATCTCTAATGGATTCTTTTGTCAAAACATAGCACCAGAGAGCAGATATTTGTCTGCGTTCTCAATAAATGGCACTCAAAAACAATTCTGTCGGTTAGCCCAGGGGTACAAGAATAGCCCAGGGGTATTCTCAGCGAGAGTAACAGAATTTCTACAAACATATGATGACGAAGCATTATCGTATGTCAACGACATATATTTAACAGATGATGACTTGGATACTCACTTGAAGAGAGTGAACACCATAATACTTGGGTTCGCAGCAGAGGGTTACAAATTCAACTTTAAAAAATCCAGAATTGCCCATCTAACAGTCCTGTTCTTAGGATATGAATTATCAAGTGAAGGCAAAAGCCTGGCTGACAATTTCCTAGAGAAATGTGCCGTACTCCAAGCACCTAGAACACTAAAAAACCTACAGTCAATTCTAGGCTTCCTAAATTTCGGAAGAACATACATTGCAAACTACGCAGAAAGGGTCAAACCCCTTTATGATCTAATAAAACCAGATTTTAAAAGAACCAATTGGACTCAAATACACACAGAAATTTTGAGATCCTTACAAACAGACATGTTAATTAAAACAAAATTAGAAACACGTGATAACACACGCAATCTTGCGATTCGAGTCATCCCAGGAAGATGCGGATTCACATACCTGACCTCTAATGAGGGAGAAAAGGTACCAATTGCATTCAAATCACACTTGTACACAGAAGCTGAAAAGAAATTCAGCATTAAAGAAAACATTGTTCATGCAGTTCAAACCGCAATAGCTAGAGAAAAAGATAAAGCTGACGGTAGACATATCACAGTCAGAACAGCAGAATCAGCCTTTGAGGCATTAACAACACCGTGTAATTTACCAACAACAACATTGAATCCGGAATGGATACAATGGGTGAATTCAATTACAACGGACAAAGTATACTACTACTTTGATCCAGAACTAGAGGAACTGAAAAATCTAGAATATGAAAGAACATTCCCTCTGCCAATCGACATTCTGCCCTTACGACAATACGCTTGTGTAATCTATACAGACGGACATGCTCAACCCTCCGTTTGGGGAGAACAAGCATACAACCCAACATGTGAGATTACAAAAGAAGTGTGGCGCGGAGGTAATCTAAGACCTCTATTAACAAAAACACACTCAGTAGAAACTAATTCAGAACAACAGACTGAAATAATAGCATTGAAAATGGCGCTAGATAATGCGGATCGCGAATTCCCGACACTTATAGTGTCCGATTCATATTACTGCGTCAAATCATATAACAACGATTTGCAGACATGGATTCAAAACGGTTACAAAGATGACACAGGTGCAACAATAAAGCAAAAACTGCTTTGGGAACAAATAGTTCTGTTACAAAAAGAACTACCAAAGACTCATGTGATACATACACTGAGTCATCAGCGTGATGGCGTTCACGTTGCAGGGAATTCATTGGCTGAGACAGCCACAGCGGTAGCAACTAAATCGGCTTCCGTAGCTCGAAAAAAGCGTACAGTGAAGTATATTGACGGTGAAACAGTGCTGGCGGTGAAAACGTCATCAAAAGGCGACTGCTCAGCGCTACCGATCAACTATCCACTCAATTATACATACATAATCGATGCAAACTCCGTCCCTTTTGCTCGAATCCCTGGAGTGGGGGATAGAGTGATTCCAAACATGGACAGGAGAACCTTGTTAATAGCAGACGCACATATGGGCGAGGGTCTCAGACACCTCAAACTAAAAGATTCTCTGGAAGAATTACAATCAAGGTACTGGTGGCCAGGCATGAGCCTGCATCATACCATGTTTGTAAAGAACTGCCCAAACTGTAACAGAAATCGCAGTGGTGAGAGAAACGGTGTAATACCGTGGCGTTTCACTCCAGAAAGAATCAACAGTAAAAAGCAAAGCGTCCGATTAACATATACAGGCTAGTTTCCGCTTATAATGGTGATCCTCAGCACTCGGCTGACGTCTGGACTGTTATACAAAGATTTGCGAGTCTAAATGGCATATACGCTAGGAGCATGCTACGTTTGAACATTGTTTTCACTTTAGCCATAGGCCTGAGGGGAAACATGGCCAAATGAGCATAGCATAGCGGGATTCTTCTCACTTCCTTCCTGAGGGATACGGGATGGTGTACAGAAAAAACCAAGGCAGAAAGCAATCTATAACGGAAAGGATATTAGGTTCGGGAGCTGGGTGGGTCAAACATCTAATAAGTGTCCAACGTAGTCTAAATAACCTGCCAAGAAATTCTCTGAAGGGATTCAGTCCGTACGAATTATTATTTGGAACTAGGATGTTAGTCTTAGACCTCGACAGTCAGACTTCAGTGGTGAAGAAAAAAAGCTTTGATATCAAAGATCGTTTGGCTATTTTGCAGGACTTAAACGAAACAAGAAAAGACCTGAGCAACATAAAGTTGAAACAGCAGCCAACAACCACTGAAGAACCACCACCTGTCCCAGCAAGACCTGTCTGGATTCCAAAAGTCGGGGATCTAGTCAGAGAAAAGATCGCGGTAAAGAAGGAATTTGGGCCTTCTTACAGAAAAGCAGTTCCTGTCTTGTCTGTCAACGGGACAAGATCAGTTGTACTACCGCCGCTTGCTGGTAAAAAGGAGAAACGAGTTGTATCCATCGACCTGGTAAAACCACAATCATGTGGCCGATAACAAATAGTAGGCCAAGTGGACTCCCGATAAGTAGTAGAACACCAAGATTTGCTACAAACACAGAGGTTCAATCTAAGAGGCTAATCACATTCGAAACGCCTACAGAACTACAACAAGGACTATGCAACAATGCAATAGAACTTAGACCTCTGAAAACCCAAATAAAAACATTTAGCAGAGACACACCAATCTATAATGAAGTAACAAACGACTATGCAAGAAACAGTAATCCTGAAGCAATTGGAACAATTGACAGAACTGCATCCGGCTACTTCATAAACTTCGATGATTCCTCTGAAGGCTTCACTGAATCAAAAACACAGCCATCAACAAAAACCTTTAAAGATAAAGTTAAAGTACTTTTGAAACAACTGAAAGAAACATATCTGATTTCTCCATGGATTGAATTTTGGGTGGGTTTTGGTGCATTTATCCTCATACTTTGGCTCATCATGGTACTAACTTTGGGACGCTTCATTGAGGGAAAATATGCTAAAATGGACACAGCAAGTCAGAAAATCAACTTGATCCTCAAACCACACACATCTTCACACGTCGAGAAAAGAGAACTTTCTTCAGTCAACTTCACAGCCAATCCTATACCGGGTGGGGTAGCATGGGACAACACTGATTACGAAATCTATGGTCCGGTTGAAATCCTGAAATATCCACACCAAATTAAGATCTCGTTGAGTGACTTTGTAAAACCAAGCTCATTTGCTGATGATTGGGACTTATAAGTATTAATAACATGATGTCTGACTTAGTGATGTCTGCTAAATTTGCCAAACATGATTATTTGCAGGGTTCGACACATTATGAAAGTATGTACTGTTATAACCACTATGGTAACCATTTTCTACATAGATCTGCACAACCTAGAAATGTTTTAAATTATAATCAATGGGAACATTGTGCAACCCCTCCAAAAGAAAGCTCAAGAACCTTTTATGACAAATATTCATACTTCTCAGGTTTTAACACAAGTAATGCTGAAACATTTTATTTCAAATTGTCAAATAAGACAGGGACAAAGACCATGATAACAAACACGAAATTGATATATTCAGACTCATTCTTTGAACAAATGAATACTTTTGGTTTTGATTATTGGGACAAAAATGTTGAAGTAAAGAGTGTTTGGGGTACAAAAGAATGGCAAGTACAGGGTATAGAATCTTTGTTTAGAGCCTGCATGATCCCAGAACAAATTATATTTTTAAATGACACTGTTCAACAAACTACCTGTCTTGGCTTAGCCAAAATCAAAGACTTAAATAAACCGTCTATTCCAAAACCAACAATGAACAGCAATAGCTCTACAGATGAAGAGATAGACGTAAATTATGTATTAAACCAAAACAGAACACATCCTGATTGGAAAAAGTGGTTGATCTGGCCCACAGATACTAATAACTGTCAAGACAGATTCCTGAACAAAACACAGGGGTTCAAAATGACCAGGCCAGACCCTAGATATTCCCAAAGACAACACCCAGGGATAATAACCACCTACAGTGTGGGCAAATTATGCCTTCAGTGGCTACAAACTTCCACACTGGCAGAAATTAAGCAACACCTAACTTTACTTACTGATGGTGCTGACTTGCGTGATTTCATTATGGGACCGCGCAAACAGCGTCAGAAACGTTTCATAGCAGCCTCTGTATATGCAGCATACAACGAGGCCTGGAAGGTGACTCAAATTGAGACAGCAGAAAGTATACGGGAAATTGACCGTATTAATTTGGAAAAATCACTTTCTGTAGTGGACAATGGGTTAATGACTCTGTCCTCCAGAATTTTTTCTCTGGACAGCATTGTGTCTTCAGCAATCGACATATTATCGCAAGACCTACTGTTGTTACAACACGGTCAGTCCCAATTGCGTTCTATTGTACAGCTTGGCTGGACGTTACAAAATCTGCGTTCAGGCTATGTGCCTTGGCGTTTAATCAACACAACGTCACTATTCAATATCTTTAACCTCACTGATAAACAAATCAGTATGGCACAAAAGGGTGCTGATTATACAATCCTGAGCATTGAGAAACTCGAGAGATTACCAGTGACAATGTCAGAACGACCTGTCAGTGAATGGATAATACATGGGATAATTAATATTCCAATATCAACCTTCAGGTTTCAATACTGCCAAAAATATATACAGGCTGGCATGTACGAAAAATTGGGAAAAGGGTACATTAAAACAACATGGAACTTGCCCTATTCACATGCATGTGTCAGTAATAAAGGACAGAAAGTGTTTCTTAGTGGCAATAATTGTGCAATGTCACTGAGCGGTACACTTCTGTGTAACGGAATTAGTTTGCATGGAGCCTGTGAAGGGAATTCATATAACCTTTCATGTCACCAGCTAGGCGCACCTGCAACAGAGATAGAACCTTTCTTTCAAAGACTCTATAATGGGAGTTACATTCTAATTGTAGATCGCAGATGTTGTAGTCTTATGCCCGGGACTCCTTATCTCATAACTACGACTGCGAAGGTCATGTGCTGTGGACACTCATTGTTCTCTAGCTCCTTTCCAGACAGGGAGGCAAGGGCATGGCCCAACTTGAAAATTACTTCTATTCGAGTAGATACTTTAAGCAGAATGAAAACAGTGCTTCTTCAGACGCCGACAAGGCTCACGTCATCAAAAGAAACGTATGATCTCCTAGTCGCAAGGACGACTGCAGAGATTCACTCATTGTCATCAACTAATTCCCCCATACATTTCGCAGAAATCCTGAATGAAATCTTAAATATTTCTGATACCAGTGGAGTCTCAAAAGTATTTAAGACAGTATTTTCGATGGCATTAACACCATTCAAAGCCATACTGGGTATTTTTCCAGATTTCGTCCATTCGATTTTTGGCGGACTTCCCCTCATTTTGGGACTAATTGCAGGAATCCTATTCTTAGTCCTTATATTTCGTTATGGCAAACCATGTCACAGACAAAACACCTGCGACAAGGGAAGAAACAATCCTAGCCATTGGATACCGGGACCGGATATCAAAAATCCTGGGACTATCCCGGCTTAGAGACCTGAACATGACTTGGTTTCTTTCATTTCGACCAATGTGGCAACGATGTGTTTTACCTGTATTAAGGTGCTTGCTATGCGGAGAAGAATGCGTGTTAGACACCTTTCTGACGCTACAATCGGATGCGCCAATGGATGCAGAAACATTGTTGAGTCCAATAAAGGCTCATGCTTTGTGCTGCCCTCAACTGCTACCAATCCTGATGACGGCATTCGTGGAAGCTTCACCACTACGATTAAGGGGTAGTGAAGTTCAAGATGAAAGCAGCATTGATCAGGTACGACCTTCTGTCAGCAATACTAATCGAAACGTCAATGGAGACGATCATGCGCACGAATGCATGGTTACACCTTTTTCCGAATTAGTGGAACTCTCCCAGGAAGCTGTTGACAGCTTTTTCGACAGTCTAAATGATATGATGTTCTCACCAGAGCAGAAATAGAGACTTTTGAGCAAGCTCGTACACGGCGTTCCCTGAATTTGGCCTTCAACTAGAATAGCAAAATACCATGAACAGTTTTCCCTCCAGTTCACGGACAGCAATTTTTTCAGCAGCCCCAAAATATTTTTACAAATTTTTCGGGACACTTATCTTCTGCTTAAAGTAAGAACCATTCTTAGAGAACTAAAATTTCTATTTTTAGATACTTTATAGACATTAGCTGCCCGCTGGTATGTTCATAATTATTTTATTCTGTGATCGAATGGTCTCGAACCTTTTTTCTGTATTAAGAGCCATTTCATGTGTAAATTCTCATATACAAATTAGTGATAATGTATAGATATGCGTGATTACTTTAGCATTATTCTACAGCTTCAGTGCATATATTACATGTGACTGTTTTTTCCGTATATTTGAAAATTTCAAAATACATTTATGTGTTTTGGGGTGGTAAGGTATATACGATACTCTACAGTATGTTTTACTATGCATAGATTCGTAAATATGTCCATAGTTAGCGTGGAGTGGGTGTGATGTATTCCTATAGGTTCTGTATCGATCCCCCTATTCCTGACCCTATTCTGGTTAACAAGTTAACTAGCAGCCATCCCGTGATGCAGAAAACCCCCATGATGCAGGAACCGTTATCTGATTAAGCCACACTACGGCACAGGAACGTGTTATCTGATTAGGTCATAACGCTTGCCATCTAATTAGACAAGCGATATTCCTCCAGCCCCTGATAAGGCATACGGAGTTCTCAAAACAAATCAAACCTATGACAACCTGGGAAAAACCCTGCGGCCATTGTTTTGATTTCACCGAGAACTTCAGCAAAAGAATGTGCTAACGACCAGGTCGTAGGACATCCTTATTGACGTATCTATGTCCATCCTTACGTCAATCTCGGCACCTTAAAGGTATAAATATTACCGATATTGCCCATTGCAAACACACGCGGTGGTGACGAGATCGGAGCAGCCAGACTTGCCGAAGCCCAGAGCAGAGCAGACCCCGCTGGCGCAGCCCCGCCTTCCTGACGCGCTGAGAACGAGACGCTGCTTTCTCCTGCCGAGAAATCAAGCTCCGGCGCTTCTGGGTAGCCCTCGCAGGCAGCCTGGAATATCGAGACCAGAGACGAGAGATACCATCCCTCATTCATCCTAGATTCCAGGTACAGAACTGAATAACCCCTTGCAGAGAATTCTTTAGTCAGTCACTTGGCAAAACAAACTTAACTTAAACTGCTACTTTCTATTCCCGCCCACGTATTAGGCTTAGGTCAGGTACCCTGGGGTAGGCGTAGTTAGAAACACCAGTTGAGTACGATTAGTCAAATGTTTATATGTATGTATATATTTTATCCATTTTAAACCATCATATGGCTTAGAAACCATATCAATGTTTTTACAGTATTATTTTATAATTCTGCTTTTATTGTATGCACTTTACTTAACCATAAGTATTGCAATAATATCGATCCATTTCTCTTGTATGAGAAAAGAGACTGATCAATAAATAACATCTTTTTATTGAACACGCCCGTCTCTTCCTTTTCTCTACAATCTGGTGAGACTAAGAATGCACGTACTGACTGAGTAAAATAAGTCGTCTTTTGTTTTCACACGACTCTAGAGATACACTCTTGATTAGGGGAGAGCAAAGTTGTCATGTTCTATGGTTGTTAGAAACTAAATCCCTTCTTGTCTATCCAGGGAGGTTCAACTCCTCCTTACCTATTCGAGAAAGTTTCTAGTGAACTCTGAGCTAGCTGGCAAACCCAAAACTTTAAGTCTAATATCGACAGTAGTAGACCTAGTTAACGTCTGGTCTAGGCCTATACTATTGAAGGTATTATTCCAATGCGCAGAGCCTATTGGGATAATAGGAACTACACTACATTACTACCGCACACTTCAGGCGGTCTGGGCTGTGACACTAACAGTTCCAAGGGTGTGGACAGGCTAGGAGAGTCTATGGGTTAGGTAAGTTCTGCCCGCTATATCAGCCTCTTCGGACACACAGCCACCGCCGACTAGTGGTACTCCAGTCTGTCACATGCCGCTTCTCCATGCCGCCGCTCTTGTACGCCACTTAACAGATCCCACCAAGCATAGGCAGTAGTCATAGGGTGTAGCCAGATTAGTGAACCAATGCCTCTGCGTAGAGGAGCACAGCCCAGGGCTCGGTTCAGTCCAGTACCTTCGCCTCTCAGTAAGCCCGGGTTTCAGAGAGGCCAGCCGTAGGGAATACTTGTAGGATCTCCCAGACGCGGGATAGGACCGTTGCATGCTCTATTGGTTCGGGCAGGATGCGTTCAAACACTATATAGGCTCAGGGACCCAATTCCACAGTCTGCTCTCCGAGTCCCACGCCGAACCTCGTCCTTAGCTCTCCGCGTTGCCCCTACATATATCGAGGTCTCGCCTTGCAGGTATCAATGCTCTTCACTTATTGCGCCCCTTAGCCGTATTTTCACTTGGCACTACGCTGCGTTTAAGCTCAGAGTCTCCTTGGGGCTGTGTCCCCCATTTCCATAATCTTTGCGCACATGGCAGCTCCCAGCTCACCCTTGGAGCCTCTTCTCGGCGTACAGGTCAAGTCCCCGTCACAGCGGTGCACCTGTGTCCTCCTTTCACCGCAACCTCACCGCGTTCCTAACTATGCCGGTGCGGGAGCGGCTCACTTCGATGGCAAATCCCCGCCGCTCCGCACTCACCGGCACCAGGCTCTCCCCTGCAGCCGGACGTCGCACCACGCAGCCCGGCCCCACGAGTTACAGTGGGCCAGGGATTCGTGGCCCAGCCTCTGAGGATCCTTCCAGTACTTCCTGCCTGCCTCCAGGGAGCCTGCAATCGCAGAATCGGCTGTCCGCAACGCCTCCAGGTCACCTCCGACGTCGCAGGAGTTCTTTTTTGACTGTCCGTGTGCCTCAGCTGTAGGATATATTAACGGATCTGTTATCGGCTCTACGGAGCTTCGGGATTAAGCGGCCATCACGCTCCCGAGCAAGCTCCGCCCCGCATGCGCTCCTTCTTGTGCACCAGTGGCCATGTACTCAGGGAGGGGACAGCTGTGCGCCATTTTTCATGCACTTGCACATTATAAAGTACTTACATTTAACTCTGAATTTCTCCAAGTTGCGCTTCTATCAGCATAGCTCAGAGGCACTCACCTCTTAGTTGTGCTACATGCACTATCTCAGAGAAATTCAGAGTTAAATGTACGCGGGTTTAGAAATTCAGGACCTGCGGCTACTCCTTAGGAAAAAATGTGGGGCCCTGCACCTACTGTTTGTTTTTGTTTTTTAGCAAATCAAGCATGGTGACAGAGAGCAAGCACAGATTTCCGATGCATGACAAAGAAGGTAAGGCACATTTTTATAGATCCATAAAAAAATATGATTCCTCCCCACGGGAAATTCTTTGAGTATGAAAACGCATGCCAACAGATACCTCTGCAATGCAGTTGAGACCCAGGGAAGTCTCCAGGCTCAGAGAGCCAATGAGGGCAGTTCCAACACTGAGTTTGCCTCGAGGGCTGAGAGTGTATTATAGGATAGCATTCGCCGCCTGACCAAGCAGTTTGAGGGGGTGGGGTGGGAGAGCGTTCTCCCTTTCCCGATATTCTAAAAATAAACGCTTGCAGAAGCGAGTTACAAAATGTCTGCAGCACACAATGGCATTGTGCAAAAACAACAACAAAAAAACACAGTCACCAGATAACGTGATATATATTATTGACTTTGCATTTACTTTGTGTCCCAAAGCAAAGTCAGTAGGATTTCACATATTACACCTGGCTCTCGAAATCACCTAGGCCACATCGTATGAGGTTGTAAAACAGCTGATTTAGATTTTTACTCGAGTAATTTCTGTCTGTTTCTATAGCGGACCTATTTCATCTTTCAACCATGCAGTGGAAATTCAGGAGCATTCCGAGATTGGCGCAATATTAGTTCAGGGTATACAATTGAATGCCAACAGTTTTTAAAATTCGAAATTTGCCTTGCCGAGTGCCTGGGATGGGGACTGCAGTGGCGGCTCCATGGACTGCGGATTCTATTACAGGACCGGAGGCTTCGGATTATGCTTCTCTTTCTTATATTTGCTACTCACAGCAGCCAATGAAAAACGTTTTGTATGCAAATAAAACTACATTTCCCATGATGCTTGTACATACATCACATCCTGTATAGCCCCATAAGAGCTGCTGTACCCTGTGTCTCCTCCTCTTTCTTTGCTGCTCACGCAGACAGTTAAGTGCTCACAACATTATGCCATGATTAATGTCTTAGTTGACTGTTGGATTACCTTTGATGTTATTACCTGTATGTTTGCGCTCATATCGTGCTATATTGAATGCTTTGCGCTTATGTCGCGCTATGTTAAAATGCTCTGCGCTTTTATCGCGCTGTATTTACTGCTTGTGGCACGAAGGTGTTTTTGATACTAAACGTATGTTTTTGTCGACTTAAAGCAGGATTGCCATACTTTTGTCTTGAGCCAACGCTCGCGGGCGCCTTTGGTTGTTTTATGGTTAAGGCGGAGCGGCTCCCGCTGGGAGCGGCGTACTCCGTGGACGCTTTTGCTTAATTGACGGGTCGGCCTGTCCGGCCGAGTTTTTCCGTCCCCCGATGGCCTGCGGGCATGGCAGTGTTTATCGAGGGGAGCGGCGTACGGGTGTTGAGCCTCCTCCCGCAGCGAGTCTGTGGATTCCTTTGTTGGCCCGTTCGGGCGCCGCTTCTGTCCCTGTTGGCCGCTAAACACCGCGCAGCTTCATGGCTCTCTTTAATAAAAGGCAGGCGCGCGTCGCCTCGTGGTCACATCCTGGGACTGTGGGTACGGCGGTGTAGCCGCTACGCGGGTGGCCTTATCAGGCGTTCTGTACTCCCGCTGATTCTCATATGCCGCACTTCCCTGCCGGGGTCTTCAGGCCTCATCAGCTTCGCCATTATTGGTTTACACGTGGCCTCGGGGCAAGGCTGTTGCCTGTTATCTCCATGGTGCAGGGTTCGATCCCAGGTGCCCCGAGTCATGTTTTCCGATTATCAAATGATGTTAAATGTTTATAATTCTATTTTCGTATTTTTATTACAATTTAAGTTTACTGTTCTACTGGTGTATGTTTTCATTATTCATACTGGAAGGCAGCAGTGCGCTTGGTAGCGTTTTTTGTTTCACCCACCGATACGATTTTTCAGATCGCGCCTGCAGGAGTGGTGAGGTCGCTCTGCTCTTGCCGGCGACATTAAACCTCATGGGAGGCCTGGGCTCGGCCGCAAACTGAATCAATCGCTCCCTCTGGAGCTGAAATGCGGCGCTAGCGTTGCGCCATGATGAAATGGGTAACTGTGGTTTGTGTCTAGAATTTTTGCACCTAGATTAGGTTCCAACGATGCTGTTTCCACATTGCAAAAGATTTTCCTGTCACTTCCATAGGGTTGTTTGAATTATTGCGCGGTCTCGCGCTTTCTCCGCCAAAGGCTTTCCCTAGTAGCCGAGTGCGGTTATGGAGTCATAACGCTCCGGTGTGCGTAACCCACTTGGGCACAATCTTGGGCTTAATTTTGGGCACTTTGGCCTACGCACGTCGCATGCGTCCCCTGTTTGTTTTGTTTCGAGGTCTCAGTGCCTCCTGCTTTACCTGAGCAGATTTCCTGGTAGCCTCCAGGCTTTAACAATAGGCTGGCCCTCGGAGTGCGCACACGCTCCTTGTATTTTACAATGACTCCGACGCCCTTTGGGCTGGTATAATGACTACAGCTTTGCTGAGGAGCCGATACATTATTCATTTCTCTGTTTTAGTGTGCACAGGGTTGGCTCCCCCTCTACTCCTCCATTGCGCTATGCTTTGCACTACTATATATATTGAATACGGATATCCCTTGAAGGTAAACTGTGCATCGGCCAGAGATGCACTTCAGAGACCCCTGCCTCGTTGGGGCGAGAACAACACTGGCACTCACTGTGGCATTCCCTTGCTACAGTCAACCTTTTTCAAGAGCACCTTGAACGGTTCGAGCCCGCTTTGGAACCCGGGGAAATGAGTTGGTGGTGATGAGGTCATCCGACCTCGCTCTGGGCTGCCTGCACTGTCAGCGTAGTACCTGCCGCATGCATTCCCTGGAACCTGAAGCTGTGGTGGTACGGGGAGCCAAGGAGGACTTTTAATGGATTACAAACCCACAGAATTTAAACCGTCTCATTTTTTTTTTTCTTCTTTTGGGCACACATTGCGGTAATTCCGCCGAGCACAGTGGATCACTTCCCACCGATCCTTCCCCCAAGCAACATCCCGGGGGACCCGCAACACAGGACTCTGGGACTTGTAGTTTCCTTTAACATTTGAGGACTCTGCACAGGTGTGCTTCACTTTTGAGGGGGCGGTGCGAGCTCGCTACCACGAGTTCAGAAAAGGCGGCGCTCACCAGCAGAGTGCATTCCATCTTTGGAGGTTTGTGGCGCTGACGACGGCCAAACACCGGCTAGAAATGCATCCGCCATCACTTTTCATTAAAGGACCTCCAACAGTTCCCCTGGGTCTCTGCTCGTTCTTTCGGGAGGAGTTTGTGGCAAGTAAACTGTGCATCGGCCAGAGATGCACTTCAGAGACCCCTGCCTCGTTTGGGCGAGAACAACACTGGCACTCACTGTGGCATTCCCTTGCTACAGTCAACCTTTTTCAAGAGCACCTTGAACGGTTCGAGCCCGCTTTGGAACCCGGGGAAATGAGTTGGTGGTGATGAGGTCATCCGACCTCGCTCTGGGCTGCCTGCATTGTCAGCGTAGTCCCTGCCGCATGCATTCCCTGGAACCTGAAGCTGTGGTGGTACGGGGAGCCAAGGAGGACTTTTAATGGATTACAAACCCACTGAATTTAAACCGTCTCATTTTTTTTTTTTTTCTTCTTTTGGGCACACATTGCGGTAATTCCGCCGAGCACAGTGGATCACTTCCCACCGATCCTTCCCCCAAGCAACATCCCCGGGGACCCGCAA
Organism: Lissotriton helveticus; assembly: GCF_964261635.1. NCBI lineage: Eukaryota > Metazoa > Chordata > Amphibia > Caudata > Salamandridae > Lissotriton > Lissotriton helveticus. The sequence continues at coordinate 417,082,636 of NC_136069.1, read as the reverse complement.
CACAGGACTCTGGGACTTGTAGTTTCCTTTAACATTTGAGGACTCTGCACAGGTGTGCTTCACTTTTGAGGGGGCGGTGCGAGCTCGCTACCACGAGTTCAGAAAAGGCGGCGCTCACCAGCAGAGTGCATTCCATCTTTGGAGGTTTGTGGCGCTGACGACGGCCAAACACCGGCTAGAAATGCATCCGCCATCACTTTTCATTAAAGGACCTCCAACAGTTCCCCTGGGTCTCTGCTCGTTCTTTCGGGAGGAGTTTGTGGCAAGTAAACTGTGCATCGGCCAGAGATGCACTTCAGAGACCCCTGCCTCGTTTGGGCGAGAACAACACTGGCACTCACTGTGGCATTCCCTTGCTACAGTCAACCTTTTTCAAGAGCACCTTGAACGGTTCGAGCCCGCTTTGGAACCCGGGGAAATGAGTTGGTGGTGATGAGGTCATCCGACCTCGCTCTGGGCTGCCTGCATTGTCAGCGTAGTCCCTGCCGCATGCATTCCCTGGAACCTGAAGCTGTGGTGGTACGGGGAGCCAAGGAGGACTTTTAATGGATTACAAACCCACAGAATTTAAACCGTCTCATTTTTTTTTTTTCTTCTTTTGGGCACACATTGCGGTAATTCCGCCGCGCACAGTGGATCACTTCCCACCGATCCTTCCCCCAAGCAACATCCCCGGGGACCCGCAACACAGGACTCTGGGACTTGTAGTTTCCTTTAACATTTGAGGACTCTGCACAGGTGTGCTTCACTTTTGAGGGGGCGGTGAGAGCTCGCTACCACGAGTTCAGAAAAGGCGGCGCTCACCAGCAGAGTGCATTCCATCTTTGGAGGTTTGTGGCGCTGACGACGGCCAAACACCGGCTAGAAATGCATCCGCCATCACTTTTCATTAAAGGACCTCCAACAGTTCCCCTGGGTCTCTGCTCGTTCTTTCGGGAGGAGTTTGTGGCATATATATATATATATATATATATATATTGGAGGATGACAACTACCGATAGGAGCGCAAGAGCCTCCTGGACTAATTATGTTGACACCCAGGTTCTTCCCGTTCTTGTGTGGTCAACAGGGCCTCGAGTATGACGTTACCTAACTCAGGGTGACAGGGCTTGATTGACGCCCATTTTCGTTCTGCTACCACAAATCCTTGATTTTGTTTTTGTCTATTTACTTATTATTTTTTATTTTTATTATTTTTATTTATTATTTTTATTTTGTATTCCTTTTCGCCAACACGTAAGGCAGCCGCGCGCGTGTGACAGGATTTAGCCTAGGGCGTTGTGACCCCCCTTTTTGGGTATAGCTGAGGAATTGCCCGACGGCGTCGCCAGGCTTCCTTTTTCTAGTCGTCTCAGAAAGGGATTCCCAGATTTGACAGGCTGCAAATCAATGTCGTAGTCAGCCACGATCGGCGATAGGCGTTGGTATGACGCCATTTGCGCCAGATCGTCCGAGAGGCGCAAAGCCTTCCATAAGGTTGGAAACCAGGACACCAGCTCCAGGTAGGCCTTTTGCGACAGGCCCCTATGGGACAGATTTATTATCGTTGAGTGTATAAAGGGTAGATGTTTTTTGCTTGTGGTCACATTCATACTAGTTGGTCGGTTCTTTTTCCATCGTTTTTCCGCAGCTTCTGGCATATAGCGTTCAGGAGAGAGTCTGGTGATCTCCTCCTTCCCTACAATGGCAGTTGTTCCGGTGGCGGTTCTAATGGTTGATGCGAGGTATAGGTTATCCCAAGCTCTCAGCTCTCTAGTACCCTCCGAGTACCGAGTTATTTTACCTTTCAAGTTAATTGGATACATATATGTATGGATAGGTCTATCTTAACAGGCCTTGGCCTCACATTTCCAGACATCGGATTGATGTGCTGGAATAGCCCGGTTATAACCTTCATACATTTGTGGCTCTTAGTTTAGGTTTCCAGGTTATCTCAATCCTACGCGACTCAGTGGTTGTACGACCCAATCTACAATGCGAGGATGACTTTCCGATGGTATCAGTGCAAGAGTTTCCCTTCGTGTGAGTGCCACGGTAGCGGTGTGTTGTGCACCATCATTCAAACAGTTTTTTCCGATCCTTCAGTTATTCGGGCTCTTTATCGTGCACGCCTCTGGAGGCTTACTGTTCAGCATGCGCAATATCTCGACTGCGAGAACGATCAGCGGATATGGGCATATAGGTCATCTTCTTAGTGGACTTGTTCCAGGACTCAGGCCATTCTGCCGAAACTTTCATATTTATTTTGTTGCGGCATACCTCCTTAGCCTACATGACAGTAAAGGATTGTTCCATCCGGTTTCTTTGTATTTCCGGCGACTGGGTCGCAACTTTCGTGCAGGGTGGACTCCATTTTTGAAATTCCAATGCCCCTTGGGTCGGCGGAGGCCGGCCCGGTTTCCTGCTTTACCTTACTATTTTCCCTTTTCTCATGAAGTAGCACTCATGTAGATCAAGGCAGATGCCTTTATGGTTCACCAGGGAGCTACGGCCCGCAGATTCATCGATGCAGTTTAGTAAGCACGGGTCTGGGTTTGACACATGGCAATGTGGTAAGTACAGTTTTCCCTAGGTGGTATGTATTCCGACTTTGCTTTATTTACGATCAAGTTTCTGGTATCTACAATACTTTCCTGTTTTTTTCGAACGCACTGAGGGCGTTCATTTCGTATTTCTGAGTTCTTCCATCCCGACATACGTTTCGGCGATAGAGAGTCGCTTTGTTGATATGTACGCCATTTGGCGGCTTTGTGAGGACTGGTTTCTCTGCTTGTGAATTATTTACCAAATAATGTACGGGGACTTCAGTAACGTTCACCTTATAGCGTCCATTTTGGCCGTTTTTCTGCGGCTCATTCTCGGTTCAGGGCAGGTTGCTGAACTTGCGTCGGGTTTTTCTTTCGAATTCTTTTTGGTGGCGTAAATATTCCAAACCGAACTAATTCTTGTGATTTCCTTTTTATTACTAGACATATAATAGTATGTCGACTGGACATTAAATATTGTCAGGCTGTGTTACGAAGCATTCCACCTTCAGGTGTTCCTATGGCGAGGCAAGCCCGCGTTTTACGCGTTTATATACTCTAGGAAGTTGCTCTGTCAGTGAGGTCTGAACTGCATGTGGTCAGGGCCTGGTCACACGAATTCGAGATAATGCACTTTATGGGTGTTTCTTCACATGCTTCATGGCTTACAACGATGATTCTCGGATTTACTATCTGAGGTTTTCGCATATATTTGTAAATATGATTGTTGATGATTATTGACATTTTATATGTGAGTACGAGGCTATTACAGCCGATGGTTGAGGACCTTTTGCCGGAATGGGTGTTAGAACCAATTGTGAGACGCAGTTTGCTCAAATACAATACTTATCATTCTTGTTTTGATACTTTCCATTGTTGTGCAAGTTTTAATTCTTCTGATGGAGTTTCTCAGACTCTATTTAAACAGTGTATTATGTACCGGTGGGAGATTTAAGACTGTAGTTTTGTTGATAAGCGTTAAACTAGCATAATCCGAAGCCTCCGGTCCTGTAATAGAATCAAAAATTAGCTAGCATTCGCGCCAAGAATTTTCGATTCTATTAAGGACACGGAGGCGAGGATTATCCCACCCGGTTTATTACAGTATTGGTAATAATTACCCACCCGCATGTACTTGATATTCTGTATCAGCAGAAGTTACGGGTTTTTCCTGTCTCATTCCTTTCAGCTTCGAGTAAAGAAGAAGGAGCAGGTGTTCTTCTGGCTTAGAAGACGTAATCTTTCCAGTTTGACGATGGTTCTCCATGTTGAAGGATGTTTATTGAGACTCATATTCCATGGAATGGACTGGATTTATTAATGTGTGGACTGTATATGTTCGAGCAAAGAAAGAGGAGGAGACACAGGGTACAGCAGCTCTTATGGGGCTAGACAGGATTTGATGTATGTACAAGCATCATGGGAAATGTAGTTTTATTTGCATACAAAACGTTTTTCATTGGCTGCTGTGAGTAGCAAATATAAGAAAGAGAAGCATAATCCTCGCCTCCTTGTCCTTAATAGAATCGAAAATTCTTGGCGCGAATGCTAGCTAATTTTTGATTCAACGTTCAACACGCGTCGCAAAGGGAAACGAGGCCGCCCTCACCTAACACCTCTCCTTCCTCCACGTAGGGTACTGTGCCACTGAATGCAAACTCCAAGAGGGTGCCCTAATCTGCCGCAACGTCATCGTCGCGCGACACACATACACTTAGTTGGTGACACAGTACTGTGTCTCGCCACAGAGTTTGGAAAGCTCTGGTCTAACAAATAAGACATCAAGTACACAGATAATTATCCTGACCGAGAACAACAAACCCTCTTTTTTGCTGCTCACAGTCAAGATAGGTATCTTTTATTTATATCTGGGTTTCGGCATATTTAATGTGTTTATTAGGGTTTTATTCATAAAGTGTTTTGTTTTGCTTTTTCTCTTTATGTGCATTTACTTACTCGCATATTTTGCTTGCGAGTGGTTTTTTTTGTGCCTTTCAGTTTTTAAGTCTCGGCCTGATCTAGCGCATGCGCTGGTCTTGGCCGAGACATTTAGTAGGGCTCTGAGAAATGCTACTTTGCCAGCGATCAGCTTGCTAGAATGCGCACAAGAGCGCACGCATGCGCGTTATAGCAAGCTGATCGCAGGCAAGGTAGCACTTGCCGTGACGCGCGTCACCACTCGCGTTTTTTTTAAATTTCATTTTGCAAATGCAACAAAACCAAAACATAATACTCGCCTCTGTGTCTATAATAAAATCTAGCCTTTCTACCACCAAGGCTAGGAAAATATCTATTGTGAGTTAGGCTGCAGGAGGAAAGTGTGCATGTACTGAACTAATGCTGCAAAAGAGAAGTTACACCATTAAATAAATCAAAACAAACCATAGGGTAGTGTTTGTAGATTCCTCTTCCCTTTGCCTCTCAACAAATAGTAGGCTCCCAGGAGACTATGATTGAGTCAAGTGGTCAACTCTGTGACATCATCTGGGAAAGGGGGTGTTTCAAAGCATGTGCAGCAGTGCTAGAAAATTAGGGGATCCCACCAGATCATGGTTCCAGCAGCTATTTCTGGGCCGGATCGGATGTCTGGCCAACGTAGAGAAACATGGTGAATTTTTCCTGGAGTCATTTTCTGACATCTTGTGAGAAGGTGGTCTGGTATATGCTGTCCACTAATTAAAGTGGGCACTTTGCACTAGTCCAAACAACCCTTATGGTGATTTAAGAGGTCAAAAATAACCTTAGAAAGCTATCCAAGTGGTAGCGGTGGAGAGCAGCCTTCAGACTTAGTCTTGAAGGAATGTTAAGCAGCTTGTTTTACCAGAATGCAACCTTATAGTATTGGTTAAATGAATGGAGAACTACACATTAGTTATAAAAATGTGTATTTATTAATATAACACTATCTGGTACGACTCAGTATTTCCTACATGGAGATAATCACAAAGCACACAATACTTAAGCACAGAAATTACAGTAAATAGCACTAGTGTGGAACCAAACCATATACTAAAAAAGTGGTATAAGAACCACAACTTGAGTCAAGACAGTGTCGAAAGGACGTAGAATTGCTGGGACCCCAAGGAACCACCCAAGGTGAGTAAGTAGGTAGCCCACGGAGGACGGGTGCAGTGTGGGAACACGACCACCTGCTCCGTACAATTATATGGGTGAAAGTCACGGCTGAAGTTTTTGAATTTAAGGACCCTTGCCAGTGGAGTTCGAAGAAACCCGGTGGAAGATAGGAGGTTGGAGAGCCAACCCACCCGTGAATACCGAGGTACCCAAGTTAACTATCCAGGGAAGCTGGGTGCATAGGTCTGAAGTGGTGTGGGAAACCGCTGTCAAACCCAATAGAGGACTTCGAAGAAGAGACCCTTCTGGAAGGGAGACAAGTGTCAGTTGGAATCCAAAGGTGGATTCTTGTTGAAAAGTACCTGAAAGCAGAGGGGACAGAATATGGGTCACACAGGAGTGACAAGGGCTTGGTAAACGAATGCCCACCGAAGCCGGGTGCTTCAGGTGCACTGATGTAGTCCTTGACTCTACAGCTACGGGGACCAGGAGATGTCGAGGACAACCAGGAACGAGATACGAGTTGGCCCACGAGGGATGTCGAGTGCTGAGGGGTTAGTGTTCGGCGGGAGCACCAACTAGCCTTGGCAACAGCAACCCATGCAGAAGGTCAAAGATGCATACGGTTCTGATGACCAAGGTCCAGGAGACTCACCACAGCAAGGGCAGTCAGGGCAGGCCTGGAGCAACAGGGGAGCACAAGAAAAGCAAAGTTGACCCTCAAGTGGACCCACAGGCCAGAGGCACAGGAGTCGCGAGAGGACCTCAAGCGACTTCACCAAACAACAGCCCACGGAGCACTTGATGCAAGGAAATGGTGCCAGAGGTTGGGGCTACTCGGAGCCCAATGCACTTGTTCGGGAAACACCAACAAGCATATTCACTTGCAAATGTATGTGGTGCACAGGGGGTTTGGGTATTGCAGCCCCCACGAGGGATTCTGACCTCAAAATTGTTGAGAGGGCAGTAGAAACCCACCTCCTGTCTTGCTGAAGCCTTTGGAGTCCATAGGAGCTCAGGGTCAGCAGACTGGACAGCGGTGTTGCAGTGCCTGCAAATACAGGGGAGTGACTCCTTCACTCCAAGGGAGATATCTTCAGTTGTCCTTGATGCTCCACAGGTCCTGCAAGGATCCTGTATGGTGCACGGGCACAGACAGTGCTTCAGACTGAGAGGGAGACTAAGTCGGGTCCAAATGAAGTCCAGAGTTTCCAGACAGTCGATGTTCAGTGGTTTACGGTTCAGAATCTTGTCCACGTCGAATCTAAGGTCCTACAGCCTGGTAAGCCATTTTGTATCCACAGGAGAGGGTTGGACAGATTCAGGGGACCCTCCCAGGGGACGGTCTGGACAGTGGGGAAGTTACTCCCATGTCCTTTGTCCAGTTTTGCACCAGAGCGGGAGCCAAAAGCTCCCAGGACTGGTTTGAACTGGACTATACACAGGGACACCAAATGTGCCCCTCATGCAGACTTTCGGTCGCTTGCAAGGGAACCCACCCAGCCCTAATACACTAAATCCTGTCAGGGAAGTGGTCACACCTCCCTGTGACAGGATGCCTATTGTTCTGCCTTCCCCTTCTTGAGCTTGGTTCAGCAGCAGGAGGGCAGAAATGTGTCCCTGGTCGGCAGCAACCATTTTGTGCTGTCTCGGACTAGAAGGCTGGTACCGGGAACACCAAGGACCCCACGAAGCTCGCTTCTGAGGGGTGGAATCATACCTCCCACACCGGTTACCAATGTAGAGGTATGATTCCAACATGTTTGATAGCAAACATGATAGGGTTTGATTTAGCCACTTTAGAGTTAGTCAGTACACGGCCGCATAATGCCACTCTATATGCCGTATATAGCTGTATAACTGACAACCCAGGAGAATGGACTCCATAGGCTGTAGGGGTGTTCTGCTCATGCAGTGGCACCCTCTCACTTAGAACCAAGAACCCTGCCCTCAAGATTGGAAAGGCCTGCTAGAGGGGTGACTTATAGGTTTTAAGTGCAGTGACCCTTAGATATAGTAAACCTATTTCTTAAGAAAGTGCTGAATGCACCAACTTACACAGGCTGCAATGGCATGGTCTCTCTTGCGTGGCATAATACATGATTCAGCCCATGGGAGGCCTCTGAGGTATCTATGCCCTGGGTACATGTGTACCATATTTTAGGGACTGACAAGGGTACCCCAGTATCCAATCTGGAGTGTACCTAAGTACATAGCATAACAGTTTAAGGAGAAAGCAGATAGACTGGAGTCCTGATTAGCAGGATCCCGGTCAGACTAGTCAAAAACAGTATCTTATTTAGCAAAAAGTGGGGGTAACCATAAGAAGCATATCCTACTTTCCTACACACCGGGACTTAATTCAGTAGTGTCCACGCAATGTCTGAATTCTGTTCATTGTAGCAACCTGCAGTCAGCGTGTGTGATTTCTATTTCCATTTGCAGCTGGCACAAAACAAAGACCCTTCTTATGTTCAAGTATGACCCTGGATGGGAGCTGTTAGACTTGGCTTTTTCATCAGGTTTACCCCCAGGCTTTTTTGTTTTTTGGCCTCCTGTTTTTAACCATGTGTCTGTTGGTTTGAGGACTCTGGGCACTTTACTACTACTAATCAGTGCTAAAGTGCATATGCTCTCTGTGTAATTTGTTATTATGGATTGGTGTTTCCATAATTGGCGTATTTGATTAACTACTAAATCCCTAGTATAGTGCACCGTGTGTGTGAGGGCCTGTAGATCAAATGCAGCTAGTGGACCTGCAGCACTGGTTGTGCCACCCACCCAAGCAGCCATTCAAAGGGTTCTCAGACCTGTCACTGCAGTGTCTGTGCTCAGTCATGACTGCCATGTCGACTTGGCAAGTGCACCCATTTGCCAGGCCCTAACCTTCCCTTTTCTTACATGTAAGACACCCCTAAGGTAGGCCCATGGTATCCCCATGGGCAGGGTGCAGTGTATGTGAAAGGCTATCTGTCCCATAGGATAGAATGTGAGTTAATTTATATCATCTTATAAATATAACTTCCCATTGGGACAAGATAGAAAGATGGAGTTTAGTATGCTTGAACTCATAATATAAAAATGCATCTTTTAGTAAAGATGATTTTTATAGCGTGTGTTACCACTTTTAGAAAGTGGGTATTTTCTTGCTTAGCCATCCTCGGCCAGATTCATCAACGTCCCGTTTTGCGAGTCCTTAATAGCGATTATTAAGGAATCGCTATTAAAGACTTGCAAAAGGGATTCATGTAGAAATCGCAAAAATTGCGATTCCTACAGCTTCCTTATTTGCGATTAGCAAATTGCTAATCGCAAATAAGGAATAACTCCCCATTCATTCCTATGGGCCTAAAGTCCCATAGGAATAAATGGGGAGTCATTCCTTATTTGCGATTAGCAATTTGCTAATAGCAATTTACTAATCGCAAATAAGGATGCGATTTCAAGGGTGCCAGGGTGTCCAAAGGACACCCTGTAGCACCCCTGAAATGCAAATGTACACAGGTGTTGCGCACACACATGTCCAAAGGACATGTGTGTGTAACATGCAACTTAGAAAAATGCACTAAAGGGCATTTTTCTAAGTTTTCGCTATTTACCACGAAGTTACACTTCGCGGTAAATAGCGGCCCCATATTGCGAATTCGCAATTTTTAAAAGGTTCATGAATAGCATTTAAGGAATCGAGATTCCTTAAATGCAATTCTTCGCAATTTTGCGCTTTCTGTAATTGCGATTTTTGCATTTGGGACGATGAATCCCAAATGAAAAAATAGCGCTCGCAAAGGGCCGGATTCTCAGAATCTGGCCCTTTGCGAGCCGATTTTACAATGATGAATCTGGCTGCCTGTATGTCTCAGCTGGTTTGTGGATTGACCGTCTGGCTTTGCAGTGACAGGGCTGGGGATATGCATTTTCTCAGACAGCCACACGGGGAGATATGTGCCCTGCCTTTCCTGAATGAGGGAGGGCTGGGCTGAATAGACCTGGGCTGCATTCAGCTTAGAGGTAGGAGTTTTCACTAGCACCTGAATAGACCTGGTCTGCATTTAGAGCAGTGGGAGGAGGTTTCCCTTGCACCTGAATAGGCCCTGTCTGCCTTGGACAATGCTGTCTCCACCTCCTTCCCGGAAGCTGGACCAGGGAGGACAGAACTGGTTTGAGCTGAGCACAGACCCTCTCTGCCCAGAAGAACAAAGAGAAACTGAGTATAAATATTGGGGCCCAGTCCCCAGAACTTCAGATTACTGCTGAACCAAGGAACCTGCCAGGAAGAAGGTCTAGAAAAGCTGTCAGGAGTGACTGCCACTTTGCTGCCTGCTCTGATGTGTTGGCTTGCTGCTTGCTGCTTCTGTCTTTGACAGGGAAAGGACTGGTTTGTACTTTCATCCTCCTGCTGTTAGAGTTTTTGCCAAGAGCTTGAAATAGAGCTTGCCTCCTGTTGGTAGTCTGATGGAGATAAAAGACTTCAGAGAACTCGCTGGAATCAAGGAACCTGTCAAGGAGACGAGCTGGAAGCACTGTTGGAGGAGTGCTGCCCCATTGCTGTGTTGTTGCTTTGTGGGTTGGCCTGACCGTTGCTCATTTACCTTGGGCAGTGAAAGGACTGGACTGAACTTTCTTTACTTGTGCTAAGTATCTACAAGGGCTTAAAATAGAGCTTGCCTCTGTTCACGAAGTCTCAGAGACCGAAAAGATTTCAACTCCCTCTGGGTACCGCCTCTTGAACCGCGGTTTCAGTTGCCACAGAGGGGAAAGCAGCTGACTCCATCACCGACTCCGTCGTTGGCTCCATGTCCTGAAGACACCGCAGAGGGCACTGCTGCTTCTCACACCACAACCGTGATCTCACCGACGACCGCAACTGCTGCCGCCACCGAGCCGCTGCTTGCACCGTGACCTGTGGGCACTGCACTCTGCACTGCCTTACTTCACTCCGCTGCCTTGGTCTCACCGATGACGTCGCAGCCCCCTGACTTTGACAGCCGTGACAGCACCTGTGGCTTGGGGGCACCACTTGTAAGTCTCACGACGCACTGCCTCGTCCCACAACGCAGTCCGGAATGACCAATGCCAGCTCCCAGCAACCAGCACTGTCGCCTGCACCGTGATCTGTCAGCACCACAATGAGCATTGCCTCACTCTGCACCGCACCCTTGTCTTACCGATGCTGCTGGATGACCGTCACCAAGCCGCTGCCTGCACTTTCAGAATGCAAGATGTATTTGTGTGTATGAGTAATTACACAAATAATGAATGAAATTGCACCTACAATTTTTTTTATATTTAATTATATTATAGTGTACTCATTCCAGTGTAGGGGTCCAGAGCGCTATACATCACATATATAGGCACAATAAATCATACTAGTGTGTAAATCGATGTACAGAAAATATTACAAGGGATAGGAATCACATTAACCCCCAGATGCATCAAGAACCCATTTTGCTATTCCTTAATAGCGAAAAATTACGATTCGCTATTAAGGAATAGCAAAATGCAATGCATGAAGAAATCACTAAAAAAATAGCGATTTTTTTAAATTCCTTAATTGCAACTCGCAAATTGCGACTCGCAATTAAGGAATACCTCCCAATCCATTCCTATGGGCCTAGAGGCCCAAAGGAATGAATGGGAAGACATTCTCAATTTGTGAATCGCAATTAGCGAATCGCAAATTGAGAATGCAATTTCAAGGGTGCAGGGGTGTCCAAAGGACATCCTGTTGCACCCCTGAAATTGATCTGTGCACATATGTTGCGCACACACAGGCCCTTAGGGCATGTGTGTGTGCCACATGAGACTTTGAAAAATGCTCTTTAGTGCATTTTTCAAAGTTTTTGCAAATTAACATGAAGTTCAACTTCATGGTAATTTAAATCGCTATTTTTTAAACTTTAATGCATTGCATTTAAGGAATCTCAATTTGAGATTCCTTAAATGCAAGTAATCACATTTTTGCGATTTCCCAAATGCAAAAATACCGGTCGCAAAGGGGCAGATTCTGAGAATCTGCCCCTTTGCGAGCGGATTTTACCTTGATGCATCTATGCAATAGTCCATATTGTAGACATTATATGCTAAGAGTGAATAGCCGGGAGAGACACAAAGCCAGGAAATAAAAGGTAACACAGTAATTGCGGTTATCTGTACAAACAAGACTTTATTACTTCCCAAAGGAACTCTTCTTTACAATGTTAGAATAACAATGGATTGAGGAAAACATGATATAAACGCATGATTTACAGTTTGCGTGCAGTTCACTGATGTTGGTAAGTATATCACTGTGCTGTATTAAAAGGTTTGCTACTCATGATCTCGAAGTAACAAAGTGATCTCAAAAGCAGTAGCCCACTTACCAATCTACATGCAATATCCCACATGAACAGATCTGTCAAGTCCTCCATCACAGAAGGTGAGTTAATACCCACATACCTAGCCTCGACAACCAGGCTAATCCTCACCTTGGCTCTGTTACTATCAACTCGAGGGCCCTGCTCCCAGCTTCTCCCCCAGTACTTCTCCCTCTTACCCACACCCTACTTTCTCCCCCCCAGTGCGTCCCCATCTCTTTGGATAAAATCACCTTGCCCGCCACCAATAGGAATCAAGGATTATCTCTGCATCCGCTTATACTGAATCCTACTACCCTCTATGCCAATCTGCATCCCCTAGTGGATATTAGGTCTAATCTCATAAGGGATTCTATCTCCCCCTACAACTGTTGTAGGGGATTTATTTTGCCATCCAACACCCCTCTTCCAAAGGGGACTTCACCCTTTATCTTACTCTAGGCTGACCACTGACTGCGAAGACCGTCCTTACCTTGAGGAGAAGATGGCAGACCTCAAGCAGGATCTCCTTACTGTCAAAGATAACCTGCAGACCCTTTTACAGTTCTCCCTGAAGATGGAGAAACTTTGGAAACGTCTCCCCTTCTTAGGGGCCAACCAACCTCGTCCTCCCCTAAGGGCTAATCACAGGGGATGAACTGTTGTCTCAAATTTACTCACTTAGCCCTCTCTGGCTAAACTGGCATCTTCCAAACCACCAGTCTAGGCCCCCTCGTTTTCTGCTGCAGTTGTCGGACGACGACACCTTCGCTCTTCTCATATCAAACAATGGCTCTGGGTATAGCCCCTCTGACTCTACTTTCAACATCCCATCTATCTCCCCTGACCCTGGTAGAGGACCCAGTGTGACTCTAATATCTGTGAATAGGGATAACCTTCTCCAGATCTCCACTTCTATCAGTGAAGTTGTCATGACCAGCTCTCACATCAAATCGTTACTTCTCAACTGTAGCTCTGCTGTGAAACAAGCAGCAGATATTTCGGAACTTATCATCTCGCAAAAATTAGACCTCTTGATCCTCACTGAAACTTGGCTTTATGACTCCTCCTCCCCAGCTCTCGATATCTTAATCCCTCATGATTGTGTCATTATCAGATGCGATTAACCTGTTAAAACTGTAGGGGGGCATTGCTTGCATACATCGCTCCAATCTTGTGCTGAGGCAAGCTCAAAATTCTCTGATGTCCTTCTGTGAGCAACTAGTCACCGAAATCTGGAACAAGATAAGATTATCTGTGTGCTCCACATGATTCATCATCAACCAGGGGACAATCTTCTCTTGATCGAGCAAATGATGGAGTCCATAACCTCATGCTCAGACCAACTCAGCCATATCTTCCTCTGAGACTTTAACCTTCATTGGAACGACACTGATGATCCTTTAAAATGCTCCTTTAAGGCTCACTCTCCGACCTCTATTTCACCCAGGTCTGCAAGGAACCTACCCACAACAAGGGTGCCACCCTCGACCTTATCATAGTTATAAACAACATCATTTAACTTGATGACATTTCACCCTGTGACTTGTCGGATCATCACCAAACATCCTTCCGCATTCTGGAAAATGTCATTCATAGACAGGGCCAACCAGGTAAACCAAACAACTGTCTCATAACCTGAGCGATATCAGCATTAGTGATCTAAAATCCATTTGCAAGAATAGTCTCAAACCACCCCCTAACATGACCAATCTGGATGACCTTACTGATCACTACATTTACTCTATGACGAGTATTTTAATAATAATAATAATAATAGTTACATTTGTAAAGCGCCTGGTTACACTGAGACCAATGTGTCCCCATGCTACAGTAACAATGCAAACAGCAGCAGCAGCCATGAACAGGCAATAATTTAAGAAGCCGGAAATAAGTGCGTCTTCAGCCCTTTCCTAAAGATGGATTCAGAACACTCCAGCTGGAGTGCCTGAGGAAGCGAATTCCACAACTGTGCTGCAAGATGACAAAACGAGCATCCACCCATCCTGGCTCTTTTAATTTTGTGGACATGCACCCTACCAGTTCCACAGGACCTTAGTAGGTCTAGTAGGTGCATAGGGAGTTAGAAAACCATGCAATAAATAAATAAATGCAAGTATGTGGGTCCTTTTCTTTGTAAAATTCGATGGCTCACACGCAAAGCCTTGAATTTCACACTTTCCTTGACAGGGAGCCAGTGCAAAGAAGCCAGCGCACTTGTCGCTGAAGCACTCTTAGGGAGCATGAGGATTCATCTTGCTGCTGCATTCTGAATACATTGCAAGCGCCGCAGGCATCTGACGGTAGCACCCAGGTACAGAATATTGCCTTAGCCCAGGCGAGATGTTACCAGCGCGTAAACAAGAATTTTCCTAGATTCCGTGGGGAGGGCGTCAAGGGTTTTCCAAACTTTCCTCAGAATACCAAAGCAGGCGCCTGCCACCCGCACGATGTGGTAGTCGAAGGACAACTTATTATCCACCCAAATCCCGAGATTCTTAGCTTGTTCACAAGGTATGGTGGTGGGGCCCAGTGACTGGGGCCACCACGCCGAAGACCATACTGATGGAGCCTTGCCTATCACCAGCACCTCGGTTTTACTGCCATTCAGCCTCAGGCAGTTGTTTGCCACCCAGTCCGCCAGTTCTTGAAGGCAGGATACAAAATTGGAGGCAGCACAGGCCTGGGCCTGGGTCAAAGAGACCACCAGCTGGGTGTCATCAGCATAGGACAGGGTATTAATCCCAAATGTACCTGAGATTTTAGCCAAGGGGGCGACATAGAGATTAAAAAGAGTAGGGCTCAAAATGGAGCCCTGAGGCACCCCCTGGGTCAGCTTGATGTTTCTAGAATAGAAGCTGCCCTGCATAACAGTGAAGTTAAGCTCAGATAAAAAGGATTCCATCCACTTTAATGCTCCGTCCGCTACACCCACTCTCGCTAGTTCATGAAGTAAAGTATGATGGGCAACAGTGTCAAATGTGGCACTCAAATCTAAAATAATTAAGCCGGCTGTCTGCCCTTCGTCCACATACTTCCTGATGATCTCAGTGGAGTTAAGCAGAGCTGATTCCGTGGAGTGCAAAGCCCGAAAGCCCGACTGGAAAGGGATGGAGAAGATTGTTGGTACAGATATGTTCCGTGAGCTGAGTGTTTACAATCTTTACGGCGACCTTTGCAAAATAATTGAAGCAGGGAGATTGGCCGCAAATTATCGAGCTGGTCAGCACTAATATGTGTTTTTTTCTGGTAAGGAAGTACCATGGCCTCCTTCCACATTTCCGGAACCACTCCAGAATTAAAAGACAATTCTAATAGATGTCGCAAAAGAGGTTTGAGTACATCTATGCTGCCTCTAAACACCCTCGGTGTAGCAGGGTCCCTAGGCGAGCCCGACTTAATGCAAATCGCCACCTTTTTTAGAAATATCCTGGGAGAGTACAGTGAATTTATGGAGACCTTGTATTTCAAACCTTGTATTTTGACTCTTTTGCTCCAAAGCAACTCAAAAGGAGTTCAAAAGAGGATCAAGCAATCCAAACCCTGGTTTAATAACTCCCTAAATGATGATCGTCACAAACTTAGGCTTTCAAAGAGACTTTGGAGAAACTCTCCCTCCACTACTAGCCTCAATCAGTTAAGGAAGTTGGGGTGAGGAGTTGGCCTAACGGTTAGGGCGGTCGGCCTCGAATCTGGGGGAGCCGGGTTCGAGTCTCGGCAATGACGCTGAACATCCTGTGATTCTGGGCAAATCACTTAATCCCACCGTGCCTAACAAAAATGAATGTGTCTTCATGTAACGCAACTGGTGCTATGTAAAGTGCTCTGATACCCGATATCGGGTCAAGTTTGCGCAATATAAAACTCCGGGAAAAAAAAGGAAGATGAGAAGTGTGTACAACAAATGTATTCCCAATGCTAAAACCGATCACTTCCGGGCACTTGACAGCGCTAAAAATAGACCGAAGAACCTCTTTCAAATCATCAAACAGCAAGCTAGCCTCTCTACCAACCATTGCGGGGCACACATAATCTCCTTTCCTACTGGGAGGACTTCTCAACACACTTCGCTGAAAAGACTAGGAAAATTGAACTTGAGCTGCAACCTACCACTCCTAATCTGTGCCATCTGAACTTCCCTGAATCATCAGATGAACCTAGGGAATCTCCTGCAGCGAGTGCACATTCCTTCCAGATAAATTACGCTCCCAAAACAACGCATCATGGAATACTTTTCTTCTACCAGATGACTCAGAGCGCTCCAATCTATGTCGTCCTTAAAACCTTCCAATCACTTCAGTAATTCACTACCGGCCAAGTTTTTTAAAGACCTCAATCCAACCATCCTCCCTCTGTGGTCCTGGATCATCCAAGAATCCCTCTTACAGGGGAGGATTCCAGATTGCCTCAAGGCAGGTCAAGTCACTCCCATCCCAAAGAAGCCCAATGCCGACTTAGCAGATCCCAATAACTTCCATCCGATCACCAGCATCATGGCTCTAGCTAAATTGCTCGAGAAATGGGTCCACACACAGCTCTGCAACCATATTGATACATTTCAGCTCCTTGACCTCTACCAGTCGGGTTTCACAGCAAGGTATACTACTGAAACAGCACTAACTCATTTAGTTGACGATGACTTGAGATCCCTTGATCAAAACGTCCCTTGTTTTCTGATTATTCTTGACCTGTCCTCAGCACTTGACACCATCAAACATGAAAACCTAATTGCTCTTCTTCAAAATAGGTTGGGATTTTCGGGACCCGTCTTAAACTGGTTTGCCTCTTTCTTACAGAACCGCACCCAAATGATCAAAGTTAACCAATCCCTTGCAACCATTAGCCCTGTCACCATTGGAGTACCTCAAGGCTCCGCACTTTAGCCCACTCTTTTCAACCTTTTTATGGAACCGCCCTCCGATATTCTGAACCGCTCTAACATCCAGTACCATATGTATGCTGATGACACACAACTATTTTTGAGGATTGCCTCTCCAGATGCTATAACATCTCTAAATGATGCACTCCTAAAAACTCAACAATGGTTAAATCTAAACCATCTACTGTTAAATACCCTCAACACTGAATTCCTTCTGATTCCAACCCCGCAACCACTCTGCACCTACTCTGGACTGGCTCAAACATCTTACTGCGCTTAACTGCACTCCGCATGTTCTCGACTCCGCTAAATCTTTAGGTATAACCTTGGACAAATACCTAAATATGCATGATCACATCAGTGCAACTATTAGGGGAGTCAATCTTCAGCTCAACACCCTTAGGAAAATCAAGCCTTTCCTTCCACCTGAGGACATCCAGCCTGCTGTACAATCCCTAGTTATCTCACGCCTGGAATATGGTTTGGTGACCCTTGCTGGGCTACCTAAAACTAGCTTGGCTCTGCTTAGAGCCACCCTGAACACTTCAGCCAGACTCATCACTGGCTCCAGTAAACATGACCACATCATGCCAGACCTAATTCAACTAAACTGGCTGACCATTGAATCAAGATCAGGTTCAAGATAGCTTGCCTGACGCACAAAGCTATTCATCACAACACCCCGGCTTACCTGGCAAAAAAACTTGAGCTATCGGGATCGATTCGGAACTTAAAAAGCTCTAACATCCTATTATTGAAAGCACCAAAATTCAACAAGAAAAGAACTTACAATTGTGCTTTCTCTGGTCTTGCTCCAAGAATATGGAACACTCTTCCCCCTGAGATCAGAACCAACCCATCTATTGCCTCTTTCAAAAAATGTCGAATGGTGGCTACTCCTGAATGACTCGCAACACCATTAACCCTGATACTAATGCTATCTACTTCCGTTTCTTTTTGGATACTCTTTTAAATGTATTTTTGTGTTGGTGCTTCTTTTCGCTGAAACCTTACGGATCCCGTTAGATAGGCAGTATCCCCCTGCCCCCCCTTTGCCCTTGTGCCCCCCACCCTCATGACCTTTAGCTTGCTAAGTTATCTCTCTTGCTCCATTTTGTTGTTGTATCATACTTTCGCCACTTTGTACAGCGCTCTGATACCCTTTTGGGTCTTATTCACGCTTTATAAAACATTTCAAATAAAAAAATATAGATATAAATCTTTGACCTGTATATCTCATTGCAGCAAGTACATTAAACTTTGTCCTACTTTATGAATCAAAATTGTGACTGGACAAAACATCACTCTCCTAGAATTGTTTTAACCATTAAAGTTACCTTGCCGCTAATGTAATCTCAAAATTGATGGACACACAAAAATCTCTGCAGCAGATGGCTTAAGCCTGTAAGATATTTTAAAATGCAGCCTCTTTGTGGCCAATTAGGTTAACTCCAGCAGATTTACTGTCACCTATGTCCTTGTTACTAATTTCGTGGCAGTAGATTTTTTTTAATTAATGCATGAGGTGACTTTCAGACTCTACTTTTCAAGCTTCCCCATGTGACTCCACCACATTTCCTCTGCCACACCTTGACCCACATTTTATGGGCTAATGGGGGATTTTAATATTCAATTCCAAGAGTGATGTGCAGTTCCCCTCTTGTTACCCCTTGCATTTAGTGAATCGACATACACAAAATCAGAGTGATTCCGCGTGCCAGGCTTAGGTGCCATTCTTGTTGCCTAGCGCCATAACGGGAAACAACCTTTACAATGCAACTTTTACAACGCACTACCATTACAACAAAACTTTCCAACGCAACATCCATTACATCGCGTGCCATTACAACCGGGAGGTCTCCCTTCTTTTCTTTTGCCACCTGCTTTTAATTGTGTGCATTTGAATTTGTGTTTTTAACATTCTGTGTAACTTCGTGAGCGCGCCTGATTTACGAGCGTGCTGCTCATTCAGACTGAGACTTCCTAGCGCTGTTAAGCGCTTCGCCTGCTCCCTTCTCCTTACCTGGGATTTCAGACCGCCCTCGGCCGAGTATTGACGCCGAGGGCTGGGATCTGTTTGGGGCCGCCATCTTGGGGGTAGGACTCTCCGCCCTCGCGCTCTAGTAGCGCTACATAAAGCTCTTCATTTCCTCCGCGCAGCGGACGCGTACTGCGGACGCGCCGGATCTGCGCCGGAGTCGCGCCAGAGTCCTGCCCGTCTGCGCCCGTCAGCGTCCCGGAGGCGTGAGGCGTGGCAGGACCTCTTGGCCGTCTCCTCTCCTCCCCCTGCAGCAATATGCTGTCGTATACATCCAAGGAGCTCCACTCTTTGCGCTCTGTGGAGGCCTCCTGCCATTCAGTTTTCCCGGGGCGTTACAGGGGTAAATATAAATGTCCAGGCTGTAAGTGGCACCCTACCAGGGTTCTCCCTACTACCTCCCTCGCGAAGGAGTGCAGCATTACTCACCCTTGCTTACTCCTTAATACCAGGTCGCTGCCCAGACATACTCAGGAGATTTATGATCTCCTCTCCACAAACAACCCCACCTGCCTTATGCTCACTGAGACTTGGCTACATGAATCATCGCAACCGGATATTGCGGCTGCTATTCCACCTGAGTATATCATGCATAGACAAGATAGAGCTAAGGGAAGAGGGGGAGGAGTTGCCCTTGTTGTAAAGAAATCTTCTACGTGTGCAGTTGTGCCCACGCAGAACATCATGGGTGCCGAATCTCTCGCTTTTACCCTCTCCCTATCACCTCAGCAAACCGTGAAGGGCCTTATAGTATATCGGCCCCCGGGCCCTGTGGGGTCCTTTTTTGAGGACCTCCAGCAGGTCCTAGCCATACTAGTTCTTAGATCAGAACACTGCTTATTGGCGGGAGACTTTAACCTCCATATGGAAGATCAGCAGGCTAAGGACGTTGTGAAGTTATTAGATATTACATCTGCCCTGGGTCTGCTCCCCTTTCTCTCCGGCCCGACCCATGATAAAGGCCACACATTAGACCAGATCTTTCCCACCTCACCAATCACGGTCACTGCACTCGTGCCTGTATTGTGGTCCGACAACTAGGCTAGAGCGACACACGCTAAAACGCACGAACACTCTCGGAAGGGAGGATGAACCGCTACAGGCGTTCTTGTACAAGTTACTCGCTATGAACAAGAATTGAAAAACCTCAAGCGAAGAACGAAGTCCCCTGAGGAAGGGCATTTTTTGCTTGAAATGCATTGGGCATACAAAAAAATTGTGAAATCAACATGTGAATCACTGAAACGTTAATGATGAAACAATTAACAAGACAATGAAAATTAAAGAAGATATAAACATGAATAATATGTGAAGAATATATTTTTTACACTGTATGAAGAGAACTTTTTGAGTGCCATGTGAATGTGGAGCTTGGGATCAAGTAACGCGCGTCTTATGTATTGTGGTCCGATCACCATCTCGCTCATTTTCAAATATCTGGCACTGAGAAACCATCTACCAGAGCCCCCAGGCAATTGGGAAGGAACTATAGGGCGTACCATCAGGTTTCTCCCGACATGCTATCTCAGGCCCTGGTGAACCATCCTCTCTCCGTCACGGGGGATCTGGAGCTCGATCTAGAGACCCTGCAGTCCTGGCTCTTAGCCAGATTGAATGAGCTAGCCCCTTTACAGTCTCCTAGATCAGACACCAAACGATCCTCGGCCCCCTGGTTCACGGCAGAGGTTGCCCAATCCCGTAGACAGTGCAAAGCCGCTGAACGTGCATGGAGGGCCCAATATGACGATGAGGCAAAGGAGACCTATAAGTCCATGATGAAATCATATCATGCTTTAATCATACAGGCTAAGAAGTGTTATTTTGCAAGGAAAATTGAGGAAGCAGCTAACTCCTGTAAGGAAATTTTTCTGATCGTACGAGAATTTACCACCTCACGCTCGATCTCAGACCAGGAGGTTCCAGACGAGAGCTGGGCGGATACCATTGCTAACTTTTTTATGACCAAAATCAGACAGATTCAGGAGTCCTTCTCTCCGAGATTGACAGCGGACCATTCGATTCTGTCTAATGAGATAGCACACCAGCCTATCTCTGGCCCGGCCCTTTTGGACTTCCCGCCCCTCACAATTGCTTCATCGTTAGCTTTGATGAGAAACCTGAAATCTGGTTCACCGTGTGATCCTTGCCCGGCAAAATTCCTAGCCAGAATGGCAGATGTTGTCAACCCATTGGCTAACCCTATTCTGAATCTCTCATTGAGTCAGGGAGTTCTGCCACCTTCCTGGAAACAGGCTATGGTGATTCCCCTCCTTAAAAAGCCCAATCTTGCCCTAGAAGTCCCGTCCAACTATCGGCCAATTTCGCTCCTTCCAGCACTGACTAAAATCCTGGAGAAGCACGTTCATAGCGTGCTTTCCAACTTCCTGGAGTCTAATGAGCTTCTCCACGCGTCTCAATCGGGCTTTCGATCCAGCCTAAGCACCGAGACGGCGCTTCTGGAAGTCTCAGAGATTGTAAAGGAGGTGCTGGATGATGGAGGCAGGGTGATGTTAGTCATGTTAGACTTGTCGGCGGCCTTCGACACCGTCCCCCATGAGGATCTCCTCATAAGACTCCATGACATCGGTCTTGGGGGGACAGTGCTTAACTGGTTTTGTTCCTTCTTAGCCAACCGCCGGCAAACGGTCTGGGCCCCTCCTGGATCTGCCGAAATGCCGCCATTGGGAGTCGGAGTTCCTCAGGGCTCAGTACTGAGCCCAACTCTATTTAACATCCTCATGACCCCTCTGGCAACTTTGGTGGAGTCCTTCGGGGCCCAGATCGTCTCATATGCTGACGACACCCAGCTTCTTTTCACCTGCCGTAAGAGCGAAGAATTTGATGGGAAAAGTATCCGTGAGTGCCTTGGGGCTGCTTTTAATTGGTTCCATCTGAACAGCCTCAAGTGTAACTCGGATAAATCTGAGATACTTTTCTTTGGATGTCCCTTGGAACCGGACTGGCATGATTGGTGGCCTGTTGACATGTTCCCTCCGGCTCAGGCTTCCATCTGGGCTAAGAACCTGGGAATTAAAATTGATAATGGGCTTACGCTTAATTCCCAGGTGGCTACCCTTACTGGAACCTGTTTCGGCATCCTCCGGATGCTCCGAAAGTTCTTTCCTCTTTTGTCCCAGGAACACCGGAGAATAATTGTTCAGGCCCTCATTGGATCCAGATTGGATTACGCTAACATTCTGTATTTGGGTCTCCCAGAATACCTTCTACAGCGTTTGCAGGTGACCCAGAACGCGGCAGCACGAGCAATTTTTGGTTGCATCGTCGAGCCAGTGCCTCAAACCTGCTGCAATCCCTCCATTGGCTTCCCATACGGAAGAGGATAAAGTTCAAGGCTCTGACATTAGCTCACAAGGCACTGCATGCCATGGGTGCTAAATACCTACAGAAAAGGTTAGCCTTTTACCGGCCGACGCGATCTTTGAGATCGGAGTCTTTGGCCTTGGCCGTGGTCCCACGTATAAAGAGAGCACGCCTGGGAGGGCGGTCTTTTAGATACTTGGCCCCTCAGCTGTGGAACTCCCTTCCCTTGTCGTTGCGGTCCACGTCCAATCTGTTGGCCTTTAGGAAGGGTCTTAAGACTTGGTTATTCTCCAATTAGATTTCTACTGTCTCCATTCTTTGTGTTACCTGTCTGTTGTTGTGTTTGTTAGCTATCTTTTCTGGGTCTGGAGCATAAAAGCGCCGGGACACTCCTTTGGAGTAGCCGTTGCGCTATACAAGACCCATATGTAACATAACATAACATATAACATAACAACGCATGACACTACAACGCATACCACTACAACGCATGTCATTACAACGCATACCATTACAACGCATAACATTACAACGCATAGTACCCTTACACTATCCAACACTTACCCTACTGTTGCACCCCCCTGGAGTTAGAATAGTAATTTGTACCCCTACACTATCCAACACTTACCCTACTGTTGCACCCCCCTGGAGTTAGAATAGTAATTTTTACCCCTACACTATCCAATACTTACCATACATGCAATGTAATGTTATGCGTTGTAATGGAATGCGTTGTAAAGGTAGTTTTTAAAAATTTGTTGTAATAGCATGCGTTGTAATGGAATGCGTTGTAATGGATGTTGCGTTGTAAAAAATGCGTTGTAAAGGTATGCTTTGTAAAAGTATGCGTTGTAACGTCATACATCCGCCATAACAGTACCCTTTGGAGCCTTTTTCCCCCTTTGAATACTTTTTCCAGCAGCTATAGTGGGTAGGGCTACTCATGTTTAAAGGCTGCCTGATGGTGGCACTGGCCTGCCGCTACGTGCTCTGCCCTCGCCACTTACCTGGCCACGCTGCTTCTCTGTTTACTGCTGCAGGGCAGAGGGCAGAGGCTGCGACCTGCTATCGATTGGCTGCGGAGTCCAGAGTCCGCGCGCAGGGTTGCACCGCTCTGTACTGCTGCGTGCCAGGAAGAGGAGCTGTGGCTGGCAGACTCGGCAGGTAACACCAGACACTCAGCCTTTGTATCCTAAACGTTTTTGTATATATCGTAAATTGTAGGAACCTTAGGCGCACAACGAAAGACGGTTTACATTCTTAACGTTGACATTTCTATTCTTTACATAATTTATTTTGCTATCACATCCCAAGTTTCTGTGGCAAAGTATTTGACAATAAAACAAGTGGGAATGATGCAAACCAAACACAATTTTTCATAATGTTGGGAAATTCAGTTTGTTGAATTATTATTAACTGCAGCGCAGATTGCGGGACAATCTCCGATGTTAGATTGTGTATTATGCCTTCCTGTCCTTGGTTGGAATGTGGCCCCTCTGAGGCTCTGAATTGTGTGCCCGCTCAGAAGGATTGCCCCAATTTGATCCGACCCTCTCGCGCCCTCCCCCTGCGCCCTTCGCCCATTAGGAATCAGTCTTCTACGTCGACACCAGACCGTAGCCTCCACCCTGGCCCCTTCACACCCGTCCTGGTCATGGTCATGGTGGCCGCAGGATTCAAATCACCGTAATTATTTTAAACTTGGCGCCAGGGGTGCATCTTAGTCATTGAAATTCAGCCTGGGATTCCCCGAAAATCACTCACGTGTCCCCTCAAAAAACGAAGGTACATTGGAGGAGGGCTGCAGGCATCGCGGCGGGCTGGGAGGGTTATGAGGGTCAAGGGTGTGAGTAGGAGGAGGGAGAAATGCACTCTAATCTAATTCACTTCCTTCAAATGTGTCTAAGAACTGAGGGCTCTGTTTGAAAAGAGTTTGAGGGAGCATGGCAGCGTATAGAGTCAATTGGGCATATGACAGGCAAATAGTTACACTTTCTGATTTGAGTCTTCAGGGGCAATGAGATAGCTAGGAGTCTGCTACAGTGCTCTGCCAGAGACTACAATAAAGGAGAGCTAGTTTGGTGAGTTATTGCGCCTCCTGCACCTGCTGTGTAAACCGGCCCCTGCTGGTCACAGGCTCTGATTCCAATGAACTGGGTCAGCAGGATGAGTGTCGGCTTCTGTGACGTGTTTGTAATGTGCCAGTCGCAGGCTTTAAAGACAATACATTATTTTGATGGGTCGATGCACCTACTGGCCAATGAGAGAGAGAAAGAGAATGTGAGAGTGAGTTTGTTCACATGTGTGTGTTAATTTGAGAATGAGCAACCCTATGATTATTTTTATTGTATGTTCGGAATTTCGTATTTGATATAGTTTCATCCTAACTCATTGGCACAATACGGGGTATTACAGAGAAGACATAACAGCAGGAATATGGAGTTCAGTGGAAAGAAGAATATTGTGAGCATGGAGTGTTGAAGCCAGATTGAAAAAGACAGAATGTGATGAGGATGTGGCGGGCATAAACTTGTTATTAGGACGTTATTAGACAGTATATTGAAACGTCCTTAGTTTTACCATTACACATATTGTATGACAGACATTTACAATTTGGTATAAAGAGTGGGGCTTACTTTTACCCGTAATAAAAAATGTTGAAACTTTGATTTTTACCTATGTCTTCAGGGTCCAAGATCAAAAAGAAAACATTTAAATACGTTAATAGAAGCTACTTCTCAAAATGGTAGGTGGGTTGTGAGTGCTTCTGTACAGTTCATAAAAGGCCTATAAATATAAGCTCACTTGAATTGGCATAGCCGGGAAGCATGAATAACCATATTACTGGTTTACGCACCCTCCCTATTTTCCTCTATAAAGTTGTACCAAGAGTCATACATGTATCTTGTTAGGTTGAAGCCTACCAGACAGCGCAGCTCTATTGTTTACTTCAGACTTCTTGGGGACGTTCTGAAAGGTGACGTAAGAATGCATTCCGCCCATTGCTTACCATTGGCTTTGTGGTTCGTAACTCATATTTGCTTGTTTTATATTTGCTGGCTTTATTTCTTTTAGGCTGTCTAGCATGAATTATTCCAACCCATGGAGTATAGCCTATTTGCAGTATTCTTCCACGAGTGCTCGCTTTCTGTAAAGAGGCCTATACATTTTGTTCTCGTCTTGTCACATTTGCTGTGCATTCAAACACAGAGGTCAAATGTTAGTCTCTGTATTCCGAGGAGCTTAATGTTTACTTTTCTTTCTCTGACCTCAAAGTGAGAGGACTTATTTGACAATTTGGGGGTGTGAAAGGAAAAGCTTTTTTCTAGCACATAATAGCATTTAAATATCTGTAAATGAAATGTGCAAATAGTTCAGAATATATCAGAATTAGGAAAGTACAAATAAAGCACCTTTTTTGTAATTGTGAAGTTTGGTGAAAACAAATATTTGAATACGATCAAACCAAATCACTATGCTAGGTGATGCCCTTTCCCACATTATCCTTTGTGTGCTGCATAGTTTTATCAGTAAAACTGTATGTCTGTGGAAATATAATGGTCATTTAAATTGAAAATGTGTTGTCTGTAATTGGAAGTGCACTACCACACCATGCATACTCCACTCTACTCTACTCCACTCTACGGCTCTCTACTCAACTCTATTCCACTCTACGCCCCTCCACTTTATGCCTCCCCACTCTATTCCACTCCACGGCACTCCACTTTGGAACACTCCACTATATGGCACTCCTCTCTACGCCACTCCACTTTACACTCCACTCTAGGCCAACTACTATACTCCATTCTACTCTGCTCTATGACACTCTACTCCACTCTAGGCCACTCTACTCTACGCCACTCTAGGCCTCTCCACGGCACTCCACTCTATGGGAGTCTATTCAGTGACACTCCACTCTATTCAACTCTACTCCACTCCACAACACACTACTCCACTATTCACCTCAACACCACTCTTCTCAATGACACTCTGTTCCACTCCACTCTATGACATTCTACTCCACTCTGAGCCCCTCCACTGTATTACCCTCTACTCTAGCTCTTCCACTCTATGCAATCCACTCCACTCTATTCTACTCTACCTCACTTCACTCCACTCTGACAATCCAGAACATTCCACTTTACTCCTCTCTACTCTGCAACACTTCACCCTAAACAACTCTACTCTATGCCACCCTATTCTATGCCACTCTAATCTTTGCCACTCTGCTTTATGACACTCCAGTGTCACCTTTGTGGCAGATCAACCCCCCACTGACCTCTAAATCAGGCCCTTGGAGAGGAGATAGGCATAGAAACCATGATTTGCTGCTTAAACTAATTGGCAAAGACACACCTAGTGTGTGTGTCACATGTAGGTGGGAATTGTTCCTAGTGAGTGCCTTGCTTGGTGGTATGCCAGCTCCACCCACACTCATCTCATCCCCAGCTCAGCTGCTTCCCAATTGTGACCAAACTCAGGTTCACCTTCCTCCCCACCAAGGGAGCTTCTAGAAAATGAAAATACCCTCCACTTTCAACTAAAGCTCTAATGACACTAAGCAAGCAAAGCAAGAGAGTCTAAGCTTCCAGAGAAGAGCACCCTTGTCTTTTGTATCCAAGCTTCTGTCCAGTCATAGTTTCGCCCTTCCACCCACCTGCTGATATCCACCTTTTCACCCTTATATTTTGTCATGGATTCATTATTTCATCCATCGTACACTCTTTCACTATTCCATCCATCCATTGGACATTTCATTCATACATTCACACATCCATCATCTAAGCATCCATCCATAAACCGTTCCATTAATCATGTGACTTACCCATCTTTCAATAACATCTTTAATCGATCACTTGGTCATTTTGTACATTCATCCATCCATCCTCTCAGATTTCTATTTACTATGCCATCCATCCATAATCTAAGATTTCCATTTACTCTGCCATCCTTTCTCCCACTCTACTGTCCATTTTCTCAGATTTCCATTTACTCTGCCATCCTTTCACCATCCCTTCCCTTCTCTCAGACTTCCATTGATTCCGGTATCCTTTCACCCACCCATCCACCCATCCTCAGCTTTCCTTTTGCTCTACCATCCATTCTCCCACCCACTCAACTGCTCAGATTTCCATTTACTCTGCCAACCTTTTACTTACTCATGCATCCATCTTTCCTCTAAGGTTTCCCTTTACTCTGTCATTCATTTATCCACCCATCTGCGTATTCTATCACCCACTCATCCAGCTATCATTTTACCTGCACATCCAACCATCCTTTCACCAATTAATCCACCCATCCTTTCACTCACTCATGTATCCAGCAATCTTTTCACCCATCCATCCTTTCAGCCACACAGCCATCTTTTTACCCACTCATCCTTTTGCTCACTCATCACTCCATCCTTTCACCCACCCACCCATCAATCCGTCCTTTTACCGATCAATCCTTTTACCCACCCATCCCTTCACCCACCCACTCATCCATCCATCCTTTCACCTCTCATCCATCCATCCTTTCACTCACTCACCTGTCATCCTTTCATCCACCCATCCTTTCACCCACTAATGCCTCCACCCATGCATCCTTCTTTACCTTTTCCATCAAACCATCTCGCTTTCTTCCTTTTAGTGTTGGTTATGAGCTTGTATCTGCTAAGATGCAGATGCCAGAGGATCGTAAAGGATACCACCCCAGCTTTAGCTGTTAAAGCAGAGGGTTCAGGACTCTCCTGTTCCCCACAGCTTCTAAAATTAGTCGCACATTATGGCCACACTGGTATATACCCCGCAGAAGTCCTTGGGTGTGATTGACAAAATGGATGATGAAGAATGTTAAGTTTATTATCTTACTTAAACCTGGGTGGATCGATTTTTTTTTATACGAAATTGTTCATTCCATTGAAGAGACTAGAGCAAATGGAACCAGGGGTGTGCTTTTGGGGATCGTCTGATAACAATATCATTGAAACCACCATTTAAATTTTGGTTAATACCCACAGATTCCTCAAATGCTTATATTTACTCTGGCCCAAGAGAGATGGGTTGCTGCTATGGGATCCATTGAGATATTGAACATTGACTTGTTCATTTTAGATTCCTTTTAGCCGCTTGCATTGTTAAATATATGAGACATGATTTCTGAGGATGAGTGTTGTGAATTTCAGAGTTAGATTTGAGTTGTTTTTTTCAATGGCCTTTTCTGTGTTTAGAACCCACTAACTGATATAATTTTAAAAAATGTTATTTGTTGTTGTTTTGTGCAGGGCAGGCGTATCCCATGAGGGCTACCAAGCACTGTATATCTCACTAATGCGTGCCTTTCAAGCTACATTTTACAGTGTTGCATACAGAATGTACCTACCTAGAATATGAGTGTATTTGTAATCTAGAATACGTTCATTCTTTGTATATAATTTTTCATATCTTACAATATCATATCTTCCGTAGACTTTGGGTTTATAACTTACAGATCATTTTAACATAAAGCCCTTATTTATTTATTTATTAAGGAGTTTTATATAGCGCTAGCCTGACCCGAGGGTATCGGAGCGCTTCACAACAGTTTATGAGCAAGATTCATACATTAAGCAGTATTCTACATATAAGTTCGGCATTCCAAGTGCGCTGAGCAGCATTGAGGTAGTACGTGAGTCCTGAGATAACCTCATAAAGTGCACGTTGTCTTGGGGTTGGTACGAGAGAGCAGAATTCTACATAATAGGTTCGGAAGTCCAAGTGTGCTGAGCAGCACTGAGGTAGTCCGTGAGTCCTGAGATATCCTCATAGAGTGCACGTTGTCTTGGGGTTGAACCAAATAAGGGGGGAGGAGGTGCAGTTGGGGGTCGAATAGCAGGGAGGAGGTCATTATTCCGAGTTTTTGGGAGAAATAGTTGCTATTTATCACACCTGATCAAATCCAACATCAAAGAGGTTCAGAATTTATCGCTTGCAATAAAGAGGACCTATTCCAAATTCTTGTCGAATAACGTGGATTTTGGTACTTAGCGCACCAAAATCCACGTTAAGGTATAAATACTATTCTGTTTTCCCCAATCAAATTCCAGCAGATTTGACCTGCTGAAATGTAACAAACGGTGAGGTATTTACCACATTGGTACTTACAGGATGCAGTAAATAACACCCAACTCAGAATTCCAACCCATGCCCAGATAGGGGTTTGTGTAGGGCTCAGAAAACACAGACAGACTCAGAATCAGGGTCTAAACCTTTTCCTTTCGCAATTTAAAATACAATTTATAACAGCATTGTCATCTTTGATTAGTAGCATGGTCTCCGGGACCTCAGTCTATTTGTATTTTATTAACCTTAGTAAATGTTGGATACATTTCCTGGACTACGTCATCGCAGTCCTTGTGCTTTGAAAATAACTTTGCTTCTAGTTGAGAATTATTTGAAGATAGATGTGTACTATGCCGTTTTGTAAGCTTTGATGAGATTCTTGCATGAGTATTATTGTCTTTTCAGTACTGTAGGATCATACTGGGATTTTTTTTGTTTCATATGTTCTTGGTTGTGAATAGTAAATTTGCTCTTGTGGAGTTATCCGGTTAAACTGGTAGTGGAAGTTTTTGATTTTGTGGATTTCTGCTTCTTTGGGGCATATTTTTTCAACATAAACTTTTCTGTGGTGTTGAAAGCATTTGAAATTTGCTGCAGGTGGCATGATATAGTAGTAGCTATTTTTGAGAATGTTTGTTTGGGAATGTCATTGGAGTGTGTTTAGAGGCACATATTACAGTTTTACAGGTTTGACCGGTATTGATGGTTAGTCAGTGTGGAATACACGAAGAACAGAATGTCAAACTGGCCTGTCCAGTGAAGTTGTGTTGGTGAGTTTTACTTTTAGATAGCATGGAAGTGATGATTAGGTGAAGATGTTGCCTCCCCTATAAGTAGGATTCTAGTTGTGCTGTATGATTTTGATGACATTTAGTAAGTCATAGAGTGTAGTGTGGTGATTTTCCTGGTGTTTGCGTCACATAGAAGGTTGAAGTCCCTGCTGTAAATGCTGTTAGTGTGGTTGATGTAACTGTTGCTGATGAGTTTGATAATTTTATGGTAGAAGTACCGTGCTTAATTTGTGCCTGTGGTTCCTGGTAGTTGGCACCCGCTCTCAATTTTGGGATTCTTCCTTTTTTCTCATTTGTGATTGTTTGTTTTTTGCACATTTCATAATGGTTGTGATATAACTATTATAATCGTGCATTTGGTACCTTTATGAAACCAAATGCACCATACGCTCAGGCACTAGGGGTGCTGGTCAATTTCTAATTGGATTATTTGCATCAGGGCGGGTCCACCTGAAAGTCTCCCTCTCATGAGCAGGCCTGCAGTGTATGAAGTAAGAGTGTTCTGTTCTGTGCCACTGATAATTACTATAAGCATAGTCGATTGCATAATTTTGACTAACCTATGCTATTACAAGCAGGGAGAAACTATAAGCAAACTCGTCTTGACCCTACTGTGAAAGGGAGGATCAGTGCCCCCACTTCAAAGCAACACTTCCTCTTAACAGAAACACAAGCAATCCTACCTTGCTTTGGCTTTGTTTTGATTTTATGAAAAGGACCTGGTGAGGGCAATGACCGATCAAACAAACACCACAGGAAACCAGAAAACACATCAGAGACCACAGACTTCTTTTGGTTAGAGAACATCTTTTTAAGGCTGTATGCTTTGCAAAAACATGGAATAAGGATAAGAACCAAACCACTTAAAAATAAAGCAAACGTTTTTTTATCGAAAACACCATTACACAATATGAAAATTATCTTTGAATCCAATAGAGAGTATGCTAGACAGTGAACTTCCTAAGCATTCCGCCTCTCCTCATATATATTTACATTTTTGTGAGCTAATGGTCGACTCCTCCCCTAGCACCACTGTATCATTTGACAGAGAACTGAGAGAAAGACCATCTACATTTAGCTTAATAAAAGACACAATATTGGAGCTAAAGGCATTCCCAGATGCGAATTTGGTTAAAGTATGCCAAAGGCAATGCCTCCAGAGAACCCCCAGGAAGGCCCCCCATACATGCACCCTATATGCACCAGCCCAAACACTGTGCTCCTCAAACCAGTGCCTTGCACACACTTCGCGTATACGTAAGGCCAGATCGGGTGGTCGGTCTTTCAGACGCCTGGCACCTAAATTATGGAACTCCCTCCCTTTTTACATCCGTGCTGAACCCAACCATAACACCTTCAGACCGCACGTAAAAACCTGGCTCTTTTCTCAGACTTAGTTCCCTCTAAAGTTCTCCGCTCTGATCTGCTCTTAGCGCTGAGATTTCAAGGGGACCCGAGCTGTCACTGCCAATCATGATCCCCCAAAATATTACTGAAACAAATTATAACGAACAATCAAAAATATAGCAGATATAGTCCCACAACATGGAAGACCACTCCTCCCCCCCTACCACAAAATCCATTTGGAAAAGGAAAGGAAGTTGTGCTCCTGCCAGGCAGGTGGACAGTTTGCTGGTTGTAACTGCTGGAGAATGGCAGAAAAAGAGGCCGCACATCCTGGGCCACCACTTTTAAGATGGCGGTGTCCCACCCACCTACTGACAGACACATGCTATTGTTCTACCCAAGTTATCACCCTAAATGCCAACTACAATAACAGATTATTGTAAATAATATAAAAACCTTAAATTGAAATTCTCAGAGGATACCCGTGAAAATTGATACAATATGTCTTTAAAAATATGACAAAAGGGAGAGTATATTTGAAGGAAATAAGCGAAAACAGTGATGGAAAAGATAATATGCATCACTATTTTTTTAAGTATAAGAAACAAACTTAAAAACCCAATCAACAAAAAACTGAGCAATTCTGAATGTGGATTGACAAGGAAAGTTAGAGAATTCTTTTGTTGCATTTAGGAAGAACCAGAATCTGCGGCAAAGTTTAATTAATGCGCATATATATGTATGTATTTTATATACACACAATAACCTATAATGATCCACCTCCTCACCCATACAGTAATTGTACTCGGCTGATTTTATAACAAACAGTTTTTGCAGCACCCTAAAAGGGTCTATCCCTGTCCATTGCACATGCACACCAAACCTGCATCAAGGGCATTAACAACAGTACTACAGGAGGAGTTAAATATGTTGTTATAAAAATTGACCACCCCCAAATCAGGACCACCTTGATAACCAAAGAAGTTGAGAGTGAGGTGAAACAGACCCCGACCTTCTAATGCTGGCAGTTAACAGATTTGATAATAAAATCTGTGACCCCCCCCTTTAGCCTGCCCGCTGGAGACGGTATGGCACCTAGAAAGTAGTAAGAGAACCTTTCAATGTGGATTGGGTCCACACATCAATGGTCATATTAGAGAAGGTGCCCAAGGGCACAATGGTGGTTTGCACCCGCTTTGCCCACCCCCGGGCACTTTGGTATTGCTGAATGGACCGCAGACGCTTATGTGTCCCCTTCTATAATACCAATAGCGCAGGTGCTCTTAAAGTGCTACCTTCAGAGGGTGTTCCCTCATTCGCATAGGGCGTGCCCTATGCAAATGAGGGAATTCCTTTGACACTGCGCCCGCGCCATATTACAGACGTGGGCGCAGAGTCAAAGAAGCCCTCAGGAGGCGCACTGACAATGCGCCATTTAAAAGGTAGCGCACTATCAGTGCGCCCCCTGAGAGCAGCCCTCTGCTGGGGATAAAGGGAGTCCCATGGACCCCCCCAGACATCCCCTTGCAGGCGGGTACAGTCACTGACTTCACCCGCCTGCAAGCGGATCTCTAATCCCCTTTGAAAGTGCAGGCGGCTGCCGCCTGCACTGTGAAAACAAGGAACAGCTCCTCCGTGTTTTCACATGAATGTGCTGCCCCCAGGGCAGCCCGAGGTCGCGGCTGCCCTCGAGGCAGCGCATACACCATAATATGGCGCATTATCATTGTTTGCGTCCTGCGCACCTTTTGAAAGGTGAGCCAGGCGCAAACAATGATAATGTGTAATACGCCCCCAGCTTTTCTGGATGCAAATTAGGCCAGACACATGGGTGATGTGAAGCCAATCTGGGGAATTTAGTTATTTTTGGAGACTACACATGTTCTATGTAGTAAAGTGGCATGCTTCTTCGTGGGCCTGATGATTAACTTTCTGGGATGGAACAGGCGAGTTAAGTTTGACTGAGTTAGCATGCATAATTGGCTGATGGCAATGAATAAAGACAGCTGCTATGGGTGTAGTCATACATGTAGGGCCAGGATTTAGCGGCTACATAATCTGGTCAGTCAATCTGCCCTCATAACGGCCCATGACGCTAGAACAAAGAAATTCCTCATGGTCAGCAAGTCAATCCACAGCTGCTAAGACATCAAAATAGTTGGAAACAGTGACTTTATATACATCAGAATTACAAATAGAAGCATAGGAATCACAATCAGTCAATCCACAAACTACTATGTCGCTGAGAATGAAGTAACGGTCGACTCTGCCAGGGTGTTGTGGGAGGCATTTAACACTGTTGTTAGAGGCCAAGGTATTTCTCTGGTGGCTAGTTACAAAAAAAGAAAAAAGAACTACGTTGGAAACACTGGAACGGGAAATTATGGACTAGGAGGCCCATTTAGTCTCAGATCCTGATGACTCGGTAAGACGCCACCTGTCCCTGAAACGGAAAGAATTCAAGGACATGGCTGAAGAGACAGCCAAGGTCCGGTACTGCGCTACACAACACCGCCTCCACGAGCTAGGATATTGAGCGGGTAAGCTTTTAGCTTGGCGCGAGAGGTGCAAGGCGATGTTGAGATGGGTGCTCGAATTACAGGGGGGGGCGGACAATTCCAGGGTGTGACATAGTCAGAGCGTAGGTGCCATGTTCGCAGCATTCTATAGAGGTCTCTATGCTCCAGCCTCCACAACTACTATTGATGAGTCAAGGGAAATGTTAGCTGGCTTCCGGATGTCAGGCCTTTTTCCAGAAGACAGAGAACTCCTTGATCAAGAACTCACGGAAGGTGAAGTGGAACAGGCCATTCAGGGACTACACTCCGGAAAGGTCCCGGGTCCTACCGGCCTTCCCATCAAACTGTACCAACTCACTTCCACAAAGGTAGCACTCCTCCTTTTAAAGATGTTCCGGGAAAGTCGAGATAGTGGGTGTCTGCCAAGGAATCAAAGAATAGCGAACATTGTGGTGATCCACAAGGAAGGGAAACCACCAGGTGAATGTGCTTCATATAGGCCGATTTCGTTATTAATTGCTGAAGTTAAAATCCTGGTAAAACTACTGGCAAAACATTTGACCGAGGTCATACGATCACTGATACACCCGGATCAATCTGGCTACATGCCGGGCAGGAGCACCTCGCTCAATTTAAGACGCTTGCATGGGGTACTGTGTAGGGCAGCCACTATTAGGGAGGACGCAGCAGTGGTTTCATTGGACGCATGGATGGCCTTTAATACGGTGCAATGGCCATTCATGTGGGCAGTCCTGGATTTGGGACCTGGGTTTTTGCTTAGGTGAAAACTCTGAACACTAGCCCAAGTGACAGTAAATGGGACCACGTCAAAGATTTTTACGTTACGCCGAGGCACAAGACAGGGGTGTCCCTTTTCCCCACTAATTTTTGCATTAGTGCTCTAACCCCTAGCAGTATGGATTCGAGGGGGATCCATTGATCAGAGGGCTGTGGTGCTCTCCGGAGTGGGAAGACAGGATCTCCCTCTACGCAGATGCTATCCTGTTGTATATTGCGAATAAGCATGGGCGTAAAATCCGTTCCGCTCGCGGATTTTGCGGATTTTCGGTAAATTCGCAATCCGCGAACTCTCGCGAACTTGCCGAAAATTCGTAAAATCCGTGCGAAGCAGATTTTTTGCTTGGTCGCACTTGCCAACTAGAATACTATACAATTTCGCGGGAGTAAACACTTGCAAACACGTAGATGCGGCGGGCAGCGACAATCTCGCAATTGCGAGATTGCAAAATTTGCAATTTCGCACAAGAAATCCACCAGCAGGCAGCATAAACCTTGAAAATTATGATTTTTATCAGAATAACTCCTCAGGTTGACATTTGCCTGCACTTTTTCTTTGCAAGGAGTCCATTTTGGGGGGTGGGGGTGGGAGGAAGGAAGTGCCCCACAGTCTCCAACTTCCTGTTCCTGTCCACCAGGCTCCTCCCAGTGCTTTCTTCATGTGCTGGTCACTTTGATTTGGACCTTGACCTGGAAGGATTACTTTTTGTGGATGCTGCTGGATATTTGGATTTTTGCAAAACTGAAAGCACTCAGCAGGTGCAAAAGTTCAATCTTATCATTAGTAACCATTCCCTGTAGTGCTTCCTGAGGGGCCCCTTCAGAGTTCCTTTGCCTACTTGCAACTATTCTATGACCCTGCTCTGACCCTCACAGCAGGCTCAGAGAATAGCTACAAGTATACAACAAAGGTCCTGTTAAAAAAATTACACTGCAACAGAAAGCAATTACAGACAAAACTGAAAGCACTCAGCAGGTGCAAAAGTTCATTCTTATCATTAGTAACCATTCCCTGTAGTGCTTCCTGAGGGGCCCCTTCAGAGTTCAGTTGCCTACTTGCAACTATAGGCCACAAAGGTCCTGTGAAAAAAAGTGCACTGCAACAGAAAGCAAATTACAGATAAGGAAGCAGGTGCCAGCCAGACTGGAAGTTTAAATTCAGTGACACATTAATCAACCCCAAATTAATTCATGTCAGTTGAAGCAGGGCAGGTGTGCTTGCTTTTTTTCACCCCCATAATCTACAGTGATAAACCAACCAGAGGGTGGCAGTGATGTACCAGAGGGTGGCATGGGTGTACCAGAGGGTGGCAGTGGTGAAACAGAGGGTGCTGTGAACCTGTGATGATGAACCAAATGTAGAAACAACATAGTCGCGGCCGTTGCGAGCCGACAAGTAAGTTCGCAATTGCGAACTGGTACAGAACCCTCACGAACTGGCAGAAATCCTTGCGAACACAAAAAAAAAAATCCGCAAATTCGCGAGAGTTTGCGGATTTTGCGGATTGCGAATCCGTAAATACGCAAGTTCGCGGATTGCCAATTCGCAAAATCTGCCCATGCTTAATTGCGAACCCAAGTTCGAGGCTCCACAAACTTGCATATATTCGACCTGTATCAGAAATACTCCAGCTACACCATCAACTGGGAGAAATTGTTAATATATATACTTTGGAGGGACCCCCCACGCTTCCCCAGGGTCTACGCAGTGAGGGTGGTTTCAGAGAGTTTCCGTTATCTAGGGATCTACATAACTAATGACCACCAAATCTTTTACGACCGAAATTTGGATCCCCTTTTGAAATGCCTGAGAAGTGACGCTCAGCCCTGGGGAACCCTGCATTTATCCCTACTGGGTAGGGCATCTCTTTTTAAAATGAGGACCCTGCCCCTCTTTTTTTATGTCCTTCAAAACACCCTGTATCCAGTGCTGACTACATATTTTCAATCCATGGAAGCCATAGTTCGTACACTGTTATGGTAGGGGGCGGGATTCCTCCAGGATAGCCATTTCGAAATTGACCAGAAGCGGGTATGATGGAGGGATTGCCCTTCCAGAAATCTAGAAATATTACTGAGTGGCCCAACTCACTGTGGTCAACCACTGGATTAACATGTCCCACGACGAGCCTGCATACCAAATGGACCGCCATAACATGCAACTGGGGGGTTATCTGAGGGTGATATATGAAGAGGGTAGGTCTGACTCGCTCCCCAGTCCTACCTCGGCCACACTACAGGTCTGCCAGGAGGCATCAGCTGCACTGGGTTGTAGGGACAGAATCACTCCATTGTGGGATTCTGCAATGCTGGGACTCTTAGCAAAACAACAGGGCTTTGACAAATGGGACTTGCTCGGTATTTCAAGAGTGGAAGACCTGTGGGTGGGGGAGAAGTATTTTCATTTGCCGTCCTGCAAAGAGGCTACCAACAGGCACACTCTGACGCCTTTAGATATCTTTAAATCAGTCACGCACTGAAAGGTGCATTGCAGAAAGGGGAAGAACTTCCGGAGTCTTTCCCCACGGAGGATAGACTAATCAATGATTACATGGGAAAAGGGACAATATCCCTCACATACAGTAAAATTCTTAATGACTCCCCAGAACTTTTATCCACACTTCAGGAACACTGGGTGTGATATGGAGCACTTAGATGATGGGGAATGGCAGGAAGCTCTTGCCTCCCTTAGGGAGGTAGCCAACAGATCCTGCTTTAAATTAATACAACTCAAAATTCTCCACAGAACCTACTTTACCTGCACCACATTAGTTAAAATGGGGAGGTCAGGAGGGTACCTTTTTCCACATGCTATGGGGTTGCTCTGTGCTGCAAGGCTACCGGGAAAAGATGATGTCCTGCATTCGGAATGTATGCAATATTACGGTATCCAAGTCGCCACAGTGGTGTCTTTTTTTTAATATATTCTTTTTATTGAACAGTTGTGACAGCATAGCAAAGCATATTTTAAGGTCATATTACATTCGGAAATAACATTGACCCCATATTAATCAAGTACGGTATCTCGAGTTGAACACATTTTCATAACAACCATGGCTCAAATCAAGATTAAAATCTACCCTTGCACCCCGTAGTTCCTCCGTTGTGGAAACACACCGGTCACACCTTGACACATTCCATGTGGCTTATTTTTGATCCCATTTCTTGGGGCACCCCCTGTATTTAAATACCTCTTTCTCTGCGATCATTGCACTGTCCATATCATTTGCCCACCTTCGATACCTCAGCAGTTCGTTGGCCCTTCACATCTGAGCACTGTTCCTCTTGGCAAGGGCGAATCCCAGTGAAGTCCACGTATGTGCCGTCTGGGTTATATCAGTGGGCTCCCAGATGTGTAACAGGCAGAGTTGTGGAGAGCTGGTGATATCTTTCCCTCCCACCTCCTTGAGTTTGGAAACAATTCTCTCCCAGTGTGGACAGTTGCTTGGGCATTCCCAGATTGTGTGAAAGAATGTTACTGCCCCGGCGCACCTTCTAAGGCACATCGGGTCAGGTCTTCATCCCATTTTGACCAGTGTATGCGCATAGAGATATGTCCTGTGTAGGATTTTTAGTTGGATTAAGCGAAGCCGCATGGGGATGGCCACCTCTTTGGGGGAAGAAAGGCACTCCTGCCAATCATTGTCCTCTATGTACCCAATGTCTGTTTCCTATAGCTGTCGGAGACGTACTAGTGGGTCTGGTTTGTTTTTGAGTAGTTAACGATATGTAAGGAATATTGCTTTCTGTTGCATTGACTCTGTCAGGAGTCTGTCCTCTAATTGGGAAGCCTCAGGCAGAGATTCGCCACTCGACAATACGGTAGTTATGGCGTGGCGTATTTGCAAATATCTGAATGTCTCCGCCGCATTCATTTGATATTCTGCTTGTAAATAACTAAATGGGCCTATCTCATTCCTCTTCCACAGGTCCCCAACCGAGGAGATGCCAATGTCAACCCATTTATTGAAGCCTGGGCATTTACTAAGCATATGCATCTGGAACTTCATAAGAGGTGTTCTGCAATACATACAAAAATAGGGGTAGTGCCAGCATTTTAAACTGCATCCCTGCCCAGGAGGGACAGGGGCTGGAACCGCCAGTGGAGCACATCACTGTGGAGTCTGGTCAGGGGGGCCTTAACATTGGTGTCATAAAATAAGGATGGGTGTGGGGTTATGTATATACCTAGATATTTGAATCCTTCAGTTGCAACCGTTACTGTTCTGCCCTTGGGCATCCGTGGTACGGGGCCCAGAAGCTACAACACAGATTTGGTCCAGTTAATAGTGTTCCCCGAGTGTGCGCTGAAAATTGCGAAAATGTGAAGGATCCTATGGATTGGAGGTTGATGGAGCCGCAACATATAGTAAAACATCTTCGGCATAAAGGGAGATTTTGTCCTTGTGGTATTCGATCCATTTCAGCCCCCTGATCATGGGATCACCCCTAACCCAGGTCGCTAATGGTTCCAGTATCAGGGCAAACACGAGGGGGGAGAGGGGAAACCCCTGCCGGGTACACCGCTCTAGTCGGAAGCGCCGGGAGGTATGCTGATTTACAACTATTTGGGCAGTTGGTTCTGTGTAGAGCAGTTTTACCCACTTTAGAAATGTGGGGCCAAAGCCCATGCGCTCAAGGAGAGCAAACAGGTAAGGCCATTCGATAGTATCGAAAGCCATTTTGGCATTCAGTGACAGCAAGGCAGCACCCTCCTGAATGGTGTTAATCCTCCCCAGAGCCCCGTGAAGTCTCCTAAGATTGAGCGCTGTATTCCAGCCCGGCATGAAGCCGGATTGGTCTATATACACCAGCTTACAAATAATAAGAGTTAAGCGATTGGCCAACACTTTGGCGAGAATTTTAACTGCGGCTGTTAGCAGTGAAATTGGGTGATAGGAGTCGCATTTCGACGTTGGTTTGCCCGGTTTGTGTATGGCAACCACAGAGGCCAGCATCAGGTCTGTGGGTAGGGACTCTTTTTGGTAACTTTCGAGTTACATAGCTAGGAGAGTGGGTGTTATCTTAGAGGTCACATGTTTAAAGAATTCTATTTGGAGCCCGTTGGGTCCCATGGCTTTCCCTGATTTTATCCCTCATATAGCAAGTGCTAATTCCTCCTCTTTAATCTCGCACTCTAAGGAGTCATGGTCCTCTGGGGTGAGAGTATTGACAGGGATGGTGGCCAGGAGGTCCCTGGAGTCAGTGAAAGTGGAGAAATATGTTGAGGCAAAGTGAGATGAAAAAGCCTCAGCGATCTGTTGTGGATCGTCGAGGAGCTCACCGTTTTCCCCCTCAATCTGGGGTACCCATCTTTGTGCTGCTACCCGCTTCTCGAGCCATGCGAGTGATTTAATGTCCTGTTTTTGTTGCCCATTTTGTATAATGTGGCTTTCCGCTTCGATCTAGTGCCCTACTGTGCGAATTGCCTGTAGTCTTGCCGCTTCATGCTAAGAGTGTGTGCAGCTAGTTCATTGTCTGAGTATGCCACTGTGTCCTCTAGTACCCTTATCTCCTGTTCTAGGGCCTCCAGCCTCGCCCTGAGCTCTTTCTTGTGGCCTGCCATTTACGAAAGTGCTTGGCCTTTAATGACTGGTCCAAACGCCCCCCCTTAGAGTTTGGTGGGAGTCTACTGTGTTTGTATTTTCTGTAAAGTAGTGGCCCACCCCTTTTATGAGTTCTGCTTTAACGCGTGGAATCTTCAGACACTACGGATTTATCGTTAGGGTGGTGTGCCTGCTCGCCTGCGGCAGTGCTATCTGGGTAAGAACAGGTGAGTGATCAGAAATGCGACGTGCCAAACATCTGGCTTCAGTAAAGTTGGGTAAATCACTGACATTTGCGAGGAGGTGGTCTATTCTAGACTGGCTGCCGTGGGTGCCTAAGTGAAATGTAAAGTGACGCAAAAGAGGATTGAAATGTCGCCGGAGATCGACTAGGCCAAATGCTGAGAGGAAGTATTTTAGTAGTGAGGTGTCGTGTGATTCACGTCTACGTGGATGTCAGTCGAGTTGACCATCTACCGTAAAGTTAAAATCACCTCCGAGCACTAGGATGCCCTCAGGGAGGTTAAGCAGGAACTTGCCCAGGTCGGCTAGTGTGTTTTTTTGGATTGAAGGTGGGATATAAATCGAAAATATAGAAAGAGGCCTCCCTTCCCATGTGTCAGCTACTGCGGCAAATCTACCTTTGGTGTCCGCTCACGTGTTGTTTATGAATGCAGACCGCGCACGTTTGGTACAGAGGAAAGAACACGGATCCGCCGGCCGCCAGCTACACATTGACGCAGGCTCCGGTCATTTAAAATAAACTTTTCAAAATACACGATATGTTGACACGAGCCCCTAAATAGTTGTCTATCGTCTGCACGCCATCTACTAGAGGATTGCTTAATTCACATTCATAAGATTGTTGGTCCTGAGGAGAACTCCGCACTGGAGAGTTCGAAACGCGTCAACCTGTTGTTTTGGGTCCTTCTGTCAAATTGGAATTATATTATGATTAGTGCTCATTAAATAGGATTAATACCCTGAGATTGCAATCATCACTTTAATTATCATCTCTAAGATGTGAAACTGTTTATATGTATAAAGTATCTATGCCTTTGACATTAGGCCCTGAAATATTTCTGTTTTGTGGTATGAATGCAGATGTATGAAAGATTTGGCCAGAGTGAAAGTTTGGATGTGCTGTAAATTTTGTAAATTGTTCTGTACATTATGATCCAGTTGTAATGCTTTATTGTATTTTTGTACATACACATAAAAATTGTTTGGTCATCTACGAAAATAATCTTTGATCCACTAGTGCAAAAAATGAATGAATAAACTAGTGACGCAAATCAAAAAACGGACCGTATGCTTTTTTCATAGTGGTCATCTTAAAATAGACAAGTAAAATCCAGTACTGGCAGTTGTGTTGTTGTATAGTTTATTAATCAGGGGCATTGCTTGTTGATTAAGATACCGGTCCCTCTCGAAACCGGACGTAAAGCTCACGTGTGCTGCCAGTTGGTATCCCCATCGATCTAAGGCCTTACACTTGCTGCCTATTAAGTGCATTTCTTGCAGTAAGGCGATGTCGGGGGACTGCCGCTTGAGGTACCGGAGTACCACGCTTCTTTTCAGTTTGTCGCCCAGCCCGTTGACATTCCATTGAAGCACTCGGAGCGCTCTATTCATGTTCTGTCCTGACATCGTATGGTAAGGTGATGTGGGTCGCCCCACCGCCAAGGCGTGGATGTAGGTGTTCATTTGTTGGAGCGGGACTAACAAAAGCCTGGGTCGCGAGTGCAGTGATAATATTTTCTCCCTTTCCACTGTCACAACAAAACAACAACAACAATCAACAGAACAGGTCCCACCCCCCAGAACTGCGCCTCCCCTCCCCCACCCTGCCTCACTGCATTGCGGGCTCTGAACTTCCCGCCACCACAAACATGCAGAGTGCCTATCGCCCACCCCTGGAATATTGGAGAACGTAGCCCAACCCCACTCCCACAGTCCCACATTGTTAGGATCGGAAGTGACTTCATATTAAGTAACTCAAGTGATCATCCATACTTCGTTTCAGATTATAGTGACATTGTGGGAGTGTCTAGCAACTGCGCCATGCAACTATGGAATCGGGGCCTGGTGCAGATTGACACTAAGAAAAATTGCATGCAGTGCGCAGGCAAGAGGAGTACAACTCTTCTGTCCATACCAACATCACGTATTGTTCAGTTTTCCTGATTCAACTCCGCCGAGACCCGCGCCGTCATGGTGTCCGTCTGGGGACCTGTTTGGCAGCTTGGGTTATCATTGTTGCCACTCCCCCAGTTCACTTTACAATTTCGCTTTGTGCGCCACCCATTAAGCCAGTCCCACCTTTCCTCCGGGCTAGTGAAAAACAACGCTTTTCCTTCTAATTCAACTCGTAGGTTTGCTG
Organism: Lissotriton helveticus; assembly: GCF_964261635.1. Lineage (NCBI taxonomy): Eukaryota > Metazoa > Chordata > Amphibia > Caudata > Salamandridae > Lissotriton > Lissotriton helveticus. The sequence continues at coordinate 417,040,000 of NC_136069.1, read as the reverse complement.
GAAACAGCATGGCATATTTGATGTCTTGATACTGCAGCGCACGTTTCACTTCCCGAAAGCTGCGGTGTTGTCTTTGCACTTATTGTGCTGTTTTCCAAGCGAACAGGGGGGGCACTCACGCTGTGTGGAGTAAGATGTCCCTGTCCCAGAAATTAAACCCTCTGGCGAGGATGGGGCAGGGAATCGTGCCAGGTTTCGGCCTTCCACCCCTGCGCTCTTTCGATTGAAAAGTAGTTGGATAGGTTCTTTGGTTGGAGATGGTGCGTCACGAGTTCCTCCACAAGTAGGTCCACCGCCAGTCCCTCCGCCCGTTCCGGCACCCCCAAAAGACAGATGTTGTTGCGCTGCATTCTACCTTTGTGGTCGCCAAGCTGACGTTCCATTATGGCTCGGCCAGCTTGAAGGTCTGTGACTTGGCTTTGGAGAAGTCTGGTGTCTGTTGTTAAGGCCTTGGTTGCAGTTTCTACCTCCTTGATGTGATTGTTCATGTTCCGCCTTTCGGCCCTGATCAGCATAACCTCTGATGCGACGGTGTCAATCCGGCTTTCCAGAGAGGTGCGGATGTTGTATAGCCGCCAAAATGTCATGGAGCGTGGGATCCTATTGGTCCCCCCGATGGCATTGGGGTTGCCGTTGCATCATCCCTGTCCTTCTGCCAGGCATATTTGTCCAACTTTGCCTGCATCGCATTGCGGCCGCCGTGTGCGCTCGCCATTCTCTATGCGGCCGATGTAACGGTGCCACCACTGAGATTCAGACCCTGCTGGTTAATATCCGGCACCTGCTTGAGGGCCGAGGCCCTGTCCGGCCTGTTGGGGTTCACCAGCTAGGCCTCAGTGATTTGATGGCCCAATTCGTCGTGCACTCAATCCCGTAGGGGGAGGTGGTTGGTCACATGCTGCACAATAGTCGGCCCCTGTTGCATAGTGTAGGCGCTGGTGGTCACCAGAGGGGTATTTTGATGTCCACAGCATCTCGGAGACTGCTGGAACCCCAGACACCACCCACCGGAGTCAGCGTGCAGTAATTGTACTGGCCACCCAGGTGAAGAGGAGGATGGTATGTTATGTTATATCTAATTTGTATAGCGCAAGTACACCGGATTGGTTTCTTGGCACTGCTCAGGAAGGTGTAGGAGTAAAATGTTATTCAAATGCCTGTTTAAATAGCCATGTTTTTTGAAGTTTGCGGAAGGTCATGAGATCTGTGCAAGATCTGATCTCTAGGGGCATGGAGTTCCAGTATCTGGGGCCTAGTGTGGAAAACCTGGATCTGCCAAAGCGTTTCTGTTTAAAGGAGGGTGTTATCAGGAGGTGCATGTGGGCGGATCCAAGGTTGCAGGTCGGATTGTATCTGTTGATCAGGTTATTGATACATTTGGGCTTTCTGCCATTCGGAGATTTAAACATAATGCAATCCATCTTGAAGGCACATTTCTGGGATATAGGGAGCCAGTGTAGTCTCTTCAGGAGGGGAGAGACGTGTTGTCGTTTATTTTCCTGAAGACTCAGTCTGGCTGCCTGGTTCTGAGGTAAGCCAGAATACCAAAGTATAAAGAGTTAGCGTAGTCAATGTTCGATATCACCATCACAAGGACTGCCTGTAGTTTTGCTTCCTGTGTTAGAAACCGACTAATTTTCTTGATTTTTCTTAGTTGGAAGAAGCAAGTAGAAATTACGGATCCTATTTGGGTTTTCATGGTGAGATCATTATTGACTATGACTCTCAGGGTTTTGGCATGTGTGGATGGAGTCAGGGGCTGTCCCAGTTCTTTAGGCCTAAATTGGGAGCTCCAGGGGTTAAGTGAGCCTCCCGTGAGGATCACTTCCATTTTGTCTGGATTTAATTTCAGATGGTTACTGTTCATCCAGTCACGGATGAACAGCATCGTCATCGGGCTTTCGTAAATGGAGGCCAGGGAGTTATTGATGGGGAGTACCAGTTGGAAATCATCTGCCTAGTTGAAGGTTTGAACATTTCTTTCTTTCAGTGCGTGGATCAGGGGGAGAAGGTATAGGTTGAATAGGTGAGGGGAATGTGAGGATCCCTGGGGAACGCCACAAGTAGTTTTAATCTTGGGGGTCGTGAAACAGCCAATGTGGACTGCTTGGGATCGATTTGTTAAGAAGGATCTGGTCCACTCGAGGGCTGTTCCTTGGATTCCCGCATACCTGACACGGTCGATCAGGATGTTATGGTTGACTGGGTCAAAGGCAGCGGAGAGATCCAGTAGCACCAGGGTTTGCGGGGAGCCTCTATCCGCCCTGTTGAGGGATCGCTGAGGGATCTCTATCTCCCCCGCGATGTCAGGTGTTGTGCCCCTGTCGCAGTAGCGATCTCTTATCTGCCCGACTGCAGGGCGTTACTCGCAGGAGAGGAGGGCAGTTTGCATAGCCTGCAGGACGCGGTGCTTACGTGTCAGTGGCAGAATACGGCCTCTTTGAAGGCGGGCAGCGCAGTGCCTCCGAGCCTCGCTGCTCACTTCACTACCGGAGGCGCCTCACTGAGCGCGGTCAGGGTAGCCGCGGCTGATCAGTCTTGCCTGTGGCGCACTTCATGCCTCACCGTTCCGGAGCGGGTGCAGGATCCGTTTCCACACCGTCGATGCCCGCTGCGCTCGGTGTCACGGGTGTCGAAGTTACTGGGGATAGCTGCTCCTCTATTTGAGGAAGTTATTTTCGGGCATGTCTATAATTTAACGGATTTTTCGGGAGTGGTGAGCCGGTGCCGGGCTAGCGCGCGGCCATTTTCTTCGGCAGTTGGCCATACCCCCCCCCATTGGTGTCCTTTGAATGTATGGAAAGAGACAGATCCAAACAGTAGGGAATGCCTTTGGGTTACATTGGGATTTATGGTGGCCAAAAGAAACATTGCCAAACTATGGAGGGCTGCACTGCCCCCTAAACTCAATGAGTAGAAAATGGACATGGACTGGTGCATGTTAGCGGAGAGGGCACTCTACGAGAGTCGCGGCTTTCCCAATAAGTGGACTAAGGTGTTGGGGAAATGGAATATATACGGAGGGATGATTTGTACGCATGTGGAGCAGCCGGGGCTTACGAGAAACTCTCGGGTGCTCCCACTGGAGGACGAAGACCTATAGACTATCTGGAAGGCAGAGGGATATGGTGAATATATCTGTTCTTTTGACTTACCCAATATCGGACTATGGACCTAGCGCCTATGTATCAAGCAAAAGTGCATTCGCAAATGCCGAAATTCGCAGATGGTATGTATTAAACAAATCTGCGTGCAAAATAAGGAATCGCCAAATTTGCGATTCCTTATTTTGCAATTGCATTTAAGGAATCGCAAATTTTGCGATTCCTTAAATGCAATGTAAGAAGCACCCAAAAAGTGCAGATTGGCCTTAAGGAATCGCAAATTACCACCAACTTTAAGTTGGTGGTAATTTCCGATTTCTTTGAAAAATTCACTTTTTTGCATTTTTCAAAGTGCAATGTGAAGCACATACATGCCCTTAGGGCATGTATGTGCGCCACATGTGCACCCATGCTTATTTCAGGGGTGCAACAGGGTGTCCTTTTGACACCCCTGCACCCTTGAAATTGCATTCTCAATTTGCGATTCGCTAATTGCGAATCGCAAATTGAGAATGTCTTCCCATTCATTCCTATGGGCCTATAGGCCCATAGGAATGAATGGGGAGATATTCCTTAAATTGCGATTCGCAATTAAGGAATATGATAGATTCGCAAAATATATTGCTAATCCTACATACATAGCATTTTCCGAATCTCAAATAGCGATTCGCAAAAAATCGCTATTTGAGAATCGCAAAATTACTTTTTGATAATTATGGCCCCTAATGTTTTGTTCTGACCTTAAATGTAATTACACGCATTTTGTTTACTGCAATAAAAAGAGTTAAAAAACAAGAATCACATTCAGTCACTCGAGGTATTCAAACTCCTTGATTCTGCAAAGTAGGATTCAGCTGTGGAAGATGTCTTGGTTTGTAGAAAAAACCTAATGGTAACAAAACAATGTTTGACCCAGGTGGCTGCTTACTCAAATGCCCACAAATCAGGCTTTGCCCTAGCAATGGTGATTTAAAGTTAATAATAACACAGTGACCTGGGCGATCCACCTTCCCTGGTCCAATCTATTCCACCCTGTGGGACAATAAAATATTGTTTGCCAGGGAGAGAGGAAAGTCCCTATACCGTGCAAGCCAATTCAATATTTTGTTAGGTAATTCTTCCTGTGATTCCCTCTTTCTCGCACAAGGACGGGACTCCAGCCAAGATTGCCACAGAGGGGCAAGATGAGGGAGGGAGGATTCCCACGGGGTAACTGAAATACCAGGGAGATCCATTAGCCCCAGTCTTCTAAAAAATAGGTTGCTTTATCTTGTCTAGGTCCCTCCTGTGAAATCCCTTCTTCACCTTGTAATGGATGTGAAGGCAGACAGGCACGATTCTGAGACAGATTGGAAATTGAATTTGCAGGGTCTTGATAAAGGCAATCCGGTATGGATCTAACTGGTAACACAGGCCTGACAGTACACATCAGATTGCATTGACTAGGACCCTGATCCTGGTTGATCCTGGTAGCCAAACTTGAAGCCTGTGCAACTAAGGACTGTGGTTGCTTAATATCTACCAGATTGCATTCAATGGCTGCCAGGCGATGTAAAATAGGAGAAAGTTCACATAGAATGATGTCCTTAATTTTGACAAAGCAGTCCTCTAGCAGGTGTACTACCCACAGGGTTGGACACAAGCTCTTCTTCCTAATCCTTCACATAAATCGGAGATGGCTGCATCATAATAGAAGGTGTAGAGGAGAAACTAGTTTGAATGATTTAACTGTTCACAAACAAAAAATTAATGTAGAGATAATGTCTGAACATCTCGACGCCTCCCGCCCCACTCTACCTATGGAAATTGAGCTGGCCGTTAGCACATTTAATTCCTGGATAGAAGATGGTTCGACCACATCAACAAAAATTGGTCGGGTTTGCCGATTGCGTACAACTCCTTCCAAACCTTGGTTCACCTCCACCCTTCGGGATCTTAAGTCAGGTTGCAAAAAACTTGAACGAACATGGAGACAAGCCTATCTCCCCGAGGCAAAAAAGAACCTAAGGACGGCACAAAAGAAATACTATGCGGCGATCAGAACCGCTAAAGGCCAATATTTTGAAGGGCGCATAACTAACGCCAATAATAACAGCAAAGAAATCTTTGCTATAGTGAAAAGTTTTACTTCACCCTGTGCTGCCCAAACCATACTTGCCTCCACAGAGAAATGGTGCGAAGAACTCTCCGTTTTCTTTGTGGACAAAATTACCAAAATTCAGGATGATTTACTTACTGTATGCAACAACTTTTCACCCATATTGGCCATTCCGTCCCCTGTGTTACCTGCCCCCATGGAATGGTTTCACCAGTTCTCCCCAGTAGAAAATACGGACATTGTCAGCATCCTTACTTCCTTACACTCCGGATCCCCTTCTGACCCGTGTCCTGCCAGCGTGCTTGCACGCCTCGCGGACACAGTGGGCAATGAGGTAACGCACATTATCAACTGCTCTTTCCTTACTGCCACCGTCCCGACATGCTGGAAGCAAGCTAAACTGCTCCCACTTATAAAAAAAAACGGATTAGATCCTGCTATCCCTGCTAATTTCCGGCCTATATCATTGCTACCGGCCCTAGCAAAAGTATGTGAAAAGGTCGCCTTCACTCAGCTAGACAAATTTGTCGAAAATTCCCAGGCTTTGCATCCAGCACAGTCAGGCTTTAGAGTAGCCTATAGCACAGAGACGGCGTTGGTGGAAATTTCCGAGGCCATTCGGGAGTGCCTGGACGAAGGAGGCAGAGCGGCTCTGATTTTATTAGACCTCTCTGCCGCCTTCGATACTGTCCCTCACTCCCTTCTGCTTACTAGATTAGCGGCCATAGGCATTACAGGTTCTGCTCTTGATTGGCTAACGTCCTTTTTGGACAATAGATTCCAACAAGTCTGGATGCCGCCCTTCGCCTCTTCCCCCAAGAAACTTGTAACGGGTGTACCGCAGGGCTCTACTCTTAGCCCCCTGCTTTTTAATATTTATTTAACCCCGCTTATTTTTCTTGCTGAACAATTGGGAGCAAAAATAATGGCTTACGCTGACGACACTCAACTCCTGTTTACTTGGCCCAAAAACAACCTGGATACATCTGGAGCCCAAACTTGTTTGTCATCTGTCTTTCGTTGGCTTGCCCTCGCCCAATTGAAATGCAACGAAAGCAAATCTGAAATTTTGCTTTATGGCTCCTTCCCAGACAACTTTGGCAACTCTCTCTGGCCACCCGATCTACCCTGTCCCAAATCCATCGGTGGCCCTGCTAAAAATCTCGGAGTCTGGTTTAATAATGACCTTAAATATGAGGATCACATAAAAAGACTCACCGGGACCTGCTTTGCTACACTTAAAACTTTACGCAGGTTCTTTCCACTTCTCCCGAGAGCGGCCAAAGAGACCGTCATCCGTGCCCTGATATTATCCAGATTAGATTACGCAAATGGCCTCTTCTGCGGCCTTCCTGCTTATCTGATCCATCGTCTCCAGGTTATACAAAATGCCGCTGTACGGCTTTTGTTTAACATTCCAAAAAGCTCAAGTGTCCGTCAATCTCTCCGTACCCTACACTGGCTCCCGGTTGCTCACAGGATTTTATTTAAAATCCTGGTCCTTGCCTTCCGAGCTGTCCATCAAGCCGGTCCTGTGTACTTAAGAAAAAGATTTTCCCTATATGTTCCCAACCGCCCCCTTAGATCAGCTAATTTACACCAAATGAATGTTCCAAAATTCAAATACAGCAGGCTTGGCGGCCAATCCATCTCAGTCCGAGCGGCGAGAGCATGAAACACCCTCCCACAACAGCTAAGAACAGCTCCTTCCATTACTCTGTTCAAGAAAGGACTGAAGACCTATCTTTTTAACATCAATGTATAGGATCTTCCTCTACCTCTTCTTCCCCCTTCTTCGCGCCAGGATACTATTTTTTTAGTAACAGAGCGCGTTATAAAAGCCCAAAATAAATAAAATAAATAAATAGCAACCTCCATAGATGTATTCGAAGTCATCCGTGTAGGCCATTTAGCTGTGTAGTTGGCTGAGGACTGTCTACGGGGGGAACGGATTAACTGATGGAACTTGAGCACTGTTAGTTTGGTCAGAGACAGTTGGTGAGAACCCCATTGTATTAGTTGAAAAGGGGGCTGCATTGCCATTAGATACAATGCCACAAACTAGGGACAGTCTCCACTCCGATAATTCAATTTCAGTAGATACATCCCCGGCTGCCCTCTGTAGCATCAAGTTGATTGAAGTGGATTTGAAGGGAGGGATTGAAGTGGAAGACCCTCCTACAACTTTTCTCTTTCCCATCACAGCGTGCAACAAAATCAGTGCACAGGTAAGAAGAGCAAATGACCAAAAAGGAACAATAAAACAGCACCTCTGAACTCAAGGGCTTAAGTGGGGTGGCCCAACCCAGCCTTCACCAGGGTACAATGGGCCTGCCCTTGGCCCAGGCTTTGCCCAGGCATGGCCTGTGTGTGTCCCGTGCTGCGGGAGTTTGTGGGAACCTTTAAGCCAAGGCAGTTTGCAGGTGGCACCTCCTGGCGTGATGCGGTCAAGGGCTTGTAGTCCCCCAGGGGCCCCAATAGTTCAGCGATGTCCCACGCTAAGGGAGTTCATGAGTGCTTTTGGAAAAACATCCTTAACATCGCCGTCAGTACACCGCGATGCTGTTACATCGCGGTCGTTACAACAACCGCGATGTTACCACGCTATGCCATTACAACGCAAGTCTTTACATCGACTTGCGCTAGATGGCGTGCTACATTACAAATAGTGTAGTTTACTATCCCACACCTTTCCTACTGTTAAGTGGACTCAAGTTGGAATAGTAAATTACACTTTTCTAATGTTAGCACGCCATCTAGCGCAAGTCGATGTAAAGACTTGTGTTGTAATGGCATAGCCTGATAACATCGCAGTCGTTGTAACAACTACGATGTAACGGCACACGTTGTACTGACTCGCGTGGTAACGTCATACATCCGCGCTTTTGAGCGAGAGACAGATGGCAGGTGGTGACTCCTGGCGCGATGTGATCTGAGGCCTGTAGTCCCCCAGAGGGCCCCAACAGTTCAGCGATGTCCCCTCTAGACAGATTTAGCAAGTTGAACAATTCTTGGAAGAAGTCTGTGGCCTTGCACAACAAATGCAAAAGCACCCAACACCAAATTGCTTGAAATAGCAGAAAAAACAATGGTGCGGATTCATAACAAAGTAGTTAATCTGCACCCGTATATGTACGTCTAAATGCTGGTGCAAATTTACTACTTTTTCTTTCATATATATTCTTTTTTTTTATATTTATTTTTATTGAAAATTTTCATACAAAACAGAAAGGCAAGAGGAGACATCATTTACAGTACTGATTCCAAAACGGGGAAGGAAAAACAACACATTATAGTCAATAATTAATGTAGGTGAGGAAAAGAGGGGGGTGTGGTAAATAAATAAATAATTACCGGTACTATTTTTCTATGCATTAACTGAAAAGGATAGCTCAATAAATAAGAGGCAGAATCCGTGGTATCTGAGTCATACGGGCTTTAATTAGGCGGCTCGAGCCAATGGACCATCGGGTTCCATCACCTGCTAAGGTTCAGGAAGGGACAGACACAGGAAAAAGAGGGACAGGCGGGACAGCTAGTATCTCATTAACATCATACAGTATATATAGTAAAACAGTACAATTGCATTGAATACAGTAGGCGTAACAAGTGACAAACGGAAGATAAGAACATATGGGCGTGAAAAGGAGGCGTGCACGGAGGTGTGTGATGTAAACGTCACAGAAGTGTCATAAGTGGGTGGATACATGGAGGGGGCTTCATGGGCAGCTGGAACCTTTAACCTACTGGTGCGCGCAAACGGGTCATGACGTGTAACTGAGGAGAGCTGGGGGCTCTGACTTCTAGCACTAGAAGAGGAGACTAAAGTCTGGGATGTCAGAACGACCTGTACCTATAGCATATCTGATATCTTGTGTTTGGAGTACATGTTGCTTGAATCTAAAAGTCATCAGGGCAAAGGCTACTTGTCACTAAAGCTAGTGCATGCATATATTTCCTCATGTATTGCGTGTGCTATGGATCTTCTATGGATACTAATTCAGTAATTCTCTTGCATGGAGACAGGAAGACTAGACTATAGATGAAGATGTTTATGCGGTTCGTTAGCTAGGAATGTGAAGCCGGGGAGCTGAACAGATAACTGTAGGCATAACATATTCTTGGCAGGCAGGCAGACTAGGCCAGGCCGGGCACCGCGCTGCTTGGCAGGGAGTAAGTGAAGGGTCAGGGATGCGGGCAGGGCTGCATCTCTCCTCAGAGTGGTTCAGGAGACTGGAGGCTCGAATCTGGTGTCCGGGCCCTGTGAGGCCTAGAAACGGGTGCAACTCGATGATTTAACGTGCACAATGTAAAGATGTTGGCAACATAGGCCTAGAAGCCTAATTCACGTTGCTTTAAGAAGGACTGGATAACTGGCATACTAACGTTGGACACAACTATAAATGCGTCTTTATTCGGTCAAGGGGGGAAATATGCATAGCGATCATGCACATATAACATATGATGGGGAACACGTAGGGACACATGACAGGGCAAAATTCAATTTTCCTCATTCCCTCCTTGTTCCCTACGTTTCCTTCAGGAGACATCAATATTCATGATACCATCTATCTGTTCATAGAGCATCATTTGCTCGTCTTTTATCTTTTGGGAATAGGACTTTGGATGTGGAATACAAGATGTAGCGCACAAGCCGCAAATCGCAGGGCCACATTGTAAACAGAGACAACAACTGAATATGATCATTACTACTACACCCAGGAATGACAGTACTTTCCATCCCCAGGAAGATATTATACTCCAGAGCCAACCGGACCATGTCCAGGTGCCTGGATTCTGGTGTAGCTGATGAGCTATTTTATGAAGTCTTGTTATTGCTGAATATACAGACGGTGCGTTATTAGGAATGAAAACGCAACAACTAGATCCGATGACTCTACAAGCTCCGCCCCTATCGGCCAGTATGACGTCAAGAACAAGGCGGTTCTGAAGAACAACAAATCTCATAGCAGATTGCTCTTCTGTTAAGTTACCTAGGGCGGAAGTAGTCTCATTCACTACTGCTTCAAGGGTTCTGGTTAACCTGCGTATTAATTTACTGTTCTGGATAGGACCTATGAAGAAAAAGAAACCTTTATTGAAATCCGTATATTGTTCTAATGCGGTTTCAGTTTGATCGACAATTGGGGACTCGATCTCCCTTCTATGTCTGACGTGTACTAGATGTGTATTTCGGTGATAATCGGATGGGGCCAGGAAAACTGGTGGCAGTAGGAAGGCAATGTAACATGTTCCATCCCAATCTAGGGGCAAACGTACATATGCGGTCTGACCACATATAAAATATGAATGACGTGAGGCTTTGAAAGTAGATTTCCCACTGTCACTATACTCGACCACAGTATTACAGTCACTGTGTCCTAGATGCACTGAACCATTCTTTCTAACACATAATTCGCCTTTCACTGGTAGAACTGTTATAGAAGGCAAGTCTGGAGTGGTCTCGGACTGAACATTCAAAACCATGAGGTTGGAGGAAAAATTACCTAGATCATATACTTCATTTTCTAGATCCAACCTTGTCCTATGGGAAAGACCTTCCTTGTCTGGGAAACATGTTCTATTCAGAAGGGACTTATCGTCTAAGGATGATGTTAACATAAACCATGCTCCACACGAACCATTGTGTGAAAACGGATAGGGAAAGAGTGGCAGAACTCCCTTCGGTGTCTGGTAAGGGGGGAGTCGACCACACACCCAGTATTGTTGCGCATTGCAAGTCGGTATGATAACTCGTGAGGGGGTAGTTCACTGAATGTGTGGTCTACTGTATCATTAGAGGAAAGATGTACATGCGAACCAAGAGGAGGAAAAAATAAATGTAGCATATAACTTATACATGTGATCGTAAGACTCAGAAATAACATAAACAATACTGTAACAACACATCTGCTTCGCAGACTCTTACAGTATTTGGTTATCTTGGAGTTTCGTCTATCTCTCTCACTATGTGGGTCTATCTCATACATTGACAACAAAGGGAGAGGTAGGGAGAAGGAGACACTCTCTCAGTCCCCAATGAATTGCGTATAAACAAGAAAAGAGAGGTCAAATCAATCACTCGCTCAGGCTAAGTGAGATTTCTAGAAACCACAAATTAAGGAGACAAAACAAGATTACCACACCCGGTTTGGGTGGTAAAGAAAGCCCTCACACACTGACCTGGTCAGTGTCATGCTTCATCATCGGGCCCCACCAAAAGAGGCCGAATGCCTCTTTGGTGTGCTACGACGCCAGAAAGACTGCGGAGCTGGTTTGTGTGTGGAGGGCGTGTTCTAGTTTACAGTGAAAAATTAAAAGTGCCTAAAAAAAGGGTATCAAAAACAAATTTTAATGAATGATCCCTAAGGCACACAGCAAAGAGTATTATGTGTCTGTATTTTAAAGCCAAGGTTCAGGGTTGGTTAGATACAGAAAATACTCAAATATCTCATAGTCAACATGTTTCAGCCATAAGGGTGGTTATTACCAAGGCATTCGTCAGGACTAAACCCCGGCAGTATGGGCTCTCTAATCACCCACCCTAACCTGGGGACGTGAAAGTGAAAATTACAAAAGTGAAAAAAGTGCGTAAAAATGTGGATAGAGTAAAATACTCATTCCAAAAATACTCCGTAAATTTGGAGTGTCACAGCACTTTCAAAAAGGGGCGCTACTAGCACCATGGGTCTCGGGAGGGGGTCGGAGCGACCTGGCACATCGCCCTCAACGCTCATGACCCGCTGCAAACCTAGTTGGTGCCTCAATACCGGACCCACGGTCAGTGTGTGAGGGCTTTCTTTACCACCCAAACCGGGTGTGGTAATCTTGTTTTGTCTCTATCTCATACATGTCAGGAACCTGTCTAACCGCTTCACCCGAGAGGGACTTAAACAATTAAACGCTGTCTGACTTGCTAGACCTTAACTTGAGTTTATACTCCTGCTGCGGAGTTTTCTCTAACAGGGGAAGTTTAGAGTCAGTATCGGGGCAGTCCTTGAGAAAAGTCTTTGGACGCAGTCCATGGAAACGCTTGATGTGGCTGGAGTGAAGCCAACCCTTGCGTCCTTCCAGCTTTACAGCGGTCCTTGTGGTCATCAGAACAAGTTTCGGCTCCTTCCAGCGGGGCTCCAGCGGGCTTGAACGATCGAAGTTTCGGATGAGAACAAGATCGCCTGGAACGACCTCGTGCGGTTTCACCTGGGTGTTGTCTGGAAAGGCAGCCGCGACCTGTGAACGACAAGAGAGTAGTGCAGACATCAAGGAAGCTAGGTAATCTGTCAGCATATTACTGTCAACATCGGTGATTTTACGTGGCATAGGTGTACCCCACATGTTTGGGGGACGACCAAACACTACTTCAAAAGGTGACAGACCAGATCGGGAGTGAGCGACCATTCTCATGTAGAAGAGGGCAACCGGCAGGGCTACCATCCAATCTACACCTTTCTCTGCACAGACCTTCGCTATTCGTATTTTCAGAGTTTGATTGTGTCTCTCGACGAGGCCAGCTGCCTCGGGGTGTCGTACGCAGTGGAACTTCCACTGGTACCCTAACAAAAGTGATACTTGTTTCATGAGTTCGGATGAGAATGGCTGTCCGTTGTCCGAATACACGACCCTGGGCAAACCATAGCGTGGGAAGAACTCACGAACCAACTGCCTGGCATTGGTCGCGGCAGTGTAATCTGGGACTGGATATGCTTCTGTCCATCTGGACAAAGCGCATACAACTACGAGGACATACTTGAAACCTCGGCATCGATCCATCTGAATATAATCCATCTGGAGAACTTCAAAAGGGTGGTCAGGAGGATGGAAACCACCTTGTTCCACCGGAACACCTTTACCTGGATTGAACTGACAACAGATCATGCAGGTACGCACTTTCTGCTTCGCTGCTGCTCGTAAATGCTTGTTAAACCAGAGGTTCTGAATACTGTCTAACATGGCTTTTTCTCCTAAATGTGCTGGACTATGTGCTGTATTAATAATGACTTGAACCATAGAGTCGGGGAGAAACCATGTGGCTTTTCCCTTCGTCAACCATCCCTGATCTGTCTGGACCCCTCCTTGTTCAGACCATTTCTTGATTTCGTCTGGGGTAGCATGTGTCTGTATGTCTAGTACATCTTGTGTAGGGTCCTTCACTGTCATACAAGTCGTCTGATCTGGAACATCTGTCTTTGTCGTGTTAACTGGAATGTCTGGAGTCTGAGCTGTAAGCTTGGCTGTTCGATCTGCTAGATCGTTACCCTGGGAAATGGTGTCAGTGGCTTTCGTATGTGCTTTGCACTTCATAATGGCAATGGCTGTCGGCAAATGTATTGCTTCTAACAGAGCTTGAATGAGGGGGCCATGCTGAATCTTGGCTCCATGAGAGGTCATGAAACCTCTTTCTTGCCAGAGGACTCCAAAGTCGTGAACGACTCCGAATGCATAACGTGAATCTGTATATATGTTTACTTTCAGGTTCTTGGCTCGTATGCATGCTTGGGTCAGAGCGATGAGCTCTGCTGCTTGAGCAGACAGGGTGTCAATACGATGTGTTTCTATAACTTCAGTTTCAGTAGTCACTGCATATGCAGCTACTAACTCTCCTGTACTCGTTCTCATACATGAACCATCCACGTAAAGTGTCAGGTCTGGGTCAGGTAATGCAATGTCCGTCAAGTCTTGTCTTGGCTTTGTCATGGTGGTAATAACTTCCACACAGTCATGTGTGGCAGGGTTTGATGTAATCGAGGGTAACAGTGTAGCAGGATTTAATATGTTGCAGCGTCTGATTTCTATGTGTGGCTGAAACAGTGTCAGTTCATATCCTGTTAATCGTGCAATTGTCAAGTGCTGAGTCTGTGTTCGGTTTAAAAGAACTTCCACGGAGTGTGGAACTTGTACTGTCAGGGAGTGTCCTAACACTATGGAATCACTTTGTCTGATAGCTAGAGCTGTGGCTGCAACTGATTTGAGGCACGCAGGCAGAGCCTGGGCTACTGGATCTAATGTGCTAGAAAAATAAGCACAAGGCTTGTGTTGTCCTGCTTAATCTTGCGTGAGAACAGATAATGCTGTACCATCACGTTCAGTGACAAAAAGTGTAAAAGGCTTACTGTAGTTTGGTGTCGCTAACACAGGTGCATTACATAAAGTTTTCTTTAATTCATTAAAAACAAGTGTATGTTCCTGGGTCCAAGGGAGGACAGTCGATGTCGCTGCCTCCTGTGTTGTCAACTGTATCAGTGGCTTGGCTAGATATGCATACTGAGGAATCCATTGTCTGCAGTAAGAAGTGAGGCCGATAAAAGCTCGTACCTCCTTCTGTGTCTTGGGCTGTGGAAGATGTGCTATTAACTGGATACGGTCAGGTGTCAACTGTCTACCCCTCTTGGACAGCAGGTGTCCAAGGTATACCACTTGCTGGACACAGAATTGCAGTTTGGAAGGGGACACCTTGTGCCCCATTTCTGCCAGAAAATACAAGACTGTCAGTGACGCACGTTCGCAGTCACGTTCTGTACGGGCTGTGATCAATAGATCATCGACATACTGAAGCAGGGCAGTGTCAGTTGGCATGTGAATACTGTCTAGTTGTCTTTTAAGTGCTTGACTGTAAATACTAGGACTTTCTGTGAAACCTTGAGGTGCACGTGTGAATTTATAGCTTCTTCCATTTAAACAGAATCCGAAAAGGAACTGGCTGTCTGGATGAATGGGGACACTAAAGAATGCGTTCTTGAGATCAATAACAGTAAAGAACGTAGCTTCGGAATCAATGGCAGTCAATAGGGAAGAGATATCTGGAACCACCGGGTACTGGGGTATGATACATTTATTAAGTTCTCGAAGGTCAATCACTAATCGATAAACTGGAGGTGCATTTGGGTCTGTACGTTTAAGAATCGGAATGATAGGAGAATTACAGACATTGGAGTCAGTTTCTACAACTACTCCTTGAGCAATGAGCTCGTCAATGATTTTCGATAAGGCTGCTACAGCCTCAGGGGGTAACTTGTATTGTCGAATTCGGGGTAATACGACACCTTGCTTCAGAGTGACACGATATGGTGTAATGTGCATACGACCTACATCAGTTGGACCTTGCGCCCATAAATGCTGTGGTACATTCAGTAATCTTGGATCAAAATCTCTTAACACATAATGTCCTTTAAAATCACGTAAAAACAATCTTACTCCTTCCGGAGAACAGCATATTACAGCACCTAATTCTTTCAATGTTTTAATACCAAGTAAATTTTCAGGACATGATTTCGTAAGTAACAAGTCTGTAGTTCGGGACAATGGACCAACTTCTAGGGAAACTGATTTCGATATTTCGTTAACAATAGGCTTTCCTGAAAATCCCAGGGAAACATTTCTTGAGCCTGAGAGTGGAGCCCCTGGAACCTCGTCATGACTGATGGTAGTCCTACTTGCCCCTGTATCAATCAGAAATTTTCTGTCTTTCCCTAATACTTGACTGTGTACATAGGGACCCTCTTGATATACAGGAACCTCGATGAGAGACAAGCCAACCTCCCTCTCTAGGCTGTTTCATGAATACTGCTGATATTCTGGATAATCTGACTGTGCGTACTGGTACATCTGCTGTGTAACGTGTTGTGTGGCAGCTATAGGCTGCGGTACTGTAACTGTCTGTTGTGCGTTCTGCGGTGGTTGCGAATTTTGCGGAACCTGTTCCTGTCTAGGAGGACGCGGTCTCTCTTTTGTCTTACCAGTAGCTATGTTGTGTTTCAGAACTGCACATTGGTTTATATAATGACCTGGCTGTTTACAGTAATTGCATGTCCCTTTAACGGGAGCTGCAGAATGACTAGCCTGATTCGTACCCCTCTTCTGACCATCTGCTGGAACAGACTGTGCAACTAGTACTTTCATTTTCGTGTCTTTCATACGTCTTCTTTCGTGTTCTTGCTCTTCCCTGATTCGATTCTGGTGGTACTGTAGCATCTGTAGCATTTGGGACGGGGTATTAGCTTGCCAGGTACTCTCGACTTTTAGTACTCGATTTTTAACTTGTGGTAAAGAATTCTCAACTAGTTTGGTAACAAAAAGATGTGGATACGACTCACTACTTGTTTTCAAGCCGCTATTAATAATGAAACATTTCTCAAATCTGGAATAGAAATCACTAGTGTCTTCATCTTGTTTCTGTTTACAGGCTGAGATGGCATCCCAGTCTTCCTTTTTCGTGGCTAGTAATCTTGGCAAGACTTGTATTAACAGTTCGGGCAACTCTTTGGCTTTTTCCCCGAGACCGGTACCAGGAACTCGTGTGTTATCTTCGTTCTCTAACGCTGTCCAGTCAATCTTTTTCTCTCCCACCTCCCATTCTTTTTCTTTGAGTTTTTCATATATGCCCGCAGGCAACAGGACCTTTAACATTTTGATGATATCGGGATACGTGTATTCTCCCATACGGAGCATGTCTTTTAATTCACGGTGGAATCCTGCCGGATCTTTATCGTGACAGGGCACTAACTTTTTCATTTCTAGTAGTTCTATTTTCGTTAAAGGGGTGTAAACAAATACTCGTTCGAGGTCACCTCCCGTTCCCTTAACAGGATGTACTTCTCGCAAGGGATTCTGTCTGTCTATGTAGAATGGGGGTGGAACAGGAACAAAATGTGGAGTCAGGAACGTTCTGTATTTGTGGCGTTGTTCTAAAAGGACACTAATCAAATCGGTACCTAGACCTTTCCATCTGTTTAGGAGTAACTCGTTCAATACATTATATAAAGGACCTGGATCAGAATGCTGATCCTCATACAGTGTAATGAGATGCTGGATCATGTACATACCCACCAGTCGCTGCTCGTCTGGGGGAAGCTTCAGAAACATTTGGGCCACTATTTCGTCTGAAAACGTGGTAGAATCACTAGTCCATCGAACTGCTGATCGGGCTAGTTCCTGTTCATGCATGGTACTAAGCTCACTGTAACCTATTCGTAGTTTCAGAACTTTATCGGTAGCCTGGAATAAATGTTCAAGAGAACACTGTTCTGGTACGGGAGGAGGAAAAGCTTTCTTGTAGTCTGAGCGTGTGTGTCTGTCAAAAGGTCTCGTCCTACCTACATACGCTATTCTGGTGGGATTCTCGGTGTCTACATCTTCGTCTGAAGAGTCATTCTCTTTCTCGGCTACTCTCATTGCTTTCTCCCTTTCGTGTATGCTTATAATTTCTTTACGAATCTTTCTGTACATGGTTTCTATACAATTTTGTGTCTTGTGTTTTCCTTCTGCTATATTGTCACTCCATCTTGCCAGGGCCTTCATCTCGTCTTTGTCTTTATCAGGATGATCCTGTTCTCTTATTAAACAATTTATTAAAAATTGCAAAATCATGCCTTGAATCTCAACTTTCCTTTGTGCCATAGCTTCGTGAATACTTTCTGGTTTCTCCCCTGTTCGGATGAAATGATATATTCTGTCTAAATGTTCTTTCATATCTGATATGGTAATCAAAAAGTTTGCAACTCGTCGTAAACGTACGGAATATAATATCATGTGATCTTCGCCTGGCACTGGGTCATATCTACAATCAGTAAGGTACTTTTTGAGGGCTTCGTACGTAGCCACTTTTGGCGTGCGCTGTAATGCTGCGTCTCTCAGCGTCAGTCGTTTTGTTTGAGGTGGGGTGATAGGAATACCTCCCCCTGCTCCTCCTGAACTAGAATCGTCAATTAATACTGAATGTGCGGCTGCTGGTAATGTGACTGGTAAAGTAGACGTACGTAATGTGGGTTGGTCCTGGGGTACTGGCACATTAACAGGATTCCCGGGACCAACGGCTGGAGGCACAGTAATTACGTTATTAACAGGGTGTTGATGTTGAACTGGCGGGGTAGGATTCGTATTAGCATATTCTGGGACAGTGTCGTCTAAATAGGAAGAAAGGAAAATTTCAGCTGCAGTCGGTTTATGACGTAGCTTAGTCGGGACCAATGGTGGCGGTAAATTACAGGGTGTTTCCGGGGTAGCTTTCGGCAAACCCTCGGCGAGAAGGGGATTCATACCTTTAATAAGGGCATTTCTTTGTCTGTCTGACTGTTCTGCTCTAACTCGTTCACCTTCTTCTAGTAGTTCCCTTTCCTGGGCTTTTTCTGAGGATTCCCTACTTAATTCTGTTTCGCTGAATTCTTTTTCTGTTCTTTTATGCGATTCTTTACGCCACAATTCTATGGCATCTTTCTGGGATTGTCTGGCTTTCTTTTTCCATAATGCTTCCTCTACTCTCATGATGCACTCGGCATCCCATGTTCCTGAAACAGGCCATCTATATTTCTCTTCGAGATCTTTGGTATAGTCTACCCATAAGTCTAGATACAGTATGGCATCTAAGCCATGTTTATGATACATGAAATGTCCAGGACTGTCCCTAGGAGGGACAGGAACTGATTCTTCGAGTAACGCTTTTCTGGTTTTTATCTGACGTAACTTTGAAAACAGAGGCATCTTTGAACGTACTTGAACTTGAACACAATACACAATGAACACAGTAATGCAATAGCGAAACAATTCACTCATACCACGACATCAAAAAAAACACATAAAAAACAGTTCGAACAGATACTACCTAGTACATTGAAAACATAATACATCGAAAACATAATACTGGAACGTCTCGAGAAGCTATACCAGAGAACAGACTTACTAGAATTACTGGATGCACTGCTAAAACAGTACAGAACATACCGGTCTCCTAAAGAGACACGTCATACCGTATTCACCTAAGTGAACACGTCGGACCGGATCTGTGTACCCAAACCCGTCGGACCGGGCACAAATAAATGAACCCGTCTAGATACGTTCCCAGCAACGGTACTCACCGGGAAGCAAAACTGAAGGCCTCAGACTGGACTGGACTGCTACGACGTCTGGTTACTGCTACGCACTACGCATGCACCTCGGGCATCGTAAACAGGTGGGCCTCAGGATACCTCCGACCTTGCTCTCTCGGCTTGGGCTCTGGTCGGGACGTTCCGCCTTCCTCACCGCCTCGTCTGGATGCCGGACCGCAGTCTCCGTCTCCTCCGTGGGCCTGAGGGAGACTTGAGCAGGAATACCTGCAGGTGCGCAGTAGAGGTCCGTCACGGCTGTAGAAGGGTCAGGGGGCCTGCGTTACATCGCCGGCGCGTGGGGAAGGGGCTGGTACCTGTTCGGGCGCCATTTATGTGGTAAATAAATAAATAATTACCGGTATTATTTTTCTATGCACTAACTGAAAAGGATAGCTCAATAAATAAGAGGCAGAATCCGTGGTATCTGAGTCATACGGGCTTTAATTAGGCGGCTCGAGCCAATGGACCATCGGGTTCCATCACCTGCTAAGGTTCAGGAAGGGACAGACACAGGAAAAAGAGGGACAGGCGGGACAGCTAATATCTCATTAACATCATACAGTATATATAGTAAAACAGTACAATTGCATTGAATACAGTAGGCGTAACAAGTGACAAACGGAAGATAAGAACATATGGGCGTGAAAAGGAGGCGTGCACAGGGCGTGCACGGAGGTGTGTGATGTAAACGTCACAGAAGTGTCATAAGTGGGTGGATACATGGAGGGGGCTTCATGGGCAGCTGGAACCTTTAACCTACTGGTGCGCGCAAACGGGTCATGACGTGTAACTGAGGAGAGCTGGGGGCTCTGACTTCTAGCACTAGAAGAGGAGACTAAAGTCTGGGATGTCAGAACGACCTGTACCTATAGCATATCTGATATCTTGTGTTTGGAGTACATGTTGCTTGAATCTAAAAGTCATCAGGGCAAAGGCTACTTGTCACTAAAGCTAGTGCATGCATATATTTCCTCATGTATTGCGTGTGCTATGGATCTTCTATGGATACTAATTCAGTAATTCTCTTGCATGGAGACAGGAAGACTAGACTATAGATGAAGATGTTTATGCGGTTCGTTAGCTAGGAATGTGAAGCCGGGGAGCTGAACAGATAACTGTAGGCATAACATATTCTTGGCAGGCAGGCAGACTAGGCCAGGCCGGGCACCGCGCTGCTTGGCAGGGAGTAAGTGAAGGGTCAGGGATGCGGGCGGGGCTGCATCTCTCCTCGGAGTGGTTCAGGAGACTGGAGGCTCGAATCTGGTGTCCGGGCCCTGTGAGGCCTAGAAACGGGTGCAACTCGATGATTTAACGTGCACAATGTAAAGATGTTGGCAACATAGGCCTAGAAGCCTAATTCACGTTGCTTTAAGAAGGACTGGATAACTGGCATACTAACGTTGGACACAACTATAAATGCGTCTTTATTCGGTCAAGGGGGGAAATATGCATAGCGATCATGCACATATAACATATGATGGGGAACACGTAGGGACACATGACAGGGCAAAATTCAATTTTCCTCAGGGGTAGAAGGGAGAAATCCAAGGCAGAACACATGTAAAACGATAGTGGAATGGAGGCTCAGGGAGATAGCAGAACATCTGGAACATCTAATACAGGTGGTGTACATATATTTCTGCGGTACTCATTCCAGGGTCCCCACACTCTACTCCATTTTCGGGGTTTACCCCGAGCTAGGTATACCGTCTTTTCCCTAAACATGCACCAGTCCATGTTTTCTTCCATGCCGCAATCGTGGGCGCCCTCGGGGATCCCCACAACTGGGCAATGTCCCTCTTAGCGATCATGGCCCCCAGGGTTACCCATAGCGTCTGAGTTACATTATGATCAGTTGGTTCCCATATATTCAGTAAGCAACGCCTGGCCTCCGGTCGAAGGGCGATCCCCGTGACCTCATCCATCACATCATGTACCTCACTCCAGTAGGCAGAGACTTCACAACATTCCCAAATAATGTGAGGGAACGTCCCCACCTGCCCGCAACCACGTTTACACAGACCATCTTCAGAGAAACCCATATGAATCAGACGAGGGCCCGTGACGTAAATCCTATGCAGAATCTTAAGCTGGACCAACCGGAGTCGAGCTGGGATCGGGACCTCCTTTGGGGAGGAGATCGCAGATTGCCAGTCTTCGTCATCTAGTTCAAGGCCGTCACGGGTTCACTGCTCCCGGAGATACGTGAGGAGGTCTGTTCTATCATTAATCAGCTTTTTATAAACTAGAGAGATGGTACTATCAGGCACATAACCATCCAACAACCTGTCCTCGAGCGGAGATGACTCCGGAACCACCTCCCCGACCTGGAAGACCGAGCGCAAGGCATGTCGAACCTTTACATAACGGAAATATTCAGTGCTATGCAATTCGAACTCCTCCTGTAGCGACTCAAACGATTTCACCTGCCCCTTAACCCAGAGGTCGCCCACCTTGCTAATACCGATGAGGTCCCACTTATCGAACCCTTTGGTATTCCAGAGTTTACCAAGCTTATCTGAACAAAAAAGCGGGGTCGCCCGAGTCAGACGATCAGTCCACCCCGTCGCGTTGGTCGCATCTCGCCACAAGCGTACCGCTATCTTCGTGGGGCCGGACAGCACCCCAGTGACAGACTTGGAATACAGTGCCCTGTAATAATCGCCACCAGGCAGTAGCCATCTATCCATTGCGAAAGCGGGCTGTGGTTCGGGACCATATATGCCGTGGTTTATAGCGCTCAGATGGGACGCCCAGTAGTAGCGCTTTATATCCGGGAGGGCTATACCCCCGTCGTACCACGGGAGCGTCAGCTTAGCAAGAGAGATACACGGTCTACCGTCCCAGATCAGCTTTCTTTGAAGGTCCTCAATCGCTCGAAAATAGCTGGCGGGGATGATATCATAGGCGTTCTGAAGAGCATAGAGAAAACGAGGCAAAGACATCATTTTAAAAAGTGCAGCGCGACCTAAAGGAGAAAGTGGAAGCCTTCGCCAGCCCGCAACATCTTGTTTTAATCACGACAAGGGCGGAAGAAGATTTTGCTGATAACGAATTGCCGGGTCCAGGGAAATGTAAATACCCAGGTACTTGAACCCTGTGTGAGCTATCTGAATGGGACAGTTACGCGGGAGGGAACATCGCCCGATAGGACATACAAATAGGATTTCATCCAATTGATAATGAGACCCGAGTTCCTACCGAACGAGGCCAGGACATCACACAGTACCATCAGAGATTTCCGCGGCGAGGTCAAATACAATAAAATATCGTCCGCGTAAAGCGAGATACGATCCTCAAAGGTATAAGACCACCAAATACCGTTCATCGAAGGCTCCCATCTAATCCATGCGGCAAGGGGCTCGAAAGCCAGGGCGAACAGGAGTGGCGATAACGGACAACCCTGACGAGTCCCCCTCTCAAGAGAAAAAGGAGCCGATACACGGCCATTGACGACAGTTTGCGCAAGGGGGTCCTCGTAGAGCAGCCTAACCCAACCAATAAAACCCGGTCCGAATCCAAACTTAGCCAACGCGGCCCACAAGTAAGGCCATTCAACAGTATCGAAGGCCATCGTGGCATCCAGAGATGCCAAGATGGCTGGCTTACGCAACGTCGATGCTCTCGCGAGAACAACATGTAAACGCCTAAGATTAAGAGCGGTGTTTCTGTGCGGAATGAAACCGGACTGATCCGGATGGATCAAGTCTCCGATAACAGTGATCAATCTGTTCTCCAGGATCTTTGCTAGGATCTTAGGTTCAGCGTTCAAGAGGGATATAGGACGGTACAACGCACACTTGTCTCTGGGCTTTCCCTCCTTGTGAATCACCACAATGGTCGCTAAACGCTGATCACGAGGTAGAGAGCCACACTCTCGGGACTCCATAAACATATTTCGCAGATAGGGAGCAACCCTATCAGGCTTCAACTTGTAAAGTTCAATAGGTAGACCATTGGGACCCATCGCCTTCCCCGAACGCAGCGAACGAATCGCAAGAGCCACCTCGTCAGCCGTTATTGCAGTGTCAATCAGCTCTCTTCCCTCGTCAGAAAGACGCAGCAAAGAGATATCCCGTAGCAAGAGATGCGGATCCTCCTCCGGCCTATCAGACACGGAGGAGTATACCATCTTGAAATGATCTGCAATCTGTCGAACAATCTCTATAGGGTCTGAAACCCATGTACCACCAGCCGTCTCAATCTCGGGTATCACTCTACTGGCCCTATCCCTCCTGTCCAGCCACCCGATTAATTTACCGGCCTGATCGCCGACATCATATAGGCGTCCCTGCTGCTCTCTACTCATGGCTTTAGCTCTGTCAGTGACCAATGTCTTATATTCAAGCTGTTTTAACCGTAGTACATGGGTCACAGCACAGGTGACCCCACGCTCAAGCTCAAGTTCCAAGTCAGAAATCTCCGTCTCAATTTTAACCACCTCCTCATCTCTCTGTTTCTTGACACTCGCTATCAATGACAGGGCCTGGCCCCTGAGAACCGTCTTAAAGGCCTCCCAGAGAGATACAGCTGAGGAAACCGAACCCTCATTCTCCAAGAAGTACTGATCGATAGATTTCACCAAAGCTGTGCGAGTTTTGGTGTTCCGAAAGTACCAAAGGTTAATCGGAGCCACACGACCCTCCGTCGTAGAGCCCAGCTCCATCCTAAGCCATAACGGAGAGTGATCGGAGATACCACGGGCCAAATGCTTAACCTCAGCGACAGAGAGGGCCTGTCCCGCCGGTACCAAGAAATAATCAATCCTGGAGAGGACAGCCGTGTGCACCAGAAAAGAATGTATATTGGCGCTGCGTTGGGTGTAACAATCTCCAACAATCGACCCACCCCAGGGTGTCTAGGAAATCAAACACTCAATTTTGCGTACCCCCAAGGTCCCTTGGTGGGTGCCGATCTATAAGACCAGAGACAACCGCATTGAAATCACCACCTATAAGCAATGATCCCTCATGAAGAGCCAGAAGAACCGGCCCCAGGTCTGCAAAAGTAGTCGATTGAAGGCCAGGCGGAACATATACAGAGACCAGGGAAATGGTCCGGCCCTCCCACCTACCCGTGAGGGCTGCATAACGCCCTCTGTCAGCGAGTACAGTGGCGTCAATTTCAAGTGGGAGAGAAGTCTTAATCAGGATACCCACCCCCCTGGAGCCAGAGGAGAACCCAGCATGTGCAACCAGACGGTATTCCCTCCTGTTCATAGCACGACAGGTGTTACCAATCAGGTGTGTCTCCTGAAGGAGAACTATATCAGCAGAGAGACGTTTCAACAGCTGCAACACAACACTACGTTTTATCCGATCCCCCAAACCATTCGCATTCCAACTCATCAATTTCAGCTCCCTTCCCCTCATCCCGGAAAGGAAAGAAGATCCAACCCCTGGTAGAATACAGCACTTCTTTCAAAGAGGATAGATAGACGTTGCCTTGCAAAAAGAAACAAACTGTCCCCAACAAAACCTCCCAACCCCCCAGCAACAACCCGTTACAATATCCTCTCACCCTGCACCCCTGCGTAACACTGGAAAACCACCCAAACTTGCAGTGTGCCTGTCGCCCCCCCATCTAACTAAGCTACAAGAAGAAACACAGAGGAGGAAAAAGACCCTGCTACTGACCCCGCAACCCCCGAAATATAAAATTCAAGTCAATTGTCAAAGTTATCGAACCACAGTTCGAGGTCAGCAAGAGACCTCAGGACACCATCCGCCGGCACCTATACCTGGTCTGTCTGTCCTCCCTCCGCTCCACCAAGCTGGCTCTCCGGAGAAGACTGATTCGGTAAAGTATCAAGCCAGTCAGCCACAACATCTGGACGATCGAAAAAATAAGTCCGCTCAGCATGCTCAATTCTTAACTTGGCTGGAAACAACATGGCGTACTTGAGACCCATGTCTCGCAATCGTCTTTTCACACCCATGAAGCCAAGTCTTTGTCTCTGGACTGATTGAGTGAAGTCCGGATAAAAACTAATCGTGGTATTGTCAAACCGCGTAGGGCCATTAGTCGGTGAAGCCTGCAGCACAGCGTCCCTGTCTCGAAAGTTGAGGATTCTGGCTATTATAGGACGTGAAGGAGCTCCCTGCTTTGGACGGCCTCCCGGGACCCTGTGGGCACGTTCAATAGTAAAGAATTTACATAGTCCCTTGGGTGCAAGATGGCGAATGATTAAGTCCTCCACGAAGAGGTCTGCAGCCGGATCCTCCGCTTTTTCCGGAACCCCTATGATGCGGACGTTATTCCGGCGAGCCCTCCCTTCATAGTCTTCGAGATGGCGTACAATGAGATCGCTGCTGTTCTTCAAGCGATTGACGTCTGTCTGCAGTGCAGTAACATCATTCGTTAGACTGGACGTCTTAATGTCCAAAGATTTGACTTTTTCATTGGTTTTGCCCAAATCCGCACGGATCAGATTCACATCAATCGCCACGGTATCGAGCTTATGGGCAAGGGCCTCAATTTGGTGTCCCAATGAGGATTTGATGCCATCTATGGCGGCCATGACGTCTTGTAAAGTCGGTTCGGTCGACGATGTAGGCTGCTCCTTCGTGCCGGCTCCCACGGGAGAACCCTTCACCTGGGTATAGCGGTTCATATTGTTGGATTGCATGGAGCCACCTCGACGAGTGGTCTTAGAATTCAGCTTGTCCCCGTCAGGTTTCCCCGCCATTGGTGGAGACTGGTCACCGGTGCTCTGTGGAGCCGAACAGGAAAATGGCGACCCCCGGTCCCGTCGGGCGATAACAACCCAGGACTGTGGGCACGGGTCAAAAAGTTCTCCGTATCTGGTGAGAACAGGCGGTATAACAGTTGCGGGTGGTCCAATCGTTCTCTGCGAACTCAGGGGTAGCTTATTCACAGTCACCAGTCACTTTGGAATCAAAACCGAAAGTGAAACCAATCAGACCAGTCACACCCGTCTCCTGTAGGCCGCTGTTGTTCAATTACAGATCGGGCATCATGGCAACTCCACAGCCGGGCATCATGGAGGGATAGGCCGCAATCTTTAAGGCGCCATAACTCCGGATCCCGAGGTCCAATTTAGAATCCGATTGCAGGTTTTGCCTCACGCGTGTTTCGTCTTCATTCAAGCAGGATGTAGGACAGGATAATTGCGGGAGGTTGCGAGAGTCTCAGGGGCCCTAAGCTCATGCGGCCATCTTGGTTGCGCACAAAGCTCCTCCTCTTCATATATATTCTTAATAGTATAACCGGAAAGATGCACCAGACACAGGTCTCTTGACTGGGGGTGAATGTATGATTTTTTTCAGCATTCCATCCATCGTTTGTTTGTGTAACTGGAACGATGCACCAGGCACAGGTTTCCAGGTGTGCTAGTGAGAAGGTCAGGTAACTTAAAAAAAAGTCTCTTGTTCCCTCTGTATTACGTTTTCCAAATCGGAGAACTCCACACTGAAGAAATTAATCCCTTGTGGAAAAGTGAATGTTTTGGGGGGGGGTTTCTCCACAGGGAAAATATTTTTTCCTATAGACAAACCTTGCCCCTACACCCAATCTGGGAATAGTCATTTCCATTCCCTCCCTGAAAAGGGATTTGCACCTGCCCTGGGATGAAGTCAAAATTCGACCCTTTCCAGGGGAAAAAGAGAAATTAGTGGAGTTTGTGATTGCTGGAAAATGCCACGTTTATTGGTGCTCACAAACTTACAAGGCTAACCACGCCTTGGAATGGCCACTTCCGAAACAATGAGTGGGCTTTATGGGAGCAGTGAACTCCACACTAGTAGCAGAGAAATAGTGTGAAGTCTTTAATAAGACTGTAACCCTTCAGAAATTTACTAAATGCCCCTCTCAAGTCATCAGCAGCTGCTTAACAAGTCTATCGCAAATCTGCAATAGCTTATTTTGTTTCTAAATGCAACGTCTTCAAATGTCCTTAACAAAGTTGAGGGGGTGTGGCTTCAACATAAAAATGTACATAACTACTTTTGCTATTCTAAAAAATTATGCTTGATTTCAATAGAATAAGTAAATATGCCAATGCTGGTACATGCTGATGAATCAATATTGCAACTTTCAATCAATGTCTTAATTACTATGGAATACGTGTAAAGATAACCTAGTATATTTATAGATACTTGCAATCACTGGTTAAGTCAAGTGCCTTCTACTATATTGTTCGGAAACAGTTTTTTAGTGGCACTATATTTATGTCCCAGTACAATGCCCGTTGCCTTATGCGATGGGATGTAGTAGGAACAAGCAAAATATAAGCCAATAGATCAAGGTATTTGGTTCAAGTTGTTACTTGAGTTCTCTCTTGAGTCAAATGCTAAATCTTCCAAATTCCTACCCGGAGCTGCAGATCCTCAAGCTCTATCAAACCAAATGATGCAAAAGCATTTATATTTTTTAGTGAAGGTACAGTTCCACAAGTAGTTACTAGGTGTCCCTCACAAGTCAAATGCAAAAGTATTGCAATTTGTACATGAAGCTTCAGCTCCACTAGTTGTTTCTAGGCGGCCCCCACAAATCAAGTGCAAAAGCATTGAAATTCTTACATTAAGCTACAGTTTCACTAGTTGTTACTAGGTGTCCCTCACAAGTCACATGCAAAAGGGTTAAACTGATTTAATTTATCTGCAGGTCTAATAGTGTTACTAGGTGTCCGGGAGTGGTCACTAAGGGCTTCAGCATTCACAACATATGAGACTAGCACAGGAGAGTGTACTCTTCCCTCCTACATAATACGCCAGCTCCTACACCCCACTATTAAGATACATTTTCTCCTGGTCCCTACATGGGTGGATCTCACGAAAATGTCTTAATAGAGTTTTCCAGCTCACAAGTAAAATCACCCCTTATTCCTCCAAAATCCCTCTCCAGGGCCTACCGGGCCCATTAGGTCTGCTTACGGTAGACCAGCTATCGAAATGGCATGCACACGCCTTAGAAATGGTGGGAGACCTCTTCCAAGATGCACAGATCGTTTCATTTGAGCAAATTTTCCAGGACCATATTATATCCTCCCGGGACAATCACCAACATACTGATAATTGCAGGTGTCACTCCATTCATTACGAGGCTATACAAACCTATTAGGGAACATACAGGCATTCCTCTGGTTCACCTTCGACACCTTTGGGAGGAGGACTTAACAAGACCTCTTCACAACACCGAATGGTCTAGAGCCCTGAAGCCCCCTAAGACTGTTTTGATCCTTCATAGGGCATATCTTACACCCTCTCAATGAAATCGTATGTTCCCCACAGCAATTTTCACTTGCCCCAGATGTCTCACCAAGGTTGCTGACTTTCAGCATTTAATCTGGTCCTTCCCCAACGTCGTAAGCTTTTGTCACGCTGTACACACTTCATTAATCACTGTCACCGAACTCACCACATTTAATTCATCGGAGAACACCGCTTTGGGTATTATACCCAAACAAAAAAATCACACAGAGCGGGTGCGATTTGCCACCCTTGCCCTCCTGTTGGACAAGCATCTATTACCCATGCACTGAAAGGCCCAACACCTCGCTCTTTCCCAATGGCGCAAGGCGTTACACAGATGGGGTGAGGCAGAAAGTTCTTCTGCCCTTCCCTGGGAGGAGGCCCAACGTACAGCCCGTCACCCTTTAGCTGCAGTCTGGGATACTATGGTCATACAGAACAACGAACTGGCTGTAGAGGAACCCCTAACCTCATCATCCCTCATTTAAAATCCTTTGGCCCCTAGATACTCGCCCATCACAATAAGTCAGAGTTCATACCCGCTTTACATACCCCCTAATTTCTGTTTCACATTATTATACTGTTGTCGCTCGTGCTCCCTCTGGTTTCTTCTTCCAAGTTGTGTAACCCATCCCCTATTATTCATTGGGTTCCCCTTATCCTTCTAGGACACATAGGGAGACACGACAGCACGTGGCTGAAGGATTCCGATAATTCTTATTACGAGCCAGTGCATTTCATTCCTTGCCTGCATAGTGCTGTGCAAGGTAACATTCACATTCTGTTGTTACTTTCTATTTGTAAAACATGCTATTTGCGCTGATACTGAAAAAACCCTGGTTGCATTCATGTATCAAAATAGAAATGTACCTGAAGAATACTGCCTGTTTTTTTTTCTTATCCTGCTGTAACTGCTAATGCGTATAGTTGATAAAACCCAATAAAAGTTGTTTAACAATCAGTAACATTAAGTTAGCAGGCAATGAAAGTATTTTTTTTCTTTCTTCTTTCCTTTTATCACTTGTGTTTGTTTTTCTACATAGAGTGCTTTAAGCAAACGGTCTATATTTTTTTAATGGTTTTGTTTTATGCACAAAAAGCTGTAAGATCAAGTGTGTGAAATAAGCTTGGAAGGCTGAAGGCGACTGTCTGTAAAAGTCATGAAGTGAATGCTGGCAAATATGAACTGGATGAATCAATGTATGCCCAACTGTTATCCTACGAAAACTAAGGCTTTACTGTTAAATCAGCAGGCTCATTTTTTGGACCTCAGTCTTCTGGCCTGACTCCTGGACACTTGTTGGACACCGGTTTATCAAGTACGTCATTTAGATTTATTTCCTGATTCAGAGTTGCATCCAACAGTGGCATGCGGACACTACAGCTACTATACAGAATATTGTAGAGATGGCTCCCATACTAATTATTCAGTCATTGGGTGCCAGCTGTTAACATGTGTTTTCATGGCTGGACTACTATAGTTTAGTGTTTGTGGGACTTCCCAAAGGAGTGCTTTGAAATTCCAGAGGGTTCAGAACATGACAGTGCTGAGATCAAGAGTTGACTTGTGTGTTTAGGGTTAAGCTCATTGCATTGGCCGGCTGTAGAAAAGCAGATAGACTTTAAGGTTTAGTTCATTGCCACCAGGGTCAATCACATGAAGAGCGAAAGACAGAACCACTCTACCACACCAAGAACCCTGAAATCTGCCATTAATTGCCACATGATTGTCTCATGGTTAAACATGTGTAACGAAGAGGAAGAGCGTTGCCTCCTTAGCAATGCGGATATGAAATTTACCCAAGACTGACTTGCATATGGCTGAGTCTAAACTGGGGTGGCGTGGTGAGCGAAAAAATGATGGATTTAACCCATATCTCTTGACTGGGGGTGAATTTTTGATTTGTTCCGCACTCTGTCCATCATTTGCGTGTCTTTTGTGAACTGTAACGGTGCACTTCTTTAGTGCACACACAGACCTACCTCATAAGCAAGGAAGACAAATTGATGAGCAATGCCTGCCCAGATGTCAGTCTGTAGTGTCCCAGTCTTTCGCCTGACTGTTGAGCCACTTCAGGCGCACAGAGACAGAGCCTACATCTGCTGCATCTGCAAGGGACGTGGACAAGGGCGTAGCTGGGGGGGGGGGTGTTGACCTTCCCTTATAAATGTACTATTTGATAAATAGTTGGATACAGGAGATTTACGTCCGGTATGGGAAGATGGCTGTAGGATTTGAACTGGGGTTTTTAAATACTACACATACAATCACAGACATAGACACACTTGTCTATGTGTTTTGAACGTCTTAAATCATGATTAGCTTTCAAAATACTGAGTTTTAAGTACCCCCACACACAATCCGCACTCCTTTCCCTTTCCACTGGCCCTATAAGCCCCTTTCATGTGGTGCTTCCCATATAATGATAACCATGATATGCAAGCATGACTGTAGGAAAATCTGAAGCTAACACCCTCCCAGTCTTACTGACCAAGCTGCGCCCCTGGACATGGATGCGGGACAAGAGCAGGGACACAATGTCGAAAGCGTGAGCTAAACTGGGCAATGGATACAAGACACCAGGGGCCAGATGTAGGTGGCCCAATACCGGTCGGTATTAGGTAACGGCCGAAATTATTACCAAATTTCGTCCGTTACCGACCGGTATTGGGCATTTGGGATGTAGGGGAGGATTCGGTAAATAACAAAGCGGTATTTACCGATTCAGTATTTACCGAATCATCATTTACGGATTCGATATTTACCGAATCGGTAAATGACATGTAGGAAGCACTTTGAAGAGTGCTTCTGTGCTTTAAGGATTCGTTATTTACTACCATCTATTAGTTGGTGGTAAATAACGAATACCTCTGTAAATGCAAATCTGTGCATTTACACTTGTGCCATGTGACAGACATACATGCCCTTGGGGCATGTATGTGTGCCACATGTGCACACAAGCACTATTCAGGGGTGCAACAGGGTGTCAAAGTGACACCCTGCCACCCTTGACTCTTTCCCTATTTTACCGAATCAGTAATTACCGATTCAGTAATTGATATTCATTCCTATGGGCCTCCAGGCCCATAGGAATGAATGGCAATTACCGAACTGGTAAATACCGAATCTTAACGATTCGGTATTTTTTACCGAATTATTAGCTACATAGCATTTACCGATTCTAAAATACCGAATCGATAAAATTCGGTATTTTAGAATTGGTAAATCCTATTTACCTACATCTAGCCCCTAGTTCCCGTACAAAGTCTGATGGATTACAGTGCTGATTAGATCATGGTGCTATCCCTGTATCTGCAAATACCGTACCTGACATACGAGGCTGTGGAAAATATGAATAAGATATTTTGAAGAGCATTGACTGAGTCTGTCTGACATATTTACATCGGTCTACCCAGGACAATGGCAACAATTTTAAAGAGATTGGATTAGTAATGAGGTCAAAGTGGACCCCAAAACCTGTATTTCCATTTAACATAGAAATTCCTATAGGAAACATTACCTGTGAATAATTTAAAAATTACAGCGGACTGAAAGTACTATAAGTTTGCACAGCATGTTGTGCTTGCCTCAATTTGGTGACTTTTTTGGGTTTGGTGTATTTCGTTTAGCCGTTTTTGAGCTGCAAGCAAAAGAAGACGTGCATATTGAGCAAAGGACAGACAGTCATGTATGTTTCTGTTCGTATGTGCAAAAATCAAGAACATGCATTGGGACAGTATGTAGATCTGGCTTATGCATAAATGCCAATTTTTTACAAAAATTGGTATAAACACCACTGCAAGACGGCCGCTTATGCTTTCACACAGATGCAGCCTTTTTTTTAGTTTAAAAAGCTTTATTGAAGTAAATAGAAACATAGGTACAGCATTATACAAAAATTTGCATGACAAAAGAGCAAAAAGGTAACGAAACAGAATATAAATGATGAAGAAATAAACATTACAAGATACCTACCAATGATACAATAACCCAAAATATGAAAGCAATAATGAAAAGTCGTACCTTGAAACGCAATAGCATTTTAAATTTTTCAATAGAGAGAGAAACAGGAGAAGGAAAGAAAGAAAAGAAAAGAAAAAGAAAGAAAGAAAAGGAACAAAGAAAAGAGGGGGAGAAAGAAGGAAAAGAAGAAGGAAGGAAAAGAAACTGAGAGATAACCTTGACGAATACCATATGTAAGATTGCCAAAATACATTATTATATAATTTGTGTGAGAAATTCCAAACCTTGACTAATAAAAGCTACAGAAGCAAAAGAAAGAAGAAAAGAAAATATTCATGGTGGTTGATAAACAAAAGAAAAGTCCTTATTGCGGAGTGCAGATGAGGATGAAAAGTTGGTGAGTGGAGACCAAAAGACTTCCTTTCGAATAATTTGCTGGAATGTGCTGACAGAAGCTCTATCCAGTCTGTGATGGTAACAAAGACGGTTCCACCAGGCAGAAAATGAGACCTTAGAGGCATCTTCCCAATTAGAGGTTACTACCTGGAAGGCAATAGCAATTAACAAATCCACAAATATACCAACCTTGTGAGAACCAATCCATATTACAGAGTTACTTCCAAGGAATATAGAATATATATCAAAAGGAAAATGAATAGAACAAAAGGAGGATATAGATACACATACTTTAATCCAAAAGCGGGAAACGTTGGGACAGAGCAAAAAGGAGTGCATTAACGACCCAGGGTTGTGTTGACATGACCAACAATTCCGGGACAATTCTACATTATACTTGGAAGGGATAATGGAGTAAAAAACAATCTTTGATAAAAATAATAAAGGGTCTGAGAGGTGCTAGCATTGCAGGAGGTGTGGTGTATGCATGCTCATATAGGGTTCCATGTGTGAAAGGAGAGGGTATACTGCAAATCAGATTCCCATAGATGTTTAACTTTTGTCTTGAAATGATCAAGAGAGGAAAAATTGAGATACTTATAAATGTGGGAGGCCCGAATAGATGGAGAAGTAGATTAAGGTTTAAACAAAGAGTCTGAAGAAGATGGAGGAGATCCAGAAAGGAGAGAGAATCGATTGATCAAGAGCACTCTCAAAAACTCATAATTAAGTAGTGAGGAAACTGGTAGATCAAATTTAAACTGTACCTCTTGGGGGGTGAGAAAAAGAGAATCCTTAATTTAATGTTTAACAAGGAAAATCCCTTTAGCTGACCATTGTTTCCAAAAAATTGTACGATTTGATAATTTAATGAATTTGTTATGGCGCAGAGGTGAGAGTAAAAATAATTGTAGGGGAGAATAGGATTTGCACTTAACTGGTTGAAAGTTAGAAATAAAATTTGAAATTGTCGGGTAATTAAAAGAACGAGGAGGATTAGTAAAACTAGCCAACAAGGAAAAATGAAAAGGATGAATTAGAGATTCCTCCAATCTTTGCCAGACTTAACTGGAAATCCCTTCAGAGGAAGATAAATATGGTAAAACTTAACAAATTCAAAAGGAAGAATGATAATATTGAAAATTGGGCAAGTGAACACCACCTTGATCTTTAGGGGCAGATAAGAGGGCTAAAGAAATCCGGGCCTTCCGACCATTACATAGAAATTTACTCAAAATCCCATTAAGGGTTTAAAAAAGTTTTAAGGGAAGTCTTACTGGTAGCATGGCGGTACAAAAGGGGGTGGTGATGGACGGAGCATCTGAACCAATCAAACACTCACACCCAGTCAACAGATCTGGTTTTAATCCATCACCGTTCTTTAGCCCACTCTGCTACCCCAGTTCAGACATGTCCATTTGCAAATATGCAAATCAGTCTGACCCTGTGCCTCATGGGAACAGTCCAGCCCGAACTGCCAAGCCATGGCTTCCCTGGATCGGAAACAAGCTTCTTAGGACCGGTGTCTGGCATTACAGCCGTCTTCAGCCAGGCTTGCTTGACTCCAGTGGCAAAGTGAGCAAGGGACTCACGTCTGAGCATACCCTGCCAACTTATGGCGAACAAAGCGGTACAAAAGGGGGTGGTGATGGATGGAGCATCTGAACCAATCAAACACTCACACCCAGTCAACAGATCTGGGTTTAATCCATCACCGTTCTTTAGCCCACTCTGCCACCCCAGTTCAGACATGGCCATATGCAAATCAGTCTGACCCTGTGCCTCATGGGAACAGTCCAGCCCGAACTGCCAAGCCATGCCTTCCCTGGACCAGAAACAAGCTTCATAGGACTGGTTTATGGCATTACAGCCGTCTTCAGCCAGGCTTGCTTGAATCCAGTGGCAAAGTGAGCAAGGCCTGCCAACTTATGGCGAACAAAGCGGTACAAAAGGGGGTGGTGATGGACGGAGCACCTGAACCAATCAGACACTCACACCCAGTCATCAGATCTGGGTTTAATCCATCAGCGTTCTTTAGCCCACTCTGCCACCCCAGTTCAGACATGGCCATAAGCAAATCAGTCTGACCCCGTGCCTCATGGGAACAGTCCAGCCTGAACTGCCAAGCCATGCCTTCCCTGGACCGGAAACAAGCTTCCTATGACCGGTTTCTGGCATTACAGCCGTCTTCAGCCAGGCTTGCTTGAATCCAGTGGCAAAGTGAGCAAGGGACTCACGTCTGAGCATACCCTGCCAACTTATGGCGAACAAAGCGGTACAAAAGGGGGTGGTGATGGACGGAGCACCTGAACCAATCAAACACTCACACCCAGTCAACAGATCTGGGTTTAATCCATCACCGTTTTTAGCCCACTCTGCCACCCCAGTTCAGACATGGCCATATGCAAATCAGTCTGACCCTGTGCTTCATGGGAACAGTCCAGCCCGAACTGCCAAGCCATGCCTTCCCCGGACCGGAAACAAGCTTCATAGGACTGGTTTCTGGCATTACAGCCGTCTTCAGCCAGGCTTGCTTGAATCCAGTGGCAAAGTGAGCAAGGGACTCACGTCTGAGCATACCCTGCCAATTTATGGCGAACAAAGCGGTACAAAAGGGGGTGGTGATGGACGGAGCACCTGAACCAATCAAACACTCACACCCAGTCAACAGATCTGGGTTTAATCCATCAGCGTTCTTTAGCCCACTCTGCCACCCCAGTTCAGACATGGCCATATGCAAATCAGTCTGACCCCGTGCCTCATGGGAACAGTCCAGCCCGAACTGCCAAGCCATGCCTTCCCTGGACCGGAAACAAGCTTCCTAGGACCGGTTTCTGGCATTACAGCAGTCTTCAGCCAGGCTTGCTTGAATCCAGTGGCAAAGTGAGTAAGGGACTCACGTCTGAGCATACCCTGACAACTTATGGCGAACAAAGCGGTACAAAAGGGGGTGGTGATGGATGGAGCACCTGAACCAATCAAACACTCACACCCAGTCAACAGATCTGGGTTTAATCCATCACCGTTCTTTAGCCCACTCTGCCACCCCAGTTCAGACATGGCCATATGTAAATCAGTCTGACCCCGTGCCTCATGGGAACAGTCCTGCCCGAACTACCAAGCCATGCCTTCCCTGGACCGGAAACAAGCTTCCTAGGACCGGTTTCTGACATTACAGCCGTCTTCAGCCAGGCTTGTTTGAATCCAGTGGCAAAGTGAGCAAGGGACTCGCGTCTGCGCATACCCTGCCAACTTATGGCGAACAAAGCGGTACAAAAGGGGGTGGTGATGGACTGAGCATCTGAACCAATCAAACACTCACACCCAGTCACAAGCATTTGCAGCACAGTATCAAGTTGCGAATTTTTAATGGGCATTAAAACCCATGGAAAAATGTATTTTGCTTGTGTGGGGCGAATTGCACAGAAAGTGGCAGCAAGGGCCTGTTAGCAGCATCTAAGGAGCTACCAGACCCTCAAAAAGATATCAATGTAAAAAATAGGGTTTTTTAAATTTGACAAAGTGACATAAAATCACAGAATGACCCACAATCAATGGCACTAGTGGGGGTGCATTATACTTTTGCTGAATGCCATCACTCACACAGAAGTGAATGGGTGCCCAACGTGGGCTGACGGATTGCCCTATGATTTATGCTGGAGTGCGCAGAAGATAAATGGAAAGATACAAAAGACCAATGCATGAAACAAGCTGGCAGAAAGCCACGAGCCTTTAAAAAAAGTATAATGTATATAAAAGGAAGCTTTATTTGTAAAATGGGTTTTACAATCCGTTTCTAATGGCGATTAGGAGGGGACATAAATAGGGCGTACTAATCTAATTGCAAGTTGCAATGGTATGGATCAATGGTTTGCAACAGCAGTTGGGACGAGAAGCCATTGATCAGTTACAGACACATCAAAGGTGGTGATTGCTGAATCCTTTTTCCATGAGACTGCTGCCTGATTCCTCTGATGTTCTCCCAAATAGTAACACAGGCTGCTTAAAAATAGTTTCCTGTTTTGGAGTGCAGGCACAGCGATAGCGGTCTTACAGTCAAATAGCGATATTCCCAAATAATGTTTCTTAAGCTGGTAGTTCTGCAAAACCCTGCCACTGAACATTTTGCAAAACAACTTGCTAGCACATAAGTTAAAAAAATTAAAGAATGGTTGCAATATGTAAGTGTGCAAAACTGCAAATACTTTTTGAGCCCAGTCTTTTGCTATACCTTGCCCCAGAACATATATACATGATTTTGGCATATATCAATTCTTCGCAGGATTGTATGTTCAAATCAGGTACGGTTTCAATGTCATTGTATTTTTCATTCTGACCAGGTAGATATGTTACCAAGAAGGATGTCCAAGAACAAAGAAAAAAGCTTTTCTGCGCCGGCAGTTCCTCGTGGGCGTACACCTCAGAATGCCTCTCATGCTTACCAAGTAAGTCAACTTGGACTTCCCATAATTGCCGTTTGTAGGATCTCATCGCCCTTTTGAAAGTGGAGCACCCTTTTGTGTGAGGAATCAGTTGTTCTGTGGTGTTGAGTAAAACCTTTAAGACTACTACAAACATACTTATTGTAAGAAGTCAAATCTTGTTCTTCAGGGCTCACCTAATGCCTGTAAAAGATCCATCGGCTGTGTCCTAAACAAAAGCCTGTTTGCATGTCTCCATTTTTAACTCAGCAAGGATTTGAGGGCAGTGCATTCTGGCAAAGTGCCATGGGCCTAATGCACTCAGCTGTTCGTGCATCAATGTTGTGATTGCATCCTCAAATGGCCGTTTTTACAGGTGGGTAAATACACCTTTGTGATCACAAAACATAGTTTTATAGTCATAAAAGAATGTGCTCAAATCCTTTTTCTTGTGTCTAAATCTCTCTTGGATTAGTATTGGGTGCTCCAGAGTGTGAAAGCCATAGAAGGTTTTGAAACACCCACAAACAAGCGTGTTTATGGATATTTATACTCTTTTTCAGGCCCCATCATAGAAACGGCAGGGAATTTACTCCTGTCAAGAACAGGAGTTAATCCATTTCCTTTTTTTTTTGTCCTCATCTCACCTTGGCACGTACAAATGAACACTCGCAACCCCTATCCATCCTGGGCGCCCAGGATTGAAGTTCTTGCTGTACCCAGAGCCGACCCGGCTACCCCTTTATACTGGGGCCAGGTGTAATCATTGCACATATTCAGGATTTGTTACCAGCCTCATTTCCATAGCCCACTCCATCAGAGGTTGCCATACCATGCTATTCCTATTGTATGTTGCACCCGTTTCTAAACGTGCAGTTCTAAGTACAGATTGAAGACAATTTTCATGCAAGGGAGGGGTAGCATCCTTCCAAACCTTACATATTTCCCTACGTGCAATAAGAATTAGCGTGAAAAATAAAGCCACCTGTGTCCCCCTTAGCCCATCTATAAGATCAGTGTCCAAACCAAAAAAAACCCTTACAACATTGAGACTAAGTTTCATCTTAAAAACGCTCTCCAATGTACTCTCAATAATGGCCCAGAAGGGACCAATCATAGGGCAATCATAAAAAACATGGATATCGTCAGCCTCTGGCATATCACATCTGGGGCACACAGGAGGTGGGTTGACAAATTTTGCAATTTTTTGGGAAGTGTAATAAAGCCTATTTATAACGTAATAGTGGTTCTTTTTGAGGGAAGCAGATTTGACAAATCTATATAAATATTGAAGAGATAAATTGTACAGGTCAGCCGAGGGGGCCTCCAGGATAGAGAGTCTCCATTCAAGATATAACGGTGGAGCTAGCATTTCATCCGCCTTAATCAGTTCCTTATACAGAAGTCCCACTTCCTTCTTCCTGTGACTCGGGGCCTGAAGCGCCAACTCAATGTCCCAATTTCCACCAATGTTGTCTTTCTTAGCGGAATACCACGAACAGAGTTGGATATATTTAAATCTTGAGAGAGAATCCCCAATCCTAGACCGCAAGATCTCCCAAGGAAGTACCCCCTCAGATGATACTAAATCTGACCAGACTGCTATTCCCGCTCTCCTAACTGATAGAGACAGGCTATCCTGGAGCCATAGCGGTGTACCTGGGGAATCCCATATAGGGGCAAAATCCGAGTAATTTTTTTATATCCCAGCATCCCTTAACTCTGTTCCAAAGTATCAAGGCAGATTTTAATACCTTTAGGCGAACCTTTTTGTAAAATCTTGGTGCACCAAATTTATACAAAAATCCAGGGCCACCCCCTTCCTGATCTAACATCGTATTCAAAATCTGCTCCAGTGAGAATTGTCCGGGCTAGTTAAAAGGGTTCGGACATTTTTTAGCTGAAAGGCAAATTCATACCACACAACATCCGGGAGTGCCAGCCCCTACTTTATCAGTCTTTTTTTCAGCTTTATCCAAGACATCCGGGCGTTCTTATTTGCCCAGATAAAACTGCCTATCTTCCCCTGGATCTTTCTTAAGATTTTATTATGGAATGTTAAGGGTATCGTGTTGAATAGATAGGTCAGTTTGGGCAAGATGACCATTTTGACCAGGTTGACGCGACCATATATTGTTAACGGAAGATTTTGCCATCTCGAAAATAGGTGATCAATATCTTTAGCCACCTTTTTCAGATTAATTTTCGCTATGTTGTTACGGTCTGGTGTAATTAATATGCCTAGGTACCTAAACTGGTTACTTTGGGCTCTCTCCCCCCGGTCAACTCCCCAGCACATTATTTCTGTTATTGTGCTGTTTATCAGGTAACCAGAATATCGACCATAATCTGCCATAATCTCCTCGACTCTGGAGAAGACCTCTGCCGGGTTGCTGGTATAAACCAATAGGTCATCTGCATATAAAGCCAGCTGGCAACAGTAATCCTTTATTATGAAAGGTGCGATTTGATCATCTAACCTCAATGCGTGTGCCAGAGGGGCGAAATGGGACACCCCTGCCTTGTTCCCCTCCTGATACTAAAGCGTGGTGACAGAGAGCCGTTCAATAAAATCGCTGCCGAAGCACCCTCATAACA
Source organism: Lissotriton helveticus (assembly GCF_964261635.1). Classification (NCBI taxonomy): domain Eukaryota; kingdom Metazoa; phylum Chordata; class Amphibia; order Caudata; family Salamandridae; genus Lissotriton; species Lissotriton helveticus. The sequence goes on along the minus strand of NC_136069.1, from coordinate 417,000,348 downwards.
TCCTCTTATAGTTTGAATAAAGGTTGCTCCGAACCCCATAGTGGCGAGAACATCCCAGAGAAATCCCCAGTTGACACGGTCGAAAACCTTCGCAGCGTCATAAGCTGCCACCGCCAATGGCTCCGACCGTGCCACCGCAAGATCGATGTTTCCGATCAGCTGTAAGGTTAGCTCGTGGATATATCTCCCGGGGATGAAACCCTTCTGGTCCGTGTTAATCAAAAGCGGGACCAGCTTGGCCAATCTCCCTGTCAAAACACTAGTGAAGCTCTTATAATCCGCGTTCAGTAGGGAGATTGGTCTATAAGAATCTGCCCTAAGGGGATCCTTCCCCGGATTTAAGATTAACACGATGGTAGATTCTTTCCAGGACGGCGGAATTCTGCCTTGAGGACTATAGATGTAATTGAATAGCTCACAAAGTTTTGGTACCAGAAGATCCTGGAGTGTTTTATAGACTTCGCCTGGGAGAGCATCAGGCCCTGCTGCTTTATTATTTTTGATTTTTTTTATATGTAGTTTTATTTCTTCTTCTGTAAAGCGGCTATTAAGCATATTGCAACCGTCCTCTGCTAGGCCTGGAAGAGCCTTGCTTTCCAGCCACCGTAGAGTGGTAACAGAATCTGGAGAGGCCTCTTCTTGATATTATTCCGAGAAGAGGGAGAAAAAACATTTCTCCATATCTTCCTGATGGCAAGATATAGTTCCCTGCTCATCGATTATTAACCTATTGACATTGTTCCTAACCCGATCTGCTCTTATTTTCCCTGCCAAATGCCCCGGCCTTCTCTCCAAACTCGTAGTTTTCCATTGAATATGCAGCCCACTGAGCCTTAACTTTCTGGTCTAGTAACCCTCGATATTCTAGGCGTAGACATTCTATTTCAGCCAAGACTTGTGACAAGACATCCTCTTGGGCGTCTAATCTCCGAGCTTCCAAGGATGAGATTTTCTCTTCTATCGTCCTAAATTTAGCCGCCTCTTTCCTATTACTAAGGCTAGTTAGGCTAAGGAACTGACCTCGCATGTGAGCCTTATAGGCGTCCCAAACAAATTCAAGCGGGGCTGAGCCTATATTATCCAAAAGGTAGTTAGTGGAAGAAATGCCAACCGCTGTGACAGTGGCCTGATCATTCAAAACTGCCCTTTTTAAGGTCCATCTACGAGTTGTTGAGATCCTAGCCCTTCCTATATTGATTGAAAAGGAAATGGGGGCACGATCGGACAAAATGCTAGGTAGAATTTTAATATCTAGCAAAGCCTCTAAACATACTCTATCCATCAAGATGTAATCCTGTCTTGAAGCATGCCCGTGTTTTTTACTAAAGTATGTAAAACCTGGCACCGAACCGTTCTTAGCTCTCCAGGTATCGATTAAGCCAAGTACATGTATCATATTCGTCATGGCACGGCGAGATCTCGGAGTGGTGACTACCCAATGGTAACTAGAACGGTCTTGCCGTGGATCAAGAAGTATATTGAAGTCACCCCCAATAATCATCGGGGCGCGCGCTTCAGCCAGGTTGAACTGTACCTTCTGCAGGCAAGCTGGATCATCTATATTTGACCCATAATAAGAGACAACAGTCATGACATTTCCACTAAAATCAGCCTGTGTTTGAACCCATCTTCCTGACTGGTCTGATGTAGATGACCTTATAGAACCTCCAAAACCAGCCTTAATTAGAATTGCTACACTCTTATTTGCCGTCGACTGCTCCGAACAGCAGAAGGCTCCAATCCATCTAAGTTTTCCAAAGATCTCTTCACTCTCGCAAAAGCTCAAGTGGGTTTCCTGAAGTAGGACTACTTTGGGCAGTAGATTGCTCTAGATATTTAAAAATCATCCTGCGTCTCCTTATACAGCGAAGGCCATTAACATTCCATGATATAAAATCCAAATTATTGTGGGTCATAGAGTAATCTACATCTCCTCCCTCCTGCCTCAATGCTGATATGGCCTTCTATCCAATGCTGTTTAATTTGGGGTTCTTGTGAGTATCTAAAAGATGAGAATTTTTTTTTTCTTTTTTACCCCTGCACCCTTGCCCCCCCCCCCCTTTTTGCCACCCCCAACCCTCCCCACCTCCCTGGGGAACCCTCCTTTCTTTCCTGAGCATTCCGCTCCTAGACGGATCCCCCCCCATCCTGTGTATGTTTTGTGAAATAATGTATAAAAAAACAAAAATACATATATTACAATTATCCGTAGCGTTGTTACCTAGAGTCAGTATGTAGCACACTTTGTATCTGACCGTTAATTGTCCTGCTAAATTCTCCACATGGTCTGTAACTATATCTCTCACCCCTTTCTTGCAGCCCCGACTACCTGCATCCCTTCTCCACTCGCCCCTTTATTATCTGCTCTTATTTTTTCGATCAAGCTGTCTGCTTCCTCCACATGTCGAATAATATGCATGTGGTTGTTCCACATCACCCGGAGTGAAGCAGGAAATTTCAGCTGTGCACGCGCCCCCAGAGTATTAAAGATTGCCAGCCTCTTGCCCATTTCCCATTGCCTTAATGCTGTAATATGTGAGACATCAGAACGAATTGTAAAGGAAAATGGTGTGGAAAAGGACACTGATTTTATGGAACCTGCTTTAAGTGCCAGCGACAAAATCCTTTCCTTAATGGCGTAAGTGAGAAAGTTGACCAAGATTTTTCTTGGACGTTCTTTCCCTGTATTTCGCCTATAGGGATCACGATGTACTCTCTGGATGTCGTCCAGTAGTTCTTGGTCTGAATCGGAGGAGTCTTTTAAAACTGTCGTTTTGAGCACTGCGACAATAAATGCCTTAATGTCATTCCCTTCAAGGTCCTCAGGAATATTCAGGAATTTTAAATTATTTTTCCTCGAATGGTTTTCGAGTCTTTGCAGATCATCTCTCATCTCCCGGTTCTGCTGGACCAGTTTATCGATGTTAACTTCAGATGTAGTAAGGGCTTCTTTGAGCTTAGGCATTTCCGCTTCTAGGGCATCCGTCCTTATTGAAACTTCTTCCACTTTTTGAGCCAGTGCCTCACAGGAGGCCTGGATGGCTGTCTGATTAGCCTCCGATGTAGTGAACCGCCTCCCTATGTCGTCTCTTAGTCCCAACAGAATATCTGCCAGAGTTTGGGGGATGGATGGTGTAGATAATGTTATGTCCTGGGAGGCACTATTAGGGACTTCCTCTTTGCATCTAGATATTTCCTCCACTTGCTCTGTATCTTGGATATCCAAAGCCGAGAAGCGATTGGAGAGTTCCACTGCCGTATGCACCATTTCAAGCATATTGATTGTGGGGGTGGGGACGACTGTGGAGATGGACAAGACTGAGTTAGTGTAGGTGTAGATGAAGAATTTACATTAGCTATCTCCTCCGTAGGAACCCCCTCCCCGGTAGCTTCTGTATCTTCAATTATTGAACTCGTTGTAGCCCTCACCGCAGCCATCTCCTTTGTTCTACCTGATTCACTGGCAGAAAGAACCTTATAATAGGATTTCAGTGATGGAGTTACTCTCAATACAGCTGGTGGCCCGCCTTTTGTCTTTTTCTTGCTCTTTCCTTTCACTGGCGGTGTGTCTGATCCGCTGTGATCTCCTTTCAATCAATCAATCAATCATGCCATTTGTATAGCGCACTACTCACCCGGGAGGGTCTCAAGGCGCTTGGGGGGAGGGGTATGCTACTGCTCGAACAGCCAGGTCTTGAGTTGTTTCCTGAAGGCGAGATGGTCCTGGGTCAGCCGAAGGTGGATGGGGAGGGAGTTCCAAGTCTTGGCAGCCAGGTAAGAGAAGGATCTTCCTCCGGCGGTGGCTCTTCGGATGCGTGGTACGGCTGCGAGGGCGAGGCTGGTGGACCGTAGCTGGCGGGTGGGTGTGTAGAAGGTCAGGCGGTCGTTGAGGTACTTGGGGCCCAGGTCGTGGAGAGACTTGTGTGCGTGGGTGAGGAGCCGGAACGTGATCCTCTTGTCGACGGGGAGCCAGTGCAGGTTCCTCAGGTGGCTGGAGATGTGGCTGCATCGGGGCACATCCAGAATGAGTCGGGCGGAGGCGTTCTGGATGCGCTGGAGTCTTTTCTGTAGATTGGCTGTGGTTCCGGCGTAGAGGGCGTTTCCGTAGTCCAGTCGGCTGGTGACGAGTGCCTGGGTGACAGTCTTCCTGGTCTCGGTCGGGATCCAGCGGAAGATCTTGCGAAGCATACGCAGGGTGTTGAAGCACGATGAGGAGACGCGTTGACTTGTCTGGTCATCGAGAGGGAGGGGTCCAGGATGAAGCCCAGGTTGCGTGCGTGGTCGGTTGGCTTGGGGGCGGTGCCCAGGGCTGGGGGCCACCAGGAGTCGTCCCAGGCGGAGGGCGAAGATCCCAGGATGAGGACTTCCGTCTTGTCCGAGTTCAGTTTCAGGCGGCTGTCCTTCATCCACTCGGCGACGTCTTTCATCCCTTCGTGTAGGCAGGTTCTGGCGGTGTCGGAGTCTCTGGTGAGGGAGAGGATCAGCTGGGTGTCGTCGGCGTAAGAGATGATGTTGAGGTTGTGCTGGCGTGCGATGGCTGCGTGAGGTTTCATGTAGATGTTGAAGAGGGTGGGGCTGAGTGAAGATCCTTGCGGGACGCCGCAGATGACTTCGGTGGCCTCGGAGCGAAACGGGGGGAGGCGGACTCTTTGTGTTCTTCCGGCGAGGAACGAGATGATCCACTCCAGTGCCTTCTCTTGGATACCGATGTTGCTGAGGCGCTGGACTAGGGTGCGGTGGCAGACCGTGTCGAACGCAGCGGAGAGGTCCAGGAGGATGAGGGCCACTGTTTCCCCCTTGTCGAGCAGGGTCCGGATGTCGTCGGTGGCTGCGATGAGGGTGGTCTCGGTGCTGTGGTTGGCTCTGAAGCCGGACTGCGAGGGGTCGAGGGATCCGTTCGTCTCGAGGAAGGCGGTCAGCTGTCTGTTGACGATCTTCTCGATGACTTTAGCAGGAAAAGGGACGAGCGAGATGGGGCGGAAGTTTTTGAGATCGGTGGGGTCCGCTGTAGGTTTCTTCAGGAGGGCGCTGATCTCGGCGTGCTTCCAGCTCTCCGGGAAGGTGGCGGTGTTGAAGGAGGCGTTGATGATGTTCCGGAGTTGGGGTGCGATGGTGGAGTCGGCCTTGTTGAAGACGTGGTGTGGGCAGGGGTCGGTCGGTGATCCGGAGTGGATGGTGTTCATCGTGCGGGCTGTGTCTTCGGTTCACCTTCCTTTTCAATGGTATAGCTTTGATAAGGGTCACCGGGGGGGAAATTGATGGTTTGGAGAAACCTGGCACTATATTAGAGGCCCGGTTGCGGAGAGTATACCTGCCGACCGGAGGGGGAATCTTAGATACCACAGGCCCTGGTTTATCTGAATTATCTGGAGGGGGGCCAGAATATAGGCAGGCAGTATCTTGATTGTCTATCTCCATACAGTGCTCCCACACCCCACCTCTGTTGGAGGTCACTGAATGATAGGTGAACACTGTGGGGATGTAGGGCGCAGTATCTGAAATGCCACTACAAACGTCTCCTACTCCTACTCCTACTCTGCCCTCTTGGCCAAGACCTGTATCGCTAAACAGTGCAACCTCCCCAGGATAAAAGTAACAGAATCGTAGTAGCAGCCCCGCTTCTTAAGAGGCACCGTGTAAAATTTACTTTGCCAGTAGGTGGGCTTGCTGTGCCCAATGAGTAGGTTATCCTTCGGCCTATTTTTTGGTACGGCCTCCCCAAATTACTCCTCCAGGATTTAACAGCGCCCAGTTCCCGGAACCAGGCAGGCTCTAAGGGCGTGCTGCCCCCTCTCATCACCATCCGCCTATAGTAGCTTCCATTACCCAGTGTCGATTAAACGTCGTTCGAACTCAGAAATGTTACTAAAGGCTCCAGGCACCGCACTTCCGGGCCCCCCTGACTATAACTATAGAGCCAGGCACCGCTGCTGATTATCGGCTACCAGCTAGAGCAGTGGTCTTCAAACTTTTTTATTCCGCGCCCCCCCCAGTGTAGCAAAACAATTCATTGGGCCCACCCTCAAAATATTTCACAATTATTTTATTTAACTGGCAATGTTTAAATATGTCTAGACTTATTTAAACATTGCAGCTAAGTTCTGTCGCTGTTTTAGAAATGCAAACAAATACATGATTTCCAAACATACTATTCCGGTGAGGCAGGCCTTACTAATGTGCAAAGGAGCCAGTGTGGTTATTCGAAATGGCAGTGTGGGTCTTGGAGAAAATTTGAAGTCCCTTCCCTTTTGACACCTTCTCCCAGCCAGGATTTAAATGACAAAGGATGTGAATGATGGCCCATTACAGACGTGCTTACTGCTGCTCATTTTTTTTGGCTGAAAACAAAGTATAATGTTTCTTTTGGCCAGAGCCTGGCGCCCCCCCTGGGATCACTCGAGGCCCCCCTAGGGGGGCCCGCCCCCCAGTTTGAAGACCTCTGAGCTAGAGGCTATCAGGAGGCTGTATAGGGTTAGGGGCCAGGTCCTGGTCCGGGAGGGGTAGAGAAGGGAAGAGAGAAGAAGCCCACGTACACACACTCCCCAGCTCCTCTGATGTCGGGCAAGCTTTAGAGGTGTCCAAATATCTCGAGCAGATGAACCTCCCTTAAAAGCTCGACGCCTCGACTCCTAGATTACAGGATTGATAAACTGCCGCTGCAGCCCCAACAGCGCTTTCCTACCTTGAGGCGTCGATCGATAACAGTGTGAAGGATTACCCACTCCTGTGTGTCCACATGTCCGCTCCGGATTCCAGATGGCTGTCTAGCTGATATAGTGTCTCCGCGACCGCTACGGAGAAAGCATCAGAATCCGCTAGCCCCCGAGCGAGCCGACGGAGTGAAGCGCCATACACTGAATGGGAGGAGCTCCATCACGGCCGTTAGCTTCCGGCCGTCATGTCCCCGGAGTTAATCCATTTCCAGGATGGGAATGATTTTCATAGTGTGATAAAAGTGTTTTTGTCCGCTTTTCAGGAGCACATAAACTAAGCTTGTACATGCTAGTGTTTCACAGCCACTCACTTCTAAGTTTTCCCTTTTTAAATCATTAAAAACATTTCAATAAATTCATAACTTCCTTTGTTTTTCAAGATGCAAAGAATCTAATGTTTGCATGTTTATCTTTTTCTCACCTCATCTGGGTCATTGAGGAAGCTGTCTCCAGTCATAAACTTTTCACCTACAAATCATTGCTTTCATGTATGTTGGTTTAATTAGTTTTGTGGAAGCAAAGCAAGATTACATCACCCTGATTGCGTGAGGTGATCACATGAACGTTCAGGACTGGAAATAGTGGCCCTTATTTTTGAGGCCCTTACTCTGCAGTTGCATCACTTTCTGAGATGTTGCAGCAGCGTAAAAAATGTGCCATATTTACAAATTGATGCATCTAGGCAGATGCATCACTTTTTAAACTCCTGCTCCTTATTATACCTGCATCAGGTATAATGTATGGGGTCATTCCAGCGCGGAAAAGCACGTAGAAATGTCGCAGTGAAATATATGGGATTTCACTGTAACACTTCTACGGCCTCACTGCATCAAATCCTCACGCGTGCTTGAAGCAGGCGTAAGGGGTATCGCAGGCCTTTTCACATGGGGCTTGCACAATGTGAAATGAAACATTACTAGAATTGCGTCTGTTTCCAGACACACTACAGCAATGCGCCATTTTTGCACCGACAGATACATCAGGATTCTTGACGTACCTGTCAATCCATGCAACATGGAGTGCCGTACAGTAAATACGGCGCATCCATGATGTCGTAATGAGGGCATACTGAAAAGAGTTGCATCACTATTTTTATTGCAGCAATGTGTCACTTTTCATACATGAGGCCCAGTGTTCTTAACTATCTGGAAGGAGGTTATCACCCGGACCCAAGAAGAATCACTCTTTATTTTTTCCCGAAAAGATAGTTGAAGGATTCCTCATGTGGGGTGGAAAGATTATTTTCATAGTGAAGCATCTCAGCTCATACATATTAAAAATAGAAGCCAGTCACAAAAGTGTTGTGGGTTCCAAGGTAGCGGGACTCATGACTGGCACGTGGCTATCAGAATCCTTTTGTTCTCCAGACAGAAAGGGGTGCTTTTAGAAGTAACCATGTGCCTACTGATAGAAAATGGAGCTGAAATGTCATGATACGTGGGAAGAGATGTGGACTCAACCCGAGAGATCGTATTGGGGCCGCAGAATGGCTGAAAGGAGTCCAAACTACTGTTTCTAGGAGTGTGTCTTAAACAGAAAGGCTCACAAATAGGCATGACTTAGTTAGTGAAAGAGCAAGAGACATTGAGCAACTGTGAACTCTTTAAAATGAGTTCGAAACCTTGTGCCTGACTCGAAGGAACATGTGATTTGAAGGACTTTGATGTTTTCAAACTCTTCACCAAGGGCTCCTGCTAAGCGGATTAAAAAGAAACGGGCAGTTTTGGGCTCAGAAAAATGATACTTTAAGTCTTATAAGACTTACAGGACTTATCGAACTATTTCTCACAGAATTTAAAGCCCTAATAGAATAAATCACCATTATGAGACTAACTCTTAAATGGTTAACTTACTTTTAATCTCACTTCCTATTATTTTAGCACTGACCTTTCACTGTTGCCTAATGTATACTTTCTTCAATGTTCATGTGTGCACCTTTCACTTTTTAGAGCTACGTAGCCAATGGACAGCCAAGGACTGGGCTACATAGATATTGCGGACCTTTGGTCGTGGAGTTCTTCTGCTGATTTGTAAGCATTTCAGGGCTCTGGTATAGTACAACATTAAATATCAATGCACAAACAATAGACAACATTACTGTTTAAGGAAGCACTGACCACCAGCTAAACCTCCCATCATGGGTGGGATTTCCTGATCCTATCCATATCACCTCAAGCCTCGCCTCCAAAAGCGCTTAGAGACCTGTTGGTGATTTGCGCTATATAAATACAAATACAAATACATAGTAGCAAAACACTGGGAGCAACTGTGGATACAGCTTCAATCTCCAACCCCTACCGTAGATTTGGATAGAGCGGCATCATTTACCTCCATGCCTCAGATTGATTAAGTGTTAGACTCAGTTTTGAATAAGAATGCTTTTGAGTGTTTCTGAGCAATCAGTAGATTTTTGGGCTTTGTGTTCCATGTTTGTGCTATATATGTGTGTGTATGATTTCTAAAGAGTTCAAGTGCAAGCATCGGCACTTCTATTCCAGAAGTACAGACTATAGGTCATAGTGTATCAATCCTTACCAATCTTTTCCTGTAAATTCTAGGTTGGCATACCCACCGCCACAAAACTAAATGACCCCTGTCATTATATTCCTAACCAGTGGTATGTTTCTGAGCACTGTGCTGAACGTTGTATCCTTTTCTGTGTATAATTAGCAGCCATTTTTTTAGATACTTCGGGGGAGATTTACAAAAAAATAATTCACCGCAGCCCTCCGTGAGGCTGCGCTGCATTGCGTGACAGGGAGGAAGCCGGAGAGCGACTTATCTTCAGAGATATGGCTCTCTCCTCCTCTTTCCTTTGCACCGGCACTGATTATAGCTGCTGTGCGCCACGCATGCACCTTAGCGCCATAGCACTAGGGGGTGTGCATTAGTCTAGCATAGGTTTTGTACAGGAAGGATATCCTTCCTGTACAAAATACAATGCTCAGACACAATGCAAAGTTTTTCCCACTTTGTATGCATGCTGCACAGTGCAGCACGCAGGCAAATTCGGAAAAGGAAGGATAAATGAAAGCATTTCTCCTTCCGTGCTCCTACTTGAATCGAGCGCAGTTTTCTCACGCAATCTACTTCACAATCTACTTCATTTAGTAAATTGGGTTTAGCATGATAACCTCCTCAAGGTATGGCAGGGCTTGTGAATGATTAGGCCCCCCCTACCTGTGCAGGTGTCTGTAAGCTGCCCTGCCTGCCACCATCTGCTTCAGTGAAGAAGTGCTGCGGACAGAGCGAGAAACGTCCCACCGTGTGAACAGAGCCTGAGGACGCATCAACATTTCACCTGCACCGGCATTTCCAGCGTCCCTGGGAAACTGCAGCGGAAGGAGGAGACAGGTGGCAATCGCGCCATCTACACTGTCCTGGGGAAATGAGAGAGAAGCGTGGGTCAGTCTGGGGGGCATCCAGCATGAGCGATACCCCCTCCATGCAGATAACAGCCCACAAAGAGAAGCGCAGCCCGCAGCGATATAAAAGTGCTGTGACCTGTATTTGAAGTGCCAGCACCACAGATCTAACTAAGCGGCCTGGCCAAGACTGACATTGTGAGGAGACAGCCGCCTTGCCGCACCTGCAGCGCAATCCTCACTGCCCTGTCTGCTGCCATCTGTTGCGAAGAGGGAGGCTGCACCTGGTCGAAATTACCGCCCAGTATGTGCAACAACCCGCAGCATCGGGGGAGCTGCCGCAGCCAGCCCCGTTGCCACTCATCACTCGAGGCCCTAACTCTAGCCCTAGCCACAGTCCCCTGCATCCATAGGACCAGAGCGGGTGGCAGATCCTTTTCCTACATTATGGCCAAGACCTGGAACTAACTCCCCCTCTGCATCAGAGGAAGCCTGACACTGCACCTATTTGGAAAGGACCTCAAGACCTGGCTCTTCAGAGGACCACGGAGCTGCTCGAACCCTCAACCCCAGCACATTGAGACCCTCTCTGGTAAGTGGCGCGTTTCAAAAATCCCTGATTGATTGATTGATTGAACTTTGCATGGTAGCAGTGACCTGCACAACCAGGACAGGCCCTGAGAGGCGGTGCAGCCCCTGTGGTGCCACCGCTGTTAGGAAGGCAACCTGATGGCATCTCAGGCCTTTTCAACAAGGCCTGCACCACCGCAGCATATGGAGAAAGACTCCCTGCTGCTAATCCCAATGCAGCAAGCAGCTGAAGACTGCCAATTACCACTGCGACCCTGTTTTGAAGTGGTGGCACCGAGAGGCAGAAAGACTGTGAGAACAATGACTCCTGACACCAGACCGGCCAAGTAAGTGATTCAATGATATCAGTTTGGATAAAGTAAAGCCGCCTTGCTGCCCAGCACGATGCCCGCAGTGCCCCCACTTACCTCATAAAAATGCACGGTGAGCAGTGATGCATTTTTTTCAGCCGATAAAGGTTTGCAGCACCCCACCAGAAGCCCAGGCAACCAAGACTGCAACAACACTAAACAGGGCCCAAGGCGGCATCAGCACAAAAAGAGGAAAGGTGCCTTGTGCACACCTGAACAGCAGCAAAGGTTAAACCGTTACAGCATAAGGGAAGCCTGCCACGCCCTCCCGACGATCTGCAGTGCCACCTAGTGCCTGATCTGGACACTGCTTCCTGGTCGTAGTAACTGGTACGAAACGGCCAGTGCAACGAATACGAAATGTCCCCACAACCTTCACCCTGTGCAGCCAGAGAGCAAGCAGCTGCACCCACCACTAATATTGACTCCCTGCCGAGGCTCCGACCGGGGTCAACAGGGAAAATGACCCACATCAGCATGCCCCACTAGCACTGGCATTCCCAGCGTCCAGGCAGCACTCAAGGAAGGCCGCCATGACCACTGCAGTGCCACCTGGCTGCACATTATCGCACTGCACCTGGACAAAGTCCCACACCTGCAGCCTGGCAGCACTAGAGAGTGTTCAGTGTGCCCACAGCATTAGGAAAGCTGCCGGGGCCTGACACACACTGCAGTGGCACCTGGTGGCCATTTTACGGTTACTGCACCAGCACAGACACACACACGGACACTGAATGTCCCCCACCACAGAATCAGTGGATGAAGATTGAACACCCACCCCCTGTGGTCAGACTGTCATTTGGAGGAGAGAGAGCCGGTGAGTGGGAACCCACTGCGGGAAACACACTGCCAGCAATGGGAGAATCAGAGGAAAGGCAGATGCGAGCCATCCAGAGTCTCTGTCCCTAGTTATCAGGCACCAGGAGAGTACCCCAATGATGCCTAAACAAGGGAAGAGAAACTAACTGCCCTGTGTTTGCTGCCTATTAGTTGCTGCTAGGAGAGGGGAGAGACCAATACCCCTGCAACAAGCCACAAGACACTCACAGCTGCCCCAACACATCCAGTGCTCTGCACAAAGCACTCAAGGACCCTGCCAAGAAGCCCAGAGCTGCTCTGGCCAAGAGAAGCATCAAGGGGCCAAGCAAGGTCCAGTCAAGGTGACAGGACCAAAAAGCAGCCAAGCCCCCCCATGAAGGTACAAGAGGAACGTGCATGGAGCGCACAACCCCCAGTGGCTGTTTGATGTCACCGCAAGTAAAGAAACTGCCCCACTCGCCCTCAGTGGTGGGGGGGAACGCCAAGCACCTGAAGAGGGCAACCACAAAGGTGTGCCAAGAGCCGCACTCTAAAACCTGACTTCACCTGCAGGCGCCCATGAGAGAGAGGCATCTCCACAGAGAAGAAGTAATGCTGAAGGCAGCAGGGAGAGCCTCGACATCTCCAATGCACCAGTGAAGCCTTGCAGTGGGCCAAAGACAGCACAGTGTGTCATCCCTCACACTGCCCCAAGACAGAGTCACCAGTGGCCCAAGATAGGCTGGAGGAGAGTCACACACTCCTTGTGGCAAGCTGCCACTGCAGCATGTGCTCCAAAGATATGAGACACGTGGCCGAATGCCACATCGCACCGTAAGCAAGGAGCATGTCAAGTGAAGTGACTGACCTTGCCAAGCATGCCTGAACAGAGGCAGGTGCCATGACGGTGCAGGCTCGAGGCGCAAGCTCATGGCGCAAGCACAACGCCCTCTAGTGAAGAAGGTGACCTGCCATCCCGGTAGAGGAGCACAGTGAAGACCCCGGAGGAAGGGATAGGACTGGCAAGAGGTCCGTGTAAAGAAGAGTGACAATCCTGTTACCATGAAGAACCGGATGACCACTGGTGAGCTGGAGAGACCGAGGGTAGAAGAATGAGGACTCGCACCACTGCAAGACAAGAGTGCACCTGGAGACACCAGACAGCCATCAAGGCAGACCGACGTCCCTGGAGACAGCTCATTGGGCAAACCAAATGTAAGCTGCAGCTAGCGTGCACTACGTCTCTCTCTAAGGATTCGCAGTGAGACAGTCCATTCCCGAGCGTCGGTAGTCTAAGTCGGATGGCATCCCCGCTCCCGAATGCAAATACCACAGGTAAATAAGATCCTCAACAAGACCAATATATGTGGCTGCGAAGTCCCTCCAGACATCCTCTCTCCCAGCAAGTTGCCACCACCTGCTGTCTAGGTTCAATGGCAACCACAACATCACTGCCATGTGCATCACCCCATCCAACCAAGGAGCAATATCATCACCGAGGTGGAGCCTTGCACCTGCAGAAGAACCAAGAGACCAAGGCATCGAAATGAGAGACCAATTGTCCAGGGGCTATGTGACTGTCCATGTGTCCATGTATCCTGTTGGCAAGCCCACTTACCATTAAGTCACCTACCCTGGCAGTTGCACAAACAACATCATCGAATCCTGTCAGTGTTCCTGCAGCGCCCCCCCGGCGCCCCACAAGCAGCCCTGCACAGTCCACATGGTGTAGTGGCTGCCACACAAAGACCTCAAGGACATTCCTGCACCCAGGGATCCTCGCACGAGGGATGGTCTAGAAGCGGCTTCATCGACAAGGTACTGGGAGGCACTGCGGCCTCAGGATAATGTCCTGAACATCATTGACACTATTTCAGCCTTAGCAGAGTGGTCATCGTAGTGCCCAGATACATCTTGCACCATCGTTTAGTTGACAGACACCAACAGCATCACCGCCAGAGCACACAAGTTCATTCAGCAGTTTGTGAGAGGACATTAATCTGACGGACAGGTTGCCAAGGAATCCGGACTCCATTGATGCCTTCTGGCCTCCGTTAGGGTTACTGCAGAGGGGCGCTGTACTAGTCATTTTAACTCGGAAAGGGGGTCAGGCAAGGGTGTATCCTGGCCCGCTTCTTTTTAAGGTATATATAAATGCCCTTGAACCTGCTCTAAAGGAGGCTACCCTTGACATACCGCGCATAGGGGAACTGGGTATCCCAGTTCTCCTCTATGCGGATGACGCTGTCCTTCTTTCACGGACAGGGGTTGGATTACAGCGGCTTCTGGATGTATTTGGGAACTTTATGGGATCCTTGGATCTTAAAATAAATGTAAAAAAGTCCCAAATCATGATTATGGGGAAGTGCTCTAGGAAAAAGCAATCTAAAACTTTTTTCTGCGGCAAAGAAGAACTTAGCAGGGTGCCCACATTCCTCTATCTGGGGATTACATTTGACGAGAGAGGGAATTGGGGCCCGCAGCTTAAAAATAGAAATATTTCCTTTGCAAGAACTACCTCTGCACTCCAGGGCTTTACGAAAAAACTTGGGGCTAGGCCTATAGCAGCACTAATGAAGATCTATAAGGCAAAATGCCTCTCAGTAGCCACATATGGCAGCTCAATATGGGGATATAGTTCCCCTGATTGTTTACAGGTGACCGAAAATAAATTTATGAGATCTGTCCTTTCAGTGCCACAGTCTACGCCCTCATACACTATCCATTCTGAATTGGGGGTAGGCTTTATTTCTGACATGATAAGCATGGCCCCTGTATTATGCTGGTTGAAGACCTGGATGAACCAGGAAATCTCCCTGAACCATGCTTTCATGAAAGATTGTCTCCTTCTAGAAAACTATAGTAAGAGTGAGTGGCTGATTTACATTAAAAATACCCTGACCAAACTAGGGAGACCGGAGCTTTTCTCCTCTCCGAGTCAATAAGATCAAAGGATATTGCTCTAATTAAGGGAGCAATGGCAGACTTGCGGTCTCTGGAGAGAGAGGAACTCAAATTATAAAAAATCTACTGTAAGGGCTAATCTCATTATTGCCAGCTCATGTGGTCCCAAAACCTACCTTAATGTGGTGAACCGTCCCTTCCATAGGTTTCTCCTAACCTGTTTCCGTTTTAATCTGATACATTTGAACTTAGGACTGTTTCCTTCCTGGAGCACCCCCGAAAAAGCACCGCCGTGTTCCTGTGACAACTTTTCAACCCAGAACACAATGCACTTTTTGATGTTCTGTAGTCACTACACGGAATTAAGGATGAAATTCTTGGTCCCAATACTTAAGGAGGGGGGCTTTTTGCAGGTCAAGCCTGCCCTCCTTTACTTGCAATTATTACAGTCCACTAGGATCATCTTTCATGTTGCAAGTTTTTTGGTGGGTGCTGTAAGGATTAGAAATAAGAAAAACTGTCTGACTAATTGTATATAAATGAATTCGGATGTATATATGTATGATGATCATATTCCAAAAATTGTCTGGGGGGGCACTCTAAAAGGTTAATGTTCTTATTCTATTTATTGTGTTTTTAATCGATGAAACTTTCACTCTATGAATATTTCTGGATGATTTTTAATTGGACTATGATTCTGTTTTTTTAATTCTGTATTAACGAGTGTATTTAATTGTATATTTTGTATAGTTCCATTGTATTTTTATGATATTGATTTATCGAAATAAAGTATTCTGACTGACTGACTGACATTGATGCATTGTTCATGACCAGTGGACTCTGGTTAAATCATGGGCGTGTGCCGTGATTCTTGGGTGCTCCCAGCTGCACCTGTCCACTATTGTCCCACGGGACCAAGCGACTGTGTGTTGTCCATGTGAATAGTTTGTTTCGAGAAGTTGGACTTTGTTTTATTTTGAATACAGTTTGAGAGGAATGTAGTGTCCTGCTGGATAAATTCTAGTGTCTCAGCAAACACATGGGAGTGGACACACATGCACCTCACACCCATCCATCCCAGGTGTCATGAGTGATGTGACCCTGCTAATAAAAGGGCCCGTGCACGTGCTCGAGGCCAGTTCCAGTACCCTACCACACTGAGTGTGTGTCCATTAGTAGCATGTGGTCCCAAGGGACACAACACTACACTGAGGGAAGCGGTGGCTTTGCAGTGCTACCGCTGTGAGACATTGGTGAAAAAGAAACAAGCATTTGCAATGCAATAGGTCTCTCATTTGCGAGAGTTTAAGCTATTGGCATTGTAAATGATAATGCGTCGTTCTATTTATATGTTTTGATAATGAACACATAAATAAAAGGCATTGTAATGTACAATGCCAATAGCTTAAACTCTTGTAAAAGCGAGACCTATTCAAAGAAGCAGCCTCCCTTGTCCCGGGCAGCTTAGAAAGTTAAAATGTGCACGGCGGGCTGAATGTTGCAAGAATGCATGTCGTGCCTCCAGTAGGAGAAACAATTTAAAGAAAATAGTGCTTACAGACTAAAAAAGATTCACCAAGTAACAACCAAAGTAAAATGGTCAGTCCTCATGGGAGGTTACGAATGAAGACAAGCTGGTACTAAGGAGGCACTAACAAGCCTATTAATGAATCGGAAGCCAGCATTTACGAAGGACAATGACACAAGCCAATCACAAATATATGCGGAGAGTGGGCGTGGCTTCTATTCCATACTCCATTACATCTTGGCTCGCAGAGCAGTGCATGCGCTGCCCAGGCTTGACCTAGAAATGGGACACATGGCAGACCCCAGACAAGACGGAGCACCTGTGGTCCCCGCACAGTATGAAGGAGATGCTGGGACCACTCCCCCAGTCAATGGTAGGCCTGTATTTCAATGTTGACCCTGTCCCAGCCCGCGGAGGCCTCAGCTTAAACTGTTTGGTTAGGGAGATTAAATCGCCCTCCGGGCCGCCACGTTTGCTTCGTGCCCTGCCTTGGGAATTGGCCATGTCGCCCTTGCAGAGTATGTGGCCCCGTCCTGAGTTGGAGGGGGGCACATGAAGCCAAGGACCTGGGACCCTCACCTCTGAGGCTATTGCCAGAGGGGAGGATCGGAGTGTGGAGGCACCTGCTGGCACAGCTCAAGAGGTGATTGCTCGCTCCCATTCAGCCTCCTTCAATGGTGAACCACTAGATGATGTCTATCATCACCTGCGGTGCAGAGACTGGGAGGTGGGGGGCTGGTGCCTATTGCGACACTGTGAGCAGCCTCTACCACTTGGGGAATTTCCCGCCCCAGGGGCTATGGATAGCCCAGAGGTGATCCAGTTGTCCCTACCATCCAGGAACCCGGTGTTATTGGATGCACTAGTGACTCACCTTTAGCATGACACAATCGCGTGATAACCGGCCCTGCACAGGAAAGTGTGGCGGGGAGGTCAGGGTGCCTTGAAAGACATTGACTGAGGGAAGCCCTATCTGCTGCCCTGGAGCGACTCTCCTGACAACTCTATAGCGTGGGAGCTACCTGCTGATTCCCGCTTGGTGCAGGGGAACAACCGTTGTCCAATCGCTTGTCCTTTCCTGTATTGACTATGGTAACACCACACTCGCTGGCACCCCTAAAGCCCACCTAGCACCGCTCCAATCTGTCCTCAACCTTGCCGCCAGACTTATCTCCGATTGTAAAAATTCGACCACATCTCTCCGGTCCTAAAAAACCTCAATTGGCTCCCAATAGAAGGTAGATCCACCTACAAGATTGCATGTATCACGCACAAAGCCCTTCACCTAAACACCCCCTCCTACCTGGCTGAGAAACTGCAAAAAGCTGGATGCTCCAGGTCCCTGAGGAGCACAAACTCCCTTGTCCTAATCCCTCCCAGACTCAAGCACAAAAAAACCCGAGTCTCGTGCTTTTTCTGGGAACGCCCCCATGATCTGGAACTCTCTCCCCAAAGATCTTCGATGCAACCCCTCCTACCCTCTCTTCAAAAAAAGACTGAAAATACTCCTTCACAACAAATATTGGGGAACCTAACCTCACTGATGTCTGACTCTCTACACTCCTTGCTCTCTGATTCTCGCCTCCTCCCCAACCCCTTCCCCGCCTCTCATTCTGCCTCTCCCCTTTTCTTCATTCCCTTCTCCCTCTGAACTTCAACACCCCCTCTCCCTATTGATCTCCATCACCCCTAAACACCCAGAACATTCTATTACCCTATTTTATGTAACTCATGTTTCAATGCACATTGTTGTACTTTATTGTAATTGTTTTACCTATCTTGTAAAGCGCTCTGATACCCCCGGGTCCAGTAGCACTATATAAAACCTTGGAAATAAATAAATAAATAAATAAAATAAATACTGGAGGTGAGCGGCAGTGATCTAATTTACTCCTACACCTGACATTGACACACGATGAGGAAAGATAGATTGGAGAGTGGGGCCCAGCAGACAAAAAATGACCAGTTTATGGCCCTGCAACAAGCATAGGGGCACATTTTACTATGCCAGAAAGTGTGGAGGGCCTGCAGGCAGCACAGATTGAGGCATTCAGTGCAACAGTCCAGGCATAAATAGAAGCTGTGTCGCAGAATGTCAGCATCCTGTCGGTGGACCTCTGTAAGGTGGCAGACCATTCCCTGGCCACGGAAAAAGATGTGATCAAGCATCAGAGGGGAGGTGCCTCTATCCCAGCTAAGATGGCCAACCTCGCAGCCAGGATGGCAACTTCGGAAACCGGGGCCAAAGACACAGAGGGCCGCTCTTGGTGATGCAATCTCTGATTTGTAGGCTTCCCGAAGGGGGCAGAAAGGCAGAGTGAGGAGTTGTTTCTTGAACGATGGGTGGTGATGATGAGCCCCTCAGCCCAACTGTCCACATTCTTCGTAGTGGAGAGAGCTCATCGAGCCCTGGCGCTGAGGCTACCAACTGGGCCACTCCCCTGTACAAAATTGCAAAGTTATTAAACTACTGAGACCGGGACGGCATTCTCTGTGCAGTCCGACAGACCGGACATCCCACATTTGAGAATCATGTGATCAGCATTTTCCCAGATTATACTAGGCAAATGCAACAGATGCGTCTGATCTTAGAGGGTGAAGCAGAAATTAAAAGCAATGGGTATGCTATACTTGCTCCTATATCCAGCAAAAATGAATGTGATCCACAATGAATGCTCACATTTCTTCACCATGCCTGAGGATGTCTGGGACTGGTTGGAGATCTGAGGAGATGGTTGGACCACGGTGCTGACCCCCATGGATTATTTGGGTGTACGGGGGGATCACAGCACTCTTGACAGGTGTGAAGATGCAAACGCCAGGGAGGCGGGCCTCCCAGTCATCCTCCAGAGTAGTAGTTCGACAGGATGGCACATTAGATCTGGCGCAACAAAATCGGAGAGGGAAGCAGAGAGAGCTCTGGTGGAGATAGTGACGGCCTCCAATTCTAATGGGAGTGCTGCAGATGTTGTGTATGAGAGTCGACAACTGCGAGTGATTTTAGATGGAGCTGATTATGCAGACACTGATGTCCCTCTGGGGTGATCGTTCATCATACCTTTGATCCTGGGAGGCTGGAGCCTGAGACGGCCGATGCATGGGGCAGGGCAATGGGGTCCCCGGAGGTCCAGCTGTAATGTATTGGTAAACTGGCTGGCAGGTCCAATGCTTGACAAGTGGTTATGAGTGACTGTGTTGATGTGTGCTGAGTAACACGGGCGGAGCCACTTCTTTTTCCTCCCCCGGTAACCCTTTTCCGGCAGCTTTAGTTGTTTTTTGGTTTTGTTTGATTGGTTTTACTGAGTATATGGTAGAATGGTGCCTTAGTGTGACGTTTCTAGGAGAGTGATAGTTGCATGGGTTGACAGAGCGAGGGTGTGACTGGTGTGCTCTGAGTGTGTACTTGGGGCTGTTCTGTGCTTGTGGGTGGCAACAGATGTTAAAGTCGATAGGTGCAGCTTTTTCCCCAGAGATTACTGAGCTTGGAGATTGACTGACGACTGTGATAGTTCTTTTTTGTTATTGGGGTGCTCTGATATTCTTGGGGAGCAAAGATTTGTTGATTGGATGGGAGACGGAGAGTTGCTATGATTGGGAAGGCACGTGTTGTTTCTTTGTTTTTATTTGGTGAGTTGGCACGGGGAGTTCTATTTGCATTATGTTGTTTTCTTAAGCCGCAGTGCTGGCGTGGGGGTAGATGTGGGTGGTGGGGTGGTGGCTGTGGTTAGGGCTGGAGGGTGAAATTATTGGTACGTAAATACATGGCGGCCAGATATAACTTAGTAACACAGAATTTTCGGGGACTCAACTCCTACGTGAGACGATATAGAGTACAGTCCTACCTGCAGAGACAGAATGTGCATTTTGCTTAAATACAGGAAGCACACCTAGTGCAGAGTGAGGTACAAAAGAAATAGAGGGGGCAGTTATACTCTGCCAAGTACTCCAGTTATGGCCGGGGGGGCTTGATATGGGTCGCCCCACAGGTTCCATTCCAGGTTCAGAGCTTTAAAGCCAACTTTGAGGGAAAATACCCTTTACTATACTGCTTATTGGATGGAAGGGAGAACTTTTCCGCTAATATGGACAATAAGGTGTTCTTTCACGAGGTGGACCGCAAATGACTCCCTCTTATGGGCTGGGGACTTCAACTATGTGCTAGATGGCAATTGGGACTGGCACCGCCCTGGGAGTTAGCACAAACCCAAATATAGTGTATGCGCTCTGTGGAATGATGGAGCGCATGCAATGCATAGATGTATGCATGCATAGGGAATTTACGTGCTATGCTCCAGCCCACTATACTTACAGCTGCCTTGATAGGTTACTGATCTCAGAGGACCTCACAGTTGAGATACTGGATACTCGAATACTGGGTAGATTCCTCTCTGACCATGCACCGTTGCCTTAGAAGTGGGGGGGGGGGGCAGAACTATGCCTACATTTTATGATTGTTTGAAATTGACAAATTGATGAGCAATTGTGGAGTGAATCTTTGAGATTTTGGATAAATAAATGATACAAAATAAAAAGGGAAATAACAAATAAAATATATTCTATATTTTTTTCCTTTGGCCACATATGTCGAGAAAAATATGTATGAGAAGTTTATGAACTATTGATGTATACGCAGGGTTTCCAAGGGCTTAACCTCTAGAAATAGTTTTGCCCTGCCATAGGAACCATAACTGGAAAACAGGGGGGTCCTTTTTTATATAGTTCCTGGGAACCCCCACCAGGAGCGAATGTACTTCCTTATTTTGTGTTTCTCTTAATGAGAACAAGTTAAAAAACAAATAACATAGCTGGTGAATTTCAATGTTTTTTTGTTAAGTTGTGTTATGTGTTTTTGTTAATCACACTATCACCCACAAAGGTATCCTAGTGCAGAGCAGGTGTGTGTGCCTAGCTCTGCCTATGGGAGGTTGGTTAATTGAAAAGCCAGATCTTCTGCTTCTTGAGGAATTCAGGGAGAGGAGGAGGCTCTTATGTAGAGTGGGAGCTTGTTTCATGCTTTAGGATCAATGTAAGAGAACATCTGTCCCTCTGATCTGGTGCTGTATATGCTTGGAATGTGTAAGTTGAGGAGCCCTGCAGAGCAGAGGTGTCGGTGTAATTGGTGGAAGGAGATGCTACTGTTCAGGTAGGTGGAGCCTGAGTTTTGTAGTGCCTTGAATGTGTGTGAGGAGTTTGAATTTAGCACGTTTGTGTGTATCTGTAATCAGTGTCTTTCCTTGTTGTGTGATGTAAATTCTGTGTGGGAGGTTTAGGATGAGTCTGGCTGCCGGATTCTGGACGGTTTGTAGTCTTCTAGTGAGTTGCGGTGTAGAGGGTGTTTGCAATCTCCAACTTGCTGTTGCCTCATAAATAAAACACACAATATGGACGGAATGTTGCCCCCAGTCACAGATCTGGGTTTAATCCATCGTTATTTTGCTCACCATGCCACCCCAGTTCAGACATGGCCATATGCAAATCAGTCTTGACCCCGTGCCTCATGGGAACTGCCCAGCCCGAACTGCCAAGCCATGTCTTCCCTGTAAATGTAAATGTATTGCAACTTATATAGCGCACGTATCACCCGAAGGCATCAAGGCGCTTGCTTAGGGAACCCGTCCTGGTATTCCCCTGTGAGATACCCCGGCAGGGTATCCACAAGGTGAAAGCCAGGCATCCCGCCGCGAGGGGCCGTAGTGGAGATTAAGCAAGCTATTGCCCAGAGTCGCAGAGTGTGACCCCGTGAGTCGAGTAGGCACCGGAGCGAGAATTGTCGAGTCCGTGTAATTTTTGAGCCCGAGACCCGCCGAGGCGGGGAATCGAACCCTGGTCCACGGCCGATCTCAGCTTCCGGGTCTGCCGCCTCTAACCACTGAGCCACGCTTCTCCACCCTGGACCGGAATCAAGCATCATAGGACCGGTTTCTGGCTATCAGCCATCACCAGCCAGGATAGCTTGACTCCAGTGGCGTAGTGAGCACGGGACCCACGTCTGGGCATACCCTTCCCACATAGGGCAAACAGCAAAACACACAAGATGTTTTGCTGTTGACTCATAAGTGACAGTTTTTCTAGTGTTGCTTGGGAGCCGTTTGAAAATCTTCATCAGCATCTTCAGGGTGTGGATGTAGGATGCAGTGATGGCGTTGACTTGCGCTGCTATGTCCAGTTTTCTGTCAATGATTATTCCAAGGTTGCTGGCATGGGATTTGGGTGTGAGGGTGGGTCCAAGTTTGGCCTGCCACCAGTTGGAGTCCATGGTGAGATGTTCTTGTTTATTCACTACACACGTCTAGCCGATGTTGAGCTTGAGACTGTTGGTTTTCACCCAGTTAGCGAGTTCAGTCATGTTGACGGTGAGTTTGTTTCTTGTGTTGGGCTCTTGCCCGAGAAGGAGA
Source organism: Lissotriton helveticus (assembly GCF_964261635.1). Lineage (NCBI taxonomy): Eukaryota > Metazoa > Chordata > Amphibia > Caudata > Salamandridae > Lissotriton > Lissotriton helveticus. The sequence continues at coordinate 416,977,704 of NC_136069.1, read as the reverse complement.
GTAAGAATTGCTTATCTTCTGCATCGGAGAATATGTGTATGTTGGGTGCATTGATGACATTCATGTACGCATTGGAGAGGGTGAGACTAAGCGATGAGTCTTGAGGCTTTCTGCAGATGAGTTATCAGGCTTATGAGGAGTAAGGTGCAGGATGACAGCTTGTGTTCCATCTGTTAAGAAGGAGCCGATCCAGTGGAGAGTGAGTCCTTGAATGCCAATTTCATGCAGGTGCCTGATGAAGATGGGTTCTAAGGCCATGTCAGATGCTGCAGAGATGTCCTGGAGAATGAGGGCTGCTGTGTCTCTTCAGTCAAGGATCATGCAGATGTTGTCTGGGGCAGCGATGAGTACTGTTTCTGTACTGTGGTTGGACCTGAATCTGGGATGCATGGCGTCGGGGAGCTGGTGGTTTGCTGAGGTGGTCAGTGAGGCGTAAGCTGATTTGTTTTTCTAAGACCTTTGCTGAGTATAGTAGGAGGGAGAAGGGTCTGTAGTTGGAAAGCGTGGCTGGGTCAGAGGATGATTTCCGCATGATGTGGCATATTTCCAGGTGTACAGGGGTGGGGCTGAGTCGATGGAGGTGTTGAGAATGGGTGTTAGTGCTTTGCTGATCGGTAGAAGTCCTTTGGTGAAGGCATGGTGAGGGCAAGGGTCAGGTAGAGTCCCTGAGAGGATAGTCTTCATGGTAGCAGGGATTTTGACTGTAGTGATTGCAGGCCACGAGGTATGGGGTCGTTCTTCGGCAGTGAAGAGAAGTTGAGTTGCAATGATGACAGGGTCTGGTTGAGGGTCAAAGTTGCTGTTTATGGAGGTGATTTTGTTACAGAAGAATTCCAAGCGTTTGTTGCAGCAGTCGTATTGGGTGGTGATGTTACTGGAAGCACAGGAGTCATTGTGAAGTCTTTGATGGTGGGTAAGATTTACCTGCTAATGTTAGTTCTGGTGTTGATGTGATCTGTAAGAGCTATGCGCTATGTGCTCCGTATCTGCTGGTGGTAGACTGATTTTAAGATGTCTTTATCTGCAGTGTCTCAACTTGTTCTCCATTTGTGTTCCAGTTGCTTGCAGTGGCATTTCTTCAGCCTTAGTTCCTCTACAAACCAGCTGGCCTGTGGTTGGGGTCTTGCTGTTGATTTGCTCTTGAAGGGGGCCAGGATGTCTGAGTATGCAGTGATCCAGCTATTGAGTTCCTTGATGACTTTCCGCACATCATTGGTGTGCTCGGGCAGGTGCTCGAGTCCAGTCCTCTTCTGAGAGGCTTTTCCAGCTGCAGCAGGTGGTTCTGGTGGTGATACGTCTGTTATGGTGTAGGATGTGTATGCTGAAATTGACGGGGACTTGGTCTGTCCAGGTTAAAGTTGCTGATTGAGGAGAAAATCAGGTCCTATACATGTCTGTCAGAGTGGCTGGCTTTGGTAATGTGGTGGGGGAGGCCAAGGTTTCTGAAGTTCTCTAGAAGGGCCGTGGAGTTTGGGTCAGTGCCGTCTTCTAGCTGAAAGATAAGGTTTCCAAAGGGGAGGAAGGTGCTGGCGTTGATGATGAGCTGTGCGACAAAATCTGTGATGTCGCTGGTGAAATAGGTGTGGGGTCATTGTGGTCTGCGTATGAGGGTTCTGCCCAGGGACAAGTTACCTGTGATGCTTATCTTGAATGTGCGGTTTTTCATGTTTGTGGTGGGGTGCACATGTAGGTGGTGCAGCTGATGGTGTCTTTGAATATAATGGCGACTCCACTTCCCGGCTTGTGCTGATGAGCTTGCCTAGTGATCTTGTAGCTGACACGGATAGCTGTAGCAATGTCCAGTGCCAAAGTTGGTTTTAGCCATGTTTCCTTGAGAAAGAGCAGGTCCGGAGCATGGTCATGCAGGTTCAATATCTCTGTAGCAAGTTTGGTGAGATCGCTGGTGTTGAGGAGGATGCATGCGACTGTGGAGTGTTGTTTAAATAGTAATTGGCCTGTGTGAGCATGTGAGTGGATCGTGTGATTGTTAGCGAGAGGGGTGCTGTTGGTGCATGAGTGGTGAGTGTAAGGTTTGGAAGAGTGCTTGAGAACTTGCAAGAGGCATATGTGAAAGTTCCTTCCGTTTTGTGCAGTCCAGTGTGGAAGTAGTGCGGAAAGCGGCCGCTGGGGTTAAGAGCATGGGGGAATACAGCAGGGTATCGGTGGGTAGGGGAAAATCAGAGTTCCTGGCTCTGGGCGCAGTCCAGGTGCAGACAAGCCTAGATGAGTTTGCCTTTGGTGTGGCTGCTGCACGCATCTGCGCAGCAGCCACCATTAAATAGTTCATGGAAGGAGTTTTTTTAACTTTAGTTTTAATCCTATTTCAACATATATCTATAATGTCACTTTAACCTTTGTTTTTTTCCTATGAACTTCTAGTTTCTTTTCTTGTAAGCCAAGATAATATTACTATATCTAACTATAATGTCACTTTAACTTTAGTGTGTGTGTGTGTGTTGTGTGTGCGTGTGTGTGTGTGTGTTGTGTGTGTGTGTTTGTGTGTGTGTGTGTGTGTGTGTGTGTATTCACTAAAAAAAAATGTTACAGGGACGTTATAGTTAGGGTCAGATTTACTCATACAAAACCAGAGAAATTCAGTCGTAATAGTTACCTGAGTTAACTATAACTCGCACCCGCACAATGCACGGCTGATGATCTCACATATTACTTATGACATGGTCGGTGACATCACTGATGACTTATGACATGGTCGGTGACATCACTGATGACATCACTGATGGCATCTCAAATGACATCACTAATGACATCATCCCGTGACTGTTTTTAAAACGTTCACGAGTGATAAATATATATACTACGGTGTATTGATGAATCAGTGGGTGTATGAGTGTCTGTATGGATGACTCAGTAGGTGCATGACTAACTGTATAAGTGAGTGATTAGGTGTCTCAGTAAATGCATAAGTGAATGACTGGTTGTGTAAATGAGTGTGTCTGTCAGTTGATATCTACATGGGTGTATGAGTGTGTTAGTGGGTACATGAATAGCTATATGGGTGATTCATTGATTGTATGGGCGTCTGTGTGTGAGTGAAGAGGTGTGTAACTGCCTGTATGGATGAGTGAGTGGGTCAGTCAGTGGCAGTATGGGGTACTGTGTGGGTTTCTCAGAAGCTGTATGGGTGAGTGAGTGTTTGTATGGCTGTGTCTGTGATTAACTGCATGTGGCGGGATGGGTGAGTAAGTGGGTATGTGAAAGGCAGTATAGGTAAGTCACGGGGTATATGAGTGACTATGCATGAGTGAGTGAATATGAGAGTGGCTTTATGGATGAGTGCGTGCTTCTGTCACTAACTGTATAGGTGAGTGAGTATGTGTTACTATTTGTATAAGTAAGTGGGTGTGTGTGTAGCTGTGTTTGGGTGAGTAAGTGACTGTGTTATTGACTGTATGGGTATCTAGGTGTGTGAGTAGTTCTATGGGTGACTCACTCAGTGTGTGAGTGCCTGTATGGGTATATGAGTGGATATGCCAATGGCTGAATGTGTCACCTATTGCTGCCACTGTGCTGAATATACCTTAGGAGCAATCTAAAAATACACAGGCGCGACAATGGCACTAACATCGCCCTACAGGGAATGCTCACAGGTAACTACAAAAGTATCAAAGCAGGCTATTCCCTACTGGGAGATAGGAGGAAGTAGGACTGGAAGACCACACAAATCAGGGGGAAATGTCCAGGCTTATCCCAACACTGGACGACCCTGGTTTTACTCCAGGACAAGACCTTGTGTTCTGGGTGTACAGGTTTCAATAACGGAAGAGAAGAAAGAGAAAAGAAACATTTATTAACTATTCTGTTATCAATAGGTCTAATCATACTGTGTAGTTTTCTTTGTGTCAATACTTTATTAACACTTGCCCCAAATCATCTTCCAATACACATGAGGATAAGGTAAAAAGAAAAAGACTAAAGGTTCTTCCCCTAGTAGCAGTAGATAAAGCTGTTCCACTGTTCCACAACTGTTCCAGAAAAACACTCACACAGTCCAGTGTTATACAACCACTGTAGTCTTCTTCAGTGCACTGACCTTTAAATGTACATGATAAAAAAAGGCACGGAACGAAATTTCGATAGTAAAGAGAATTGTAGACTAGACCAGTCTAACCACTCAGCTGGAGTCTCTGTGCGCAATGACCCTGGCGGTGCAACTCGCTGAGCACGGAGATCTAAGGCAGTTGCTTCTTCTAAGGCAGTCGGCTCCCCTAAGGCAGTCGGTTCCTCATCTCGTAAGGCTACGCCTCGCCGGGAGCCTCGGAAGCCCTCTCGTCAGGAAAGTCATGAACAAACAAAAAGCTAGACAGCTTCTTCCCAGATACGAAAACGGTACGTGACTCAGGGTCCAAAATACAACCGCGGGGTGGTCCTCTGACAAAGCGGAACTGCAAAGCCAAGCAGTGAGTCTGTGATGAGGAATGCTTATGTACGGCTCCAGTGCTCCTCCCCTGCCCATCATGATGCCTTGGAACATAGGTTTCATGCAAGGTTTAGGAAAACAAATGTGGGACAAGGATTTTGCCACAAAGATAACAGGTGACACATGGAGCGCAGAGGTTAACTCTAAGAAGAAAAGAGACCCTGCACTACCTGCGTGTTTGTTATAGGGATTACAGTCACCAGGCCAATACACGAGGTGTGAAAGTATTACTGAGTGAGTGGGTCTATGAGTGGCAGTATGGGTGAGCGAGTGGATGTGTGTGTAGATCTATAAATCAGTGAGTGGGTGTGTAAGTACTGGTATGGCTCTGTGAATGGGTTTGTGAATGGTTGTATGGGAGGGACAGTGGGTGGATAAAAGGTTCTATAGGGTTGTGAGTGGGTGCGTCAGAGATGCTGTGGATTATGTCATCACTGATGTCATTTTAGATGTCATCAGTGTTGTCACAGACCATGTCATGAATGATGTCATATCTTATGTGAGGTGATAAGCAGTGCATTGCAAGGGGGTACAAGTTATAGTTAGCTCAGGTAACTATAACAGTTGAATTTCAATGGTTTTGTATGAGTAAAATCTAACCCTAACTATAACGTCCCTTTAACCTGTGTTTTTTTGTGTGAATTTCTACTTTTTTTTAGTTCTATTTGCTAACTATAACGCCCTTGTAACCTTTGTTTTTTTCAGTGAATTTCTAAGGTTTTTTAAATGCTAATTCCTATCTATAGCGTCCCTGTAAGCTTTGACTTTTTTGTGACTTTCTAAGGTTTTTTAACTATCAGTCACGTTTGCAGAGTGGTGGGGAAAGGGGGCTGGCCTTCTGACCAGCTCTCAGGAATCGCGCTGCATAGGACTTACAGAAGGTACCAGGAGGGCTTCTTGACCGAAAAGGTCCCTCTGGAGCCAAAAGGGACTTTACCCCCCAACTAGTAGTGCGCCTGGAGTTACGTTTGTAGAGTGGTGGAGAAAAGGGGCGTAGCCTACGACAACTTCTCAGCAATCCTACTGTATGGGACTTCCTGGAGGTAACTGGTGGGGTCGTTGGCCCCCAAGGATATCCTTAGGGGTCAATTACCCTTCCTATTACCTCCAGTAAGTCCCATACAGCAGGATTGCTGAGAACTGATAGCAGGCCACTGCCCTTTCTCCACCACTCTGCAAACGCACCTCCTGATGCACTACTTTTAAGGGGATGAATTCCCTTGGCTATTGAGGGTCATTGGGGGCCAACAGGGCCAGACTGGGAACCAAAACCGGCCCTGCCAAGTGGGGGTTGTGGGTGCCGCCGAGCTCTTTGCCAGGGCCGGTTTTTGGCTGATTTTGTTACAGGGCCAATTTTGCAGCCCTGTAACAAAAACGGCCCCAAGGGGCCCCAAACTTGACCCCCCACCCTTGCGGCACACCAGGTGATTGCCCGGTGCCCGCTATGGCCAGTCCGGCCCTGAGGGCCAACTACCCCTCCTGTTACCTCCAGCAAGTCCCACACAGCGGGTTTGCTCAGAGGTTTTCGGTGACCACGCCCTCTTTCTCCTCCACTCTGCAAATAATAATAATCCACATTTGTAAAGCGCACAATCACCCTAAGGGTCTCTAGGCGCTGGGGGCCGTCAGGAAGATTAAGCAAGCTATTGCCCAGAGTCACATTGTGCCCGGTGCCCGGGTACGAACCGTGATTCCCAGATTCCGGAGTCAGTTGTCCTAGCCGCAGCACCACACCTCTTCCTGGCTCATTACTATTTGGGGGACGAAGTTCCCTTGGCTCTTGAGGGTCCTTAAGGGCCAACTACCCCTCCTGTTACCTCCAGCAAGTTCCACACAGCGGGTTTGCTGAGAGGTTTTCGGTGACCACTCCCTCTTTCTCCTCCACTCTGCAAACGCACCTCCTGGCACATTACTATTTGGGGGACGAAGTTCCCTTGGCTCTTGAGGGTCCGTAGTGGCCAACTAGCCCTCCTGTTAGCTCCAGTAAGTCCCACACAGCTGGATTGCTGAGAGGTGGTCAGAGGCCACGCCCCCTTTTCCCACCACACTGCAAATGCGCCTCCTGGCGCACTGCTGCTTGGGGGATGATGTTCACTTTAGTCCTGAGGCCCTTAGTTTGGACCAACACTGGGCAAGTGTCAGATCAAGGTAGGTACTGCCCTGCCAGCGGCAATGGGGCGGCTGGGTGTAGAGGTCACTGGCCAAATGTTAGTCAATGGAGTCTGGGGGCGTCCACAAGAGGTGCGGTTTGCAGGTAAATACAGCCGCGGTGCGTCCATTGGGGCGTAGGGGCGTAGCCCCACTAAGCCTGCCATGGACGTACCGAGGCAAGAAGTTGCGATAAAAACATTGCCTGTTGTCTTCAATCACTCAGTTCAAAAACAATCATAGCGCCACGAGAGGGATAATTTATTATGGTGCGGTCGGGTCTGGACTCGGAGTGCGCAGGGGGTGGGGGCAGGTCTGCTGCTGTGATTGACAGTCTCTGACTGCAGCAGGCCAGGAGCAGCACACTTTGCACATGAGAAATATTGGGCTGTGACTTGCCCGAGCATGCGCAGATGTGTCAAACACAGTGAGGCATAATAGTAGAGAGGGTCAAAAGGGGCCGGGGTGCTCTTTCAGCCGGGCCCCGGGTTTTACAAGGGCCTGCAGGGCGAGTACACAATGTGCTTCCCTGGCCAATCCTGGTGATGCATGCAGCACCAGGATTGGCTGGTCCACCACGCAACATCCATTATTGGATGCCGCGCGTGGGTGGGGGCAGATGCTCATGACTGTGGATAGATCTGGCCAACCACTGTGTGACTTCAGCATGAAGCCAGCAGTGATTGGCCATTCATTCGGGAGTCGCGCGTGCCGTCATGACGTTGTGTTTCTGTTTTAGTAGCCACTGCTCTGAGCCAGCAGCCGCCTGAGCCCAGCGGTTCACACTCCGTCACTCATCACACAGGTGGGTGCGTGCTGCTCATCAGTTTGAGGTTTGCTTCATTTTATTTCCAGCCCTCATTAAATCTAAAAATTGGACGTTTGGATATGCGCCCTTTCTGGTCTCACTGTGTATGACTCTGCCTGTTGTAAATGTTAACTCTAAGCCATCAAACAGTAAAACTGACCTTTCCTATCAAGTCATAAGTTTGGTCATTCGCACAACTATGGAATGGAATGGTACTGGTATTTATAAAGCGGTTACTAACCCTGACAAGGGTACTCCGGAGTGCCTGCAACTTTAAAAACGTCATCAAAGTCATCTGTTTAGTAAACTTTCTATCATCCAATTAATCATACATTGTTATCAAGTGTATAAAAAGTTTGTACTTTCTTCTATATGAGGCTACAAACGTGAAATACTCGTACTGCACACTGCCTTTAAGCGCGTGACTGGGCATATTAGACGAACATTTAACCCTCTTCACAACAAATGCGACTAAGCCGAAGACACTTCAGGACCTCTAATGGTGCTCGGGCTCGGAGGCGAGCGCAGTTGCAGCGGGTCGGCTGCCTGTGCCGGGGCCCTGACACTGCTAAATAATCTGTTGTGCAGAAAGGCCGGGGAGAGGCTGAACATTTTGTTGATGAAGGTGACCTTGTGGGTTCCTTGACTCTTTTCAGAAAAAGGGCTGCTATCAGAGGCTAGCTCTTAACAGTCACCTGTCTCCGAAAAAGTACCACCTTAAATACCACGGCAGGGCAAAGGGCTGATAATTGACTTGAAAAAATACATGATTCTTGCACAAAAAACACATTATTTCCGTTCAGTTAATATGTTTTGGTGTTGAAATGTACTGTCAATGGTTGGTGTTGTAATTAATCTTGTGTGGATATCTAGAGAAATGTCTTGGGATTCTGGATGCACCTCAAAAGGCCCAGGGATACCATGGGGGTATCAAGGATTGCCTAACAGTCACAATGCGACTAAGTGAGGGATAAGGTCTGGGGTGGATTTTGCAGTAAAGTGAGACGGTTTCTAAGTGATGTTTGTGTGTGTTTTAGTTTTGGCTAGTATTTTTCTTTACCTGTTAGCATTTTCTGTGTTTTTCCCTGCCACCCACCTAGGCCCAGTTTATGAATAGATGTCCAAAGGTCTCCAATGCCGTAACAGAAGCACTACATACCTTTTGGTAAATTGTCAGCTAGGGTACTCACTAAATTTTGCATTTCAGATCACCTGTTCCACTTTGAGAACAGTTAGGAGCACAAAAACAGGAGCATTCTCTTTGCATTTGATTTTAGAAGGTGTAGACAAATACAGAGGGCTACCATGGGCTTGGGCAAAAGCACTGGCAGAAAGTGGATATTTTTCCAGATTTAAGACCCCGGGCTAAGCTTCTAAATGCTATCAAAATCACACAGAGGTCTGGTAGCCTGAAAATGAGGGTAGTGGTAAGTGCATGTTTTTGGTATTGATACATTGGACAGGGCAACATTTCTCATTTCATGTGACTAACAAACACAAATATGTTAATACTTTATTATTTCCATTATTTACTGTAAACGTGGTAAAGGTAAGGCGTGGTTCCCAATGCTTTGTGAAGGCTATTTCCCAACTGCTGTGCAACTTCTTCTACTCTTAGAGCTGAGATTTCCATGAAAGTCTTATAGTCGGAATTCAGCACCTGAGCATAATAGGACGGAATGTATGAAGCTCTGTGGTTATACTGAATAAGCAGCTACCTATGTTATGCAATCTATTAATGTAATAACTGCACTTTCACAATTGCTTTATTAACCTTCCTGCTTTCTCAAATTTGCTTGAAAATGCACGATTTTTCTTCTTTTTTTCAAAATTTTCTTGGGGGGGTAACCCCCCCAAACCCCTCTTTTCGTGTTCGGGGTCGCTTGTTGCGCTCGCTCACTACCGTGCTGTATGCAAATCACTTTGCGCTTCACCACTTTCAAATGTCACCCACCGCCTCTGGGTAAGTACCCGCGGTTTCAGGGTATGAACTCCGGGGGTTAAAACAAGCACAGGGAGGGCTACAAGGTAGTGAAGGATTTGCAAGAGATATCTCTCCATGTTAGGATTTCTGGTGTGTCAAACAATATGCCCGTACTTGCCATTAGTAAAAGTGGTCAACACTGAGGAGTGAAAAAAGTGGTTACATTGCTTTTGGTGATTGTATGACAGTTACATTGTTCATTCTCAGTGGTGTGACCATTAGTGCTGTGATATAAATTGACAAGGCTCATAAAAAGTAATTTAGGGTGAATGTTTCACTGGTGTGTCTGTCTTGGGCCAACCTTAGTCCGCTGCCATCCCATGTTTTGTATGTGCCTAATTTACAACCCAAATAAGCATGTTCCAAGCAATTTATATGTTTCTTTTAAGTAAAAAAAAAAGTCCGAAATCTGCACCAATAGCTTTCCAACCTCGCAGATTTCTTCTTTTTTTAGATTCACAAACGTTTCGTAGGTAGTACCTGGAACTCTGTGGCAGTCGAAACGAGACTTCTAGGAAACTTATGTATTCTAATTTTTGTGTGTAAGGTTGTAGGTGCTACACACTTCAAGACATGTCGCGCAACGTAAATAATTTTACTCGCACTGAAAACATAAGTAAATGCATTGTCAAGTGTAATCCGAACTTTGTGAATTAAAGAAGTGGTTTGGAAATTGCCTTGTGAAAAAAGTGTAAGCCTGCAGCAGGCAGAACGTGTTATGAGGACGTCCGCCTCGGTGACACTCCACTGATCGCTGACAGACGCTCAGCAATCAGAGTTTTGATTGGGAGCACGCTTTTAGTGGTCATGTGGTGTCTGATGCTTGAATGGGTTATTTTCATACCACGTTCATCCTATTTCTGACTCGACCCTGCTCCATTAAAGCATTGTGCTCTGTGCCTTCAAACTTGCTTAAAATGGAGAATTTCTTATTGTACACAAGACTTTCGAAACCTTTCAATTACAAGGTAAGCGCTGTTTTAGTTGATGTCTTTTGATTATTTAAATGTAATTTCTCCGCAAGGGTGACTGTTGCGTTAGACATTAATGTGTGTGTGTGTTTGTGCGTGTGTGTGCGTGCGTGTGCGTGTGTGTGCGTGCGTGTAGTCTTCAGCAAGAGCCTGGTGCGGAACTTTTCATTTTGTTCTTGGCCAACACCAGATTGGCTTCGGTGACGCTCTTTGTCTTCTTGGATTTTAGTACAAGTTACGGTGAACACTGAGGTCTGGGCTAATCACTGAACAACCCTTTTATTTTAGCTGAATGTGTAAAAATGGATGAATTAATAAACAAGTAAACAAATAAATATACATGTGTCCAACGTTTTTCCCTGGAGTCCGCCTCCGGGGCTGCCGAATGTCATGACGCCTTGTCTGGATTTCACATCTCGCCTCTTCCTTCCACCGCACTACACACCTCTGCACACCTCACCGCCACTGCATTGTGTCGGGTGACGTCACAGTGGCGTTATTTAAGTGCCCGCACTCACTCGCATCACTGGGTAAAATGTATACTTAATGTTTTATATTGTAATTGATTTCTGTTTAAAAAAGAGGCTACACACAGACAAGCAGAGTTTCAGAACTCCGGCAGAATCAAATGTTAATTTATCTTGCATTAAATACTAATTTTAGAGCGATAGTTTGATGTTCCTAAAATGCGTTTTGAAAGTAAACACATTTTTATAATTCATTCATACATTTTGCACCGATGGCCAACTGTTAGGTGTGAATAGCAATTCGCGTTTACCACACGAAGACGCTACTCGTAAGACAGTTCTGTGCGACACAGGGGATCAATGTATACTGGAAGACAGGTGATAATATCAGGAGTCGGGGAAGTAGGGTAAAACGGTGGAACATTTGAAGAAAACATGTGACATAAAAATTTATTTTATACATGTTCTTGGACGGCTTGCCTTGGCACCCACCCTTCCAACAATCATGTTGCAACAATTTTTCCACATACTGTGCGGGTCAGATCAGCACTCTGTACAAACATTTAAGGAGCAAATGTGGACTAACGGCCAGAGCTGCTGACTTTGGAACTGGAGAACCACGTCCATGTCCCTGGGGCTGGTCAACATCCTGTGTTTCTGGGCAATTAACTCAATTAACCCTAGTTCACTCATCCAGTCAGACCTGCTGTCAGACATCAACGACCCTCAAGTCATGGGTAAGAATACTGGCGTAATACCTTGTGTCAGTTACATCCCATAAGCTAACTCCTTGCCTTGCATAGCGCACAAACCTCCCTAGAAACGCACCACAAATCACCTCACTTTTCACACTTCTTCCAACAGGCTACAGAGCAATCAACCCACTCGCACAGGCAGAGTAATCCCAAAACAATGGCAACTACACTCCAACCACGCTCCTGGTAAAACATTCCTCTATCACCAACAATCAATGTACAACCTTCATTTCTGCCGCCCGACACCACCACCACCTTAAAACAATCCAAACGGCACATTTGGACTCCCATTCTTCATAGGGCGTTTGAGAGCTACTGCCAGGGAACTCACAGCACAACAAGCCAAGCCAGTGTGAGAACAGTGGCATACAAAACTCAAATACCACTAAAAAAAATTTAATATGAACTATTCATTTAGAACCCAACAAAGACCAGAGGGAAGCACATAAGACATATATACATCCTCACGAAAATGTAATCTTTCCATTTTCTATAACACATGTAACCCAACATTTCTGTTTGTTTTTCATAGTCCTGCAGAAATACTTGTTTTATAGAATGTTTTTCGTAGAAATGATAAAATCTGAAAGTCAGGCAATTGCATGATACAATATTAGCAGGAATTGGGATGTTCATCTCTTATTTTATAAGAAGGTAGAACAGCGGATTTCATCATCATCATAATTACTTTATTGCGACTATTACAGTCATAAAAGCACATACAAAATTAAAACAAACAAAAATACATTTTCCATAACAGTGTACAATAAGACCTCGTGGTGACAGTGGCATATGTAAGGATACAGCGGATTTATGAATCATAATCAGTTTAAGTCTAACTAAAAGTAACTGTGCTAAGGCCTCTGTGTGTATTCCCAAAGAGGACAGGCGAAGATTTGGCAGCAGTGAGCTCTGCAGTTTTTTTCATTAATCATTTTTGTCAAATCTGACCATCCGCCATCGACATAGTCGGGCACTTGAGAATGACATAGGGGTGGATCCGCTACCGTATGTTTTTGTCTGAAGAATTACAAATGTATGCCATGGCTGAGTCGAGGGTAATGTGGGTAGACGCCGTCTAATCACTATTTTCATAGGGTGACGCCGTCTGCCCTGCCGCATAGCTGGCCTCTTTCAGTGGAGTGCCACGTTTCCGAAATTCACAGAAATATGCTGAACTCGTCCCGGTGTCAAAATGACACCGGGACACTTTTAGCAGCGCCTGCACATTGTCTGCTTTTGTTCCTAGTAGTAACATGCAGGCGGGGAAGGGACTTATCAGGTGCAAGTTGAGCCAATAATAAAGGCCGAAGTTAAGGGGCCATTAGGCCTCTTTTTAGGTCTAGCCTGGGCAGCGTATGTGCTGCCCTGCGAGGCATGCTGTATTCAGGTAGGGAGTTGAAGCTCCGCCCATTTTGCATCCATCTTTCCAATTGACTCCTGTTACTGTCCTTTTGAAATCATTGCTTTTGATTCATGAATAGGCTTAGTAGTCCCTTCTTAGTACTGCTGTGTCTACATTTGTAACCTCCCATAAGAACTGGACTTTTTACTTCTGTTGTTACACAGTCTGTTTTATCTACAGTCTTTGAGCACTATTTTCTTTAATGATTTTCCCCTATTCCACCCACGACGTGCTTTCCTACTACGAAGCACGCCGCCCGCTTTTATATTTTTATTAGCAATGGCAGCCGTTCTGCTTTAACTATAGCGGCCTCGCTTCTTTATTTATCTTATATGCCAGCGTAGTCTGCTTTAACTATAGTGGCCGCGCTCTGGAACCTTTGGTCTTTTTTTTGGGGGTGAAAGCGCCCCATATCGTGCTTTTTTACTTTAATGGTGGCCGCGCCCATTTCTTTAGACGCTGCTCACCGTATACAGCTTACAGGGAACCGCATCTAAAGAAAGAGGATCGTCCATCATTAAAGTGAAAAATATATTATAATATAATATAATATATATAAAATATTTGTTTCTGGACTTCACAAACAAATGTTTTTTTTTTTTTTTTTTGTAAAACCGCCCCATGCCCTGCTTTCACTTTAATGATGGCCGTGCCCCTTTCTTTAGTCACAGCTCGATGTAAGCTGAATATGGCGAGCAGCGTCACAGGGGCACGGCCACCATTAAAGTGGTCTCACATTTGGGAGAGTTTGGGCTATTGCCATTATTAGTGACATTGCCTTTTATGTATTTGTTGGTTTTCAAAACACATAAATGAAAGGCATTGTCATTTACAATGCCAATAGCTTGAACTCTCGCAAATGCTATACCTATTGCATTGCAAATGCTTGTTGTTGGAGGGCAGCTATCGGGAGGCTCACACCTAGATGCAATGGAGGGTAAACAAAGGCTCACATCTTATCACTTCTCAGGTACTTAAGAGAGGAATGCTTTTGACTTTGTTCAGTCCCTGTATCTAAGAGATATATATGCTTGCACTGTTGGAATGTCAGATTTGTTGGTCGCTCCAGTATTTACACATATAACAATTTAAAAACCACTATTTTGTTTTATTTCTTTGATAACACTTTTGCACTAGTAGTGCACTAGTAGTGCTAAAGCGCTATAAAAGAAGTAAAACTAAATAGTGGTATTTAAATTGTTTTTTGTGTATGTGTGATGTAAAATGCTCTGACACCCTGTATTAGGAGGAGCAGTGCCACTACTCATCCCAATGCAGGGTGTCAGAGCACTATACATCACATGTATAGATTATACATTGACAATAAATCATATGTGTTTACATTAATATAAAGTATGTGTTACATAAGACAGCGAGGGTTACAAGGTGTGGCAGCCACATGTCCTTCATACATCACTGTGTTATGTTAAAATGATTACCATTTTTGAACTGCAAGTAACAAGGGATCTCTGTCTTAAAAGCAGTAACACACTTACCTATTCACATAAAATAAAAATCTCTTCTGCGTGTTTCAAAATGTGCTTTGCAGGAGACATATTAACCCTTTATGCTACTTTGATTCCAAACTAGGACTAGGCAAAACACAGATCTCTCGAGCAAATACGTTATCCTCCAGAGTTATCTTACCATTACTATGATTCCCTGAGATTTAGCTTGCATAGAAAGATCTCTGCAGAAGGTACCTTAACCCCGTAAGATATTTTGAAATACAGACATTGCAACCAATTAAACAGAACCGATTAACCGCCACATTTCCCCTTCCTGTCAATTTTGTTTGTGGCAGAGTAAAAAAAAAAATTAATGTATAAGTTGGGGCCCAGAGTTTGCTTCCGAGTTGCATCAATATTTTGGCATAACCCCAATGCAAAAAGCCTAATTTCCTAAATATTGTAATGCACTCAAATGTACTCATGATAGGCCTGCTAAACATATGTGCGGTCTTAAGATCTGATGTCACTTCCTGTGAGGTCATGGTTTGTGATGCCACTTCCTGTGAAGCCACGTAAAAAGTACTTTGCTGTGATGTCACTTCCTGTGATATCACACACAGTGATGTTACTTCCTGTGATATCATGCAATATGATGTCACACCCATTCAGCCTAACTTGTTGAGTCTCCCCACTTCTTTTTCTAGGACTTTAGTCCGGCTTTTTATTCCAGAACAATAACACAAGATGGGAGCTATAATCTGATTGAGCACATTATGGCTACTGTAACTCTCTTCTTTCTGGTCTACCAATGGTCCACCTAGCCGCTACAGAGGCTGCTTTCCAAGCAGATACCCATTTGCTTTTTAGCAAACAACATTTTGGGTACATAACTCAGGTGCTCATTTCACCAAACTGACTCTTTAAAATTGCCTGCCTCATACTCAGAGCCCATCTAATATCAGGACCCTTACTACTTTACTGAGAAGTTGATGGTAAGAAATTGGATTAATAATTGGGGTGGTTAACTACCCACTTTAAGGAAAATCACAACCCATGTCAAGTTGAGCCCTCTAAGTCACTAAATTAATGAGCTCCCCCCTGATAGAACCGGAAGTATGAATTAAAAAAGTTTAAAGCCAAAATAGTACCAAAAAGCACAAAGCGCCATGATAGTCAATTGTTATTGTAGATCAAGACCAGGACCTAAGCACAATTTGAGACTGACTGTGATGGAGTATGGATCAAACAGACCAACCAGGTCCGTCCTACTCAAAGATCTTACCAACTGACTTGATTTTTATTCCAGAGAAATTATTATTTTCCCTTGGCCTGGTGGAGGACTTTAGGTCTGCCAGGCTGAGACTACTCCTTCCGCCATCCTTATAAATGACCGCCTACCTGGCAGTCATTTATAAAGGCATTTGCAGGAACCGCTGTCACAGCGGCTCCTGTCAATGCATTTTACTGTTTGCTGCAGGACTGCGTCGGAAGATCTCGGCCCTGCAGCAAACAGTATTCTTTTAAAAAATAAATCCCAAAATGGGAGATTTTTTAAAAAATGATAAAAAGCAGGGCTCCCCTCACCATGGGAGGCTTCTCTCATGGCGCGTGGAGCATTAGAATGGTTTTACTGCTCATTCAGCCTACTTTAGGCAGGGAAAAGATAACTTTCTTTCTTTTTTTTTTATTTAAAAATTTTTTTATTTAGAAGATTTTCTGATACAGTACAGTAGTAATGCATGGGGCTTGTGTAACCCCAGGTGTGCATCTAGGGCCGTCCACATCTCATTCTTAGCGTTGTGGCTAGGCGAGAGTTTCCCAGTGATGTTGTCTGCTCCTCTGAGGAAGGTGACCCAGTTTATCCAGCTCTTGAATGTTGCTTTGGCTGTGTCTTTCCAATTCGCTAATATGGTTTTTACTGCTGCGGTGCTTTAGGCTTCCCGTCTCCCTTTGGCAGTTCCAGCATGTGTCACTGTCTCTTATGCCTGCTTTTTCAAGTTTGGCAGGAGTCCAGAAGGCAAGACTTACTGTTGCTTAATATTTATTAAGATGTGACTTCACCGTTGAATTGGATCTTTAGTAAATACTAAAAAAAGTTGTTTTATAATTTGTCTAGTCTGTCCCATTTCTGAGATATAGTAGTTGTTTTTGAATCTGTACTCAGGTTCTCTACATAGAAAAGCTAGACCTGCCTTTGTGATAATAGCTTTTGGCTGCTCGTCACTGTAAGGACGTTAGCATTACATTTCTACATGTCCTACATTTAATATTGGAGCTTTGCAAATCTGCTAATGTTTTAGTTGTAAAACAACTGCCACGGCTTCGGGTAAAGTAAATGGTGATCAATCCTGCTTTGTTGACAGCCAGTACTTGTGTACTACGTTACTTGGTGGCCAACTGTTAAATACAATTCGTTGTTAAGTAGAGGTGCATTTTAGCTCCTCTGCTTTTCAATGTATGTGGAGTAGATTTGAACACAAATCTCTGCAGTATTAATAATTATGAACCAAGTATTTGAGTTATTTTCCTTCCCACAATAAAATATGCAAAAATGTAGTCCTACTTTACTAGAACCAGAGATCGAACTCTCTAGTCTCACACTCTGTTGTGAAGAAATGTATAGCTGACTCCTCTAAGGCTATGTGTATGGAGTTTGGGAGACCGAACACCTACAGGGACGTTCTTTTGAAAATAAGGTCACGTGGAATTAGTAAACATAAGTACTTGGGCTGTCTATTGGTGATGCCATTGAATGAAAGCAAGTAAAAGCATATTGGGTTAGAGGTTTACTTTGCTTCAATAGGAGATAAGGAGGGTAGGTCATTTGAAGTAGCACAAGTATCAAAATGTGTCCCATCAATGACTTTTGTATCCCTTATATGGTGGCCTATTGAGAAAGTTAACCCAGATTGGTTGGAAGGTCCAATTTGTATAGAAGCTTTGAATTCTAGCTATTTCATTATAAATCAATGAGAGAGAGAGGAAAATGAAATGAGTACACTCTTGATCCCCCTGTTAAACTAGTATAAACAACGAAAGAGTGTTGATTAACAAAAAGAAAGATATAGAGCATGGAAGAAAGGAAACAAATTCAATGATTTGTTTAGAAGGCCCTCACTCACCACCCTGGGTGGTGACGTGCTTCATCACTGGGCCCCACTGGGTGAAGCCGAATGCCTCCCCGGTGTGCTACAACGCCAGGTTTACTGCGGAGCTGGTTTTGTGAAACAGTAAGTGAAAAGTGGTGAAAATTAAAAATGACCAGACTGTGTCTTACAAAAAAAGTTTATTCAGTAGCCAATCTGACATATTAAAAGTATGTGTGGGGAATTTTACCAAATACATTTGTTTGGCTATTCCCACTCAAAACCAGCTCCGCAGTGTTGGTGAGTGAGGGCCTTCTAAACAAATCATTGAATTTGTTTCCTTTCTTCCATGCTCTATATCTTTCTTTTTGTGAATCAACACTCTTTCGTTCTAGCTATTTCAATCAATCAGGCTAACATTTTGTTCAAGAGTGGCAAATATGGTGTCGACTGAATGCCTCATGAAAAATTTGTTTGACTTGAAAATCATTTGGCCCAAGCTTTTTGTTGAATTTAGTATCAGAGATGGGGATCAAGATGATGGGTGAATTTGATGTTCGGGTTCTGAATGATTATTTTACACCCAGTGGTCATAGCAATGTTGCAAAACGTCCTTCTATGACCTGTCTGAAGGAAGCACTGTTACTTAGAATCCCGGCTACAGATTTTGAGCATCTAAATTGAATGTACACATAACACATATGAATATGGCAGCATGCCAAAGGGCTTAATCAGTGAATTGTTTTGACAGCTCATTTAATAAAAGACAAAAGATGTTTCTTAGAAATTAGTAATTCCCGTTGCACAATATAACAAGCAGATGAATGTGATGCTCTACCTTTACGCTATCAGTTTTGTAGAGATCACACTGACTCTGTAACCCATATGTTGTTTTCTAGTTATTGCCAGATGAAAGAGATAGCATAATAGAATACATCTGTGAAGATTATTTGTGATCAGCTATACATTTTATGTTTAAGCGTTATTGTCCTTTGACAAAATTTGTGCAGTTTATTGTTAACTCAATCAATCTTAATAAACTGTTATATTCATTGTGAATGTGTGTTGAGAACTTATTGAAGATTGAGTACATTGAAAGGGGAAAGAAGTAAACCTCATGCTGCCCCTCAGTGTGTTCTGGAACACTGCACTCAGCAAGTGACTGAGTGTTTGAGCTACCTGGACTGCTCTGGTATCTCTACGCTCACGATCAACTAAAGAGGCTTTCGGTGAACTGCCTGGAGCACTAGGTTTAAAGAGCATCCGCAGGTCTTTGGAATGCTGTCGGAGGGAGGATTAATTAGGGGTCACGGAGGTGGGGGGGCCTTGCAGGGCTCAGAGCCTGCACCGGGGAGTTGGAGAGAAAGAGCGCCGGGGACCTTAATTGACAGCTTAATTTGTAACCGGTGCTCCTGGAACGCTTGCTCTAAAAACAAAGACAAATATATGAGCCTCTGAGACTGTTCCTGAGTGCTTGTACAAGTTTTATTAGAAGACACAGCTTCTAGAAATATTCAATGATATCACAATAAATCACTTAGTACTTGGTCCTGCTCCTAGCATTCTCTTGAAAGTCGCTTGGACCAGTTTGGATTTACAAAATACAGTTGACAGCTGCTATGAGAGAGAGAATATACTTTAAGTACACTTGTGAGCTTTGAGGCAGATTGCATAGAAAAGGTTAAGCACATATCATTGGGTACACTCACCACTGCATACAAGTTATATCCTGCAAGTACAAGTTAAACACCTTGAATGCAGTGAAGATAAAACAAGGTCAGAGAAAACATAACATTTCAAATGGCGAAATATAACTTTGAATGCAATAAGGAAAAAGCATTTTCATACAGCAGAATATACAATAGAGGAGCAGAGCCTAAGTACATGAAACAAGGGCTATCTCGAGTAACCCCTGGGAAAAACTCCTGTCCGACACTCAAGTGCAGACGCGGAGTAGTTCAACGATATTCTTGCGGACCTCCTTTTTATATTGTGTTCAGGGGTCACGTCATCTCGCGCCACCTCGTACCATATACCCTTAAGGGTCACTCACGCCCCTTCCCGGTACCTTTCCCATCATAAGTGTAAAGGTTGCCCCTTTCTCGTAATTATGTGGCACGTACGCCAGTCTAGACTGAGTTCCTGGCATTTTGACTGGAGGTTTGTCATTAATATATCATACACAACACAAATGTGTTATTATTACTTTGAAGGATTCTATTCATGCGTTTATGTGCCAGTCTGTGATACTGATTTGCCACATTTGTCCTCATTTATCGGACTAGCTTTAGCTGTGGTGGGAACTTCCTCTTTCTCTGTTCGCAGCTTTCAGGTGGGGGCCTGGGGTGTGTTGCAAGATTAAGAAGAAACTTGATCCTTATCGTTCGTGAACCTAGCATACAGTAGGGTGGGGGCCTAATGAAGGAGTGCGAAGCCGCGCAGACAAGTGGAGCTGGGTGAAGCATGGGTCAGACCTGCTTTCTGCTTCTGCTTAAGCTGATAGAAAATGGCAGTGCTTAGGCCAACGTAACTGAGACCTAAAGTAGGACAATAGTAGGGCCTACACAGGGGTTCATGCTAGCTAAGTGATAAGAGTGTCCTAGGATAACTATGCCGTAAAATTATCTCCCTCTGTCATTCCCCCCTCTGGTTCATATTTGAACCAATCAAACATCATTAAACATCATACGAACTGCATACTTAGCTGGAGATGGGGGAAGTGGTCAGGGCGAGTTATAAAGAAGTAGTTCCTAAATCCTCATCTGTGGTGGGCCACTATGTACCGGGGCCTGGTACTGACTTCCAGAAGGGACCTGCGCTAAGTGAGAGTCAG
Source organism: Lissotriton helveticus (assembly GCF_964261635.1). Lineage (NCBI taxonomy): Eukaryota > Metazoa > Chordata > Amphibia > Caudata > Salamandridae > Lissotriton > Lissotriton helveticus. The sequence goes on along the minus strand of NC_136069.1, from coordinate 416,957,358 downwards.
GGATGGTACACTCTATGTTCAACACTGCTATCTCTACATCTTCCCCTTGTCCCCTGCGTATACCTGTGTACACACCTGTGTAGTTCATACCTTAATTTTCTAACATAATGCAACATAGTCTGTGTTCCAAAATACAACAGCAACAATACACATAGGGTAGGTATTACAAATTTTAGTACTGCAGACAGCCATGAAGGGATCCAGTCCAAGTTGGACCAATTAGCAAAAAGGTCTGCTTTTGCACCTCCGTCCTCATGCATCTCTTGTCCCAAATTGTCCAAGTTCTTAACGGCCTTTGTAAGTGTTACATTGTCCGCATCATCGGGCAATATCAAGGCACAGCAGAACGAATTTCCCATTCTGGTGCATCCACCACTATTCATCGCAATTAACTGGTCCAAAACATAGTGTTGTCTCAGAACCATGAGTCTCAAAGGTCGTAGTTCTTCTTCCACGGCGTTGAACCCATCACGGGTGTTGTTAACAAGCTGCATCAGTTCATATCTCGTTACTTGGAGCCATCGAGCATTGGCTTTGGTCTGGAACATGGGGATAACTCCCCCAAAGTAAAGTTCAGCATCGTTGAAATCTTCCGGAATCTCATGAAATGTGTCATCTGAGGAGTACTTTTTGACTTCTCCTTTTCGGTGGTGGAGCAGGGTGATATCACCTGCCACTGGGTGTGCATAGATGTGGGAAATGTTCGCTGCTGGGACGACGAGATACAATTCAGGCATCGTCACGATGGAACAAAGTTCTTGCCATTGGGGAGGCAGCTGCGAGTAGATATTTATTTCCGCAGGCCCAATAGATGTCCATGAGGATGGAGGTGCTGTACTTCAGGTTCGAATTAAAACTAGTGCTGTTGCAATTAGTATTCCAATACACAGAAACCGTTCCATTACCTAGGAAGCAAAGGAGGGGAGACTTTAGTTTGTATGCTTTTTTTTCCTACAATTGTGCTACCTAAGGAGGCTGCCTTACATATTAAGTCATGTGGACCATTCCACTTGTTGTTGAAATAAATGTTGGCCTTCAGGTGTAGAATTGGTCTCCACTGACAAGGGCATGTGTCATGGGTATTGTTACATCGGTGATGTTCGGGTGAGTGGCATTTCGATGGGGGTGTTGGGAAGGTGAAGTATCCTAGTGTTTCAAACTGATACTCCCAAACCTGCATCATGTCAGCAGACACTCCCATATCAAGGTAAACCTCCATTCCTTGTTAAATTCTACTGAATCAGAAACAACAGTGAATGTAACATACTGGTTATCCCACTCTGAGGCGCTTACTAATGCCTTATTTCCCCTTGCTGACTGGAGCTGAATCTGACCATGTATGCGGCAAGGGAACAGGTGTAGGAGACATTTGGCAGTGGGCGGTGGAATCTCTTCGGGAAAGATCAATTTATCAGGGTGAGATCAGGGGCCAAGTCCCAATCTGTGGGGTCTGCTTGGGATGAGGAAGGTGTCGAGGTGGGTGGTGCATAGGTGTCATAGCTACTGCTGGTGCTTATCACAGCGCTTGTTTACCAGGAAGTGTCTTGAATACTGAAAGCTCTGTGGTCGTGACAAATTTAACATTGCTAGTAGCTCCTCTCTCTCTCTGATCGCACTGCTAACCAGTGGAATGCTGCTACTGAAACTACAAACACAACAAAGAAAGTAATTACAAAAGTACTGTGAGAAGTTGGCCTGATAGGTGATGTTTCCAATTCTGGAACCACCTGTTATCAGACCAAACAATCCCTTATGGTGTCTGGTTGTAAGTCAACTTTATTAGACAAGCTATCCTAGGTGTAGCATGGACTAAGCAGCCTAAAGGCTTAACTTAAGAGGTCGTGTTAAGCGAGCTGTTTTACCACATACAATCCTGTAATATCAAATGAAAGGACACCACACAAGTATATATTATAAAAATATATGTGTTTATTACTAAAAACAATCCCCAGTATTCTTTATGAATAAAGGGGCACAAGCGTTAAATCAAAAGCACCGTTTAAACATATAAAGTTGCACAAATATGGATGAGGGCGAGGGGCCACTCAGACCATATACTAAACAAGTGGTATAAGAGATACCAATCGAGCAGTGGTTAGGCCTAGGGCCTAGGGAATCGCTGGGAGCAGTCGGGACAAGCAATGCTGAAGTCGGGAGAGGCCCACAGGATTCGGGTGCAGTGCGGAAAGCGCACGCATGCACCAATGTTAACCAATGGTGCGTAAAAGTTGTAAAGTTAAAGTTTAAGGACACTTCCGCTGAACCTAGAGGAACAAAACTTAAGACACAGACCCTAGAGATGTGTACCAGTGTGGGAACACCGGCGGAGCAAAGTTACCTCACCCACAGGAAGCGGGTGCACAGGGTCGAAGTTGAGTCGGGTTTCGTCACGCAGGCTCTTGGTGCTTGAAGCTGAAAGGGCTGCAGGCGGGGTGAAAGAGAAGTGTCCGGTGGAGTCCAAGGGTGGACTCAAGTCGAAAAGTACCTGAAAGCAGAGGGGACAGAGTCTGGGTCACTCAGCAGTGACCAGGGTGGAACCAGGACGGAACCAGGCAATGTCGGGCGCAATCAGGTGGTCGTCGAGGAGCTTCTCTCCGCTGTCACGTGGGCTCTGGGGCATCTACGACGTCCAGGAGCAGGTCACGATCTGTCCCACGCAGGCTCTCGCCGTCGGCGCTGTCGGCTTCAAGATTGGAGCAAATAAAACTTGGCAAAAGCAATCCACGCGGAACCGGGAGATTGCTTCTCACTCGAACCAGGAGGGTCAGAGTGGGGGCTCCTTTTCAGGGGAGCTGGTGCAAATCTGGAGCAACCAGAATCGCAGATCGAATTTCAAGTTTCGTCGGCACAGGGGCCACAAGCCGGCTGGCAAGTGACCGGGCCAACGCGTTGAGCCAAAAGAAGCAGAAGGGCCCCACGCAGCACTCGTCGAGTGTGGAGGGCTGAACTTCGGTGCAAGTGTGGCTCAGGGTTGGGGCTTCTCAAACCCCGGTGTACAGCTTCGAGGGTCACTCGTGGGCTGCACGGTCAGCGTCTCGTGGTCTTTTCAAGATGGCGTGCCCCATGCTTCCGGTCGCCTCCACGGGTCTCAGCTCTGCAGGGACTGTGGATCGGGCTGTTAGAAGGCAGGCAACCTTGATCTCGTCGATCTCTGTCGCTCGAGTTCCGGCGGGAACTGCAACAGAGCAGACGTCGATGGCTGGATGGTGCCTGTTTGCACAGGGTGGTCACTCCTTGACCACAAGGGAGATTCTTCGGGCTTCTACGTCGAGTAGGATGTCGAAGGGTCCAGAGTTTCGTTTCTTATGTTTCATCAGGATAATCTGAAGTGTCTTGGCACTGCTCCCACTCTTATTCGAATCTGGGGGGCTGGATTACCTGCTAGGTCCCCTCCTATGGGTGGGACCCAGGAAGTGGGTGGATACACCCCCTTCCTTTGATCCAGGCCGCCCTGGCACGAGGGCTGGAGTGCCCCAGAACCGGTTTGGCCGGATTATGCAAGGGGCAGCCTTGTGCGCCCCAAGCAGTGTCTGGTTTCTTTCAAACCTCCCTGCTACAATCCACTATCTCCTGTCTGGGGGGTGGTAACACCTCCCTGTGACAGGAAACCCTTTGTCCAGGCCCCATTTGGCTGAGTTTCGGTCAGCTTCAGGGGGTCAGACTCTTGTCTGTGGCAGAGGCATCCATTTTGTGGATCTAAGGTCCTTTTAGAAATTAACCGCATTTAAGTAAAGTAACATGTCTTACCCCTCTAGAGGGGTGGAATGCTATCCCCGTCGCCAGAACTGGCGAGGGGATAGTATTCCAAATCGTATGACACCTTACACGACATGTTTTGATAAAGCCAAACCAAAGTTGCTATATAACCGCGAGGATCATAAGGCGCTTAAGAGTATATGGTATGGCATTATCCTGAAACAGCTTAGGGAGTTGTTCCCGACAGCTGCAGACAGGCTCAGCTCATGCTAGAGCTCCATCTCACATTAAACCACGCACTCTGCCTCCAGGATTGATGAGGCCTTCCATAGGAGTGGCTCACAGGTTAATATGTGTCCAGATATAGGTTTAGATATAGGTATACTATATCTAAGTAAGGGGTGATTACACCACCTTACCCCAGCTGAGTGATCAGCCAGTTGTGTCAATTTAAGAACCAGCCAGGGGTGGCAAAAGATATGCTGCAGCCCCTGGTGGGCCTTGGTGGCCCCTATGCCCTGGGCACCTATAGTGCATTATACAGGGGCTGACAAGGAGTCCATTTCCAATTGTGGTATGTACCTAGGATACATGGAATCCATTTTACAGAGAGAGCAGATGGCCTGGGGCCCTGATTAGCAGGGAACCAGGTCAACTAAGTCAAAAAACCAGCTAAACACAGGCAAAAAATCTGGGGTAACCATAGTCAGGTAGCCACCTTCCAACACCCCCCCCCCCCAAACGAAAGGAGATAAGGCTATCCTTGGCCAGGTAAGCCTATATTGCCTGAGTGGCCATATAAGGAAGTACCTGCACTAGCATGGGTACCCCCTGTCTCATGGTCCACTAAGCAGTCCCTCACCCTTGGGTTATTAGAGGGTCTCCACCATAGGGAATCACTACCTGGGATGTGTTTATGCAAAGTTAAAGGCTGGTTTGGATATGGAGTATTGAAGTGAGGCTCTACTAATTTAGGGCTTAGCTTCCTCCAATTATCTTCCACCATTATTGCCTTTCTTTCTTTAACTGAGTTGCACTGTGCTCTCAGGGTCAGCCTCTGGCTACCTAAAGCTGGAGGCTGGGTCCCTCTGTTTGGCTTGCTGGAGGGACAGTTCAGGTTTGGGCCCTTTGGGTCCCAGGTTTGGCTGTGCCCAACAGAATCCATCTGTGGGAGGTCCCTAACTGTTTTTAAGGGGGCTCCCTCAGGAGTTTTTAAAGTTTTCACCTCACTAGGGCTACTAGTTTTGGTGCCCCTAATCTGTTGATGGGGTTGCTTTATTTGACAGGGGGCCCTCTGGGTCTCACTGTCCTTCTTGTCCTCTGCAGCCCTGGGCTGGCTAAGGCAAGGGAGAGAGGGGCAGGTTACCTGCTCCAGACTGGGTCCCACCTGAGAAGGGTCCACCGCCATCAGAGGCTCTGTCAGGCCAGGCCTAACAACCTCTGGGGCAGTTCCTTCATTAGGGGTAAGATCAGTTCCCTGAGGAGGCTGATCCTGTCCTAAAGTCTGGTGAGGGGGAGATTTCTCTTCCTCCTCCATGCTCTCAGTTTGTGTGGAGTTATCCATCATTTCAGGCTTCACAACACACATATCAGTTTGAGTTTGGGCTGTGACCATCACAGCCCCACCAACCTTTTCAGGAGGAGACTCAGTTTGGGTTTCTGCTGTTATCATAACAGCTTTGCTATTCTGTTCAGGAAGAACTTCTGCTAAAGATGGGGCAGAGAGTATCTCAGCCCTACCAACCTTTTCAGGAAGGACATCTTGAATTGGGGCTGTAGCTAGTACAGTCCCACTAACCTTTCCATTGGAATTCACCATTCTAGAATGGGTTTCCTGTTCAACCTCAGCCCAGGCTGAGATTTCTAAATCATTACCCAGTAGACAGTCCACAGGCAAGTTTGATGACATTGCCACTCTCTTTAGGCCAGTGACACCTCCCCAGCTGAGACTTACTACTGCCATGGGATGATTTGTTTGGATGCCATCAATGTTTGTTACCTGGTATGTGGCACCAGGTAAAAGTTGCTTAGAGGGGACTATACCATCAGCCACCATGGTGATGCTAGCCCCTGTGTCTCTAAAAGCCTCAACTCTCAAACCATTGATGATGGGTTCTTGTCTATATTTGCTCAAAGTATTTGGGCAATCAGAGAAGTTGGCAAACCCCATGCCAGTCTCATAAACAAGATCATTTGGTGATGGGGACCTGGATAGGCCAGGGTCCACCTGAGCTCCAAAAGTAAACCCACCCAGATTCCTGGGTGTGCTCCCACTTCCTGGGGGATTACTGCTGACAGTAACAGGAGGTGTTGGAGCTGGCTTTGGAGGTATATTTTCTTTATTGCCATTCTTGGGACAACAGTTGTCTGTTTTGTAATGCCCAACCTGTTTACAGACATGACAATAAGGCTTTTTATCTGTTGAAGAAGTGTCTTGGGACCCACCCCCATTCTTGGAGTTTTGGGGCCCTGGGGAAGTCTTTTCTTTATTTTTATCCCCACCCTTATCTTAAGGCTTGGTAGACTCCTTCTTCTGGTTACTGTACTGATTCTTAGGCCTAATCCTGGTTCTGACCCACTTGTCTGCCTTCTTTCCCAATTCTTGGGGAGAGGTCAGATCAGAGTCCACCAGGTGCTGGTGTAAGAGCTGGTTCTGACAATTACTTAGGATCTGCTCCCTCATAATCAAATTATACAATCCTGTGAAGTCATGCACTTTGCTGCCATGTAGCCAACCCTCCAGAGCCTTAGTAGCACAATCTACAAAATCAGTCCAGTCCTGTGTCTGTGTCTTCTGGGTGTCTCTGAACTTCAACCTGTACTGTTCAGTGGTTAAGCCAAACCCATCTATTAGGACACTCTTCAGGACCTTGTAATTGTTTGCATCCTCATGTCTGACAGTGAGGAGCTTATCTCTCCCTTTCTCTGAAAAGGAGTACCACAAGATTGCTGCCCACTGTTCCTCAGGAACCTGCTGTACCATGCAGGCTCTCTCAAGAGCAGTTATCCATTTGTGAATGTCATCCCCTTCCTTGTAGGGGGGCACAATCTTTGTCAGGTTTCTACTATCATAGGACCTGGGTTTCTCTTTAGGAATATTGCTGCCACCAGTGGCATCTAAGCCACACAATGTTTGCTCTCTTGCCAGGGCAAGTCTAGCTTGGGCCAGGGCTACCTCCTCCCTCTCTATCTGGAGTTTGACAGCTCTCATCCTGGCCTTATGCTCTAGCTTTTGAGAAGCAGTCATGCCTCTCTGAGATTCTCTTGAGGCACTAGAGTTATGAGAGTCCCCTGAAGGAGATCTCACTCTTCTGTTGCCTGGGAAAATGCTCTGGTGGGATCTGGGGAGGTGCTGGCCCTCTCCATTCCCCAGTAGGTCTAAGTTGGCCTGGCTAAGCCTGGCAACTTTACCTTGGTTAACCTCTAGTTACTGATCTTCAGGATCTTCTATGTCTGAACCATCCTCCTCCTCTTCCTCCTCTTCTTCTTCCTCCTCTGGGGTGATGTCAGTTACAGGGGGGTTCACTCCATCTCCTGATTCTAAGGGAGCTGCATTTCCCTTCTCTAAGTCATCCTGCTCTAGAATGGCTATCAGGATAGGACTGGTGGGACTTCTGGCCCTTTTTAACCCTCTTGATATGCACAAGGCAATCAAGTCCTTTCTGGTTAATTTGTCATAGCTGGAAGCTGCCTTGGTAAGGTCAACTGTCACAGGAGCAGACCCTGAGGCTTTTCCTGTGTCAGACATGACTCTAGTGTGGTGTAAGTGATGCACCTACCTACACTAAGTGTTTCCCTACTGTACCTTGCTAGTGAGTTGTAGTCAGGGTGTGCTAATCCCTTTAATCTACAACTACTAAGTTCAGTAGAACTTAAATATGCTAAGCTTTTGATTTATATGTACCTAGAGGTACTTGATGTGATATTTCAATTTGATAAAAGATTGCAATGGTAAAACAACAGCAAGCTCAAATCCGTACCGCTGCCACCAATGTGAGAAGTTGGCCTGATAGGTGATGTTTCCAATTCTGGAACCACCTGTTATCAGACCAAACAATCCCTTATGGTGTCTGGTTGTAAGTCAACCTTATTAGACAAGCTATCCTAGGGGTAGCATGGACTAAGCAGCCTAAAGGCTTAACTTAAGAGGTCGTGTTAAGCGAGCTGTTTTACCACATACAATCCTGTAATATCAAATGAAAGGACACCACACAAGTATATATTATAAAAATATATGTGTTTATTACTAAAAACAATCCCCAGTATTCTTTATGAATAAAGGGGCACAAGCGTTAAATCAAAAGCACCGTTTAAACATATAAAGTTGCACAAATATGGATGAGGGCGAGGGGCCACTCAGACCATATACTAAACAAGTGGTATAAGAGATACCAATCGAGCAGTGGTTAGGCCTAGGGCCTAGGGAATCGCTGGGAGCAGTCGGGACAAGCAATGCTGAAGTCGGGAGAGGCCCACAGGATTCGGGTGCAGTGCGGAAAGCGCACGCATGCACCAATGTTAACCAATGGTGCGTAAAAGTTGTAAAGTTAAAGTTTAAGGACACTTCCGCTGAACCTAGAGGAACAAAACTTAAGACACAGACCCTAGAGATGTGTACCAGTGTGGGAACACCGGCGGAGCAAAGTTACCTCACCCACAGGAAGCGGGTGCACAGGGTCGAAGTTGAGTCGGGTTTCGTCACGCAGGCTCTTGGTGCTTGAAGCTGAAAGGGCTGCAGGCGGGGTGAAAGAGAAGTGTCCGGTGGAGTCCAAAGGTGGACTCAAGTCGAAAAGTACCTGAAAGCAGAGGGGACAGAGTCTGGGTCACTCAGCAGTGACCAGGGTGGAACCAGGACGGAACCAGGCAATGTCGGGCGCAATCAGGTGGTCGTCGAGGAGCTTCTCTCCGCTGTCACGTGGGCTCTGGGGCATCTACGACGTCCAGGAGCAGGTCACGATCTGTCCCACGCAGGCTCTCGCCGTCGGCGCTGTCGGCTTCAAGATTGGAGCAAATAAAACTTGGCAAAAGCAATCCACGCGGAACCGGGAGATTGCTTCTCACTCGAACCAGGAGGGTCAGAGTGGGGGCTCCTTTTCAGGGGAGCTGGTGCAAATCTGGAGCAACCAGAATCGCAGATCGAATTTCAAGTTTCGTCGGCACAGGGGCCACAAGCCGGCTGGCAAGTGACCGGGCCAACGCGTTGAGCCAAAAGAAGCAGAAGGGCCCCACGCAGCACTCGTCGAGTGTGGAGGGCTGAACTTCGGTGCAAGTGTGGCTCAGGGTTGGGGCTTCTCAAACCCCGGTGTACAGCTTCGAGGGTCACTCGTGGGCTGCACGGTCAGCGTCTCGTGGTCTTTTCAAGATGGCGTGCCCCACGCTTCCGGTCGCCTCCACGGGTCTCAGCTCTGCAGGGACTGTGGATCGGGCTGTTAGAAGGCAGGCAACCTTGATCTCGTCGATCTCTGTCGCTCGAGTTCCGGCGGGAACTGCAACAGAGCAGACGTCGATGGCTGGATGGTGCCTGTTTGCACAGGGTGGTCACTCCTTGACCACAAGGGAGATTCTTCGGGCTTCTACGTCGAGTAGGATGTCGAAGGGTCCAGAGTTTCGTTTCTTATGTTTCATCAGGATAATCTGAAGTGTCTTGGCACTGCTCCCACTCTTATTCGAATCTGGGGGGCTGGATTACCTGCTAGGTCCCCTCCTATGGGTGGGACCCAGGAAGTGGGTGGATACACCCCCTTCCTTTGATCCAGGCCGCCCTGGCACGAGGGCTGGAGTGCCCCAGAACCGGTTTGGCCGGATTATGCAAGGGGCAGCCTTGTGCGCCCCAAGCAGTGTCTGGTTTCTTTCAAACCTCCCTGCTACAATCCACTATCTCCTGTCTGGGGGGTGGTAACACCTCCCTGTGACAGGAAACCCTTTGTCCAGGCCCCATTTGGCTGAGTTTCGGTCAGCTTCAGGGGGTCAGACTCTTGTCTGTGGCAGAGGCATCCATTTTGTGGATCTAAGGTCCTTTTAGAAATTAACCGCATTTAAGTAAAGTAACATGTCTTACCCCTCTAGAGGGGTGGAATGCTATCCCCGTCGCCAGAACTGGCGAGGGGATAGTATTCCAAATCGTATGACACCTTACACGACATGTTTTGATAAAGCCAAACCAAAGTTGCTATATAACCGCGAGGATCATAAGGCGCTTAAGAGTATATGGTATGGCATTATCCTGAAACAGCTTAGGGAGTTGTTCCCGACAGCTGCAGACAGGCTCAGCTCATGCTAGAGCTCCATCTCACATTAAACCACGCACTCTGCCTCCAGGATTGATGAGGCCTTCCATAGGAGTGGCTCACAGGTTAATATGTGTCCAGATATAGGTTTAGATATAGGTATACTATATCTAAGTAAGGGGTGATTACACCACCTTACCCCAGCTGAGTGATCAGCCAGTTGTGTCAATTTAAGAACCAGCCAGGGGTGGCAAAAGATATGCTGCAGCCCCTGGTGGGCCTTGGTGGCCCCTATGCCCTGGGCACCTATAGTGCATTATACAGGGGCTGACAAGGAGTCCATTTCCAATTGTGGTATGTACCTAGGATACATGGAATCCATTTTACAGAGAGAGCAGATGGCCTGGGGCCCTGATTAGCAGGGAACCAGGTCAACTAAGTCAAAAAACCAGCTAAACACAGGCAAAAAATCTGGGGTAACCATAGTCAGGTAGCCACCTTCCAACACCCCCCCCCCCCCCAACGAAAGGAGATAAGGCTATCCTTGGCCAGGTAAGCCTATATTGCCTGAGTGGCCATATAAGGAAGTACCTGCACTAGCATGGGTACCCCCTGTCTCATGGTCCACTAAGCAGTCCCTCACCCTTGGGTTATTAGAGGGTCTCCACCATAGGGAATCACTACCTGGGATGTGTTTATGCAAAGTTAAAGGCTGGTTTGGATACGGAGTATTGAAGTGAGGCTCTACTAATTTAGGGCTTAGCTTCCTCCAATTATCTTCCACCATTATTGCCTTTCTTTCTTTAACTGAGTTGCACTGTGCTCTCAGGGTCAGCCTCTGGCTACCTAAAGCTGGAGGCTGGGTCCCTCTGTTTGGCTTGCTGGAGGGACAGTTCAGGTTTGGGCCCTTTGGGTCCCAGGTTTGGCTGTGCCCAACAGAATCCATCTGTGGGAGGTCCCTAACTGTTTTTAAGGGGGCTCCCTCAGGAGTTTTTAAAGTTTTCACCTCACTAGGGCTACTAGTTTTGGTGCCCCTAATCTGTTGATGGGGTTGCTTTATTTGACAGGGGGCCCTCTGGGTCTCACTGTCCTTCTTGTCCTCTGCAGCCCTGGGCTGGCTAAGGCAAGGGAGAGAGGGGCAGGTTACCTGCTCCAGACTGGGTCCCACCTGAGAAGGGTCCACCGCCATCAGAGGCTCTGTCAGGCCAGGCCTAACAACCTCTGGGGCAGTTCCTTCATTAGGGGTAAGATCAGTTCCCTGAGGAGGCTGATCCTGTCCTAAAGTCTGGTGAGGGGGAGATTTCTCTTCCTCCTCCATGCTCTCAGTTTGTGTGGAGTTATCCATCATTTCAGGCTTCACAACACACATATCAGTTTGAGTTTGGGCTGTGACCATCACAGCCCCACCAACCTTTTCAGGAGGAGACTCAGTTTGGGTTTCTGCTGTTATCATAACAGCTTTGCTATTCTGTTCAGGAAGAACTTCTGCTAAAGATGGGGCAGAGAGTATCTCAGCCCTACCAACCTTTTCAGGAAGGACATCTTGAATTGGGGCTGTAGCTAGTACAGTCCCACTAACCTTTCCATTGGAATTCACCATTCTAGAATGGGTTTCCTGTTCAACCTCAGCCCAGGCTGAGATTTCTAAATCATTACCCAGTAGACAGTCCACAGGCAAGTTTGATGACATTGCCACTCTCTTTAGGCCAGTGACACCTCCCCAGCTGAGACTTACTACTGCCATGGGATGATTTGTTTGGATGCCATCAATGTTTGTTACCTGGTATGTGGCACCAGGTAAAAGTTGCTTAGAGGGGACTATACCATCAGCCACCATGGTGATGCTAGCCCCTGTGTCTCTAAAAGCCTCAACTCTCAAACCATTGATGATGGGTTCTTGTCTATATTTGCTCAAAGTATTTGGGCAATCAGAGAAGTTGGCAAACCCCATGCCAGTCTCATAAACAAGATCATTTGGTGATGGGGACCTGGATAGGCCAGGGTCCACCTGAGCTCCAAAAGTAAACCCACCCAGATTCCTGGGTGTGCTCCCACTTCCTGGGGGATTACTGCTGACAGTAACAGGAGGTGTTGGAGCTGGCTTTGGAGGTATATTTTCTTTATTGCCATTCTTGGGACAACAGTTGTCTGTTTTGTAATGCCCAACCTGTTTACAGACATGACAATAAGGCTTTTTCTCTGTTGAAGAAGTGTCTTGGGACCCACCCCCATTCTTGGAGTTTTGGGGCCCTGGGGAAGTCTTTTCTTTATTTTTATCCCCACCCTTATCTTAAGGCTTGGTAGACTCCTTCTTCTGGTTACTGTACTGATTCTTAGGCCTAATCCTGGTTCTGACCCACTTGTCTGCCTTCTTTCCCAATTCTTGGGGAGAGGTCAGATCAGAGTCCACCAGGTGCTGGTGTAAGAGCTGGTTCTGACAATTACTTAGGATCTGCTCCCTCATAATCAAATTATACAATCCTGTGAAGTCATGCACTTTGCTGCCATGTAGCCAACCCTCCAGAGCCTTAGTAGCACAATCTACAAAATCAGTCCAGTCCTGTGTCTGTGTCTTCTGGGTGTCTCTGAACTTCAACCTGTACTGTTCAGTGGTTAAGCCAAACCCATCTATTAGGACACTCTTCAGGACCTTGTAATTGTTTGCATCCTCATGTCTGACAGTGAGGAGCTTATCTCTCCCTTTCTCTGAAAAGGAGTACCACAAGATTGCTGCCCACTGTTCCTCAGGAACCTGCTGTACCATGCAGGCTCTCTCAAGAGCAGTTATCCATTTGTGAATGTCATCCCCTTCCTTGTAGGGGGGCACAATCTTTGTCAGGTTTCTACTATCATAGGACCTGGGTTTCTCTTTAGGAATATTGCTGCCACCAGTGGCATCTAAGCCACACAATGTTTGCTCTCTTGCCAGGGCAAGTCTAGCTTGGGCCAGGGCTACCTCCTCCCTCTCTATCTGGAGTTTGACAGCTCCCATCCTGGCCTTATGCTCTAGCTTTTGAGAAGCAGTCATGCCTCTCTAAGATTCTCTTGAGGCACTAGAGTTATGAGAGTCCCCTGAAAGAGATCTCACTCTTCTGTTGCCTGGGAAAATGCTCTGGTGGGATCTGGGGAGGTGCTGGCCCTCTCCATTCCCCAGTAGATCTAAGTTGGCCTGGCTAAGCCTGGCAACTTTACCTTGGTTAACCCCTAGTTACTGATCTTCAGGATCTTCTATGTCTGAACCATCCTCCTCCTCTTCCTCCTCTTCTTCTTCCTCCTCTGGAGTGATGTCAGTTACAGGGGGGTTCACTCCATCTCCTGATTCTAAGGGAGCTGCATTTCCCTTCTCTAAGTCATCCTGCTCTAGAATGGCTATCAGGATAGGACTGGTGGGACTTCTGGCCCTTTTTAACCCTCTTGATATGCACAAGGCAATCAAGTCCTTTCTGGTTAATTTGTCATAGCTGGAAGCTGCCTTGGTAAGGTCAACTGTCACAGGAGCAGACCCTGAGGCTTTTCCTGTGTCAGACATGACTCTAGTGTGGTGTAAGTGATGCACCTACCTACACTAAGTGTTTCCCTACTGTACCTTGCTAGTGAGTTGTAGTCAGGGTGTGCTAATCCCTTTAATCTACAACTACTAAGTTCAGTAGAACTTAAATATGCTAAGCTTTTGATTTATATGTACCTAGAGGTACTTGATGTGATATTTCAATTTGATAAAAGATTGCAATGGTAAAACAACAGCAAGCTCAAATCCGTACCGCTGCCACCAATGTGAGAAGTTGGCCTGATAGGTGATGTTTCCAATTCTGGAACCACCTGTTATCAGACCAAACAATCCCTTATGGTGTCTGGTTGTAAGTCAACCTTATTAGACAAGCTATCCTAGGGGTAGCATGGACTAAGCAGCCTAAAGGCTTAACTTAAGAGGTCGTGTTAAGCGAGCTGTTTTACCACATACAATCCTGTAATATCAAATGAAAGGACACCACACAAGTATATATTATAAAAATATATGTGTTTATTACTAAAAACAATCCCCAGTATTCTTTATGAATAAAGGGGCACAAGCGTTAAATCAAAAGCACCGTTTAAACATATAAAGTTGCACAAATATGGATGAGGGCGAGGGGCCACTCAGACCATATACTAAACAAGTGGTATAAGAGATACCAATCGAGCAGTGGTTAGGCCTAGGGCCTAGGGAATCGCTGGGAGCAGTCGGGACAAGCAATGCTGAAGTCGGGAGAGGCCCACGGGATTCGGGTGCAGTGCGGAAAGCGCACGCATGCACCAATGTTAACCAATGGTGCGTAAAAGTTGTAAAGTTAAAGTTTAAGGACACTTCCGCTGAACCTAGAGGAACAAAACTTAAGACACAGACCCTAGAGATGTGTACCAGTGTGGGAACACCGGCGGAGCAAAGTTACCTCACCCACAGGAAGCGGGTGCACAGGGTCGAAGTTGAGTCGGGTTTCGTCACGCAGGCTCTTGGTGCTTGAAGCTGAAAGGGCTGCAGGCGGGGTGAAAGAGAAGTGTCCGGTGGAGTCCAAGGGTGGACTCAAGTCGAAAAGTACCTGAAAGCAGAGGGGACAGAGTCTGGGTCACTCAGCAGGGACCAGGGTGGAACCAGGACGGAACCAGGCAATGTCGGGCGCAATCAGGTGGTCGTCGAGGAGCTTCTCTCCGCTGTCACGTGGGCTCTGGGGCATCTACGACGTCCAGGAGCAGGTCACGATCTGTCCCACGCAGGCTCTCGCCGTCGGCGCTGTCGGCTTCAAGATTGGAGCAAACAACACTTGGCAAAAGCAATCCACGCGGAACCGGGAGATTGCGTCTCACTCGAACCAGGAGGGTCAGAGTGGGGGCTCCTTTTCAGGGGAGCTGGTGCAAATTTGGAGCAACCAGAATCGCAGATCGAATTTCAAGTTTCGTCGGCACAGGGGCCACAAGCCGGCTGGCAAGTGACCGGGCCAACACGTTGAGCCAAAAGAAGCAGAAGGGCCCCACGCAGCACTCGTCGAGTGTGGAGGGCTGAACTTCGGTGCAAGTGTGGCTCAGGGTTGGGGCTTCTCAAACCTCGGTGTACAGCTTCGAGGGTCACTCGTGGGCTGCACGGTCAGCGTCTCGTGGTCTTTTCAAGATGGCGTGCCCCACGCTTCCGGTCGCCTCCACGGGTCTCAGCTCTGCAGGGACTGTGGATCGGGCTGTTAGAAGGCAGGCAAGCTTGATCTCGTCGATCTCTGTCGCTCGAGTTCTGGCGGGAACTGCAACAGAGCAGACGTCGATGGCTGGATGGTGCCTGTTTGCCCAGGGTGGTCACTCCTTGACCACAAGGGAGATTCTTCGGGCTTCTACGTCGAGTAGGATGTCGAAGGGTCCAGAGTTTCGTTTCTTATGTTTCATCAGGATAATCTGAAGTGTCTTGGCACTGCTCCCACTCTTATTCGAATCTGGGGGGCTGGATTACCTGCTAGAACTGGCGAGGGGATAGTATTCCAAATCGTATGACACCTTACACGACATGTTTTGATAAAGCCAAACCAAAGTTGCTATATAACCGCGAGGATCATAAGGCGCTTAAGAGTATATGGTATGGCATTATCCTGAAACAGCTTAGGGAGTTGTTCCCGACAGCTGCAGACAGGCTCAGCTCATGCTAGAGCTCCATCTCACATTAAACCACGCACTCTGCCTCCAGGATTGATGAGGCCTTCCATAGGAGTGGCTCACAGGTTAATATGTGTCCAGATATAGGTTTAGATATAGGTATACTATATCTAAGTAAGGGGTGATTACACCACCTTACCCCAGCTGAGTGATCAGCCAGTTGTGTCAATTTAAGAACCAGCCAGGGGTGGCAAAAGATATGCTGCAGCCCCTGGTAGGCCTTGGTGGCCCCTATGCCCTGGGCACCTATAGTGCATTATACAGGGGCTGACAAGGAGTCCATTTCCAATTGTGGTATGTACCTAGGATACATGGATCCTGGGGCCCTGATTAGCAGGGAACCAGGTCAACTAAGTCAAAAAACCAGCTAAACACAGGCAAAAAATCTGGGGTAACCATAGTCAGGTAGCCACCTTCCTACAAGTACATATCTTTGGCAGTGAAAATTTGACAGGTGAGGTGGGTCTGTCGCTGCATCTCAGTCCATAGACCATATGATCTTCATACTCTTGTCCTTGGAAAGTCTGTGGGTACATTTTTGGTCAATGTTCAGATCTTGGACGGTGACGGGTGGAACCTCAAAAAGTCCATTTACAAGTGTTCGTTGAATTTGAAGTCTCTCAACTTCCGGACTGCTTCTTATACAAAGATGTGTGTCCCAAAGCAGATAGGCGGAAGCTCATCAGAGATAGGACCCTTGTTATCTTTGTCTTCGATATCTGAATGGAAAGGAACTTTGGAGCACGCATTAGTGCACATAAAGTAACACATTTATCGCTTAACAATATCAGAAGAGGGCCCAGTGTCTTGTTTTACGTCTGGTGGAGAGAACAACCACATTCATTGATCTGTCAGTGACGAACTGGTGAGATGTGAGGTGATGATCAGAACTGGGAGTATTTCTGAGTGTGAACAGAAAGCAATGGGAAGGCCATAGAACCATTTCTTTCCAATTGGGGCACTTATTTTGCTTATTCTGGCTATGAGCAGGCCGTTGAGGTGCTCTCAAATACCATTGCTTTGGGGGTTATAGGCTGAAGTCAACTTATGTTTTACTCCTAACATTGTTGCACTTGTGTAAAGAAAAGTGGCGTTTGAAAAATGGCTGCCACTGTCACTGCGAGTCACTGCGAATGGCATCCATTAATCCTTAGTGACATATGACCTCATAAAGCAGGAATGTAGTTGCGGCCTTTGTGTCACAATGGACACATGGTCCGGCTACCACTACCATGACGTGTCTGTATTTGTGGCTTCTTGTCAAGCATGTCTACATAGTTAATGTGGAGCTCTCTAAAAAGGACCCTTGGGCCTTGGTATTGTTGAGGCTACTCTTTTTACAGTTGGATTAGTTGAATACTGTTGACAAATGAGGCATTGCTGAATTATGAGTTGCATATTCTCATATGCATTGGGGATGGACCACTCTGCTGCAAAGTGGTGGACATGATATCACGAGGGACGTGTGTAGGAAGGTGTAACTGAGCGGGGGCTATTTGCAAAAGCCTTCCTGTCATAGTCTGTCTGAAAATAAATGAAGTCTGAAACATCCCGTAGTACTATATAAAATCGGAAACATCCCGTAGTACTCCCCTCTCCTTCCACAGCTCTTTGTCTTCAGGTGGGGCACTTCCCTGTATCTCTCTAAGGCGCAGCTTTGCAATGAAATCATCGTGCTGTATATTATCAATAGCGTATGGGCATGATGGATCTTCTTGCACTGTTGAGGGTGCATTTTGGGCAAACAGAATGGGGGGGGGGGACACAGTCATATTGTGCTGGGGATAGAGATGGTCCATGTCTGGGCCTTCTGGCTGCTGCTTGTGCTGACTAATGTGATGGCAATGCTGTCTGCTGTACAATGTCTAGAGAGTCTTAGTAGTCATTCGGTAGTGCTCTTACTACTGCAGCTCCTGTACATCTCATCCCTTTTTCTTCATTAATGGTAGAAGAACCATCAACGAAGTACAAGTCAGATATACAACCACCTCTAAAGTCCGCCCATTCTAGTCTGACAATATTGTAATACTGAGCATTGCTTACTCACTGCATACGTCCTTTAACATTGGAATCTACTTCATATCTGCATTCATTTGCGTTTTCCTAGCACCGGGCATGTGTGAAGTAATAGCTGTACACAGCGGTGCATATCCGAAAACGTATTCCTCATCTCCTCTTATCCATCTGCACATACATATTCCTTACTAATTGTTTTACCAAACTGTGTGGTCCTAGGCCACTCATTTCTCTTGCTCATTTCCATAGACCAACGTATTTTTCCACAAGACCTTTTTCCTTCTTATCAATCTTATTGTTCGCTGCCCACTGCAGGAAGCCTGTTTCCTGTTTGGCTCTACGCCCAGAATATGCAGTTGGCCAGAAATGCTACTTATGAACGTGGCCCGAAAATAAAAAGAAAACCCTCAACTAGCATTTCAGTACTTTTTAATATCTGAAAACATGTGTTGTCTCTACTTGCAATATGCAAAATATACGTATTGCATTTTAAAATAAAGATGGCTTATTTGTAATGCACATGTTCACTCAGAATGGTATATTGATGATAAACAGCAGATCTCTATTGTATTCCTTGAATCCACCTTAGAAGGATGAAATGCTCAATAGACCTAGCAGCACATGATCTCGTGACTTATCGAGTCAAGGCTCTCACAAACCCAACCCATGTTGATTAGAGAGTAGTGGACCTATATTTATTTATCTGAAAAGAAATGTGATGCAAATAGCGTGCATCCCATTCCATTCTATCGTTTTATCTCTGGCTTGTGCCTGTGTCAGCTGATGCTGAATTTTTTTGAAGGTAGGAGTAAATCATTCTATTCAGTTGCTCAGTCTTGCAATATTTGGTGAAGTTTACAGTGTGAATTATAATTGATCATCCACATAGAGACATTTATATTCTTTTGAAACTGAAGAGGGCAGTCTTCAGGGTTACGATCAAACAATACGACATAACTTGAGGAATTTTTGTTTGACAGACATCATTCTGGTCGGTGGTGTATCAGGAATGGAGAAGGTCATTGTGCTGTTCTCATTGAAATATATTCTCATATTTATTTTGGCCATCAGATCACGTCCCAAGAGGTTTACTGGGGACTGTGGTGTGTAAAGTAGACGCTGTTGAATACGTTTACCTCCTATTTCTATTGGTACTGGCTCTGTGAAAGGGACCCTTAATATTGCCCCAGAGAAATCTAGTGTGTTTGCGCTCTGGTTGGAGATGGGCAGTGCCCCCTCCTTGATACAGGAGAATGTGGCACCTGTGTCAATCAAAAAACTATACGTGTTGTTGTTAATCGTGACATTCACAACTGGGTCCTCTCTAATGTTTGTGAGACATGACAACACGGGACACACTAGAGCTATCTGTGGGCTGTCCTAACTTGAACAACCTTCATCCTGGTACTGCTGGGTGGTGCCCTCTGAAACCGAATTGATGGGGGGAAGTACTGTAGCTACCTGTGATACAAGAGCTTGAGTCTGGGGCACCACGTGATACACAGGCATGTGTTGCTGAGGTAGCTGTTGTTGTATGTGATCTTTTGTTACCTGTGCGTTACCTCCTAGTACATTTAAGGCACCTTGTGGAAAATTAGTGACAGTAGTCACTTGACTCACTGGTGTAGCTAGCCTAACTGCATCAAGAGCCTTTGTTTTCTTTAATTTTTGCTGTTCTAGCTTAGCAGCTGCGTTCTCAATAGCTAATTGCCTTGTTTGTGACATTAGATATCCAATGTCTGAGACATCGGGAAACTTCCGGCGCAGTTTGTTCCATAGCGCTGATCTTATTTTATTGAAAGGATCACCATCTAATTTTGAATTAGTGGTGGAAAGCCATGTGTCGATGCGTGAAAACATATCCTCTGCATCCTTTCCAATCAGGGATGTGAGCAGGCTTTTCATATCCCAAATAGCCAATGACACACCTGTAGTGTCATTTTCAAAGGCTTGTATCCACTTCCCCGCACCCTCTGTGAGGGGTGGGAGTTCTTTCTTCATATTCTCTTTGTCCGTTAGGGACCAAGTGACTGAGATAGGGGGGTCATTGACCTCTTCGGACGGCAGGGGCAGCTGGTGTGTTACCCCTGTGGGTCTTGTGTTGCCATACCTGCGTGCGTATTTCTGCCAGACCCTTAGGCCTTGGCGCATGTAGGTGTAGTTCCAATCATCATCTCCTGCTTCCTGCAAGATACATTCTTCAGCAGTGGCCATTTGCTCTGGCTCAAAAGATCCTTCTCGGGGCCAGACATTCTTTTGAGATCCATTAGCCTTTGTCCAGTCTGCCAAGTTATCTGAGAATGGATTGACATAAAGGTCACTCCCTTCTCCAAGTATTACTATCTCATTTGGCGTCAGACCACTGGTCAATGGCTGTCTTGGCCTGTAAAGGGCAATGTTGTTCAGTTCTCTAGATCTTGCTGTACGCAGGCATGCTGTACCTGATACATCATATTCCTGTGGGATGTTCTCAGGTCGCCCTTCGTTACCTAACACTGCAATACTTTCTATCTCTCTTCTTCTCTGCCTTCTCCTCTTTTCTGCCTGTTCGAACATTTTTGGCAGATCTAAATTGTCTTGCTTAGCTGTGGTCTCTCTAGCCTACGTGGTATAACCACTGGAGGTGATTTCTGGGTGTTGTAATTAGCGTCTGAAGGTGAAGCTTGGGGCACACCTAAGTTGGCTGTGAGGGAGACTGCTGTGTTGCTCTGTGGTGTGGCTACACTTTGTGCTTCCTGATGTAAGTCTACCCATGGCCCTTGCTGCGATATGATAGTTGGGACCCCACCACTGTGTGGCCCTACCTCCTTCGCACCACTAGCTAATTCATTTGGTGCTTGTTGTTTCTGTTTACTAAAGTCACCCATCAGCTCAGTCATGCTATCCCCTATACTGGCTAGGTATAACGACAGTTGCTGGAGTGTTGCTGTATCACCTGTGGGGCTTCTTGAGTACTGTTTGTGTGACATGTCCCCTGCTTCTCTATCCATTCTTTGGCATAGGTCACTTTTTGCCCTCCACCTGCTAATGTCTCCCTCAGTTGCTACCTCAGAGGGACACTGTTCACTGTTTCTTTTTACTTCATTTAACTGTAGCAAGTCATCTTCCTTTCGCTTGGGACCAGTGTTAAGGGGCTGCCACTCATTCCAGTATGTCTGTATATCATAATGCTGATGGCTAGGGGATCGGAATGGGCCATAATGTCTTGTTCTTGGGGGATTATGGTCCTCTGTGAGGGATGTGGGTGCTGGGCGGTCAAGTCTGGGGAGTGGCATGTGGGAGCTGTGCTGTGAACCTCCAGAGGCCTCATTGCTCTCTTTGTTTTCTTCCTGCTGGGGGCTGCAGAGTTGGACACATCTCATCTTTATTGTCAATAGCGTGTCGATTTGACCTGGCATTCCTGATGCTGCTCCCTGCAGTACTGGGCTTTGGGAGCTTAGGGATAGCTGGCCTAATGTATTCTCTGGTCTACTGTCTTGTGAATTATCTGAGATGTCTGGGGCTGAGGCATCGTCATGGCCTATGGCTGTCTGGACATTTGATAAAAGTTCTAGTTCTAGGTCAGTCTTGATACTCTGTCCTGAATACATTTCATCTGCAGCATAGGCTGGTGGATGTGCTGTGGGTGTGGACATTATTCTTCTGTGTTGTGTGTT
Organism: Lissotriton helveticus; assembly: GCF_964261635.1. NCBI lineage: Eukaryota > Metazoa > Chordata > Amphibia > Caudata > Salamandridae > Lissotriton > Lissotriton helveticus. The sequence continues at coordinate 416,936,093 of NC_136069.1, read as the reverse complement.
GGCAGGGGTAAGAGTGTAACGCCACCGGGTGTTATTGTCAGCCTTACCGGCTGCAAGGATGTTATGTCAATTCCTAGGGCTGAGATTAGTGTCAAAATGACTGTACATGTCAGGGGTGAGACAGACTCAGGGGATGGTGCTGTATCTTCAGATAGGGCAACAACACAGCCGTTCACTATGTGTACCGTGATCTGTAGTCTTGGATCTTGTCTGGGCTGTCTGCTCATATCCTAGGGTTGTCTTTGGGCTGGGCAATCTGTGGCAGTGAATGTGGCAATACTAATCTCCTTTTATCATGCGGCTTTGTAAATATGCCCACATTTCTGGATAATGTGTTGTGGAAGGGTGTCTTTGTAAAAGTTCTGTGAGACTGGGTGATTGTTGCTGCTGTAGCTGGTCATGCAATTCGTGGGCGTGATGCTCACAAACCAGTGGAGCGAGGGTATTCTGTGAATCTCCCTGCCCCTCCAGGCAGTTGGTGCTTGGAGGAGGCGTTGTGAGTGAATGTTGGTGGGCGATATCAGGGCTTTCGCTATTTACTACACTACCTACTGACTGAAGTGTGAGTTGTGTGTTATCAGTGAGGGATGCATACGTTGGCACTGGGAGGCACAGTCTCACTATATGCAATGTAGATGCCCTTATCTCAGTACCCTGTGTGAGTGGGATTTCCAATAAGTCCCACGCTCTAGATATTAAGGAAATTTGACTTCTGTTAAATTTCCTAGGAGTTTGTGCGCTATCGTTCTGCACTGATACAATTTTATTGTCTAATATGTGCAGAACCACCTCAACTGGTTGTTGTCCGCTATGGCTCATCTGTACTTTCTTTGGTTATATGTACATATATGTACCGGACATCTGGCCGACCTCCTGTCAGTTGTTTCCGGGAGGGGGGCAGTTTACCACAAGCTCATCACTTAATGCTTCTATAATGACGGAATAAAATGCCTCTCTAATTTCTTCTTTTTCTGGGCCGTTGTAAATACCTTCTGGGGAATTGTCAGGGAATTGCAGGGCAGTAGGATGGTTACCAAAACAAGCCTCAAGGACCTTGCTGTGCGAAGGGTTGCAAGGCCACAATGATGTCACAATAGCAGGTACCTCTAGTCCTGGTAATGTCATAAAAATCTGCACGTGTATGGCGTGTGTAGTTTTGTATGTCCTATAGTCATGTATCCTGTTCATTTGTGTGGTATGTAGTTAAAAAAAAAAAGAAACACTTCATGCTATACTAAATGACACTCAGTCATCCAGAGAGCGCAGAGTACTGTATCCTCCCCCGTGAAGCCTGCAGTGCTCGTGGAGGGAGGGGGCTATCCTGAATGCCACGTGTGCACACAGGAGAGTAGAAGCATTAATAAAAAACAATATATCTATGACAATTGTGGTGCTCAATATGCTGTATTTTTGCAGAAACTCTTAGTTTATCAGTGGCAGATCAACACATGGGGATACATAAAAATGCATTTACAATCTCCCTAGTTATTGAATCTCACTAACAACCCAGTCTTTAATTGATGTTCACAAAATATTTGCAGCAGTATTTAGCGGGCCCTTACCCAAAAATAAAAGGATTGGTATGGGGCCACAATATTTACACAGTATATAATCAATCAAAGAATCAACATAGACAATCACAGTGAACGTAGATATCATTAGTATGGTCTCTCTACAGTCAGGCTCTGTGTCAGTCAGTGACTTCCAATACTCTGGCCATGAGAAAAAAAGAATAATAAAAACGAATTACTCTTTTGAACCTGATAAAAACTCTATACTCAGACACTAAGCAATAACATACAATCTTAAAAAAAGTACCTAATAATTAGCAGCCTTAGTACCTGTGTTTCAGAAAGAAAGAGCAATGTACAACAGCGCACGCAAAAAAGAGAAAAACACAGAGGGTACTTTTAACTGGCGAAAATACACTGGCTAAAATGATAAATGTTCCTGATCACACAGCAGGAATTTCCCTGGTCACACAGCAGGGACAAGCGGTGTCTGAAAATACCGTTAGCTACGCGGATCTTCAGATTAGCTTCTTCTCCATTAGTAATGAAATGGAGGCCCTCCCTTTCCTTATACAGAGAGGCACACTGACATGATAAATATTGGAAAGGCGACTACCCCAACCTCTCCCTTCCCCGTGGTGCTATATTCACAGGGGAACCCTTAAAATAAATGTTGGAAAGGCGACTACCCCAACCTTTCCCTTCCCTGTGGTGCTATATTCACAGGGGAACCTTCAAAATAAATGCTGGAAAGGCGACTACCCCAACCTTTCCCTTCCCTGTGGTGCTATATACACAGGTGAACCTTCAAAATAAATGTTGGAAAGGCGACTACCCCAACCTTTCCCTTCACTGTGGTGATATATTCACAGGGGAACCTGTAAATAAAATGTTGGAAAGGCGACTACCCCAACCTTTCCCTTCCCTGTGGTGCTATATACACAGGGGAACCTTCACTTGATAAATACTGAAAAGATGACTGCACCAATCTTTCCCTTCTCTGTAACCCTATATGTACAGAGGAACCCTTACAAAACAGACATATGCATTTGGAAGGCGCCAGACGCACCTTCCCTTCTCCGATAATCTAATAGACTTAGTCAGAGGTTCTCCCTTCAGAGATACAAACAAATGTCGAAAGAACTGCCACATGCATTCTCTCCTTCCCTGTATCGTATATGCAACAGGGGCTTCCTTTAACCGCTAAATAAATGCTGAATAAAAAAGCTAAATGTAAAAATAAGCGTTACAAAATGACAGATGCAATCCTTCTCAGTAACTACACGAGGCGCAGTAATAACATTCGTCTAATTATAGTAAGAGAAACACATACATCACGGTAATGACCTAACTGTCAGGCCCAGTCTCAGTTTCCACATAGCACACAATCCCTCCTTCTGCGCAAGATCAAATGGCAAAGTCAATAGACAGGGAGCATGGATAAACCGGCAGGAGAACTGCTGCGTCAGAACACTACACACCTTTCCTCCGCACCCAAGAGAGAGAGAACAATGGCAGCGACGGGCAGTCAATCGATATGATGCTTACCCATGCGCCGTGTTCCTCCCAATGGCCCGGTCGGAGAGGAGTGCAAATTGCTTAGCAGCCTCGTACTTCCTCCTTCAATCCAGATGCATCCTGTTCAGTTGACTTTAACCATCGCTTCGGGGTCACCAGGATGTCGGAGGGAGGATTAATTAGGGGTCACGGAGGTGGGGGGGCCTTGCAGGGCTCAGAGCCTGCACCGGGGAGTTGGAGAGAAAGAGAGCCGGGGACCTTAATTGACAGCTTAATTTGAAACCGATGCTCCTGGAACGCTTGCTCTAAAACCAAAGACAAATATATGAGCCTCTGTTACTGAGAGCTTGTACAAGTGTTATTAGAAGACACAGCTTCTAGAAATGTTCAATGATATCACAATAAATCACTTAGTACTTGGTCCTGCTCCTAGCATTCTCTTGAAAGTCGCTTGGACCAGTTTGGATTTACAAAATACAGTTGACAGCTGCTATGAGAGAGAGAATATACTTTAAGTACACTTGTGAGCTTTGAGGCAGATTGCATAGAAAAGGTTAAGCACATATCATTGGGTACACTCACCACTGCATACAAGTTATATCCTGCAAGTACAAGTTAAACACCTTGAATGCAGTGAAGATAAAACAAGGTCAGAGAAAACCCCGTGGTCCACGATCGTCGGGGTCCAGTCTGAGGGCGACGTAGGTGGACCACGGGTGCCGAGCGTCGAGGGCGGTGTGCCGAATACGCTTCCACCCCCCTCCTGAGACCCATGGTGTTTATTCATAACACCCTGAAAGTGCAGAAACGATCAGTAGAAGCCTCCTAAACCAGGAGTAATTAGGGATAAGTTTCTATTCCTAATTTTTTGCACTTTTTGACACCTTTTAATTTAATTTTTTCACATTCACGTCCGTAGGTTAGGGTGGGCCTTAGCGTGCCCATACCGCCGGGGTTTTTGCACACTCAGTCCTGATGAATTGCCGGGTAAATTAACACCGTTTCAATGGCAAGAAACATGTCGACAACTCTGTAGGAACCCACCACTCAATTAAAGTGGACTGGTCCCTCACATATATTTTTTAATTCCATTGTCTTTAGTGATCATTTAATAAAGTTTCTTCTTTGATACACTACTGACTTTTTTAACCTCCATCACTTACTAGTTTTCATTTTGCACGCAACACGCCCTCTACTCACCATCCCGCTCCGCAGTAATTCTGGCGTTGCAGCACACCAAAGAGACACTCGGTCTCTTTGGTGGGGCCCGATGATGAAGCATGTCATCACTAGGTGGAGAGTGAGGGCCTTCCTTGACATCCCAGTGTGGTTGTTCTGATGCTCCCGTGATTGGCATAGTCCTATCTACATGGACACTCTTCTTTTGGGTAAACAATACTGACACCAGGAACATAAAGTAAGTAAGTAAGTAAAATTTTTATTGCACAATTATTTAAAATCATTGCAATATGCACATACAGAAAATGACCTTTTAAGTAAAAAAGATGTATTCAAGTCTATTAAAAAAGGCAATAAAATTGATGGGTAGGGTAAAAGGGAAGGGAAAGCAGAAAAGCCAAGGGAATGTCACTTAGGGGGGTTAAAGTTCAAGCTTGCTCGGATGATAGAGTCGAGGAGTTAATTTCTGTAATGAATTTTACAAAGCGAGTCGCCAACTGTGGCGAGTCCCCCCTCATACATGCCTCAAGCGCTTCTTGATATGTCCTGATGCCTAGAAGAAGCCAAATTGGTCTCAGCCAGAATATTCTTTGCGCCAGAAGGCGATGGCAAATGCACAGAATGTGGATTAGGCTTTCCTCTCCCTGATTGCAAAAACGGCACTGAGAGGAGGCTTCTTTCTTGTATCCTTGGCCAAACTTGTATGCCTTCAACGGAATTAAGCCGAAACGAAATCTCATTAATTGATGTTTGATATACGGCTTCATTGCTGATGCGAGATAAGATGGAAGTGTTTTCGGGGCATATAGTTTGGCAGCCCAGGTGCCATGAAAAAGCTGAAGAACCTGTTGCATATCCGATTGGAACATAAAGATGACATCGGCAAGGACACTTACCCGAGTCGTACATTTATTGCAGCCCTGTTCTTTGTACCTACAGTTTATCTTGCACGCTTTTTCATTGAAATGTGCACAGCTCCTTGAAGGAAGAAACCAGACGCTGCAGTGATGAAGCAACGTGCCTGCATCCCCAGTCTGGTACAAAATGTACTGAGGACCTGATAGAAAGTGGCAAATCCCTCTTTTTGTGAACTGTCAGTTGAGCACTGCCAATTATGCTGTGATGATCAAGTGCCAGGACAGGGACTGCGGTAAAACGTATGCCTTAATCTGATCGCCCTGACCAACGCTTGGACCCCCATGCATGATGCTATTTGCATATTGTGTAGTTTGCACTTTTCTGCTTAACCCCTCCCATGCTGGTGACGAACCCCAGCCGTCACGCCCCGCGGTGGGCGTGTGCTGATGACGGCTGGGGTTCGTCACGGCCCCGCCCAATTCGTTTGTTTACAGCACAGGGGGAAAATCGCGGCCGCAGCGAAGGGGTTAAAGGCATCTGTGAGTCTATGAATAAATGCAAGACAGAGTGTTTGTAAATTACACTATTCAGCTATGCCATTGTGGCAGTGCATTGCAAGGAGGAGGAGCCAGGGTATTTGCCCCAAGCACGCTCTCTTCAGAACCCTGCGCTGCCACTGCTCGATGCATGAATGTATCAAAGGCCTTCCTGCTTTCAAAATGTGTTACAGTTGAGGTAACATCAGCTGCTACTAGGAGGTGTCCCAGGATATTGTTCCAGTTTGAACATGTGCTCAGACGCCCAGAAAACCAAAGATGGGCTCCACAAGATGTATGGTTCCAGGCCCCATAAAAGCGTCTGACAGGACTACACTGCTGAGCACTAATAATAATAATAATAATCCACATTTGTAAAGCGCACAATCACCCGTGAGGGTCTCTAGGCGCTGGGGGCCGTCGGGAAGATTAAGCAAGCTATTGCCCAGAGTCACATGGTGCTGGGCTAACCTGCCGCCGGAGCCGGGGATCGAACCGTGATCCCCAGATTCCAGCGTCAGTCGCCCTGGCCGCGGCGCCACACCTCTCCCTCGTGTGCGGCACTACAGTTTAAACAATATTTACTGCACTACAGTTTAAACAATATTTACTGCAATGTTGAAATGTGTGATTTGGGAAAGAGCCTCAAAGCATTTGAATTCCAATGCAGTTGCATGATATGTTCCGCGTGTGAGAAAGGCCCGCACTGGGGGTCGCTCTTTTAGCTTTAAGGCCCCTCAGCTTTGGAATTCGCTTCCGATGGTTTTACGTAGCACCTCTAATTTGCTTCAGTTCAGGAAGAGCCTAAAGACCTGGCTTTTTAACCTCTAGGCCTTTTGTTTTCTCCCTTTTTCTTTGCTGTGTGGTCTGTTATTTGTCTGTTGTGTTATTTACACTGAGCTGCCTGTGGAAAGCGCCGGGACACTCTTTTAGAGTAGCCGTGCGCTATATAAACACAATATAACATAACATAACATATGTCTGCAAAGAAAAGCTGTAAAACTGTTCCAGATCACACAGAACAGTCAGTAGGAGAAAAGTAATCGAAGAATACAGGCTGACACCATAGCAATGGTAGAAGCAGAATGCAAAAAATTAGAAGAAGCTGACATAATTGAATAGATGAAAAACTCCACTGCCTGGGTTTCCGTGATTAGTGTTACAAAAACGCAGCAAATACCCAGGACATGCCAGAGCATGTGTGGTTAAAAAAAAAAAAATCTAGAAAGAAAGACTCATTACTCCCACAATGGATGACAAAATGGCGGACCTCAATAGTCAAATTTTTTTTTCTAAGCTTGATCTAAATGTGGCCAATCACCAACCTCCACTACCCATTACGGTTTGCTTGATTATTACATATTCCTTGCACATGGGACTGTGTTGCTACAAGAAACCAAGGGCCATATGTATCAAGGCAAAATGGGTTCGCAAACGCCAAAATTCGCAGAATTTCGGCGTTTGCGAACCCATTTTCGCTAAATGGTATGTATGAAACATTTTTTGGTGCAAAATAAGGAATCGCTAAATTTGCCATTCCTTATTTTGCGATTGCATTTAAGGAATTGCAAATTTAGCGATTCCTTAAATGCAATGTATCAAGGAAAAAAACATTCCAAAATGCCATTAAGAATTCGCAAATTACCACCAACTTCTAGTTGGTGGTAAGTTGCGAATTCTTTTAAAAAAGCATTTTTGTAACAATCAAAAGGTGCCATGTGACGCTCATACATGCCCTTAGGGCATGTATGTGCGCCATAGGCCCACACATGTCATTTTCAGGGGTGCAGCAGGGTGTCCTTTGGACACCCCTGCACCCTTGAAAATATTCTCAATTTGCGATTAGCAAATTGCTAATTGCACATTCCCCCTTCATTCCTATGGGCCTCCTGGCCCATAGAAATGAATGGGAAATTATTCCTTAATTGCGATTAGCAATTTGCTAATCGCAATTAAGGAATTTTAAGGAATCGCTAAAAAGAAGCGATTTTCTACATACATACCATTTTGCGATTTCTAAATAGCGATTCCTTAAAAATCGCTATTTAGGAATCGCAAAACGGAATGTTGATACATATTGCCCCAAGCTTCAGAATAATATATAAGATATATAAGATATATCAGGATGCTGCCAAAGATGTTCTCACTGGGCTGCAAAGAGGGATCACCATAGGTGATGACCTGCTCATAGTGCTTGAAAATGAAGCACCGCAACACCTGAAAAAGTCTTGTCAGTGCTTTAGGATAATTGTTGGACCTAATACAAATTAATTTAATTTAATTTCATGCAAAACTGTATTTCATTTTTGTAGTATATCTTATGTGACAAGGTCCAGACACTGACCTCAAGAAGACATTCAGGCTGCTGCAAAGCCTGGGGGGGCTCAACTTCAGGGGCCAGTTTATTCTAAATACTAACAACCATTACCAAGTGAACTCTAATGCAAATGGACAGCATAACATTAAGAAGACTTGAAAGGATCAGAGATGCTCTGCTGGTGAATACATCAATCTACAAACATAGCAGAATTTACTAGGAACCTAAGTTAACGTCCTGGAAAGGAAAACAGCGGTTCCCAATAATTCATTCAAGCATTAACTATCACGTGTTTTGTCGTATATGGTAATATGTGTCCAGTTTGCCTATTGTTCTAAAGAGATAAAACGTCTCATTCACTAAATTCTGTAATTTTAAACAAATCAAACCATTCTATAAATGACAAAAGATAACTCAGAGAGCATTAAATCCTTAGTATATCAGTATATGTGTATCTTCACACAAGTAACACATCAATCGTGTTGGTTAACAATTAATTCGACAGAGCATGGTGCTGAATTTGCAGTGCACAGATAGAGAGTGAGTGGATGAATAGACAAATATCCTTCGTGCAAGACGGACCCAGGCTGGATCCGGTGTGAAATACAGAGCAGCGAGCAATATTTAATCAACAAGCCCCTTTTTGAGCTGCTCTGTAGATTCAGTCATGCGGCACATATTTCAATATGTGAATGGCCCCAGCCCCTGATGTTCCTTGCTCAAAAGCAAAGACCCTTCTGCTTGTAAGCAAAGAACTGACCATGTCAAACGTAGGGTTGCTTCAGAAAGGCATTAGATTGTTATTGCCAACCTGTCTGTCAGCCATGAGCATGACCACCAGGGCATTGTGCAAGCAAAAGTCAGCAAACTTGGCAACACACAAGTGACACTCTCAGAAAACTGCGAGATGGTCAGTGTTCTCTGGTGCTGACAACGAACACTCTCGATATTTTCAAGAAAAGAAAGGAACAGGCAAATTTGCACTTTCAGAGCTAGAAAAAATGCTTGCAGCTCCAGCTTTATCAGATCAGTTATTGATTAACAAGCTACTGCATTTCAAGCGTAAGAATTCTAGGAATATCTGAGTTGACTGTGAATCACACGTCAGAGGGCATCCTATCAGTAAACATCATAAAATCTAGCTTCCAGCTATCCAGGCATGTTGAGTTCATAGCTCAATACATCTGTAGCGGAAGGAACTTTTCAGGGTAATAACTGAGCACTGTGTATCTCCCAATTTATTGTTTATAGTGACAAAGAATAGTTGATGTCCATAGATCATTCAGGATTTCATCCAGGTGGCAGAATGGACACCAGTACATTAAAAGTATTGGTGGGTTGTGCATCGCATTTTGAATTTGTGTCTCATAATCCTTGATCTGTTTCTCATCCTTTCTGATGAACTGGCAACACTTACTGAACAAAGCGGAGCATAGCGGATGGCTGGGGTTATACCCTGTGTGGTTCCTCAATGTCCCATTTAAGATCCCGCTTGGCTCAACCTGTATCTGTAGTCTTCTAGCTTACTGTTGGAAGGAAAAGTAGTTGCAGTTCAATCTGCATATGGTAGACAGCTCTACCTAAAAATGTCATTGCTTGGTGAAATCCTAATGCCCCACACCTGCCTGTAAAAACTGTAATCTTCAGTGCCTACAACTTTGATGCACAATCCATAAAAGACTATTAGGTCAATATAGGATTTTGGAGGGCAGAATTCCCACCGTACATTGTGAGGCTTCTGCAATGTCAAACCTGTGGTTCCCGGCTTTATTTAGCGGTGGAATAACCTCCAGGTTTCTGCTGGTGCACCCATTACATAGCAGGGTCTCTGCATATTTTTCCTGTTTCCAGCCACCAGAAAAGGCAAGGTGGTTGTGAACATGAAAAACTAAAACATTTTCCACAAGCTTGGGTAAAATTCAAAGTGCCTCAGGGTCATTGCCATTTTTTACCTGAAACAAACTCCCACTTAGGGTATTTAATACTACTAAACAATATTTATGCAGAGCAGGCCACTACTGATATATTGTTGTATTCATCGTGTAAGCAAGCATCAATGGAATGCTCATGTGACTAAAATGTTGGTGGAATGCAAGGCGGCAGTTGCTGCTTAGCTGATTGGAGGGCTGGTCATGTTCGTTCTGGCTAATAAAGTAACTAATTTATTCAATGGTTCCTATCATTAATTGGAAAAGAAGGTCGTTTTAATGGCAATGAGAATGGGATGCACCGTTTGGAGGAATAGCCCGGACTGTTGATTGCCTTTCTAGACTGGCAACTAAAGTTACGCCGAAGAAGGAATCAAATAGAGTTCGCCTGATTATCTGGAAAAGTTATAAGGACTACTGTTCCTGAAGTGTGGTGAATGTCAAGGTCCATATTTTGGCCCTAGATTTGTCTACTTTGAGGCCAATCTGTGGGGTGAACTAATGTGTTGCGGGGAGCATTCAAGTGGGCTGGAGCCAGCTCTAGGTCAATGAAAGCGACATTTCTTGCTGGTACGTGAGGAAGCGTTTGAATGGCATGGTTGCACAGTTAGCCTAGTGCGAGCACGATGAGGGGCTGATACGGACCATTTGAGGAGTGTTCCGGTAAACCTACTTTGCTGAGTAGAGAGTTGAGCACGCCCATTAGCTCTGTGGAGTTTTGCACGGCTGCATGTTCCTGTGGGAATTGCTAAGCAATTATCACAGTGGCTACAACAATTAAATAAAATTGCATTAATGCATTGATTATTTGGCTTAACTTGCCAGACTTGCTGGTTATTGAAGATAGGAGTGCTGGGTTTTTTGATTCAATGGAATTTGTCCTTGAATCTGATTAGCTGTTTAACAAAGTTTCCTATGGAGGATTAAATAACTGTTCTGATTGGTGGAATGTTAAAGTGTTACGAAAGAACATTTCAGGTTTGGTATTTTGCATAATTAGTAGAAGCGTCACTAATGTAACAACTTTGAAGCTATGTAACGTTGAATCTGTGGAATTTTAAGATGGCAGTAACTACATTTTTTTATTTTATTTCATTTTTTTCCCACAAGTTCATATGTGTACTTTATACAAAGTTAAAAAGCTCTGTGTTTATGTAAGTAAATAAAGAAAACAAAATACATAGGCTGTTAAGGAAGTTCTCAGTGAGCTTTGGTGGTTAAAACTACAGTTTATTCCGACACCACCTACATTTTTGGCTAGTCCAGGTGAACCTATAATGCTATGGGAAGAATGGTGAGAGGCATTTGAACCCTACCTGGAGGCAATAGGAGATGATACGTTTATTACAAAGAGGAATTTAGCTATTTTAAAGCATAGTTTGGGAATGGAGGGCAGAAAGGTTTTTAAAAACATTGCTTGGTATTAGAAGTCATACAGAAGTGGTAGAGGATATGGAAGAAGAATGTGATGATGGATATATATATCTTCCATAAAAGCATTAGAGGAGAATTTTTCAGTGCCGTTGTGCAGACCAATTCCATAGAAATTGCTAGGTATGAAAGAACCTTCTTTGGAAAAATCAATTTCTGTATTTAAACTTATAGAGAACGCATCTGGTTATGTCGAAGAGTTGAAAACACGTGAGAGTGTTTGCAAACTTAAAATGGACACAGTTTTCAAATCCAAATTCAAAGGAAGTGAAAAAACAAAATTACTACATAGTAAAAATAAGAGTAATAGTAAAAATAAGATTTGTTGTAGATGAATTAGTATGAAATATATTGCAACATCAAGTAATTGTCCCGCTACAAAGGTGAAATGTTATGTGTTAGAAATCGGGACAGTTTGCAAGGGTTTACAATGAAGAGTGTGGAAATAAAAGTTCTGTGATTTTGTTACACTATGATGTTTGGAAAGAAAGAGTTGAACAGGAGTCAGACACTGATGATAACGTCGAGGTTTTAATGTTGTGTGAGGTACTGAATGCAATGGAAAAAAGAAACGGTGGTCACAAATGAGTTGTATCGTCCTAAATGTCAGGTGAATATATGTGACACAAAATTGTGTGAATGTGGGCAGATTCATGCTCACTATACACTTTTGACTGACAGAGAAACTTGGATGAGTTTAATTTGGATGAGTTTACATGAAATGACTATTGAACCAGCAGGTTATTGCAGTGGTATATTACAAATTATAGGGTATTTCCAGATAAAAATATTATAAAGTATTTCATGCAAAGTGTATGTAGTAGAAAGAGGGAGAATATTGATGGGATGGACAGAACAGCATGCATTAGGTATAATATTAGATCCCAATAAGAAGAAAAAGGTTTTGGTAACAGCTGAGGAAGGTACATTCAAATGGGGTAATGAATTCCCTAAGTTATTTGCACAAGATCTGGGATTATAAAAAATATGTATTCAAAAAATATTTTTTTTAAAAGATACTAAATCTATTGTACATAAAGTAAGAAGTGTTCCCATTGCATGAAGGGCTCCACTGAAAGAAGAACTGGAAAGATTGGGCAAGAATAACATTAAAAGAACCTATAAAGTCCTATAGTTCTAGTGCGCAAACCAAATAGCAAAATAAGAATGTTTATTGACTTAAGGGATTTAAACAACAATATTTGAGTGAAACGTCATCCTCTGCTTAAGAGTGGAGAATTATTTTCTGGTGTGAAAAAATGGTTACTAGTATTCCAATATGGATTTATCCAGTGCATAACATCAAATTCTATTGCATTCTACTTCCAAACATTTGACCTAATTTGTTACTCCTGAAGGAGCTTCTCGCTGTGTAATAATGCCATTTTGGGGTGGTGCTGCACCTGCTGTTTCTCAGAGGGTAATGCAAAAATTGTTGGGTGAGTTAGAGCAAGTGAAATATTTTCATGACTTTTTGATTTGGGGAAGTAACAAACAAGAACATGTTAAGATATTATGGCGTGCAGATAAGATATTAGAAGAAGCTGGTCTTACAGCGGAGTCAGAAAAATGTAAATTTGCAGTTCATGGGGTTGAGTATTTAAGACTTACTCTATCGAGTAAGGTTATTAAACTCAAACTAATATTGATGGACGCCATAGAAGATGCCCCATGTCCTAAAGATAAGGACCAAATCCTGTTTTTCTTGGGATTAGCAGAATGTTATGCTACATTTGTCAATCATTAAACTGACGGAGTGCAACCTATGAACAATTTGATGAAAAAAGGTTGGGAATATGAATTGTGAAAAGAATGTCAGGAAGCTTTCGAAGACATCAAAAAATGAATAGTAAATGCTGTAGAGTTTAAGCAATTTGATTTTAAAGATCATTCAATTATTGTAACAAATGTGAGCATGCATGGGCTGGGTGCTGTGTTGATGCAGTCAAACGAAGGTCAGGACAGATTGATAGCATTTTGTTCTAGGTCTTTGAAGGGGACTGAAATTAATTAGTCAACTATTGAGAAAAAAAGCAATGGCTTGTTGGTGGGGTGACCAACATTTCAGAAATGTTGTACAGGGCTCTGAGTTCGAAATAAGGACTGACCACAAACCATTGATTGATTTATTTACCACAAAAGGTTCAGGAAGGGCGATACCACACATTACCAAGTGATTGTTCAGGTTGCAAGAATACACATTTACCATGAGATATGTTCCTGGTATGAGAAATGTAAATGTGCACTGTTTATCACGATTGCTATTGTAGTGTGAAGATGAAGTGAAGGAGAATAATTGGGTAGTAGTAGATCTGGAACAAGTCAGTTTGGAAGCTATATCAGAGCAAACATGGAAAATTGAGGTGGAAAAACATGAAGGAATTCAGAAGATAACTGAATTATTACCTAGGGGATGGCCTACAGATTTTGACAAAAACAGTATGATATTGTAGGAAAGAGGAGTATTATGTGGTGTGAGTGTTAGACCTCACTGTGTAATACTATCACAATACCCCAAAGATGGTCCATGGATTCACACTAATAAATCCTTATCTCAGTCCTGGTAGTGTGGCAAAGAGCAGTCATGCTTTACCAGAGGAACATGTGTTAACACCTTGGCTGCTTGAGTTGATCTTCTGCTGTGCTGGGCCATAATGGAAATGTATGTGGTCATGACGAGCTCAGCTCGTCATGAGCACACAAGCACACGAGCACACGAGCTGAGCTCGTCATGAGCATCGAAGGGGTTAAGCATTTCAGAATGCCAATATGGGTGATAAGTAAATGATAGAAATTGAGAAAACTCCAATACCAATCTATAAAAATAGAGTTATTTTAATCTTAATTTAGACACCAACATATAATGCATAACTAATATTCCACCTGACTGGGTGTAATTAGCAGAGGGACGGCTGTTTCCTCCATTGGGAGGCATACCGAGGTAGTGCAGCCTTTGAAGCTCACAGCCTTAATGTGCCACCTCACCAGCCTGCTTGGGAGGAGATAGGTGTGACCTCCTTCCTGCCCAAACCTTTGTTCCCGACTCCTGGAAGTGATATCACTGCAGGAGGTCAGAATCCTGTCTTGGCAGCAGCAGGAGCGGGAAAGCATGGCTGTTCATCCACAATGATGCCAGCCAGAACACAGAAGCTGGGGCAACCTTTAAGGTTGCCACCTATGTGCATGCCACGTCACCCAGGGCACAAGATTCATATAAGGGGTTAGAAGGCTTGTTGTTTGATACCAAACATGACAAATTTTATGGGCAGCAGACTCCAGTTCACTATCAGAATCATAACCATCAGCATATGGAGCAAAAGGTAAAGTGGCCATACAAAAGGGGCGCTTTTCTACAGTTATAAACATGTTTGGTCAGATATTTCATATATGAATGGAATTCTTAGCGTGTTGGTGCAGTTGCTTTTATGAGCTAAATGGTTGTCTGCTTTGTAGGAGGGTCATGGGGGATGACTTTCTATGAAACACATAGTATGATAGATTTTTAGTGGCCAGGGTTGGGTCAAGAAGTTGAAATGTATTTCAGAGAGTGGGCAGGTTGTGTGTGAAGTGATTAAATCACATTTTGTGATGGAAACTCCTGTGATACCTGTGGAATTTCATGACTGATCTTATCGTAAATTGGGAATGGATGTATGTAAACCTTTTGAAGTGTCAGGATCAAGTAAGAAATATGCTATTGTATAAATGGACTATTATTATTTCAAGCGTCCAGAAATTTATTTAGTGAATAAAATAAAACTAATGTGATGATTGAGTTTTATAAAAAAAAATATTCCAAGGGAAGTATATCCAAAGGAGTTGCTTACGGACAATAGGCCACAATTTGTGTCAAAAGAGTTTGAAACATTTTAGAACAATGCGGTGTGTGATAAAAGAAATGCTGTGTATCATCCTCGTGATATTGGACTGGTCGAGAGATTTAATAGGTTTTTGGCAGAAAATATTCAACTTTCGGTGCTGAATGGTATTGATTGGAAAGAGGAGCTCAAGAAAATTGTGTGGAACTATAAAACAAAACCCACACTCAGTAACAGGAGAAACTCCTTTTAGTTTGTTAAAAGGTAGAAAGCCTTGAACAATGGCAGTGCCTGCGTGGGTGAATAAAGGAAGGGAAATGGAAAGTGGATGATGGTTGTGTAAGGAAAAAGGCTTTGGGAGAAACAGAAGAAATATTGAGTTGATATGGAAGATGTGAAATGTGCAAAGAATTTGAAGGTGGGAGATTTAGAATTTCTCCATTTAGATTAGGAATCTGTATAAATAGCACTAGGCATATATATATATATATATATATATATATATATATATATATATATATATATATATATATATATATTCACTGAAAAAAACATAGGTTTCAGGCCTTATATAGTTAGGAATTAGCATTTAAAAAACCTTTAAAATTCACTCAAAAAACTAAGTTTTAGGGGTGTTATAGTTAGCTGGACATTTCACTCATACAAAACCATTGAAATTGCTCCTATATAATTAGTTGCACTAACTATATTTCGCGCACCCGCAATCCACTGCTGATGATGTCACATATTACATCATTCATGACATGGTCAGTGACATCACTGATGACATCTTAAATGACATCACTGATGACATCACTGATGACATCATCCATGTGACAATCACATACACCTTTTCATACACTAGTAAAATCTTTCATCACTCTTCTAAAATACAGAGTATCATATTTGAATCCATTGTTACAGCAATACAAGTATCTAAAAACCCACTCAGTGATTCATAGATGTATACACACATCTAATCACTTACCTGTAGATTCACTCATACATGCTGTCAATGAACAATAGAACACTATCAAAAATACTTATACACCTAAATCGACATTACATACCAGCACACATCCTATACACATATGAAGTCATCCTACTCACTTATGCAAACAATGGATCATACTTACATATTTACTTAGCTACACACTTATACAAACACAACTTCATCTATTCATTTAGATAGTAAGTCATACTTAGTGAATTATAAAATCATTATTACAAGTATAAAGTTATCCATACAGTCACTCACACAATCATTGAGTCTTATGTATACTTATTTATATACAACTGACACATACACTGCCTTTTATTTTTCTAGTTTATTGGACATGTACCATTGAGAAATATATTTGCTCATCACCACACCCATAAAGATATTCACTCACCCAAACAACTGTTAGAACATGTAGTTTTAACTTCATATATCTAGTGAATCAACTATTCACACATCTTTGGGCAGTCACACACCCCCACCTAACCACACACACATTAACTCTCCCATACAAATACTCAGTTAACTAATCAATAACTAATATAGACTTTCACATAGCTAGTAACCAACTGGAGAACCAGTTTACACAACAACTGACAAAGTGATACAGATATTCAAACCGTTTTGTCACTATCCACTATATTTAGTGAGACACTATAAATTGGTCAAGTAAACAGTCAATTACACTGCTACTAAATCCTCCATCCAAATATTTATTTTTATATACCCACTCATTCTTCAATGCAAATTGCTATATATACAATGCATATTTAAATAACGAAGCAAACCACATTCACTGGATGATGTCATCAGTGATGTCATCAGTGATGTCACTGACCATGTCATGAATGATGTAATATGTGACATCATCAGCAGTGGATTGCGGGTGCGCGAAATATAGTTAGTACAACTAACTATATAGGAGCAATTTCAATGGTTTTGTATGAGTGAAATGTCCAGCTAACTATAACACCCCTAAAACTTATAGTTTTTTGAGTGAATTATAAAGGTTTTTTAAATGCTAATTCCTAACTATATAAGGCCTGAAACCTATGGTTTTTTCAGTGAATTCCAAAGGTTTTTTAAATGCTAATTCCTAACTATATAAGGCCTGAAACCTATGGTTTTTTCACAGATATATATATATATTCACTGAAAAAACCATAGGTTATAGACCATATATAGTTAGGAATTAGCATTTAAAAAACCTTATTTTACTCACACAAAACCATTGAAATTCCATATATAGTTAGTTGCACTAACTATATATCGCGCACCCGCAATCCACTGCTGATCATGTCACATATTACATCATTCATGACATGGTCAGTGACATCACTGATGACATCACTGATGACATCTCAAATGACATCACTGATGACATCTCATTTGACATCATTCTTGTGCTAATACGATGAACCTCTTCAGACTCTAATATAACCTTAGATACACTCAGTGTATACAGACACTCACACACTGTCACTCATCCATGGAGTTACTCACACACCTAGTCAGTCATGCAAAGAAACAATCTCACCTCCATTTCCTCAACTATACAGTTATACACACCTTACTTATTCAAACATATACTAACACATATTTACTCTCTTATACAATCCCTGATACAAGTTCACAATGATCCATACAGCCACTCACACATTCAGTGGCTCTCATGCACAGTTATTTATATATGCCAACTCTCACATGTACTGTGTTTTACATATGTACTTACTATGACATGTAGCATTGAGATATCCATTCACTCATCAATACACTCATGCACACAGTCAACCGCCCATGTAGCTGTTTCCACATGCACTCTTGAACTCATACACCTAGTAAATCAACTGCTCACACATCTATGCACAGAGTCACACACCTCCCAGCCACCCCCACACAAACTCAATCTCCCATACAAATACTTGGGCAACCAATCAATAACACATATAGCCTCTCGTATAGCTAATGATCAACACATGCAGCAGTTTACATCACAACAGACATACTGATGCACACATTCAGACAGTTTAGTCACTAACCCATGCATTTAGTACGACACATTTATTCACTCACTCATACAGTCAGTCACGCACCTACTAAATCCTTCATCCAGACACTTATACATCCACTCATTCTTCAATATATCAAACATATTTAAACTTTACAGAAACACACAGTCACTGGATGATGTCATCACTGATGTCATCAGTGATGTCATCAGTGATGTCATTTGAGATGTCATCAGTGATGTCATCAGTGATGTCACTGACCATGTCATGAATGATGTAATATGTGACATGATCAGCAGTGGATTGCGGGTGCGCGATATATAGTTAGTGCAACTAACTATATATGGAATTTCAATGGTTTTGTGTGAGTAAAATAAGGTTTTTTAAATGCTAATTCCTAACTATATATGGTCTATAACCTATGGTTTTTTCAGTGAATTTTCAAGGTTTTGTAAATGCTAATTCCTAACTATATATGGTCTATAACCTATGGTTTTTTCAGTGAATTTCAATGGTTTTTTAATAGCAAATATCATAAGCTGTCGAATGTCAAGTACGTGGTAAGTGAAAACATTTTCGTGTTTATGCACACTGATCTGCTTTGAATGGTGCCCCCCCCCCTCATTTCTATTAGGAGTACTCTCTCTTTGCAGATAGTGAAAGGTAGTTAACGCAGGCCTTTGCCCCCGTTGTAATCCGTCGTGCCTGCTTCTCTCTCCATTTGATTGATTGTTATCCAAGTATTTACTGTTTTAGAATTAGTTCTCTTTGGTTCATTCTCTATTTACAAACAAACACAGAGTCGCAATACTCTGTTTAGTCTTTGCAGATAACGAAAAATCGTGTAAAAAAAAAGAAAAGGAATCGAGCAAAATCAGTAGGCCACTAATGGGATCTCTTTTTGACCTCGCTAAAATAGAAACATTAGGAACAACCCCTCATGACAAATACAAAACTAGTGAGATGAACTGAACTCCACACAATGATGGCTGCAAAACAGCTCGGCTCCGCCACCCACCCCGCCCAAAATAACGATAAAGAGCGGCTGCCATGATTGGTTGCGGAATGGCCACGACGGAGCTACGAAATGATGCTGCTCTCATGCTAACCCCAGCTTCAGTCTGAAACATCCAGAAACACTGTAGACTACCAATTCGATCAGTTCCGGTAGCGCCCCAATGTAACCCGGTAGAGAAGAACTAGCCCTCCCCTCTTTGACTGATGGTTCTTGTTGCCTGTCCCTTCTGTTCTCATTTAACAGAACTATTTAGCCTGCTGAAAGGGGTTGTGTTCCGACCGCTGGTTGGTGGAGACATTTTGACTATATTCTGGACCTGCGTTGTCGCGTAATGCGTCATATGACGCGCCGCGTTAGCGCATCCGGAAGTCATCCGGGGCGCGCAGCGCGTAACGTAAGCATAACAAGTCATGTGACTTGTTAATAAAACTTTTCATTGGTTCATTTTACTTTTCTTATTCTAATGATGAAAGGCTTGGTCATATGACCTAAAAATTACGCTTTTCATTACTTCCGAACATTATTTTTTCTTAAATATATGTTATAATGTTCCAGGCTAATGTACTTTCCCGGAAATTTTACAACTGTCCTGCAAGTAAAATATATTCTTTTTTCGAGAAAAAGAGCGTTTCTTCGTCCCAAGATGGAGCCGTTGAGCAAAAGAGGGTCGACCTGCTGTCTTAGTCGCCGATACGCCTGAATATGAGATTCTTATCGATCACTTTATGTTGCAGGAATAGAAAACACAACAGCCCTTGACCATTTATCTTTACTGCGTTCCTTCGTATTATACCTTTTACCCTTCATGTAATTGGTCTGCTTTATTTCACTTGCCTTTTAATGATTCTAAAACAGTGACTATTATTACAAACTTTACCAATGTATATACTACTACCATGTTTTCTTTTAAAAACCTTTATTGTGAAAATTTCATTATACAAATACGAGCCTATAACCACGTGGGCCGGCCACGGAGCAAACTGTAATCGTATGTGATGAGTAGACATTTACACTGTAGAGGAACGTAACGGGCGGGCCATTAGGTTGCAAGAACTAAGGTGTCTAACAGTTACGGAATCGGTGGACGTACATTTTATAATTAAAATACGACAGGGCCAGTTACAATAAAATTATCTAGATATACATTTGCGGGCAAGTACCATGGGTGACGTTAATTCGAACTTTCAACAGTACAGTAATCAATAACACATCAGAACTTAATATCAATAGGGATGTCGAAATATTCAATCAATTCTCGTCCCCGCCCGCCATGTGCTTCAAAACTGCATACGTATCTCGTGATTTCAAGGTTCTGCAACCAGTACACAACAAGGAGTTACGAGTCCCATTTATTCCGGCGCCATTTTGGGCGAGGACGGGCAGGTCCAGGATATAGTCAAAATGTCTCTACCAACCATCGACTATGATGATGTTCATATGCTGTATTTATTAGAGTAACACTCATCTGTCCACATGAAATTAATTTGCCACAATCTAAACATGTCATTTTAATCTTTCCAAAGTTCTTCTAAATATTTGGGACCGTTTCCCTTGCCTCTGAAGCTCTCAGTGCCACTTCTTTGATGAATGTACTAGCAGGTCAGGGGTTCTCCTCCAAATGTCTCTTTTATGCAGCACTATAATTAATTGGTGCCACCTCTCCATATGACGATGCATGGTATAGTTACCACAACTATATTTTTTTTCGGTTCCTCTGGAGAGTTCATCGTGGCAGATGAAGCGTGTAACGTACCGGGCATTTACCTTTTTTTGCATGTACAGGAAAGGAAAAAAAAATCGAGCGTCCGAGTTCTAAGGTGTCCCAGGGCCATTTTAGTGGAGGACATGATACAGCGATAATGCCCTGGATAAGGACACTTCCTTCGGGCACCCCACGCCGTCTTTCGGCGCAGCATTGTAGGATGGCCACACCAGTGCGGCAACTTGCTAGACACCACCTCGGTGCCATCCGGATCTCGGCGCCCCACTGCAGATGAACTGCCTCCACATGGAGAAGCGGGAGAGGCTCGTTTGCGCCGCCTCCCCCCCCCCCTTCGGGCACCCCACGCCGACTTTCGGCGCAGCATTGTAGGATGGCCACACCAGTGCGGCAACTTGCTGGACACCACCTCGGTGCCAACCGAATCTCAGCGCCTTGTGTTGTCTTCCATTCCGAAAATATTGTTGGCAGCATTTTGAAAGGAAAGATAAACAGCCGTTTGTGGCCCTCACTACACCGTTCTCCTAGTGAGTCTCACATTGTTACATTTAGGAAGAATGTTGAAGAGTAGTATGTTGAAAATCTGAAGCCATTGTTATACAAACTCTCAACCAGCCTTGGATGGAAAAATCCTGAAGAATGTACAAACTGAAAACCAGTTTTTGTCTGTATAGCATCAGCAGCAACGCTTGAGTCAGCTTTGTGTGAAGCCGCCATTTTGATTCAATCAATAGCGTCCCCCTGCACACATTCAGGGACCTGGTCGTGTCTTCAGGTCAAACGGATTGTGGGACAAGATGCACAAAGGAAAAGGAAAAAAGTTCCGCCGGACCCCGGGAGGTGGCCGCCTATGTCATGGGCGATCTTAGGCCACACCAGGGCAATAGTGAAGCTGCAGCAGGTGCAAATAAGCTTCAGACAGTGTTACAAGCGCTGCTCAGAACTCTCAACTATGACACCACCTCGGTGCCATCCGGATCTCGGCGCCCCACTGCAGATGAAGTGCCTCTCAACTATGAAACCACCACTGTGACATCCGGATCTTGGCGCGTTGTGCTGCCTTCGGCCTATTCGCACATCGGTCCGCTACTGACGCCATCTCACAGGCTAATGGGGCGACCCACGCCGAGTTTCAGCATTGTAGGATGACCACACCAGTACAGCAACTTGCTAGACATCACCTCGGTGCCATCCGAATCTTGGCATCTCAACGCCTAGTGGTATCTTCCATACAGAAAATATTGTTACGCTACCTTTGGCCCCATTCGCACATCAGTCCGCAACTTAGACATCACCTCGGTGCCATCCGGATCTTGGCATCTCAGCGCCTTGTGGTGTCAGTCAGAAAATATTGTTGCGCTGCCTTTGGCCCCATTCGCACATCGGTCCGCTACTGACGCCATCTCACAGGCCAACAGGGCGCCCCACGCCGACTTTCAGCATTGTAGGATGGCCACACCAGTGCGGCAACTTACTAGACACCACCTCGGTGCCATCCGGATCTTGGCGCGTTGTGCTGCCTTCGGCCTATTCGCACATCGGTCCGCTACTGACGCAAACTCACAGGCCAACGGGGCGCCCCACGCCGACTTTCAACATTGTAGGATGGCCACACCAGTGCTGCAACTTGCTGGACACCACCTCGGTGCCATCCGGATCTTGGCGCGTTGTGTTGCCTTCGGCCTATTCGCACATCGGTCCGCTACTGACGCCGCCTCACGTGCCAACGTATTTTCTCCGCATTTTATACCCTATGCCGCATAACAGGTCATGTGACTTGTTTATAAAACTTTTCATTGGTTCATTTTACTTTTGGTTTCCTAATGATGGAAGGCTTGATCATATGACCTAAAAACAACACTTTTCATTGGATGAAAACTTTTTTTTTTCCCCAAACGATGAAAGCCCCACCTTGTTTCTGGATGTTTCAGACTGAAGCTGGCGTCAGCATGAGAGCACCACCATCTCGTAGCTCCGTCGTGGTCATTCCGCGAGCAATCATTAACCCTGGGCGTAGTGGGCGTAGTGGGGCTTCGTGGAGCTACGTGAAGTGGGCGAGAAACTACGCCCACCTCCGCACTCCGCGTAGCCCCACTACGCACCGCAGGCCTCCCTCCCGCCCTCCCTAAATACTTTCAATTAAAAGTGTAAAAGAATTAAAAGGCACTTACCTTGCCCGCCGCTGCCCGCCGCGTCCCCGGGGCTCGCTATCTTCATGGCTTCCGTCTTGTGTATCTAATGCGCATGCGCGGGCGACCGCGCATGCGCATTTCTCGTGAGAAATGCGCATGCGCGGCCGCTCGCGCATGCGCATTAGATACACAAGACGGAAGCCATGAAGATAGCGAGCCCCGGGGACGCGGCGGGCAGCGGCGGGCAAGGTAAGTGCCTTTTAATTCTTTTACACTTTTAATTGAAAGTATTTAGGGAGGGCGGGAGGGAGGCGGGTGGCGGCCAGCTACGCTCCGTCTGCGGAGCGTGCATAGTGCCGGATTCTACGCCTGCTACGCAAAATGCGTAGAAGCCGGCACTACGCACACTCCGTGCACGGAACGTAGCCGCCCGCCCAGGGTTAGCAATCATGGCAGCCGCTCCCCACCAGAAGCCTGCAGGAGTCGGGGCCCCCAAAACTTTTGATGAATTCTCAAGGCGGAGGGGGCGCTTTCGAGAATGGGGTCCAAGACCTAGCAGACAAGCGTCCGATTTCCAAGGTGTCCCAGGGCCATTTCAGTGGACCAGGCCCAAAAAGGAAAGAGCCTGCCGCCATTTTGAGAGTCCTGTGACAGCCGCCTATCGCTGCACCGCAAGAGTGGGCGCAACTCAGCTGAATTGCGGCTTTTGACACAGTGGACCAAAAACGGACGGAATGGCAACTGAAACGGTAAAGGGGCGCCCCACTACAACAGATGACACTCCACCTGGAGAGGCCCGTTCACGCCGCCTCCCCCGGGGCGCCCCACGCCGTTATTCGGAGCAGCATTGTAGGATACCAAAACCAGTGCGGCAACTTACTGGACATCACCTTGGTGCCATCGTTCTGCTGCCTTGGAACTATTCGCACAACAGTTTGCTACTGAAGACCCACCCCCCGCGACGCCCCACGCCGTTATTTGCTGGGTGGCAACTTACTAGACATCACTTTCGTGTCATCTAGATTTCAGCGCGTTCTGCTGCCTTGGAACTATTCGCACAACAGTTTGCTACTGATGACCCACCCCCCGCGACGCCCCACGCCGGAAATCTGGACGTTGTGCTGCGTTGGGACTATTCGCACAGCCGACCGCTACTTCGTTGTTTTTCCCTAAAAATGTTTATATGTTATTACTATTTTTGTTTTCTTGTATATATTTATAAATTATTAAAGTTTTATAATCTTACTACTTTGTCGGAGTGCTATATATTTTTAATGTGACACATAATTGTAAAAACTTTGATGTACAAAGAGTCATCCCTGGAATCTTCCGCTTCACGCTCGGTCCCCTCCCCAATCACAATACAGGATGGTTTTCAGATAATAGCAACGCTTCTGCTGTGACGGATCTCATCGAGTGTGGGCCTTGATCTACTATAACTCCTTTGAAGAGGGGTGAATCTTTACAGCTGTGGCCATAAACTACATCTGCAGGGCTAGCTGATACCCTAGGACCAGCCTGGACAATCGGAAACAGAGGAAAAGGAGTGTCAGAGGGTGCAGTAGTGAATAGGGCGAAAGGGAGGTGTCGGGCGGGCACAGGGTGTGATTCTCAGGAAAGAGCAGCGCAGATGGGGGGAGGTTTATTACCCATGCATAAGACAGAGAGCGGGGGTGACCACTGCCTGGGGGAGATGCTTGCGAGGGTGGGGAGCCATGCTAAGGATCGACAGCGTGCACAGAGTGGGTCTGGTCAAGGCATCTAAAATGGCTGCCGTGCACGACAAAAGTGTGGCATTTGAAAAAAGACAAGATGGCGCAGACAATGTTTTTCAACACTTCCTGATTTCCTTCGAATCGAACGTTAACAGACGTTGGGGCATATTACCAAAGTTAAGCGATATTTATCCCTAACGATGCATTGCAAAGATTTTTTTACCGTCAGAAATTATCGCAGATAAACCTTGCTATTATCAAAGTTTATCGCAAATACGATAAAAACCGACCGCAATGCATTAATATCGCTGAAAACTCAGCGATATTCATGCATTACCGAGCTAATCCTCTTAGCCATGTTATCCACCTCCCATAGGATAACATGGCTAAGAACTGCTCAGGGCAGCTGTTACTTTTTGGAGATATTCGCGCTTATCTCGAATATTTCCAAAAGTTGATAATAGGAGATAGCGATGTTAGCGACTGTTTCCAGTCGCTAACATCTTGGCATGCCCACTTTGCATGTCATTAGTGATAAATATCACTCACATGCAAAGTGGGGCCCAAGATGGTCGCTATCTCCTACTAGCCGTCGCTAACTGGTGTTAGCAACAGCTAGGTAATACAGATATAATTTTATCTCCGCGAAGCGGAGCGCTGTTACAGATATATATCTTGTTTTTGAACGTTAATTTCTCAAAATGCACTGAAGCACATATATTGAGACCTAGCAAAGGCACATCGGGCTACCAGTCCCTAATATTTTACCAAGTTTCGTGCAAATCCATTCAGCCGTTCGATTATTATTATTATTTATTTTTTTTGCCCCGCGGGGCCCTTTTAAAACCTCCACATCAAACCTAGGGGATCAGCGAGGATCTACTATGCCCCCTTATGGTCATTTGCCCCTTCGCTTTGGTCTCCTCTTGTCTCTCGATCCTACCGAGAGACAAGATGGCGGCCGCTACGGACTGTTTGGAATGTTTACAGACACCGGAGAGCCAATCAGCTTCGCTTCGCAAAGCTCCGTAACGCGAAAAGTACGCGAAGCGGTGCGCTGTTACAGATATATATCTTTTTTTGAACGTTAATTTCTCAAAATCCACTGAAGCACATATATTGAGACCTAGCAAAGGCACATCGGGCTACCAGTCCCTACAATTTTGCCAAGTTTCGTGCAAATCCATTCAGCCGTAAGATTATTATTATAATTTTTTTTTTTTGCCCCGCGGGGCCCTTTTAAAACCTCCACATCAAACCTAGGGGGTCAGCGAGGATCTACTATTCCCCCTTATGGTCATTTGCCCCTTCGCTTTGGCCTCCTCTTGTCTCTCGATCCTACCGAGAGACAAGATGGCGGCCACTACGGACTGTTTGGAATGTTGACAGACGCCGGAGAACCAATCAGCTTCGCTTCACAAAGCTCCGTTGCGCGAAAAGTACGCGTCCTAGGCCGCTGCCCGGTCCGCTGTTACAGATATATATCTTTTTTTAAACGTTAATTTCTCAAAATCCACTGGAGCACATATATTGAGACCTACAAAAGGCACATCGGGCTACCAGTCCCTACAATTTTGCCAAGTTTCGTGCAAATCCATTCAGCCGTTCGGGCTAAAAGTGAGGCCAACCGCCCTATGGAAATTAACATGGGAAAAACGCGTTTTGGGACCCCCCTTTTTTCTCGGCCCCCCCTTGACGAACCCCCCCCAAATTTTCAAAGGCTGCTTAGAAACAAAATGTGCCATTTTCCTGAAAATTTGAGCCAATTCCGTCCACAAACGGCAAAGTTATTAGACATAGAATTTTCAAAAATCCCATAGAGAAAAAATCCTAACTATATATACCTACTGGCGACCGCCAGTAGGTAATATATATACATACATATGTAAACATATATAATCTGCATATCTATATAAATACAAATATAAATGCATGCATACATATACATATATGCATGTTATTTACATGAAAGTTTTAAAAACACTAATAAAAGCAAAGCTAAAAAGCCACCTCATTACAAACAGAATGGCTTTAACTTAAACGAGGGCGAGATCTATTGCATTTTCAATGCTTGTTTACTTTGGTTCCATCAAGAAGACATTCAGATGTGTCACACATTTGCCATAAATTCTGAATGTTAGCACTCTAGTTGATCAGTAGATCACTGTAGTAAAGCTACTGCTCACCAGGGAAGTCTGCTGCTGGTATTCAAAGTGCATGTTTCAGTCTGCATGTCAGAATTTTTTTAATGAAATAGAAGAGGATTTGAGAAGTCACTCAAAATTTGCCCTAATTTTTCTTTTTGAAGCACTAATCATACTTTCTATGGCAAAATGAACCCCCTCATTTTGTTCCTTTTTAAATTAAATGTTTTCAGACTTACCACTTCATTCCAATCAAGATGGCTTCTGGTGTGCCATACTTTTGTCATAAATAAGACTGTTAGTGCTCTGGTTGTTCTTTAGAACACTCTGGGACATTCTGTCATTGGGCTACACTTGGTCTACATCTGGGTGATATTTGGGCTACATTTGGGCTCTTTTGTCTCTGGTGGCCATCTTGGGAGACTGCATGTCAGAATTTTTTAATAAAATTGAAGAGGATTTGAGAAGTCACTCAAAATGTGCCCTAATTTTTCTTTCTGCAGCACTAATCATACTTTCTATGGCAAAATATACCCCCTCATGTTGTTCCTTTTTAAATTAAATGTTTTAAGAGTTACCACTTTATTCCAATCAAGATGGCTTCAGGTGTGCCATACCTTTGTAATGAGTAGGACTGTTAGCGCTCTAGTTGTTCTTTAGAACACTTTGGGACATTCTGTCATTGGGCTATACTTGGGCTTCATCTGGTGATATTTGGGCTACATTTGGGCTCTTTTGTCTCTGGTGGCCATCTTGGGAGACTGCATGTCAGAATTTTTTAATGAAATTGAAGAGGATTTGAGAAGTCACTCAAAATGTGCCCTAATTTTTCTTTCTGCAGCACTAATCATACTTTCTATGGCAAAATATACCCCCTCATTTTGTTCCTTTTTAAATTAAATGTTTTAAGAGTTACCACTTTATTCCAATCAAGATGGCTTCAGGTGTGCCATACCTTTGTAATAAGTAGGACTGTTAGCGCTCTAGTTGTTCTTTAGGACACTCTAGGAGGCTGCAGTAGATCACAAAGGAATCAACTGACAGGTCTCTGTCCTTGTTGGATGTACATGTTTTACTGAGAATGAAAAAAAAATTCCTAGCTAACGTAACTGAAAGTTTCAATTCTATTAAGGACTAGGAGGCGAGGATTATGCAGTCCTTTCTTCTCTTTATTACAACAGCAATTCAAAGAAAAAACCAATCAGCACATATTAACAGAACTACAACTCCCATGAGCACATGGGGCAAAGTGTCCATAGTAACCGCCAGCCAATGATGATGCCGTCCATTGTATAATTAGCTCTGACGTCCCTTCCCCTTCCTCTTCCTCTTCTTCTCTGTGAAGAATGATCACAGGAACGCTCATCAGTCCTTCTGTTCTTGTCCTAAACCGACACAAGATAACCGTTATCAAGTTCTTCTTTCAAGAAAGAAAGCAAATAAAGGCAGTACATAGCACTTATGAGAACTAGCACAGCATAGCACGTCAACACATCCAGGCATGAATATCTGTATATTCTAAAACCCTACTCCATCTTAATCAAATGCAGTAGCAGAAGCCTTGAAAGAAATTGTAAATCATTACTTACTGAATTACGAAGGCGTACGGGTGGGACGAGACCAGCAAGTCTCGGGAGGGATAATCCTCGCCTCCCAGTCCTTAATAGAATTGAAACTTTTCGTTACGTTAGCTAGGAAATTTTTCATTCTATGTCAGGATGGAGGCGAGGATTATGCAGTTTCAAAGCCTATCAACCACCAGTTCTGCCGCACCATAAATAGGCTTGAAGTAAAACTTCTTGAACGTGGACTCGGAGGACCAATCTGCCGCTGCCATAATGTCCTCCAGCCTACCGCCCACCTGCACGGCCTTAGAAGCCATTGCTCCTCTCGTGGAATGAGCTCTGTTAGAACTGGCTATTTCTGGTAGGCTAAGGCTGACGCCAAAGCCAGGCAGAAACCACCATTCTAGTCAGGGCAAGGAAGTCACACGCCAAGATAACCCCTGCTCACCCCCTTGGTAGCTTGGCACGAGCAGTAAGGCTAGACTTGGAGGCAATGTGTAAAGCATTTGCGCCAGCACACAACAGCAACAACATCCTAGGCACACCACAAGAGGAATTCCACACAAGGTTATATTAAAATAACTTTTGTATTGTCAAAACATATCAGATAGAATCACACATATACATTGTGCCAACTGGCACGGGCAATATTCACATGGGATTATTTACACAGGACAGGGCCACATGGGCCACTGTCATAATCAGCACTTTTAGAAATAGAAATAGTACTTATAGAACTTAGAATAAAAGTATATAAAATCTCTGTAACACAAAGTAACAGTCATAGATCACATCCAGTAACTACTGGGAACAGGTAAGTACCTCCTACGCAACCCTAAACACCTTAGGAGAATGTCACGCAGGGGACCAGACCTCACTAGGACCACCTGTACTAAAAAGAACGACCACCTAAGTATCACACAGCATTTAGGGGTCTAGGAAAGAACACATTACCCATGATGCATAAATCACATTCAGAGGATTAGTAAAGGAAAACTACCTAAGTATCACACAGCGTTTAGGGGTCTAGGAAAGAACACATTACCCATGATGCATAAATATACATTCAGAGGAGTAGTAAAGAGAAACACATAATGTATAAACCTACACATTCAGCGGTGTTAAGAATAAAGCACATGATGCAATAAAAATACATTCAGAGGTACCAGAACAAGGCAATAGCGCAAAAGTCACATGATGTCTAAAAACATTCAGAGGTGCAGGAATAAAAACCATACAATTGCGCAAAACCTACATAAGCCACCACCTGTGGCAGTCCCTAGGCCAACTGGCCTTGTTGGGGCTAGGACGCCCTGAGTCTCAATGTCAGGGGCCTAAACGGTGCAGGTGCCCACTACTTGCTGGGCACCTGGGCAATCCCAAGACCTTTTCAGTGCAGCTGCCCACTAATTGCTGGGCAGCTGGGACATCAGCCAAAACTGCGACCAACACTGCGCCTGTTGCTGGAGCCACATTCGAGCCACACAGGCTCTAAAATCACTGGTGTCCCCACAAGAGCCTCACTGGGCTCTAATCATCATGGGGCCGGGAGCCTCGGGGCTCTACACAAAGAAATTCCCTCTCTGAGCCTCCGTGGCTCTAAACAAAGAGATGCCCCCTCTGAGCCTATCTAGGCTCTCCAAACAAATGTGGGCTTCTGAGCCTCTCATGGGCTCCTCAGCAATAATGGGGCGCTGTGAGCCTCTCGGGCTCAAAGAACACAAAATGCGCCCGTCGTTGGAGCCTCGCTGGGCTCAAAACACGCAATGCCCATAGCCTCTCTGGGGCTCCAACCCACGTTGGGGCGACCCGCTGCCAACCGGGGCCGCCCTTCCCGCACCACTATCTCTATGTGGGAGCGGCCCACTGCCACACGGGACCGCTCTTGACCTTGTGCCTCCACCGGCACCGCCAGCAACATCACGGAGCCCCCAGCCCTTTCGCTCACCGGGCTGTTCTCGGCGGGACTCCTTGGATCAGGCGTCACGGGGATTCTCTGCTGGGGGGCAGCAGCTCCAGGCTGCCTCCTCCTTCCTCCGACGGCGTCCTCTCTGGGTGAGTGCACCGGGGTGCAGAGTAGGCTCCTGCCTGCCCCGGTGCCCAATGCAGCCGCGACTCTTCTCTCTCGGCAGCTTCACTGGCGGTGGGGGCGGGCACCAACAATGTGCCCCGCGCCCCCTCCGCTCTCTCCTCACGGTTGGCTGGTGCCTGCGGGGCTCTCCCACAGCAAGGGAGCCCCGCACCGGCGGCACCGGCCGCCATCTCTCGGGCGCCTTCTTCCCTCGTGCTGCCGCCTCAGGGGCGGGACTTCCGGCCGGCCGCGCTCCAATTGGCCAGCCGGCCAACCACTTCCGGGTCGCTGCGGGCAGCGCAGCGGCCCCGCTTTAGGCAGGCAGGCGGGCAATCATTATCCGAGGGGTGGGCTCCCTCGAGATAAATAAACATAAAAATAAAAGCGCTTGGGTAGGATAAAGCGCTCCAAAGCGCTAAAGGGGCAAGAACACGCGCCCTCAAGCCCAGGATCAAAAATAAAGCACTATCAGCGCTAAGAATCAAACTACAGCACCCCCAGCGCTATAAGGACATCCCAAAGCCCAGTAAAGTCTGTTAGGAGATGCAGCAAAGTCCTGGGGGGATAAGAAGGTCCAAAGGATCCCAGGGCAAATCCATCAAGTGTCCAGGGGCTGGGCAGGGCCCAGGGATTCCCCTGAGCCCAAGCAGCAGCACGCCCCTGGCAGATTCAAGTCAGAAAAAAGAACATTTTGGAAGGGGACACAGCCCCTTCTTATACCCAGAAAAGTCTTTGAAGTCTTTGTGTAGGCAGTGTGAGAACCAGCTAGACTGGTTTAGAGGGAAGTCCCTTCAGTATCAGGGACAGAGGTGACAGTCTCCCAGCGGGGGGTGGAGCCAGCATTGTGGCAGGCAGGCACAGCCCTTCACTATCAGGTGCTAAATCTCCTCCCACTTCCCTGGCAGCAGATGTTGCCTTTCATCCACGGCGGACTCAGACAACCATCTGGGGGCTCTGCAGCCCATGTCACACTCAAACCAGACAGTCAATCCACAAGCAGGCCCAGGCACTCCTGGGCCAGGCTCACCAGCCAATCACGTGCCAGCAGACTCACTACACAAATATGCCAACTTCTAAAAGTGGTACTTCTAGACTAGACACAACCATGCCGCATACACCATTACGCAGCATTCAATCTCACAAGTTCACACATATCAAACTCGACCCTGCACTCCCCACACATCAGGAACTACCATGGGCATACATATTCCCCATTCATTCCTATGGGAGGGCAGGTCACTCACCACACATACACAGAGAGCACACACACTTTACACTGTACCACAGTGAAAAAGTGCGCAGAGGCCTAAAATCACCAACTCTGGTTCCAGAAACAGGCTAGGAAAAAGCAAAAAGTCTCGGGGTGAACCTGCCAAAAGGGCCAGGTCCAACAAGCTCCAAATCTGGTGACATCCACCCCGCCTCGGACATGATCCAATGGACCCACCTAGCGATGGATGGAGCAGAAACCGCCCTAAACGGCTTCTGCAGAGCAATAAGAAGTTGACGTTCTCCAGGAGGGCGATATTCTGCCGTCATGTCCTCATATGCCTTGAGGCAACGCACCACACAAAGTTTAGGTTGATCCGGAAACGTAGGGTATGATACCGACCTGATATTAGTCTTGGTCCTCCTAGCAACCGTGAAAGTGACTCCATCCGGAGTGAACATACGTGCCGTGATGTCCAGTGCCCGTACATCCGAGACGCGCTTGCACGAAACCAGACACAGCAGGATCGCCAGCTTAGCTGACAACTCCTTCCTAGTAAGATAGTGGGTATCACGCCAGGAGCAAAGGAAACGCAGAATGATGTTAACGTCCCAAAGGCTCCTATATCTGGGTTCCGGGGGTTTGGAAAGCCTGGCACCCCTCATGAGCTTGCAAACCCAGGGATGTTCCCCCGCCGGTTTACCATCGATGTGGGCATGCCCTGCTGAAATGGCGGATCTGAAGGAATTAACAG
Organism: Lissotriton helveticus; assembly: GCF_964261635.1. Lineage (NCBI taxonomy): Eukaryota > Metazoa > Chordata > Amphibia > Caudata > Salamandridae > Lissotriton > Lissotriton helveticus. The sequence continues at coordinate 416,903,659 of NC_136069.1, read as the reverse complement.
ACCGATAGGCCAACCCCGACTGGACCAATTCGGCCAGGAAATTCAAAATGTGGGCAACGTCCACCCCCACGGGATCGGCGTGTCTTCCCAAACACCAACGACGCCATCGTTGCCAAGCCGATCGATACCTCTTGACGGTACCCGGAGCCCAGGCTCTACTGATGAGGTCCCCAGCGTCCCCTGAAATCCTCCACACCATGAGGTGCAAGGTCCCCTGAAGTACCAGCGGGTGCGGTTCTCCCAGGGGACCCGCAAGCAATGAAGGGAACAAGGGCAGCCGCATCGGGCAGTCCCACGACAACTCTAGCAAAGGGGGAAACCAGGCCTGAGCCCGCCAGAAGGGGGTCACAAGGACCAGGGACGCTTGCTGTCGGCGAACCTGCGCCGCTACTCGAGGAATCATAAGAAAAGGGGGAAACGCGTAAGCCTGCTCCAGCGACCAGTCCTGCAGAAACGCATCAACCGCTGTCGCCTCCGGGTCCGGCCTCCAGCTCACGAACCTCGGGAGTTGACGGTTGAGTCGGGAAGCGAACAGGTCCACCGAGCACGGTCCCCAACTGTTCATCAAAGCCTGGAAGACCGCGGTGTGCAGTCGCCAGTCGCTGAACTCCTGGAAATTTTTGGAATGCCAGTCCGCTATTGAGTTCTGTGTGCCCGGGAGGTATTCCGCCGACACCGAAATTTGCTTCTCTAGGCAATAGTGCCAGAAGTCCTTCGCCAGGTTCGCTAAGGCCCGAGACCTAGGTACGCCCAGGCGATTGATGTACTGCACCGCAGACACATTGTCCGTGCGGAAGAGAATGCAGCACGACACCTGGTTCTGGGTCAGAGACTTCACCCCGAAGGAGCCCGCTAGGAGCTCCAGGCAGTTGATGTGAAGCTGAAGCTCTTCCTCCGACCAACGTCCCCCCATTGTGATGTCGCCGCAGCGGGCTCCCCAGCCCGCTCTGCTGGCATCCGATTCAATGATCAGGTCCGGGCTGGATCCGAAGATCGCTCTCCCGTTCCACGCACTCATGTGCTCGATCCACCAACGCAACTCCGTCCTTCCGTGTGAGAAATGAGTTCGGAGTACGTGAGTCCTTTCCGGAGATGTTGCACCTTCAGGCGCTGAAGGGCCCTGTAGTGCAGAGGGCCCGGGAAGATCGCCTGAATCGAGGATGAGAGGAGGCCCACGATCCGAGCCAGGTGACGAAGAGAAATTCTGTCTTTCCGGAGGGTCTGGGATAGCTCTTTGCGGATCTTGTTCACCTTCTGTTGAGGAAGGCTGAGACAAGCTGATTCCGAGTCTATGAGGAACCCCAGAAAAATTATCTGTCTCATCGGAAGGAGCTCGGATTTCTGAGCATTCACCACAAACCCTAACTCCTGGAGCAGAGCAATAGTCATGTTCAAGTTGGAATGAAGTCGATCCGGCAACTGATCCATGATCAGTATGTCGTCGAGATAGATGATCATACGAACACCCCTCTCGCGGAGTGTTTCCGCCACTGGCCGCAGGAGCTTCGTAAAGCACCATGGGGCCGACGATAGGCCGAAGGGGAGTGCATGAAACTCGAAGACCTCCCCGTCCCACAGGAATTGAAGAAAACGCCGGTGAGGCGGGAAGATCGGCACCATGAGGTACGCATCCTTTAAGTCCAGGCGAACCATCCAATCCCCCTGGAGCAGAATGTCGCGCAGTAGATGGATTCCCTCCATCTTGAAATGGCGGTAGACTAGCTATTCGTTGAAAGCTCGTAGGTTTATAACCGGGCGAAACCCTTTGTCCTTCTTTTGGACCAGAAAAAGGTTGCTCAGGAACCCCGAAGGAGGAAGGCGCGTCCTGCAGATTGCGCCTTTCCTGAGGAGTTCCGACACCTCGTTGTCGATCAGGCTCCTGTCCTCTGTGGAGAAAACCAACGGGCGAGGGCGAGCTCTCTGGCGGGGAGTACCGTAAAACTCTATTCGGAAGCCCCTGACAGTCTGGAGAACCCAAGGGTCTGAAGTGATTTTGCACCAGTTGTGGAAATGATGTCGTAACCTCCCCCCCAGGACAGACGGGGAAAAAAGGGTAACACTCACCGGATGGGCATCCGGGTGCATTGGCTCCGCCATGATAGCCTCTGCCGCGCCCTTTGCCAGCTCCTCGACTGGGGTAGAAATTTCCCTGGCGGCCGTCGTTCCAGCTGTTATTACGACGCTGCTGGTTCTTGTTATTAGGGCCTTGCTGGTACTGGCGGCCGGAGGAGCGGCCCCGTCCTCTACCGGCTCCTGCAAAAACCAGTCCGGGAAAAATCTTTTTGATGGACGTCTGCGCTCTGTCTAAAGCAGAAAAAGTAGTGACGAACTTATTCAGCTCTTTTATGAAGGGTTCGCCGAACAACTTGCCCTGTGCAATAGGCCCTGCTTCCGAAGTGGCCAGATCTCCGAGCTTAGGGTCTATCTTGATGAGGAGAGACCTCCTCCGCTCCGCCGCGAACGCACAATTCGCATTACCCAGGAAGCATAAGGCTCGCTGTGCCCAACCTGCCACGACCTCCGTGGACATCGCCGTCCCCGATTCCTTGGCCCTCTCGGCTAACTGGATGATCTGGGTCACTGGGCCCACGGCGTCCAGGAGCTTATCCTGGCACTTGTGCCAGGAACGATCTATGCCCTTCCTAGGGTCCTTCATGAATTTTACGAAGAACACATAGAGCTTTTCATCGATGTCTGGGGTGGCCGCCACTCTGCCCTCCAGCTTCGGACGAGGGCATTCGCCCCGCATGCGGGTCCTGACCTCTTTCTCTAGGGGTTGACGCACTTTACCAGCCACGTACGCTGCAACTTTGGGATCAGGGGCCCACTCCGACGATCTCGGGTGGTAGATTTTTGTCGGGTCAAACATATCGGGGGTCTTGTCATCCCCTTCCAGGGACCCCGAAGACTGAGACGCCGGGCGCCAGGGCCACCCCGCGTATTCATCGTCCTCCTCCGAGGAGAAATCATCCTCGGTAACACCCTCTCCCTCCATGGGTAAACCATCCCCTTGGTCAGTATCCGGAGCGACCTCGTCGCCATCCTCTCCGGGGTAGAACCCCTCCCGGCAGGGTACATGTTTGAGCGTCCGCACACATTTAAGAAAGGAGTCCCTCAAGCGAACAAACTCCTCCAGGTGCCCCGCGTGATGCTTAGCTGACATCTTCCCTCCCCTAAAACCACAAGGTAGCCCCCTCGCCGGTGCTCTGACAGTCTAGCTGTCAAAATCCAAGTGCGGTACCTGAAAACCGCCACTAGATGCTGTCGCGCGCACTGCGCGTTAGAAGCACCCAGCCGGTGTCAAAAGCGAGGGTTGGTGAGGCCGAGAAACACACTGCCTCAGCGCGCCGCTGACAAAGGAAAAAAAACACGAGCGCAGGCTTTCCCCGACGTTGGCGCCCCACAGAGCCGAGGGAGCGCGAGACGCGCCCCACACAGTCCGCGATAAATCGGCAGTTTGAGTTTAAAAGTATTTCTAGAGCGCACGTACACCCAGCGGTTTCATGGCGCTATGCAGTACTACAAAACCCAAGGAACAGAAAGACTAGGGAGCCAAGGGGGCAATTAAGAAGGGAAGGCCTGAGTAAAAAGAAAAGTTTTAAGGGCTTTGCGGAAAAGGGAGTACTGAGGGCAGGATCTCAAGTGAATCGGGAGAGAGTTCCAGAAGGCAGGAGCCAAAGTAGAAAACTTGGATCCTCCCCATTTTTTTCGTTTAAAGCGGGGGACTACGAGAAGTTGTTGGGTGGCTGAGCGCAATTCTCTAGACGGGGTGTAAGCGTGGATTGCAGAACCGATGAATGCAGGGGCAGAACCAGACCGGACATTGAAAATGATGCAGCCCAGCTTGAACAGGGCACGTTGCTGTACGGGGAGCCAATGTAAGGATTTAAGAAGGGGCGTGACGTGATGGGATTTAGATAAGTTAAAAACCAGGCGGGCCGCCTGGTTCTCGACCAACTGGAGACGCTTCACGAGGTACGCCGGCATGCCACAATAAAGGGCATTGCCGTAGTCCAAGCGGGACGTCACCATCGCCAGGAGAATGAGTTTGAGGGCAGAAGGGGAAAAGAACCGGGAGACTTTGCGGATTGTCCGGAGGGAAAGAAAAGCTGAAGATACAACCGCACTAACTTGGGAATGAAGGGAGAGTTGATCATTGAGTTTGAAGCCAAGAGTTTTAACAGAGGAGGAGGGAATGGGTGGGGGACCTAAAGAAGGGGGCCAAAAAAGAGAGGACCATGGACTGGAGCAACCACCCGTCAACACCAATTCCGTTTTGTCGGGATTGAGTTTCAGGTGGTTGTGATTCATCCAGTCCTGAATAAAGGTCATAACAGAATGAAAATTGGCTATTGAAGCAGGGGAAGAGGATAAAGAAAAAATGAGCTGGAGGTCATCCGCATAATTGTAAACAGAGACCTCCAGCTGTTGTAAAGCAAAAATAAGAGGGGCAATGTACAGATTGAATAACAATGGGGAAAGGGAGGATCCTTGGGGAACCCCGCACTGTACAGGCCGAAAGTCGGCTGAATAATCACCCAAGCGGACTGCTTGAGTGCGGCCACTCAGGAAGGAGGACAGCCAGACCAAGGCCGAACCCCCGATTCCCGCCGCTCCGACACGGGAAAGTAAGATGGCATGGTCCACCTTGTCGAACGCGGCGGAGAGATCGAGGAGGACCAAGGCCTTGGGCTGACTTGTGTCCATACCCTCCCTGAGGTTGTCCAGGACCGATATAACCACGGACTCCGTGGAATGTGCAGGGCGGAAACCAGCCTGCCTGGGGGCCAAGACACTGTTCCTTTCCACAAAGGAGCTCATAGTTCTTACTACATGGCGTTCCAGTACCTTGGCCAGGAAAGGCAGGAGTGAAATAGGGCGGTAGTTGGCTGAAACAGAAGGGTCGGCACCAGGTTTTTTTAAGATGGGTAAAATTACCGCCGATTTAAGTGATGGAGTGACAATACCCTGGGAAAGTGAACTGTTAAGAAACGTGAGGGGTGGTGAAGGGCAGAAAGAATAAATCTGTTTCAGAATATGAGCAGGACAGGGATCCAGAGGGGAACCAGACTTAACCAGGGAAGGAGGGAAAGGAAAGAGTCAGCTGTGAGAAGAGGGATAGAATCCAGACGCGCTGCGACTGGGGGACAATGAGGATTAATGAAGGAGGGGGACGGGACGGGAATATTGGCTCTGATCGTGCTGATTTTATCAAGGAAAAAAGAGTTGAGGGAATCGCAGAGGGGCTGTGAAGGAGAGGGTTTGAGTGAGGCCCTATCGGAATATGCTAGATCTTGAACAATGGCAAAGATTTCTCTGGGCCGATTTTCGGCGAACTGAATTTTAGACGAGAAATAGGCCTTCTTAGTTTCCAGAATGGATTTCTTATATAGGGCCGAAAGGGTGATATAATGATTTCTTGAAATGGGACAGTAATCCCGCCGCCAGAGTCAATCCGCTCGGCGAAGATTACGTTTTTGAATCTTCAATTCGTCATTAAACCAACGGTTTGCATCTTTAGAGCGCTTAGATGATATGCGCTTTAGAGGGGCGACTAAGTCACAGCCAACCCGCAACCAGCCATTGATGGATTCCGCTTGTCCAAGAGATGGCAGCCCTGAAAGATCCGGGCTGGACGCGGAGACTGTGGCGGACAAGGAAGCTACGTCCACACGGTTCCATGAGGGCGCCCAGGTGTTTTTGACTGGGGGAGGCTTAGGAACTGAACAGAGGGATAAGGAAAAGAGAATAAGAAAATGGTCAGACCAGGTGCAGGGGGAGATGGATAGTGAAGTAACCGGGCAATCTCGGTACCAAATTTGGTCGAGGGTGTGGCCCAGACTGTGGGTAGGGGCGTGAACAGCGGAGGTAAAGTTAAGAGAGCGGAGCGACTCTGAAAACTCCTTGGAAGCTGTACACTCAGCGGGGTCGGAGGGCCAAAAATTGAAGTCCCCAAGAACAACAATGGACGAGTGGTTGACTGCCAGAGTAGCCACCAAGTCTTGGAAGCTTGGAAGAAATAATTGCGGGGAGGACGGGGGTCGGTAAATGAGGACACAAGTGAGTGGGGAGGTAAGGGAAAGTGAACGGGCCACTAAACAATCTGATGAACCCAGAGGGGAAAAAACTAGAGGTTGAAAAATTATTTCTTTACGGGCAATCAGAGCAACTCCGGTCTCCTGGCTTGCCGGGAGAGCGATCGGCTCGGAGAGCATAATAGGATGGGGGGAGCATTGCCAGTAGAGAGGGGAGGGAGCTATCAGAAAACCAGGTCTCGGTAAGGAATAGGAGGTCAGGTTTGTGTGAATCCAATAGCGTGAAGAGATCGTGCTGATGCTTAACTGCCGATCTGGTATTGAGGTACATCGCGGAAACAGCCGTAAAGGAAGGACCAGTGAGTAAGGGGGTGGTTGGGCGCCTGGCCGAAGACAAGGGTGGAGAGCGAGAGTGGGAAAGGGCATAAGATGTGGAAAGGCCTAGCCTGATGATTCGGGCTAATACAATGTCCTCTAGTGGCCACGGGCCTTGGAGACCGGTCAGCTGCGCAGATGAATATTGAGTAAGAGAGGCAGAATGACCAGCCCCTAGCCCCGGTCGGTCGCGGACGGGCGCAGACGGGCTTTCCTTTGGCGTGCCTTCGACGGCGCAGTGACGGCGCAAGCAGCGCCTGTCGCACGTCGAGTCTGCCGAAGGCTAAACCCAGAGAAATCGCCCCGCAGAAAACAAGTACTATTGCACAGGCAACAAATAATCAACAATAATCACGAAAACAGTACGTCAGAAAGGAAAAATAGTGTGACTTATCTGACGAGCAGAGAAGAAAGAGAAAGAGGAAGGGACATCACAGCTAATTATACAATGGACGGCATCATCATTGGCTGGTTACTATGGACACTGTGCCCCATGTGCTCATGGGAGTTGTAGTTCTGTTAATATGTGCTGATTGGTTTTTTCTTTGAATTGCTGTTGTAATAAAGAGAAGAAAGGATTGCATAATCCTCGCCTCCGTCCTGACATAGAATGTCAGACTTCATTCTCACATGACTGAGAAAGATCATGTGAATTTACAGAAAACATGCTTTCAGTTTAGCTTATAGATCCCCTTCCAAACCACTGTGGGAAAAGCATGAGATAATAGTTTTCTTTCAAGCATGATTCATGATATCCCAGCAGAAGGCTTTTTCACGTGGTAAAATCACCTTAGAACACACCACAATTCCTAAAATGAGTATGGTACCATCAACAAATGATTTATAATGTAACTAAAGTCCTAAAACCCTCTATTAACTACAATGTTTTTTAATGAGGTGCTATCATGTATATTGGTCCCAAGATGGCTGCCAACACTTCTTGGCTGAAGTGCTGACAGCCAATCAGATTTCACGATGAGATGTGTGGTTAGGCTCCGCCCAGATATATATGTGTTTTTGAAGTTAATTTTAATAAAACCCACTGGAGCAATTTTCACCAAATATAGCAAAGGCAATTCTGCGTACCAGTCCCTACCATTTTGCCAAGTTTGGTGTAATTCCGTTCAGCGGTTCGGGCTGTAGACTTGTCAGACCGTCCTATGGAAATTAACATGGGGAAAACACGTTTTGGGACCCCCCTTTTTTCTCAGCCCCCACTTCATGAATCCCCCCGAAACTTTCAGGGAAGGAGCGCAGCGGAGCTGGCCAAAATGTTGGAAAATTACACGCAAATTCCTCAACGGGCGCCAAAGTTATTCCCAATAGAATGTTGCGGATTTCCTATGGTAGCCAATCCTAACTATATATACCTACTGGCTATCGCCAGTGTGTGTGCATGTATATGAATATATATATATATATATATATATATATTGCACAACGCTGAAACCCCCAAGTCATGGGTTTACAATGAGAGCACTCAAAAAAAAAAAAAAAAAAAAAAAAAAAAATTTGATATATATATATATATATATATATATACACACATATATATATATATATATACACATATATTTTCACGATTGATCCTGTCGCAGAGGGAACTCCACAAGTTGGTGCTGGGTTCGGGACCAGGACCGGATCCCGTGAATTATTTTTCACGAACAGAAGACCAGCACTCCGCACTTCAGAATTAAATTAAAAGTTTATTTCAGACACTGTTAGAAGCCTACGCGTTTCGAACCAGATGGTTCCTTTTCACGGCAGTGTTAGCACTGCCGTGAAAAGGAACCATCTGGTTCGAAACGCGTAGGCTTCTAACAGTGTCTGAAATAAACTTTTAATTTAATTCTGAAGTGCGGAGTGCTGGTCTTCTGTTCGTGAAAAATATACACATATATATATATATATATACACACACATATATATATATATATATATATATATATATATATATATATATATATATTGCACACCCACTTTCCCCGATAGAAGAAACAAACACTGCACTCCAGTCTCCAGTAAGAATTCCAATATTATTATTTATTTATACGTAGCAAGCACCAACGTGTTTCAACTCCTCTGAGTCTTGCTCATGGTCAGTGAGTCTCTTGTCTATGTCAATTTTTATACATATTTCCCGTACTGCCTATTATGGGGCATTCTGGGAAATGTAGTTTACACGAACATATAATTGCATAACAACTTTCCACTATTGAGATATTTGTTACACCGTAGGCAAAATTATGATCAAATGGTTCACATACTTCATTTAATTAGCTCAGTGATTACTGTGTTTCAGTGATTTCATGCACATACATATAATTTGTTACTTTTGGTGCATTTTGTAATGTTATAATATTTCACAGTTATAACTAATGGGCTAAGTGCCCCAAGTTTAAGAGAATTTCTTTTATGGAGCTTGACATTATGAGTGATCTCTAAGGTTCAACACTAATGGCTAAGTGCCTTTTAATTTGATGTACCTCTTCTCTTAAGTTTAATGTTGCTCCACTTGGTTCTAATCTGTCCTATATCAAAGTAGTCTGCTCTATTCTAGATGTGTATATTGATCCTTGATAGCTATTTTGCTTTTGATATGCATCTTCCCGATATTTGACCGTCAAAATGATATATGTGAGTTCTGCCAGTTAAGATATGCATTTTAGGATTTTCATTGGATACTAAGTGCTCCATGCCTATAAAATATATAGGTTAAGATGTACATTATAGATTAAAGGATTCTAGTAGGAGCTAGGCGACTATGTTGTTTCTCATATTCTACCTATTCTCTAATTTGCATTTAATGTTTACAATCCTAGTTTGTCTGAATAAAATTCCTATGTTTTGATATGTTATGGTACGGTTGACCATGCTATATTCCTGTGATCCTAATTCCTAACTGGTATGCATATCTCTATTTGCATTTCTAATCAACACTGGGACAATCATATTTTTGTCATTATACATTATTACACAATTCCAGTAAATGTCCCTTATTTTATAAATGCACATATAGTTCTTCATCTGCGTTCCCACCGAATAGTATTTTTCTACGCTGTCCTATAATGTATTTGCTCTCCAGTCTTCGCAATTGTAATGTTCTGTCCTCACCTCTCTCCTTTTTAGGAACATGTGCCACTCCATAGTATCGTAAGGTTTTCCAATTGTTGTAATGATGTTGTACATGATGATTCACAATTGTATAGCTTGTATATTTGTGTTGAACAGCCCGTATATGTTCTAATATTCTCTTCAACTGGCAAATTGTGCTTCTCACGTATTTTAGACCACACATTTACTCAATGATATACACCACAAATTGTGTGTTGCAAGTTATTTTGTGTTCAATTACGATTTCTTTTCCATACGGATCTTTAATGTTCCTCATGTTTTTTCCAATCCTGCATGCCTTGCATTTTTTGCATTTGGAGAAAACTTTACTTTGTTGTTGTAACCAACTTTCTGGTTGTTGGTTTGAAAAGTAGCTTCTTACTAATTGATCTTTAAGAAAACTTATTTGGGGTTTGTTTCCTACTGCTTTTCCAATTTCATTGTCACTTGTTAGAATATTTCAATGGTTCTGGAAAATCTTATATATCTGTTGATGTTCCTCATTGAATGTTGTTATCATTCTGATTGTTTCCTCTTTTATACTCTTTTGATCTGATTTCTCCATAAGAATTTGTTGTCTGGTCTAACTTTTGCTCTTTTGGCTCCTTGTTCAATGAAAGATGTTGGGTATTTACGCTGATAAAATCTTGCCTTCACTTTTTGAATCTGAGCCACAGTGTCTTCTTCTTCTGAGCAATTTCTTATGGTTCATAGGAATTCTCCATATGGGATGCTTCTGATTAATGCTTTTGGATGGAAACTGGTGCCATATAGTATACTGTTAGTTGCAGTTGGCTTCCTACATATGGTTGTTTCCAATTTTTGGTCTATAACATATACTCTAATATTCAAAAAGTCAATTTCTTTGTCACTATATATATATATATATATATATATATATATATATATATATATATATATATATATATATATATATATATTTATCACTGGTAGTTGTTATCAATTATTTTTTTAATGTATGAATTTACTTTATTTAATATGTCCTATGAATCTTAATTTTGATTCAATTCTTCTTAATAGTCAGGTAAATATTCATTTACTTTTTTCCCTTTTGTAAATATTATTTGGTTTTATAAATATTTTATGTATTGGTAATTTCATATATAAAAGGGGATGTGCTATATTCTTGTATTCATTATGTAGGTAAGCATCAATGGAATGTTGATGTGAATAGAATGTTGATAGGAAGCGAGGTGTAAGTTGCTACTTAGCTGACTAGAGAGCTGGTCATGTTCTTTCTGGCTAATAAAGTAACTGATTTATATTAATGGTTCCTCTCATTAATTGGAAAATAATGACGTTTTAGTCGCAATATGGCAGCCCGCCTTGCATTCATTTATGACATAATAACTCTGGCCTTGTCTGCAGAAGTGCTTCTGTCAGACATGCCCGCCTCTGCAGTGAAGATCTTTCTAGGTGGCAGGATAGACAAAGATAGGTTGCCCTCTCACCTAGGAGCCTAGGTGGACCGACCAGCTAGGTCTAGATGATCCTCTGAGTTCCTATTCATCAGTCATTATTAGACAGTAAATTGACCAATCACTAATTAACAAACTCAAAGTAGAGGGTATCTCTCCCTAACTCTCTCCCCTAGACATATTCCCTGCTTTCACCCTAGATCCAAACTCATTCTCATCGTAATTGTCTGTTTTGTGGCACTTGTAAATCTCACTGATACCCTACAGGGTTCAGAAGTGCTATATAAATAAAGAAAATTGCATTGATTAGAGAATATATACACCAGAACACTGTACATTGAAAATAAACAGGCATATGCATCAACCTTATTTGCGAGCGCAAATGGTACGATTCACAAAAATTGGACGTTTGCACCCGCAAAATGGGCTTCTGCAATGTATCAAACTGCAAGGCTCTCGCAATTTAAGAAATAGCAATTTATTGCGATTTCTAAAAATTGTGATTGCATTTAAGGAAACGCCAATTGCGATTCCTTAAATGCAATGCATGATGAAATCGCAAATAGCGATTTCGCTAATAGGGATTGCAAATTACCATCAATTTGAACTTGATGGTAATTTGCAAAAACTTTGAAAAATGCACTAAGGTGCATTTTTCAGAGTTGTAGGTTACACACACACATGCCCTTGGGGCATGTGTGTGTGCAACATGTGTGCACATATCAATTTCAGGGGTGCAACAGGGTGTCCTTTTGACACCCTTGCACACTTGAAATTGCACGCGCAATTTGAGAGTACCTATTGGGTACTCGCAAATTGCGCATGCAATTTCCCATTCATTCCTTAATTGCAACTCGCAGTTTGCGAGTCTCAATTAAGGAATATTTGGGAATCACAAATTTTATAGCAATTCCTACCTGCATACGCTTTTGCAATTCCTTAATTGCAATTCCTTAATAATCGCAATTAAGGAATCGCAAAAGCCTACATTGATGCATGTACCCCAAAGACACCAGTGCATTAGCAAGGAAAATAAACCAGCCGATTGGTTCATCTGTGTAGCAAGGTTAGATTATTAGGCATGAGGCCATTACGTTATCATAATACTATGGAAGGACCACCCTTTCCAAAAATGAAAACTCTCCATATGTCAATTTCCATCTAAGACTTTCTTCTTCCCAGTCTTCCCAGATCAATCAGAGTGGATGTTAATTTTATCTCTGTTAGGCCTCCCAGTGTTTCTTTTATCACCCCCTCTCTGCACTTCCTGTGTGGTGACCATCCTCCCAATGCTCATGTGTAGCTGACCCCCCTCCCAGACCCCACGCATATTGAATCCCCTCTCATTGTGTCTCAGCCCCACACTCTACTCCCCATGTGTATTCAATCTCCTTCACCATGTGTGGCAGGCCACTCTGACGAGAGACTCATGTGTTTCTGATCACCCTTTCCTGATATCACCATGTGCAGCTGACCCACATTCAGGAACCCCAGATGCGACCTAACCCCTCACCACATTAAATCTGGAGGTGTGACTGCGTCTTGTGCCCCAGGATCCCACATGCATCTCTCTCAAACCCAGAGCTGACATTGGGAAAGAGCAGCTGAACTGCAACCATCTCTGTCATGCCTGGTGGGACTGATTTCTTCACCATGATACTGCTGACCAGCCTTTTTCTAATCCTCAAACACTTAAGCATTGGCCATCCAGACTTCTAACTCTGGCTGATCCTCCCTAATAAACTACTACCACCGCCTCCGCTCTCGCCCCAGGGTGGGTGGTCACCACCAGGCCCCACATACACAATTGTATCCACTTTCTGCTCCCTGTTTTACAGAAAGCTATAATAATTTAAAGCAGAATCAATTGGAAAAGTGAATTTCTGGATGGCTAATATGCCACACAAAAGGTTAAAGCAATACACCGCGTGCGGCTGAACTCTAAGTGACGTGCTTTAATGTCATTGTACATTTATAGGTACAAGTTTCCTCCCGAGATATGAAGTTAACCAAGAAATACAGTTTAATTATCTCTTCCCAGAGTTAAGATATGTTTGTAACAGTGTAATAACACTGGGGTACAAAGTCCACTTTCGTTGGATTTATCTTATTATTGCATAACTCAGTCACCTAAATATCTTTACATACTCCAAAAGATTTTACATGTTTCTGTGTTTCGGGGTTTTACATGGAATTTTGTATACTTTAGTTTTTCTATTTGAATTAAGGCCATAAATAATTTTCTCTAAATTTAACTTTGTAGTGGCCCGTTGTCATATGTGATCATTTCATCCCTTCCTGATTTTGTTTTTGTAGGCCCTAGCTTTCTAAATTTTTTTATAAAAGAAAGAAAAACTACAGAGTTCAGGAAAGAAAGTGCTGATAGCTAAAAGCAAGAGCTGTGTCATGCATGGCACATGGCCAGTTGGCAGAACTTGTAGGGTACCTATGCAAGTTGAATCTCAGTTGCCATGAGAATTGCAGACAAATCTAAGTTTTATTCCTATTGGATTCCATGACCATTCCCCAATTTAAAATAAACACATAGATAAAAAACAAAAGCGTAGACTGAACCATGTGCTATCCTACTACCCACACGTGTATCTCGAATACAAATATTCCAGGCGGGTTGGAAAATACCTTCCGATCGCAGAGTTGTGTAATTTATTTTCCATTAATGGAAATTAAGCTTGGTGCAGATCTGAGGTCTATTGACGTTCCAGAACATTGCACAAGCTTAGATCTTTGACCGAGAGCAAACTTTCTGTAACCAGCCTTTGACTCGCCAGTGATTGTTCCCGATACACAAATGGCACTCGCACATTTTGTGGTGCCTTGTGTGGTGCATCAGTTCAACTGATGCCTGCACTATCAAAATGTTTGTTAGGCAGACATAGGGTATCTATTGAGATAAATATGTGGAATGCACTATGCTCGTAGCTACATTAGTTGAAATAAGGAGTTTAGCGTTATTGCTTTGTATAGCACACTGCATAAGTCAGTTGTATATAGTCATTTCAGAGATATGTCTGTCACTAATAACATTGTTGCTCTTGGGCAATGAAGCTTAATTTATTTAAAGGTTTGGTAAAATGGCGTGTTTCGAATATGACATTTTTTCCTAAAGGAAAACGTAATTGAGTTCTATTTTCACTTGAAATGTGCAATTTGTACTTTTTATTACTTTGTAAACGTTCTTTAAATTCAAACTGTGATTACTTTGAGTTGAATTGAATAACGACTCAACTGTTAACAAATGTTGCTACTTTAGCTTGACAGAGAAAAAGTAAGAATATAGCAGCTCTTCGTTAAAAATACTTCAGATGCCGGATTAAAAATATTTCGAATTTAATACATTTAGATGTCACTTTAGATAATTGCACTCTGCGCCACTATACTCTGCATCACTTCATGCCAATGCTGTCTACACCAGTTCATTCTACTCTATGCAACTTTAATGTACCCCGCTGTTATTGTGTAGCATTTTAGGACCCTAGTGTAATTTTCCAGATTCATGCCCTTATATAGGTATAAATCACCATATCCTTATATAGGTATAGAAATCATAACCATATTTAGACATAGCTCATGCAGTCCAAATGCGGCATGGCTACTTCCACTAGTTCCGAAAATCCACAACGATTTCTTGGAAAACTCAGCTTCAGCAGCTAGGGACTTCCACTTGCTTGAATATTGATTTCTCCAAGAACTCATGGAGTTTTCAAAGAACTGAGACTCTTTGATGACGTTATTATGTCCACCTTTACGTCAAACTTGGCATCTTCAAGGTATAAATATGCCCACAGTTGCCCAAGCAAACACACGGTGGTTTGGAGCAGTTTGACTATCTACTTGCCCGACGCATCCTGCTACAGCAAGTGCCGAAGGAAGCCGACCCTCCAGCAGACGCACTGAGAAAGACGCTGTCTTTTCTCTTGCCGAGAAATCCAGCTCCAGTCTTTCCAAGCTACCGTTGCGGGTTGTTGGGAAATCGAGTCCTGAGACTGACCTCCTTCATTCTAAACCAAGGTACGGAGATGATTAGACCCTAAGAGAAATCTTAGATAGATTCTCGGCAAAGAATACTACATTTATGCTACACCTCACTTACTTCTTCCCTCGTACTAGACTTAGGTTAGGGACATCGGGGTAGGCGTATTTTAGAAGCACCAGTTGAGTACTTTTTAGCCTTTGTTATTTATGTATGTATTTATCTATGGTCTAGGAACCATACAATGCTTTTACAGTATTATTTTATACTTTGCAACCAGTATCACAATTGTAGCAGTTCATTTCTTCTGCTTGAGAAAGAAGACTATTCAATAAATACTTTTATTGAAAACGCCCGTCTCTCTATTTCTCTGCACCTCTGGTGAAACGAAGCATGCATGATTGACTGAGTAAAATATCTATCTATTGTTTCCACGACTCTGAAGATCAGTTTTATCTTGGGGAAACAAAGTTGTCATGTGTATGCGGTTGTCAGAAACTAAATCCCTTCTTGTGAACTCGAGAAAGTTTCAAGTGACCTCTGAGCTAGCTGGCACTCACAATTAAGTTTAATATATTCGATAGAGACCTAGTCGACCTATGTCCTACGTCACATCTATAGGATATATTATTCCAATGCGCCAAGCCTATTGGGAATATAGGACCTACACTACACCGTGCTATGCGACTCCACTCTATGCCACTCAAATACATTACACTCAATGCCATGCTGAGCAGCAGCCATGCTGGTTACAACATGGCTGAAACACATACACAAAGCCAATAGCTCTTGCACAGGCGAGACCTATTTGCTTTGCCAATGCTTGTTGAGTTTTAGCACACAAGTTTTTAAGAGCCACGTTCTTCACGAATAACCAATAAGGTCGAAATGTGGTAATCAAAAACATACAGTACAACATACTCCATAGGGCGTATCTGACGCCAGCACATTTACATAAATTCTATCCCGACACTCAATTCCTTTGTCCCAGGTGCCATGCCCCAGACGCTGACTTTTGCCACATGTTTTGGAGCTGCCCCGACCTCCACTCCTTATGGCGGACGGTACATGATACTCTGAGAGACCGTACGGGACTTACGACCCTGGCCACTTGGGAAGCTAGCGCGTTAGGCATATTCAGAATACAGAAGCATCTTACAGCGCATAAGCGTTTCATCTCACTAGCATTAATACTGACAAAAAGATGTATACCATGCACTGGCGATCTCCCACGGGCCCCCCTACAGAGGCTTGGGTGGGAGCGGTATGTAAATGGACAGCGGCAGAGGAGGATGCTCTATGCGAAGAGGAGATTAAGGGAGCCCAAAAACACCCCATTTCCATGGAATGGGCCATGCTACTCCACCGCTTTAGACAGTTGACACGCGACGAAGACCCGGATACACACTCGCCCGCTCCCGCTGCCCCTCCTCCTCCCGTGCAGGCACGTCCGCGATCCCAGAACCCCCGCTGATGACACACCTGTGCTGCGTACAGTTGCATTCTACACCCCGTACTTCTGTCGACTGGTCCCTGCACACGACCTGACACAGAAACTCCCCCCCCTCTAGCGACCCTGGCATATTATCGCACAACTCACTGACCCATTAGTCACCGACCCGTATCCTTCCTGATCTGCTCGCACTCTGCGCCCACATGCATCTTTCCCGAGTTTACACCCCCCCAATTCTCCAACGATGCTGGTACATGGACTCTACAGATTCGACCCACTTGCCACCGATATAATGGAACTTTGTAAGAATGTTCTACTTTTTATTGCCTATATACCTAACAATAAGATCTATATTGTTCAAATAATAAAATGGCAATAAAAATAAGTTAAAAAAAAAAAAGTCGAAATGTGGTAATAGCTGGCAGGCTTTGGAATCTAATGGATATAAACTTTATTTTCTTAAATATTTTACACAATTAATTATCAGAAATAAAAACATTTCTGTTCAATGTGGAAGCACTTGAGGGAATAAACAATATAGGGGCATATTCACAAGGAGCTATCGCCGAATTAACTGCACTTTAGCACTGCCAAAGTTGTGATAAATTTACCTCCACAATCACAAGCTGATGTTAACAGCTCACAGCACCAGTTAACCCGCGATAGCAGCTGCAAAAAACATTGCCACATAGGACCTACGCAACTGTCGCTAATGAGATGCAGAGTAGGTGATCCTGTGCAAAAAGCTGCAAAAACACGACACCTCAACATTCACAATGACCAGACAGATCTGCGATAAGAACACAAAAGACGCGATAAGGCTCGTTAGCAGCAGGAAATTAACACCTGCTCTGACCTGGTGTAAAGTCGGACGGAAGCCTGCACCACAAAAGGGAGCCCAGCCCAGGGCGTCATTGGAAGGCAACAGATGCCATGGAGCCATTCATCATGCAGCCCGGACACCCAAGAGGGCCACAACACCCACCCGGCACCCCTCTCCCCCCGGACCACCACAGAGGCAGCGAAGACAAAGGCAGCGGCCCCCCAGGAAACTCACCTGCCTCACAGGCCCAACATCTGACAATGTCACTGTCCACTACAGGCTGAAAGGAACAACCATCCTACGCATCCTGACCATTATCGCCTAACAGGCCAACGGCACCAACACAGCGGACAACCAACATACCACCCCACACCAAGCTGCTGGCTGTGCTGCACCTGTTGGCCCCTGACACACCCCAACCAACAACCGCCAAAGTCAGCGGAGTCTCACAGCCAGCCACATCTAAGTCCCCCACACCTGTCCTGGACATCACCATCACAATGGCACCCAGTCCCTATATGTCCAACACAATGCGCAGGAATCGCTGGAGACCAAGCAAGGACCATATGCCATAGCCAGATGCACGCACGTGTTGGGGGCAATCCACTGCACATATGTCCCACCTGTGCCCTCTGGTGACACAGCACACAATCACCGCAAAAGGAAGCACACGTCACACATCAATGTGCAGGCAACATCAGAACACCGTCGGACCTTCACCAATGTCGCCTCCAAATACACAGCCAGTGTGCATGATCCCTTCACCCTCCGACAGTCCATCAGCAACCAGCGTTCCCAGGATGGCACCAAGGGAAATGCACAGCTCCTTGGCAAGTTCCAAATTAACACCCCACTCACCTCAACTCCACAACCATGCAATCCACAACTCTGGCAATGCACACGGATGTATGACGTTACAACGCATGCTTTTACCACGCATGCTGTTACAACGCAGTTTTTACTATGCATACCATTACAGCGCATAGCGCTTTGGGGTGCTGGATAGTGAATAGTTTAATTTACTATTCCAACTCCAGTCCCTATGGACACTAGGGAAGGTGTTGGATAGTAAATTAAATCTATTCCCTATCCTAGAGCGCCCCCCAGCGCAATGCGTTGTAATGGTTTTTGTTGTAAAACCTGCGTTGTAATAGCACTGCGTGGTAAAAGTTGCGTTGTAAAGGATGTTTCCCATGCACACATCACAAAATCACAACCTACATGCACAACAACATGCCCACCCACCAGACACGACAGAACAACTTACCATGGTAACCTGGGCAAGCTGTGAACATGACCAGCATGGAACCTCAGCCACACAATAGCCAAATGTGGGGAGAGGTGGCAACCAGGCATGTGTGAAGGATGCAGTAGAACCATGATTGGGAAAGTACACAATGCCAAGAGTGGCGGCGATGTGCTGGAAATACCCCAGTATGCAGAACACACCTATATCCACAGGGACATACACCTCTGGTGTATGGAGTGTAGTGGACAGTGGACTCAAACATGTCACCCCAGCCAGTGGGGGTCCTCGCAAAAATGTCGCCTATTACGCCCCCCATAAGCGTAAGTACGCCAGGCCAGCGAAGGGGTGTGAATAAAAAGCACGTAGCCCTGGGCGTGGTCGTCTTCCGGAAAACCCAAAATCTCTGCCAGGGCGGCGCCTCCTATCCCACCACGAGTCCCACTCTGTCCTCGTTAGCTGAGTTGCCTGCGATCCTGTGCGCCTGCCGCACCCCGGCCCGCTGGACCTCAAACCCGTCAGGCCCGACCCTGCACAGCCAGGCCGCCACACTGATCTCCTGCCGACACCCGCGTGTGTCAAGAAGGGCCCCCTACGTGCCTGTGTAAGCTCCAAGCCCGAGACCTGCTACCCTGCTAGCCTCTCAGACCATCGCTGGCCCCCCGACGCTAGCCCACATTACTACTTCCTGATTTACATACTCTCCGGCCTCCTCTGTGGCCCAGTAGGTCCCATATGTGAAACTGTGTCCTGGGTCCTGAATGTCAGTGACCCCAAATCCAGACCAGCGGCCACAGCACCGGACCCCCCGATCAGTGAGGCATAGTTCCATATCGGCATCTTGCGACATGTGCTGCCATAAACCCTGTTCAACGTCAGCCGGCAACACATGCTGCCACAAACCCTGTTCAACGCCAGTCGGCGACACATGCTGCCACAAACCCTGTTTAACGCCAGCCGGAAACACGTGGTGAGGGACCAGGACTACCCTGTGGACCAGTAGGTCTCACATCCAGCACCTAGTTGCGAATCACGAATGGCAGAGTCCACACCAGTGGTCGCACAGAGAGGAGTAAGAGGAAGATGCGGCTCAGTCCGGACGAAAGCCGTGTCACAGTCACGGAGGTGACCGAACACAAGGTGCCACTGAACCTTAACTACGCAGGCTGGTGGGGCCACCAACCTATGCCGGCGACACATGTTTGAGAATGGCCCGTGCTGACCGCTGCCTCAGGCCTACACTGCTGTCAGCCTAGGCTGCGCTCGAGTAGGTCACAGATTTGGAACTGAACATCGAGTATGCAAAGGCAGATTACATATTGCATGCAAGGAGAGGCATAAGAGGATGACGCGTTGCATCTTGGCGGAGAGATAAGGATCATCATTACAGAGGTGATCGTACACTACCGACAACTGTCCTGGTACTAACTCTGTGCATTGTGAGCCAACGACACGTGGCTGTGGGCCACTACTGACCGCTGCCTCCCGCCTAAACTGCGGTCCAGAAGGTCACAGAGTCATGATTTAGCAATGGTGGAGTTCATATTAGTGTACCGACATCGCAGACTGCATCCCCTCTCAGCCCTGGTGCCACTAATTCTGTTCCCCAACATTCATGGACACTCACTGGTCGTACATTGGTGGCGTCTGAGCCGATGGACTAGGGGCTAGTTTTCATCCTCATGTAGCTGACACCGAATTGGTGGTGAAAACGAGGCTTGCGCTTTCCACCGCACAATTTGTTGATACCGGATAAAATCAAGCCTTCCGCATCATGCCCTGGAGGACACCTTCCACTGTCCCCGCAACCCTCCGCAACATACACCTCAGACATTGATGGGGACCCGCTCAGGTTGCCGTCCCATTGGCTGGGTGTCTGAGCCAGCCGCAGTGAATCCGGGGCCACTAACTCTGTGCTGGTCTGGTCCGGGACCCCTTCTTCTGAGACATTGGATGGCCCCTGAAGCATAGGACTTTGGGGTCATCAACGCCATTTCTCTGTGGCCATGCGCTATACGCAACCTCCAGGCTCAAATGCGTCCCACCAGGGCTCACACACCAAAGCGAGTCCAGACCGGCCCGGACGTCGCATCAGCGCAGGAGGCACACGACAACACCGCAAGGACAACCTCCAACCGCCATTTGCCAGAGTTGAAACGGTGGTCCTGACAGACTTATGGAGTTGCTCAAACCTTTCGTGGATGCCATCAATGGCGTGATACCCTGCTCAGCACTCCAGGTGCCAGTGACTCACTGCACTGCAGGCCATTGTCTATTGCTGATTGTGTTTTGTGCTGTGGAGCGGTTGCACAGCTATGTCACCTCAAACAGTGTGGGGGCCCTGAGAAGTTGATGGGGAAGATGATGCAGGTCTAACACACCCCACTGCATCCGCATCAAGAATATATCATAGGGACACAATCCAAGACTTTTTCTTCACATGATCGCGCTCATCTCTAGTGTCCCAACCTCCGTGCACTGCAACTCACGGACACTTCTGTTTGCATGTTGGCTGTCCTCTGGACTTTCTCCGGCTCACTCCATGTTGCTCAGCAGTTGACTGTTATGCATGTGTTTTCTGTTTCCGTTGCACTGGTGTCCAATGTTCAAGTGGTTGCCAGCACCAGACATTCCGCGTGGAATGGCTTACACTCACCCCACACACATCCAGCACAGGCGTCACTGTACATGTGGCCGTGCCAATAAAGGGGCCGGGTGCATGTGCCCATAGCCTGTTCAACATGATATCTGTGTGTGTCCCTGTGGTCTCGTTGTATGCATGAGGGCCCTGGACGCTACGCATTACATTGTGCTATGTACATTGGATGCAGACATGTCACCGCAGGCAGCGGGTTGGAGCTGGGACATGTAGCTTTGTCTTCACCCACTCAATTCGTAAGGGGAGTGGCCAGGGCCGTCGTACACAGAGCCAACAAGGGTGTGTGACTGCTATTTGAGCGCCCCTGGGTGTGGTTCTGTACTGTGAATGTGCATCTGCATGTGTATCTAAGGCAGTGTGGGTCTCCTTAGTGGGATGTGGGTGGGCCCTGAAGGCTGATAGACACCTACGTTTGTGTCCTGGTTCGCATTCCATGGGTTGAGCACCCACCAACACCTGTTGGGCCACCTCCTTTTGGCGTGCTGACACATGGCAATGGAGTGAAGAGTCGTGAGCCAGCTGTGCCTGCGGGTGCTCCCTGCTGTGTGGTCTGTTGCAGGCTCGGTGTTCTCCTCTGTGTAGCTTGGCTGGCTGGGGCCTGGTGGGGGGTCGCATGGGATATCCATGGGCTGTTGTAGGGCGTCGGTGTCGAAGGTGTGGTGGTGCATTCCGGCATCACAGATGTGTTGTATTCTGTGCTCTGCTGAAGGGGAAATGCATGTTGACTTCGTGTTGACATGTATGTTGGTGCATTGTGCTGGTTTGCATGCATGCACCCTCCCCTCCCCCCAGTCCCCACCCAACTCCCCCCAACAACCCCCCCACCCGGATCCCACCCCCGTCCACTGCGCGTGTATGGTACGGTTCCAAATCATAACATCGAATAGTACTGTGTATACCTCTCCTCATGCATTGCCGCCAATGTCTCCCCCCGCCACATCCTCGGGTTCTGCTGGCAGTTCCAAGTCAAGGCCTCTGTAGTCCTCCCACCTCTTCCATATTTTATAATGTTTCCTAGGGCATCCCCGGGCTTCAAATACGGGACGTTCCAACCCCATACAAAAATCTAATCCCTTCTTCCATACCAAAAGTGGGGGTGCGCTCGTACTTTTCCAGGCCTGGGCTATATCTCGTTTGGCGGTGGTTAGGCCCAACAACAGAAGATGCCTCTTATACGCATTGCCCCCAACCTCCTCCAGCACGTGCAAGAGTCCCAACTTGGGGGTACGGGGGAGGTCCCAACCCAGCACCTCAGATAAGCAGTCCCACACCCCTTTCCAATATCTATTCAAGCCCTCGCATGTCCACACTGTATGTAACAAGGAACCCACCTCTCTACCACATCTCAGGCAATCCGGCGACGCAATCAATCCCGCCTTCCACAACCTCTCCCTCGTATAATATGCCCTATGCAAGTATTTAAATTGGATAAGCCTAAGGCGCACTGCTATCACCGCCCCCCGGGGCGCCTCCAGGGCCTCCCTCCAGACTTCCTCCTCCAGAACACCGACGTTGCGTTCCCAGGAATCCTTTAACTTTTGTAAGGTGGAGGAGCAGTGCGTAACCAGAGTCCTGAAGAGGCGGGAGACCTTCTTATCAACTAAGTCACCCATAAACAACTTTGCCTCGAGGGGGCTAAAGTCCGGCAAGGCTTCTAACCCTACTAAGCTAGGCGCAAGGGCATGGCGGAGTTGCAAATATTTAAAAAACTGGGTCTTGGGCATGTCAAACTCCTCACTTAGAGCCCGGAAGGATTTAAGGACTACACCAGACATAACGTCTCCTAGCGTTGTAATCCCTAAAGAGTCCCATCCACCAAAGCCCCGCAATGAGGTCAGCGCCGGGAATCGGCCATTGTTCCACAGTGGGGTCTCTGCCGTCAGCCTGCCCCACCAGCCCATACGGCGCAGCGCCTGTCTCCACACTAGAAAAACCACCTGCGTGGCCTGCGGTAGCCGCCTTTTTAGCCGAGCTGAATACAGGATCTTGTGAAGGGCGTCATGTCCCATAAGGTGGCGGTCCAGGGCATATGCCGGGTCGGCCCGATCCCCGTACCACCATTCATTTAAGATCAATAGGTGAGAGGCCTGATAGTACGACAGGACATCAGAAGTCGCAAGACCGCCACAATATGTGGATAGGAAACAGGTCCGTAGCGCCACTCTCACCGCGCCACCTGCCCACAGAAAGCGCCCCAACGCCGAATTAATTTGCTGGAACCAAAGGGGGGCAATAGGATATGGATGGTTCTGTAGCTGATAAAGTAGTCGCGGAAGAGCAACCATTTTAAAAATCGCCGAGCGGCCATAGATAGTGAGGGGCATACGGGACCACGTCTTCATGTCCGTACAGACCCGGTCCCAGACCGGAACTACGTTGTGCTCCCATTCATCGTTTTCTTAAATTATCATGAACAGTCTTCGATCCAGACACAATACCATTCATTATGAGCAATTACTCAATTAGCAACTTTCTATGTGTTTGCTGCACCAACACAGCTGAAGGACTGCAACATGAACGAAATTCCTTCCTAAATTAAACGGAAATCAGATTTTTTTTAAACTTTTTTAATTGTAATTTTCAAGAAATATCACAAAAGCATGTGACCCACAAATTGACGGACCAAAGGATTAATTTAACAAATAGAAAAACATTTCCTGTTAATCTAAAAATAGAGAAGGAGAGCATAAGTACAATAGAAATGCAAATACAGTGGAGCAATATACAAAGAATGTCTTGGCAACATGGACAGTATAGCAATGAACTCTCCCATCATCATGGTACCACTACTTTTACAATTTCGGAGACTTGGATTTAAACTTTTATGGTCATAGTGGACTAAAACTTCACAGTAGTTTGGTCAGTAACCACACAAAACATCCAAAATGGCAAATTCTTATCCATGCATGCCATGATGTACGAACAAGGTCACTTGTTATTCACTATCCCTCATAACTGGCAACAGTGACATGGCCCAAAAAAGTATTTTTCTCTTCAAACCTATAAAGGAAAGGTAGCAAAAACTCTCCAAAATTCACCCTCAGGGGTAATCAGAAAGTGTATGTGTACTTAGGACTGCTATCCCTCCCAAAAAAACCGCCTCAACTTGCCTAACACACACAGATCTTACCTCCAACAATAATCATTCAGAATTCCAAAACTTTGGTCCTCATCAGTCACAAGGCGCTGCGTTCTGAGATCAGGCAATAAAGCAATAATCCTGATTGCGTCGAACTAAAGTGCAAATTAACACAATTTATTGCTAGGGAACTTTACCTCAAATGTCTTGTGTTATTACAGAACAATAAACTGTAAACTTATTTAGAGCAACAAAGTAGATTCATTTAGCACCAACAATCTAAATTGTAACTCTATAACCATCCGTCTGTTTATCTTCAATACACGTGCACAATAGGAAGAACAATTGATGCTAGAAAGCGCCACACTCAACATATACTAGACTACTTCACTTCTACTACTAGTGAGTTAACTACTGAAACTTGGCGGCACAGAATAGGGACCATTTTACAAGTATGCAGATTGATTCATAGCGGTAACTAACTAAAAGAAGAAGCTCAGCTCTGAAATAATTTTCCTGGAACCATAAAATCAACGCAGTTTTATAATCAATCATCCAGGATTATAACAAACATCCCAAAATAACTGGTGCTAAATCACAACTTTGTATACCACAAGCGAATGTATCACAAGCCATCACAAAGCAACGGGGCCACTAAAGAATATGTTTCTTTACGCCGCGAGCAAATACCACGTGGTAAGTTACAGCGCGGACGTTACATCGTCCGTGTTGTTACCACGCATGGCTTTACATCGCAATTCGTTTCTACGACTTGTGTGGTAAATAAATAATTAATTACCGGTACTATTTTTCTATGCATAAAATAAAACAGATAGCTCAATAAATAAGAGGCAGGATCCGGGGTATCTGAGTCGAACAGGCTTTAATCAGGCATAAGGGAAGGGACAGGATCGGAACAGCCTGAAATAGAATGGCATGGAATGGCAGCTGCAACGTCTCATTAACAGTACATGATATATATAGTAAAACAGTACAATTACATTGCATACAGTAGGCGTAACAAGTGACAAACGTAAGATAAGAACACATGGGCGTAAAAAGAGGGCGTGCACAGGGCGTGCACGAAGACATGTGATGAGAACGTCACAGAAGTGTCATAAATGGGTGGATACATGGAGGGGGCTACCTGGGCAGCTGGAACCTTTAACCTACTGGTGCGCGCAAACGGGCCATGACGTGTAACTAGGGAGAGCTGGGGGCTCTGACTTCTGCACTAGAAGAGGAGACTAAAGTCTAAGATGTCAGGATGACATGTACCTATATCATATCTGGTATCTTGTGTTTGGAGTACATGTTGATAGAATCTAAAAGTCATCAGAGCAAAGGCTACTTGACACTAAGGCTGGTGCATGCATATATTCTCCGTGTATTGCGTGTGCTATGATCTTCTATGGATACTAATTCAGTAATTCACTTGCATGGAGACAGAAAGACTAGACTATAGCTGAAAATGTTTATGCGGTTCGTTAGCTTAGGAATGTGAAGACGGGGAGCTGAACTGATAACTAGAGGCATAACATATTCTTGGCAGACAGGCAGGCAGGCCAGGCCGGGCACCGCGCTGCGCGGCAAGAAGTAAGCGAAGGGTCAGGGATGCGGGAGGGGCTGCATCGCTCCTCGGAGTGGGTTCAGGAGACTGGAGCTCGAATCTGGTGTTCAGGCCCTTTGAGGCCTAGAAACGGGGACAATTCGATAAGTCTAACGGGCATAATGTAAAACGTTGGCAACATAGGCCTAGAAGCCTAATTCACGTTGCTTTCACGGGGACCGGATAACTGACATACTAACGTTGGACACAACTATAATTGCGTCTTTAATCGATCATAAGGGGATATATGCATATCGATCATGCACATATAACATAGGATGGGGAACACGTAGGCACACATGACAAGGCAAAATTCAGTTTTCCTCATTCCCTCCTTGTGCCCTACGTTTCCTTCAGGAAACATCAATATTCATGATACCATCTATCTGTTCATATAGCATCATTTGCTCGTCTTGAATTGTCTTGGAACGGGACTTAGAACTAGGAATACAAGAGGTAGCGCACAAGCCGCAAATCGCAGGGCCACATTGTAAACATAGGCAACAACTGAATATGATCATTACTACTATACCCAGGAAGGACAATACTTTCCATCCCCAGGCAGATATTATACTCCAGAGCCAACCGGACCATGTCCAGGTGCCTGGATTCTGGTGTAACTGATGGGCTATCTTGTGAAGTCTAGTTATAGCTGAATAAACAGACGGTGCGTTATTAGGAATGAAAATGCAGCAACTAGATCCGATGACTCTACAGGCTCCGCCCCTATCGGCCAGTATGACGTCAAGGACGAGACGATTTTGAAGCACGACAAATCTCATAGCAGATTGTTCTTCGGTTAAGTTACCTAGAGCGGAAGTAGTCTCATTCACTACTGCTTCAAGGGTTCTGGTTAGCCTACGTATTAGCTTACTATTCTGGACAGGACCTATGAAGAAAAAGAAACCTTTATTGAAGTCTTGATACTGTTCTAAGGCAGTTTCAGTTTGATCGACAATTGGGGATTCAGTCTCCCTTCTATGTCTGATGTGTACTAGATGTGTATTTCTGTGATAATCGGATGGGGCTAGAAAAACTGGTGGCAGTAGGAAGGCAATGTAACATGTTCCATCCCAATCGAGGGGCAGACGTACATATGCGGTCTGACCACACACAAAATAAGAATGACGTGAGGCTTTGAAAATAGATTTCCCACTGTCACTATACTCGACCACAGTAGTACAATCACTATGTCCTAGATGTACTGAACCATTCTTTCTGACACATAATTCGCCTTTCACTGGTAGGACTGTAATAGCAGGCAAATCTGGAGTAGTCTCGGACTGAACATTCAAAACCATGAAATTTGAGGAATAATTACCTAGATCATATACTTCATTTTCTAGATCTAACCCTGTTCTATGGGAAAGACCTTCCTTGTCTGGGAAACATGTTCTATTCAGAAGGGACATATCGTTTGAGGATGACGTTAACGTGGACCATGCTCCACACGAACCATTGTGTGAAAACGGATAGGGAAAGAGTGGCAGAACTCCCTTCGGTGTCTGGAAAGGGGGGAGTCGACCACACACCCAACAATTAGTAGCATTGCTAGTCTGGTGTGAATAGTGTAACATACGAATAAAAGTATTGTTGCGCATGGCAAGACGATAGGATAACTCGTGAGGAGGTAGTTCACTAAAAGTGTGCTCTACTGTAACATTAGAGGAAAAATGTACATGTGAAACAGTAGGAGGAAAACATAGATGTAAGGCATAACTTATGCAGGTAACCATAAGACTCAGGAATAACATAATTAATAGAGTAACAATGCATCGACTTCGAAGATTCTTTCGATAACGTGTTCTCTTAGAGTTTCGACTAACTCTCTCACTATGTGGGTCTATCTCATACATGTCAGGAACCTGTCTAACCGTTTCACCCGAGAGGGACTTAGACAATTAAACTGGCTGACTTACTAGACCTTAATTTTTCTTTATACTCCTGCTGTGGAGTTTTCTCTAACAGGGGAAGTTTAGAGTCAGTATCTGGGCAGTCCTTGAGAACGGGGCAGTCCTTGAAAAAAGTCTTTGGACGGAGTCCATGGAATCGTTTAACGTGACTGGAATGCAACCAGCCTTTGCGGCCCTCCACCTTGATCGCAGTCCTTGTTGTCATCAGAACGAGCTTTGGTTCTTTCCAGCGGGGCTCCAGCGGACTTGAACGATCAAAGTTCCTAATCAGAACGAGGTCGCCTGGTATGACCTCGTGCGGTTTCACTTGAGTGTTGTCTGGAAAAGCAGCGGCAACCTGTGAACGATAAGAGAGTAGTGCAGACATCAAGGAAGCCAGGTAATCTGTCAGCATATTACTGTCAACATCGGTAATTGTATGTGGTCTAGGTGTACCCCACATGTTCGGGGGACGACCGAAAACTACCTCGTAAGGGGACAGACCTGAACGGGAGTGAGCGACCATTCTCATATAAAAAAGGGCGACTGGCAGTGCTACCATCCAATCTACGCCTTTCTCTGCGCATACCTTTGCAAATTCGGATTTTCAGGGTCTGATTATGTCTCTCGACGAGACCAGCTGCTTCAGGATGTCGTACACAGTGGAACTTCCATTGGTACCCTAACAGTAGGGATACTTGTTTCATGAGTTCGGAGGAGAATGGCTGGCCGTTATCTGAATACACGACCCTCGGTAATCCATAGCGGGGGAAAAATTCACGAACCAACTGCCTGGCAGTGGTCGCGGCAGTGTAATCTGGGACTGGATATGCTTCTGTCCATCTGGATAAAGCGCATACAATTACGAGGACATACTTGAAACCTCGGCATCGATCCATCTGAAAATAATCCATCTGGAGGACTTCAAAAGGGTGGTCAGGAGGATGGAATCCACCTTGTTCCACCGGAACACCTTTACCTGGATTGAACTGACAACAGATCATGCAGGTACGCACTTTCTGTTTGGCTGCTGATCGTAAATGTTTGTTAAACCAGAGGTTCTGAATACTGTCTAACATGGCTTTTTCTCCTAAGTGTGCTGGACTATGTGCGGTGTTAATAATGACTTGAACCATAGAGTCGGGGAGAAACCATGTGGCTTTTCCCTTCGTCAACCATCCCTGATCTGTCTGGACCCCTCCTTGTTCAGACCATTTCTTGATTTCGTCTGGGGTAGCATGTGACTGTATATCTAGTACGTCTTGTGTAGGGTCCTTAACTGTCATACAAGTCGTCTGAACTGGAACGTCTGTCTGTGTCGTGTTAACTGGAATGTCTGGAGTCTGGGCTGTAAGCTTGGCTGTTCGATCTGCCAGGTCGTTACCTTGAGAAATGGTGTCAGTGACTTTCGTATGTGCTTTGCACTTCATGATAGCGATAGCTGTCGGTAAATGTATTGCATCTAACAGAGCTTGAATGAGGGGGCCATGCTGAATCTTGGTTCCATGAGAAGTCAACCTCTCTCTTGCCAGAGTATTCCAAAGTCGTGTACGACTCCGAACGCATAACGTGAATCTGTGTATATGTTTACTTTCAGGTTCTTGGCTCGTATGCAGGCTTGGGTCAGAGCGACGAGCTCTGCTGCTTGAGCAGACAGGGTATCAATACGATGTGTTTCTATAACTTCAGTTTCAGTAGTCACTGCATACGCGGCTACTAACTCTCCTGTACTTGTCCTCATACATGAACCATCCACATAAAGTGTCAGGTCGGGATCAGATAATGCAATGTCTGTCAAGTCTTGTCTTGGCTTTGTCATGGTGTTAACAACTTCCACACAGTCATGTGTGGCAGGATTTGAAGTAACTGAGGGTAACAGTGTAGCGGGATTTAAAATGTTGCAGCGTCTGATTTCTATGTGTGGCTGAAACAGTGTCAGTTCATAACCTGTTAAACGTGCAATTGTCAAGTGCTGAGTCTGTGTTCGGTTCAAAAGAACTTCCACAGAATGTGGAACTTGTACTGTCAGGGAGTGTCCTAACACTATGGAATCACTTTGTCTGATAGCTAGAGCTGTGGCTGCAACTGACTTGAGGCACGCAGGCAGAGCCTGGGCCACCGGATCTAATGTGCTAGAAAAATAAGCACAAGGCTTGTGTTGTCCTGCTTGATCTTGTGTAAGAACAGATAATGCTGTACCATCACGTTCAGTGACAAAAAGTGTAAAAGGCTTACTGTAGTTTGGTGTCGCTAGAACAGGTGCTTGGCATAAAGCTTTCTTTAACTCATTGAAAACAAGTGTATGTTCTTGGGTCCAGGGGAGGACAGTCGATATGGCTGCCTCCTGTGTCGTTAACTGTATCAGTGGCTTGGCTAGATATGCGTACTGAGGAATCCATTGTCTGCAGTAAGAAGTGAGGCCGATAAAAGCTCGTACCTCCTTCTGAGTCTTGGGCTGTGGAAGATGTGCTATTAACTGGATACGGTCTGGTGTCAACTGCCTACCCCTCTTGGACAGTACGTGTCCAAGGTACACCACTTGCTGGACACAAAATTGCAGTTTCGAAGGGGACACCTTGTGCCCCATCTCTGCCAGGAAATACAAGACTGTAAGCGACGCTCGTTCGCAGTCACGTTCTGTACGGGCTGTGATCAATAGATCATCGACATACTGGAGCAGGGCAGTGTCAGTTGGCATGTGAATACTGTCTAGTTGTCTTTTTAGTGCTTGACTGTAAATGCTAGGACTTTCTGTAAAACCTTGAGGAGCTCGTGTGAATTTATAGCTTCTTCCATTTAAACAGAAACCGAAAAGAAATTGGCTGTCTGGATGAATGGGGACACTAAAAAATGCGTTCTTGAGATCAATAACAGTAAAGAACGTAGCTTCGGAATCAATGGCAGTCAATAGGGAAGAAATATCTGGAACCACTGGGTACTGGGGTATGATACATTTATTAAGTTCTCGAAGGTCGATCACTAATCGATAAACTGGAGGTGCATTGGGATCAGTACGTTTAAGAATCGGAATGATAGGAGAATTACATACATTGGAGTCAGTTTCTACAACCACTCCTTGAGCAAGGAGCTCGTCAATAATTTTGGATAAGGCTGCTACAGCCTCAGGTGGCAATTTGTACTGTCGGATTCGTGGTAATACAACACCTTGCTTTAGAGTGACACAATAGGGTGTAATGTGCATACAACCTACATCAGTTGGACCTTGCGCCCATAAATGCTGAGGTACATTCAGTAATCTTGGATCAAAATCACGCAATACATAATGACCTTTAAAATCACGTAAAAACAATCTCACACCTTCTGGGGAACAGCATATAACTGCTCCTAATTCTTTCAGGGTCTTAATACCTAGTAAATTTTCTGGACATGATTTCGTAAGTAACAAGTCTGTAGTTCGGGACAATGGACCAACTTCTAGGGAAACTGGTTTCGATATTTCATTAACAATAGGCTTTCCTGAAAATCCAAGGGAAACATTTCTAGAGCCCGAGAGTGGAGCCCCTGGAACCTCGTCATGACTGATGGTAGTCCTACTTGCCCCTGTATCAATCAGAAACTTTCTGTCTTTCCCTAATACTTGACTGTGTACATAGGGACCCTCTTGATCTACAGGAACCTCGATGAGAGGCAAGCCAACCTCCCTCTCTAGGCTGTTTCATGAATACTGCTGATATTCTGGATAATCTGACTGTGCGTACTGGTACATCTGTTGTGTAACGTGTTGTGTGGCAGCTATAGGCTGCGGTACTGTAACTGTCTGTTGTGCGTTCTGCGGTGGCTGGGAATTCTGCGGAACATGTTCTTGTCTAGGAGGACGTGGTCTCTCTTTCGTCTTACCTGTAGCTATGTTGTGTTTCAGAACTGCACATTCGTTTATGTAATGACCTGGCTGTTTACAGTAATTGCAGGTCCCTTTAACGGGAGCTGTAGAATGACTAGTTTGACTCGGACCCCTCTTCTGACTGTCTTGTGGAACAGACTGTGCAACCAGTACTTTCATTTTCGTGTCTTTCATACGTCTTCTTTCGTGTTCCTGCTCTTCCCTGATTCTGTTCTGGTGATACTGTAGCATCTGGAGCATTTGTGATGGAGTATTAGCTTGCCAGGTACTTTCGACTTTCAATACTCTATTTTTAACTTGCGGTAAAGAATTCTCAACTAGTTTGGTAACAAAAAGATGTGGATACGATTCACTACTTGTTTTCAGGCCGCTATTTATAATGAAACATTTCTCAAATCTAGAATAAAAATCACTAGTGTCTTCATCTTGTTTCTGTTTACAGGCTGAGATGGCATCCCAATCTTCCTTTTTCGTGGCTAGTAATCTTGGCAAGACCTGTATTAACAGTTCGGGTAATTCTTTGGCTTTATCCCCAAGACCAGTTCCTGGGACTCGTGCATTATCTTCGGTCTCTAACGCGGTCCAATCTATCTTTTTCTCTCCCACCTCCCATTCTTTTTCTTTGAGTTTTTCATATATGCCCGCAGGCAACAGGACCTTTAACATTTTAATGATATCAGGATACGTGTATTCTCCCATACGGAGCATGTCCTTTAATTCTCGATGGAACCCTGCTGGATCTTTATCGTGACAGGGTATTAACTTTTTCATTTCTAGAAGTTCTATTTTCGTGATAGGGGTGTAAACAAATACTCGTTCGAGATTACCCCCCGCTCCCTTAACAGGATGTACTTCTCGTAACGGATTCTGTCTGTCTATGTAGAATGATTTTCTTACTGGGGGTGGAACAGGAACAAAATGTGGATTCAGGAACGTTCTGTATTTATAGCGCTGTTCTAAAATGACGCTAATTAAATCGGTACCTAGACCTTTCCATCGGTTTAGGAGTAACTCGTTCAGTACATCATGTAAAGGACCTGGATCAGAATGCTGATCCTCATACAGTGTAATGAGGTGCTGGATCATATACATACCCACCAAACGCTGCTCGGCTGGGGGCAGTTTCAGAAACATTTGAGCCACTATTTCGTCTGGAAACGTGGTAGAATCACTAACCCATCGGACTGCTGATCGGGCTAGTTCTTGTTCATGCATGGTACTACGTTCACTATAACCTATTCGTAGTTTCAGAATTTTATCTGTAGCCTGGAATATTTGTTCAAGAGAACACTGTTCTGGTACGGAAGGAGGAAAAGCTTTCTTGTAATCTAGGCGTGTGTGTCTGTCGGAAAATCTAGTTCTACCTACATACGCTATTCTGGCGGGATTCTCGCTGTCTACCTCTTCGTTTGAAGAGTCATCCTCTTTCTCGGCTACTCTCTTTTCTTCCTCCTTCTTGTGTATACTTATTATTTCTTTACGAATCTTTTTGTACATGGATTCTATACAGTTTTGTGTTCTGTGTTTTCCTTCTGATATATTGTCACTCCATCTTGTCAGGACTTTCATATCTTCTTTGTTTTTATCAGGATAATCTTGTTCCCTTATTAAACAGTTAATCAAGAATTGTAAAATCATATTTTGAATCTCGGCTTTCCTGTGTGCCATAGCTTCGTGAATACTTCCGGGATTCTCCCCTGTACGGATAAAATGATATATTCTGTCTAGATGTGGTTCCATATTCGATATGGTAACCAAGAAGCTTGCAACTCGACGTAAACGTATGGAATATATTAGCATGCTATCTTCTCCTGGCACTGGATCATATCTACAATCAGTAAGGAACTTCTTGAGGGCTTCATACGTAGCCACTTTGGGCGTACGCTGTAACGCTGCATCTCTCAGCGTCAGGCGTTTTGTTTGAGGCGGGGTGGTAGGAGTACCTCCCCCTGCCCCTCGTGAACTGGAATCGTCAATTAATACTGGATGTGCGGCTGTTGGTAACGGGACTGGTACAGTAGGAGTACGTAATGTGGGTTGATCCTGGGGGACTGGCGCATGGACAGGACCAACGACTGGAGGCACAGGAATTACATTAACAGGAGGCTGGACTCGAACTTGGACTGGCGGAGTAGGATCTGTATTAACATATTCTGGGACAGTGTCGTCTAAATAGGAAGAAAGAAAAATTTCAGCTGCAGTCGGTTTATGACGCAGTTTAGTCGGGACTAATGGTGGTGGTAAATTATGGGGTGCTTCCGGGGTCGCCTTCGGCAAACCCTCGGCGAGAAGAGGATACATACCTTTAATAAGGGCATTTCTTTGTCGGTCTGACTGTTCTGCTCTAACTCGTTCACCTTCTTCTAGTAATTCCCTTTCTTGGGCTTTTTCTGAGGATTCTCTACTTAATTCTGCTTTTCTAAATTCTTTTTCGGTTCTTCTATGAGATTCTTTGCGCCATAACTCTATGGCATCTTTCTGGGACTGTCTGGCTTTCTTTTTCCATAATGCTTCTTCTACTCTCATGATGCACTCGGCATCCCATGTACCTGATACAGGCCATCTATATTTCTCTTCAAGATTCTTGGTATAATCCACCCATAAGTCTAGATATAATATGGCATCTAAGCCATGCTTGTGATACATAAAGTGTCCAGGACTGTCCCTAGGAGGGACAGGAACTGCTTCTTCGAGTAACCCTTTTCTGGTTTTTATCTGACGTAACTTTGAAAACAGAGGCATATTTGAGTCGTACTTGAATTAAACACAATACACAATGAACACAGTAATGAAATGGCAAACAAATCACTCATACCACGACATAGAAATACATTAATAACAGTTCGAACAGAATACTACCTAATACACTGAAAAACATAACACTTGAAGTTCTCGAGAACGGACTTACTAGAATTACTGGATGCACTGCTAAAACAGTACAGAACATACCGGTCTCATAAAGAGACACGTCATACCGTATCCACCTAGATGGACACGTCGGACTGGATCTGTGTACCCAAACCCATCGGACCGGAGACAAACTAATGACCCCGTCTAGATACTCCCCCAGCAACGGTACTCACCGGGAAGCAAAACTTGAAGGCCTCGGACTGGACTGGACTGCTACGACGTCTGGTTACTACGCATGCGCTTCGAACTTCGGGCTTCGGAAACAGGTGGGCCTCCGGATACCTCGGACCTTGCTCTCTCGGCTTGGGCTCTGGTCGGGACGAACCGCATTCCTCACCGCCTCGTCTGGATGCCGGACCGCAGTCTCCGTCTCCTCCGTGGGCCTGAGGGAGACTTGATGAAGCAGAAATATCTGCACGTGCACGGTAGAGTTCCGTCACGGCTGTAGAAGGGTCAGGGGGCCTGCGTTACATCGCCGGCGCGTGGGGAAGGGGCTCGTTCCTGTTCGGGCGCCATTATGTGGTAAATAAATAATTAATTACCGGTACTATTTTTCTATGCATAAAATAAAACAGATAGCTCAATAAATAAGAGGCAGGATCCGGGGTATCTGAGTCGAACAGGCTTTAATCAGGCATAAGGGAAGGGACAGGATCGGAACAGCCTGAAATAGAATGGCATGGAATGGCAGCTGCAACGTCTCATTAACAGTACATGATATATATAGTAAAACAGTACAATTACATTGCATACAGTAGGCGTAACAAGTGACAAACGCAAGATAAGAACACATGGGCGTAAAAAGAGGGCGTGCACAGGGCGTGCACGAAGACATGTGATAAGAACGTCACAGAAGTGTCATAAATGGGTGGATACATGGAGGGGGCTACCTGGGCAGCTGGAACCTTTAACCTACTGGTGCGCGCAAACGGGCCATGACGTGTAACTAGGGAGAGCTGGGGGCTCTGACTTCTGCACTAGAAGAGGAGACTAAAGTCTAAGATGTCAGGACGACATGTACCTATATCATATCTGGTATCTTGTGTTTGGAGTACATGTTGATAGAATCTAAAAGTCATCAGAGCAAAGGCTACTTGACACTAAGGCTGGTGCATGCATATATTCTCCGTGTATTGCGTGTGCTATGAATCTTCTATGGATACTAATTCAGTAATTCACTTGCATGGAGACAGAAAGACTAGACTATAGCTGAAAATGTTTATGCGGTTCGTTAGCTTAGGAATGTGAAGACGGGGAGCTGAACTGATAACTAGAGGCATAACATATTCTTGGCAGACAGGCAGGCAGGCCAGGCCGGGCACCGCGCTGCGCGGCAAGAAGTAAGCGAAGGGTCAGGGATGCGGGAGGGGCTGCATCGCTCCTCGGAGTGGGTTCAGGAGACTGGAGCTCGAATCTGGTGTTCAGGCCCTTTGAGGCCTAGAAACGGGGACAATTCGATAAGTCTAACGGGCATAATGTAAAACGTTGGCAACATAGACCTAGAAGCCTAATTCACGTTGCTTTCACGGGGACCGGATAACTGACATACTAACGTTGGACACAACTATAATTGCGTCTTTAATCGATCTTAAGGGGATATATGCATATCGATCATGCACATATAACATAGGATGGGGAACACGTAGGCACACATGACAAGGCAAAATTCAATTTTCCTCACTTGCACAAGATGGCACGCTGGACTTAGGAATAGTATAAATTGCTATTCCTACTCCAGTTAGCGCATCAGCAGGGAATGTGTTGGATTTAAAATCCAACACATTCCCTGGTGTTGTGCGCCATCTAGCGCAAGTCGTTGAAACGACTTGCGATGTAATGTCATGCTTGGTAACAACGCGGACGACGTAACGTCCACGTTGTAACCTACCAGCGTGGTATTACAAACATTGAAACCACAGTTTCCCACCACTAACACACCTAGGCAGTAAGAATCAACAATTAAATCTATATAAATAAAAATGTAAATGTTTGTTTGTTCAAAATCGTAAATCTCCAAAAGTTCTTCACCGATTGCTTTGAAATTTTGACACAACGTTGGATTCGAATACGCACGTATTTTTATATACACAACGTTGGATTCGAATACGAGATTGTTTTTGATCGAAAGCCCGAACAGACACATAAAAATGTCAATGTTTGTTTGTTCAAAATCTTAAATCTCTGAAAGTTCTTTACCGATTGCTTTGAAATTTTGACACAACGTTGGATTCGATTAAGCTCTTGTTTATATATACACAATGTTGGATTCGAATACGGGCGTGTCCAATACACGCGTGTTTTTAATCGAAAGGCTGAACAGACCCTATCGATTTGGTTAATCCGCAACAACTACAAGGGACATATAGAGACAATAGTATACATATATTAGGATGGACAGTTGGTGTCAGGATGGCAGACCGGGAAGTGGGTGGAGGGAGGGGGGAGGAGTTGGTTCACTTTGCAACATTAAGAAGGGACGCATAGAGACAATAGTCTACATAGATTATGATAGACAGGTGGTGTCAGGATGGCAGACCGGGAAGTGGGTGGAGGGAGGGGGGAGGAGTTGGTTCACTTTGCCACATTAAGATGGGACGCATAGAGACAATAGTCTACATATATTAGGATGGACAGTTGATGTCAGGATGGCAGACCGGGAAGTGGGTGGAGGGAGGGGTTGGTTCACTTTGCAACATTAGCGCGTGTTTATATATACAACTTTGGATTCGAATACATGCGTGTCCAATACGAGCGTGATTTTAATCGAAAGGCCGAACAGACCCTACCAATTTGCTTGCTGCGCAACAACTACACGGGACGCATAGAGACAATAGTCACTAAAACATATTGTATACCAACAAGCATTGTGAAATTAAACATATTAGAAATGTGCGCTTACTCTTTTCTTTCTCTTCCATTTAACCAGACTGAGCCACAGCAACGTGTGGCCGGGTATAGCTAGTATTTATGTATGTATTCTTGTGGTATTTGTGTAGCACAAACCTTGCTGTGTGTGAGGATACATTTTTTTTTTCACTTGAGAAGTGAAGAAAGCTGCTGAATGAAGCCATGAATTGGAGTGCCTTTAACCATGTGTAGTGAGGAATAGGTGGCCAAGGTTTGTCAGTTAGGAATAGAAAATCTTTTCTTTTCTTTTCATCAACTTTTATTCGATTATAGGCTTGTATAATCATAAAAAGTACATTTAAAACAGGGAAATATAACATAGTCAAAAGGAAAAAAGTCAATGTGCAAATGATCACAGAACTGGCATCGCTATACCGAACAAAAGATGTCAAAGCGGGTTACTGTTATACAAGTGAATCAAGTTTAGAAGTTGACTTTGCGACGAGTTGATATTACAATTTTAAGAAAGGTCGCTATCATTTTTGCTTCATGCGGGGATTTCGGTGATTGTAAGTGAGAAAGTGCTGAATGTGATTGTCTAAGACCGCTTGAGCGGAGGAGGGGCAAAATCCATGTTTTCCTTGCTAGTCTGTAGTACTTGCAGAAAAGGACAACATGTATCGTTGATTGTTCAGAGACTCCGTCGCAAGGGCAACTCGTCAATTTTCTGGACCAGTTCTTCATTTCTGGAAATGAGACCAGACGGAAAAAAAGATTGAACCGGAGTCTTGTGATTAAAAACTTTTCATAGTTTGAGAGGAAGTATGTCAGGTATGGCTGTATGAGTTTCCCTGTCTGCAATATGCGAGATTTTTCATTATGTTTTTTGGTAATCTCAGTTTGGTTGCGGAGTTCCCTTAAGTGGCCCATACATAGTTCCTTCAAATGTTTCTTCGAGATATCTTCTATTGAAGGGGGTTCGAGGAAGTAGTGCTCGCAGTCAAGGTCTAGAAAAAATGTGTGAATGTAATTGAGCCAGGGTATTTTTTTCCAGTACGCTAGGCCGAGACATTCAGTGATGAGGGAACGGGTGATGTGACTTTCGGGGTTACACCATATACGCTGCCACAGTAGGATGGGCTGGCATCGTATGGTGTCGGTCATATATTCCATACCCAGTACCCGATGTGAGGCTAGGATCGGGGAGCTTTGGGGGAGAGCTAGGATGTATTTGATAAAAGCGTTCTCAGTAACCTGGAGTTGGTCGATACATCCATGGCCCCAGATGCCTGCTCCGTACGTGGCCACACTGTGGCATTTTGCATAGTATATCGTTAATAGTTCCGCTGGAGCTGGTTTGCCTAGTTTCCTTGAAAACGCACTTAATGCTGATACTGCGCGACGGAAACTGAGGTTTCTAGCTTCCACTGTCTTACTCCAGATCATTGTGTCTTCCACTAAAATGCCCAGGTATGGGTATACCGATGTTTTTTCTAGTCTACTGTTGTTAATGGATATGGGCTTGGAGACTCCTGGTCTTGGTCCGATGGTCATTGTGAAAGTTTTTTTAATATTAACTTTCAATCCCAGGGAGTCCATGAAAGTCACATATTTATTTAGCTGTCGCTGGAGTTGGTTGGATGTCCGTGCCAGGATGACAGAGTCGTCGGCATATAGGAGGATTGGTATCGGGCGATGGTCTATCTGCGGGAGGTCCAGGCTCCCTTCCAGCATGGCCTGTTCGAGCCCGTTTGTGTATAAATTAAACAGGAAGGGAGCCAGCACGCACCCCTGCCTTACTCCTCGTGATATTTTAAAGGGACGTGATAGTTCGCCGCCAATGCCAAAACGGACTCGACCTTCTGCGTTGGTATATAGCTCCCTCAGGAAGGCTAGTATGGGAGGGTCCACTCCGAGGTTTTCCAGGATCTGCCATAGCTTTGCATGCTGTACGCAATCGAAAGCCGCGCTTAGGTCTACATAGACCAGATAGATGTTACCTCCTTTAGCGCGTGTGTACTTTCCAGCCAAAAGGACGAGGTTTAGGGCCTGTTCCACCGTTCCGAGCCCCTTCTGGAAACCATATTGCAGGTCAGTGATGATGTTATTCTCCCGGGCCCAAGATTGTAGTCGGTCCAGGAGTATTCGACCTGCAATCTTGCCCGTGGAGTCCAGAAGGGAGATCGGTCGGTAGCACGCTGCCATTACCCGTGTGATTATTATTGACCAATAATCAACATTATGTAGGAACAAGTCCATGGGAACCCCGTCTGGGCCGGGGGCCTTGCCAGGTTTTGAGGCCTTGATTGCCTTTCTGACCTCGTTGAGGGTAAAACGTAGCCTAATGGGATAGATATTTCTCTTGGCTGTTTCAGAGTCTTGTGTTTGAATTGTTTGAGCAGCACCCGTTGGTATTGCAAAGATTTTTGTAAAGTGGGAGACCCAGTCGTCCTCAGTTATTGCCACATCAAGGTGGTTTAGGTCAGTGATGTTAGCCAGAAAGGGTGATCTTATGGTCTGCCAGAAAGCAGTGCTATCTTTCTTTGCTGCACTGTCGTGTAGTTGAAGCCATAGATCTTGCTTTATTTGCTTTTTGCGATTTTTCCGGGCGATATTATAGATTTTTCTCCGTTGTGAGATTATTTGGAGATCCCTCGGTTTCTGTCTTAGGGCTTCTTTAAGGGATGTAAGGGTCTTTCGACAGTCAGTGTCAAACCATCTCGTGGTAGGAAGTCTTGGCTTGTTTTTAGTGTTTATGAATAGCTCGTCCCTTATTGATTCCTGGATGTTATAAAAGGAGGTGATAATTATTTCTGGGGATGCCTCGGGGGACAAACAGTTCGTTAACCAGAGATGCGTTTTTTCGAGGACCCTTTGTGTTATCTCTTCTGGGTCGATCTTTGACCATTTAATTGCGTAGCCATTCGTCTTCCTCATGGCCAGCGATTGTTGGTCAAGGGAGCTGGCTTTTGCAGAGAGTGTTCCAGCTTTTTTCATGAGGATTTCCACACTAAGAGGATAATGGTCACTGATTGGATTAGACCCTATTTTATAGTTTTTTAGTTGCCCATTATAGGAGTTTGAAGCTAAAATATAGTCGATGGTAGACAGAGCCTCGCCCGTGAAAGGTGGGTAGAAAATCCTGCACCGGGTTGACTAGTTCGTTAGCAAAGTCAAGGTCTAGGGTGAAGAGGATTTCATTTAGTTTGTTACCACCCAACGTGTGCACAAAGTGGGGAATGGGATTTCCGAGTTCGTTCTGGAGCCCACAGTTCCCATTTTTGTAATTTGGGCACAATGATAAATTGAAGTCACCTCCCCAGATGTAGTTGAGTATGGAATTGGGATTTGTCTTCTGAAGTAAAAGTAAGTATGCCGCTATTTCGTCTAGGTATGAGCAGCATTCCAGAGTACCGGTGTTATTATAGTAATTTATGAATACATATAAGTTTTTCTTTGATTCCGTTGGTTGTGTGACTTGAATGAGATGAATAGAAAATCAAATTGTGCACTGGCCGATGGTTTACAGCTGCTTAAGGGAAGCATTTTTGAATTATGAATTATTATTTTCACGAGAACACCTACAGTGAATCATGTATTAACTCAGGGTTGTCCCTTTAAGTGTAGACAGCAGGAATTGTGTTGTTTTCTGTCTCCACAGAAGTTGCTCTATTGGTTTGGCTTAAAAACAGACTCTCTTCCCATATTGTAAGTAATAAATGAAAATAAATGCTAATTAAGGGGCTCATTATGATCACGGACGGACTTGAGTCCGTCCGCGACAATCGAGGAGGAGGGAACCTCCGCATGGCCTGCGGAGTTCCCTCCTCTCCAATTAGGATGTGACCGCCAGGGTGGCGGTCACATCCTCTATTTTTAACATTGCGGCGGGTGCAGCTTGAAGCTGCACCCGCCGCAATGTTAAAAATGCATACATTGCATTTGTATGCAGAAAGCGGCAGGCACCGCGCGGTGCCTGCCGATTACTGCATACAAATGCAGGGGGATACCATAGGTACCCCCCATGTGCACCCCCCATGCCCCCTTCACTCAGGGGGCCCGCAACGGGCCCCCGGAGTGAAGCTCCGTATGCTTTTCCACGGCGGAAAGCCCGCCGTGGAAAAGCATTTCTTTTTGGGCATCCTAATATGGCTGGCGGTGTCTGAGAGACACCGCTACCATATTAGGGTTTTTCCGCCGCGGTTGTAAGCCAACCGCGGCGGAAAAGCTGCGGACGTAAACCTGGACCCACCAGCCATCCTAATGTGGCGGTGGGTCTTTGGTGGGTCCGCTGCGGTTTTTCCGTATCCTCCGGGCCGGCAGAGGCTTCCGCCGGCCCGGAGGATACGGAAAAACCGGTATCCTAATCTGCCCCTTAATTTGGAAACATGCAGAAAGGCAACATGCTCTCCACCTTGTGCATTAGCAAGTCCACAAAAGGTCAAATTCACTGTATATATTTTTTTCTTGCAATAAAATGCGCACCCAGCTGCACTTTGCCAAGTATAATTACACTCAATACTATTAATTCCATGCAGTTTGCTTTGTTGGATAATTGTATGAGTTGAATGCGTGAGAGTATGGGCCAGATGTACGACAATTAAGTTTAGTGAGTCGCAAATTGCGCATAATTACTACTCTCAATTTGCGACTATCTAAACTTAATGTACAACAGTGTCTCAGACAGTGTTTGAGATTCAAAATGGGGTCGCAAATTGCATGCCTCATGAATATTGATGAGGCTGTTGCAATTTACGACCCTATTGGGAATGGCTAGCACTCCCAGGGATGGTGGCCTGCAGGGATCAGCAGACCACCATGTCAGTGACTGCTTTTTTAATAAAGCAGTGTTTTTTTAATTCAGGCTGTTTTCCTTAAAGGAAAACGGGATGCATTTACAAAATAAAAATGAAACTGTTCAGTTTAATTTTTTAGGGGCAGGCAGTGGTCCTTGGGACCACTAAGGGAGAGGTTGTGAGCATGTGTTCCTCCTTTCCGAAGGTATATTCTGGTCAGTAGGGTAGTTTCTTGTTTAAATACAACACATAAATCCAAGTTGATTTGAGTGAGAATAGTTCTTTTTATTCTCCACTTTATTATGTCCATTTCAATAATTTTTAATTTTTCACAGAGTCAATTATTAGGGAAAGTGAACAGCCGACACGCGTTTCGCCATATGTGGCAGGTAGAGCCAGGGCTTTCTCAAGGATAGTCATTACATTTCCAAGATTGTTATGGGACATTGTATTTTAACAT
Source organism: Lissotriton helveticus (assembly GCF_964261635.1). NCBI lineage: Eukaryota > Metazoa > Chordata > Amphibia > Caudata > Salamandridae > Lissotriton > Lissotriton helveticus. The sequence goes on along the minus strand of NC_136069.1, from coordinate 416,861,069 downwards.
CCAAATCACTTGGACAAACACCGAGAAATAACTGTCACCAACGATGTCCACGCCGGTCCTCCATGATGATAAAAAAAACCCAGCACGACTGCCCACCCAAAACAAAACACGACGCTATGAACGTAACGAGCACAGGATTACCACAGTCCTCTGCCACTTGTTTGGTTGGGGGTTACCACTGTAAAGGTCCAGAGCCTTGAGCAAAGTTCCTCTAATATGCTAGGAATTCATATACAGAATCGGGATCTCTGGGCCGTTCATCTTTCTTTCAACTTAGTCCTTGGGACCACTGCCTGCTCTTAAAAAATACTTGCAAACCCATTCACAGAGGGGAAGGGGTCCCCTGGGGACCACTTCCCATTTGCGAGTGGATTACCACCCTTTTGTAAAGGGTGGTAAACTGGCAGTGTTTTGCGGTCACAAAACAATCATGCATAGATTTGAGACTCGCTATTAGGAAGGGACACCCTTGGCTCTCCTCTTCATAATAGCGAGTCGCTAACTATATTTTGCGAGTCGCTAATAGGTTAGCGACTCGCAAAATAGGGTTAGTACATGGGCAGACATTTTTTGCAGTCGCAAAGGCGCCAAATTCCCCTTTGTGACCGCATAAAACGGTTGTACATCTGCCCTTATAACTTTCCTAGATTGCAGTAATGTGTCTGTGAGCTTCTAAGGGCTGGCAAGTCAGATATAGAGTCATTAGCTCAGTGAGTAAGAGGGAACTTAAATTAACAAAACGTAGGTGTTTAAAAGATGGTTTTTAATCTTTTTCTAAAAGAAAGATGCAGTTTTATATTTTTGATAAATAGAGGCAGTCTATCCCATACTCAGAGAGCAAGTTAAGAGTAGGGTCTGTCACCCTTATGTAATCTTTTGGTACTTTATACCACAAGCAGGTTTAGATTTTATGATTGGTGATATCTTGATGGAACTTTTTTTTTTTAAACTTTATTCGTGAATGTATATTCATCACATACGTATACAGACATGCAGTACATCACGCTTTTCAATTTAATCCCAGTCCACAAATAGAGGGCAGAGACTCATCCTCTAGGTCGTTTCCATACAAATTTGTGCACATTATTAGAGTTCTCCGTTATTATCAGGACATGTCCTTATACCCACCCTCACTCTCCCTAACTATCCCTCCCCCACCCAACCAACTCAGGTGTTCAATTCCTCCTAACTGTTTCGTCACAGCTCCCCAGCGCTGACCACTCTCTGCCAGGATTATGCAATAGAAGCTCTTTTAACGACCTCCGTCCCGCCTCAGTGCTCAATATATACTACAGTAGTCCCTCAGGGTCTCAGTGCGCTCAGTTGCCCTGGGACAGGGGCCGATCTATACTATCTAATTCTAGTAGCATAACCTCCCAGTCCAGTGCCATCGGGATTTTTCGCCTCCCACCTTCTTCCTCCTTTCTAAGGGCAACACATTCTGCTCTACCCCATTTCACCACGTCTGCCAGCCATGTCTCCACCATAGGCGCTCTCGGGGACTTCCACTGCATTGTAATCTTCCTGATCGCTAAGAGGAGGGCTAAGTCCACAAATCGCAATTTGGGTTTTAATGGTTTGGGGCGAGGCCGGGCTCCCACTAAGCAATACAGTGCACTCTCCTTCACCTGTATCTGAGACACCTCTCTCATCGTCCGGCAGACCTCACTCCAGTAACCGCCCAACTGTGGGCATGACCAAAGCATATGTAGGAGGCCTGCCCCATCCGACCTACATAGCGGGCACTGATGAGAGGCGTTGGGAAACATCTTGTGGATCCTCTCCGGGGTGAGGTATGCCCTATGGAGTATCATCAGTTTCTCTGTTTTGACCGCTGTAGCATACAGTCCATGGCAGCTGGGCAGAGGAAGCCAATATATATGTATACATGTTAACCACCTGCTGGGAAACAACATTGGTTATATCGTCCTTGAGGCTTGACCCCATTTTGAGGGTCTGTGCTCAGGAATAACATGTGACAAGTCTGTAAAGTTGACATGGTGGACCATTGTTTTTGTTTTCTGGTGCACTCCCCAGTCAAAGTTTCTGTCTCCCAGTGTACAATGTTATTGGTACTCAATGTGGAGAGGTTGTGGCTTTATGGCCAGAGCTTCCGACTTTGGAGCTAGGGAGCCAGGTTCGAGCTTCGGTGTCAGCTCAGCTTCTTGTGATTCTGGGCCAATCACTTAATCTCCCTGTGCCTACCGAGAAATTAACCTGTTCTTGTGTAACGTAACTGGTACTCATGTAAAGCGCTCCAATACCTTTGAGTCGAGTTTTCCCTACATGAATCCGCAACAACAAAAAATGGTACTCACATGTAGTGCACTAACCCTTCTTTCATTAGTGCATGTTGTAAGAATCAGAACTTCTCATTTTCAATTTTCTTTAGTTTGGTGAACCAAATATATGTTTCTCCTGTCAGTCTTCAAAACATGTCCATATTGTCTATTTATTCATATCAAGGGCTGATTCACAGTGCATTTCAGGCAAAAGCGAGGCTTTTTCCATTACAAACCAAGGTCAAATCTGTGATGCCTGCCATGTCAGAGTGAGATGAAAGCGAGCACCTGGGTCTCCAGACAAAGGGAAAGAAGTCTTCACTCCACACCCCTCCAAGATGAGATGCATTACAGTCACATTCCAAGCCTAGCTGGATACCCTACCCTTGGGCACTCGCAAACATTTGCCCAGGGGCCACAACATACGGTCTGTAGTGTGACCGGGGGCCGCACTGATGCCAGCAGGGTGGCGGTAGGGTTCTGGGTGGTTCAGGGATTGTGTAAGGAGGTCTAAAAAAGTTGTTAAATAAACAACCAAGAATGTATTTGCAGGTTAATAAATGCTTGCACGTTTATTTAACATTCTTTCTGAATATTAGTGCTGACTGAGCAACTAAACAGAAGCTTGTGCTGCTGTTGGAGGGGGGGGGGCATGTAATGGTCAAGAGGGCCGCAACCGGCCCCCTGGTCTACTTTGAGTGTCACTGCGCTGGTCTATGAAGCCACACCCCACATCAAAAGAAATTATCCATATGTTTGAAGACGCAGGCGAATGGCCAGCTCCAGACAGGTTGCAGGCATTGCCCCCCTCCCCCTGCGAGATAGCCATGACAACAACCCTTTCACTCGCTTTAGAATGCCGTTCCGCAGCATTTGTAGAATCAGTGGAACAAACAAAAGGCTCTGTCCAACGGGTTCAGGTGAATGAGGTACACTGTATCTGTGAGATTTGGGAGGGGGGGTATTACTGCTGAGGGGAGGGGGACATCATTTTACGTTAGGCCGCCGCCTTGCTGGCGACACCCTCCTTTCAAATGCACACAGCTATACGAGCGTGTGATTCTGCGCACCGTGTCGCGTGAGGTGAGTCTGTTTTTAACTTATTCTGCACAGAGCTGCGCACCGTGAAGTTGGCTTTGGTGACGTTGTGAAATCCCAGGCTCCCCTGACTCAGCCTGGCAGCCGAGTGCAAACATACATGGGCAGCGCGGCTGGGCGCAGAGCGGGCTGGCACTTGGCGCGGGCAGATTAAGGGAGGGGGCGGGTTGCATGTACCGAGAGGAGTGCAGCCAGTGAAGGCGTATAAAGCCCGACAAAGAGCGCCACGGGCTCGCGAGCATCACACGGAGGAGCGCCTACCCTGGAGGCTGCAGCCATGTGGATGTGTGCGTCCTGAAAACCATCAGATGACCCAGCTTCTTAATTGTCGCCAATACAGTTTTTACTTTTATCGTAAAAGGCGAGCCACACTAAAGGTGGGGGGCCATGGCAAGAATAGGTTTTGGAGCAAAAAAGGATGGCAACCCGTACACAGTTCCCGAGTTAAGGGACAGGGACGTAAAGTTGATTTCCTTCAAGAAGCGTCAAGTTCTGGACGAGGTGATACATTTGCAGGATGCTGCGGAGATACCCCCGCTGGAAGAGGCGGCGTGCCTCCAGGCCCCGGACGAACGTTTGCCAGGTTATCCAACAGAGGGCGCAGCAGCGCGCATGGAGCAGGTAAGTGTGTCTGCCCCTCCTCATCTAGAGCGCCGCGGGCTACAGGGGGTATGAAGGCAGCGGTTTTTTTGTGTAAATCTTCAAACAAGTCCGAATTTCTTTGGTTTTCTGTGGCGCGCTTGACGCCCGCACCACCTAAATCACTCCATCTAAATTGATGTCAGGGCCGGCTTTAGGGGGGGGGGGGGGTGCAACCGACCGGTGCAGCCTTACCTGGCTCTGACTTTGGTTGGGGGCGCCGTGTATAAAAATAATTGATGGTTTAAAAGCATGTGAACTTCCTTGTGCGTCCAGCAGTGTTCAGGCAACAATAAAAATGTCAAGATAACTGGTGATTAATTTTTCTGCAGGTGAGAGATCGGAATTTTGTCTAGTGGTAGTTTTTACTCATCATAAAGTACCGCAAAGAACGTGTACCATGCAGATCACAAAACTGAGTGTGAGTGAACTAAGAGTAGCACTTAAAAAAAAAGATCTGTATGTCAGAGAGGGGTTATGGAGAGGAATGGGGCACTGTCGGAGTGTGGTAGTGAGGGAATTGGTGGAGAAGGAAGTCATGGGCAGGGGCGCCAAAAAAGACTGTTGCACCAGGCGCAACCAGCGCTAAAGCCGGCCCCACAGTTTTAACTTTTAGTCCACAAGCAATTCTCACACCTATCGGACTGAAGGTGTGAGAATTGATTGATGTAATTATTTATAGAGCTGGGCAAGCCAACAAATTAACAGGGAGCGCCGAACAAGAGCCAAGCCAAGTGTGTCTTTTGGGTTCTCTCTATAAACTCGTGCGCGAATAAACCCCGAAAATGGGCACATATAACATGCCCCAAACATCATGTTAAATGATAAGGTGTCTTAAAAATCTCAAGAAATTGTATTTCGTTAACACATCGAGTCTTTCGACCCTATTATATTGGATTATTGGAAAATCCTTATTAAAAGTGAGAGTTTTTAAACTTGCACTGAGAAACATGAGCATTGATGACAATTTTGTTAGTGACTTAGAGGCAAGTCACGTCATGTGTACCGCATATGTAGACTAGATTTTTATTACAGTTGGAGCAACATTATAAGACGGGCTGGAATTATGCGGCAGGGAGGGCCAAATTATATTGCAAGGCTGAGTGAATTCCACCGAAAGAAAAGACAAATTATTCAGCATAACGAGGTACATTTTGTGATAGTATTACTTCATTATTTTGTCATTGTTACACTTGTTAATACTGTCTGGCCATTGGTTGTACCTCAAACGGTCCAGTTTAGCACCCAAATATAGCAATAAGAAACAGAAAGATGACCGGTCAACCTGTTAAAGTTACCAGAGGCATACGCCAGGGTTGTGTATTGGCTCCTCTTTTATTTTCATTGTTTATTAATCAAATAGACTCAACCCTAGGCCAAATTTCAGCAGATGCCCCGCGCATTGACGGTAAGGTGGTACCAATTCTATTATATGCGGATGACGCGGTTTTAATATCTCGTACAAAAATCGGACTACAGCACCTCATAGATAATTTTGTTGAATTTATCAAGGGCAGGAAATTAAAGATTAAGAAAAGCAAGACTGTTGCCATGTCTTGCGGCAAAAAAAACAACTCAACAAGCTCTTTTTTTATCGATAATGAGAAGCTGCTAACTGTAAAGAAATGTTGTTATCTCGGAATAACCTTTTCAGATGATGGGAAATGGACACAAGAATTTAACAACATAGGTCTGAAGATGAATAGGAACACAAATAGCATCTTCAGTTTTTCCACTAAATTGGGTGGCCCCAGAAGAATTAAGGACCTGGTAACCATCTACAATGCTAGATGTGTTTCATCAGCATTGTATGGGGCAGGAATCTGGGGTTACTGTGAGGGGAAAACCATGCAATGTGACGAAAATAAATTGTTAAAGAGAGTATTGTGTGTCCCCCAATCTGCATCAACTTTACTGGTGCATGAAGAAGTAGGGATTAACTACATTACAGATCTTGCAGCTTTGCGTCCTTTAACATTATGGCGATCCATTTGGGCAAAATCAGAGACGTTGTTTACACAACAAATAATACGAGATTGTTTAAAACTCGATCACTTTCTCTATATACCATGGCTGAAATATATCCACTATTGGTACCGTATTTTATTTAACAATGATATTCTGTTACATCCAGATTTTGCCGCCTCTATCCCTAAGAAGGAATTAAAGGAGAAATTTTTATCATACAAGAGAGAGAATAGAGTAAGGCAATCTAGGACGCTACCAACGGTTGTCTTTTACCAAGAGCTTGATTAAGGCTTCCAGTCTTACTTGTCTGTGGTTACATATAACTCACACCGATTTGTTTTAACGCGTCTTAGATTGTGTACTGTACATCATTTGGTGGCATTTCCTGTTATGAGAACGGGTTCAAACTCCGTTTGCCCCAGTGATGGAATTTCAAGACAAAGCTGCCGTCATTTATTACTGTTCTGTAAATATTATTACTTCTTAAGGCTTTTTTTTATCTCAAACCAATTCTTTTAAAATTTAACGCTCGATCCATAAATATTGCAATGAAATTAATTATGCGCCTAGAAAATCCAGATATCTGCTTTGCTGTTGCTATGTATATAATTAAATGTATAGATGCCAGGAAATCTATTACTGTTTAAATTGGTAATCAGTATATAGTCAAAATACATGAACTATGCATTCATCCTGCTGGAATACTTTTCCTTTTTAAAAGAGTTTTAATAGTTATATTTGTATATAGTTGATTGTTTTTATTAATGCTTTGGCAACATGTTTTAAAACATTGATGGAACATTTCTACCAAAATGTATTAAGGTCTTACATCCCTGAATTACATGTAGCATTTTTTCACTTTATAGATGCATTTATTGCACAAGGAATTTAAGCAATTTTTTTGGGGGGACTCGGCTTGTACATATGTATAATACGAAAGAGAAATGTATTGGCTATCCTGTGAATAATTTTTATAATTTTTTGTCAGCCATAATGTGTTGTTGTGATTAATAATTATTGTAACTTGCTGTTTTGTTTTTTGTTTGTGCTTAACTGGATTGTTACGACAACCCGAATAAAAGCTTTTGAAACGAAACGACCGGTCAACCTTTGCAGAGGGCTTTCCACTGTGCAGCAACACGTGTTGTTGCATTTTTAGTAACTTTTGAGCTGTTCGAGGTAGAAACAATTTTTTAAAGTAAGTTCAGCAGATTATGCAGTTGGTGATGAATTCTGTGGCAAATTCATCAGATCTATAATTGTGCGAAAAAACGCCACACAATCACATAATTTCAGTGGCCCAGATTATAAGCTATTTAATCAAACACAGGAGTTTTTGTACAGCCACATCCTGACTGTATAGCGCACGCCCTGAACGTGCATATTTGAAGATGCCCTCACGTGACAGTGAACAAAAAGATTATTCAATGGAATAAAGTATTTGTCTTGGATCACACAGTTTGATCAATAGGGAAGCTGGGATTGATTCCAGATTTCCAGTTCAACACTGTGCAATTCGACCACAAGATGAAAATCTCTTTCTGACGTCAGAGGTTAATACTTTGTTAATAATTCATGGAGGATGAGGTTGGCGAGTAGGTGGTAGGAAGAATCCACATATTATTTTGGGCAGTTTTATATAGTATGAACCTCCCGCAAGGACAAGGAGCTATATACTAGAAACACAGACTGAAAAATAGGTATTTTTGTGAGATTTGCTGGTATTCACAGGATTCAAATCCAGTTCCCCATGAAACATGGTCGGCAGCTGTAGCCGTGAAGTCACATCACCTTCTGTAAAAACTCGTTTCATTTTGGGCTTGACGTTTCAAGAGGACCTCGAGCTGAGCCTGAGGCAAGCATCAGGCTCAAGCCTAGCTCAAGCTTCCAGTAGCTCGGCCACATTTAAATATTTAGGGGCTCAAGTGAGGATTGATGAGAGACAGTTGCTACAAACAGTTTCACGTATATATCTGACTAGTACGCCATGTCTTGTGTAAAACTGCCATTCCTTGCTTTTAAGCTATTAGCATGTTGCATACTGGAACATATGGGCTTAAAGAGCTATAATAGCCTATAATGATAAACTGAAAGAGAAAGGACTAAAATACAAAGTAATATTTCTTCAAATGTCAAGACTTAGTGGCTGTGTCAAACATGACCTCACATAACAAGGTAGCTTGTTTTAAGATGCTTTATTCAAGTGGAATGAAACTCCTACTACGGCTAGTGTCAGCCACAGCTGGCCTTTGCTCAGAGAGCACCCTAAACAAAACTAAATTTGGCACCTCCTTCTCCTATTCGTCCTCTTTAACTGTCTAAAAAAATAAGAGGGATAAAGGGACACTGTCTCACACCACACCCTAATCACGAGACTCCATGACGCCGACTTTGGCGACAAGGCACTGGACTGGGTCCACTCCTTCCTGGCCGGTCGAACACAGCAAGTCAGACTACCCCTGTTCCTCTCAGAACCTACAGAGATCAGCTGCGTAGTGCCCTGGGGCTCCTCCCTGAGCCCCACTCTCTTCAACATCTACATGGCTCCTCTCGCAGCCATCGTCAGAAGCCACGAACTCGACATCGTCTCCGATGACACCCATGATCATCTCCCTCACCAACCCCACAGCCGACAGAATCAACTTTCACAACGGAATAAAGGCAGTTGCTACCTGGATGAAAGATTGCTGCCTCAAGCTCAACTCGGACAAGACCAAAGTACTCATCCTGGACCCATCCCCTCAGCCTGGGATGACTCCTTGTGGGCTGCCGTACTAGGAACTCCTCCCAACAGGGTCGGCGCTAGGCATGGGCAGTGTGGGCAGCTGCCCAGATCCTCACACTCAGCCCACCAGCATGAGGCCCCGCACTGGTGGTGTGTCCTGTTGTTTCCCTGGTGATCCATTTTAAAGAAAGGTGTCGCCTTGCAATTAGGGTCCATGGGAGGCCGCCCGCTCCCCGGGCCTCTCAGGGATGGTGTCTGGAGGCCTAGGGGAGGGAGAAGCTTCCTCTTGTCCCAATTGCAAGGAGACCCATTCACAGGCACTGGGGAGGCCCATTGCCCAGCATTTATACACCCCCACAGTTTTAACTTTTAGCCCACAAGCAATTCTCTCACCTATCGGACTGAAGGTGTGAGAATTGCTTGTGGTCTAAAAGTTAAAACTGTGGGGGGCGCACGAATGCTCGACAATGGGTGTCCCGCAGTGTCTGTGAATGGTCTCCTTGCAAGGGGCCACTTATCTAAATTAGAGGGGCCTCGCACATTCCCTTTTAGCCCAGGGCCTCGCAAATCCTAGAACTGGCCCTGCCTCCCACCCCTCTGCACCACGCACACAACCGTGGTATCATACTGGACTCCTTGCTCTCAATGAACTGCCAAATCAACGCAATATCCTCATCCTGTTTCCACACATTCTGCCTGCTTCAAAAGACATTCAGATGGCTCTCCAGAGAATCCAGAAAGCTGGTCACCCATGCACTCATCACCAGTAGACTTGACTACGGCAATGCACGCTAAGCCAGCGTCACCCAGAAACAGCTCAGGAAACTACAGACTGTCCAAAACACCACAGCGAGATTGCTCCTCGACATACCCCAAGGCAGTCACATGACACAACACCTCAGAAAACTCCACTGGCTCCCTATCACCTTCAAGCTCCTCACACATGCCTACCGGGCTCTCCACGATGCAGCACCAGAATATCTGAACCACGCCTTGCTTTACACACATCCGCCAGACAACTCCGCTCTTCCCAACTCGCCCTGGCCTCTGTCCCATGGATCCACAAGACCAGAACCGGAAGAAGATCCTTCTCCTACCTCGCCACCAAGACCTGGGACACCCTCCACCTTAGGCAATCCACATTGTCGACCCACTTCAGGGAGGGCCTCAAGACCTTGCTCTTCGACTGAACCTCCACACCCAGACAGATCAGCAGTTCTCCCCAGCGTGTTGAGACCCTTATGGGTGAGTAGCCGCGCTTTACAAACCCCATATTGATTAATTGATTGAAGGTGTGGGGCCAAGTAAAAGGAAGGCCATGGGAAGAAAAGCAGTCAAAGTGCAGATAAAAGCACCAGCAGACTCTAGAAAAAGGTTTTAAATACAGTTTTCTTTGGAGCACCGTCAGAAGAAGACTGCTGCAGGCAGCTCTTGCACCACTCTGAAGGTCTGTGCCCTGGGTGTGGGGCCAGCTCACACATGCTAAAGGTCGGTCCTGGTGTCAACACTATATACATGGAGGCAGTCAAACTGCTCTCTGTCTCATATTGACACACGTGCTGTTGGGGGACACTAAAACCACAAAGATTATCGATTTCAGTTAGGTTTGCTGTTCATACTCCTTTCAAAGCAACAGTAGCGAAAGTGTTGGGCTTTAGAGTGGTTAGGTTTACTATTTTTACTCCAAGCGAAGCAACAGTAGCGAAAGTATTAGACTTTGGAGGGATTAGATTTATTATTCCCACTCCTACGTAAGCAAAATCGGAGAAAGTGTTGACCTTTGGATGGGCTAGATTTACTAGTCCCACTTCAATTTAAGCAACAGAAGGAAAAATGTTTGACTTTGGTTTACCATTAAACATTATACCAATCAAATTAGTAATGCATTTTCAAATGAACCTGAATCAAACATAGGTATATAAACATTATTCAAATCTCCAGGTCCTGAATAAAAAAATGAAGTGCTTTGAAGATATCAATATTTACGTCAGGAAGCAATTTGTGACACACTTTTTTTTTAGGTATGGACTTTGAGATAGCGTTAGTTGTCTATCTAGACTATTATTTTTCCAAAGAAATCATACGTTGAGGGGCCTTTGGTCAGTGGGCTTTCTCCATTGGTCTGTTAAATTGTCATTCACATTTTGCTTGTTCCCACCACGACATACCACGACATACAGCATGGGACAATCGGTCAGTATACATTACCTATTGGCTGCCTTCACTTTGGGTGACTGCACAAAGGCTGTGCACAGTGTTCCCATCCACTTAAAGTAGTTCACTTCTCTTCAGTGACACATTTGGTTTAAAGTGTTTTATTAACTTTAAATGCCATTTATTTCTCTGGGCTGCACTTCCGATGACCAGTTAAGTGGTGATTCATTTTACATCTCCTTTTTAAAGTTGCTATTATAAAGTCACCAGTAGACTTTGACTACTGCAATGTACTCTATGCTGGCGTCACCCAGAAACAGCTCAGGAAACTACAGAACGTCCAAAACGCCACAGCCAGATTGATCCTCGACATCCCCTGCTGCAGTCACATGACACAACACCTCCGACAACTCCACTAGCTCCCTATCACCTTCACACTCCTCAAGTCTGGTAATCTATCCAAAAAGAAGAAGAAGAGACATATATGTGTCTGCCTGACAGATTCATGGTCCAAATAGCATAAACTAAACAGTGACCTAATATCGGGCATTCATAACTGGTGTCATCTCAGACTGATACTTAAGGTTTAAGCATTGCCAGATATTGTTCAACTAATTATATAAAGCAAACACTTCCAAAACAATAATGTAATTATTCTATAGGAACATGTTCTACTTTACAACCCTTTTGTAGAGTGTAAATATAAAACTAGTTTTCCAATAATCCGTAATAGTTTTTTTGTCTGTAGTGTCCCTATTCAAATTTTTTTTCCCACAATCGAGAGACAATTTCAGCATATATGTAGGTGCCTCATCAGGACACAGGGCATGAGGTGGTGACTTAAGGCTGTAGAAAATGATTATTTCGTACAAAGTATTTTATTGGCTACATGATCTACAACTACACTTAACTCTTTTATAATACTTTATAGCACTCCTTCCCTGCATGACCAGCCGCTATCAGTTTCCAATATGATGCAGTATCTTATTTTTTAATCGCCATCAACATTAAAGATCATGAAAACATTGGTATTCTATTCCATTTTTACATGATAATTAATTGTATAAACGAGGGGTGGATTTGTTTCGTACAGTGTTGTGTTTTTTTAGCGGTTTTTAATGGTTCTTTATATCCTTACTATCAGAGTCAAGTACTCATTATCAACCCATTCATTCTGTTTAACGACTGCTCCCACTTTTTGTTTATTTTACTTTGTTTAGTTATACTGTCACAATCGAAACATTTTAGACACTCATCAAGCATATCTATCATCTCAAGGTGATCAAACAGGAATTCAATGACATCCAGTTTCATCATTATTCTGAAGGTACTTTGTAAGGTTTTAAACAATACAACTATTTTTTTTATTTCTATTGCAATTTTCCTTTTTTGGAAAGGCTGCAGTTTCCTTTTTTTTTTTTTAGTTCAAGAAAACTTTATTGAAACAATGCGCAAATAAGGTAAGCACAAGACATCAGTAAAACATGTTACATAATGTTAAACTCTAATAATAGAAGTAAAAGAAGAAAAAGGAAAAATACAACGAAAAAAGAAAAGAAAATCAAAAAGAAGAAAGAAAGCGAAAAAATAAAGCACAGTACAAACTATGCAATATACTATAAGCATGACTGAGAAATATACCAAAATACTCCTGAGAGAATACAACCGGGGAAAAAGAAAATATATAAGAATAATATGAAGCTCATAACATGACATTCGCAATTTATAAATATACAATAAGTATATAACATGAAATGAATGAAACATTATAGAATATGGAGAAGCCTTCATGGGGGTTTAGAAACCTCTTGCTGCAAGGAAGAAATTGGCAAAGAACATTTGGCACTTACGTCAAACAAGGAGGTAACAGGGTCCCATAACTCTTGTCGCTTGGTTGCCAGGGATAAAGGATAAACGAGAGTCTTGTCTAACCTGTGATAATAGCAAACTGCATACCACCAGGCCTGAAAGGAGATTTTGGTGAAGTCCTTCCAATTTTTGGTAATTTGCTGAAAAGCAACTGCTAACAATAAATCTATAATTCTGGTTTCTAAAGTGCACTGTTTCCAAATAGGAGAAACACTACCTAAGAAAATGTGAGAGGCAGAGAAGGGATGTGTAGAGGAGAAAATTTTGTTAATCTGGGTCCATACTTTTATCCAAAAGGAGCACACCAAGGGACAGCAAAAAAGCATATGAAATAGATTTGCCCCTGGCTTGGAACTATTAGCTCTAGAAGATTTACGCAATTTTAGCCAAATCTTATCCCAAAAACTAACAGGCCAAGAAACCTGGAAGTCTCCTTCCCATAGTTCCTCCGTTTTCATTTTAGGTCTAGTAGAAGGAGAAGATAGAAGGAAAGCATAAAATTTAGACGCCTTTACCCGCTTGAGGAGCAAAGAGTATAACAAAGGCATATTGGAGGGCAAAGGAAAAACAGGAGAAGAAGAAGCCAGACATGTATTGCGAGCTGCCTGAAGAGCAGAGATTAATAAAGCAAATTTGGTATTGAAGAAAAGGGGAAAGTGGAAGGAAGAAGCGACTGACGAAAAGGAAAGCGGACTGCCATGATGAATTAATTGGTGAACCCAGATGAGACCGCGCCCTCTCCAAGCTTTCCAAAAGATGGGCTTATTATTAATCAAGATAGAACTATTATGCCAGATGGGCTGATCAAAAAAAGATGGAATAGGTACACTGGGAAGAATTTTGAAGTGTGTTTAATAATAGGAGTAGCTACACTCTGTGGTTTGCGAGAAAACAAAAGATATTCCTTAAACAAAAAAGGAGAAATAATAGATTCCTCCAAATCTAACTAAAGCGGAGATGGAGCGGTATCATCCAGAAGCCACTTAGAAACATGATGCAACAAAAAAGATTTATGATATAAAGGGAAATTAGGAAAGTTCACTCCACCTTCCGATTTAGGGTGAAACAATTTAGTCAAGGACATATGAGGCTTTTTGTGACCCCATAAGAAGGCCGAGAGGATAGAATTGATTTTTTTAAAGAATTTGGAGGGAATGGAAAGTGGGATATTGGAAACAGTGAAGAGAACAATAGGGGATAGCATCATCTTAATCGTATCCAACCTTCCCCACCATAATAAATAAAGCGGATGCCATTTAGAAGTAAGAGTGGACAATTTTTTAATACAATTTTTTAATACAGTCCTCAAGACAACGAATAACCGTGTCCTTAAGGGATGCCATGAAGTTGAGACCCAAATATTTAATTGATTTAGAATTCCAAGAGAAACCTGAATCAGTAAAGTCATTCTTGAGAGTAAATTTCGTAAGGGGCAGGATTTCACATTTATCCCTATTTAATTTGTAGCCAGATACAGAAGCAAAAGAAGCCACCCCACCGAGAAAAGCAGGGAGGGAAGAACTAGGTTGGGATAGGAATAATAAAACATCATCAGCGTACGCCGCCATCTTGATGTGAGATTGCTGGAAAATGAAACCATGAATATCAGTATTCTGACGAATTCTTAATAGAAAAGGTTCCAAGGCAAGATCAAACAAAAAGGGGGAAAGAGGACAACCCTGGCGAACTCCTCGCTTGAGAGAAAAATAAGGAGAGATACCCCCATTAGCCGAAATAGCAGCCCTCGGGTGAGAATATAAAAGTGAAATCAATGTGGAGATTTTCGGACCAAAACCAAACCACTTCAAGGTCTGAAAAAGATACAGCCATTCAACTCTATCAAAAGCTTTCTCAGCATCAAGAGCAATGGCTGCAAGAGAGTGAGATGAGCGAGATGATTTAGAAATGATATCAAAGAATAATCTTGTATTATCCGTAAGAAATCTGCCCTTGACAAAACCAGACTGCTCCTTGCCCAGAAGATCGGGTAAGTGCGATTCTAAACGCAAAGCTAGCGCCTTCGAGAAAATCTTATAATCAATATTAACTAAGAAATTGGGCAATAGTTTTTACAGTATTGCGTGTCCTTACCTGATTTGGGAATAACACATATAAGAGCATCCAAAAAGGAGCCAGAAGCGGAAATTAGCATTTGCAACTTGGGGATGAGTAAATGAGAAAAGTGAGAGAAGAATTCAACAGTGAATCCTTCTGGACCTGGAGCCTTCCCTGGTTTCAAAATGCGCAAAGCACGCAAGAGTTCTGATTGTGTGATATCTAATTCCAATGAAGAAAGGTCTGGGGGAAACGTAAAAGGAGATTTAATAGGAGAGAGAAATTGGGAGATAGAGTCTTCAGACGCAGTAGACACAGAGGCGTAGAGCGATTCATAAAAGCGTTGGAACTCCTGTAAAATGTCATTATCTTTATGTTTAAGAGAACCATCTTGCCCATGAATAGTATCTATATTAACCCTATTTTGTTTGGCCTTTAAATAATTAGCCAACAATTTCCCCGCTCTATTTTGGCCGCCATAAAATTTGGCGCTAGACTTTAGTAAATAATTAGATGCGCTATTAGTGGTATCTTGGTTAAATTTAAATTTAGTGGCAATAAGCTCGTCTAAACAATGTTTGGACCTTGAAGTGTAGTAAGAGTGCTCTAGACGCTTGATTTTAGAGAAAAGGTCTTTGTTGTATTGTTACGCCTTCTTTTGTTTGCGGGAAACAAATTGAGTTATAAAATCCCTGGCAGAAGCCTTAAATGCATCCCATACAACAGGAAATTGTATCTCGTCAGATTGATTAAGCAAGAAAAATTCTTGGAAAAAAGAAGTAAACTCCGAAAGAAAAACAGAATCAAGGAGAAGGGAGTTATTAAATCGCCATTTTTTAGTGAGATTAGGCTTGCATAAAACATCCAGGGATATTGACATTGGAGCATGGTCTGAGACTAAAATAGCTCCAATATCAGAGGAGATAAGGGATTGGGACAAATGATGCGAAAGGAAAAAATAATCCAATCTCGATTGAGTGTGATGAGGTGGGGAAAAAAAGGAATATTCACGCAAAGTAGGATGACACAATCTCCAAGCATCAATTAATTTAAATTGGTGTATGAGTTGTTTAAAAGATTTATGAGACTTGTGGGGAATGTAAGTAGTAGATGATTGCCTGTCCAGGAAGGGGTCAAGCACCTCATTACAATCCCCAACTAAAACGTAATTATCAGAATAATATTGTGTGATGATAGGGGCGAGTGAGGACCAAAAGGAGGCATCACCAGTAACTGGAGCATAAACATTCAAAATAGACATAGGAACCCCATCTAAAGAAAAGTTAACAAGGACCCATCTACCTAAGTCGTCAGAGCAGCTTGAAACATCTTTAACAGTAAGCCACTTATGAAATAAAATCATTACTCCATTTCGTTTACCATCCCCTGGGGAAAAGTGAACCTCTCCCACCCAACCTCTTTTCAATTTAGCAGATTCTTCAGCCGAGAGGTGAGATTCTTGTAAACAAGCAATATCAGCATTAAGTTTGGCAAAATGGGATAATACTCTTTGTTGTTTAATTGGTGAATGAAGGCCTCTAACATTCCAGGAAACAATTGTCAGCGGCATACCATAACAAGGTAAAAATGAAACATGAAAAACCAGTCATGATGTTTAGGAGCATATAAGAAAACAATCATACCTGGGTAGCGTATATAATAAGATAAAAGAAACCATATCATAGATATTAAAAAGACATAACGGTCAAAATCTGAGAAATACCAAAGAAATCTAGAATGAAGACAGAAATGAAAAGGAGACTGAAAAAAGAAAGAAAATGAGTCGAAAAAAGAATATAAGTTACATCTAATAGAAGAGAAAAAAGGATAACAGTGCAAGAACCAAAAGGAAAAAAACAGGAAAAGACGTAGAGGAAGGTCAGAGAAGGAGAGATAAGAAAGCAATATCAGAATACAAAGGAGAAAAGGGGTAACGTCAGTAGATGCATAAAACGCATGGTCAAAGAGAAAAAAGCAGAAGAGGTATGAAGCTAACGGTAGAATGGAATAATTAACCACAAAAAATGCATAAAAATCTGAAGAACAAAAAGAGGAGGGAAGAAAAGGATCAGGAATAGGAAACCAAGAAATAAACCTCGACAAAATGACAAAAAACACTAGGAAAAAGGGAAAGAGAAAAAACTTACATAACATCTGGAACATAACCAAACACAAGATGGGAGGGTGGAGGCCACGCGAACGATGGGACGACCATGGCTCAATGGGGAGGACGAGGGAAGGGAGAGAACCCAACGGACCTTACAAACATAGGAAAGGTAGCCAAAGGAGCCAGGCAAGAATCTGTGTAATAGAAAAGAATTATGAGGTTAAACATAATAACTCACAGTATATCATACAATGAATAATGTGAAAACCAGTACATCTCTGTAACAATAAAACCAAGACAATAAGTCAACAACA
The DNA here is from genome assembly GCF_964261635.1 of Lissotriton helveticus. Taxonomy (NCBI): domain Eukaryota; kingdom Metazoa; phylum Chordata; class Amphibia; order Caudata; family Salamandridae; genus Lissotriton; species Lissotriton helveticus. The sequence goes on along the minus strand of NC_136069.1, from coordinate 416,843,858 downwards.
CTGCAAGAATATAAGATTACTTAGAGCTCGATGAAGAAGCAACATCCATCTTTTTGCTAGAGTGTGAATACAAAAAACCTTTCCGCTTCAACGGGTCGTCATACGTGGTAGTCTTATTGTTAATCGTCACCTTGAAAAGGCAGGGGTGAAACAAGCCATATTGAGCACCCAGAGAACGCAACTGGGGACGAAGAGACAAGAACTCCTTACGCCGGTCAGCTGTTGATTTAGCGTAGTCCTGTGAAAAGAATAAGGGATGCCTAGACCATGTAATTCGATTCATTGCTCTCGCTGCAGATAAAACAGTAAGTAAATCAGTGTTCTCAAGGAAGTACATAATCACACCCCTAGGTCTCTTCGAAGAAGCAGCAGGAGATGAGAGGCCTCTAATTGAGCCCAGTTGGTGTGCCCTTTGAATATTGAGGTTGGTATCCTCTGGAAGATGGAGAAGCTTAGGCAAAAAGGATTTGAAATAGGCAATGGGGTCAGAACCTTCCAAACCTTCTTCAAGGCCGTAAAGACGTAGATTATTGCGCCTGCTCCTGTTCTCCAAATTTTCAATCTGCTTATGCAGGATCGAGACTTGTGTACAAACTGGATCAACCTTGGATATAGAGGACTCCATTGAGGCAACGTTCTGTTCAAGAGCGATAATCCTTTCATCTACCGAGAGCCATTTATCAGAAAGTTGTTGTAATGTGGATTTGGTCTCCTCAATAAAGGGGCGTAATGCCCTTATCTTGTCCAAAAGTAAATCCATGGTGGTAGAAGATGGCGTCTGTGGAGGAGACGAAGGAGGATCTTTTTTTTAATCTTTTGACAGTACCTTTTTTAGACACAGGCAATGATGTGACAGAGGACAATGACCCCTTAGCGGGCATGGAATCAGATAAGTCTTCCATTGCAAGACACTGATAACGGGACCCTGTATAACTAATAAGCTTTGCAGCTGTGGTGGAGGGTTTGCGTAACTCCTTTTGTAGTTTCCCCATATAATAAAATACACAGGGCAGAGAGCAGAAATTAATGACAAATAGAATACATTTAACAGCTACGCAAATTACATGCAGACCTTAGGGAAGCATTGAAAATATGTCGGAAAACAAAGCCCAGCAAATCCCGCTGAACAAGACTACAACATTTTTATTTTTATTTTTATTTTTTTTGGGGTGTAAGAAATTTTATTGCACTCGTCAGAGACAAACAATACATGCGTGTCGCCTACAACCCCACCGGGCCGGCTGTCACCTTGTGTATCAGAAAGAAATAAAGTTGTTAGTTGTACACAGCCCATCAGCCGACATCCATCTGACCGGCGGCGTCATTGCTGAACATCTCTGGACCATTAGTCCGTGCTACATACGTTTACAAATACGTTATCGTTCTTACTTGTTTTTTCCCCTCGCCTGTATGAATTAACTTAACTTTACAACATTCAACATAACTTAAAGTGCCTTCAAGTCACAAGTACTCTGTGTCACTGCATCCTCCCCCCTCTGCACCGTTGTACCAAACCTTGTCCCTGTACATCTGTTAATCATGTAATCCAACCATTAACCGTTATCTGAGTCCGATCCTGACTCTCCATGTGTCAGCAAATAGGCACGTAAGAACCCCCAATAGTCTCTGGGCCGAGACCTGACCGGTAACTCCTCTTCGTATGTGTTCAGTGTGTCCTGACAATACGTCATATCTTCTAACCAGTTTTTCACGTTTGGGCCTTTCCTACTGTTCCAGTGTAGTGATACCCTTCGTTTTGCCAACAGCACAGAATTTGCGCTTCAAGGCTCTCAATCGCGGCGCTATCCCCAACAAACAGAATTTCGCTTCACACATCACGGATTCCCCAAGCATTTCAGTCAGCACTTGTATGACCTGTTCCCAGTACCCCGCAACCTTACGACAGTGCCAGGCCAGATGCATGAAGTCTGCATCCTCTTGTCCACACCGATACACCTGGAGTCCTCCCTCAATCCATATCTATGTAGTCTGTGAGGCGTGTAGTACACCTGATGTAGGTACTTATAGTGTATGATCCTGAGGTTACCGTTTGGTGTCAACATGTTGGTAAGTGTGCAAGAGGCAGCCCATTCTTCGTCGGATAGAGGCGTTTCTAAGCTCGCACTCCATTTATCTCTAGCCTTGTCTGTGTTGCCGCCCACAGCCTCTTGTATACTCGTGTACAATTTGGATACTAGGTGTGACGCTGTAGGCGTAGTGAGGAGTAGCTGTAGCGGTTCAAGTGTCTTTGGTTCGTCTGGGTGTGTGGGATAGTGTTCCTTAAGCGCCTTTTGCAATCTGTAGTAGTTAAAAGTAAACAGCAGGGACGGGTTACTGATGTACTGTATCTCGTCCAGGGTTTTAAAACCTCCATTGGCATATATATCGCCTAGCGTGTCTATACCGGCTCGCTTCAACAGATCCATACCAACCTGCTCTTGTGTAACCGATATAGCCGGGTGGTGAGCTAGTGGAAGAGCAGGTGCGTAGAGCGGCAGACTATTCGCCACCTTACCAATCAGTCTCCATGCCTCCGTGGTGGTGTTCACTGTATTAATGTCGTGATCATGGAGCCTAGGGCGCTTGTGTAGTAGTATACTAGTTAGCGGGATCGGGTCAGCATCTCCCGCTTCTACAGCCACGTGAGTTAAAAAAGGTATCTCGTGGTGCCAGAAGTGTGCGAATTGTGCCTGAGCACTTAAATAGTAAAGGTAGAAATCCGGAACCTTGAACCCACCCCTAGCATATGGCAATGTCATGGTGTGCAGTTCCATCCTCGCCTGTTTTCCCGCCCAAAGCAAATTAAGGACTAGCGTATTTATGTTGCGGAATACTGCAGCCGGAGGTCTTATCGGGATATTGTTGAACAAATATAGGAACTTGGGTAGGAGCACCATCTTGACAATCGCTGCTCTGTCTGCCAGGGATAGGGGAAGTGCATTCCATCTTTTAATTTTCCCTTCAAGGGCCGTTACGGCTCTTCCATAATTAGTTCGGATGACCACTTCCGGGTCCCTATGAAACCATATACCCAGATATTTGGTCGGTTCGTCTTGCCATTCCAGCGGGTTATCTAATTGTGTTGGGCGCGTGCTGTCTGTCAGCGACACAATAAGCGACTTACTCCAATTGATCTGTAACCCAGCCTGTTGACCGTATTTTATGTATTCCCTGAGAAGCGGATTTAAGTGTAGTTCTGGATTTTTAATATAGAGCACCATGTCATCCGCGTATAGCGAAATGTGTATGGGACGTGTAGGCATCTGCAGGGCCGAACAGTGATGGTGTTGCCTGATTTTACAAGCCAGCGGTTCTAATATTAATGCAAACAGCATTGGTGAGAGCGGGCAACCCTGTCTGGTGCCTCGACATATCTGAATAGGTTCCGATACATACTTGTTTATTTTGATGCGCGCTGTTAAGTTAGTGTACAGCATCGAAATCCATCCTAGAAAGATAGGGGGAAAACCCATTCGGACCAATACCGCCTGAATAAAAGACCAGTTAATAGTGTCGAATGCTTTAGCAGCATCCAGCAATACTGCAACTGCCTTAGTCTCTGGCGCCAGATAGTGCGCCAATGCAAATAGAGTGCGAGTGTTATGCGTAGTGGCTCTGTCAGGTATGAATCCGGATTGATCAGGTCTGATTAATAAGGGCATAAGCGGTTTCAGCCTAACCGCTAGCAAACTGGCTATGATCTTAGTATCTACATTTAATAGCGATAGGGGACGATATGAGTCGCATCTATCCTCCTCCTTGCCTGGTTTTAAAAGTGCAATGAGTAAGGCTTCTCTCATAGATGCTGGCAATGTCTGGGCTTCATGGGCTGCTCCATAGAGTCTCACTAGGTGCGGGGCGAGTATATCTACATATGTTTTATAAAATTCCGTCACGAAGCCATCAGGCCCTGGCGCTTTGGCGTTGGGCAAACGCTTAATGGTGTCAGTGACCTCTTCTACAGTTATAGGACGCGCTAGGTATTGCCTGTGTCCGTCTGCCAGCCATGCGATTTCTACATCTTCCATGTATGCAAGTAACTCTGTCTGCGGGGGCGACGGGCGCTCTTCATACAGTGCACCGTATGTCATTACAAATTCGTTCATTATCCCTTTGATGTCTCCCACCACCTCACCTGACTGTGTGCTGATGGATTTCACATGTTGCGGTGGTTTCCCTGAACATATCTTGTCTGCCAGTGTCCTGCCCGGCCTGCCCCCCTCCCCATACCGCCGTGCAGTCGTTCCCTTAGATACATAATTAAGCTCGTCTGCTGCAAATTGTCTATGCTCAACTAGGAGGGCCTGAATTTCCCCCAGTACTTTGGTGTCTCCCGTTTGGGTGTATGTTTGTTCTAATGCTTGTATGGCCTGTTCTCGTGCGTGTAGCTGCTGGCGTATATCCTTTAGGATCCCCGAGGTCGTACTAATGCACACCCCCCTGAGCGTGGCTTTAAAGGCTTCCCAAAGCAGCCCTGGGTCATCAGTAGTCGGGCAATTCAGATCAAAATAATCTATTATCGCCTTGTGTATGGTGGTAACATACAAGGGGTCTCGCAACGCGGCTGCGTTGAACCGCCAAGTGAAGGGTGGTGGCTCGTAAAGCGGGATGACAACCTCCAGCATCACCGGATTGTGGTCGGACAGTGTCCGTGGCATGTGTTTAATACATTTAACCCATGTTAGTACCTCTTGTGTGCCCAGCCAGTAGTCCAATCTGGACCAACTGTTATTCGCTGCATTAATGTGTGTAGCCGCAGTCTCCCCCGGGTTACCAATCCTCCACATATCCACCAGTTGCAAATCGTCCATAGCGTCCTGGAGCATTATCCTAGCATTCCCATGTTGTTCCAACGTATGCTTCGATCTGTCTAAAGTGTCCTGCAGTGTAACGTTAAAATCGCCTCCCCCTATTGCGTGGTCTGATTTCACCGCAGCTATGCGCTGCCACACATCCCTGAAGAAACCCGGGTCATCTGTGTTCGGACCATAAGCGTTAACCAATATTATTCGCTGTCTTCTAACCGTACCAGCCACCACTAGACATCTTCCCTCTGTATCTCTGTGTGTGTGTGTGATCTCAAAATTCGTACCCTTCCTTATTAGAATGCTCACCCCCCTGGAATAGGAGGAGTAATTCGAGCTAACCACCGATTCGGCCCATTTAGCGCCCAGAGTGGACGTGGTGTTGTGTGCCATGTGCGTTTCCTGTAAGAAGACAATGTCAATATGCAATCGGTCAAAGTATGCAAATATCTGCCTGATTTTTTTCGGGTTGCCCAGGCCTCGGACATTCCATGTTAGGAGTTTCAGTGTGTTGGTACTACGTGCCATGAGCCTGTTTGGGTATCGCTACCTGACTCGTGAATTTTGGACTATACATCCTATTATTCAGAACTGCATGAACATGTGATGTACAAATCAACAGCAACAAAGGCTTGAAATGTCGTGATGCACAATTTGCATGGTATCTCACGGCTAAGGAGTTTGCCATGCTTCTCAGACACAGAGATTGTAACCTAGAAAACCCCAAATTCCCCTCCCACCCACCACCCACTTTAGCTCCCAAACTTTGCCAAAGCCATCCCTCATCAGTATTTAACCCCCCTGTAGAACTTGTTTTGGGGTGCACCCGCCTGGGGGTGACACCAGGTTCACACATCTCCATCCACATAGTGGATGTGGACGGACGCATTTATACTCATCAAAGTAGCGTGTATAGAAATCCTTCTCCCCTCCTCCTTCCCGCCAAATACTATCAGCGGTGTCTGGTAGTGCAGCCGCAGTCCACCAGGTCAACAATGGTCCAAGTATCTAGTCTCGTAGGATATTGTACCTGTGTAGCACCCACTTTGTGCCCTGCTGGACAGCTAGTTCAACCATGTGTTCCACCCAGGTGTCTTTCAGAGGTGCACATCTTACCTCCCATGTCCTGCGGCCTGCCTCTCTCTCTCGTATCAGAGCATTCATTCCGGTTACACGCAGCACAATCGTACCATCTGCAGTATGACGTTGTCGAAGTCAGGTCGCACATCGTGAGAGTGAGTGTACTGCCATGCTCTTGTGGCGTTCAGATGCCGTGTCGTTCCATTTAGCAGTTATCGCACATGACCATGTCTTTTGTCGATCCGACTTCAACGTCGTCCGCTCCATACATTCGTTTGTGGCGTGACGTGCCCATAGTCGATCAGTCCACGTCGCTCGTTCGTTCATCCTGATCTTGTGCCTTCCGTCGCTTCACCTGGTGCTTGATGTAATCCTGTGCAGCCTGCACTGTCTGCAGAATAACGGGCTTCCCTGCATTAGTGATTTTGAGTTTCGCCGGGTACAGCATGGCGTACTCCAGGCCAAGGTCACGCAATTTCTTTTTCACCGGAGCGAATTCTTTCCGTGCCAGTTGCACCGCCACGGTGTGATCAGGATAGAACTCCAGTTTGTTTCCCTGATGCGTGACCGTACCCATTTCCCTGGCAAGTCGTAGGATGGTGTCTCTATCTCTGTAATTTAGCACGCGGGCTATAATCATGCGCGGGGCTGCTCCAGGTTTTGGTACAGGCGCCAGAGAACGATGTGCGCGTTCTATTAAGAACACCGAGGACAGTTTTTCTGTGCCAAAAATCTCCGTCAGTAGTGTCTCAATGTAGGTTTCCAATCTCCCAGTATTGGTGGATTCCGGCAGGCCCGAAATTCGGACGTTGTTGCGCCTGGACCTGGCTTCCTGATCCTCTACCTTGGCTCGCAGGGTCTCCACCGTCTTCTCCAGGCCACCGCAGACCTTCGATGTGGTCTTTTGGTCGTCCTCCACCGTGGATATTCGCTGTTCCGCCTCTGCCATTCGCCCGTCGTGATTCTCGATCTTTGCCGCCATGTTGTCCACTCTCTGCATCACGTTATCGAGCTTACCATTCATTTCCTGCAGGCTCTGCTGGATCGCACGCAATACCGATTCCATGCTGTTTCCCTCCGCCTGCGCCTGGTCGCCTTCTCCCTCTGGGTCTGGTGCGTTATGTTTAACTTGTTTCCGCGCTTCGAACGGGAGCCTGGTCTGCTGTCTGTCAGGTTTCCCCATGTCCCCGCGCTGCGGAGGCGAGTTGTGTCCGCGTGCCCCCGGACTGCCCGCCGTAGGAATGCTGGTAGGTGAGGTGGCGGTGTGCGCTGAGTTTGCGGTTCCCCTCTTCACAGTGCGTTTATGCATCAGCTGATTCATGCACGGCGTGATACCTCTGGGCGCGAAGCGGAGCGCCTTCTAACGTTTTTCAGGGCGCCGCTGCCTGGGGACCTCCTGGTGCATACGTAGGTCAAGGCGCGCTAGCTCAGTGCCCACCAGGTAGTTGACAATATCCAGGGAGCCGGGCGTATGTCTTGGTGCTGTTGGGAACCCCCGCCAAGCTGTCTCTAGCGCCACTGGCAGTTTGAGCGCCACTCACCCCTCGAAGTGTGTAGGAGTCTCCGCTCACGGTGATCACAGCGCCCCAGGCGCGCCGTCCTGAGGGTCGCGACCGCGCTCTCCAAGCCCCAGCCCGGCGGCGCTCCCAATCCGCAATTACTAGCCGCTTTCTCTCCGTCCGCCAGGCGCAGGCAAAGGGCTCCTCATTTACCGCTCCGTTCGTCTGTCCCGCGGGTAGCCGCCGCTCTAGGTCAGATGCGGTCCAGCGTCGCCGCCATTTTGATTGTCGCTGGAACGCACGGCGATACTCTGCGTGTTCTTAGCCATCTGCAGGTCTCAGACACCGCTGTTGCTCATATTATTGTCAATGGACCATTTACGCCAGGGTCCCAGCAGTCAAACGATCGTACCTCTTTCCTCTCAGCTGTTAACAGCGATCATCCCGGCAGACAGGTGCCGCCATTTTGTGAGTGCTCCGGCGATTCCGGACTTTCTGACCCGAAAGTCTCGTTGCAGCCCTCGTGGAGTCCCACTTCTCACATGAGTACAACTGTACCGTCTTCCGACACCGAAATCTTGTGGCGGCTCGGCGATAGCGTCGGTTTGAAGGGGTTAAAGGCCGCTAGAAGCGCGCCCATCCGGCGGAGCTGTCTCACTAGCCAGCCATTCCGCAGTGCGCCCCCTAGCGCCCCCCCAGACTACAACATATTTCATACAAAAATACAGTAGTAAATAGTAATCAGTAAAATTCGTTAAACATGTACCTCAAAGAATAAAACTGCAGCAATAAAATTGGTAGAGACTCAAAGAACATGCACAAAAAAATCACTGCAATGTACAATAACAATACCAAATGCCTCTAACTGTTGTATGCTGAAAATAAAAAGTTCACCAAAGAAATAATGAGGCATTTATGAGGTAAAGTGTGGCATAAATGATGAAAGGAGTAGTTACAATAAAATGCCCAATTGAGAAATTAAAAGGAGTTCATGACCAAAGCAAAGAGGAAAAATCTGTAAAGTCTCAGAAGCGCAGAAATAACTCCATGACAGAAAGTCAAATGGAATAGGAGAATTTAAGGCATTTGTAAAGTCTTAAGCAGCTAAGCAGTGTTGACCTTGAAGGGAGTGCGGTCCATAAAACACTAGTAGTTAAAACATTTCATTTCCATAACCACAGGAGAACGAAAGCTGTGAGGACTTTGAGGAAAACACAAACGCAGCTTCGTGAGGCCAATGCGCGTGCGGAAGCGTTTAGTCATGAAGATTGACGCTGGTGATCAAAGGCAGGAATGTAACTGAAGCGCAAAGCTAGATGAAGAGCAGGGCCAACAAGGAAGCAAATTGCGAAATATAGCTGGCATTGAAATAAGTGGGAGACACAAAACGCTGACGTGTGTAGAAATGCTATAGCCGCATGAAAGTGGGGTCAAAGGCTATATAGGCATTAAAACAGTCAGAAATAGCGCTTGAGGGCATAAGTGCCGCAGTTCAATACGGCACAGGGCTGCAAGAAAGCGGAACCCTTGAGGAAGCAGCCGTCCCTTAGAAAGTCGGAACCGCTAGGAGCCGAGGTCCGTCAGCGGTGCGACAAAATGGCGGTCGCAACCCTTACGAGAGCGCTGCACTCAAAAAGGATTCCAGGTAGCACCCCTCATCATCCGCAAACCTCTCGGTCAGGTCAACGGCACAGCTCCTTCACTGGGGTCGCGCTGGGTCACTCCTCATCCGCGCCGCCCCAGGAGAGCTACAAGGAAGCCGCCATCTCCGTCGGGCGGAAGCCACACCCACCCAAGGCTGCAGTTTCCTAAAAAACTGATTTCGATTTTCATGGGGTTCATGCACTTCTCAACTAATACTTCAGCCGGTTGTATGATAGAGGCATACAAGGCTCAACCGCGTGTGCCCCTATCACGCAGCCCGAACCACGAATGCGACTTAACCACGCATGTTACTACGCAATTTCATGGTAAAGGCATGACTGGTAAGGTGTTTGCATGGTTAAGTTCGCCACTACTCCGACCCCCTTCCCCATGCCCTAAGTCGTAAATTACAAACCCCCTACCTGCCCAGCGCCCTGAGACCCTGTGCCTTGAGATCTTTACGGGTGAGTAGAGTGCTTCAAATACACCTGATTGATTGATTGGCACGTGAGCTGTCATTTCACCTTCATCAATATTATCACCTAATCACAAAAGCCTCCTCTATTTTTTTCGACACATTAAATTCCCATATTGCCTCCTTGCCCAAATCATAAGGCTATGATGTAATTTGCCTGGAGTATGTGCCCTCACCTTTCTTTGCTTCACTCAATGACATTCTGGAATGGTCTTGGCTTCTGCTTCAGCTCCATACCCCTGAAAACTCCAAAAGGCCCTCCTCTCCTTCTTGTCCATGCTTTCTTCACCTCCTTTCTCTTCCCGCCCTTGTCATTGATCGGCAGAATCGCCACTGTTCACTTTGCTCCCCTTTGTTTCAGCACTTTTCCTGCACCTGGACTCACTGCTTGTCCAACCTCTCTATCCTTACTGCGGAATCCTCGGTTGACATGCCTACTATTCTCTCTCCCTACTTCGGCACCTTATTCTGTTCTGCTAGACTTGGAACTGTCCGTGTACCTCCTATGCATCTTTCCCATACTCTCTCGTACATCCCGTTGGCTCCCTCTAGTCTGCTAGGGAAACTCTTAGATTATGACAAGATTTCTAACACTCTGTCAGACCGGTAGTTTCTCATGCCAACCCATACCACTGGAAAATCTGGAACTCTATCCCCCCACACATCAGAACCACTACCTCTTTTGTAAAATTCAAAAGCTAACTCAAAAACCTGTTCATCAACCGCTACTTAAGGACTTGATAGGATCAATCGGAGTAGGAAAGCAGACAATCCGCACCGCTGCAACTCTGAGACTACGAAGGACTCCTTAGTTAAAGACTGTCCGGTACCGTCACCATGTCGCTCTTTTGTCCTTTGTTGTTTGTATTTTGTGAATCTCTGCAATGTATCTGATGTAAAGTGCTCCGATTCCCTAGGGTCTGGCTAGCGCTATATAGAACTTTTAAAGAAATAAAAATAAATAAATACCACCATACTCCTACCTTCACCTCTTTTCTGTTCCCTCTTGCCCTCTGTAGCTTAGCCTAACCCGTCCCTTTAACCAGGGCTTTAAGTGGGCTGGGTCCTGCCGGTGCTCAGCACCGGCAGTTTTTGAAAGCAGGTGCCAAAACGGATCCCTATCGGGCTCTCCATTTTTACTCTCCGGGTGAAAAAAAACCCACCATTAACTCTGCAGTAGTACAACCCATCGCTGCCTTTGTTGTAACTTCAGAGACTCGTTTTTCAGTTTTATATAGGGCAAACTTAGAGCGCTTTACATGAGCACCAGTTACATTACACAAGGGCATATTCATTTTTTGAAACACAGGACGTCATGCTCGAACCTGTTTCCACAGCAAGACTGCTCTAGCCTTATGCCAACCTCGCACCCAAGAGCGAGTCGCATTTTCAATATTATGTATAACGAAATGATGGTTGTTGCTTATTTATCTTATGCAACTTACAACCATTGACAAATCCAATAGTCCTGGCTTGTTGTAGGTGTAATGTTACTTGTTGTATTATATATCTGGATGCAATGACAGAAGCAGCAAAATACCAGTCAGGCGGCACACTATGGTAAGCGCAGATTTTTTACTTGAATGTTTTAAGCCACTCCCTTAATTACAGCGCCCACGCCCCTGTGAGAGACCCCACCCCCAGTGTGTTCATCCCACTTAAAGCCCTGCCTTTAACCCATTCCGCTGCCTCCTCGTCCCCATCGGAAGAGGCATGGGCAAGCAATGTGCAAATCAATAATGCTCCATCAGGTGAAATTCTAGCATGTTAGGTATTCCATACACAAGGATCCCCCTTTCTCTGCGCCCCCACATTTAACGGATTAGATCCAACTTTAAAGTTGAATAAAGCAAAGCATAGATCCTAACATACCATAATTCAGCACACAGTGCTTTACCTATCAATGCCGCCTCAAGCCTACAGGGACGAAAAGGCCAGATCACACATTGTTTCTCCCTCCAGGGCAAGTTCTTTCATAAAGCTGCTTATGTTAATCCATATTTAATTAAGCCCAAGAAGGCAGTGCGATTTATCAATTCTTAGAATAAAGTTCATAACATTAGAGCAGAAATGAGACTACATTTGTAGCATGGATTTTTGTATACTGCCTTATTATGATGCACAAAATCAGAATTTACCCGGGGTGTAGTAGTAGGCAGTTAACTTTCTTACGGTCTTTCTAACTGGAGCCTGGTTTGGTACACATGAAACCTAAATTACATTTTAAACCGAAATGGCTTTTAGAGGGGACCTGAAAAAAGAATGCTTATTTAACTTTTCGTTGCGCTGGAGTATTGTAATCGAGAACTCAGAGTACCTATCTTCTAGAATGGAAGGTCGTAAAATAATCGTGCAAAAGTCTTAAAAAGTGCCATGTGCTGTATTTCATTCTCTTTATTTTACAGGATTCGATGCTCACCCTAAAACTAGCACCGACTGAAAAAAACAGGGAATTAAAATTTGCAGTATTAAAAGTGTGCACCAGGTTACTTAAAAGTTTTCAACACAAACAAGAAAGCTAATAAGTATTGAAGAGCTCTGTGGTAACAGTCGGGTGACATTGTGTGTGTTGCTCCCAGCTGTCATAGAAATATAATCCCATTAGGAATGCACACCTTGGGCTTCCATCGGCTGCAATCTTTGCTGAATTAGAAGAAATGAGCCGTACCCTCAGTAATAAAATAAATAATAAATAAATAAATAAATAATGAAGATGAGTCAAGAGATGATGGTTGCTTTGTACAAGGTGAAGTTGAAAGGCATGTATGGCAATATATTGCGTGGTTGTTCCATTCCATAAAGCGTCAGAATGTTCGCTGCATATTTAGCAAAGCATATGTGCACACATATATCCTTATTTTGTGAACAAAAAAGCTGTATAAACTCTACAACATACTACCATAACAGAAAAGTAAAATAAATGAACAGGCGATGGCAATTAGTCGAGTTGCGTTTTCATGCCAGGCTAAGGCATTCACTCAGCAACATTTACTAAACAAACACGCTGTTAAACAGTGACTAAAATATTTTCATTTGATGAAATAGCATGAAAGACCATACACAGGCTGTAGTCTGACCAAATGACTACTTGATGGTCTCTATCCAAAGCCTAATGGTAACACAGATGGGAGACGGCAACCATGCACAAAATGCCACCGTTCTGATGAATTTCACATCCAAGCAATGGTATCCATGAAAAGCACAGGGAAGCCAATGGCTGAAGGGGACTGACCAAGAGCACACACTTTGTCTGCCTGCACTTCTTACAAAAATCGATAACAAGAGGCTCACCAGACAGCTACAGATGTATGCAGCTAGACCTAAAAAAAACCTGGACTAATTTGCCTAAACTCCTAGCATTGTTTAAACTCCCACGAGACCTGTAATGGAGAGCTGCAGTGAATTGCTTACTTGATCAATTCACACAGACCTCAGTTACTAGGTGTCACACTTATCCAGCTAATACCACTTATAAGTAAATACCTAGCTGTGTTTACATTGCAGATGTGGTGCAATGTTCTTGGCCACTCTAAAGTGAAATTTTACCCTGTTTTGTCTCATGGTTATTCTGGGGCTCAAAGGATATCTTCTGATAGAAAAGAATTCCCAAGTAACCCAATAAGGAGATATCTGATAGGGCTGGGCTCGGTGACCCTACCCGCTGCAAACGAGGGTGGGTACATTCCTGCCGTCCATAGAACAATTTCTTCCCATCTTTCAGTGCCAACTAAGCAACCTGCACTAAGAATTGGATTCAACTTTGTTTGTGAGGATTTCACATGCTATTTGGGTATGTGAAATTCTAGTAGTCTCTGCCAGTTTTGTTTAATCCTATATGTGGTAAACGCTTAGACAAGAACAAGTGGTAGGAAAGAAGCTGCATGCCTTCTTCAGTTTCGCTTGTGCCTGGTTGTCATCGTAAGCTTAATAATGACAGATATTGCCCACTGGCAACTAATCAGCATCAGTCAATCAGACTGAAGGACAACCATTTGTAGTGTTTGCCCTAAAAGCCAGTTCTAGCGATGTCCATCATGATTGTGTGAAATGTACAATTGCTTGCAATTGCCAGCGCTGAATGACGCAACATCATGGGTGTTGTTTGGTCATCGCCCTGTGCTGGTAATATTCACCCTGAAGTCAATTTTGAATAGTTTGCTACAACGAAAAAGTCTACTGGGCGTTATAGCATGTCGTATGGGCCTTCCTACCCCACCATAGAATGTATGTTGTGGGTAGGGTACAGGTATTGTGCAAAAGCCTGTGCTACCGCCTATGCCAGATGAGTTTGAGGAGTCTCCTAGCTCATGCTCGGGTGTATCCAGAATGGATACATGTAGCATGGAAAGTAACCAGAATAAAGGATATATGATCCAGTCACCAATATAAACCTGCCCAATGTGTTCCCGCGTTTTTAGCTGCATGGATCAGTTTGTCTCACCGGCGCAAGTCTTTGTTGGTGTAGTATTGTCTCGCTGTAAAAAGGAAGATAAATGCTATGTCCTAGCTGGTTCCTTATAATGTGAAGTTTTTTTTTGTATTTTTTTAAAGGGATGAAAATTTAGGAGTTTTCAGTATAGATTGTTGAAGGTCTTTCTAGTGCTTGCCCTATCACTTTATAAGTAATTAGAGTAAAACAAAAATGACCACTTAAGCATTTCTGTCTATGTAGGTATGTGACATAGCACTCATTACTGCAAAAGGTAAAGATTTGAAAGCAAGGTTCCATTCAGTTGTTACTATAGGGCCATATGTATCAAGCACAAATGCGTTCGCAAATGGTATGTATGTAGCAAATCTGAGTGCAAAATAAGGAATCGTAAATTTGCAAATCCTTATTTTGCGATTGCATTTAAGGAATCGCAAATTTTGCAATTCCTTAAAAGCAATGTAAGAAGCATCAGAAAAGTGCAATTCCGTCTTAAGGAATCGCAAATTACCACCAACTTCAAGTTGGTGGTAATTTGCGATTTCTTTCACAAATGCACTTTTTTGCATTTGTGAAGGTGCCATGTGGCGCACATACATGCCATGTATGTGCGTCATATGCACACACATGTGAATTTCAGGGGTGCATCAGGGTGTCCTTATGACACCCTTGCACCCTTGAAATTATTCTCAATTTGCGATTCTCAAATTGCGAATCGCAAATTGAGAATGACTTCCCATTCATTCCTATGGGCCTCCTGGCCCATAGAAATGAATGGGAAATTATTCCTTAATTGCGTTTCGCAATTTGCTAATCGCAATTAAGGAATTTTAAGAAATCGCAAAAAATATGTGATTTACTACATACATCCCTATTTGCAAATCTCAAATAGCGATTTCTAAAAATCGCTATTTTAGATTCTCAAATCAGGATGTTGATACATCTGCCCCATAGTTTCCCTGTGGAGTCAAAGTGGAAGCAGGGTTGCAATGATATCAGTGCGGCACTATTCCATAAACGAGGCCATTCAGAGCTCAACATTTATAGAGAGTTTTCTATAACGGGTACGTGACTTTAGGGTATTGAAGCAATGTATAGGGTACCTGTTTCACAAATAAATAGGTTGCTAAATGTAATTATTTAGAGATAGTAATTCCCAGATTGCACAATTCTTTGGTGTGTTTTAGCATTTCCTGTAGATACTTTCCGGTATACCCAGAGCTTATATTCAGGGTTTTCACCAATTCTGCCTGCGTCCTGTTATTTGTGGATTGCTCTGGGGAGAAGAATTTGGTCATCCATCTAGTTTTAACCTCTTTTTTATGTCGAAGCCTACCAGACAGCTGGGTTTGCTAACAACATATTTGGGATATTCAGAAAGCTTCCATGGAAATGCATTCTCCCCGTTGCTTACCATTGGCTTTGTGGTTTGTAACTCACATTTGCTCGCTCAACTTTTTTTTAGGCTGTCCAGCTCAAGTTTATACCTTGCCATCCCCAAACTCTATTTACTGTATTCGTCCACCTGTGTTTGATTTCTGTAAACAGGACTTTAAATCTTGTTTTTATCTTGTCAAATTTGCTGTGCATTCAAAGACCGAGGACTGATGTGAGGCTGTGTCTTCCAGGGAGCTTTATGTTTACTTTTCTTTCTCTGACTTCAAAGTTGAGAGGATTTATGTGACAATCACGCTGTCTCGAGGTAGTGCTTGAGGAAGGCTGTACAATGTTACTTTTTTTCTAGCAAACATAGAAATTTAAATATCTGCTGACATTTCAGAATTAGAAAAGCCCAATCAAGCACATATTTTGGTAATTTTGAAGTGTGGTGGTAACAAATATTTTAAAATGATCAAAAAAAGCTAAATACACTCTGTAATGACATTTCCACACATTATCATTTGTGCGCTGTATTCTTTTAACAGTGAAACTGTATGTCTGTGTAAATGTAATGGTGATTTCAATTGAAGATCTGTTGTCTGTAATGGAAGTGTACTAATACACCATGCATATTCCACTCTTCGCTACTCGAAATTCTACTCTGCACCACTCCACAGTATGCCACTCCACACTGCATCATTGCACTCTACTCTGCACCACTTAACTCTACACCTCTCTACTCTACACCACTTTACTCTGTGCAATGCGTTATACCACACACTACTCTACTATGCACCACTGCACTCTTCGCCACTGCACTCTACACTCTGCACCACTCCACTCTGCCACTCCACTCTGTGCCACTCTACTCCGCAACTCTGCTTCCTATGCCACTGCACTCTACGCCAATGCACTCTACTCTATACGACTCACTCTACGCCAGTCCACTCTATGCCAATCCACTCTATGCCACTCTAATCTACTCTGCACTCTGCACCACTGTACTCTACCGTACACCTCTTCACTGTACTCCGAAATAATCTACTCTGCACCACTGCACTCTACGCCGATGCACTTTACACCACTTTACTCAAAACCAATGCAGTCTACACCACTGCACGCTATGCCACCTACTCTGCACCACTGCAATTTGTGCCACCTTACTCTACTCCCCAACACTCTCTGCCGCTATACTGTACTCTGCAACACTTCATGCCACTGCACCATACACCACTGCACTCAACACACCATTGTACTCCTAGCTACTCTTTTCCAATTAGCACCACTGTACTCTACACCAACAGCTCTTGCATACGTGAGTCCTGTTGACTTTGCCAATGTTCGTTTGAAGATAACTGTGGAATACTGCGAGTTTCTGGTGGAAGGATGTTCCAGATTCTGGATGAAGCCTCATGGGTAGTTTCTGCTTTTCTTGAATGTCATGGGTTTGAGTAGTAGAGAGATTGTGCTCTGTAAAGTGCCGTTGCGTCCCTTGGTAGTGAGGGAGTGTGCCACGCATTTAGGTGCTCTGAAGTGTACCGCCTTGTGTGTCATGCAAATGCTATTTGAGGGCCATTTACTCTTTAAAGCGAAAAGTCACAAGTTAATAGTTGCTATTATGGGGTGTGAATCTACTTGTCGAGGTAAGCATTATTTTTTATAACAGGAAATAAACTTTCTGAAAAATGCATTAGAAAGTGGCGTTTTTTTCTAATTTTCATTGCTATTGCTACATGTTTGTTTTCTTGGTAAAAGCAAAAAAAGCCAGATAGAGATTGTTTTTTTAATTTTATTTTTTATAACAAGACGTGTACTTAAGTGGAGGATTGTGGCTCAATGGTTAGAGCGGCAGACCCTGATGCAGAGTTCTGACCAGGGTTCGATTCCCGCCTCGGCGGGGTCTCGGGCTCAATTTCCTCGGACCTGTTAATTCTCGCCTCGGTGCCTATTCTAATCACGGGCCCCATGCTGCAACTCTGGGCAATAGCTTGCTTAGCCTCCACACCGGCCCCAACAGCGCTAAGGATGCCTGGCTTCACCCTGGGGGTGCCCAGGAGTGGACACTTCACAGGGAAAGCCAGGAGGGGTTCCTCAGTGGTATGAGTATTAGCACCAGGAAGCCGAATAGGCGACACCGCAAGGTGACCGTCTGGTGACAGTGCGCTCTATAAGTACCATGACTTCAATAGGATTTCTGAAAAATACCCCAAACAAGCATTTTGTCAAGCATTATTGAGTGATTGCCCACGTTTACATATGCTGGCTAATATGCAAACATTGTTACCGCAGTTTGCCATATTGAATCATCATGTTGTATATATGTGGCACATTTTAGCAATTAGTTACCTATAAAATGTTTCAGTTATTAATAATGGCATTTTTTGTTTACTTAGTTACTTTTATGCGATCTTGTGTTTAACATAATTAATAAAACCACAAACAACACCACACTCTAGTAAACAGTATTAAATGTAGCTATCTAGGGCTTAAGTAATGAAACGATGTGTAAAACTATGCATTACACTTGCCCCTTCTATTTATGTAACGTTTGTCAATTTTCTCTATACACTTCAGTGCCGTGACACAAAAGTATTGGCATGGTGCCAACCCTAAGACATAATTAAAGTAATTGATCCCGAGTCTTATTTTCCTAGCTTTCCTCACTGCCTTTGGCTTGCCACAGTGAGCTCAGCATTTTCACAGCAACATATTTAGGGTCGAGGCTGTGAGTCGTTGTTAACTAAGAAGGGTTTGCGGGATCCTGCTTGTTACTTACCCTTTGTTGGCTTGCATTGGTCAATGCAGGCCTAGCATCATTTCCATTCCTCTCTGTGGAGCAGGGACCAAGCATTGATTAATTCAACTTAATCAGTGCCCGTCCGCTGTTCCCAAGGTGATTGAGATACTATTTTGTTCTTTTTAACTTCTAGTGCCCAGCAAACAGAAGGCCTGTGACTGGCAAAAAGGTGTCAAGCAGGGCAAACAAAATTGCAAACATTCATTTTCTATAGTTTGCCAAGTCTTCTTTTCTCACTTTGCAGTCATGTTTTCTTTTGTTTTTTGCTTGTGGGCGCTGTTCTCAAAAAATGAGGATTACCTTGTTCTAATTATTGCAGAGCTACATTGTTTCTTTCTTATGTGTAATTTCTGAAATGATAATCATGCAGTACACCCCAACCCACCCAATTACAATCCGTCCCACGCCAATCCACCCCAACTCACCCCACACCAATCCACCCCACTCAGTCCAATCCACTCCGACCAATCCAATGCACCCCACTCCAATCCAATGGACATCCCAATCCAATTCCACTCCAATTCACCACACTCCAATCTTCCCAACCCCCATTCCAATCGGCCCCACTGTAATCCAAAACAATCTGCCCCACTCCAATCTAAAACATTCTACACCAATCCAATCTTCCCCACTCCAGTCCAAAACAATCTGCTCCACTCCAATCAAAAACAATCTGACCCACTCTAATGAAAAACAATCTGACCCACTCCAATCTGACCCAGTCTAATCCAAACAATCCGCCCACTCCAATCAAAAACAATCTGCCCCACTCCAATCTACCCCTCTCCAATCCAAAACAATCTGCCCCACTCCAGTCTCAAACAATCTGCCCCACTCCAATCCAAAACAATCTGTCCTACTCCAATCTACCCCACTCTATTCTGCCCCATTCCAATTCAAAGCAATCAGCCCCAATCCAATTTTCCACACTCCATACCACCCCACTCCAAACCAAAACAATTTGCCCCACTCCTAACTGCCCCCCTCTAATCCTCCCACTGCAATCTGCCCCACTCCAATTGAATGCAGTCCGCCTACTCCAGTCCACCCTACACCAATCTGCCCAACTCCAATCCAAAACAATCTGCCCCACTCCAGTTCACCCCACTCCAATCTGCCCCACTCAAATCTGACAAAATCTGCCATACACCAGTCCAAAGCAGTCTGCCACAGTTTAATCCTCCCCACTCCAATCTTCCCACTCCAATGCAAAGCAATCTGTCCACCCCAATCTGCTTCACTCCAGTCGGCCCCACTCCAGTCCAAAATAATCTGCCCCACTCCAATCAATCCCACTCCAATCTGGCCCACTCCAATCCAAAACAATCTGCTTCACGCCCGTCTGCCCTTCTCCAACCTGCCCCACTTCAATCCACCCCACTTCAATTCCAAACAGTTTGCCGCACTCTAATCCACCACTCTCCCAATCTGCCCCACTCCAATCCAAAACAAGTTGCCCATTCCAAATCCGCCACACTCCAATCCAAAACAATCGCCCCACTCCAATCCATCCAACTCAAATTTCCCCACTCCAATCCATAGCAATCTGCCCCACTCCAATCCAAAACAGTCTGCCCCACTCAAATGTGCCCCACTGTAATCTGCCTTACTCCAATCCAAACCAATCTGCCCCACTCCAATCTACCCACTCCAAACCACCTAACCCCAATCCACTGCGCTCCAATCCAATCCACCCCCCAGCAATCCAGTCAGGCCAAATCCTATTTACCCCACACCAATCCACCCACCCCAATTCAGTTCACCCCACCCCAATCAAATCCAGCCCAGTCCAATCCACCTCACTCTAATCCAGTCCACCCCACTGCAATCCAGTCTACTCAACTCCAATCCACCCCACCCACCACATGCCAATCCAATCCACTCCAATTCACCCCACTCCATTCCACACCCAAATGTAATCCACCCCACCCAATCCAATCCCCCTCACTCTAATTCAGTCCACCCTACTGCAATCCAGTCTACTCAACCCCCATTCACCCCACAGCAATCCAATCCACCCAACTCCAATTCACCCTACTCCATTCCACCCCACTCTGATTCCATCTCAGTCCATTCCAACTCATTCCACTCCAATTTAATTGACCCCACTCAAGTTCACCCCACTCCAATCCACTCCACCTCAATGCAATCTATCCCACTCCACTTTATTCCAATCCAACCTACCCCATCTAATCCACACCACCCCACTCCAGTTCACGTCACCCTAATCCAATCCACCCCACCCCACTATAGTCCACCTCACTCCGATGTAATTCACTCCAACCCACTCCAATCCACCCCTCTCCAATACACTCTGCTCAATCCACCCCACACCACTACAGTGTACTCTGCCGCACTCAACCCCATCCACCTCACCCCACCCCAGTTTAGTCCCCACTCAATCCAATCCATCTAGACCACCACACTCCAATCTACCCCACTCCAATCCACCCCAATCAATCTACCCCTCTTCAGTCCAGTCCACCCCACGCTGCCCCACTCCAGACCGATCCACCCCACTCCAATCCAATCCACCCCAATCCAATCCAACCCACCCCACCCCAATCCAATCCAATCCACCCCACTTCAGTCCACTCTGTCTAGTCTCACCCTGCCCACTCCAGTCTAGTCTAACCTACTCTAATTCATCCCCAGCCAAGGCCCGTGCAGGTAGGAGTGGTGGGGCTGGGCGGAAGGGGGGGGTTGCGACAGGCAGCGACGAGGGAAATTAAATAAATAATAAATCTTCCCTTCATTGGAGTCTGTTGAAAAAAGTCCCGCCCACCACGCCCCACCGCTCTTACCTGCACTGGTCGCGGCTGTGCACCTCACTCCAAATCACCCTACTCTAATCAAATCCACCCCATCCACTAGCCCTATCACTCCAATCCCTCCACCCCAAACCAATTAAATCACCCACTCCAATCCACCCCACTCCACTCCACCCCAATCCAATCCACCTCACCCCATTTCATTCCACCCCACTCCACTCAATCCAACCCACTCTAGCCCAATCAAATCCAACCCAATCTACTCCAATCGAGTTCACCCTAATACCTCAATACCATCCAACTCACTCCACTCTATTCCACCCCACCCCACTCCACTCCCCTCTATGAGACTGCACTCTACAACACTCTCTGCCACTGAACCACTGAACTCTAGTACCTTCTACTCAACTCTACAACACTCTACTCCCCTTACTCCACTCTACGACACTCTGCCCCAACAAATCCATTCTACGACACTCTACTCCCCCCCACTCCACTCTAGGATACTCTATGCCACTATATTTTAGCCATGCTGAACAGCAACCACACTAGTATACAACTTGGCAAATACACAT
This sequence comes from Lissotriton helveticus, assembly GCF_964261635.1. Taxonomy (NCBI): domain Eukaryota; kingdom Metazoa; phylum Chordata; class Amphibia; order Caudata; family Salamandridae; genus Lissotriton; species Lissotriton helveticus. The sequence goes on along the minus strand of NC_136069.1, from coordinate 416,822,403 downwards.
TGCCAGAGCCAATAGCTCTTGTATAGGGAAGACCTATTGGCTTTTCCAAAGCCTGTTATCCGTTTACATCAATTGCTTAGCCAGAAGTGTCCCTCAGCTGCTGGAAAATGCTGGAAGAGAGTGGAGAACCAGTGGAAGATTTTGGCTGCTGGCAGAAGGCTGAAAGACTTTGAATCTGTTTTTCATATCTGTCTTATCTTTCCTCACTACCCTTTTCATTTTCTTCTTAGATCTTCTGTGTATCTTACATTTTCTTCCTATTTTATGAAGGATTTTCTAAGGACCTAAACCCAAGTTGGGGCTAATGTGTGTATGTTCTGCTCCACTTTCTTACATAAACAGAGTCCTTTAGAACAGCCCACCCATGAGCACACATTTGCTACCGACCATATATAGTCCATAGAGAGAGCAAACATTGGGCAACGGTGTAGCTCTTTTCTGTTTTTTCCTTTAAGTCTGGGGGTTTGTAGGACCTGTAGTCAGCCTAAGTACCATTTGTGCTAATGTAAACAAGGCATGAGAGGATGAGAAGTAAATGTTCACTTCTATTCCACCTCATTGTACCTCTGATCATACCACTGTTTCACAGCTCCTTCACTGCTTGGACTTCAGTTGCCTGTAATGATAGTGGGCAGCATAGAGTTTTTGTGTACCAGTGCAACTTGGCTATCTCTGAGAGTTTACTCTTAAAATGCAATGCAATCAAGTTTTAGGTTAAGGAGCTGTTGTAGCCATTACAAAGTATAGATAACGCATTTTATGCGTTTATATTTTCTGTAATGTTTTAGTCCAGCCTACAATAAAACATGAACTGAAAATGTTTTTGTAGCAAAGCGAATGAGGAAAATTACTTTACTATGTAAACTGAAGTAACAGTACCTAACTTTAGTGTCACTTAGAGAGATCACTATTAGTGGCAGGTTAAAGAAGGTGCAATTTAAATATGTGCACGTGGTGCAGTATATGTATGTTAGATAGCTTTAGACGGGGAGAATTGATATCCACAAAACATGTGCAGGGTTGGAATCAAAAACACTTCAGGCAGATTCACAAAGGTAAAGTTTTACCAAAAGTCTATCTTAGACAAAAGTCTAACTTTACAACTTTTCGGTATTCACAAAGGTAAGTTACAATGAGTAAAGTTAAACCTTTGGTCTTACTGTACCTTTGTGAATACTGAAAAGTAGTAAAGTTAGACTTTTGATCTAAGTTAGACTTTTGGTCTAACTTGACCTTTGTAAATACCTGAAAAGCACTAAAGTTATACTTTTGGTCTAAGTTAGACTTTTGGTTACATTTTACCTTTGGGAATACCGAAAAGTAATATGGTTAGACTTTAGGTCTAAGTTAGACATTAGGTCTAACTTTACCTTTGTGAATAGGGCCCTTCATGTGTACAGTAAGGGGGATCAAGCATCCAATTATGCTGTGAGGCTATACAAAAATTGGTCATCAATCTAGGTGAAGTTCAAATGGAGCAAAGGCCCAAACCCTATGTCATGTCCACCAGTCTGAATTTTCCAACATGTACCAATGGTGTGCTTTAGTCTACATTATGGCAAAAGTCAATTAACCTCCAACTGGATTCACATATAATAAACAAGTTAAAGCAGTGTATTCAGGGGGTGATGTCATTTTAAAAAGTATGAACTAACTGCACATGTATATGAAAATATGGGAGTACCCGGGGGCTGACAACTTTTACCCGGACAGATGAAATAATTGTGCCATGTGAGCGGATACGGCAGGGTGAAGGTCTGCGGGATAATTAATAACATTAGCTTGAACTGAGATATGTCTTTTTAAACAAATGTACACATGTGGCTTTTTAGAGAGAAAGGGTTATCACAACAACTTATTTCTCTTTCACAGACTGTAGTTTGAAAAAAATGCTCATAAAAATATGACATACAGCGAGAACAGTATGAGAGGCTACCTGATGAATTATACCACTGCATATTATATTGTAGTACAATAATGTGAGGTAGTAGAACTTGGAAGTATTATGGAATGTAGAAGACAGAAGAGTTGCCTAGATGTTCTGGGGAATGACTGTTGGTGACTGTTGATGAGAATCTGTGGCTTGAGTAAGATGCTTTGCTGTAGTGCTCTAGGTGAGGGCATCATATTTGAAATACATAAGCCTATCTGTCAAGCTTACAATGTCATCTCGCTTCATGTAACTATTGCTAGGACTTCTTAGATGAACATTTACAGCAGATCAACTGTGTGAACTGTTTCCAGAGCATGGTTAGTTGGGGCTTCAGGTAATACAGTGCCATCATGAAAGCCTACCAGGATTTACTCTCTAATTCAGGTATGGGCCAAAGGTAAGTTGTATTATTTACAAAGAAGTAAGTGAAAAACCAGTTGGGGAGAACTTTATGTGGCATTGCAAAATGAAGCATAATGGAATATGGGGAATTGAACTTAAAAGATGGTAACATTTAGTGAAGAATTTATGTCTCCACATGATCTCTAAAAAAGCAGGAAAGCAAGGATAGACCAGACCCCACCTCCTATTCTAGGATCTGAAAAACTAAGCTAATGTAGGGAATTAGAGACTAGTGATTATGCCTTAACAAGTTAAGCTTTCATAAAGACTTAAAACTCAAAGTATATTCAATTAAAACATTGCAAGGCAATTTTAAATATAGAAGGAGGACATCCATTCTATCTTAGAAGTTCAAAGTGAAAAAATAATAACCTTGGCAATCTGCAAATAGTGGATTAAGACACACATTGTATATAGAAAAGTCTCACTAATCTAATTGACATGATTATGGCTGTTCTTATTAGGATGTTCAAGCATGGTCTATGCCACATAAAGCCTATGTAAGGATTGTCCACAGCGTAGGTTATGTCATTGCAAGGTGTTGAGGCACTTTTTATGGAACCATCGAAGGAGTACAGGTGTCCCTCACAGGATTATACTTTATGATCAAAGAAATGCCCCACCACACACACGAGCAAAAAGGAGAGTAGCCACCTCTATCTCTGGAAAGCATATATTGGTAAAAAGAGAAGTTGTGCACATGACACAACAGAAAACTCAAAGGACTAAATCATGCAATAGCAAAAGAAACAAAAATATAATAACAAACCTGAAAACCGTCAGATCTGTTGAAACTCCTACCTAACTCCAGGAAAAAAGCATTGATCAGTCATGATGCTTAAAATTCCTTTTAGTGCTTGTAAAGGACAGATCTACCCCATGTGACTCCGAAACATGACACAATGCTTTATGAGATAACTGACTACAGGAAACTAGACAGGGAAGGTAAACATTTTGAGGTAGAGCTATTGAATCAGCTAATAGACCTCCATATCCTCAGTAACTAAGCAAAGGGCCCTGCACAGTCTTAAAAGTCTCAGATACAGGATTCGTAAGGAAAACCAAACTAAGGGACCTGGGTGAAAAAGAAAAACAATACATAGTTTGACTGAATGGTAATCTTACTGGATCCATCAGTAGCTGACCTGGGAAAGAGGAGGTCCCCAGTGATCTTAAACAGTTAGAGACATGGTGTTTGTGTACATGGATTGAGTGAGACAATTGTTTATGTGAAACTTGTCTGAAAGCACCAGTCCCCTTATTTTGAGAATATAATATTTGATTCTGCAGCATATGGTTTGTATTGTTGATTGTATCCTTGATTGCAGAAGCAACCAGTGCATTGATGGGTTATTGCATGAGAGGTTAAAGTGCTGGAAATAGTATTTGAATTTAAAAATGTTGTACACATTGGTACTTTACCTGGAACTAGGGTAGATGTGTTTTCTTGGCCAGCATCTCGGATATCTTATACATCCTTTCTTTCTGACTGTGTATTTGCTCTTAACATACTCGGGTGGAGGTGGTTTGCTTTTATAATCTTCAATATTCATCATTTACCCTTGCACCAGGAGGGATTTTATATGGAATAGGGGTTCACCTGGAAAAGAGATGTATTCCTCCACACCTGTCTCCTCGTACAGTCAGTGGGCCCAATTCACAAAGGTAACCTGAGACGAAAGTCTAACTTTACAATATTCGGTATTCACAAAGAGTATTTACGAGTAGTGAAGTTAGACTTTTGTTTCAGTTAAACTTAAGTTTTGGTCTTAAGTTTAACTGCGACCAAAACTGAGACAAACGTCTAACTTTACTACTCGTACATGTCCTTTGTGAATAACGAAAGTCGTAAAGTTTCAGTTTACCTTTGTGAATCAGGCCCAGTGTTCGTAACCCGGCAGTTTGTGTTCTAGGCTCATTGGAAGGTAGGCTGAGATGTTATTTAACAAGAGGAGATAGTTTGGAATCTAGAATTTGAAAACTGTTTAGCATAGTCCTTTAATGAATGAAGCTTATAAAGTGTGACAGCTGCTCCAAAAGGAGCACCCCAGCGCTAAGTTATAGTCAGATGCAAAAGAAAGAAGCTTCCAAATACGTGAACCGGCCCATATTAAGTCTCTCTGAAGAGGTAGGTCTTCAGAAGGATCTTGAAAGTATCCTCTGTTGTTGTGCTCCTAATATGTTAAGGGAGAAGATTCCAAAGTTTTGGGGCTAGATAAGAAAAGGAACGACCTCCTGATTTTGCTTTGTTAATCTTAGGGATTTAAAGCAAATTATTATTGACCAAATGCAGTAGTCTGCGGGGATGATATCTTTTCATTTTGTCACAGATGTAAATCAGGCATTTCATTTGTGTGGCCCTAAACATTATTATAAAAGCTTGAAATGTTATTCTTTGGTTGATATTGATGGTTAGGAATATTCAAAACGAATCTGGCTGCTGCGTTCTGAACCCGCTGTAGCCTATTTATCAGTGCTTGATGAGATCCCAAAAGCAGCACATATGTTCAGGCAGGCATTTAAGTGTCTTTCTTAGAGATTTCAGCAGAGAAAAGCAGACTCATATGATGGCATTAACGTGTGGCTTAAAAGATAGTGCATTGTCTAGTTTTAACCCCAGATTTGGAGCTGTAGTGGAAGGTGCCAGATGTTGGCCAAGTTCTGAAGGCCAAAGATAAGACAAATCCATTATAGGTGATTAACCAAATATTAGAATCACAGACTTTTCTGAGTTTAAGCAGAGACAGCTGTTATTCATCCACTCCGCCACTGCTGATAGGCAGCCCTGAAGCTTTAGCTGAAAAAGAGACATCCAAGTGTTTGAAGGCATACATCAGCTAGGTGTCATCGACATATGACACCACCTTAAAGCCCAAAGCTTGTACAATGGCAGCAAGGCGGGCCATATTGGTGTGAAAGAGACTTGGGCTAAGGGCTGAGCCCTGTGGTACTCCACAATGGTCCTCTCTGTAGCCCGAGTTAAAAGGGGAAATATGTACTGTTTGCTTTCGGTTGGAGAGGAAAAATTTTAACCATTTCCAAACGGTGCTGACTATTCCCGCATTCTCCAGCCATTGTAATAGAATGTTGTGCGACACCGTGTCGAAAGCAGCAGATAAGTCAAGCATCATCACTATGGTGTCTGTGCCCAGGTCAAGATGGGTTTTAATAAAATCAGTCACTTCTAAGAGTGCCAACTCCATACTGAAGCCAGCGTGGAAGCCAGATTGTTAAGAATGTAAAACATTAGTCTCCTCAATGTACCAGGTAATTTGACGCTTAACCAAGGACTCCAGCATCTTTCCACAGACTAGAAGAAGAGAAGTGGGTTTATAGTTAACTGGGAATGTAGGGTCTAGGTTAGGTTTTTTTAAAATAGGATGGACCAAAGCTGGCACTATGTCTAACTCTAGGGAAAGGTTAAAGAAGGAGTTGATCTGTGGGTTTAAGGACTGAGAAGCCCGATTAGGGATGAGCAGGGGGCAAAGATCCAAAGGAGAGCCCGAATGGGCTTTGTAAATCATTCTGTCAGAGTTCCTTATAGGGATCTCTTTGTAAGCAGTGAGTTGAGGGTTCAGAGTTTGGGAGACAGACAGGTGTGTCATAGTCACAACTTCTCTAGTATTTATGAATTTGGAGTACATATTGAAGACTTTATCATGAAAAAATATAGAGGAATGATCAACAAATTCCTGTGATGACGGAGTGGATTGATTTGTTACAGATGGGAGTTAAAGGGAATTAACATTTAAAACAATTGTTAGAAGGACATTTTTTGCTTAGTTAATTTGTTTAGTAAACAGACATGCTTTCGCTTCTTAAATATTTCTCCTAAACTGTTTAAGGGCTAATTTAGAACTGAGTTTGTCTTCTTCCAGAAGAATGCGCTGCCATTTCCTCTCTAATATTTTCCACTTACATTTTTTGTCTTTGGGTGTAGCAGAGAACCAAGGAGCAGATGTAGAAGTCCTTCAGCTCTTATTCTTTTGTAAGGGTATTATGTTGTCAAGATTGGCCTTGAGTTCAGAATTGAAGGAAGATACCGCAAAATCGATGTCTGACATGTTTGGTGTGATATTAGAGATGGAGTGTCAGGGGCGGTATGAAGATGGCTTCATCTTTTTAGGGAACTGTGTGAGGGATTACTCTATAGAAAAAAACAACTAAAAATTGGTCTGACCAAGCTAAAGGGACTCAGGTACCAACTTCTAAAGAAGAAGTCATAAAAATAACGTCAAGCTTATGATCTCCCTTGTGCATGGGTCTTTCTACCCTTTGAACTGAATTAAGCTCAACAGGGGGCTTCAATGAGCTTATCTACAGCTTTGCAGCTAGGGTCACCAACATGTAAGTTGCAGTTGCCCAAAACCAAAAAGTTGACATGTAGTCACCAAGAGGGCATGATCATAGAAGACAAAGTTTCGCAGACGATAAATGAGTGCTCCCGAAATTGAGAAATGATATGAGATTTTAATGGTCAAACAGAGAGCCTCTGGGATGTTTGCTAGATCTCAATTAATCAATCAGATTTTGTAAAGTGCAGGCCACTCACCCCTAGGGGTATCTGGGCGCTGTAGTCTCCATCAAAAAGCCAGGTCCTGAGTCTCTTTCTGATGTCTGCCAGAGAGGGGGCTGTATGTAGATGGAGGGGCAGGTCGTTCCAGGTCCTAGCAGCGATGTAGGAGAGGAGAAGGAGCAGCCACTGCTGTGATTAATGCAGGGGGAGGTGCAAGGGTGGCAGAATTCAGGTGTTTGGCGGGTTGGTAGAGTTGAGTCGATGGTTTATGTAGGAAGGTCCTAGGTCATGGAGGTCTTTGTAGGCGTGCGTGAGGATCTTGAACTGGCATCTCTTCCAGATGGTGAAGGTCGATGTGTGTCCTTTTGCGGTGGTCCAGGATGAGTCTGGCTGCAGCATTCTGTATGGTCTGGAGCCTTCTGAGGAGCTGGGTGGAGATGCCGGCATAGAGGGCGTTGCCGTAGTTGCGGTTTGCTGGTGACGAGGGCCTGAGTGACGGTCTTTCTGGTGTTGGTTGGGATCCATCTGAAGATTCTGCGGAGCATGCAAAGTGTGTGGAAGCAGGAGGAGGCGACTGTGTTGACTTTTCATTTCATGGTCAGTTGACTGTCGTGGATGATCCCTGAGTTGCGTGCATAGTCTATAGTTGTGGGGGTTGGTCCAAGTTGAGCTGGCCACCAGCAGTGGTTCCAGGCAGAGGTGTTGTTCCAGAGGATCAGTAGTTCTGTTTTTTCAGAGTTGAGTTAAGTTTGAGAAAGTTGTCTCTCCTCCAGTTGGCTATGTTGGTCATGGCATTGGAGAAGTTGGTTTTGGCGTTGGCAGGGTCCTCGGTGAGCGAGAGGATTAGTTGAGTGTCGGTTTGTATAGGAGATTATGTGAGACAGTGGATCATATGACATCTGATCATATGACATCAGCAAGGGGGGTCATGTAGGTGCTGAACAGGGTGGGGCTGAGGGATGATCCTTGGGGTATGCTGCAAAATATGTCTTTGGGTGCGGAGGTGAAAGGTGGTCAGCCTGATGATCTGTGTGCAATCTGTGAGGAAGTGGGTGATCCACTTGAGGGCATCTTGGTGTATGCCCATGTTGTGAAGTCAGTTGATGAGGGTGTTGTGGAAGACAGTGTCAAACGTTGCAGAGAGGTCTAAAAGGATGAGGGCTGCAATTTCTCTGGGGTCAAGGAGTGTTCTGATGTTGTCTGTGGTGGCAATCAGCTCCGTCTCTGTGCTATGGTTGGCCCTGAATCCTGATTTTGAGGCGTCCAGTAGGTGGTTTTGATCCAGGAATTTGGTAAGATGCTGGTTTATGACTTTCTTCCGTGCTTTGACCAGGTATGGGAACAAGGAAAGTGGGCTGTAATATTTTAGATCGCTGGGGTCAGCATAGGGTTTCTTTAGGAGGGGTATGTTGTCTGTGTTTCCATCTGTCCGGTAAGGTTGCTGTGGCGATGGAGGTGTTGAGGATGCTGGTGAGGTGATTGCTTCTAGGTAGGGTTCATTCCAAGGTTGAAGAGGTGGTGGGGCCAGGGGGCAGTGGGTGCCCCGGAATGCATGGATGACATGGTGGCAGAGGTAGTCAGAGTGGTAAGCGTAGACGAGGTGGTGATGGTTTGGCTTTTGTTCGCTGGTTGGTTGAGGTTGTGTGGGCTGGGGGTGGCGCGTTGGAGGTTGAAATTGTTGTAGAAGTTGGTGATCTTGCTGTTGAAGTAGTGTGAAAGGGAGCCACAGGGTTCTTATGAGGGGTGGATGGTGTTCTCTGCAGCTGTTGGGTTGGAGAATTCTTTGACTCATTGATGAGTTCCTTTGTGTGGTTGGCAGCAGAGTTGATACAGTGGTGATGGCTGCTTTCTTGGCTTCTTTGGTGTGCCAGATATAGTGGCTGAGGGCTGTTTAGTGAGAAGCTCTGTCTACAGGGTTCTTAGTGGCATGCCATCATTTCTCCAGATTGTGGCAGTTGTGCTTGGTGGTCCTGAGATCTGGGGTGTACCAGCTGGCATGTTTCGAGGTCTTGTTGGATTTTGGTTGTTTCAATGGTGCAACTCTGTCATTAAAGTGTACTCAGTAGCCAGTTACGGAGCAAACCATTTTGTGGGAAGAATATAACACATGTGACATAGCATAAAATATAAGTGTAAAGAGCAGTGCTTGAAATTGGGATGGCCAGTTGTCAGGAGAACAAAGTAAAGCCTTTCTCCACACATCCTAGGACATATCATAATTACATCATTTAATCAGCCAACGGATCTTTGCTAAGCTGTGTGGACACCTACGGGAATAACGCCATACTGCCTCCAGAATCCGAGTCCGTGGATACCTCCACCGATGGACTGCTGCTGATAGGTGCACAGGGTATTCGCAACGTTGAGGCCGAGCGGAGGGCCGTCTGTCTGCTCTCCAGCACTGATTGCTGTGAAGGAGTATTAGGCACAGTACTCTGTGTAGTGAGTCCCCTCCGTCTACGGCGTGGGAGGCACCGTGGTTTCGACTGCAACTGCGTTGGGCATATAGCATGCTGATTGTCAGAGAAATTCCTATCCAACCACTCCCATGCGCTCTCAGGGGTCTCAAAGAAGCAGGCATGTTGATTATGAATAATTTTGAGTGTGGCAGGAAACAAAAGAGCAAAAGTCAACCCTGCAGCGCTGGCACGGGCATTGACCTCCATGAACGAGGAGCGCAGGCGTTGTACTATTAGTGTATAATCTGGGAAAATTTATATTTTGGTATTATCGAAGATAATAGGGCACTCTTCTAGTATCAATTGTAATATATGACGACGACTATATTCATAACTCAAGAATGTACCACAACAGTATACTCAGACATGACAAACAATATTTCTCACGGTATGGAAAAAGGGTCTTGATGTACAAGAACAAATCATTGTACTTTGAACTGTGACTCTTGCTATAAGCAAATATAATTGTACAAGGGGAAAATTATATATTACACCGCGGGATACATGTGTATATCAGACCTTGCTTCTATGTACAAATGTGTGCATATATAGAGACTTATGCCTGCTTCTAATAACTACAATAAGTGGCATGTGTATATGTATGCATATATAAGTCAATTACTGTTATTCGAAACCATAAAAAATTTACCATATGATAAATGCGGACAGCAGACCATATAAAAATTGCCGCTTCAATTTACATATGGGCATTTCCATAGAGTGTGCTATGATAAAAAAAAAAAAAACGCCTGTCCTTCCTATCTCTACTCCCTCTGACTCATCCCAATCCATCTGACTTCTATGAGCTCCCAGACATCCTTGTCAGTCTTTCACCCCTCCTTTAGCCACGCCATGCAACTAGCACACACACATGATCACTCCTTACAAAACAACACACTACTTTCTCTTTTTAATCCAACCCGTATGATTCTATCCATACACCGATCTCTACTAAACACACAAGAAATCAAGAGCTCAACCAAACCACAACCAATGCAGGAAGAAAAATAAACAAAACAAAAAAATAGACTAACCTACTAATTACCAGTCTTGGATTCCGGAGTAGCGTGCTACTTGCCGCCAAAAGCGCCTCATTTCCTTGTCTTAAGCGCTACAAAAAAAATGTACAATTACAAAATGGGAAAAATGTGATGTCTTAAGACCCCAACATTCTTTTAACATCTAAGTTATCTGAACAGAGTTTGATCAAAATTGGACCGTTACACAACACTTATGTTGGATGGCTGAAAGCTTTTTTTCCTTCTAAATATGCATGAGGTGAAACGTGATTTTACTTTATAGGCTCTCAAGTGACACGAGAATCTCATAGTAAATGTGTCCTGTTATGTTAATGTCACGCATAAAGCGAGTGCTGCCTTCGAACCCATTTGTTAATGTTTATCCATTGTTTGCAGATGTTTCATGAGCACACAGACATGTTCAATGACACTGCGAAATCCGACCCTAAAGGTGCTGCTTGTTCTTGTTTGGCTAGAAAGAAAATGCAATGTAGTGCTATCTTTTTTTGTACACCGTGGGAAATCTGTTGTATTTCCTTAGATGTCTAAATTAACAAGCATTGGCATAGCCAATAGGTCTCGCCTTTGGGACCTTATAAGTGTTTAGCCATGCAACACTTGATGTTGTAGCATCAAGAATATTGTGCTGGATAACTAAACACTTATAAGGTCCCAAAGGCGAGACCTATTGGCTATGCCAATGCTTGTTGTAGTTGGGGAATGGGACTAATTCTCCTACTGCAGTTTGCTTTTAACCATTGTATATGACAGTTCTGTAATATCCGTGTGGCCTTTATAGTTACTTTACACTGTTTAATATATTTAGAGAGTAAATTTGTCTCCTGTATGCAGTTTGATGTTTACCGTAACAAAAAGAGCCAGTTGTACTAAGCAGAGGCTAATGTGTGGGCGGTGTGGGGGTTGCAGTGGGTCGAGTCTGTTGGATGCTAAGCCTTGTTTTGGGGATGCCTAAAAAAATCATACCGGAGTTGTAAAATGTCAGCTCCAGTCCGCATACATACAGAATACTGAGATGGTAGTTGGTTTGAACACTCATTTTATTTTAAGAGACAACTAGAAGGGCTAGTGATTTAGCATAGAGCTGATGTACAGAGAGTCCTTAGGTCCTATGCAAGGACAGAGAAGCATTTTTCTGCCAACTCGTTTGCGTGTTGTTGACAAAAGCGCTTCCCTCTACCTTGCGAACGTGGGGTTGTAGTGTGACAGGACAGAGTCCGTGAGTCTGCCTAGGTTTTTCACTGACTGGGATGTGGAAGGGCAAACAGCCAGTGCTGTGGACTGCGGAAGTCATTGACTGAGCAAAAAACTTTTTTTATATTTATAGTGTGGATGTAATTTTGATGGTAAAACGTGAGGTAAGCATTGTCCACTGCTGTTCTGTAATGTATGTTGAGGGGGGATGATCCAAGTCCGTGCCTCATTTCTGATACAGAATCTCCCTGTGGATACTGTGGACTTCAGGGAGCCCAGGCTGCCCGTAGCATGCTATCAATGACGTGTTTGATGGATAAATGAACATTACTGCAATGTTTACGTTGTTAATATTATTAGAGCTGACACTTGTATCTATATATAATTGTGAAAACATGACATTCTGAGGAGCCTCACAAATATTTTATTACACGAGGGAGGAGGTGTGGCATTAAACCACCGGACGTCAGGCAGCTGGCATTAATCAGGAAGGCACAGCCATACAGCTGCAAACACACACATGCACACAGGGGGATACATTAGACACGCTGCTACCCAGAGAAGAACATATTTAAACACGAAATCACAGACACACAAACCCACACAGTGAGTCATGAAAACACTGCGGATACATACAGGGGATCACAGACACACACAAAAAATGCCATGGGGACGTCACAGAAGCACAGCTACACACCGGAAATGGCAGCTACGCATAAGCAAGAACATGCTGGGAATCGCATTTTCACACACGCTTGTGCGGAGCAGAGACACTCAAACGCACACGTGACACGCATGGCACAAAAGATACACAACTGTAGGCACACAATGTGTGTTACCGGACAGCAAACAGAGGTGCAGTGCAGAGTCACAGCCATAGAGAGGAGCAGTCACACAAATACGGAGGCGAACACGACCACTCAAGAGATAAATAGCCACAGAGTCACAGTGACAAAAGGAACACAGTTGGAAACTCAATATATTGATGACTTGTTGAGTCGTAATCGCACTCAAGATTGAATACTGTCGTTGTATGTTTTGCGTGTGGGTGGTGCTATCGAAGTGCAGCCCACTGTGCTCTGGGCATGTGATGATTCGAAAAGCGGCAATTCCCTCAGGAGTGACGTCCCTTCGATGCACACTTAAGTCAAATGAACACAGTGTCAACAACAGCTAAACCTCAGAAGCATGCACAGGACCCAACACTGACCCCGAAATACACAGACACACACAGCAGTAAACACTACGGTAATGACAAAGGCACATATTTAAAATTATAGACGCAGACAGTGCACAGCCTGATTCACAAACATAGACAATGCCTCACAGCTGCGAACACACGACACCCTGCTCCCGCAGCCACGCACACGCACCGCACATCACAAGCATCGGCAGCAGGGCACGCACAATAACACAGCAGGCAGAGCCGCCAGGCACATGGGCACTGGCTGATGCAGACACACAACAGCAGACGTGTGCCCCGCACTGACGCGCAGCCATTGATACACAAATGAATACACACCCCACGTACACGAGCACGCGGTTTGAGCAAAGGTGCGTCCTTCACACAACTCCTGTGGGGGGAGGTGAGGAGCGCTGGTCAGAAAAAGCCACACAGCTAAACAAGGGTCTCGAACATCAATACATCTCTCCGGTTCACCTACAAACCAAGAGCCGCAGAGATACCCCACGGAGCTGAAGCAGTGGAAACTAGCAGCACACAAGCAGCTGCCAACAAGCGCGCACGCCTCGCGCTGCAGCAGGGGGAGGAGGAGGTCCTGTGCGATTCCCTTGCGGGAGCGATAATTGCTACCATATGGCGGTTCTCGCTCCCGCAAGTGAATTGCCAGACGTGCACGCGTTGCCATTGCAAGCAATGCAATGCCTGCACGTGTTTGCTGGGAAAGCTGTGCCAATGGCATTAGGTCTCTCTCTATGCAGTTTATGCGCGCTGCGTAGGCGAGACCTAAAGACGAGGTATCAGAAGAGTGCAATACATAATATTCACCAAAGTATTATGAAAGTCTGTTTACTTAGTTGTTCAGATAGAATGCATGACATTTGTCAAATTCTGTGGTAGTTGTGAAAAATATAATCACATTTTGACAATGCCTTGTGATCTTTGCATCGCAGGACAGCCCTGAAAATGGTACCATATTGCTTAAATAACTTCATTTCTTTGTATTCCTCAACAGGCTTTATCAACTACTGATGCTACTGTGTATGTTACATTGCTAAAAATGAAATCAAGTTTGGCCTATGATAACATAGCCTATGAAGGAAGCCAAGAGCATCTTTTCACTCCATCCCCCAGCACCAGTACTGTAATGGTTGCCATCTTAGGCATGACCTGTCAGTCTTGTGTTGAGTGTATAGATGGCAGGATTTCCAAAGTGAATGGAATTGTGAACCTAAAGATATCCCTTGAACAAAACAATGCAGTGATAACATATTTGCCATCGGAAATAAGTCCACAAAAAATTTGCCTGGAAATAGAAGACATGGGGTTTGAAGCTAAAATTGTAGAGGGAGCAGAGTCTGGCTCGCCAAGAGACGTCTCACCTTTAACCTCGAGCAGTGGTGAATCATTAATCAAGATACGAGTGAAAGGTATGACGTGTCAATCATGTGTCAATTCTATTGAAAGCAAGATTGGTAAATTACAAGGTGTCCTGAAAATCAAAGTGTCACTCAGTAGCCAAGAAGCAGTCATTACTTACCAGCCTCATCTTATTGAACCAGAAAACCTTAGGAACTGCATTGAAAATATGGGTTTTGAGGCCACCATAAAGACCAAACCAGACCCGATAAATCTTGGAACTATTGATGTTGACCTCTTACAGAAAAAGAGCTTTAAGAACAACCCTGATGGACCTCAAAGCATAAACTGCAATGGAGAGCCAGGGGCTGAGACACTGAATAGCATAACAGCTATAACACTTGGCATAGAAGGAATGCATTGCAAATCTTGTGTCCTTAACATAGAAGGGAATATCTCTCATCTTCCTGGAATTCAAAGCATCAAAGTGTGTCTTAAGGGGAAAAATGCAGTGGTGTATTTCTGTCCAGGCATCATTACTGAGCAATCCCTAAAACAAGCTATTGAGGCCCTACCACCAGGTGATTTCAAAGTGACTCTCCCGAGAAGCGTTCAGGATAACTTAGAGACTCTCTCATCAAGAACTCCATTTCATTCATTGTCCCGGACTTCAGTAGACCAAACGCAAGGGACGAGCAGTAGAGCTGTGATCACAATCAGAGGGATGACCTGCAACTCCTGCGTGTCATCAATAGAAGGCATGATCTCTCAAAGGAAAGGAGTGCATCTGGCATCTGTGTCTTTGGAGGAATGCACTGGCACTTTTCTATATGATTCAAGCCAAACTAATGCTGAAGACTTAAGAGCTGCAGTGGAAGACATGGGTTTTGATGCTTCCCTGGATTCTGGTATGTATTCAGTACTTAAAAAGGTCAAAAAGTAATTTTGTTTGCTTCTCGGATTGATGTGTCCCTACTTTGATGTTATGTTTAATCTCCTCTCTTAACTTTAGGATAAACATCCCACAATCATTTTGATTAAGTGAAAAACATCTTTTAACTACATGACCCTTTTGCAATTTGTATAGTAACCAATGTTCACCATCCCATCACCCAGCACCGCAACCCACCCCACCAATTCTAATTGCATTTGTACGAACAGATCCAGGCAAGCAGTCTCTTGGATGCTACTTGGTTACAGCACCCAACTCTACATTGGTTTCAGAGTTGCCTTCAACTGCGAGCTATAACCTTATGACTCACCCAATACGTTCCTCCCTCTCTCCTCAATGTCCAAGGTATAGTACTATTTTATTGGACAAATAACATTAGGGCTAATATAATTTTCAGTTAGACACAGAAAGACCTGCTTTCTGGTACCTCGCAGAACAAATCAACATTATTATGGATAGCACATACCTTAATGGCTAGGGGAAAAGCAGTGTACGCTGGATTGACGTTTAACCATTTGCATATCTCACCAGAAGCCATGCAAAGGACATTTACTGCACCCTGCAGTGTCTGGTAAAAACAATTAAAGCCTGCAAGGGCAGTCAGTCGAGCTAAAAAAAAAATACTTTCACCACCAAACCTGAAGTACTGTCATCTGCCCTCTCACTGGTGCCAATAACTCTAATTGTGGAAAGAGTTGAGAAATTCCATTATTAAAGTGTCCAAAGATCATTTCACATTCCATCCCTTCTAGATGAGTGATACAGAGTATTAAAGACTGCACAAAATAAGCTTCACCACAAGGAACACTATCAAAAACAATGCTCAACAATGCTCAACTATCCTGTGCCATCTACAAAAACACTTTTAACCTACACTGTAGATGTTTGTTCTTAGTCTGAGCAGGGACCCCTGACAGTGGCGCCTTGCCATGGGAGTGCTGCGGGGTGGGGTGGGGCGGGGCGGGGCGGTAGTAGAGTCCGACATACGACGGACAAGAGTTAGGTAAGTAATTAAATAAATAAAACAATTTAACTTGCGCGCGCTGCATCGCCAACACGGCAATGCAGCGCACGTAAGGTAAATTGTATTTATTTAATTACCTACCTTACTCCTGTCCGTCGTATGTCGGACTCTACTACCACATCCACGGAAGCCGCAGACGAAGGAGGACGCACGAGCGTGCGAGGGGCTCATTGGGACCCCACCTTACCCTTCTGTCTTAAGCTGGCTCATGAGGCATTGACTCCTCCAATGATAAGCATACTACATTATTAGTGTGGAAGCATAAATGTGTCGTAATTATTAATTGTAGTTACACACATAGTTAATCGTTTTTCACTTTTTTTGTACATACACTTTTTCTACCTCTGTGGAGAAACACTAGTGAGTGACAGGGGGATCTTCCCCTAGGTCCTGACGAAGAGGCCTAGCGCCTCGAAACATGTTGACCCACATAGGAGAGAGAGCCCATTAATCTGCTCCATCTCTCCGCTTCACTTTTCTTTTAATAATACCAGCCAGTGTTTAATAAAATTTCTTTTTTCCACTAGGCCAGGTATTTTTTAACGACTCACACTTATATCACTCCTGACCCCACTGACACTCACTCCCAACACATAGCACCTCCACCTAAAGGTGCTCCAGCGTATCCGCTTGTCGCAGCACTGCCCCGCCCCGCAGCGGGACGGGAAGACCCCGATGATGAAGCATGACACCAAGGGCCCTTTTGGTGTGTGAGGGGTATTTTAACAAAGAAGGTGCATTCCAATGACATCCGGATATACACCCACCCATCGTGAGGTGGCCCTTTTTGATTAACCTAAATCCCTGACAAGAGGAGGACGTGCCCACCGGCATCACCTCTTCACTCCCCCTTTTTGATTTCCTTGGACTCTACTACCACCCACGTGCCCCTCCCCCACCCCACCGCCCCGCAGCACTCCCTTGGCGAGCAGCCACTGACCACTGATGATGTTCGGATGTAATCTCAGGTGTTTGTTTGTAATTCTTATTTTACCTGCTTAGATCTATCACATTAAGGGTTTTTTCTACATATAAATTGCACCTATATAGACTAAGACCCATCATGTACAGTGTTATGAGAAGACCAATCTTCAGTTTCAGCTTCAGATAAATCAAGTTATATATTCTATTAGGAATAATGATTAGGAAACATCATCATGTTTACTTCAACCACAATGTACTTATAACTTCTCTGTTCGGCATATTGAGCAGGCTGGTGCATGACTGAAGAGTTTAAAATCCCTTGGTTCCAACCTCTCATTAATCTTCAGGCAAACCCATTGTAAACTGTAAATTACTCCTTCAGCTTTGATGTGACTGCTACAACCATGTTTCCTTGCTCATGCCTAAGGAATTGCTTGTCTATTGTGTTTACAGCCTCTGCTTAACAGCTTGGCTCCTGAGGAAAGAAGGTATTGATTAGCTTTCTCAGCCAAAAATGTTTACATTCTTGTTACATTTGAATGTTGTTTTCTTCCTTTCCCAGGCTCTCAGAACCAGTTGTCAATGTGCTCACTTTGATTTGCATAATCATTTGAATCATTTGAACCTCTATGCAAAATGCTATAAATGTGTCTTGTATTTACTTACAAGGTTCACTTCAATACATTTTTCTGTGGGGCCCCTTGGTTTGCTGAATCTGTGGTTCATAGGTAATTAATTTTTGCTTTGTTAACAAACCCTTTCAGACTTTAATTTGTGTGTTCACAGATTTTCATTGACACTGGTATGTTTTCATGCTCAGAAAACTCGCAAAAAACATTCTAGATTCTTTTGGAGATTTAGGAACCACCAGACCTATTGGCTTTGATGGTCGTGGTGGTAATTGCAATAGCGCAATGGGGTGATATTGGTGGTATAGTCATGGATATAATGATGGTGATGCTAATGGTGGGTTAGTTGGTAATGGTAATGATGTGGTTATAATAGTGCTAATGTTAATGATGTTGATATTATTGGTGGTGGTACTTGTGGTTGTGATAATGGTGATGGTGGTAGTGATGTCAGTCATTGATGCCTTAGTCCTGCAAGCCATCTCACCATCAAGTCACAGCATTGTTAATTGTGGCTTATAGGTTCAGAAATGCTCAGGAAGGTGCTCTCTTTCTTTACAACAGCTGCACGATCATTGCTAGTTCTGCTTAATATCTTCTCTCAATTGGAGAACAACAACAGTTTTATCTTTGCATGCCAGCATGCCTCTTGAGAGGTCTGACCGGGTGCAGTAATGGTCATTTGTTTGGATCTGAGTGGAGCAACTCATCTGTTAACTGTGCAAAGCCTTACAATTGATGTCTATGGCATGCCAGGTGGAACTAAAGGCTAGGGCCTACTACACTCCCAAGCTTTAGGCTCCTAGCCCCAACTTGATTCTTCTAATTGCAAGTTCATGGCTTATCCAGGTTGTTAAAGACCCATGTATCTTGGTAGGTGTTGGTTTCTGGTTGTGGATCCCCTTGTCACACAACCGTTGCAACTTTGAAAACCATTTTAGTTTACTACAAAAAGTGAAACTCTTGGCTGTGTCACTGGTAGGCTGCTGTTGCTCATTTTCCAGGATGGGCCTATGAGGGTTAAAGTCAAGAAACATTTTTGTGTCAGTTAAATGCTCTGTACGTTCATAAGCACAAACACTGTGTGAAATACCTATCTTGACAGTGCTAAATCATTTAGACCAGATACAATGTCATTTGTTTTTTATTCATATAGGACATTTTACTTATTTATTTAGGAGCAAGTGACATGCCTTTTCTTTCAGATTTCTCTTACTTAAGGCCATAGGTAGTACGTAGCTAGAAGGTTCAGCTGATGCTCGAGATTTTGCACAAAGACATTGTTTTGTGACGAAGGGCTAGAAAAACATCAACATCAAAGCCTCAACAAAAAGAAGTCAACACCAAGAAAGTTACACATGCCAAAATAAGGCAGTCGTTTTCCATTAATGGGGATTCCTAGTCATGTGACATTAAAGCTGGCTTCAGTAATGAGAGCACCAAATCTCATTGATGGTCGTTGCCTTATGTTTCACTTACATATTTGCACATTTGTGGTACTGACAGGCTGATCCTCTCATTTCATAATGTAGGTTCTGACCCCATTGGGGTATTGTTCTCTTGATTGTGTACCCCGTCTTGTAGACCACCTTGCTTTTACACCATTGGATGAAGATTAGACTTTAATTACAGTGAAGCACACAGCTTCATTTCAGGCACAGTACCAAACCTATTGATAACTATCCCAGTCAGTTCTTGAAATGCTAGTTAAATATTAAATTAGCTGATAATCGATATATTCTGTATAGATGCCTTATAACAGTGAAAAACCGGAATAACCCACTTACAGGGTCTCGGCGGCGGGGGAACCGCCCAAATCTTCCATACCCTTCATACGTAGTAAAAGGAGACACAGGAGCCTTCGTCTGCAGGAGGAACCCAGATTTATTTCAATAGCCCGGGCTATGGAACAGAGTCCTAAGCTAGTCAAAGACAAGACAGAGGAGGCTGCTACTTAAATCCGTAGCTAACAAGCCTTTTATACATTTCATACTCCTGCCTTCTGGCTGCCAAACCATTTTTCAATCAGGGTAGTGTCTGTTGTTGATTAGCCGGATCCAGGTGGTGTTTGTAGCTAGTGACCTGATCAAGGTAAAGCACACAGTCAAATGTTGGTTCTGCTTTGATCGGGGGCTTGGTTTCCTCATGTTTCTTTGCCCAGTCGCCTTGATCAAAAGCCCCGGCTTTACGAGCCATTCTCTGATTGTTCTGGATGAGAATGAGGCAATCAGACCATTGTCCACATAACCTGATCATGGTGTCAGGGATGTTTGTCAGGCTGGGAGCAGGAGAAGGGAAATGGAGCATTTACTCGGGGTGAGGGCCATGTTGCTCTTGGATGGACTGCAGAGAACGGGGGTTGGGTGGGCGACAGTTCCTGGGCAGAAATGCAGGCCTGCAAGAAATGTGTTTTTATCGTGGTGATGGAATTTCTTTCGTGCATCAAGGGAAAACGACCCAGTGGGTCCTGTGGAAGTGTTTGCACGAGATGGCAAGGCAAAAATCAATGAAGTCCTGTAAAAATGGCTGTTGCTTGAAAAATGTGTTTCCTCAGCCCCTCCTTTTGCCATAGAGTGGCAAATACTTTAGGAAATGTCAATGTTCATAAGGCCATCTGCCTCTTGCTGGATCATCACCATCATGTTGGTGTTGTGAGTGTTTGATGGCGGAGGCTTGATGATCTGCATACACATGGTACAGAGCCCTGGCAGGCACTGAAAACACAAGCAGCAGGAGACCAGGACAGCTACTCCCAATGCAAGGAAGATGAGGACCCTCCAACCCCACTGGGAAAGAAGGCCCCAGATCCAGCCGGTGAGGGACCAGTTGCCAACATCCAGATGTATTTCAGAAGAGAGACGATGCAGACGTTGGATGGCATCGTATACTGTAGGTGCGTTGTCCGGGATGTACACACAGCAGCTGGAGCCGATCAATTTACATACCCCACCTCGATCAGCCAGTATGACATCTAGGACCATTGTGTTCTGGAGTGTTATGAGGCGATCCGCCTGCAGTTCTGCAGTGATGTTGGAGAGGGCACCAGCTGTTACTGTGATGGTGGCCTCAAGGACCCTGGTCAGTCCTCGTATAGCTCGACTGTTTGCCATGGAGCCCCAGAACGGAAGCATACCTTTGAAGAAGTCCCCAGCTTCCTGGCCCGCTGTATCTTCAGCTAAGATGACGCCCCTATGTGAGCGGCGCAGGGCACCCTTCATTGATAGATGGTAACCCCCATGGGTGGAATATGTTGGTGGGAGGAGGAAAGCCAGATAACAGGTACCAGACCAGTTGCGGGGGAGCCAAGTGTAGGCGGCAGTTCCACAGATAAAATAGGTGTTGGGGGATGCCACCAGCTTCGGAGGAGATGTGGAGTTCAGTGTTTTTGTGCTGCCACATACACTGGTGCCAACTTTCTTAGTCCCTAGGCCATGGATGCAGACACGGCCTTGCACATCTATGACGTTCAGAGTGTCTCTTTCGTTAGGCAGTATCTTTCTGGTGCGGAGCCTGGAAAATATTTGTCAAGTGGTGGAGTTGAATACTACCATCTCACCGAGTTCATCTGGTGGTAGTAGCAATGCAGGAGAGCTGGTCGGGCAAAAGGGAGCATTGGCATTGCCAGATCTGTTCCGCCAGAAGTCGTCACGAAATGTACCAAGAACAGGATGGGCAGTACCATTGACAGAGTAGGCCTCCTGCATCAACATCCACCATGCAAGACAAGACCCAGAGATGGAAAATGGATAAGGAAAGAATGGGACAGGATGTAGCATGGAATGTGGCATCAGTCCGCACACCCGGCAGTTGGAAGTGTTCATGATCAGTTGGTGGTGATGCAAATTTGGATGAAGGTGTTATTGAAAAATTCTGCACGGCGGGGTAATTCGTGGGCTGGTAAAGAATAGTACTGATGTTCTGCGGGAGTTGGGATAGGAGTTGGTGATGTAGCAGGATGGTAGACCAGTAAGAGCCAACCAAGGATTGATAGGAGGAGGGAGACAAACAGCGTCACCACGGTGACCAGGAAGCATCTGCTATGTCGGAGACTGGCATCTCGTTTCTGGATACGGGTGTTTGGGAAGGCGGCCATTGTGATAAGCAAGGGACCCCTAGTGGCTGTCTGTGATTGGTGGTTGTTTCACCAGATGCAGTGGCCGAGGGCCCTAATGGTTTACCTCAGTCTTACAAATGGCACTACTCTCAGCCTGGGAGGATCACAGCCCTACAGCCTTTGGCACCTGGCGAAGTCAAGGGCAAGCCTTCCCTCTGGAATGTAGATTATACCTGTCGGAAGCAGAGACGGTATGATCAGGAAACAGTTGTTCTTGATGCTGACCAGTGTTAAGGGAGGGCTCCACCCTTCCTCTTAGGACGTTGTCACTCTCCGCTTCAGTGGATGTGGAATGCAGCCTGGCCAACCACTTTCACAGCGGTGCGGGTGGCCAATAGGACTTGGCGGGGTTGTATCCAGCGGGGCTCGAGGCTCTTGGTCCGCTGGAAGTTCCTCACCAGGACCCAGTCGCCAGGTTGGATGACGTGTCCTGGGCCCTCGCTTTTGTCCGGTATGGCCTCGTGCACCTGGTGATAAAGAGTACGAAAGTTGTTGGTTAGATTGTACAGGTAATCAGTCAATACAGGGTATTCAACATATGACAGTTTCGTAGGTCGAGAGACACCCCAGACATTGGCAGGCCTCCCGAACACAATCTCATGTGGTGATAATCCTATCCTGGTGTGGGCCGTTGTTCTAGTGGACAGTACGGCCAAGGGCAGAGCATCAACCCAAGTGACTCCGGTCTCAGCTACTATTTTGGCCATTTTAGTTTTTAGGATGCCATTGTATACCTCCACTAGGCCTGCTGACTGGGGGTGGTTGGCGGCGTGAAATTTTTGTTTTATGCCTAATGCTGTACAGACATGGTCCATGATTTGAGCTGTAAAGTGTGTCCCGTTGTCGCTCCAGACCAAGCGGGGCAAACCAAAGCGTGGGAAGTACTCCTTGAGTAGTACTTTGGCGGTAGTGATAGCAGTGCAGTCTTTGACGGGGTAGGCTTCCACCCATCGATTGAATGCACAGACCACCACCAGGACATATTTTAAGTTAACTCACCTGTCCATCTGGATGTAGTCCATTTGGAGGTCAAACCGGAAGGTAGGAGGAGAGAATCCTCCCTTAGGAGTAACAGTGCCTTTTCCGGGGTTGTACATTAGGCAAACCATACATGTTTTAACCAGCTTTTCAGCATATGCTGATATTTTGGAGTTGTACCATGTAGGTTCCAACAGTTTGCAAATTCCTTTCGCGCTAATGTGGGCGGGACCATGGGCCATTGTAACTACTGCCAGCACGTGACTGTCAGGCAACATCCATTGTCTCTCCATGGTTGTACGGACCCTGCAACCATCACTTCCCTCCTTTGCTAAGTGATCTTCCCACACTCTTAGTTCTTCAGGAGTAGTATGGGACTGAATGTCAAGCACACTTTGTACTGTATTTTCAACCATGCCCCCTTCTGTCACCCACCTAGCGAGACCTCCTACATACATTCCTTCCCTCTTCCTCAGCGCTGTTTGTCTGACCGTCTGATCAGCTGGAGCATTGCCTTTCCCGACATCGTCTGTCACCTTCTTATGGGCTTGACATTTCATAATGGCCACCTTTTTGGGGAGTGACAGAGAGTCTAACAGTCGGTGTATTAGGGGGCCATGTTGGATCTTGGTCCCATGGGAAGTAAGGAAATTCCTTTCTTTCCATAACCTCCCGAAGTTGTGGGCCACCCCGAAGGCATACTGACTGTCGGTGTAGATATTTACCGTTATACCCTTGCTTAACTCACAGGCTCTAGTGAGGGCCACTAGTTCTGCTGCCTGGGCAGAGCACTGCGGAATCTGAGCTGTTTCGACTACCTTTTCTAATGTTGTGAGTGCATAGGCAGCTGAGGTGTTACCATCTGGCCTTCTGAGACATGATCCGTCCACATATAGTGTACCTTCTGGGTCCTCTATCGGGGTATTCTGTAAGTCAACCCGTCCCTTTGTCTCGTCCTCTGTCCTTAATATGCAGTCATGTGGGTCTAAGCGGGCATCTGGAGTGTCCAGTGGGAGTAATGTGGCGGGGTTTAGTGCAGTGCATCTTTTGATGTTAATGTGGCTGGCAAAGAGTGTTAGTTCATACCCTGTAAGTCGTGCGCTAGTGAGGTACTGTGTCTTGGTGTTGTTAAGGAGGGTGTCTACAGAATGGGGGACCATCAGAGTCAGAGGGGAGTTCATGACGATTCCCGCACTCTGACGGACCATGAGGGCGGCCGCAGCTGTCGCCCGTAGGCATCCTGGGGGAGCCCTCGCAACAGGATCCAAGGTGGCGGAAAAATAGACCCATGGCTGTTGGTGCCCTCCAAACATCTGGGTCAGGACTGCGCATGCACAGCCATCTGTCTCATGTACAAAAAGAAAAAATTGTTTGCTATAGTCAGGGGTACCGATGACTGGAGCAGTACACAGGGCCCTCTTCAAATCTTCGAAGGCCTGCGCATGCTCTGTAGTCCATGGAAAGGAACTGTCTGATACATCCTTGGTGGTGAGGGCAAGAAGGGGTTTGACCATGGCCGAAAAATTTGAAATCCATTGTCTACAGTATGAGGTTAGGCCTATGAAAGCTCGTACCTGCTTTTGTGTTCGTGGGGCCAACATAGCATTGATAATGGCTACACGATCAGCGGTGAGCTGCCTTCCCTCCTTCGAGAGGAGATTACCTAAATAGGTCACCTTCTCTTGACAAAACTGAAGCTTTTTTGAAGAGACTTTGTGGTTGTGGAGGGCAAGGTGGCGTAACAGACAGAGAGTAGCTTCTTTGCATGTTGGGGCAGAATTTGCAGCAATGAGGAGGTCGTCTACATACTGCAATAGTGTTGAATTGCCAGGAAGTTCCAAGGAATCTAGTTGGCTTTTTAGGGCTTGGCTGTAGATACTGGGGCTCTCGGTAAATCCTTGAGGGGCGCGGCAGAATCTGAAACTCCGCCCACCAAGGGAGAAACCAAAAAATTGTCTGCTGTCAGGATGTATGTGTATGCTGAAGATGGCGTTCTTCAGGTCAATGACAGAGAAGTGTGTGGCGTCAGAGGGAACCATCGTCAAGAGGGCAGTGATTTCGGGGACAACAGTATATTGGGATATTGTTATTTTGTTAAGGGCTCTCAGGTCAATCACAAATCTGTATATTTTAGGGGAGAGAGCATCTCCATTAGTTTTTTTAAGAATAGGAATAATGGGACTGTTAAAGATATTGCCACGTGTCTCCTCCACTACTTCCTTGTCCATCAATTCAGATATTATTGTCAACAGGGCCATTTCTCCTTCTGCGGGCAGTCGATACTGCCAAAGGCGGAGGAGGAGCACACCTGGCTGGATGTGTACCACATAAGGGGGTATGTTGAGACACCCTACATCAGTGTCTGATGATGCCCAGAGGGAGGAAGGTAAAGACTGCAACTCTAGTGGGAGGGGACCGGACAGATACATGTAGGAAGCTGCAGTCGGAGAGATTGTTAGGAATACACCTTGGGGACTACATGATATGGTAGCATACAGGGCTTTTAGTAAATCCAAACCTAGCAAGTTCTCACTGCAACCTGTAGTAAGGACCAAGGGAGCGTCAACATGTGCAGGGCCAATATCGAGAGGGAGGGGTTCAGAGACAGGACTGGTCACGGGTGTCCCTGCAAAACCCACGGAGACATTCATATTGCCAGAATGGGGTGCCTCCGGGACTGACAGACGTGCAATAGAAGACCTGGTGGCCCCAGTATCCAAAAGAAAATTCTTATCATTCCCCACAACTGACATTTTAACATACGGGCCCTTTTGATCCACTGGAATTTGCACTCTGGTAATACCCCTTTCATGGCTGTCCTGTGCTTGGTAGGATCCTGTCTCATCAACTTCGTCATAATCATCACTATAATAAGTGCGTGTTGCTTCGTTCCCATCAAACCTGTTGGTCGGGCGCTGCCGGATGGGGGCGTCATCCCTGGGCCTACATTCTTTATCCTGTGGATGGGGCGGGCCATGATCCAGAGTCGGCCTCGCTTCCCTGGGAGCGCGAGGCCGAGTCCTCCCTGTTCTTATGTTTTCTGCTAATACAGGACACTCATCTATCCAATGGCCGTACCCCTTACAATAAGCACACTGATCGGTTTGGAGGGCTCCCGTACCTTGAGGACTGGAGGGGGTGGACTGGCGAGCCCTTGGAGGGGGTAGGCATTGCGGTCTAAATTTTCCGCGGGCATCGGGACCTCGGGGAGGATAAGCCTGCTGCAGAAGTGCCTTAGTCTTAAGATCCCTCACCTTCTTACTTTCCTTATCTTTATCTTCGTTCTCCCTATTCTCATGATATTGAGCCATAGCCAAGATACCGGTCATAGTTTGGGCAGACCATGTACTCTCAACCTTCTTAACACTATCAATGCTAAGGCAATTCACCCCTGGTGCTGGACGTATTTGAATCCCATTGTTCATGACGAGATCAGCTCGTCATGAGCACACAAGCAGTGTACTGCATGAGCATGGAAGGTGTTAAGCCTGGCAGAGATCTCAGGAAGTAAGTTGCTGACAAATTTGTCGACAAACACTGGGCCAGAACCTGGGGTCCGGGGATCCAGACCACTATGTCCCTTGTATTCAGTCTCAAAACGGGTAAAGAAGTCAGCCACATTTTCATCTTTTCGCTGTCTACAGGCGTTTATTTTATCCCAATTAATGACAGTTTCCGGTAAAACTGTTTTCATAAACGTCATTATTTTACCGGGCAAAGTCAGGATGGCAGCTTCTGGTTTAGTCCCTCCTACCCTTGCTTCTTCCATAGCCTCTAGGTCAGCCCATTTACCTCCCAATGCCACTTCATGATCAGTAGGCCGAATCTTGTCCCACATTTCAGTGGGTACAACCGCACCAAAAAGTAAATCTATATCCTCAAGAACGAGAGTACCTGCAGATATAATCTGACCTAATTCTCTGTAAAAGGCAGCCGGATTCTTCCGGGGATCTGGTAACTGTCCTTTTAACTGCATTACTTCTGACCTTTTCCAAGGAACATGAACCCAAAGCCTGCGCCAGTGTGCTTCGACAGCCCCTCGGCCATTATTTTGGGCGTCGGTAGGTGCACTAACAAAGACAGGGGCCGCCTCTCTCATTGGCATAGCTGTTTCTAAAGGGGCATTTGAAAAGGCAGTCATGTCACGGTAAGCTACTAAAACAGATATAGCCCCAAACATCCCCTCTCCCTGAACATCACCCCTTTTTATTTGTGACCTAAGGTCCATCAATCCGGTAGGTATCTGAACAGACACATTTTCAAATGTTTGCATGACCAAAGCACACATGTATTCAGCCCAGGTGGTTTGTTCCATAACTGTCCATTGTGAAAAGGTGGACCATATTTCTTTAAAGGAATAAATATCTTTGTTATTCATCCAACATTCACACTGTTGCCTCTGTAGGTCTTCCTCTTGAAGGGACGAAAAGCTGACTGCTGAGCGTAAGGAGGCTATTCGGGGGGAATTAAATAATTTACATAAGTCTTGTTTGACTGTAGACCACGGGGAAGCAGGAGAAGGACGGGTAGGGGTAATGCCGCTAGGGTTGGACTGATGGAGACTTGTTATCATTCCCTCGGCGAGCGCAGAGTTAATGTCTGTGGTCGAAGTCATGGGAAAACTCGGGAGGGCTGGTGTGACAGGGGAAATGGTAGGAGGGGCAGTGGGGGCTGGAGCGGGTGGTGGTAGGGGGACATACGGGGTGTGAGGCGTCAGGGCAGGGTACATTGGGGAATATGCAGGAGGGCTTTCTAGCATGGTATCAAGCAAGGAATATAACAAAAGGACGGGAGAGAAGGATCAATTGTGATCCAATAGGGCTGTGATTACCACTCTGGAAAGGTGAGTGGAAGGTCCAACCACAGTCGTAGCCCTGAGAATTACAGACAACAAAACGGATACTGGGCTGTACCTGAAGGAAGGAGAAGAAGAAGGTCACTAGGTGTAAAGGGCAGTACTCAGTAGAGAACTAACCCTGGGTATCCATTGTGTTGGATATATTGGCCTCACACACCCTTGCGAGTGTCATGCTTCACCATAGGCAATGCTCCTCATTGGGTAGGTGGTGCAATACCCAACGGGCACACCTCAAGGAGGGGCTCGTTATCGGAGATCTTTTTTCCAACTGCCTATGGGTGAAGTGTGGGTAAGGGGCCAGGTTAGAGTAGATGGTGAGGGTGTGGATAAAATGAGGCACAAGGTACCGGAAAACAATTTTATTCTGGTGGTCCTCTGCCGCAATTAAAACAAAGATTAGTCTGTTCTCGCTGGAACTTAAGTTTCCAATACGGGACAGTACTAAGAGGTGAAAGGTGTGGTCAACATGTTTCTCGCTTAAAGTACACTGACATGCGATTCTTCATGACCTAGTATATATCAAAACTACTATCTACAAAAACATGACCTATAAAAGTGTCAGTTTACAACAAGCACACACTTCGTACTACCTGTTTAACAACTGCTCTTGCCTAAATTGGGAGACAAAAGAGACCGTTACCACAGGCAGGTGACAAAAATGCATTCCCTGTAGTGACCGTGAGCACAAAGTGACATTGTGACATACTAGTGAAGGTGCAGCTAGTATGTGGCTAAAAACCAGTGCGATGAATCCACAATTGGATGTCTTAAAACCATTAAAAACACTAGATTGCAGCAGCATTCATATCTAACAGGATATCTGAAGGGCAGCAGCATAGTACTCACCTAATAGTTAGAGTTAATAGGTGTCAACAGTGCCCAGCAGGTCTGACATCAGGGGAGAAGCCATAGTAAATAAGGCTGGGGAGAGGTATAATATTGTTAAAGAACCTCTAGTGTTATGCCTAAAGCCTGGAAAGTTATAACATTCATTGTGAATAGAAAGCAGGGCTGTCAAGCAAGGAGAAGATGTTCATGGTCTACGGGAATGTCTACTAGTCAGCCCCAGTCAAGGAATCGATCAGGTTATCCATCATAAAGCATGTTATAATAGTGCCTGTATTGCTCAGCACAGACGTGTTGCCCTATATCTTGTGTAACAGTAGGGGGGGGGGGGTTATGGGTTGTAAAAGGAACCCAGAGTATGTCTTCATAGTACCATACGGTATTCAGTGGAGTCAGCCTAGAACAACTGTATGCAGGCTAACCATATTAAACTGGAAGAAGAGGTAAAAAGGTACAAATTGTGCCCATCATTACGTTTGTGTTATAGGGTGGATGTAACCAGCAGGTCTCTCTGGTCGAAGGATCAAATCACATGAGGATAAGTGCCTGCCTATAACATAAGGCGAACTGTATGAGTTGAAAGAAAGCGGTCTAAGGCCATGCTTGACTATGTATCAGGGTAACGTGAAATCCCTGTCAGCACCGTCAAAGGAGGGGCCACCTACTAGGTCAATGTCCCCGTCATAGCTACTCAATAAATGTCGCTGTGACCCAACATAGTCCCAGTCTACCCAAGCGGTACACATTATGCCCGTTCCTCGTTGTGTATAAACTGAGGTAACATAAAAAAGATAGAAGGTATCCCTGTCCTGTGGAGCAACCCGCAATAAGGTAGCGGGTCTAACTATATCCAAAACCGGACTTGAGGGAGTCGGTAGGACCCCCCCTGGAGGCCACACTTAGCTATATATGAGGATACAGTATAACCCCCCGTTAACACCGCTGGTCCCGTCAATAAAGAAGTCAGCATTAATGACACCATCCCCATACTCGCCACTTACTTCTTGCTGCCTGTGTCAGCGCCGTTAACGCCTACCCATCGCTGCCGGGCCCGGATAGAAAGGAACCGGCACAGCGTTTGGTGAGTTATAGCGCGATGGGTGTCGCTCGAATCAGAGCGCGAAACCACGTGGTGTTGACAGGTCATGTGATTGTGCTTGATAGTGGGGCGGCCATGACACAGTGGAGTTCTGACCCGTATTGAGTGCTAAACGCAGGTGTTAGTATATGCCGGTATCCAACCTTTATGGTTGCAAAAGTTGCATATTAGGGGTAAAATAGGCCAGAATGCCAAAACATGTTGTGATAGAATGCAAAACAACATGTCATACTAGAATGCAAACAAACCACCCCTGCCTTCATTGTTAACGCAATATTGAAACAAAGAGGGAGTGGAACAGCTAATTTGGTGTTGGGTGTAGTGCATCAGGTAAACCACTGTCAAAGGACACAAAAGGATGCAGACAAATGCAAATAAATCCCCCTGCCTGCAAATGGATGCAAAAATACGAGGGAGAAAGGTCAGGCCCATTCATCCAAGGGGTGTAGTGTTTCTTGACATGATAATTGGTATCAAGCAAGTAGTGTGTAATATGGATGTAGTGAATGGGCAAATATCGCAAGAGGTGGGTGGCATGTGGAATATACAGAATCCCCATACATCCACATGTACACCATACTGACCAACTTGGTGCTATGGTAGCAATCATGAGTGCCTAGCAGTATTGAAGTTCAATCAATGTACTGTGTTTACAGTGCACTCCATGGGATGTCCTTGTTAAGCCCGTGGCTGTCAGTAGCCAATCGGTGTACCACCTCTGTTCCTTCAAGAATAAATTATGTTTTGATTTGTCTGAGGTGGCTTCCAGAATCAGCCAAGAGAGTGAGTCAGCCGTGTGGTTCTGTTCCACAAAGTGTCTGCACATTTTAGTATTTGTTTTCTTGCAATGGAAGTTGCTTCTATGTTCAGAGATGCGGGTTTTTATGGGGCGGGAAGTCATGCCCACATATTGCAGTTCACAGGGGCATCTCAGCAGATAAACACAGTTGGAAGTATTGCAATTAGTGTGTCCCCGTAGTTCCCAGGTAAAGGTATCAGCCAAGGAGATCGTCTTATGTATAGACGTGAAAGGACACGCACTACAGGAGCCACATGGATAGTGTCCCTGTACAGGTGGTAATTGCCACAAGGTAGGTTGCTTGGTTGCATCCACTTTTTTTGGTCTAGTATGCACCAAGATGTCTTTGATGTTCCGAGACCTCTTGAAGGCAAATCTAGGTATTTCACGGTTAAGTGTGCCTGTGTTGAGGATCTGCCAGTGCCGTTTGATAATCTTTTTGAGTTCATTGGAAGCTGGCGAGAAGGTTGTAACACAGGTTATAAGGTCTGTGCCTTGTGTGGTTTGGAGTGTTATATTCAAGGAGGGCCCCCCTATGGTTGTTCTGGGCACGTTTACGTGCCTTGTAGATCTCCCTGGTAGGGTAACCTCTATCAGTCAGATTTCTGGATAGTATGGTGGATTCTGTTTTGTAATCTGTCAGGTTAGTGCGGTTACGCCTGACCCTCAGGAATTGCCCAAACGGAAGATTCAGCTTCAATGCCTTTGGGTGGTGGCTCGTGAAATGGAGCAGGCTATTCCGGTCGGTGGGTTTTCGGTACATAGTGGTGTCAATTTTACCTCCGACTAGCCTAATGGTCAGGTCCAGAAAGGCGATGTTAGTGGCGGATGCTGTCATGGTGAAGTTGAGATAATCATTCAGAGTGTTGAGCCAATTGAAACATTCCTTATATGAGTCTTTGGTCCCTGCCCATAGGACCAGGATGTCATCAATGAATCTCCTCCATAATTTGATGTTCGAATGGTAGGGATTCATTGGACCATTGATGTGTCTCTCCTCAAAATCAGCCATGTACAGACAGGCCACCGATGGAGCAAACGTGCTGCCCATGGAAGTGCCCTGGGTCTGATGGTAGTGCTGCCCTTTAAATTCAAAATAATTTTCTGTAAGGGCTAGGGTGGCACACTCCATAACGAAAGAAGGTGGTGTGGGGGAGATCCATTCTTCAGCACTTAGGATTCTCTCAATCACCCCTAGTGTGGCCCTCTGGGGGATGTTGGTGTAGA
Organism: Lissotriton helveticus; assembly: GCF_964261635.1. Classification (NCBI taxonomy): domain Eukaryota; kingdom Metazoa; phylum Chordata; class Amphibia; order Caudata; family Salamandridae; genus Lissotriton; species Lissotriton helveticus. The sequence goes on along the minus strand of NC_136069.1, from coordinate 416,790,873 downwards.
GGGCCTCCACATCAAGGGTGATGAGGAAATCAACCTGGATGTCATCTTAGATTATCCAGGAGGCGTAGGACATCTGTGGTGTCCTGGACATAGGAAGGGATCCGTTTGACCAACGGCTGGAGGTAGTGATCACAAAACTGTGATAAGGGCTCCAGTATAGAGTCAATGCCCGATACTATGGGGCGTCCTGGTACAGGGGTAGTCTCTTTGTGGATTTTGGGGCGTATATAAAAATAAGGAACCCTGGGTTCTTTTTTGATCAGGAATTCCGCCTCCTTTTTACTAATCCACTCCTGGCATTCAGCAGATTCAACCATACCAGTGATGGTTCTTTTCAGGCGCTCAGTGGGGTTGGAAGGGATAGGGGCGTAGTATCGCCTGTCCCCTAATTGTCTGAGACATTCAGTGTCATAATCAGTGGTATTCATAAGAACAGTAGCCCCACCTTTGTCAGCCTGCTTGATCGTTAGGGACTGATCGTTTGCTAAGGAGTCCAGCATCTGTAACTCCGCATTGGAGATATTCAGATGTTTTTTGCACAGTCTCATGGCCCCAATATCTTTAAGCACTGCCTGCTCATATGTTAGTATCTCATTGGGAACCATCCCACTATGTGGAGTGAAATTTGAGGGGTTATGAAGACCTGAGTCGTCAGGTGTCTCCTGTGGTTTTCCATCAAAGAAGGCCCTCAATCTGATTTTGCGGAATAGTTTTTGAATCTCACACGTCTGTTGGAAGTGGTTCACCTTAGGGGTTGGAACAAAGCCGAGCCCTTTCTGCAGGCCTTTTTCTTCACCTTCCGTGAGTTGGCGTGAAGATAAATTCACCACCAAACTCACTTGCGGGCTGTTTTGCTCCTGGTATCCATCCCTTGGGCTTGTGTGTCCTCCCACTGTACTCTCTTGTCCAGCCCATTTCCTTGCTGTGTAAGGCCAATATATCCAACACAATGGATACCCAGGGTTAGTTCTCTACTGAGTACTGCCCTTTACACCTAGTGACCTTCTTCTTCTCCTTCCTTCAGGATCAAGCAAGGAATCACTTTCTTTTTCCCCCTCTATATGGACCTTTACTTTTTCCTCACGGACTGGATAACATTTCTGTACCCGGGCCCCATGCTCCCTATCGGCTATTTCTACCGATTTGGTCATTCTATTTTGCAAATTTTCTCTGGAGGTGGTCGGCCATAGACATTCGTTCTTGTTTTCTTTCTTGTGCCTTCTGTTTCCTAGCTCTCTGTTCTACCTCTTTCCTCCAAAATCGGAGAGACTCAAACATGGACGGGCGCGTTTGTCTTTTAATTAATTGCTCCTCTAAGTTTGCAAGGACTTGGGAATCAAAGGAGCCAGAAAATGGCCACTGTAACTCCGCGTTACTTTTCTTGGTGTATTTCACTCAAAACGAGGAAAACATTATGGCAGCGGGGCCATATTTAATGTACATAGTGTGGCCAGGAGTTCCTTCTGGAGGAAGCAAGCAGGCCTCCCCCAGCTAGGAGTCTTGCGTACACATACAACAACATAACCTCTTGAATTTACTACTGACCGGCATGCTTTTAAACTGATAAAAGACACCAGCGGGTTCCTAAAACTCACCTCGTTTGCTTGTCTTTTGCAAAGGACAATAATTCATACAGATTTCATACAGAACAGACACCAGCGGGTTTTAAAATTCACCTTGCTTGCTTGGCTTTGGCAAAAGTCAATAATAAATTGGCTTTTGCGAACGTCAATAACAGAATCATTCAGACTTGGTGGATGATCAGTCCACCCTTACCGTACAGGGTTAGTTCTCTTCTGCAGACTTAGGGCTGTGTCTTGCTCCAGAAATTATTTGCTAGGGGACTCCAGCGAGAAGGCGGTCAAGTGGCCCACACCGGGTGGGGAGGAACAACGGGTGAGTCGTTCGGTCCAGCGGAATAGAACAAAAATCCTTGGGTAGGGCGCCTCCGTCGGAGTCTCTCCATGCACCTCTTCACGTCCACCAGGTCTGACCTCCGTACTCGTGGACTCCCTATTCGGGCGCCATTTGAAGAACCGGAATAACCCACTTACAGGGTCTCGGCGGCGGGGGAACCGCCCAAATCTTCCATACCCTTCATACGTAGTAAAAGGAGACACAGGAGCCTTCGTCTGCAGGAGGAACCCAGATTTATTTCAATAGCCCGGGCTATGGAACAGAGTCCCAAGCTAGTCAAAGACAAGACAGAGGAGGCTGCTACTTAAATCCGTAGCTAACAAGCCTTTTATACATTTCATACTCCAGCCTCTGGCTGCCAAACCATTGTTCAATCAGGGCAGTGTCTGTTGTTGATTAGCCGGTTCCAGGTGGTGTTTGTAGCTAGTGACCTGATCAAGGTAAAGCACACAGTCAAATGTTGGTTCAGCTTTGATCGGGGGCTTGGTTTCCTTACGTTTCTTTGCCAAGTCGCCTTGATCAAAAGCCCCTTCTTTACGAGCCATTCTCTGATTGTTCTGGATGAGAATGTGGTAATCAGACCATTGTCCAGATAACCTGATCATGGTGTCAGGGATGTTTGTCAGGCTGGAAGCAGGAGAAGGGAAATGGATCATTTACTCGGGGTGAGGGCCATGTTGCTCTTTGATGGACTGCAGAGAACCGGGGTTGGGTGGGCGACAGTTCCTGGGCAGAAATGCAGGCCTGCAAGAAATGTGTTTTTATCGTGGTGATGGACTTTCTTTCGTGCATCAAGGGAAAACGACCCAGTGGGTCCTGTGGAAGTGTTTGCCACGAGATGGCAAGGCAAAAATCAATGAAGTCCTGTAAAAATGGCTGTTGCTTGAAAAATGCGTTTCCTCAACAGTTACCTTGAATTAGTGGCATATTGAAGTTCTAAAGTTATTAGGCTTCGTATTGCATTCTTTACTGATTCCACTGCTTTGCTTTATTCCTAGATACCTTGTCCTATGTCGGGCCTGATGGACCGGGTCCAGGAGCTGTGCTGAAGCCCATATCCCCGATGACGCCTCTCCCTGGATTGAAGATCCGTGATTCTGGATTCTCTCAGAAGGACCTCATCATAGATTTCCTCCCTAAGAAAGCACATCCCGATACTTTGAACCTCCCTGGGGCGGTTTTGGCTGAGAAGTGCTTTTTGGAGGTCACTGGTATGACCTGTGCTTCCTGTGTATCAAATATTGAGAGAAACCTGCTCAAGAAAGATGGTAAGCTATGTGATTATCTTATAAATGTGTATAGTGCACCTACTGCCATTGGTATGGCCTCATAGATCTACTATTGTCATGTATGGAGATATTGACCTGCAACAGTACAGACTGCAAGATATCGACTTGCACAATATCTTCAAGTTAAGCAGACATCATATCTTGTAGGTGATATTGATTCAAGTCGATATTTAAAAGTCGATGCTGTGGTACCACACCCAGGATGCTGAAGAACCCCAGAGGACAGAGACCACGTTACACCGTGAGGGAACGCTTGCTTGAATTTCAGTGCAGTCAATGTGCCAAGCATGTTGGTGTCATATGTGAGTGACTAAAATGGTGCTCTTATCTTTTCTTATGTTGCTGGGCCTACTGTGATGACAATAACAAGAGAGAGAGGTAGAATGCATGAACTTTACATTAACTGATTGGTGTAAATGAGTGTATGGGTCTTTATGGAATCCAGCCAGAACGAAAGAGGAGCAGCCCACAGCGTGCTTTGGATACAGGCACTCATGGAGCTGCTCTATAGAATCCCCTGGAGAGACACATGATCAACCCACAGGCTTGGATTGGATATAGCCAGCTATGGTGGATGATCTCCTGCAGTCCGCCCAGATGAGTTGAAGGACAACTCTGAGGAATTCACAGGAGAAATGTAGTCATAGTAAATAATCTCTGTGCCCTACCAATGAGCCACAGAGGTGCAAACTTTAGACTACACTGGTTAGACAGAGCCAGAATAAAAGCTCAATAGAGTCCACCCAGGAGAGACAAACGTCCAGCCCACCATATGCACTGCATGCAGGTAGACATCATAAATTGAAGAGTTAGTTCATAACCACTATGAAGCTCCACCCAAGAGCGGTAGTAGGGCAGTTCATGGCATGCACTGCATTTATGCATCTATCCTAAACAAACTTGAGAGAATACTCAGGCCTGACAAAGAGTAACTCTAAGGGCATGCACAGGAGACAGTTCGTCATAGTTAATCCTCCTTAGTATCTATCCAGAAGCAGTAGAAGTGAAATCCAGTGGCATGCACTCTTTACAGACATCCAGGGCCCCGCTGGCACAATCAGTCATGCCAATCATAAGTGCCCTGAAGCATCCACTGACGAGCGTCAGAGGTACAGCCCATGGCTCACATTTGATTAGTGCAGCTATTGTAAAAGAATTGAAGAGTCGGCTCAGGCTTGACAAAGAGGAACCCAAAGGAATGCACAGGAGATATTCAGCCTTAGTTGATGGCATTTGGAATCTACTCCAAAGTGACAGAGGTGCAGTCCATAGGCAGTCACTGGTTACAGACAGCCAGGGCCTCATTGTCACAATCAGCCATACGAATCCCCCAAAAAGGAACTGGAAAAACTGAAACAAAGAAAAATGACTAGTCAGACATCAAGGAGGCTATGGCAACTTCTAGTAAACACTTTACATGTGATACGCAGTATAATGGAAAGTTGTCTACTTGGTGACCTATTTCCTAAATACTGTATATTAGACCACAATGACTCTTTCTGGAAGCACAGGGGGCTATTGAGACAATGCACATATTTTCCACAGGTCACAGTTTGATTTTGAGGTAAAGGCCATTTCCTGATGCATGTAAAACATTACTATTTGGCTATATTGTTCTGCTTCTATTACTTTTTATTAAGGTTTACAGCACAAACATATTATATGTATGTTTAGCACAGGCTATTGGCCTGATTACAATGTTGGGTGGAAGGCCATCCGACAGCTCGACGGTGGCGTTCCGCCCAACATCTGAGGCATTGCTCTGTCTGCCGTATTATGATCCAAAAGGGGGTGGTGATGGACGGAGCATCTGAACCAAACAAACACTCACACCCAGTCAAAAGATCTGGGTTTGATCCATCACCGTTCTTTAGCCCACTCTGCCACCCCAGTTCAGACATGGCTATATGCAAATCAGTCTGACCCTGTGCCTCATGGGAACAGTCCAGCCCGAACTGCCAAGCCATGCCTTCCCTGGACCGAAAACAAGCTACCGAGGACCGGTTTCTGGCATTCCAGCCGTCTTCAGCCCGGCTTGCTTGAATCCAGTGGCAAAGTGAGCAAGGGACTCACGTCTGAGCATACCCTGCCACACTTATGGCGGCCAAAAGCGGTACAAAAGGGGGTGGTGATGGACGGAGCATCTGAACCAATCAAACACTCCCGCCCAGTCAAAAGATCTGGGTTTGATCCATCACCGTTCTTTAGCCCACTCTGCCACCCCAGTTCAGACATGGCTATATGCAAATCAGTCTGACCCTGTGCCTCATGGGAACAGTCCAGCCCGAACTGCCAAGCCATGCCTTCCCTGGACCGGAAACAAGCTACAGAGGACCGGTTTCTGGCATTCCAGCCGTCTTCAGCCCGGCTTGTTTCGCTTTGTTCGCCCTAAGTTGGTAGGGTATGCTCAGACGTGAGTCCCTTGCTCACTTGGCCACTGGATTCAAGATAGCCTGGCTGATGAGGATTATGAATCCGAAACCGGTCCCAGGATGCTTGTTTCCGGTCCAGGGAAGACATGGCTTGGCAGTTCGGGCTGGACTGTTCCCATGAGGCACAGGGTCAGACTGATTTGCATATGGCCATGTCTGAACTGGGGTGGCTGAGTGAGCTAAAGAATGGTGATGGATTAAACCCAGATCAGTTGACTGGGGGTGAGTGTTTGATTTGCTCAAACGCTCTGCCCATCATCCCCTTTTGTTTCGCCGTATTATGATCCAGGTAGTCCGAGCGCTGCCTACTTGAGCAATCAGCTCTACCTCCGGCAGGCTCAACGAGCCTGTCGGGGCAGAGGGGGGATTGTAATCGCCAAAATAGAGGCGGTGCCTTCTCGGGCATCGCCTTGGGGATTAGGATGCACATTTTCTCTGTCCCCCATGGCCCTCACCTATGGTGGATGGATGTTTAAAAAGTATATTCTTCCTATTTCATCTTGTGCCGCGTTCCACAGCACAAGCCGCAATAGGAAATATTCACTTTCTAACCGCCTTGAAGGCGGTTGCATCTTAATTTGGGAAGCGGGAACACCGATTCCTTGTTGGGCGGTCCCATTTCTGACACAATGCGGGACGACAGTCATCCGACCCGCATCGTAATGAGGCCCTTAGTTCATAAACCAGCAAGATTAAGCCTAAAATAATCATGTAGGGCCAGTTCTCAAAGGGAGGTTAATGGACAAAGATTTTGCTAATGAGACAGCTTAATTTATGTCAGTGCAATACCAAAAATGGCAGTACACTTATTTGAAGAATATTTTTACATTATATTCCTGTTCATTGTGTGTGTAATTTACTAAAATGTGTTCCTGGTTTAAGACCGGCTAACTTCAGCAAGAATTAACATATTTCCACACTAATGAGTGCCAGTCAGAGTCACTTTCTAAATACATCAAGCCAGTAAATGAGTATCCAAGGTAACTAAATTATAGGCGAAAGATTACAAAAGGGGTTTTGATATGGTCATGTGGAGTAAGAATAGCTAGATCAGGCACGCATACTTGTAGAACACACTCTGCAATAGACCGTTGATGTATCAGAAAAGAGCCCAGTTCCTTCAAATTCCTTTAAGATAGGGATACTATCAGCGAAATAGTGTGAAATGACAAACACGAGTAGGACACAGTAGTATCTGAACTTGCTTTAGGGTTGTGTGTGGCGGTGGACCTCCTTACTTTGTGAAGCATGGGATAAAGGAAAAATAAATATGGAGTGTGAAAGAATTGGCAAATTGACTCTTTGTGCTTCACAGAGTGGTGAACTGGCATAAGCTAACGTGAAAAAAGGTATATGTTGGTGTTTTCCCGACTTCAACCTTTGTAGAAGGGGTGACTGTTTTGATGCAAATAGATCAGTGCTGGGGTCTGAATTTCTCAAAGCATTTACCAGTGTCATTACAGAGGGGCTGGCAGTCACAGTAAGCTCCTTTTTCACATGTATCATATAGATCTACCAGAAATGGAGTACAATAAATGGGGAACGACTTAAGAAAAGTTGGTAGTATTTAGAGATGTGGCAACAAAGATCCAAAGATAGCTAGCATTAAGCCATGCAGTTGACAAAGTTCGAGATGGAGAGGAGTACTGTAAGTAGGCTTGAGCAAAATCTCATGAAATGTGCATAGTTAGTATTACATTGATTCTGTGAAGTTTTTTTTGCCATCACACAGTTGTGCTGTTTCGCATGCAGAAGTCTGCTGTGAGGAGAAAATATCACAGTGGAGTCAATATAAATGCTGCAAAGAGACAGCTTCTGTGACCCAGTGTCCTGCCGGTATCTGGTGTGACTTTTGCACATGAAGTATGCCATCTTGTTCGATTTTCACACAAGATATCATCCAAGCACATTTTAAAGTACTATGCATAATTTCTCAAAAATCTTGCTTATTTTGCAAAAACAAATGCGAGGTTACCCGTCCCTAATTGAAGCCTTTAGCAAAAGACAGAGAAGTTGAGGTTATGTGGAAAGGTCAAATGCTCAAATAGTGTCACTATTACAGTGCACATAGTCAAGGCATACTCAAGGGAATGTTGGGGTGTCGCCATATAACAGTCCCATTAGGCTCACTGTCTAGGACTCCCTTGCTGCCTCAAATTTCAGTTTCTGATTTAGAATTATACTGGAGGGGGGTAGTTCTCCTACGAATGGTCACCCACATTAAACTCGAGGTCAATTAGGCGCTGTCTCCTCAGTCTTTCCCCATGAACCTAGAAAGGTAAAATGTAATACAGAATGAAACTTCTTGGTTTCGGCTTAGCAAAGAAGAGGGTGGCTATTGTTATGGCTATCCTCTAGAAGCCCCACCCGACAGATGTGGACCAAAGACAAAGCTAAATGGGCTCCTGCGAAAGAACAGCGTGTATGGGAGGTCAGAACTGATGATAAAATGGAGGAGGAACATCTGGTATGGTCCGAAATGTTACAGGAACTGATCACAATGGCCGATGTTCAGGATGCCTCCACCACAGCGGCTGAGAATCCTGGGGACTGATCCGCCTGGGCAATGGGGGTGTGTGAGAGCTCGTGAGCAGCAATGGGATTGTAGAACCCTGTTGGATTCTCTTGCTGCCTCGTACCTCTTCTGTATGTTGTTGTGATGTGTGCTTGCATGTACTTCATTGCGGTATTGTAAATGTCATAAGTGATTGTAGGCCTATGTTGTATCCTTATGATGTCCTTTGAAAAATGAAGGTAAACATTAAAAAAACTCAATCAGTTTACATAGTAATCTCCACTTTTGGACACAATAAGCACGACACAGGCTGCCTTTAGATTTTATTCTTCCAAAGTACACTGTGGGAGCCTTCAGGTTGTTAACCCCCTGCTTTAAAGAGTTCTGGGATAAACTGAAAAAGATAATATATGTACACATGTAATGCCTGAATCTATGGATAACTATTCTTATATTGTGTATTATGTATTCTTGTTTTAGCCTTATATCCATCTCGTGGAGTTTACTTATTAACATTGTCTTTACAGGTATAATTTCAGTACTGGTGGCACTGATGGCTGGAAAAGCAGAAGTCAAGTTCAACCCAGAGAGAATTTGTCCACAGGAAATCGGACAATTAATTGAAAATATGGGCTTTGGAGCAAAAGTCATGGAAGATTATACTGCATCAGATGGCAGTATCGACCTTGTTGTGAGTATGTCAGACGTTCAACCACATATGACTTAGAGAGATTAAATGAATATATAAAGTGCTGTGTAAAAACACAAACAGTTTAATTTTTGCATTTAGTGCCAACTGTGTTTATCTTTCATTTACAAGAACCCATTTACATTGGGTAACTTAAAATAATCCTAGATGGCCACCAAATAGTAATAGAGGGCCTGGTCTCATTTGCTATACTGCTACGCTAAAAAACAAGTACATTTTAAATAAAGTGGTACTGACCTGAGGACATACAAGCCCCTCTATAAGCACCCCTTAAGATACCTGTTTCTTCTGCTGAAGAACAGTCATATATGCAAGTGCCCAAGAATGCACAGAAATACTGGCACTGACTGCACCAACTGATGGTGAACTTTTCCTTACTTGTGAGTTACTGATATTATTATGAACTGCATATACCAGATTGCAATGGGGCACCCAGTCATGTGCCCTCCCCCCCCCGATACATCAGAAGAAAAATAAAATTTTCGACAGTTTGCAGTTTTCAAATTATTGCTATATTATTTTTTAACAAATTGTACTTGTCATGTACAAAACAAGAGTTATAGCAGTAACTTAATGAAACAACAGACATTAAAAGGCTGCGTGCTATCCCAATGGGTGAAACACACCTAGGATGTTTAGTATGGATTGTTTCTTAATTAATGGAGACAAAAAACGATTATTCAAAAAAAGGTCCTGTGCACACGTACTGCTAGAAATGTTTAGAGAGTCATCAATGGTACAAGGCCAAGAAGAATCAAATAAAACAAGGTAGACCTATTTGAGATTTCTTTCAAATTTGTAGTGTATTAACTCTTCTTTTCTGGAAGAGTGACATCAACGTGAGACCAAAAAACAACCAGCCGACACAGGTTTCGTCAAGCGGGCACTAGGCCCCTGACTCTTCAGGGCTGTAAGATTCGAAACTAAGGGGTTCTCACTTTGCCAGTGATATTTCCAACCCGGCAAATCCGGGTAAAATGACGGTATCAAAGAGGAATAATCCTGGTACTGGCTGGCGAGCGGCGGGTACAGCCGTCTTCACAGTGATCTGAGTTAGCGCCTGGGGATAAGACGGGTAATGTCTTTGATCAAAATAACGATTAGTAGTCCATCTGAACAAATGTTTTAGACCATCCTTCCATAACATTTCGTCCCTTAAAACGAACACAAAATATTTTCACAAACACAAATAAAGGGATAGAAATAGTGCAATACTTTTATTCGTAATGATTGATGACATGAAGGCAAATGTAGAGGCACCAAGAAAAGTGATTTTGAAATTTACACCATAGTTAGGAGCCTAAGTAACATGATTTAATGGAGCCTTTTAATCTACATAAATATATATTACACAGAAGGCCTTCATGCCCTTGTGGGTATGTTTGAGACAACAGTCTATAGGAAAGTATGTTTCTGTACTTATTGTTAATTATGTTTCCGCCCCCCTACAGAAATCTGAACAATCTTTTGAAAATATTAAATACAGGACAATCCCTTTCATATACTTAAACTTGGCTCAGATTGGTCAAAGGCCTTAGATGTAATCGGAATGGATGTCCAAACGTATTTTTCTGTTTTAAGTTGGAAATACTAATAAGCAACTTTCTAGCCAAAGACAACAAAAAAATTGATGTGGTGTTAGTTTTCATTTGATGCTTTTTTCTCTATTCGTGTATTTCTAATCACCTATTTTGAAGTTGTACATGAAAAAGTAAGTGCCCATTGAATATTGCCATTCAATGATATATCTGTTACATCTTACATCAGGAAAAACTTAAAGGACAGATCCAACCATTCTAATTTTATGCAGATTTAGAAGAAAGAGTTGTGACTGACTACATTCTTTCTTACCCAAAAGCAAGGTATGTTTTTGGCTCGTCACTCCCCCACAAAAAGGCCATGCCAAAGGAACAGAGAGGGATTACCGTGCCCTCTCCATTCCTTTCTGCCATTTTTAGAAGCCCCCAAGCCTTTGCGGTTTTTAATGGGCCTGTAAAAAAAAATACATTTATGAAATCTAAGATGATCTAAAACTTTAATCATTTACCTCTCTCTTTGGTCCTCCGATGGACCTTGCAGTGTGCTGAGAGGGGTTGGATATAAAGGGTTTCAGCAGTCATCCAATGAGAACCAGAAATTTGACAACTAGACTACAAATTAGAAATCAAATGCATGTTAAATTACTCTCAACACAATTTTATAATGATAAAAGATCAATACTGCAGGCCCAAATCTCCTGAAGAGACATAAGCGAGCAAACATCATCTACACTAAAAGTTCAGATAATGCTATACAGAATAGCAGCATTAGTATTTGGGGTCCTCAAATCTCCCTAATCCGATCACCTTTAGTAATTAATAAAATGTAAATTGAGAAAGCTCATTTACTTTAAGTGGATAAATCATGAAAACTGAGTCCAATTTAGTTAATATATTTTAGTTTATCAGATCTTTTAGCAGAATAAGTGCATTAAATAGGAAATAAAACATTTAGTAAACAGATCAAATACCCAAAGCTCACAAGTTCAGGAAAGGACGTGAAATACCAGTTCTAGTGGTCCAAGGGAGGGACCACTGAGCCCATGCAGCCTATGTGCTACATGGTAAAGGAAGCCAATTCAGTCTGCATTGAGAAGTTCTGCAAATCTTATCAGTCAGTTCGTAATTTCCCTGCATGGAGAACAGCAGCTATCCGTCACCTCCATCAGCTGCACGAGAGTCTCTTCTCCAAAAACGGAATCTCAAGAATTCCCCAATACTTTCTCATCAGGCAATATTATATTCTTAGCATTTCCGGGGATGTCACCTCTTGGTGTCACCACAACTGATCAGACCACTCAGTCCATCAGTCAGTTCATGTGGAATGTAGATCAGGTGACATAAATAAGACACAAAATGCGGAAAAATAGGTGGAACCATTATGCAGTCCTTAAGTCATCCTGTTATATGAAACGTTAAACAATGTCCCTTTAGCTAGAGCCTGTAGTAAAAGTTCGAAAGGGCAGATTCCCAGGCAGCTGGCCTGAAAGTAGTAACATAAATGTAACAAAGTCTTTATATAATGCATGAGAATCTCAAGAGGATAAGAACTTGATACAGTCAACTGTTACATCAGGTGATTTCCTCATACTTAGCGTGCTTAGCAAAGCAGAATTCTTCATGAGTACAGTTTTGCCTGTTAATTTAGGCTAATATAATGCAGATAATATATATCATACATTTACAAAAGCATATAAAAGTCAAAGTTCTAATATAATTTCTGATGCACTTGTGAAAATTTTAGTATGATCAAAATGAATTCAAGTAGAAATAGGGTACTACTTTGTTTTAAAAGTACCAACATGTAAATGCAATTATACATATAGATAAACATATTCATTTCAATGAATTATTATTAGCACATGTGTAAAGAACATTTTATGAAAGTCTCACTAATACATCTTTTAGTACAAAGGTGTTGCACCTATTTTCTTTTATTTGTCATTTCGTGCACACATTATTACACATATAAATATTTTTATAAAATTGCTATTAATATTAGGATTAATAATTCTATTTCATGAAATCTCATTTGTTATTCTATTATGGAAATGCAATTTGAAACTGCGTAGAAGTAAACTCAATAATGTGAGAATTCACCATGCACACATTTCAAACACACGTTAATAGAACAAGATTCTTTTCTTAAATAAATCACAACCTATGTTACTTATACATATAATATCATTGAAACTACTCTTTTTCTGCATGCTTTTACAATGCTGTAACTAAAATTGTTTGTTTTCATAATTTTCTACAACGTGAAGTATTTGCACGTTTATTTAATTTTCTCTCAAAAAGTGTCATGTGCAGTTTTCACTCATCTTTAAAGTGTAAATGTAAATTACGCTCTATCATGTTCTATAAGGGCAGGAGAGTGGCATTCCTGGAGTTGCTTCCAACCCTCCTCCATATCATTTACCCTGTCTTGCCCCTGGGTCAGATGGGTGTTGCTGTGCTCCCTTAGGCCTCCCTTGCTCACCATGCCTCCTGATCCCCCCCCACACGGACCCCCATTGACCAAAAGCAGGAAAGGGAGCCACACAACACATGGCGTGCGTCTCACAGACCCTGAGTCATGATACTACTGTGATCATAACTCCAGGCAGGTATCGGATGCAGTGGTCTGTAATGGAGGCATGACATACCCTGTAAAAGCTTAAAAAAATGTTGCTCTGGGGAGCATCTGGGTTTAAAAATGTGCAGTAATTCATCACTAAAAGAGATTAGGTATACAACACCTTTCTTCTTTACCAGTTTTTTTAAAATACTTTTAGTGCTCTATGGGGAATATATGCCCCAAAGAGTAATTGCCTGTGAGATTTATATTGCTTGAGCGCAATGAAAGGTGCATCCAAATCTACCTGAAGGTCTCATGCCTGGAAAACTTCACCTGCTTATCCTATTTCCTGAATAGAATTCAAGCTCCCCTGGTAGTTTAGTGGCAGAGTGTCACTGCTCTGCTGCTAGGGCTGTCCCTCTCGCTCTCTTTTCTGCTTTTGCCTTTATTTCTGCTCTGTTTTCTTGATTCTGCTTCTGCCTTTATTCTGTTTTTCCTCTTCTTTTCCTGTGCCTTCTTTCACTTTTGTTGCCTTCCTCGACCCTGCTGCTGCGGTCCCCCATAGCCCCACTCCCTCCAGTGACCCTTCCGGTGTTTCCCGCCTCTCAGCTGTCTGGCGCCCAGCAGTACTACTTAATGGCGGCTGCTGCGGAGCCGCATGCAGCAGGCACGCCAACGGCAAGCCCGTCTGCGCCCGTCTGCGCCCGTCTGTGCCTGGATCATGCCCATTGCCACGGCCCCTGGTTCTCAGAATCTCCACCAATACGATGCAAGCAGCCTCACCACCCTCAACACAGGAAGCCATGCCAACTTCCACCTTGCAGCTCCGAAGGACACCTAAGGACCCTTCACCTCAGGCAATCCCTGTAGATGTCCCAATTCAAGAAGGATTTCAAGACCTGGCCCTTCGACTGAACCCAGACGGGGCAGTATTCTCCCCACGCCTTTCTCCTAGTGCCTTTAGTAGGTTGAAAATTTGGTCTGATTTAGAGGAGCGGAGTCCAGCAAAAGCAGATTATATATAAAATGAAAAAGAAGAGGAAATTCTGAAGTTGGGCTTGTCATACTGCCCCCCTAGAAACTTGAACTATGCACAGACTAGAATAGACATTTTCAGTTATATAAGAAAATTAAAGCTGCTCAAGTTCTTCAAAATAAAGAACGGACTAGCGAAAAAACAATCCGCAGGACAATCATCTTCAAAAAGTGACATCAGACTAGCAGCAACAGATGTGGAAGGAGTATTGGCTGCACAGGTACTAGAGGCGAACACCAATGAGGAGGGTGAAATTGACATGTCTACTCAACAACAACTACAACTGGCATCAATAAGTCAACTAGGGGCTGGCAGAAGTGCTTTCAAACAAAAATCAGTGTTTATTCCAATAATGCCAAAAGATGCCATCGACATCTTCCATGAGAGGGTAACGGAAGACATAAAGGATCTGTATCACCGTATCAACTTTCACCCCAAAAAATTGGGTTCCAATCAGATTCAATACAACCGATTAATGACCAAGCTAGGAAATAATACAGAAATAATCGTAAAGGCGTCAGATAAAGGCGGCAACATAGTCCTGTGGCCAAAAGAGGATTATTTGATGGAAGCAAATCGACAATTATCTGACACTATGTGCTATGTGGAAACGAACAACAAGGAATATACGAGAGCTTTGGAGACATTGAGGAAACATCTGCTCCAATGCAAAAGAGACAACATGATATCAAAGGATGAATATGCTTTTCTATGGAATGAATCGCCCATAATGCCATCCATATACTTTCTCCCTAAAACCCACAAGGAGAGGACACCAGTCCCAGGACGCCCGATAATATCGGCAATTGAAAGTGCCAGTGAGCACCTATCTCAATACATTGACTATTATCTACAAGATCTGGTGAAAGAATTACCGTCGTATGTAAAAGAAACAGGTGATTTTTTAACTAAAATTATCAACATTGAATGGGAAGACGACATGAAATTGATAACAATGGATATCGAATCCTTATATACTTGCATAGATCATCAAGTGGGATTGAATGCAGTCAAACACTTCCTATCGACCAGATCCATTGAAAATTATGAACACAATAAAATGATCATGAAAAGTATTGAATGGTGCCTAAATAACAACTACTTTGTATTTGGAAAGAAGATGTATAGACAATGCAGAGGTGTGGCAATGGGGTCTTGCTTCTCCCCCAGCTATGCCTGTTTAGTGGTTGGCTGGTGGGAGGAGCAGACGTTAAGACAAGAACTTGCCTTAAAACATGGAGACCACATAAAACTGTGGTTACGCTTTATAGATGATGTCTTTGTTTTGTGGAAGGGGAGCAATGAAAGTGCTAATGATTTTATATGTGACATCAACGCAAATCAGATTAATTTGAATTTTACTTCACATATAAGCTGTACTGAAGTGGAATTTCTTGACACCAAGATATATATAGAGAATGGTGGGATGAGAACAACTTTACATAGAAAGCCAACTGCCGGCAACTCTACGTTGCATGCCTCGAGTGCTCATCCTAGACATTTAATTGAAAGCATTCCCTACGGAGAGCTTCTCCGAATGAAACGCATATGTAGCAGTGAGGAACAACAGAACATATGCATGCGAGAAGCAATTGAGAGATTCCGTAGAAGAGGTTATACGGCACATAGTCTACAAAGGGCTTTGGAGAAAGCCAATAGTAGACCCAGGGAATCATTGTTGGGCATTAACACGGAGGAAAGTGAACCACGGGAAAGTGAGGAGACTCCCAATACCCCAAGACTTATTCTAACTTATAGTAGCCAGCATCGCCAAATTCGGTCTATAATCAATCGAAATTGGGCGATAGTGCAGACGGATGCAGTTATGACACCAGAGATACCCGATAAACGCACTATAACATATCGGAGGGGTATTTCTATGAAAAGCCAAATAGCTAAAAGTATCCCAGACCTCAGCAGTAAAAAGAAACTGACTCCATGGCTACCTGAAAAACAGGGATTTTACAAATGCTCGTCATGTCGGGCTTGTAAATTTGGGGTGACAACCAGGAAGTATACCACACCATTTAGCCCGAAAGAGTTCAAAATTCAGGGGTGCTTTGACTGCAAAACCGAGTATGCAGTTTATATCCTGACGTGCACTTGTGGGCTCAGGTATGTGGGAAGTACCAAGCAGCAGGTGCACGTCAGGATTCTGCAACACTTGCGGGCTATTGTCAACAACGACAGTACATACCCGGTCGCGAGACACTTCAAAGCCATCCACCAAAACAAACTAGCGGATTTAAAATATTTTGTCATTGCTGCAGTGAACGACAATCCGCGAGGTGGGAACCGGGAAAAGAACTTGCGTCAGTTAGAATCTAAATTCATTGTGGAATTAGATAGCAGGCACCCAAATGGATTGAACAACACAGAGGATCTGCATTATTTCCTCTGATATTCTATCCTCAAATATTAAATATCCCCTGTGTACCTCCAACCTTGTATACTTCTGAAATTTTGAAAATATAGCTCCGGCCCCCGTCTTTTTTGTCTCAATACTGTTTTTAGTCTTTCACATTACAAGTATAACTTATTTTTTCCTTGTCATTTTTAAAAACCCATGAATGATTTATAAATCATAATAGTAAGTAGTATATATTGAGTGAACTTTAAAAACTATCACATTACTTTTTGCACTTTATTAAGGAAATTCCTGGATGCTGCTAAAAAACAATGTAAATTTGCACATAGTTTGTATTTTTGCACATTGCGTATCTTTGCACATAAATTTACCAGACTGTCAGGAGTTATGATGTTCACCAATAATGAAATCAGGAATTCATACCGTGATAATTGTATAGAATTTTAGAGTGTCGATATTTTTAATAGCTTATTACTATTTTTATATTGTATTCTGTACATATGAAGTGTCTGTTTTTGCCAATTGAAAAACAATAGATATATATTTATATATATTTTTTTGCACAATACATTTTATCAATGCATATATTTATTTATTTATATCCATTGGGAAATATATGGTGAAAAATTCAACTAAAACATCTACTTAAATGAAATCAATGAAATTGGTATTATACGTGCATCACGCTATTTTACATTATACTGCATTTAGGCTGTAATGTTGTGCAAATCATGTGCAATCTTTTGAATGAGGTCTCTGAAACTACGAGTCCCAGCATGCATACCTGACAAGTAGTTTCTTCATCTCTATATATCACATGGAGGGGGTGAAAGCATCACATTTTGAAAAAAACTGTATAAAAACTAAAAGTGGACTACGTGTTTGTAAATTGTGAAAGAATACAAAGGTATTCGAAACGCGTCTGACGATTTGGATAAATAAAGACCTGCATTTTCCACGATATTTGGAGTCTGTTGTTCATCCTTTGGCGGTGTGCCGGCTGGGCACTGCAGAGAGGAGTGAAGGTGCTGAGATATATATATATATATATATATATATATATATATATATATATATATATATATATATATATATATATATATATATATATATATATGTGTATATATATATATATATATATACACATATATATATATATATATATATATATATATATATATATATATATATATATATATATATATATATAATTTGTGAAAGCAGTTTCCAACCTACAAAGTTTTACAATCCAATGATCTTGCAGATAATATGTTTCATGAGACTTCTCCTTTTCTCATATGGTTGGAAAACATGTTACAATACTTGCTATTTATTCAAGTCAGACATTTGCTGTACATTTAACAGAAAGATATTTTACAAAATGTCAACATGCATCTCACAAAAGCATTAGTAGAGTAACAAACTACATTTGTTTGTTTAAAGTGTTTTTGAAGAAACACATTCATGAAAGCCCAGCGTTTCCTGTTTACATTTGTATCCATTCAGTTCATCCATTTGGGACACCCATATTTCCCAGTATTTACAGAGGGTCAAAACAATGCAAATCCCCTTTGCACTAAGTTTCCTGCTTGCACAATCTCAAATGGAGAACAGAGAAATTGAGTGAGCTGATCTTGTCATATCTTTTTACTGGTTACATAATAAGAGCAAGAGAGAAGTTAGAACTCACTTTACTCATTTGAAAAGGTAAGAAAGTATCAGAGACATGTAGCAAACGTGGTGCAAAATCAGTTTGCTTATTGTAATGCCTTGTCTAAATATTTATGAGCAGTTATTTGGCCTATAATAAGTTTAGTACAAAACTTGTGGGTCCCATTCTTTATAGCGGAAGCAGACAAATTGGAGACAAATGGATCTTCACAAATGTTTGACTGGTGCAGAATGTTACATATCTCCAATTAATAGTTTTATGAATAACAATGCATGTGCTGCCATGTTAAGCTCCTTTAAACCTAAATAGATCCTATTCTATTGATAATTACAGTTTATCTGTCTAAACATCGCTCAAAAGCACAAGGGTGCTGCTCAGTGCGCATACCCCTAAAATGCAAACATTCCAAAACCTTTGACAAAGGGCTCCAAAAATATATATACCCCATACTCATAAATAATTGCATTCCTGTACCTGCCTGGTTTTCTATACACATATCACTCTGGTTTGCAGGACACAGTTGAAAGTTTTGTATTGTTTGCGCTATTATCTTGTCACTAAATGTAAACTTAAAAATTCTTGCAAGATATGTTAGTTAAAATAAGTGACCAAATTAAAATTTGATTCCAAAGCTGCCCTCTGATTGGTGCAAAGGGCAAATAGGAATGCCAAGTGGGCTGACAGTCTTAGCCATTTACAGCAAAAATATATTTGATTTTAACATATTTAATAAGGGTTTTTTGTAAGGCATGGTGAGCATTAGGATATGTACGCTTCTCAGGCGTGCAAGAAGTCTGTGGCGTTTAGCTAGCAGTGGAATGCAGGCACTGTTTGTGTGAGAAACCAGAAGTCTTGCATTATATGTTGAAAATATTCATTTAATGTTTTCATAATTCTCTCCTCTAGCTGACTGGCATGATGTCTGCATCGTGTGCCAATATTATTGAATCCAGGCTGACAAGAACCAATGGCATTGTAAATTCAATTGTAGCACTTGCCACAAACAAAGCTCATGTGCAGTTTGATCCTGAAGTTATTGGCCCACGAGATATAATCGGAATCATTCAGGTAAGTCACAGAATGAAATGATCACGTTGATGATGAAAATATGCAGTTGCACATAGGCTTTGACTTTGAGACTACAATTGCCAGAGAGTCTAGTGAAATAAATATGTTATTAATGCAGAGAGCAGTATGTCACACATTCAACTTTCTTATGGTCAATGACTGATACTTGACCTGACCAATATATCAAACCTGTCTATCGGTTTGACTGGGCACATTTACATTTCTAATTCTAGACTCATAGGAGATTTAGTGAGAAAGTTGAGGGGTGGTAATAGTTGTGTTCAACATAATGGTGTCGGGTAAGTGTGGGTACATTATCTAGTTATGCATTAAATTAGAAAGGACAATAACAGTGTTTCTCTGAAAAGACAATGACAGTCTTCTGTGCAGTCTGGAAGGGCGATGACATTCTTGTGTGTATCCTGTAGTAGAGTACACATCACTTTTGTCTTTTGATCTATTACATTTCCACGAAACAAATAAAATATTTGGAGATAGCTGATATTTTATAGATACTTGTTAGAAGAGATAGTGTTGACTATGTTTAAGAGAGTTTTGATAATTTATAGTGAAATGTTATGCTCAGCATATGTGGTGGCTTTCAGGAATTGTATTGTGTTGGCAAGTGCTTACATGGTCAGTGGTTTGATGATGTGCTAAAATGGAATGGGTGTGTGGGATTATGTGATTTGTAAATGTGGGTGCTCATAGCATCTATGCATTGTCTGATTATATTGATTTTGTTAAGAGTATTGTTTTAATGGCAAAGGATTTTCAAGTAAATGTGTAGGACAACAGCTGGTACAAGGAGGTTAATGTAGTGTTTAACCATTTGGGGCAAGGAACGGAGCACAATGTCAGTATTTAATCCCGAATGAAAATACCCTGTTCTTTTCTGCAGAATCTATTTCCCGAGCATATGCTAAAACTGTGAATACTTATTTTCCTGTTTTACTCATACTTGAGTTGATTTCATAGTGTAAGGTTGTAGTGAACTTGTTTGAGACAGTACATTCTGTGCTTGTTTAAGCTGGGTGCCATTCATGGACTCCTTGTAGGTTTGAATGTTTTTAAATACCAAGTCACAGTTATTGAACAATGACATATTACAATGCATGCTTGGGGTTGTCTGTAAAACCTTAAATACAGCCTTGAGACTTCTCGTATTACAGGCAAAGAGTTTATTATAGATTTATTATAGATTTTACAATTACCAAAGACAGGTCATATCTCAAATACTGAGTCACTTTTTCTTATTACCTGGTTTATCAGTAGTACTTCTTTCTCGCGCTTTTTCACTACTCATTCAAAATATTACCCATAATATATTTTGGTTATGTAAAAGTAAGTACATTCACAATTTTAAAGGTCTCTTAAATAATTGAAATTTGCATTGTACAAATATTACATTTTTGGTTGTGTCATGAAACATTCATCAATGTAAAAAAAGAGGTCCTGTAATCATTGCTTAATATTCGTTCATCCATGCTTTCAAAGGAGAAAGCCTTTCTAATCATATTTAGCATGGAAGAGATGAATATCGTCTTACCTGTTCTTCACATGATACGTGATATTGCAGTGAAGTTGAAATTGGCAAGGGTGGCACAGCTCCCAAAGAAAGAGAAAATGATGAGAGGAAAAAACACTCCTATGCTACATGTCATATTATCAAAAGAGTAAACACTTGACTTGTAGAGTAGAAGTTTTTCATAGTGGAAAAGATGTAAAAATGTCAGTCTTTAAAAGAGAATATTTGAAAATGAACACAAGAGTTTTAACCCCTTCCGTGCTGCCTTTGGCCATTGCCGACGGCAGCACTACCTCCCCAGTGCTGCCTTTGGCCAATGGCCGATGCTGCCCCACCCGTTTTGCGGAAGTGCCGCACTGCCGCAAAATCGCGGCCGCCGTAAACGGGTTAAAGATGGGGTCTTTAATTCATCTGAGTTAGCTACAACACCAATGTGACTGAGTTTAAAATTGATTTTTGTCAAATATACCCGAATGTAGGACTTTGCAAATAATTAAGGTCTGAAGAAGATCTAACATCTAGCTCCTGGTCAAAAGACACATTAGAAAGTTAGTGATCTGCCTACTAGTGATATCATAATTGTATTAACTTTATACCAATTGAAGAAGAACATCATAATAGCAAATTATCGTTTCCTGTTGTGGCTAAATATGATATCAACTCAGTATGTGGTCCTGCAAAATAACTTAAAAATCTATGCACATTTTGCCTGAGTAGCAATAAAGATGATAGCACTATAAGCCTTGAAGAATCAATGTGGTGAAAAAATATATAATTGCAAGAAAACAAAAAACTAGCTTTGAAAATCATCAGAGCAAGTCTTAAAGTCTTCACACATGGGTAGAAATGATGTCATCGTCAACAAGGTAAGTTAAATAACTTACAGAAAAGTGTTTCATAAATGGCTTGATTAAGTTCCATAAATGAGGATGTTATCATATCTCTGAGAAATAGTTGTTAGGTGAGACCTACATTGTGTTTTCTTCACTAGACAGATACATGAGTCAATAACACGCCGTAAAGGCCTATCCTAACAAGTATCAATGAGTTGTGAGGTTAGTATTTTATGTCAAGTGTTTTTGTCAGCAGTTCTGAAGGAATTGAGTTTGTATGCCCATGATACTAAATCTATTAGGAAAGCTTGATGGGACACTTTGAAATCCAAGTTAGACTTTGTTTGCTCAACGTGTTGCATATTCATGGTCTAGCGCTGTTATGCTGTTCTTTGAATGCTAAATCAGCATTACATAATTTAAATTGGAACGTGGCAGACTTACATCTCTGTAAGACATACTTTACTTTTAAGATTTGTATCTTCAAATCCAGGCCGCGTCTTTGGCCCATTTCTGGCTTATTCCAACTTGCTGTTTGTTTTCAGGGAAATAATAGTGGTCTCAGAGTACATTTTTATCAGTAGAGCAAGGATGTTGTTTTATGGCTTGCATGCATTGCCAATCTTCCTATGATCTGGGACTTTCATATTTTAATATTACAGACATTTTGGGAGGTATTGAATAGGACTGATGAACATGGTTATTTTGATATTCCGATTTGAGTAATAGACAATAAATCAAATCAAATCAGCTTTATTCGATTTTAAGTCATAAAATCATAAAAGCACATTAATAAAAAACAATTAAAAAAGAATACATGTTTCCCGCTTCAAAGGTAGTATAAAGTACAGAAGAAGCAATTCATGTAAACAAGCAGTAAAACATTATTAAAAAAACATTATCCTTTAATAAAAATACGCAAACACCAAATTTTTATAATAGTATCACATGGTGTTACGAAACCTTATAACACGTTTTAAAAAAGCAGACACAGCCAGGATTATATATTCATTTTCCAACATTTGCAGTTTTAAAAAAGCTATTTTACATTGCTTCAAATTCCAGCTTTTTAGTATGGTCAGCAAAAACATTTTCCTGGGAACAACATAATATTTATAAAATAAAGTGCAGTGCATTGTGGTTAATCTGGAAGTTTCATCGCATGGGCATAATGGATGGAGTATTGTCGAATCATTAATATCAGGAATTGTAACCTTCCTGTAAAAGGAGCCACAGCGAAAACGAGACAAAACATGCGTGTAAAGCCACTCTCTACACATATTAAATAAGGTTGTAAACCCAGACAAGTGGACATCAGCTGATTTGCCATGACCGATTTTTTTTCTTTCTCGTTGAGCCACCGCTTGTTTTCCAAGTAATTCATACAATGAGTCTTAAGGGATTTTCTAGGGACACTTTCCAGGCTACTAGGATGATAAAAGTATTCTGGGTGACCAATCTCACTTGACAGATTTTTTATATAGTTAATCCAAGGCAGGTTGGACACCCCATCCAGTTTAAGGCAATCCTTAATTACATCCATGTTAAATCCCGTCTCTAACGACACCCATATCTTATGCCATAAAAGCAAGGGAGTGGTCTTTATAATGTCAGAAATGTAAGCTAGACCAAGTTCCTTTTGGCAACAGTAAGTTGAGTTCGAACAGGGGACTGCCAAGAGGTAGCGCAAAAAGCTGTTTTCATGTCGTTGAATTTGGTCTGTGGGTTCTATGCCCCATAAGCCTGCCCCATATGTCCCTGTGGAAATACATTTTGCCTTATAAATTGCCATTAACACCGGAACAGGTCTCCCGCCTAATTTTTTTGAGAAATTAATTACAGCGCCTCTGGCTCTCGAGAAGATCAGGCTTCTGCTATTCATGCCGCTTTCCATGATCCCTTCCTATCAAAGGTTACTTAGGTAGGAAAATGTGTCCGTGTTAGCAACTTTCTTATTTTCAATAAAAATGTCACAAAGCTTTCTAGCTTTTAAACCATAGACAATATATGAAGCATCAATTGCCGTAAATGTCACAAGTTTGTTCATGTCCCACTAGCTTGATTTAGCATATACTGTATACAAAATAATTACATGCACAGCATAATTGATCGAGAGCTACTCAATTTCAACTGGTGAACACCCCCACCCACTACGCCGGCCACACGCTTGACCCCGTCTTCTCCTCCAGCAAGCACATCTCCTTCAGCCACTCCGCCGGACTTCATTGGACGGACCACAGCTGCGTCCACTTCAGCTTCAGAAGAACCACGACCCACCACCACCCGCAACCGGTTCCTCGCAGGAACTGGAACAAGATCACCGCCGACCAGCTCACCACCTCCCTCAGCCAGAACCCTCCCGCCAGCACAACGGACCCCAACGAAGCAGCCAGCAACCTCACACAGTGGATCACCAACTGCGCTGACAACCTCGCACCACTGAAGACCCCTCCCAGCAGACCCGGCAGCAAGTAAGCCTCCTGGTTCACCGGCGAACTCAAGAACTCCAAGAAGAACTGCCGTACTCTCGAGAAAGCCTGGAGCAACAACCAGACTACAGACAACATGACTGCCCTCAAGCACGCCACCCGCAAACACCACCAGCTGATCCGCACCACCAAAAAGACAGCATTCAAGAAATGACTGGACAACAATGCCCACAACAGCAAGGAACTCTTCCGCATCGTCAAAGAGCTCTCCAACCCCAGCGCTGGAAACAACGACATCACTCCCTCGCAAGATCTCTGGGACTCACTTGCCTCGTTCTTTCACAGCAAGATCGCCGACATACACAACAGCTTCGGCGCACAGACCACGCACCCAACTACCGAGCCAACGCCACCCACCACCATCCTCCGCGCCTGGACCCCGGTCAGCACCGAAGACACCACCCGCATGATGAACACCATCCACTCCGGATCACCAACCGACCCCTGCCCCCACCACGTCTTCAACAAAGCGGACTCCATCATCGCACCCCAACTCCGGGACATCATCAACTCCTCCTTCAACACCGCCACTTTCCCGGAGAGCTGGAAGCACGCCGAGCTCAGCGCCCTCCTGAAGAAACCTACAGCGGACCCCACCGACCTCAAGAACTACCGTCCCATCTCGCTCCTCCTTTTTCTTGCCAAGGTCATCGAGAAGACCGTCAACAGACAGCTTGCCGCCTTCCTCGAGACGAACGGATCCCTCGACCACTCGCAGTCCGGCTTCTGAGCCAACCACAGCACCGAGACCGCCCTCATCGCAGCCACAGACGACATCAGATCCCTGCTCAACAACGGGGAAACAGCGGCCCTCATCCTCCTGGACCTCTCCGCAGCGTTCGACACGGTCTGCCACCGCACCCTAGTGCAGCGCCTCAACAACATCGGAATCCAAGAGAAGGCACTGGAGTGGATCATCTCTTTCCTCACCGGAAGAACCTAGAGTGTCCGCCTTCCCCCGTTCAGATCCGAGGCCACCGAAGTCATCTGCGGCGTACCACAAGGATCATCACTCAGCCCCACCCTCTTCAATGTCTACATGAGCCCCCTCGCAGCCATCGCATGCCAACACAACCTCAACATCATCTCCTACGCCGACGACACCCAACTGATCCTCTCCCTCACCAACGACCACGCCACTGCCAGAACCAGCCTACAAGAAGGGATGAAAGACGTCGCCGAGTGGATGAAGAACAGCAGCCTGAAACTGAACTCAGACAAGACGGAAGTCCTCATCCTGGGATCATCGCCCTCCGCCTGGGACGACTCCTGGTGGCCCCCTGCCCTGGGCACCGCTCCCAAGCCAACGGACCACGCACGCAACCTGGGCTTCATCCTGGACTCCTCCCTCTCGATGACCAGACAAGTAAACGCCGTCTCGTCGTCGTGCTTCAACACCCTGCGTATGCTCCGAAAGATCTTCCGGTGGATCCCAGACGGTCACCCAGGCACTCGTCACCAGCCGACTGGACTACGGAAACACCCTCTACGCCGGAACCACAGCCAAACTTCAGAAAAGACTCCAACACATCCAGAACGCCTCCGCACGACTCATCCTGGACATCACCCGACACAGCCACATCTCCGGACACCTGAGAGACCTGCACTGGCTCCCCGTCAGCAAGAGGATCACATTCAGACTCCTCACCCACGCACACAAGGCTCTCCACGACCTGGGCCCCAGGTACCTCAACAACCGCCTGACCTTCTACACTCCCACCCGCCAGCTACGATCCACCAGCCTCGCCCTCGCCGCCGTTCCACGCATCCGCAGAGCCACCACCGGAGGAAGGTCCTTCTCCTACCTGGCGGCCAAGACATTGAACTCCCTCCCCATCCACCTCCGGCTGACCCAGGACCATCTATCCTTCAGGAAGCAACTCAAGACCTGGCTTTTCGAGCAGTAGCAGACCCCCCCCCCCCCAGCGCCTTGAGACCCCTCCGGGTGAGTAGCGCGCTAAACGTGTTTCATGGCTGTGGCATGTGCAAAATGATTGATAGGGACAACCATTAAGAAGGAAATTAACATGAGGTGCCACCTCTCACAGACCATCAAACCATTGACATCATTTTGTAATCAGAACTAGAAACTGTCTAGTATACTTAACAAGCATTGGGACATTAATCAAGCTTCTAAAGTTGTAAAGGACATGTGACAAGAGCCGCACTGCTGTGCTATGAATGCGGACTAATGGCTTAGATGTGTCTCCCCACTTGAGGTGACATCAAAGCCTGAGGCTGTCAAAGAACTTGGTGGGATGCAAGTCATCTTGTGCTAAAAAGTGTCTGCAGCACTGAGGAAACTGCAACCACCATCCAAAGTCGAACTACAGCCTTGGTTGCGCGCCTGCTTTTTTGGGTGAGGGCTTTGGGATTGGGTCAGAGGTAGACCCAAGCGGGAATATATTCTAGAATCATGAGCACAGCAACCCCTGGTGTGCCTTCTTCTTATTCGTGCTAGCACTGCCACGACTTATCCCAGGTTATGGGTGCCAGAACTCAAACATAAAGTGTGATCCTGTCGGCTGGGTGATGGAGCGAGATAGAAAACAAAATTTTGTTTAAACTCGCAAAGTCACATTTCCATAACATGAATAAAATTATTAATGATTTGTGATATGTCGTGCTAATACAACCTAGATTAAACTTTACACGTGGGGGGACTAACATGTGTGCTCATAAACGTGCATAAATGTTGCATCTTTTTGTTCGTGCAAAATAATAAAATAATTTATTGTTTTTGTTTTTGTCATTACTAACTGCTGCATATTTAAAATAAGCATGTGCTTGTTTTGCTTATTCTTGTCTGTATGATGTCATTTCTACTATTCTAGGTGCATATGGGTCTCATAGAAAAACGGAGACTGGTAAATATAAACGCTGCTTTATTTGTTTGCAATGGCTAGGTAACATTTTGATTAATCGGGTGGGTTAATTATTTAGTAAACCATGGGGTGGATACAGAATATACTTTATTTCTTACATTAATACTTTTCTTGTGTTTGTTTTATACTAGAAATCATAAGTTGCCTGCTTTTGAGGCCTAGCTATTTGAGCCGCAGAAAAAGAGCTAATCCATATTTCTGCAGAAAGTCACGAGACGCCCATTCTGAATTAAAACGTTTATTGAAGCTGCATTCACAAAGCAAAAACTGATGAGCTGACATCATTCTGTCGGACATGGCCAAGGTCGAAAGTGAACTTTTTGTCAGTCCTTAACTTGGCATCCGCGGAAGTTGCTCTGAAAAGCTATGGAAGCTGCGAGGATGATCTGTTACAAAGTTGCAATAGCAGGAAGCCTCTGGCTTCACGTGGAAGAGACAATGGTCTTTGTAAGACATGATTTTGTGGAACTTTTTAAGAATCGGGTGACATGTCACTTGTCACTTTCAGCCAATGGGACGTCGAGTATTTCTGAAAACTTTCCTTTGCTAGTTTAGTTAGCGTAGAAAGGTATAAAAAGTCATGCCCTTAGGGTTGGGCTGGCTGCTGCTTTCTGACTTTCCGATGAGGGTGATGTGCTGCTGGACTTTGCGTGGAGCACGTAAGAATCCTCAAAGAACTTTACTTTAATTTCTATCTATTTAGCTCAGTTAGGGAAATAGGTTTTAGAAATGCTAAACTTTATATAATTTCTTTAAATTTGATTAAATTGCTTAAATTGTATTTTTCCATATTTCTTACTATCATGCTTGCTTTATTGCAAATAAAATTTCATTTATAAAACTTACAACTTATATACCATAATCTAGAAAATAAAATCTTACTTTTGACAAACAAGCTGGTCTTGGTTATTTAGAAGTATAGGTTACCTTTAGCTAGATCACGTCGCCTATGGTGGTCGTTTAAATGGTTGGGTTTTATTCTAATGACAATATTCTTTCTGCAAATGTATAAATATGTTTATAGTTTGTAAATAATGTGTATATAGATTTATTTGACCACCTGATTCAGTAGGCCCAAAAATATATCAGGTTCATAAATGGGTCCGTGTATAGTTTAGAATTTTGTTTATAGGTTATGAAATTGGGTAGCGTAGTTTATGATATATTTTCTATAGCCCGCTGGATCAATTATCTGGTAGCAGAAATTGATGGTTGCTAAGGGGTAACCAAGGTAACATGTTGGTTGCTAAGGATTACGTCATGGTATACAAATAGGATTAATGTTTTAACACTTGTTAAGTTCGTTTTTCGTGCCTATCTGTAAGCTATACCGGTATAGATTGTGTGGCGAGAAATTAGTCACGCAAGCCATCTGTTCGTTTGTAGTGATATCGCCGAGTATCACAAGAGGTATCGCCGTGTACCATAGTGTTGTCGCCGAGCAGCACAGTTTTAGGGCTAGGTCTGAATCTTGTATAGTGAGGATTTTCTAAGAAATCAAAGCAGCATGAGAATAGGGACAAAGCGCCTTCCATAAAACTCACTGTAATGAGACTATTAGTTATTTCCGAGCTTGAGTGAAGGGTAAAATTTAACGTCGGTGCATGATTATCTATAAACAGGTTAGAGTCCTGTACGGGTACATGTTTCATATCTATAAACAGGTGAAAGCCCTGTACGGATAACGTCGTTATTTTGCTAACGGTGCATGATTTCTATAAACAGGTGAGAGTCCTGTACGGATTTCGTGTGTGTTTGAAATTAGGGAATTTTCCGTGTAAAAGTGCGAGTTTGAATTGTATTCTATGTTCAAGTGGAACTCTTAGAACTTTCACTTCGCGGTGGGTTCAGAGCAAAGCAAGTTCATAATTATACGTGTTAGAAGGGTGGGGTAAGGTTACTCTACTAACAATTGAATATTATCCTTAGTGTGAATAGCGCCGTCTATTCCGAAGTGTGGATACTTGAATGTATGTAAACTATCCTAAATAGTGAAACGAACAGATGTTGTCTTTATAGTCATTGTTAAGAATTAATTAACACTGAAAAGTGTTCTTAAAATGGCGCTGTGAAAAGATTTTGTGAAGGAGGGGTAAGCGCCAGGAGTGAGAAGCGAGAAACCGCAGCTGCTGTGTACGTCACAGAGCCGCGCTGGGATTGGGTGACCTACGTCACAAACTGTATTCTGATTGGCTCCTGAGTCTCTGACGGCCTGTGAGCTGATTGGTCCTTCGGAAATTCTCCAAATTTATTGGTTGAGCAGAAAAGTGACGTAGCTCAACTGCCATTGGCTTGTTGGTGTGTTTCGCGCACAGATTGGTTGTTTTACGGAACATCCCGGAAATATTTTACGAACGATTTTGTGAATTAAATTTAACTTTTAAAAATGAGTTATCATTTTAAACATGTTGAGAAAAAGACAACATTATTTCAGAAATTTAAGAATTTATTTTCACCTGACAAGAAAATCGAAACGCGAGGTGGTAAACTACTTCATAAGTATAAAACACCTGCAGCGTACATGGAAGGTGAATACGGATATCATACTGTCTTATGGTTCGACAGTTGGAAACGTTATACTAAAAACGATGGTGTTTTGACTTGGCCTGATGATGGTTCATTTAATGTAAGAGTTTTAAGAAACTTACGAGAGAAAATGAATGCTCTTGTTCCAAAACCGAGACCAACTCAATTTGAAGCTTTAGTTGAGTGGGAAGATGAGATGTATCAGTTACAAAGAGAAGCTAGTGGAATTAAAAGACCTTCTAAAAATCCATCATGGAAAAGAGAAACTCATGAAGATAGATTACGAATGTGGAGACAGGGAAACATGAGTGAAGGATTGTATTTAATTCATGAAATGGTAATGGGTTCTCCTACAGGAAAATCTATGGAAAGTGAATCTGAGGATGCAATTATGGAAGAAATATATACAACTGCTAAAAATAAACAGCCTAATCAGCCTTTGAGACCTTCTAGATCATGGTCTACTCCGGTGGTTTCTACTGAAACTTCACCGAGTGCACCTCCAATTAGTGAAGCTCCTAAACTTTATCCAAATAATTGTGAAATCACTGAAACTCCTAGAAGACCAGAATTTGAGAATGCTCGAAATGAGGGTAGACATTTTTCAATGACTCCAAGAGCAAGGGAACCTCCAAAAGAATATACAAGAGAGACAAGAAATGTTGAGGATGATGATTATAATGAATACTTAAGGTCTAAAGAAGAATTAATTAAAAGAATGACAAAAGGCATGGAAGCTGTTACAGTTCCAGTAACAATAGGTCCTGTTCAGCCTGTATTTGAACAAAGAAATACAAACAAAACTGGATTAACTATTCCTTTAAATACAGAAATTCAAAAGCCTGCTGAAAAATTTTATTCAGATTTGACAGAATTAAACACTTCTAGATCGAGAATGCCTGATTTAACTTTCAATGAGGATTTATCTCCAAAAACACCAATGGGTGCTATGTCAGATGTAGGAAGTCCTGAAGTCAGGGTAACTACACCAAAGCTTGATGTGGCCAAATTAAAAGCAAATATAGAAGAATTAATAATTGGAACAATTGGCCCAGATAGTTTAAATTACTATCGGGATGATGAACTACTATTCATTTGCAAAAGTATTCAGTGGAAAACGAAAAATAAATATGATCAATTAGAGGATCTAGCTGCAGAACTTGAAATCGATGTGAGTAAACAAAAGAATTTTGCAAAACATTATAGATTAGATTTCTCAGAAAGCGACATTGAGAGTTTGAACTCAATGGGAAGAATAGTTCACATTAAAGATTTGATTGTGTATATCAAAAAGCTAGGAGAACTGAACAAATGGAGAGTTAAATGGACCAAAAGAAAGGAAGATGAAAGATTAGAAAGAATGTCAAAACAATTTCCAATGAGAGAAGTTGCAGGTGGAGGATATGTTCATGTCCCATGGTCGAGACAGGACATTCTGTTATTCACAAATGACTTTCCAAAATTAAGAGAGAAACCTGTTGAGTGGTACAGGCAAGTCGATAGATTTATCAAAGTGTCAAAAGTTCTGTGGATTGATTTGGATGGATTTTTTGACATTGTTGTTCCATCTGATCTTTGGACAGAATGTAAAATATCTATTAGTTGGCCAAAAACAGAACCTGAGCGAATTAAAGAAACAGGTGCCCCAAATCCACTTGTAATGGATTTTTATGAGAAAGTAATTGTTTGGATGAAAAACAAAATTCCACCCAAAGAAGTTGATTGGGTTAAAATAGAAAGAACAGAGCAGGAAACAAAAGAATCAGTTCATTCTTTTTATGAAAGGCTACTGTTAATCTTTAAACAATACAGTGGTTATGAAAAATTAGATGAGAAAGACATGAGTCATTTTATCTATAGATTTGTTTATGGACTAAAACCTGAAATTGGAGAAATGATCAGAACTAGTATTGTCGGATGGCAAGCACTATCTATAGATGATATTCTGAGAAAAGCAAAATATTGTAGCGATGAATTAGAAGTAAAACAGAAGAAGCTAAAGGAGAAAGCCATGTGGGCACAGGTAAAGGTAGCTGAGCAACAGATTGCCAGCATGGGAAATAAGAACACTAATTTTGTTCAAACTGGAAATACGAACCAGATACAAGGAAAGTTTAAAGGTAATAATTTCCAAAAGAAATTTAGCCCAAAGATAGAAGAGCTGAAACAAAGATTACCTTGTTTTAATTGTGGCGAAATTGGACATTGGAGGGACGAGTGTCCTCATCCTCCTAGAAACTTAAAGAATCCCTTATTGAATCCACAGATGCAGAATGGTGTTAACGTGCAGCAACAGCTACAGATGCAACAGGGGTTAAATGAATTTAATATTCAGCGACAATTACAACAACAGCAACAACAACAGGTGAATAATCGTCAGGACCAGTTGCCACAACCACCTTTTCCGAATTGTGGGGGAGTTCAAAAATATAATCCAAAAGTGGGATTTCAGGGATGTGAACAGGTAATAAAACCACAAAAACAGCAAAAGCAGCAAAGGGTTCAAATGCAAAATGCTTCACAACAATTTTTATTAGCAGAAAGTCAAGACAGCGATTCTGATGATTATTGTTGACGGTGCCCGAGAGAGGAGGAAGAGTGTGTTGTTGGAGCCACTCTTGAGGTTGACCAGTCTGGTCCTTATGTAAACGGGAAAGTTAATGATGTAGACATCACTTTTCTAGTGGACACTGGTGCTACTCGTTCTACTGTTAGATCAGTGGAAATTGAAAACCTACCTCTCTCTGGGGATACCATCCAAGTTGTCGGAGTAAGTAATCAGCAAATTAAAACAGACTTAACTGATCCAGTACCAGTTGAAATTGGAAATTACAGAGACAAACACAGATTTGTGGTTTGTAATAGTAGTCCAGTAAATCTATTAGGTAGGGACATCCTATGTAAAATGAATTGCAGAATATATTGTTCTCCTGAAGGAGTTGAATTACAAACAATGGAGGAAGATGGTTTGTATAGAATGACAATGATGATGATGGAAGCAGAAGAAACAAAATTGTTTCCTGCATTTGAAGAAAAGGATTTACCTGAAGAGCTAAAGGAAACAGTGAAATCTGAAATATGGGATTTTACTGGGAATGAGATGGGTCTGATGAAAAACGTAGATCCTGTTAAAATTGCATTGAAGCAGGAAATAGAATTTCCAAACACTCCACAATATAAAATGAAAACTGAGACAATTGAAGGTATTACACCTGTAATTGAAAAATTAATCAAGCAAGGTGTATTGAAAGAAATGAAGAGTAGCTCTTGTAATTCACCAATTATGGGAGTTAAAAAGGCTAACGGAACATTTAGGATCGTACAAGATCTGAGAAAGGTTAATCAAATTGTTATTCCATGTTGTCCTGTGGTTCCAAATCCAGCAGTAATTCTATTTCAGATTCCATATGATGCTGAATGGTACACAGTCATTGACCTTTGCAATGCATTCTTTACTGTTCCTCTACACCCAGACAGCTATGAAATCTTTGCTTTCAGATTCCAAGGTAAGACCCTTGGATGGACAAGAATCCCTCAGGGCTATACAGAAAGTCCTTCAATCTTTAACGAACTGTTAAAAAGATCATTAGAAGATTTAGACTTACCAGGTAGGTCTACGTTGGTGCAGTATATTGATGATTTGTTAATTGCTGCAAAGACAAGAGAAAATTGTGTAACAGACACAATAATTCTGTTAAATCGCCTTGCAGAAGAAGGACATAAAGTGTCCCCAGCAAAACTACAGTTTTGCAAACAAGAAGTAAAATATCTTGGTCACAGAATTGCAAAGGGAAAAAGACAAGTAACAATAGAGAGAATAAAAATGATTCAAGCAATGTTACCGCCAAGAACACAAAGACAGGTCAGAATGTTCCTGGGAATGGTAGGTTACTGTCGACAATGGATAAGTGGATTTTCAGTAATTGCGAAACCACTACAAAGACTGACCAAATCAGATGTAAAGGATCCAATTATTCTCAATGATGCTGAGATGGAATCTTTTGAGAACCTGAAAAAGAGCTTATGTCAAGCTCCTGCTTTGGGTATGCCAAATTATGAGAAAGATTTTGAACTGTATTGCAGTGAGAGAGAAGGATGTGCATTATCTGTGTTAATTCAGAGACATGGGAACCTAAAGAAACCTATTGCATATTTCTCTGCAGTTCTTGATCCAATTGCAAAAGCATTACCAGGTTGTTTAAAAGCAGTTGCAGCTACAAGTATCAGTCTTGAACAAAGTGAAGGAATCATTATGGGATTTCCTGTAAAAGTTTTTGTGCCTCATTCAGTTGAAATATTACTGACAAGAGGTAAGACTCAACATTTAACAAGTAGCAGATTGACAAAGTATGAGAAAATCATACTGGGAGCAGATAATGTTTCAATTTCAAGATGTTTGAATCTGAATCCTTCTACATTACTGCCTGATTCTGAAATTGTTGATGACATCGAGACAGAACATGAATGTTTAGATGTCATGGAATTCTGCACAAAACCAAGAAAAGACATCAAAGACAGACCTTTGCCTGAATCGGATTTTGTCTACTTTGTAGATGGCTCATGCTTAAGATCCGAAGGTGGTGTCTTGAAAGCTTCATACTCAGTTTGTACAGTCGAAGATGTTGAAGAGGCATCATGTCTTGAAGGAGTTCGTTCAGCACAAGTGGCTGAATTGATTGCTTTAATTCGTGCATGTGAAATATCAAAAGATATAAGAGTTACCATCATTACTGATAGTCAGTATGGGTACGGAGTTGTGCATGATTATGGACAACTCTGGTCACAGAGAGGATACATGACATCAACAGGGTCACCAATTAAAAATGCAGTTTTCATTAGAAGATTAATTGAAGCAATACAATTGCCAAAAGAAATTGCCATAGTCAAGTGTGCAGCACACACTAGAGGGACTGATTATATTTCCAAAGGAAATGCCTTCGCAGATGAAACAGCAAAGTACTGCGCAAGGAAAAATTATTCTTACAATCGGAATAGAAGTACAGAAACTGATTCAAATTCATTAATGCTAACAACTATTGTAGAAACATGGAATGAGATTAGAGATTTACAAAACGAAGCAGATGATGAAGAAAAAGATCAGTGGTTAAGATCAGATTGTAGACAACGTGATGAAGATGGAGTGTGGGTTTACAAAGATGGGAGAGTAGTTTTACCAAATTGCATGATTTCTGACATGGCCAGATTATATCATGGTCCTGCACATTTAGGAAGAGATTCTATGGTCAGACTGTTTAAAGAAACATGGTTCAATACCAAGTTTAGAACCATTGCAGAATCTTTTTGTCAAAGGTGTTTGTCATGCCAACAAATGAATCCAAACAGAAAATCAGTGGTGGGGACAGGAATAATTGGTCGAGAGGGTGGTCCCTTTACCAGGTTACAAATAGATTTCATTGAAATGCCCTTACACAACTGTTTGAAATATGTACTTGTAATTGTATGCTTGTTCTCAAGGTGGGTAGAGGCTTTTCCTACAAGACATTGTGATTCAATTACAGTAGCAAAACTAATGCTCAGAGAAATCATCCCAAGGTACGGTTTTCCAGTCACTATTGAGAGTGATGGAGGAAGTCATTTTGATAACAAACTGTTGAAATTAATTTGCGAAGCTATGAGTATTGAGCAGAAAATACACTGTGCATACAGACCAGAGGCATCAGGTGTAGTTGAACAAATAAATGGAACTATCAAAAACAGAATTGGGAAAATGTGTCTAGAGACAGGAGTGAAGTGGACTGATGCTCTTCCACTTGTTTTGATGTCAATAAGAAGTACACCAGATAAAAAGACAGGTTTGAGTCCTCATGAAATTTTGATGGGAAGAGTTATGAGGCAAGCTTTTGTACCTGTAGGTAAACTGTTGAGCATAAATGACAGTGCAATTTTGGATTACTGTAAAAGGTTATCTGATATGGTAACTTCTGTATCTAATCAGGTGGGAACTGAAGCACAATCAAATGACAAAGTTTTGACACATGATCTGAGACCTGGAGACTGGGTCAGAACGAAAGTACATCGGAGGAGGAATTGTCTATCTCCTAGATGGCAGAAACCTAGGCAGGTAATCTTGATCACTACTAATGCTGTAAAGTGCAGAGGATTGAAGCGTTGGATTCATCCAAGTCATACTATTCCAATACCAACTCCTGAGAATTCTGATGTTGAAAGTGATACCACAGATGACTCTGATTCTGAAGCAGAAGACAGAACAGAAGGTGAAGTAATTCCAGATTCTGAAGATCGACAAGAAAGTCGACATCTGGAAATTGTGCCGGTGAATGGAAATCTGGCAAGAAAAGACTTAGAAATAATTGAAATAGATTCTGAAGGTGAAGAGAATCTGTTAAAAGGAAAGATAACTGAGGATTCGGTTGTCTATATTGAAGACAAAGAAGCTGAACCAAAAGAAGTTTCAGACCAGGAGAGTATCGAAAGGCAGAGAACAAGCTCTGAAGTAAGGAACAAAAATCCGAAATCTGGGAAGCTAAAGGTAATTGAGGAAGAGGAGGAGAACGAATTACCGAGTACCAGTGATGGAAGACAAAGTGAAGTTCCTGAAGGAGTGAAATTGCCATATAGAGAAGTTCCTGAGTCAATTGAAATTTCAGACTACGAAACTGAGGAAAGTGACGTGGAAGGTGGAAGTGAAAACAGAAAGAAAAGGACTTGGAAATCAGAATCGAATAATTCTGAACCAAAGAAAAAGTATGTGAGAAAAGCAGACTTCTGGCCTGGTGGAAGGTTGAGAGTGAGATTAATCAAAAAGCCAATAGAACAAGTTGAAGAAATAAGTAGTCAAAAGAGTCCTGGAACAGAAGTTGGAGTTGGGAGGAAAATAG
The DNA here is from genome assembly GCF_964261635.1 of Lissotriton helveticus. Lineage (NCBI taxonomy): Eukaryota > Metazoa > Chordata > Amphibia > Caudata > Salamandridae > Lissotriton > Lissotriton helveticus. Next base: position 416,754,648 of record NC_136069.1, on the reverse strand, counting down.
AAGTGATATCAAGAAAAGGGAAGAGAATAATTAGACCAAACCAGAAATACAAGTCTCCTGAGTGGACTTACTTAGTAATTCCACCTGTTATAGACATATATGATAGTAGTGAAGAAGAAAACGAAATCCAAGAAATTAGTGACAATGATTGAAGTACAAAATTATTAAATTGGCATAAGGCTGAAGAAATCCTGTTAGTTGACACAAGGTCGAAGAAAAACTGTCTAGTAGAAGAAAACTTATGTATGACATAAGGTCGAAGAAATCTTGTTTAGGGTTATAAAAGAAAAATATATTTTAAAAGGGGGGTGTATATAAATTTTAAAATTTATTTTTATTTTTGAGGCTAAAACTAACCTAAAAATGCCTTACATTAAGGAGAGCACTTCAAAATGCTCTGTTTTTAAAAGATGCTGTAAGATGACTCTGGTATGTCTGCTCATTTTAGTTCTGCTCTGGTTGATACTAGCTGTGATTATACCTTTAGAAATGAATAGAGAATTACACAAAGTTAACTTAACAAGCAAAGCTCTAGTTAGCCAAACTAAACATAGTGCATCTGCTAAAGTAATTGATCATCAACCTAACATTCATCAAGATAAATCAATAGGTGATTTTTCAAGCAATACATTCACAAAGCTTTTGAGTGAATATGTAAAGGTAATGGATGCAAAGGATTGTTATGTGTGCGTTAAGTTACCCGCTTCTGTTTCTGAGGGAGTAACATATAATATGCTTCCTCTCACTTATGCTGTTACATGTAGTGTATTAACTAGTTTATTTTATCAAACTGGTCGTTTAGAATATTACTATTCAAATTATGATGAGATTTTTGCTAATATCAAGATTGATAATGCTTTAAATAAGCATAAGAAAGCTAAACAATTGAGAGAATATTTCCTTGTTACTAATGAACTCACTTATGAGTATGCTTACAAGAATAATCTAACATGTAAATTAAGTGCTGAAGGGAAGAAATTTCTGAATATGGTTGAGGAGAGAAGAGCAATTTATAAGAGAAATGAATTAGTCAAGCAGACTAAGTCATCATTCTGGCAAAAAGAGGATGAGAAACTAAATGGTAAAATGCTTGAAAATATTGCAATTCACATAGACAAACCTGTTAGTGGAAAGCTTTGCATTAGAAGAGATAACACACTTTTTGATAATTATTTTGTAGGTGCAAGCAACTGTGAAGATACTTATCAGATTATGGGAGGTTGGGGATTTAAAGGTGGAAAAGATCCTATCTTTCCTGGAATTTATTTTGTTTGTGGTGACAAAGCCTACTACAACCTTCCAGACCATTGGTATGGAACTTGTTATGTGGGAATTGTTTTTCCTAAAGTGTTTCATGTTGACAGAGATTCAGAAGGATTATTTAAAATCCATAATTATGTAAATAGAGCTAAAAGAGAAACTTTTACTGAAGTTCTGGGAGATATTTTTCAAGCTGTAATACCTTTTGTTGGTATAACCCTAAATGCAGGGAGAATCAGAAAATTGTCCACTATAGTTGATAGATTATCAACTGACACTGCTGATGGATTTCAATTAGTGAATGTTGAAGTTATTGCAATTAGATCCATGGTAATTCAAGACCGTCTTGCTTTAGACATACTCTTAGCAAAAGAGGGAGGAGTCTGTGGCATTTTACATGTCCAACATTGCTGTACATATATACCGGATGAAAGTAAAAATATTGAAATGTATATTAAGAATATTACACAAATGCATTCTGAAATAATTCCTTTAGAAGAAGAAGATTTTACTGGGAAACTTTCAAAAAGGTTTCAAGCAATTAAAAACTGGTTTCATAATATCGGAAGTTCAATTCTTGGCAAGATTCTGGCACCTTTGATTATTATAGTATTCATTTTTATTTTGACTAAAGTAGGTTGTTTGTTGCATAAAAGAAAGAAGCATTTGAGAGAAAAGAAGAGAATTTATAAACTCAGAAAAGAAGAGGAAAGGGAGATTGAGTTGCAGGAGTTACATAGAGAGCGTCATGTTAATTGCAAGGATTATGCTGAAACAGACTTTTAGGTTTACTAATACAATGAATTTGAATCGATTTCTTATAAATTAAATTTACCAAATTTTTGAGTGCTGGTGTGGTGATTTGTTAATCACCAGATGAGGGAGTTGATGGAGCGAGATAGAAAACAAAATTTTGTTTAAACTCGCAAAGTCACATTTCCATAACATGAATAAAATTATTAATGATTTGTGATATGTCGTGCTAATACAACCTAGATTAAACTTTACACGTGGGGGGACTAACATGTGTGCTCATAAACGTGCATAAATGTTGCATCTTTTTGTTCGTGCAAAATAATAAAATAATTTATTGTTTTTGTTTTTGTCATTACTAACTGCTGCATATTTAAAATAAGCATGTGCTTGTTTTGCTTATTCTTGTCTGTATGATGTCATTTCTACTATTCTAGGTGCATATGGGTCTCATAGAAAAACGGAGACTGGTAAATATAAACGCTGCTTTATTTGTTTGCAATGGCTAGGTAACATTTTGATTAATCGGGTGGGTTAATTATTTAGTAAACCATGGGGTGGATACAGAATATACTTTATTTCTTACATTAATACTTTTCTTGTGTTTGTTTTATACTAGAAATCATAAGTTGCCTGCTTTTGAGGCCTAGCTATTTGAGCCGCAGAAAAAGAGCTAATCCATATTTCTGCAGAAAGTCACGAGACGCCCATTCTGAATTAAAACGTTTATTGAAGCTGCATTCACAAAGCAAAAACTGATGAGCTGACATCATTCTGTCGGACATGGCCAAGGTCGAAAGTGAACTTTTTGTCAGTCCTTAACTTGGCATCCGCGGAAGTTGCTCTGAAAAGCTATGGAAGCTGCGAGGATGATCTGTTACAAAGTTGCAATAGCAGGAAGCCTCTGGCTTCACGTGGAAGAGACAATGGTCTTTGTAAGACATGATTTTGTGGAACTTTTTAAGAATCGGGTGACATGTCACTTGTCACTTTCAGCCAATGGGACGTCGAGTATTTCTGAAAACTTTCCTTTGCTAGTTTAGTTAGCGTAGAAAGGTATAAAAAGTCATGCCCTTAGGGTTGGGCTGGCTGCTGCTTTCTGACTTTCCGATGAGGGTGATGTGCTGCTGGACTTTGCGTGGAGCACGTAAGAATCCTCAAAGAACTTTACTTTAATTTCTATCTATTTAGCTCAGTTAGGGAAATAGGTTTTAGAAATGCTAAACTTTATATAATTTCTTTAAATTTGATTAAATTGCTTAAATTGTATTTTTCCATATTTCTTACTATCATGCTTGCTTTATTGCAAATAAAATTTCATTTATAAAACTTACAACTTATATACCATAATCTAGAAAATAAAATCTTACTTTTGACAAACAAGCTGGTCTTGGTTATTTAGAAGTATAGGTTACCTTTAGCTAGATCACGTCGCCTATGGTGGTCGTTTAAATGGTTGGGTTTTATTCTAATGACAATATTCTTTCTGCAAATGTATAAATATGTTTATAGTTTGTAAATAATGTGTATATAGATTTATTTGACCACCTGATTCAGTAGGCCCAAAAATATATCAGGTTCATAAATGGGTCCGTGTATAGTTTAGAATTTTGTTTATAGGTTATGAAATTGGGTAGCGTAGTTTATGATATATTTTCTATAGCCCGCCAAGGCAAAGATTTTGTTTTCCTGCTTGGTGAGCTGTGCAGGGCACATACTCCCTGTAACAGTTTGATCTCCACCGACCAGTTACATTTGCAGGTACTACCTTGCAGAAGAACTTTACAAACTGCACGAACAGTCAGGTATTATGGCACTGTCCACCAAGCAAGGGGATGGAAAGAGCGTACACCCACTTATTGGGAGAATTTAAATGCTGTACTGTTGGCAACAATGTGCTGCATGTTGCCCTCCCCGACAGACTCTCCCAGAATCCCCTCTCGGTATTTTACCACTAACGACTGTCCCAAAATTGTGGTTAGTGTCACCATTAATAGCACAGATAAAGGCCCTCTATACATTTTGTGTGGTGTTTTACTTGTGTGTAATGTAGTGTTAACATACATGTTCTTTTTCATAAAATATAGACTGATCATTAGTTGATGATTGCTGAGTTCTGAGTCTCTAACCTCACAACATCTCCTTGAATAAGGATTGGACTGATCAACTTCGCTAAAGGGGTGTACTTTGTGATCAGTTTTGGGACCACTAGTAAGGTTATACCATCGGGTGATGCTAGTTAATCGGTCTTATTCACTTGAACTGAGAATGTAATCCATTTTTTAAAGTCTGTTGCTATTTCCCTTATTACAGAGGACCGGTGACGTTTCGGGTCCCCTTAATAAGCTATTACAGTTGAGTTCAGAGGACACAATGTCGGCTGCCAGGGTAAAAGGCAGTTCACAGAGCATAATTATAGCTGCTGTTTAAAGAAGAAAGAATGGAACTGACTTTCTAATTAAGAAAATGTGATCAGCAGAAAGGAGATGATTATGGCAACATGTTTATTTTTCCATACTACAGCTCACTGTATGAAAGACAACATTTCTGAATGTTTCTACACAATCTGAGCCACATTTTCAAACTTATATCACTCATTTTTATTATCTTTTTTTACAAAAACTTCAAACTGCTTTTTGGTGCAAATTTCACAATACAGGTTCTTCTTTTACTCTTTTAGTCTGCAAAGAATATGAAAGCTTTACGCGTTTTGAAGGGAGGGTGATGGTATGTCGGTTTATAAGGGATACAGTATATTAGAACAATGTTGCAAGTCATCTCAGTAAACTGCTAATGTCGAAACAGATTCCAAAATTATTTTCATAGTTTTACCAAACCAATTGGCGATCTCCTTCAAGATGTACACCTGTTCCTTTAATCAATGATTGTGGTTCTTGGTAAACTGTGAGTGTCTTTCAGCGAATGAATGAGCAGCTCTATATATATCGGTGCATGTATTTCAAACCAATTACTCATTTTCATTATGGTATGGGCTGGGAATCTTATATTTGTTCTAAATTATACATGAATACAGGCATTCAGGTTGGTCATGATGAGCTACAGTTTGTCCTAAATGTATATGTACCCAAGCATTAATGTATTCTTAAGGAACTGTTTATGATTTACAAAGGGGATTTAAGATTGTCTGACATGCTGATAGGATTTAACTCTTAGTGCATGGGCATGTAACTAGTTTTCGTGTGTATTTGCCTAGAATCCTCCCCTATGCACTTCTCTTAGTTTGGTAAGAAACATTACCTCTAACATCATTATACGTAGCTCCCCAGTTTGTTGTATGATGGAAATTGATGACATTTACCACTTTGTTCTGTGCAGCCTTAAATTGGACAGGGATATGTTTTTTTGATGAGATTCGTGTGAAACAACATCATTCACTCCTATTTAGTACTAATCAATGTATGATGAGTCAACATAATTGTTAAAGTTAAATGTGCCTGGTTAACAGGCTGTTGGGTCACCATTTCCCATGTAGCATTGCTCACTGCTTTAGAAAAGCCTAATAAGGCATGAAAGGCTGTCTGGATCTTTGAAGGATTTGCTGTGGCCAGGAAGCCACAGCTCTTATTCGCCAAGGAGCCAGGCATTGTGCTCTATTAGGGGAGGGCTGTAAATTAAAATATATGTGGATCTAGATAAAGGCTATGTTAAAAAATATATTGGCTTTTTTTAGACATGCAATAATATCTTATCCATGATATTGTTATGCACCCTAAATTTCTATACCAGAATATCGAGGTAGACGAATGTCAAGGACAAAATATCGAGTTAAAAATATCGAAAGGTAAGTATAGATTATATGTCACAAGTTAATGATCTCACATGGGTGTGCATGCCATTGCTTCGCAGCTGCACGTTGCACAATGGAGATATGAGCTAGGATGAAAACAGACTGGGGTAAATTCTTGGAAATGTTTTGATAAATGTACCAACCTGCTGCCACAAGGGAGATTCACATGGTTGCTTGCACTCTGGAGCTGCACAGCCTTGAAAAACTGCAGTATCAGGATCAGATTTAATGACACACAATATTGCCGCGTGTCACAAGGTGATATGACTGCTGTCAGCAGTATCGCTGATAGATACATTCTGGTCATTCAGCCATCTGTATGTCAAACAAACCGTGTAGTGCACAAACATCGGGGTTAATCAGAAGACCTTATTCTGAAATCAGAAGGTAGATAAACTCACATAAACGATTAAAGCACCAGGCTTTATTGTGCATGGGAAGGACCTGACCGTATTCAATTTAAACGCAGAAAAAATTATTTGGGATGGAAGTATTTGGACGTATTCAAATCAGTTCAACCAGATGTCGGCTTTAATAAATAGATGTATTGACTATACTTTCTTTTGCATGTCATTAGGCTCAAGTGATATCCTAACTGTTGCGCAGACCAAGGTCACCTATTGTGTCAACTAAGATAACTTCGTTTTTGGCATTCCTGTGAAAAAGGTCACTGTACAGTTGGGGAAATGAATGCACATTCTGCCTGGCACCTGCCAAGACGGTTAATTTTGAATGCTTATACTGGTGGGCTTGGATATTCTTACAGGCTTTGAAGTCTGCAGTTTTACTGAACCTGTGGAAGTAAAAGGACCAATGAAAACAAGCTAATAATGAACTTAACATGTAACACCTGGGCCTAACTAAGGCTCAGTGAAGAAACAAAGACCTAGGAAATTAGAGGGTCTAGTTTGCCTATTGAGCCATGACTATGCCTGAGCCCGAAGCTCTGTGGCCGTGAGATTCGCAGTCCATGTGATGTGACGCATAACCTAATTAGGATCCCCATTTGGATTAAAACAACTTCACCTGGTGTCATTTCCTAATTGCAACTGTTCTTCCTACTGAAGGGACTTGATCCGATGCCCTTGGGTTGGCAGCGCGCCATGGAACTTTCACACCTTCTGTTCTTCATTTACGTTCAAGATGGCGGACACAAAATATTCCTGAAAGCTGTAACTTTCAAACCTAAATTATCGCAACAACGACCACTCGTACACCGGCCTAATGTTCGACAATTAAACTTGATGGGGGACTTAATATACTACATACAGCACACTTGCACCTCGTGGAGAATGGAAATACAGGACGCAGCAGGGGAAATACATGTGAGGAGTATCAGGGGAGAGAAAGGAAAACAAACATGTTCATAATCCATTCCTCTGTGAATAATTAGAGCAAAGGATTTCATTTCAACATGGAGAGCGATGTGTATCATAAGGAATTACTGGGCTGCGTTTCCTTAGGTAGATGTAACGTATGTCGAGTAAGGGCCTACGCATTATTATTTGGACGACAAACTGGGATGTTCTCTTAAGAAAAGAAAATTAGAACAACACAGAGAGCAATATAAAATTTAAACTATTGCCAAATATAATATAGGTACCAAATGTATGTATAAAGCACGTGTGAAAGAAACTTGTGGGAGCCGGTATCTGTTATAAAAGGGAATCAGGGACTTTGCTGTCATTAGTGACGCAATAGAGTGGCACCTGGCTTAGAGATGTGAGTGGCCCACTGTATCTCAATTTTATCTGTTTATTATCCTCAATCAGACAACAGAAGACCCATTTTTTTCCAGTGCTTGAGGGCCTGTGGCACCTTTTCTACGCCTCTGAAGGGAATAATACTTGGCAGGTAATTGTATTTTTGAAAGCAATTCACTTATGATGGCATCTTCCTAAGCATCATCATTTTCGAAAGTCCTTCATCCGTCGCGTGCCCCACTCCAGAAGGATGTCAAGTGTGACTTTATTCTACAACAACATTTAAGCTAATCACGACACCCGATGCAAGAATCCTAAAATCCTGCTGTCGTGTCCATTTACATACACAGCTCTTTATCTGGTTTGGAAATACCAACCTTTTTTAAGCAACATTAGAACATTGGAATATTGAGCGTTCCATTGAAGACAATGTATGGCTCCAGTCTTCTAATGGCCGGTAGAAGCCCGGAGCATCAACATTCCAATGTTTCTTCACAATATTTGCTGTGAACAAAGGCCTCATGGAGCCCGAGGGAATATCAACCCAGTTATCTAGGGGTGAACGAAGCAGTCACATTTGCCACCTACCACAGCCCTTCTGGAGTTGCACTGCATGTGGGCAGCTTGTAATACTGTCACGGGAAAATATATCTGTGCACGATCGCTGTAAACTTTTCTAAATAATTGGGACCATTTTAACAAAACTTTAGATATCATCCATCAATGAATTGCTGGATGTGAAGACACTAAAAATGACAAATTAGCTTATGCTCCAGTCAGTATACTTCTGACAACCCAAATTTACTCACACAAGTGCTGATTCACAAACTGTTCCCATGCCCCTAACTGAATGGCATACTTCACTTTTAGCAGCAAGTCAATGCCAATCTGCCTCGCTTACTCCATTATTCTCTGTCATAAGCATCCGACATATCCAGTCATGGGCACCCCAGTCTCAATAGTCAGGTCAAATTTAGTAAAAATTTGGAGAAAAAAGAAATAGCGTGAACTGAGAAAGTACTGCAGACATGTCAAACCCATTATTTCTTATAGAGCAAGCTAATCGTGGTGGGCGGCCCAAACAAAACTACAAACTAATCATACCTCCAACTGAAAATTTCTTAAGTGAGAAATTTCAGAACACCCAAGAAAGTTGTGTAATTTTATGAACTTAGACTGTCAAAGTCTCTACTGGAATCTCTCATTCTAACTCCAAGCCTCCTCTACTTTAAAGGCCTTTTTCAGAAGGTTTTTGAAAGTCCACATGATCAAGACATAAATGATTGATCTATGTCGTCCCCCAACCTCTTTAAATCATTAGATGGTCTGTGTGTGTTTTTATATTTGTCCTTCCACTATCCTCATAACTTTGACTTGTGCTCTAGCTTCTTGGAACATCAGCGGCCTGGGCAATAAGCTGAAGAGGGGGTAATGTGGGAAACCATGACTGCGACAATATACTGCTACACGCTGTAACTGCCGGTTCCTCCACCATGAGAGGTACAAACTGCTGGTACTTGCGGAGTTACCAGGGGGATTCTGGGGTTGGATTGTAGTCCACAAGTCCCTCCCGATGCAGGTCACCCATTCTTGTTACTCGCATTATGGTCCAATTTAGGAAGTAAAGAGCTTACGCTATCAAGAGGCAAGAGCCTATTTCAGAGCAAAACGAGGTAAACTATATGAGGTGGGCAATAAGGCAGGAACCTGTTTGCCTGGCTAGCTAAAAAGGAAGAGGGGCAAAGATGAATGCTAGCCATTCGGAACGAGACTGTGGAGATTGCAGAGACCCCGAATTATATTGCATCAGTGTTCGCTAAGCACCTGAGGGGGCTTTATAGGCAAGATATTGTTGTTCGGCCAAACCGGCCCTTAGAGCACTTCATTGGCTGCCAGTACTTGAAAGAGTGCATTTCAAGGCCCTCTGTCTAACCCACAAAATACTCTATGGTAAGGCCCCACCTATCCTCAAGGATCTCATCGTCCCCTATACTACCAACAGAACCCTCCGATCCACGAACCTCCATCTGACTTTGACGCCCACGATCAAGAGGGCTCGATCCGGAGGCCGTCGCTTCTCGTATAATGCTTCCAAATTGTGGGATTCACTTTCACTGGACATGCGTGCTCAACCCAATCTCCTTCCTTTCCGTAAACTTCTAAAGACCTGGCTGAACCTGTAACTTTCTCCCATCTGCTCTCGCTTGCTTCTATCATTAGCGCTGGGACGCTCAAGGGCAGCCATGCGCTTTAGAAATCTTTAAACATAAACATAAACAAACATAAACATTGGTGTTGGGGGGACAGAGCGGGATTCATTTGTCACCAACGTTCCAGCCCCCCAACTTGCACCAGAGATGAGTCTGGCTTTAGAACACGAGATTACAGAGATGGAAATAGCAGAAGTACTGATGCAGATGAAACAAGGCAGATCGCCAGGCCCGAATTGTCTACCACTCAAAAAGTTTTGAAGTATGTCAAATCAAAGGTGGTGTGCCTACTCGTTGCACTGTTCTATATGGCTAGAAGGGACGGCCGGCTCCAGGAAAATCTGCTTCGGGCGACCAAGGTGATGATCTACAAGAAGGCTAAGACATTAGAGGAATGTACCTCATTCAGACCAATCTCGTTCCACAATGTGGAAAAGAAGGTCTTATCAAAAGTTCTTGCCAACCTTGTACTGCAAACTGTGGACACTCTTGTGGTCTCAATCAAAAGGGCTTTATGCTATATAGGGCAACGAGGCACAAACTACGGAGGCTGGCTGGTTTCCTAGCAAGCAGAGAAAAGATAGAGGAGCCAGCAATCCTGTTACCGTTGGATGCTGAACAGGCGTATGACGCCTTGGAGTGGCCTTACTTTTTTTTTTTTTTTAAAACCTTTATTTGCATCAACAGGATATACAAATGTGGGCCTACAACCAATGTGGCCGGCCCCAAGACAAAAAGTGATCAAAAATTAAAGTGAGCAATACAAGACCAGTCGTTAGGAAGGCAGACACACGTCTAGCGTGTCTAGGGAAAGGACAGGAGACATCAACGGCCCAATAACAGGAAAAAGAAGGTCCATTTTATAATAAGGGAAGAGCGCGCATGACAGGTTCGCTAACAGTGTGGAAAAAGCCGATACTCAGGGCCACACCCTCGCTAAGATGCGAAACAAAAAGGGGGGGGGGATGGGAGGACATGGGTCAATTGCAATACAAGGCAAGTGTGATACATACAGCGAGCGTATCTTTAGTACCAGCGTCACATATCCCCCACCCAATGACACACTAACAAACGCAAGGGAATCGGACAAACATCATTAACTGAGCCAACCCGCCATACAAACCCGAAGAAAAGAGGGGGGAAAAGGAAAAAGGGGGGGGGAGGAAGGGGGGGGAATAAAGGGGGGGGGGAAAGCGGGGGGAGGAACGAAGAAGGACAAAATGGGGAAAAGGGGGGAAAATATGGGAACAAGGAAAAAAAGGATAAAAAGACAACAACGCATAAGAAGGGCGCCACCTCGGGCCAAGCGTCCCGCGGCAGATAACACAGAAAAAGTGGCATACTGGCGACAAGAGGGGAACAAAAGTCGCAACGAAAATCGTCAAAACGAACCAAAGCGGCATGGCGACTGACCCCAGACTACTCATGCCACAGAAAGGGAGGACAGAAGCGGCACCTCTAAAAAGGGATAGAAAAGGGCCATAGAACCGAAAAATAACATCTGAAAGACCCCGCCCACCCATCTCACCCCGCACCCCTGCAGAAGGCTACGGCCTACCCTCCAAACAGCGTGCCTGTCGCCCTAATCCAGAACCCGAAATATAGTGAATAAGAAAGAAATATGAAGAGACAAAAAAGGGGGGGGGGGGGAAAGTAATATAAAGCAAAAAAATTAAAGTTAAAGTGAGAGGGAGGAGCCAGAGGATACGAACAAATACACTCGGCTGCGACCCTCCCCCGACCAATAAAGGTATAACTGTCAGAACAATACAACACCATCATATACATCAATTACCCACATGAGGGGGGGGAGGAGAGGAGGGGGAAAAAAAAGGTTTTAGCATCTCACAATATCAAAAAGCAAGCGACAGTGCTACGGAAGGTAATCCACCAGTTCTTTCAATGCTGTGCACCTCACCCCAAGCCTTTCCTAACCACGAAACCAACCCAATAAAGGAGAATATGGAGTGGGCCATCCAATACAGAGTGATCGTAATGCTGACGAGCATCACGGCAATGTCGTAGGCAGGGGAGAGCTATCAAACCAATGGAATAAAGAATGTCAATGAAACAAGCCAACTGTAGCAGCAACAGCAGTGCAAACAATAATGAACCGGAGTTTAGTCTCGTAGTTCGAAGATGCAAAAGTCCCCCTCCAGGATAGAGGCGCGAACTCATCAATGCGGGAGCAAACAGCAGTCTACCAATGTTCCCAGTCACCCAGGAAGAAGCAGGTCTCCGCGCCACTTTCAATTCTGCGAGTTCCGGGCGTTGAAATATAGGATTTACAAGAACCACCGGTCCATCAAGCAGCCAAAGAGCAGCGGTATCAACTCTGGGAGCAGCCGGAGGGGGCATAGCAATGGAGGCATCAGGACGGGAAGGGAGTCCGAACGAACGCCGATCCAAAATGGCGGCTGGCTGCAATGAGTCGGCAGAAGCACCGGGGGCCAATACAACGTAGAAGGACATCAAGGCATCTAGGACATCGCCGATCGTGGGCTCACGAGCACACGTCCAGGCCCCCGTGCAGTCCGGACAGCAACGTTCGTCGATGCAAGGCGAAAAAACCCCCACGAAGTCGGCATCCATTTTGTGAGTTTCGCCGCTCCGCACTCCACTGCGGCCCTCGAAACAGTTCACAAATGTAGGGCTTTACAGATATCCGGAAGGATCCCAACAGTGGCTTCTCTGGCACAGAAAGGGTAGACACCCGATGAGGGGGGGGCGCCCGCCAAACAGCGGCGGGCCCCACGAGCGGGAGCCGGGCGCGGGGGTCCAAGGCCGCCGGACAGGACAAAGGCGAAGGGACCCCCTCACGCAGTCAGTCCCCAACACTTCTCGCCCCCCTCCAGCTGCGCAGGTCACAGAGCGGGGCCGGTTCAGGATCTCCAGGATATACGCACAACGGCTTCCCCCGGTGGCTCACTCTCTCGACCGGGGCCAGCAATCTCAGCAGTGCCGGTCGGATCCCACAAGCGAGGTCCCGGTCTCGAGCTCCCGGAGGCCTCAATCTCCTCGAGGGCAGAACTTCGGACCCACAGCACGCAGGAGCGTCCGGATAAGACGGTGAGTAGGAGTAAATAATAACAATCCAGTTTCCGTAGTGAAGTATCGTCTCAGTACAGGATAAGAGGCAGGATATACGGGGTAGGCCGGAGGGCCGACGGAGCCGAGCTAAAAGGCGACCATTACGCTCGCGAGCTAGGCTCCTCCTCCCTCGGAGTGGCCTTACTTGATGGCAATACTAGACAATATGGGGTTCAGCCTGACATTTTTGTCATGGGTAAAATTGTTGTACACCGACCCAGTAACAATAGTCAAGGTGAACGGGGCATTCTCAGGCGAGTTTAAGTTGGGTAGGGGCATGCAACAGGGTTTCCCATTATCCCTCTTACTTTTGGCCCTAGAAATTGAACCCCTTGCAGCATGGGCGATTAGAGGTTCATTGTTGAGGGACTTAAGGTGGGACCCAGGGTGGGAAGACAATGTGTCTCTTTATGCGGATGATGTCCTGCATTACTTGGTGGACCCAGGCTGCTCTAACCCCAGAGCACTGGAGATTTTGGATATATTCAGGTCCTACTCGGAACTGTGCATTAATTGGCATTAATCATTGGCATTCCTGGTGTCCAACCAGGCTTGTAGGAGGGCACAGGGATATCCATTCAAATGGGAGCCAGGGAGTTTGAAGCACTTGAGAACATTTGTAACAAGAGACCCTGACATATTCTTGAGGGAAAACCTGGCCAGATTCCTAGAGGCATATCACGTGGACACAGTGCATTGGAAAAGTATTCCTGCTCTCCCTGATGGGCAGGTCAGACCCCTATAGAATATTCAAACTCCCGAAATGTATTTATGTGTTGCAAAACACTCCATTCCAGATTCCAGAGAGTTTATTTAGCTCTGTAGATGAGATGACAGTGGTGATAGTGTGGCAGGGAGGGGCGCTGAGATATCTATGACCACTCTGACCCAGAAGCCTTTAGAGGGCAAAATTGCCCTCCCGGACCTTAAGCTCTACTTTTGGGCAACACAACAACAAGTGATAAATGACTGGGCCTTCTCACTGCAGCAAGAGCCCTCCTTACTGGCAGACAGGCGAGCGATGGACCCAGAGTGCTATATCAGATGTCTCTATGAGCAGAGGAGGCTAAAGCCGCTGCCCACACCGACTGTAGTAGTGATTGCTACATGGCCCCAGGCAACCCGCAAGATGGATTGGATGGGCAAGTTGATTTTGGAAACCCCCTTATTGTAGTCAGACATATTGAGAGGGCTGCGGAAGACACAGGACCACACAAATCGGACCTGATGGGCATCTCCAGGGTGAGGGAAGTGTGGCGGGTTGGCCGGATGGTGCCATTCACTGAGATGTAAGAGCAGTACGAACTAACAGGGGATCAGTATCTCCGGTACTATCAGCGAACACATTTGCTACAGAGAAATGTGGACCTCTTGAATGAAGTGCTAGATGAGTCACCACTGGAGTACAGGGTGCTGGGATCCCCATAGACTCAAAATGTCATGAAAAAAATTCACTCTACACTTCTGCAAAATAGGCTCCACCCGCTGGATAGCCTTAGAAACAAATGGGAAAAAGACCTAGGTAGACAGCAGGACGATGACTGGGGTGCGGTGTGCCGTTACCCACAGAAGGTGGCTATGCGGGCAGTGTTCAAACTCATCCAGCTAAAGCTTCTCCATAGGGCGTACATCACGAGGACTCTACTGTACTGTATGGGAAGGTCTGACAGTGATCTCTGCCATAAAGGCTACCAGCAAAGGGGTACCCTGATCCACATACTCTGGGGTACCTCAAGATACAGGACTTTTGGGGGGAAAGTGGGCTGCCGGATGTCAGAGGTCGTGAACTTTGCAATAGAACATACGCCACAGCTGGTGGCCCTGGGGATCTGGGGGAAAAAACACTGGACCTAAGCGCACTGGTATTCTGTAGCATCACTCTCTCTGATGGGGTCCCGGAGAGGTGTGATCGGATACCGGGGGTATGATCGGATTCCATCTCTGAGGGCTTGGGAAACAAACTTGGACCAGTGCATAAGTGTGAAAAAATTGGTGTATGAGGCACAGGGATGCCCATAAAAGAATGTATGGGGCGTTTGGGGGCCGCAGAGTACATTGACCCCTGATTACGAAAGAAGGGCTTGAGGAACACCTGGCAGGAGCTTGCCCTGTTGGACGCAAGAAATGTACAATTGTGTACAAAGGAGAGGAAAACTTGTGAGCTGCCAATGCAAGGAAGTTACAAATATTGGCACAGTGATATTGTTTGACTTGTACCGCTATCTCTCGGACACCTGGTTACAGGTGATAGATGTTTTGGTGCTATTTTTGTACTGGAAATTTCCATAAATAAAGTTTATATCTAAAAAAAAGAATCCTAGAGTCTATTTTCCGCCAGTGTGTAAATTCTGACTGTGTGTCCAGGAGTCTTTATGTGTATGACAAAAGCCATATACATAAATTATGTTCTATTAGTGTGGTCTTGTAGGGCTTTTCGGATGCCCGGGATTGATGCTAAACACATATTTGATTGTTTTATTTCAGACTATGGTCAGAGGTCTCATATGATGGTATGTTTTTGCTACTGTGTAGGATAACTTGCAAGATGAGCGGGTGAGCACTAGAATTATATGCAAAATAATGATAGTTGTCATAACTTTTTTTTAGGTGTAACCAGGGGCGTAGCTTGGTCAGTAAGATTGGGGCCAGGGTGAACCTCAGATTGTCCAACAGCCACGCTGGCGTAGCATAGTAAAATACATTATTTGAGAAGCAGAGCAGGAATGGCTGAAGGGGCAGTGGGAAGGGACACCAGTGCGGATTGTTAGGATTGCTTAAAAGACAATAATGGCTCGATTGCGATGTTGGGCGGACCTGACTCTGCCTGACACCGTCGCCATCTTGGGACCAACTGACCTCCGGTCGGCGGTCCCGACACCACTATTACAATGCAACCACACATGGTGCTGTTGCATTTTCCTGTTTCTCTCATTTCTCTATAGGAGCTTGTGTTCCGGCCGTACCCCGCCCGTAACACCAGTTCCCATAGAGAAATGAGAGGTTGTGTTAATCCCTGCACCCATGGCAGGCACCTCAAGGTGCCTGCCACGGGCTGCAGGGATTAACAGTTGGGCACCATAAGTGCCCCCTCGGCCCCCAACTGGAGGCCGCAAGGAGAAGGTGGCCCAGGTAGGGGCCCCCAAACCGACTTTCTGACAGGCTTTACATGCCAGAAAGCCCGGCATGGGAAGCCTGTGGGAAACCAAGCATCGTAATACTGAAGGCGGAAATGCCTTCCTATGGGATTACGGGACGTTCTGCCTCCTGTAGCCAGTCGGAAGCCAGATGGATTGACCAGCTGGTTTCAATTCTGACCGGCTGTATTGTAATCAGTCGGTCAGAATTGAAACCAACGATCTCGACCTAAGGTCGGAGGCTTTCCAACTGAGATAGTAATAGGCCCCTAGGTTATAAAATAACCAACAGTTTTAAGAACTTCAAAACAGAGAGGAAAGTGTGTGTGTGCTTTTGTCTGTGTGTACATGAAAAAATCCTAGCTGAAATCTAACAGCCACCTCACCATTATGGATTGAAAGCACCTGTACCCAACTAATTACTAGCTAATGGATTTATTGGGGAACACCCCAAACACCCCCCCGAAGCTACGCCCCTAGGTGTAAGATTGGAAAATGAATGTTAAAGCAGGAGATTAGCTACTGGTGAGTGTAATAGGTTTTTTGGGAGGTAAGTGAGGTGGATGGAAGAGGCACAGTGGGGCCAGCTGTCTCTTCCCTGTCTCCAACCCCAGTTTTGTGCTCAACAAGCAGGCACCTTGCACTGTCACCTCAATTAGCCTCTTGCTCTCTGGTACACCTACTCACTACTATCTCCTGCCCCATGCTTTTTCCCCTACGGCAGGCAGAAGTATCGCCTCCAAAAAGTCTTAGCATGCTCTCTTTTTCTGCAAGCATATGGCTTCTGTATCTCCAATCACGGGCTTTGTGTTCATCCCAGTGATTGAGACTGTGGTAAATAACGACCCTTCAGCAAACTAGTTTAAGCAGCTTGCAGCATGCAAATAGAGCTGTTGTAGTGGCACTTCCCTTCCTGAGCACCAAGTGAACAACTCATGTTGGGAGAATGCATGTGCTGGAGCCTTACGGTAGCAAGGGAACAGTAGTAGCTGAAGCATATGGTGAAGATGAAAGAAGGTCGGCAGTAATCACCAGCTGGTATCTAAGACCACACAGCAGCACCCAGCAGCAGTCAGCTCATCAGTAGAAGGTTCACTGCAAGCATGCGTGCATCTGTGGTTTCTTCTGCTTTACCAACAGCAACCACCCATTTGGTCGCCTCAAGAATTCACAACTCTTAATGTCACTTAACGCCTCAATGGCCTTTGACAGTAATGAATGGCCATACTTGTTTATGGTCCTTCAGCGGCTGGGCTTTGGCCCTTCCTTTTGCAGCCGGGTCACTCTCCTATACGAGGGGCCTATGGCGCGAGTGAGGGTGAATGGTGCCCCGTCTCGATTCTTTCAGCTTCGGAGGGGCACGGGTCAGGAGGGATCCTGAGGTTTGGGGGTTGCGGGTGCCAGAAGATTGGGAAGAGCGTATTTCTTTATATGCTGATGACATAGTACTATATCTGTCATGGCAGTATTACTCCATAGCACGGGTCCTTCATATTTTTGATATTTTTGAGTTGTTTAGTAGCTATTCGGGATACAATATCAACTGGTCAAAAGTCAGTAATCTTTCCTCTCTCTGGACCCCCCCCAAGGTTCCGCGGTGTTGCGCAGCCCCGGTGGTGGTGGATGGTTTTAACTACTTGGGGATATACATCACCAGAGACCAGAAAGAATTCCTGGCGAGAAATCTGGGGCCTCAAATGAGTAGTCAAGCTGCTGATGTTAGCCACTGGCGCTCGCTTCCGTTCTCACTTATGGGACGGACGGCTCTATACAAGTTGTTAATGCTACCGTGGCTTCCATATATACTGCAGAACACTCCCTTCCAGATACCACAGATGATTTTTAAGCATATAGCACAGGAGGTGTGGTCTTTGCTGTGGGTGGGAGGGTTGCCGAGAAGTGCCCTACAGAAGCTACATAGGGGTGTCTTTGATGGAGGGATTGCAGTTCCGGATGTCAGGCTTTACTATTGGGCCTCCCAACTGCAGTGGATTAATGACTGGGTCTATGTGGGGATGGAAGACCCAGCCTAGAGAGTGGATAGGGCATCGATGTCGCAGGGTAATTGTGAATCCCTCTTGTATTCTCGGCGGATGTGCCAGGACTGGCCGGAACATACTAAGGTGGTGGTTCAATGTTGGAAAGATGCCAACAAATGCCTGGGCAGGGCTGGGCGGCTGACTGGCAGAACCCCGGTTTGGGCAGGGGATCCTCTTAGGGAAGTGGCCACGCTGTCGGGATTTAGGGGCTGGTGCCTGATTGGCATTGAGTACCTGAACGACGTATGGAAGGGAGACTCACCTTGTTCGTTTGACTATTTGCAGAAAGAATACGATATGCATGACTCGCAGTGATACACGCATCTGTGGCTTTTACATGCTCTGCGTACTCACATACAACAGGGGGTTTCTATTCCAGACTATTCCCCGCTTGAAGACCAGCTACTGCTGGGTCTCATACAGGGGAAACCCACCTCCACGATATACCGCAAATTGATCAACAACTTCCCAGGTCCCTTGGTCTCCCTTAGGGCGGCATGGACCGACGACCTAGGAGTTCTTGAAGATGAGGACTGGAAGGAGGCGCTCCAGAGCCCTAGGGAAGTGGCTATGCGCATCAGATTCAGATTAGTGCAGCTTAAGATCCTGCATTGCGTCTACTATCCTCGCACTCACATACATTCCTGGGGTCGTGCCATGTCTGTGCAGTGTGTTAGGGGGTGCAGAGAGGAAGGTACCTTCATACACATACTATGGGAATGTCTCGAGGTTTCCCTATCCTGGCGGAGGGTTACGGAAGTCATGTCGGAAGTGGGGGGTGAGCCTATCCCACTAGACCCACAATGTCTTCTACTCATGATTAGAGGCGAGGCAGACTGGTCCAGATATGTGGGTATATGGTTGGCATTGTCAGTGGGGGTGGCAAAGCACAACATTGCCAGAAATTGGGGGGCGCAGGCACCCCCCTTGATTGAGGAATGGAAACGTGACCTTGATTGGTGCCAGACATCGGAGGAAACAGTGTATAGGGGGTATGCCAAGAAATGGGAACAGGTGTGGATGCCGTGGAGGAGATTCAGAGAGCTGGGGGACAGACCAATATTTGGTGTGGAATAACAAAGGGGCCTGCTCCACCCAAGATTGTGTCGACTGTGATTTCCTGTACATGGCAACTAATGTCCTCATGGTATTGTCTGGATGATGCGGCCTCTCGAGTCTTTGTTAATAAAAAGATATTTTTTTAAAACACATCTCTTACTCTACATAGTGCAATATCCCCCCAATCCCAAACGACTGGTCTCACCTTTAGTCACAATATACATATATAACAAATTAAATATTGTATTATAAGTAATGTACTCTTTGTATGCACTGTCATTGCTAACTCAACAAAGATCCATATTTCACTGTTGACTTTGAATATTCCCACGCAAGGCATTTATATAAAAGTAGAAGTCAGATGTATAGACTTTGTCAACGCTTGCTCATCTTCTGTAGTGGGATGTACAATTCAAGTTCCAACGTACAGCCAAGGCAGTACTACACTGGTTCAATGAATGATAATTGGATATATTGTTTTTAAGACTGATTGATTTTGTTCACAATTGAAATAGAGACATATATCACACCATGCACAATTCCGCAGTTACAGATGCCAATATAACCCGTATTGTATTTTTGATTTTAAAAAAAAGTTTCCTCTTTTTGTCTTGGAAAAACAGACACCATATGCATGTGCAATGTAGACATGCACTCCACGGCATATTTCCTTATGACAATGCCACACCCTTGTTTGCTTAGTAAACAGGCCTGGGCACCAGTGTGGCTTCAGATGTGCTGCACTTTGAAATATTCACCTGCATCTTTTTTACCCCTATAGGGACTTGGATATCAAGCTGCATTGGTCAAAAGGGATTCTTCAGCTCATAACTTGGATCAAAAGGAAGAAATCAGGCAGTGAGTATGGAGTGACTGCCATTGGCCAGTGGGCATGGATGGCTGGTTTGGGATGAAACATAAGTGTGGGAAAACGTTTAGTATTTATTTTTCGGCTCTAAATGTATGCTGCTATTTGTAGTACAGTGTTATTGTAATAACTGATAGGTTATGTTATGCTGCTGCTTTACTTAACCCTTATTAGTCAACAGTATTATGTAGTTTGATAGTTTTGGTAAAATGATGAGGTACTAAGATCTTGTAAGCAATCTGCCTTTTTTGGTCCATGTTGCCTTATGAGAAATTCCATAAATTACTTTTCTTTATATTTTTTGCCTATGAATGTTCGTATTTCTGTAGCATAAAGCTGACTTGCTGCACTTTGATATGGCTTAAGAGATTTTACGTCTAATAATATGTTTCATAAGGGTTTATGTCATATTTGCATTGTAGTGCTCTAGAAAAGCCAGCATGGCTATTGGTGAATGTAATGGTACTCTATTTATTGACCATCAAATGTTGAAATGTTTAGTTGGCCGAACCGGGATGCAAGTGTCACAAATCTGCAAGTCACACCACACATCAGAAATAAGCACTTAACTTACTGAGACATCTTGTCGGTGAAATACACTTCTGATATGAGTGAGCTTGCTTGACATACTATTTGTACAAATAACAATATTTATTACGTTCATGTCTTTATTTTTTAAATATTCATATATTTAATTAAAAGGGGCAATATTTTGAGTAAAAACGTTTACTGGGTAGCAATTCAGAATAAGACAGTGATGTTAAGCTGGTTAATGTAAATCCAACAGAGACGCAATTGTGGTTGAGAGCAATTTCGCCAGTTGAGTAGATACCCTTAGCAAAAACAAAGACACTAGAGTGACAATACAATGACTAATGGAACATACATATGAAAAATATACATATGTATGTTAATGTGGAGAGCCTAACTTTACCTTTTATAGTAATGGCCCATACAGGTGTGAAATATATTTATTTACTGTAATACCGGGATAGGGCAATGGTTACGTCTGCCCTTCATTTGCATTAGATAACATTTCAGTGCTATTTTGAACTTTTAGGTCTTATTATATTTATTATTATTGTTATTATTATTATTATTATTATTATTAGGTGACATTTATAGAGCGCGCTGACACCATGAGTTTCCTGGCGCTATAGAAGGTGTTCCAGGCGTGCAATGGGTGTGTGTCTTTTTGCAGCCCTGGGACATTTTGTTCTAACATAAGATGCTTGTGCCATCCTTATATAATAAAGATGGTACCAGCAGTAAATGTGTGAGATCTCAATTGGGCATTCCTTCCTTCCCTGGGGTCAGAGAAGGCGGAGCAGTAAGGAGGCATAGTGACTGTGCACCACTCGGATGGGGCACACGGTCAATGCGCTCCCACCCAAGGGTAAACCTTGGAAAGGGGTTAAAGGGTCCACTGTGTCTAACTGTATCCATTTGCAGGGGAACCTTGGTCCTCTTGTCAAATACAGGTCGAATTGATTTCTTCACATTGAAAAGCAGACCAGCGGCCCAGGAGAGAGGATTGCCCAAATGCATGATGGTAGGTAGTTTCAGAGCACAAGTCCTAGAAGGACAAAGGGACGGAAATTGGAAGCAACGCAATCGACAAAAGAAGACCTTGCAGTAGACAGTAGGTTTTGGTTGTTAGATGTCAGGTTCTGGGTGGGTGAGTTGCTGGATGGGATATTAAAGAGATAGTTGGGGGTTGTACCATTTATTGCTTGGAATACAAGTGCCAGTATCTTGTTATGGGATAAAGACGTGGGGGAACCCAATATACCCTTGGAGACTTGCGCAGTCAAGTTAATGATAAGTAAGAGGTGCCAGCAAGGGATTTTGTTTCAAGATTCTTACTCCAGTGTGCTATAGACAAAATTACTTTATGGTTCAATCTACATTTATCCTGAACTTTTGAATAATTAGAGCATATGTCAAATGAAAAATATTAATATTCAACAAAATGAGAAGATGATATCAGAAAAACACGTGAATATCTTTTTTCAAAAATACAAGATTTTTATATAGGTAAAATTCAAGGGAGTACAAATCAAAAGAAGAGCAAAACACCATGAAAGAGGAATGTACAAATCGACCTGCAATTCATGAATGTATACATCTATTCCAAAAATAATTAAAGCAACATGTCTAAAGATACAGAGTACAGTTACTGAGGTACAATCAATATATAGGAAATAGATGAGGGAGTCGACGTTTCGGTCTGTCGTTGTGTTTGTCTGTCAGACCATCTTCAGGACATTCAATCAGTTTGCATATATCAAAGACCCCTTGTCACGGCCCGGTAAAGAGATGGGACCCCAGATAAGTCTTGGTATGGAGACGTTTTCACCAAGAAACTTCACTGTTGTAAAGACCACTCTGGTGTTAAATCACTTGGTGTATTAATTAATATGAAGCATCATTCGATACGCAGTTTGCAACTATGTTTATAAATTAGGAAACCTCACTCCGAGTGTAAGGCTTAAAAAAGATTGTGTTGGTCAATTTGATCCATATGTAACTGTAGTGTAGTTCCTATCATCCCAATAGGCTCTGCGCATTGGAATAATACCTTCAATAGTAAAGGCCTAGACCAGACGTTAACTAGGTCTACTACTGTCGATATTAGACTTAAAGTTTTGGGTTTGCCAGCTTAGCTCAGAGTTCACTAGAAACTTTCTCGAATGTTCAGGAAAGAATTAACTCCCCTGATTAGACAAGAAGGGATTTAGTTTCTGACAACCATAGAACATGACAACTTTGCTCTCCCCTAATCAAGAGTATATCTCGAGAGTCGTGTGAACAAAAGGCAATTTATTTTACTCAGTCAGTACGTGCATTCTTAGTCTCATCAGATTGTAGAGATTAGGAAGAGACGGGCGTGTTCAATAAAAAGGTGTTATTTATTGATCAGTCTCTTTTCTCATACAAGAGAAATGGATCGATATTATTGCAATACTTATAGTTAAGTAAAGTGCATACATTAAAAGCAATAGTATAAAATAATACTGTAAAAACATTGATATGGTTTCTAAGCCATAAGATGTTTTAAAATGAATAAAATATATTACATACACATATACATTTGACTAAACGTACTCAACTGGTGTTTCTAAGTACGCCTACCCCGTGTACCTGACCTAAGCCTAATACGTGGGCGGGAATAGAAAGTTACAGTTTAAGTTAAGTTTGTTTTTGCCAAGTGGATAACTAAAGAATTCTCTGTGAGGGGTTATTCAGTTCTGTACCTGGAAGTTAGAATGAATGAGGGATGGTATCTCTCTCTCTGCTCTCGATATTCCAGGCTGCCTGCGAGGGCTACCCAGAAACGCCGGTGCTGGATTTCTCGGCAGGAGAAAGCAGCGTGTCTCTCAGCGCGTCAGGAAGGCGGGGCTGCGCCAGCGGGGTCTGCTCTGCTCTTCGCTTCGGCAAGTATGGCTGCTCCGTCTCGTCACCACCGCGTGTGTTTGCATAGGGCAATATCGGTAATATTTATACCTTTAAGGTGCCGAGATTGACGTAAGGATGGACATAGATACGTCAATAAGGATGTCATACGACTTGCTCGTTAGCACATTCTTTTGCTGAAGTTCTCGGTGAAATCAAAACAATGGCCGCAGGGTTTTGCCCAGGTTGTCATAGGTTTGATTTGTTATGAGAACTCCGTATGCCTTATCAGGGGCTGGAGGAATATCGCTTGTCTAATTAGATCGCAAGCGTTATGACCTAATCAGATAACACGTTCCTGTGCCGTAGTGTGACTGCGTCAGATAACGGTATCTGCATCATGGGGGTTTTCTGCCTCATGGGCTGGCTGCTAGTTAACTTGTTAGTTTGTTTAACCAGAATAGGGTCAGGAATAGGGGGATCGATTCAGAACCTATCGGAATACATCACACCCACTCCACGCTAACTATGGACATATTTACTAATCTATGCATAGTATAACATAGTACAACATACTATAGAGAAGTGTGTATACCTTACCACCCCAAAATACATAAATGCATTTTAAAATTTTCAAATATACTGAAAAATTGCAGACATATGTATTGTATGCACTTAAGCTGTAGAATAATGCCAAAGTAATCACACATTTGTATACATTATTGCTATTTGGTATATGAGAATTTACACATGAAATGGCTCTTAATACAGAAAAAAAAGTTCGAGACCATTCCATCACAGAATAAAATATTTATGAACATACCAGCGGGCAGCTAATGTCTATAAGCTATCTAAAATTTAGAAACCTTAGTTCTCTAAGAATAGTTCTTACTTTAAGCAGAAGATAGTGTCCCGAAAAATATGCAAAAATATTTTGGGGCTGTTGAAAAAATTGCTGTCCGTGAACTGGAGGGAAAATTGTTCATGTGACTTTATTTTTAAAGTTGAAGGCCGAATTCAGGGAACGCCGTGTGCGAGCTTGCTCAAAAGTCTCTATTTCTGCTCTGGTGAGAACATCATATCATTTAGGCTTTCGAAAAAGCTGTCAACAGCTTCCTGGGAGAGTTCCACTAACTCGGAAATAGGTGTAATCATGCATTCGTGCGCATGGTTGTCTCCATTGACATTCTGATTTGCATTGCTGACAGAAGGTCGTACCTGTTCGATGCTGCTTTCATATTGAACTTCACTACCCATCAATCGTAGTGGTGAAGCTTCCACGAATGCCGTCATCAGGATTGGTAGCCTTTGAGGGCAGCACAAAGCGTGAACCTTGATCGGGCTCAACAATGTTTCTGCATCCATTGGCGCATCCGATTGTAGCGTCAGACAGGTGTCTAACACGCATTCTTCTCCGCATAGCAGACACCTTAGTACAGGTAAAACACATCGTTGCCACATTGGTCGAAATGATAGAAACCAAGTCATGTTCAGGTCTCTAAGCCGGGAGAGTCCCAGGATTTTTGATATCCGGTCCCGGTATCCAATGGCTAGGATTGTTTCTTCCCTTGTCGCAAGAGTTTTGTCTGTGACATGGGTTGCCATAACGAAAAATAAGGACTAAGAATAGGATTCCTGAAATTAGTCCCAAGATTAGGGGAAGTCCGCCAAAAATCGAATGGACGAAATCTGGAAAAATACCCAGTATGGCTTTGAAGGGTGTTAATGCCATCGAAAATACTGTCTTAAATACCTTTGAGACCCCATTGGTATCAGAAATATTTAAGATTTCATTAAGGATTTCCGCGAAATGTATGGGGGAATTAGTTGATAACAATGAATGTATCTCTGCAGTCGTCCTTGCGACTTGGAGATCATATGTTTCTTTTGATGACGAGAGCCTGGTAGGCGTCTGAAGAAGCACTGTTTTCATTCTGCTTAAAGTATCTATTCGAATAGAAGTAATTTTCAAATTGGGCCATGCCCTTGCCTCCCTGTCTGGAAAGGAGCTGGGGAACAATGAGCGTCCACAGCACTTGACCTTCGCAGTCGTAGTTACGAGATAAGGAGTCCCGGGCATAAGACTACAACATCTGCGGTCTACAATTAGAATGTAACTCCCATTATAGAGTCTTTGAAAGAATGGTTCTATCTCAGTTGCAGGTGCGCCTTGCTGGTGACATGAAAGGTTGTATGAATTCCCTTCACAGGCTCCATGCAAACTAATTCCGTTACACAGAAGTGTGCCGCTTAGTGACATCGCACAATTATTGCCACTAAGAAACACTTTCTGTCCTTTATTACTGACACATGCATGTGAATAGGGCAGGTTCCATGTTGTTTTAATGTACCCCTTTCCCAATTTCTCGTACATGCCAGCCTGTATATATTTTTGGCAGTATTGAAACCTGAAGGTTGAGATTGGAATATTTATTATCCCATGTATTATCCATTCACTGACAGGTCGTTCTGACATTGTCACTGGTAATCTTTCGAGTTTTTCAATGCTCAAGATTGTATAATCAGCACCCTTTTGTGCCATACTGATTTGTCTATCAGTAAGGTTAAAGATTTGGAATAGTGACGTTGTGTTGATTAAACGCCAAGGCACATAGCCTGAACGCAGATTTTGTAACGTCCAGCCAAGCTGTACAATAGAACGCAATTGAGACTGACCGTGTTGTAGCAACAGTAAGTCCTGCGATAATATGTCGATTGCTGAAGACACAATGCTGTTCAAAGAAAAAATTCTGGAGGACAGAGTCATTAACCCATTGTCCACTACAGAAAGTGATTTTTCCAAATTAATACGGTCAATTTCCCGTATTCTCTCTGCTGTTTCAATTTGAGTAACCTTCCAGGCCTCATTGTATGCTGCATATACAGAGGCTGCTATGAAACGCTTTTGACGCTGTTTGCGTGGTCCCATTATGAAATCACGCAAGTCAGCACCATCAGTAAGTAAAGTTAGGTGTTGCTTAATTTCTGGCAGTGTGGAAGTTTGTAGCCATTGAAGGCATAATTTGCCCACACTGTAGGTGGTTATTATTCCTGGGTGATGTCTTTGGGAATATCTAGGGTCTGGCCTGGTCATTTTGAACCCCTATGTTTTGTTCAGGAATCTGTCTTGACAGTTATTAGTATCTGTGGGCCAGATCAACCACTGTTTCCAATCAGGATGTGTTCTGTTTTGGTTTAATACATAGTTTACGTCTATCTCTTCATCTGTAGAGCTATTGCTGAACATTGTTGGCTTAGGAATAGACGGTTTATTTAAGTCTTTGATTTTGGCTAGGCCAAGACAGGTGGTTTGTTGAACAGTGTCATTTAAAAATATAATTTGTTCTGGGATCATGCAGGCTCTAAACAAAGATTCTATACCCTGCACTTGCCATTCTTTTGTACCTCAAACACTTTTCAATTCAACATTTTTGTCCCAATAATCAAAACCAAAAGTATTCATTTGTTCAAAAAATGAGTCTGAATATATCAATTTTGTGTTGGTTATCATGGTCTTTGTCCCTGTCTTGTTTGACAATTTAAAATAAAATGTTTCAGCATTACTTATGTTAAAACCTGAAAAGTATGAATATTTGTCATAAACGGTTCTTGAGCTTCCTGTTGGAGGTGTTGCACAATGTTCCCATTGATTATAATTTAAAACATTTCTTGGTTGTGCAGATTTATGTAGAAAATGGTTACCATAGTGGTTATAGCAATACATACTATCATAATTTGTAGAACCCTGCAAATAATCATGTTTGGTAAATTTAGCAGACATTACTAAGTCAGACATCATATTATTAATGCTTTCGAAGTCCCAATCATCAACAAATGAGTTTGGTTTTACAAAGTCACTCAATGAGATCTTAATTTGGTGTGGATATTTCAGGATTTCGACCGGACCATAAATTTCGTAGTCAGTGTTGTCCCATGCTACCCCACCCGGTATAGGATTGGCTGTGAAGTTGACTGAAGAAAGTTCTCTTTTCTCGACGTGTGAAGATGTGTGTGGTTTGAGGATCAAGTTGATTTTCTGACTTGCTGTGTCCATTTTAGCATATTTTCCCTCAATGAAGCGTCCCAAAGTTAGTATCATGATGAGCCAAAGTATGAGGATAAATGCACCAAAACCCACCCAAAATTCAATCCATGGAGAAATCAGATATGTTTCTTTTAGTTGTTTCAAAAGTTCTTTAGCTTTATCTTTAAAGGTTTTTGATGATGGCTGTGTCTTTGATTCACTGAAGATTTCAGAGGAATCATCGAAGTTTATGAAGTAGCCGGATGCAGTTCTTTCAATAGTTCCAATTGGTTCAGGATTTCTGTTTCTTGCATTTTCACTTGGTACTTCATTATAGATTGGTGTGTCTCTGCTAAATGTTTTTATTTGGGTTTTCAGAGGTCTGAGTTCTATTGCATTGTTGCATAGTCCTTTTTGTTCTTCTGTAGGCGTTTCGAATGTGATGAGCCTCTTTGTTAAGACCTCTGTACTGGTAGCAAACCTTGGTGTTCTGCTACTTATTGGGAGTCCACTTGGCCTACTATTTGTTATCGGCCACATGATTGTGGTTTTACCAGGTCAATGGATACAACTCGGTTCTCCTTTTTACCAGCAAGTGGCGGTAGTACAACTGATCTTGTCCCGTTCACAGACAAGACAGGAACTGCTTTTCTGTAAGAAGGCCCAAATTCCTTCTTTACCGCGATCTTCTCCCTGACTAGATCCCCGACTTTTGGAATCCAGACAGGTCTTGCTGGGACAGGTGGTGGTTCTTCAGTGGTTGTTGGCTGTTGTTTCAACTTTATGTTGCTCAGGTCTTTTCTTGTTTTGTTTAAGTCCTGCAAAATAGCCAAACGGTCTTTGATTTCAAAGCTTTTTTCTTTCACCACTGAAGTCTGACTATCAATGTCAGAGATCATCATCCTAGTTCCAAATAATAATTCGTACGCACTGAATCCCTTCAGAGAATTTCTTGGCAAGTTATTTAGACTACGTTGGACACTTATTAGATGTTTGACCCACCCAGCTCCCGAACCTAATATCCTTTCCGTTATAGATTGCTTTATGCCTTGGTTTTTTCTTTACACCATCCCGTACCCTCAGGAAGGAAGTGAGAAGATTCCCGCTGGGCTATGCTCATTTGGTCATGTTTCCCCTCAGGCTGGAGGGCTAGAGTGAAGACAATGGTCAAACGTAGCATGCTCTTAGCGTATATGCCATTTAGACTCGCAAATCTTTGTATAACAGTCCAGACGTCAGCCGAGTGCTGGTGATCTACATTATAAGTGGAAACTAGCCTGTATATGTTAATCGCAACCCTTCCTTTTTACTCTTGATTTTTTCTGGAGTAAAACGACGAGGTATTAAACTGTTTCTCTCCCCACTGCGATCTCTGTTGCAGTTTGGGCAGTTTTTTACAAACATGGTGTGACGCAGGCTCATGCCTGCCCACCAGTACCGTGATTGTAATTCTTCCAGAGAATCTTTTAGTTTGAGGTGTCTGAGACCCTCGCCCATATGTGCGTCTGCGATTAACAAGTTTCTCCTGTCCATGTTTGGAATCACTCTATCCCCCACTCCAGGGATTCGAGCAAAAGGGACGGAGGTTGCATCGATTATGTATGTGTAATTGAGTGGATAGTTGATCGGTAACGCTGAGCAGTCGCCTTTTGATGACGTTTTCACCGCCAGCACTGTTTCACCGTCAATGTATTTTAATGTACGCTTTTTTCGAACTACGGGAGCCGGTTTAGTGGCTGCCGTTGTGGCTGTTTCAGCCAATGAATTCCCTGCAACGTGAACGCCATCACGCTGATGACTCAGTGAATGTGTCACGTGAGTCTTTGGTAGTTCTTTTTGTAAAAGAGCTATTTGTTCCCAGAGCAGTTTTTGCTTTATTGGTGCATCTGTGTCATCTTTGTAATCGTTTTGAATCCATGTCTGCAAATCCTTGTTATATGATTTGACGCAGTAATATGAATCTGACACTATAAGTGTCGGGAATTCGCGATCCGCATTATCTAGCGCCATTTTCAATGCTATTATTTCAGTCTGTTGTTCTGAATTAGTTTCAACTGAGTGCGTTTTTGTTAATAGAGGTCTTAGTTTACCTCCGCGCCACACTTCTTTTGTAATCCCACATGTGGGGTTGTATGCTTGTTCTCCCCAAACGGGGGGTTGAGCATGTCCGTCTGTATATATTACACAGGCGTAGTGTCGTAAGGGCAGAATGTCGATTGGCAGAGGGAATGTTCTTTCATATTCTAAATTTTCCATTTCTTCTAGTTCTGGATCAAAGTAATAGTATACTTTGTCCGTTGTGATTGAATTCACCCATTGTATCCATTCCGGATTCAATGTTGTTGTTGGTAAATTACACGGTGTTGTTAGTGCCTCAAAGGCTGATTCAGCTGTTCTGACTGTGATATGTCTACCGTCAGCTATGTCTTTTTCTCTAGCTATTGCGGTTTGAACTGCATGAACAATGTTTTCTTTAATACTGAACTTCTTTTCAGCTTCTGTGTACAAGTGTGATTTGAATGCAATTGGTACCTTTTCTCCCTCATTAGAGGTCAGGTATGTGAATCCGCATCTCCCTGGGATGACTCGAATCACAAGATTGCGTGTGTTATCACGTGTTTCTAATTTTGTTTTAATTAGCATGTCTGTTTGTAAGGATCTCAGAATTTCTGTGTGTATTTGAGTCCAATTGGTTCTTTTAAAATCTGGTTTTATCAGATCATAAAGGGGTTTGACCCTTTCTGCGTAATTTGCAATGTATGTTCTTCCGAAATTTAGGAAGCCTAGAATTGACTGAAGATTTTTTAGTGTTCTAGGTGCTTGGATTACGGCACATTTCTCTAGGAAATTGTCAGCCAGGCTTTTGCCTTCACTTGATAATTCATATCCTAAGAACAGGACTGTCAGATGGGCAATTCTGGATTTTTTAAAGTTGAATTTGTAACCCTCTGCTGCGAACCCAAGTATTATGGTGTTCACTCTTTTCAAGTGAGTATCCAAGTCATCATCTGTTAAGTAAATGTCATCGACATAAGATAATGCTTCATCATCATATATTTGTAGTAATTCTGTTACTCTCGCTGAGAATACTCCCGGGCTGTTCTTGTACCCCTGGGCTAACCGACAGAATTGTTTTTGAGTGCCATTTATTGAGAATGCAGTTAAATATCTGCTCTCTGGTGCTATGTTTTGACAAAAGAATCCATTAGAGATGTCTAATGTTGTTTTGTATTTTTTGCGCACTATGTTATTCATTAGTGCAGCACTATGTGAGTTTTGCACTGCAAACGTTTTGCAACATGTGTTAAGGTGTCGGGAATCCAAAACTAGACGATATGAATTGTCTGGTTTGGAGACCGGAAACAAAGGGTTGTTCATTTGTGAGGTGCAAGTTTCAATCACCCCCTGGTATTCTAGCTGATCTAGGATTTCTTTTACCTGTTTTTTAGCTTCTTGCTTAATTGGGTACTGCCTTTGTGCAGTAGGTTGTGATTTTAACTGAATTTTGTGAGGAGGTGAGTCCTCATCCCATCCTACGTGATTTTCATATAAAGCAGGAGCTAGAGCCACTGCCCACTTTCTAGCAAGTGTATATTTTTTATGAATTGGGATATGATTTGAGAAGGCAGGCATAATTACTTCTTCGCCATGAGGGCAATCCCTGACAAACTCTGGTGGCCAGTCTTTTTCAGCTAGAAGGATATCATAGCCCTTGGAGAGATTATCCCAAAATAGTCCCCTTATTTTTCTAGTCTTATCCCCCTCTATACGTAATGTTATTTCGTATATTTTGTGGGGTTTGCTAACTCTGGTGTCCCGCAGTTTCCACTTGAAGATATTCATTCGTGTCCACTGTCTCCAGATGATTCATAAGGACTTTGCGAGCTATGCTCACTTCTGCTGCGCTGTCTAGCATTGTCTGAGCCCATTCCCCGTTTTTCAGTTGTGTCCTCAGAATTCTCGGCATTGTTAACTATTTTAATGCTGGCTACCTTCTTCTTTGGAAATTGTAATTTCTTTTTTAGCTGAGCAGGTTCCTTGTCTTTGGACTTGGCGTGCTCTTCTCTTTGTTCTGATCGTCCTCTTCTTTCCGATTTCTGTGAGGAAGTCTGAAAAGATTGAGAGGGACGTGTATCAATGTCTTGATATCTATCAGGCTTTTTTATATTATCCCTATTTCTCAGGTTATATCTTTTCCCAGAAGGGTCACTCTGGGGTGACCTGTGTCTTTGGTTCGGAGATTTTTCTCTTCGCCTAGGAGACCTTCCTCTGGACTGGAATTTCTTTTCTTTAGGATTGGATTGTTTGTTTCCATCCCAGTTCTTTTTTGGTGATGTAGAATTATTATTAAAAAATATTTTTTCAGGACTTTCAATTAGTTGTGGTTTTACTGGTATTCCACCTAAACTATCTCTACCTAGTTCCTCATAGGATTTTTCTATGATTCTGGCAATTTCAGCTGGTTGGTCTGCTATATCTGTCTCTTTTAACCTCTGGCGGATCGCCACGTTTGCTGCTTCTCCCTTTATGTTGGCTAATAATATAGCCGAGACCTGCTTGAAGTCTTTTAGTAATTTCATACCAAGAGTTAAAGCGGGTTCTGGACCGTATTCGTCTTGAATTTGTTTTAGCACATCTGGTATTACCGAAATGGATGGAACACCGTGCGTTTTTGTGTAGATGGAAGCAAAGACTGTACCCCAAGTGTCACAGTCCTCAATGTGTGGTGCGATTCCCATTGGAAGACAGATAGTCAGAATCCTGTGCTTTTCTAGCGGGGTGGTGTCTGGAAACACCGCCTCTATTTGGGTGATTTTCTGTGCCAACCAGAATGGTATTTGTTCCCGTTTAGCCGGTACTTTACCTAGGCAGGATTGGATGTTCTGTGGTGTAATTTTATTTGTGTTCCCCTGGTGAGGGGTCAGCTGTGGGAGTTTAATCGCTGGCTGAATTGTTGAAGTCCGCATCACATACTGGACTAATTGTCTGTGTATTTTTATTAATTGTTTTAGCTGTGTTAACAGGTGTGGGGCAGACATCCCATCGATGTCTGGATGTGGTGTGTATCCGGCTAGGACCGGCCACGTTGCTCCTAGTCTACCTAAAGGACCGAGCCTGGTGATGTGATTATTGTGTATTAGGGCGCCATTAAATAAGAGCAAATGATCTTGGAATTTAAGTGGTACTTCCACCTCCTCGAAAGGAGTGTACATTTCAGGAGGTTCCTCTATTTTGTAGTAGTGGAAGTACTGTGTTACAGGATTTGCTGCTGGAAAATTTATCCATGAATAGTATACCTCTGTCTGCCGATATTCGTGTGCCTCAATTACGAATATGACTGTACCACCTCTAGGTGGTAGTCCATTTTCTATAAGTTTTATGGTTATAGATTTTCTTTTGATGACCGGGATGAGTATTATATCCTGGTCTGCTTCTTGCATAGTAGCATCAGCTGCTGCGAGTTCAGTTGCTATTCTAACTGCCTCTCTTTCATCTTCACTGTCCATTTTACCGACAGGAAGGTTAGTTCTTTTGTTTGCAGATCAGGTTTCTTATGGAAACAAAGATTAGATGCACAATATTTTGGAACAGTGTATCCTTCAACGTTGACTATACCAAGAACCATACATAGGAGTTCACTCCTGCGAGGTTTTGGAGGATATTACCTTTCACCCAACTCCAGACGTCTTTGGAGTATTGTGGGGAAAAAGGGGTCTGAGTGAGAAAGCACGACTGAGTTACTCTAAATGTCTTACGTTAGTTTTATCGCCCTTTCCAAACACGTTGGGCGCCATGTAGTGTAGTTCCTATCATCCCAATAGGCTCTGCGCATTGGAATAATACCTTCAATAGTAAAGGCCTAGACCAGACGTTAACTAGGTCTACTACTGTCGATATTAGACTTAAAGTTTTGGGTTTGCCAGCTTAGCTCAGAGTTCACTAGAAACTTTCTCGAATGTTCAGGAAAGAATTAACTCCCCTGATTAGACAAGAAGGGATTTAGTTTCTGACAACCATAGAACATGACAACTTTGCTCTCCCCTAATCAAGAGTATATCTCGAGAGTCGTGTGAACAAAAGGCAATTTATTTTACTCAGTCAGTACGTGCATTCTTAGTCTCATCAGATTGTAGAGAAAAGGAAGAGACGGGCGTGTTCAATAAAAAGGTGTTATTTATTGATCAGTCTCTTTTCTCATACAAGAGAAATGGATCGATATTATTGCAATACTTATAGTTAAGTAAAGTGCATACATTAAAAGCAATAGTATAAAATAATACTGTAAAAACATTGATATGGTTTCTAAGCCATAAGATGTTTTAAAATGAATAAAATATATTACATACACATATACATTTGACTAAACGTACTCAACTGGTGTTTCTAAGTACGCCTACCCCGTGTACCTGACCTAAGCCTAATACGTGGGCGGGAATAGAAAGTTACAGTTTAAGTTACGTTTGTTTTTGCCAAGTGGATAACTAAAGAATTCTCTGTGAGGGGTTATTCAGTTCTGTACCTGGAAGTTAGGATGAATGAGGGATGGTATCTCTCTCTCTGCTCTCGATATTCCAGGCTGCCTGCGAGGGCTACCCAGAAACGCCGGTGCTGGATTTCTCGGCAGGAGAAAGCAGCGCGTCTCTCAGCGCGTCAGGAAGGCGGGGCTGCGCCAGCGGGGTCTGCTCTGCTCTTCGCTTCGGCAAGTATGGCTGCTCCGTCTCGTCACCACCGCGTGTGTGTGCATAGGGCAATATCGGTAATATTTATACCTTTAAGGTGCCGAGATTGACGTAAGGATGGACATAGATACGTCAATAAGGATGTCATACGACTTGCTCGTTAGCACATTCTTTTGCTGAAGTTCTCGGTGAAATCAAAACAATGGCCGCAGGGTTTTGCCCAGGTTGTCATAGGTTTGATTTGTTATGAGAACTCCGTATGCCTTATCAGGGGCTGGAGGAATATCGCTTGTCTAATTAGATCGCAAGCGTTATGACCTAATCAGATAACACGTTCCTGTGCCGTAGTGTGACTGCGTCAGATAACGGTATCTGCATCATGGGGGTTTTCTGCCTCATGGGCTGGCTGCTAGTTAACTTGTTAGTTTGTTTAACCAGAATAGGGTCAGGAATAGGGGGATCGATTCAGAACCTATAGGAATACATCACATAACATAATCACTGGCGGATGTCCTAGGAATTCAAAGCAATTAATGTATCTTGTTATGGCCTTTTATTTGGACAATGAGCCATCCAGCTTGTTGATGGTATGATGAGAAAAGAGACTGTATGGTGAAGTTGTACAAAGTGTTTGTGGCACAGCTTAATACCTTGCCAAAAGGGACAACCAAATATTGCGGTAGGTTCACTAGTAGACTTTTACAGTACTGGTCGGTAATGGTAGACTATTACAGTAGTTCAGTTTGATGTGTGCTAGTGAGTTGATGAGGGTTGTGGCTGTATGGAGCATATCGTGTGTATGTTAATTACATCTTTTCATGCTGCGGTGGCTTTATTGATAATAAAAGAATCTATTTTGAAGAATGAATTGAACAGAATCTCAAGGTTTTATGCACAAGGAGGTCAACTTGAGTAAATGGGGTCAGTGAGAAAAATAGGTGCTGAACAGGGGAGGAAAGACAAGCATATAAGCCTAGGTTTTAGACTACTTTAACATGTGTCACCATAAAGTAATCCAGTGCTAAATAACAGTGAATCGATTGGGAATCTTTTATTGATGGAGGCGAGGGAACTAAAAAGTAGAAAGAAAGACGTTTTAGTGAAGATCATGCCCTCCAGAGAGGTAGTGCAGACTGAGAAATAAGAGCACCAAAGACAAGGATTTGCATGACGCCCACTGGAAGAAGGGTGGGTGTTGATGTTTTTGCCAACCAATAAATTAAGAAAAAACAATCTAAAAAAGATGAGGGGAGCAATTTGTGTGCAACTTCTTGTGTGTTTAGAAAAAATAGCAGAATAGGATGCCTTACGCCATCAAATGGATAGGCCTAAAATGATAAGGAAAGGCAAGTGCAGTTTCTGTTGAGTGAACAGTCTGAAAACCAGAACGAATGGGATTTCCAACCTGGTTTCCATAAAGGGCTTTAGTTCAGCCCCTTGCTTATGATTGTAAAACTTTCTTGTTCCAGTTGCTTGCTCTTTATTAGATGGCTTTCCTCCCTTTTCCTGCATTTTTTTGCTCATGAACCATTTCTTCTTTACCCTTTCTTTTGATTGGGTAAGGTATAGCCTTCCATTGCTGACATCATGGAACTCCTTTTTTTAAGTCTTGATTTGTTAT
Organism: Lissotriton helveticus; assembly: GCF_964261635.1. Lineage (NCBI taxonomy): Eukaryota > Metazoa > Chordata > Amphibia > Caudata > Salamandridae > Lissotriton > Lissotriton helveticus. The sequence continues at coordinate 416,719,003 of NC_136069.1, read as the reverse complement.
TAACCACTTAATAGGAGTGCATCACTTGCTCTTTCCGTTTCATTTTCTGCATTGGGAGCACAATCACACTGTTTACCATGCTTACGGAACCTACCTATCAAGCCTCTCCCCTTACAATCTTCCCTCCCAGTACACTTCACGGCTCACTAAGTGCTGGATGGCACACTTGATGATGCCCTGGATGTTGTCCCACAGCCCTGATCACCCTTCACTCTCTCTCCACCCTTACACCATTCCTCCCAGCACTCCTTCCACGCATCATGGATGCTTTCAAAATGCGCCAGAATTGACAAAGTCAGTAGCTGTGGCTGATCACCTTAAAAGCACTTTAAACATTGGTTTCTATTCTTAACAATAAGGAAAATAAATGTTTCTATATTCAAGATGGCAACAGTGTTGTGTCATCCTGTTGCGCCATGCAACGTGGCTGCCATCTTAAAAGCACATAAACATTTTTTTCTGGTACTTTCAAGGTAGCACTTAGCTGCATTGTCTCAATGCAAACATCTTGAACCAAAGAAAATATTGTCTGCTGTAGCTTGCAGTGCAATGCTGGTGCATTTTAAAAGCATTCGACATTGTCAAATCTCATAACAGTAATGACATTGGCAAAGTGAGACCGAATGGCTTCCCCAATTTTTTTTTCGTTGTCATCTTCCCTACATCTCATACCTGAATTTTGACAGTGTTGTCACCAACAAATGATAAAATGAAAATCGTAAAACTACAAGCAAACCATAAACAGAATTAAAATAGAACTTAAAACCCAAAGCCCTCACCTTCAGCAGGAACCCACAAGGACCAAAGGTGATCAAATTCCAATGTCACTTTTGTGCAGCTGTTGCGTTACTTTTTGTGACGCATCGGCGGCATATAATATGTGCCACGTTGCACCCTATTTACAAAGTGAAGCATCTAGGCAGAGGCGTCACTTCGTAACCCCTGCACCACATTATACCTGATTCAGGTATAATGTATGCAGGGTAGGCTTTCCCCGCATCAAAGCCTCGTAGAAGTGGCACATTGAAATCTATAAGATTTCAGTGCGCCACTTCTAGGACGCCATTGCGTGAAAACCTTACACCTGCCTTAAGGCAGGCGCATGATTGACGCAGGCCCTTTCACATGGGGCTTAGCCCATGTGAAAGGAAAATTGCTGGAGTTGCGCCATGCTTCCGACACATCTCCAGCCATGCGTCAGTTTCGCGCCAACAGATACGTCTGTAATACTGACATATCTGTCATTCCTTGCGACATGATGCATCATACAGTAAATATGAAGCATCGATGTTGTCGCAAGGAGGACACACTGAGAAGTGTTGCATTGCTGCTTTGTCACAGCGATGTGACACTTATCATAAATAAGGCCCAGAACCGTTATGGTATCAAATGCTAACCTTGATTCTGTTTATTTATATATGGTTTTGGGCAACATTAATAAGTGACAAAGAGGTGTAGTTTATGTTTATGTAAAGAGAGCTTAACATTGGCTTTGTATTATTACGAGGCTTGCTTGAGTATCTCCATTCCATATAATTACACCGTCTTGCCAGGATGGCTGCAATATTTGGCCTCCTGCCAGGAAAGGCGAAATATTTGGCTTGGCATAGGCATGTGCTTCATTCCAAAATGTTGAACTGATGAAGCTTTATCAAAGTGTGGACAAAGTATTGATGATATTTCGTAGAAGAACTTGTAATCAAAGGTGAGAGTGAGGAACTAGTGTAGCTAGTTTGTTTCCCCTAGGGATTATGAAAAAACAAAAGAAACTAGCTACTGGGACAGTATACGTGTAGTATGTGTCTGCATAGAAAAACCAATCGTTTTTTTATGAAGGCCCTCACCCACCAACCTAGTTGGTGGCATGCTTCATCATCGGGCCCCACCCGAGGCACCGAGTGTGCCTCAGGTGTGCTACGACGCCTGGTTACAGCGGAGCAGGTTTTGTTACGTGAGTGTGCAGTGCTGGTGTGTTGAGTGGGGTTTTAAAATGCTGTCCTAGGGGTCCCGAAAGGTTACTTTATTGATGGGCCTCAGGCAGAATTAAAAACAAAGGCTTTAGGACGTGTAGGGATGGACTTATGGTCTCCCACGTCCAGTGTAGTCTACTAGTTTCAGCCAGTCCTTTTTACTAAACTGGCTTTCGTCAGGACCTTTTATGTGTGAGGGTGGTACAGGGGGCTTATATGTTGTCAGTACCCTGTATGTGTAGCACACACTAAGGTGCTGGAACACCTATGGTCCGGTCAGACCATAGGTGTTCAAGTGGGACCGAAGACTACGCCAAAGTGCATAGGAGTCTCTGACCCCCGGCAGAGACCCTTAGAGTTTGTCTTCTGTGGTTAGGAGTACAAACTGAGAGACAACAACATCTTGGACCCGTCTCAGTCCGGATTCAGACGAAACCACAGCACCGAGACAGCCCTCATCGCCGCCACAGACGACATCAGGCGCCAACTAAACAACGGCGAAACATCAGCCCTCATCCTCCTGGACCTGTCGGCCGCCTTCGACAAGGTCTGCCATCGCACTCTAAAAACATGCCTCTTAGAAGCCGGAATCCAAGAGAAGGCCCTTGACTGGAGCACGTCCTTCCTCTCCGGCAGAACCCAGAGCATCCGCCTCCCACCCTTCCGATCCGAAGCCACCGACATCATCTGCGGCGTCCCCCAGGGCCCATCCCTCAGCCCGACGCTGTTCAACATCTACATGGCCCCCCTCGCACAAGTGGCCCGCCAGCACCACCTCCACATCATCTCCTACACCGATGACACCCAGCTCATTCTCTCCCTCATCAAGGACCCACACACCGCCAAAACCAACCTCCACGAGGGAATGAAGGCCGTCGCCGACTGGATGAGGAGCAACCGGCTGAAACTGAACTCGGACAAGATGGAGGTACTCATCCTCGGACCCACCCCCTCAGCCTGGGACGACTCCTGGTGGCCAACCACACTGGAAACAGCACCAACACCCACCGACCATGCACGAAACCTAGGATTCATCCTCAACTCCTCCCTCTCCATGGCTACGCAGGTCAACGCCGTCTCCTCCTCCTGCTAGAACACCCTCCGCGTACTCCGCAGGATCTACAAGTGGATCCCGACCGAAACAAGAATAACGGTGACACAGGCCCTCGTCAACAGCAGACTGGACTACGGCAACGCACTCTACGCAGGAATCCCAGCCAAACACCTATGACTACAACGCATCCAAAACGCCTCCGCCCGACTATTCGTCAACGTCCCCCGCCGCAGCCACATCACCCCCCACCTGAGAGACCTACACTGGCTCCCCGTCGACAAGAGGATCACCTTCAAGCTCCTCAACCATGCACACAAAGCACTCCACAACGCCGGACCAGCCTACCTTAACAGCAGACTCAGCTTCTACACCCCCAAGCGCCAGCTCCGCTCCGCCAGCGTCGCCCTCCCCAGTCCGACAGACTCCTTCGGCGAGAGACGAGCAACGACGTAGACACTGAACCACAAGGCTCCACTCCACATGGACGTACCCGCCCGTTCCATTTTCCTCATTACCTGACGGCCATACTCGGCTTTCGATAAACCGCTAACCGGGTTGGAATTATCACCGGTCCTTGAATACACGCACTGCACGCTCTAAAGCCCTGAAGAGTCACAGGCATTGACCTGTTGCCGAAACACGTGTCGGCTGGCGTTGTTTTTCTCATGAATATCTTCGCATAAACATCCCTTAAGAAAACTACCGGTGTCGACTACATCACTTTACACAATTGCATTAACTTTTGATTCTATACGTGTGCCCAGGATTGTGTTAATGTTTGTTTTGTGATGGACTATTAGCTCTTCTCTTAAGCTCTTCTCTTATTCAGGGGTTTTGGGTCTACCTCTGACATGGCAGCACCACATGCTTTTGTTCCATTTTTGTCCACACCCGACAAGGTTACCTGCACGAGCGCCACTCTCCTGCTACCCTAAACCCTGTGCCGAATTGACTTATCCCTCAAAATCCCCCCCCCCCCCCCCAACCGGCCCCACCGCCTCACCGCTATTGCCTGCACAAACCACGGCTGTCCACCCCCCTGTGTGGACATGCAAGTTTTACACTTTGTAGCGAATTTACAATTTTAATGGTGAACGCTACAAGGTGTAAGAGTACATTTACACATGTAGATATACTTATGCGTAAATTTAGAGTTTCAAAGGCGCCCTGAATTTTTAAATATTCCAAACCCTATCTGAAGAGTTGTTCTGCTTGAATGCTTCATGGGAGAGCTTGTCATGCCTGTTGCTCTGCTTTTTCTTCTTTTTTGCAATACGACTTAGGAGTTTCAAAATCAAAAAGAGCCAAACATGCTCCAGTCCAACTTCTTTAAAGGTCATTGCCTGCTTGTTTTCAGAAATATATAAATGTAATGTAAAATGGAGTCCCAGACTTCTAGATTTTTCGGCCATGATTCTTCATACGTCTTGCCACAATCTGGCGTTATAACACAGTATTTTCATTGATACAAGGTTTGTATGGAAGCAGTATTTAGCAGTATTTGTATAGCTCGGAGCTTGCTAAGAAGTTACTGGGCCCCTCAAACTCGGGACCACATGCCTCTTTTAGCACTTGACTCTCAGGATGGCAATACAGAATAGTCCTGGGGTGACTCGAGGAAGTGCTGTTTGCTTCAAACTCAGAACTCATTTTAAGAGACAGTGGTCCCAGAACAAGCAAATAATGGAAGAAAAATATATATAGACCCAATCGGTACTATATTTTGGCCATTATCCACCGGATAAGGGCAATTTAATATGCAAATAAAAGAGATAAACAAAACATGTGAATTAATTACAGTGGGACACAAGCCTGTATACATGAACTCACATAACAGAGGAAAACAGAGATGGCTCAGGCAGCATGTGATTGTCTGTATGAAGCAATCATAGTACAACAAACAACATTTGTAGAAATATCACTTTTACACATAATATATCATAAAAATAATGGTGTATAACGTTAACAAGAGTGCAGAGTGCCAGAGTGCAGCATACTGTCCGAGTACTGTCAGTATGCTGCATTCTGGCAGCTGATCGAACTCTGTCCTATTGACGTATTCGGACCGCGCAATCATCTATATTGCGAGAAATATCACACCTACTGCAATCCGCGTGATTGGGTAAATACGATGATCGCCCTCCTAAATCCCGCAGGAGACGCTCATCCTCCTTTCATATACTCCAAGATACCTCAAGTCCAGCGACTGCTGCCCATGGTCACTGTACCACTCGGCCACACTTCCTAGCCCCCAGGACTGCTTCCTGCCCTTCGGCCTGACACGAGTAATTACAGGCAATTGTTTTCAGGCATCATATGTATAATGTCCTGATGATGTTCCTATGTCTTTCTGTAATCAATCAATCAATCAATCACGGCATTTGTAGAGCGCGCTACTCACCCGGGAGGGTCTCAAGGCGCTGGGGGAGAGGGGTAAGTTACTGCTCGAACAGCCAGGTCTTGAGCTGCTTCCTGAAGGAGAGATGGTCTTGTGTTCGCCGTAGGTGGGTGGGGAGGGAGTTCCAAGTCTTGGCCGCCAGGTAGGAGAAGGATCTTCCTCCGGCGGTGGCTCTGCGGATGCGTGGTACGGTGGCGAGGGCGTGGCTGGTCAATCGTAGCTGGCGGGTGGGCGTGTAGAAGGTCAGGCGGTCGTTGAGGTACTTGGGCCCCAGGTCGTGGAGAGCCTTGTGTGCGTGGGTGAGGAGTCTGAACTTGATTCTCTTGCTGACGGGGAGCCAGTGCAGGTCTCTCAGGTGTCCGGTGATGTGGCTGTGTCGAGGGATGTCCAGGATGAGTCGTGCGGAGGCGTTCTGGATGCGTTGGAGTCTTTTTTGAAGTTTGGCTGTGGTTCCGGCGTAGAGGGTGTTCCCGTAGTCCAATCGACTGGTGACGAGTGCCTGGGTGACGGTCTTCCTGGTTTCGGTGGGGATCCATCTGAAGATCTTGCGGAGCATGCGCAGGGTGTTGAAGCATGAAGATGAGACGGCGTTGACTTGTCTGGTCATCGACAGGGAGGAGTCCAGGATGAAGCCCAGGTTGCGTGCGTGGTCCGTTGGTTTGGGAGCGGTGCCCAGTGCTGGGGGCCACCAGGAGTCGTCCCAGGCGGAGGGTGATGATCCCAGGATGAGGACTTCCGTCTTGTCTGAGTTCAGTTTAAGGCGGCTGTTCTTCATCCAGTCGGCGACGTCTTTCATCCCTTCGTGTAGGTTGGCTCTGGCGGTGTCGTTGGTGAGGGAGAGGATCAGCTGGGTGTCGTCGGCGTAGGAGATGATGTTGAGGTTGTGTTGGCGTGCGATGGCTGCGAGGGGGCTCATGTAGATGTTGAAAAGGGTTGGACTGAGTGAAGATCCTTGTGGTACGCCGCAGATGACTTCGGTGGCCTCGGATCTGAACGGAGGGAGGCGGACTCGCTGAGTTCTTCCGGCGAGGAACGAGATGATCCACTCCAGTGCTTTCTCTCGGATTCCGATGTTGCTGAGGCGTTGAACTAGGGTGCGGTGGCAGACAGTGTCGAACGCCGCAGAGAGGTCCAGGAGGATGAGGGCCGCTGTTTCCCCATTGTCGATCAGGGTTCTGATGTCGTCGGTGGCTGCGATTAGGGCGGTCTCGGTGCTGTGGTTGGCCCGGAACCCGGACTGCGAGGGGTCGAGGGATCCGTTCATCTCGAGGAAGGCGGCAAGCTGTCTGTTGCTGGTCTTCTCGATGACTTTGGCCGGAAAAGGAAGGAGCGAGATGGGACGGTAGTTCTTGAGGTCGGTGGGGTCCGCCGTTGGTTTCTTCAGGAAGGCGGTCAGCTCGGCGTGCTTCCAGCTCTCCGGGAAGGTGGCGGTGTGGAAGGAGGAGGTGATGATGTCTCGGAGATGGGGTGCGATGATGGCATCGGCTTTGTTGAAGACGTGGTGTGGGCATGGGTCGGTTGGTGATCCGGAGTGGATGGAGTTCATCGTGCGGGTGGTGTCTTCGGTGCTGATCGGGGTCCAGTTGCAGAGGGTGGTGGTGGCCGGCGTTGGTTCGGCGGTAGGGTGCGTGGTCTGTGCGTCGAAGCTGTTGTGTATGTCGACGATCTTGCGGTGGAAGAACGAGGCAAGTGAGTTGCAGAGGTCTTGCGAGGGAATGATGTCGTTATTTCCGGCGCTGGGGTTGGAGAACTCTTTGACGATGCTGAAGAGTTCCTTGCTGTCGTGGGCGTTGTTGTCCAGTCGTTCTTTGAGTGCCGTCTTCTTGGTTGCGCGGATCAGCTGGTGGTGTTTGCGGGTGGCGTGCTTGAGGGCGGTCCTGTTGTCTGTGGTGTGGTCGAGCCGCCAGGCTTTCTCGAGGGTGCGGCAGTTCTTCTTGGATTCCTTGAGTTCGTTGGTGAACCAGGGGGTTTTCTTGCTGCCGGGTCTGCTGGTAGGGTTCTTTAGTGGTGCGAGGTCATCGGCGCAGGCGGTCAGCCACTTGGTGAGGTTGCTGGCTGCTTTGTTGGGGTCCGTTGTGCTGGTGGGGGTGTTCTGGTTGAGGGAGGCGGTGAGCTGTTCGGCGGTGATCTTGCTCCAGCTTCGGCGGGGAACCTGTTGCGGGTGGTGGTGGGCCGTAGTTCTTCTGAAACTGAAGTGGACGCAGCTGTGGTCGGTCCAGTGGAGTCCGGTGGCGTGGCTGACGGAGATGTGCTTGCTGGATGAGAAGATGGGGTCAAGCGTGTGGCCGGCGTAGTGGGTGGGGGTGTTCACCAGTTGCTTGAGTCCGAGGTTGGCGAGGTTTTCCAGCAGGGCGGTGGTGTTTCGGTCGTTGTTGTTCTCCAGGTGGAAGTTGAGGTCCCCTAGGAGGATGTAGTCGGCGGAGGGAAGGGCGTGCGGGCTGATGAAGTCTGCGATGTCTTCGCTGAATTGCGTGCGTGGTCCCGGTGGTCGGTAGATGAGGGTGCCTCGGAGGGTGGTCTTGGGGTCGGTGAGTATCTGGAAGTGCAGGTGTTCGGCGGCGGTGAAGGTTTCGTCGGAGTTAGTCGAGATGCGGATGGTGTTCTTGTGTACGATGGCGATGCCTCCTCCCGTCTGGTTGACGCGGTCCTTCCGGGTGATCTTGTATCCGTCCGGGATGGCTATGGCGATGTCGGGCGCTGAGGAGGCGTTCATCCAGGTTTCGGTGAGGAAGGCGACGTCCGGTGTTGTCGCGTCGAGCAGGTCCCAGAGTTCCACGGCGTGCCTGTGGACGGAGCGGGTGTTGAGCAGGATGCACTTCAGGTGGTTGCTGCTGGTGCTCCACTTGGCGGGGGTGGTGCAGGTCCGGCAGCAGGTGAATCGGCAGGCTTGGCAGGCGAAGGGTCCGTGGGTGCGTCTCGGGGTTGCTCGGTAGCAGGCAGGGTTCCGGCCGGTATTGAGTGCGTAGAGAGTGGCGGCGTCGTAGGTCTGTCGGGTATTCTTGCATCGGCGGCTGGAGCCAGGGGTTCTGGCACTGGGCGCGGTCCAGGCGCGGACGGGCGCAGACGGGCTTGCCTTTGGCGCGCCCTCGGTGCACAATCGGTGCGCACGCGGGGGGGTGACATAAGAGGGCAGCCGGGAGGGGGGTCGGCGGCGGGTCGGCCAATGGGCTGTCGGGGGGGCGGGGCCGCAGGGAGGCAGCGGCGGGAAACTCTGGTGCTCTGGCGCGGGCGGGCGGCTCAGTGGCGGCTGGGTCGCCCGGGCGAAGGCAGGCAGGCAGGCAAGTGAAGGCAGCAGGAGGAGCGTGGAGGCGACCAGGCCACAGGAGTGGCACAGTGGACGCTCCCGAGGGGTGGACGCGGCTCCCTTAAGAGGGCAGCCGGGAGGAGGGTCAGCGGCAGGTTGGCCAATGGGCTGTCGGGGGCGGGGCCGCAGGGAGGCAGCGGCGGGAAACTCTGGTGCTCTGGCGCGGGGGTGGCTCAGCGGCGGCTGGGTTGCCCGGGCGAAGGCAGGCAGGCAGGCAAGTGAAGGCAGCAGGAGGAGCGTGGGGGCGACCAGGCCACAGGAGTGGCACAGTGGACGCTCCCGAGGGGTGGACGCGGCTCCCTAAAGAGGGCAGCCGGGAGGAGGGTCGGCGGCGGGTCGGCCAATCGGCTGTCGGGGGCGGGGCCGCAGGGAGGCAGCGGCGGGAAACTCTGGTGCTCTGGCGCGGGGGTGGCTCAGCGGCGGCTGGGTCGCCCGGGCGAAGGCAGGCAAGTGAAGGCAGCAGGAGGAGCGTGGGGGCGACCAGGCCACAGGAGTGGCACAGTGGACACTCTGTAAAGGATCGAAACGCCGTCGACAAGTTGTCAACCTTATATACCGTTATTTTTATGATATATTATGTGTAATTGTCTTGATCACATGACGCGCGTCACGGTACATGGTTGGTTTTTATACATATATATATATATACATTGTCTGTTAAAAGACAAAGTAAAATCCAAGAAGCAAGAGGGTGAACCCTTCAGATTCATCAATACCTTCTCTAATGATGCAGGTACATTAAGGAAAATACTGTGTCACGATTGGCATATCTTGCAATCAGACATGATAATAGGAAAAAGCCTCCCTGACTACCCTCAGGTCACATTTACACGCAGTAGATCCCTGAAAGTCACATTAGTACACAGTTATTATGAATCAATCCCATACAATCCAAGACTAAGTACACTAACAGGCTTCTTTCCTTGCTCAAGATGCAAGGCCTGCAGGACAAGCACAAAGACCTTGATATATAAAGATTCCTGGCATAGCAAAACCCAGAAAGATTAACAAGTTCATGACCTGTAACATTCAGTGTGTATTGCTTGGTATGTCCTTGCAACATGAAATATATTGGAAGCACTATACATCCAACCAAATGCAGGATCCTTGAACATGCCAGGGCAATAGAGAACAAAGATTTTACTTATCCCGTTTCTAGATTTTGTTTTTAAATCATGAGTGATAGGAATTTATTGAAATTTTATTGCCTAGATCACATTCCCCCAAGTGAACGAGGGGGGAACCGAGAACTCAAGCAACGCAGGTTAGAATCCAGGTTTATAATTGATCTTCAAACCACATGGTTTAAATACAGAAGAAGAACTTGCAATTCATTTAGGATGAGTACATTCTTCTTCTTTTTCAGAGAAATGCTTTCATTACTAATTATTGGGATTCACTGAGAGTCGAACTGTACACAGTAATGTGAATTTCTATCGAGAATATGTGCTGGGACCTGCCCATATAGGGCTTAATAATTTTAGTCGGATTTGCAGCAATTATTGCAGAATCTAATTAGACACCATCATTAGTTGCTGACTGTCGTTTGCTCATTTGAGAGCTTTATGATATATCAAGATATTGCGAGTTCATATATGATTTAATTATGAGTTCACATATATAACAGTTATGAATTGTCATTAATCATGCTTTTACATGTGATCCTTGTAACAATGGTGCGACAGTCGTTAGTGAGAATAATCACAGAACTAATACAGATAATGATGTATTATGGAACTTAATTTAATATTCAGTAATGAATTTAAGCAAATGGAAATTAGATGAATTATGAGTTAAATGTATATACTTTCTTTCTCTTTTCTTCGTTTCAAAAACCAGTGTTAAGATGGCGCTGACAAATAAGTAATGTCACAGTCTGTTTTCAATGTTGATAAAATGATGCACCAGAAGAAATACAAACAAACAGGATTTAATATCATTGAATGAATGGCACTCTGCACAGTTGGAAAAAGGTGTGAAGCCGAAACGTGTCTTGTGCTTTATCTCGGTTTAATAAAATAACCGAATTTCACCTTTGATGGAGTACGGTCCCTTCATTTTCCTCGCGGGGTGAAGTCTGGAGCTTTATATATATATATATAGTTAGGCTCAGATGTCACTCATACAAAACCATAGAAATTTAGCAGTTACAGTTACGTGAGCTAACTATAACTTAAGCCCCCGCAATGCTCTGCTTATGACCTCACATATTACATTACTCATGACATGGTCAGTGACATCTCTCATGACATCTCAAATGACAATCCCGGTTTGAAATGTTGGCTGCCAATCAGAACTTAAGACGAGATTAGGAGGGGTCGCAAATCCTTTGGGTCCCTATATATACAAATTTAGATTTTCCTTAACATTTCAAAAACTACTGACAAATTTAAATCAATTTACAATAAGATCACTTTCTGGACCAACAGCTACCTTTCTGCAAAATTCTGTGTAATTTCGTTCAGCATTTCAGGATGTAGTGGTGTCTAAAATCCTGATGGGAGTTAAAATGGAGAAAACGTGTTTTGGGACACCCCGCCCCCTTTTTCTTGGCCATCGCTTGACGGATCTCCACAAAACTTTCAGGCCAGCAGCTAGAGTGAGCGTCATACTAGTTTTTAAACTTTTGTAAGCATAAACACACACTCTTACACACTTGCCTGATATATACTTACCATTTAGTTGTAAAAGCATATGTATGGTAAAGACCTGTGTAGTGAAGGCAATGCATGGTAAAGGCATTGCTTGTTAAAGGATGAGTGGTAAAGGCATTGCATGGTAAATGCTGTGTTATAAAGGCTGTTTCCAAGTCAGAATATTTGCTAAATCCACTGCGAATGTTTCCAAGGGATCCAAAAGCATTTCTATGCACACAAAAAAAACAAAGCTTTCAAACTCCCATATATTTCTTTCTAGTTCCCCGTGCTGAAGACTCGGTTAGAAGTTCCTTAGGCTCCCCCAAAAGGCTTGCAAACTCTGAGGATCACCTGATATCTTCCATACAAGAAGGTTCAAAACCCCAGTCACAATTAAAAGGATGTTCTCCCCAGTTATGTCTACTAGTAGACTTGGAGAATACATATTGCTCACAACCTAGTCAGATTCCCGTACCACAGCCATCCATAGGCACTTTATTTTGTTTTAAAAGTGGGCACTGGAGGTTGTAAGTGTATTTTTTGTACTTGACTTTATCGACTCAGATTCACAGCATAACTATTAATACCCAGGTTAACTAGGACTGAGGTTGACAAGCAAGTTTTTAAATAAAACTTTCTCTTCATTCAGGCAGCACTCTGGAATACGTCTTAGCTAAACTTTCAAACGCTGATGATTAAGAAAGTTTATTATAGTCTGAGAGAAAAAGGTGTAACATTTTCAGATTTTTGGTTATGCCCAGGAGGTCAAGAGTTGATTAAATCAGCTATTTGAGTCACCTACTAAATCGCAATAACTGCTAACTATGAACCTGTTGCTCAATAAACTAATGCAGCTATCAGTTGTGGCATTACTTTTTAGAGCAATATATGAATTACAAATTGAAGCAAGAAGCAGGTATACCAAACTTTTGAACCACAAAGTTTCCAGAAGTGATGTCATGGGGCGGTCTGTGAGGCCTATTACTTATTTGATGCTGCAAAATATATATCCTAACCTTCTGGAATAAGGTTTGTCTACCTAGAATCACTGTCTTTAGAAAGCGATGTCACAGTGAGACGTAGAGTAGACATTGTGGGCCTGATTCACTAAACAATGCAATTCGCAAACTACATGCAGAGTTTTAAGTTTCTTCACTGCCTAAATTTATGTATGCAGACTTTTCCGTCCTGACTGCTGAGCGTCTGGGTGCGGAGAACTCCACACACATTAATATTAGGCGTGAGGAGTTGTGAATTCCAAGAACGACTAAGTGTAAGTTTACCTTTGTGAATCAAGCCATGTGTTCCTAACAGGAAATCAAACATTCATGAACTTTTCGCTGAGTGCTGCCGTTTGGAATTAGAGCCTGAGGGGGCAGGGTTTTATTGTATGAAAACTGTCGATTGAACTGGTAGCCTAAGGTGCTTTAAACCCATCTTTCTTAACATACTTTTTATGTTGGGGAGGACGTATATAATATGGAGAGATTAGGGAAAGCATTTTATATTATGTATAGTTTGTCTCATTAGTGTACAGTACTGTTTTGGATCGAGGTTTAGGTTTGATTTCTAAGGGCACAGACGGACTTGCCTTGGATATGACTTTGTCATGGAAGAAGTATGTGTCTGATATGGGGATGCTATCTCATGCTGGTTATCTTGCTTTGTGATGGAGATGGAATCCAGTGGAAGCCAATTTGGAGGGAATACCCCCCTACCCAATGGTGGCCAAAGGGCAGGGGTTTCTCCATAAGAAAAAGTTCGTCCCTGATGTACTTTGCGTGGCCTTTCCTTATGCAGAGTTTTCCATCGCCTGGAATTGCTACATGCATAAATGTGTCAGATTCAAAGGTTGTGGAACCCTGCCATCCCTAAATGCCTACACCTGCAAGCATCGATGAACATGCTGGTGGGGGAATGTATCTGGCGAGAGACAGGGTATGACAGAGAGAAAATCACCAGCATGGACCTCGCTCCCAGGTGGAATGCACTGTGATAATTTACTCTCACTGGCTAGAAAACAGGGAAAGAAAGGTGAGCATATTGAATCAAAACAAGGTAATTACAGATAAAGAAATAAGCTTGCCTGTTTTGGCTGCAGAGGTTGCCATGTTGAGCCTCAGGCCAACCAGGAATTCAGCCATGTGCTCCAGGACGCTGCCATATTCACACTGGTAACATAGAATTACAAGAGGTAAACACACCAACACAAGGTAACACAGCAAAGGGAACTAAGGAAACATGAGAGGAAGGACTATGTGGACCGAAGAGAGAAATCAAAACAAACATGAGGGATGAATACAAGTGCAAACTGGTATGTAAATGGAGAGAGGCAATGCAATAAATAGCACCAAGACGTGAATATGTGATATTATGCAGTTAGGGGTCTAATGTTCCTGATCTCCTAAGTTTCCAGTGACCAGCATTCCACCATTTCCAGCTCCCAAGGATGCGCTGCTACCTCTGAATGCCCTGAATTCTGCCAAAAGTCCATGTATTGGAGGTATAAAGGTTGCTGACATACCCATGGGACCACTTAAAATCTTACATGTACTCTAAATGTAGAAGGGTAGAAGTAACCAGCTCTTCTATTGGGCTCCGAATTTAGCCCTAGAGCTTACATATATTGCTGCTTTTCCTCTCGCAATTGCTTTCTCATGTACCTCTGGGCCTGTCAATACACCCAGAGCGAGAAAATTTCCAGACTGTCTGGATCCTCTGGAAGATAGGTAGGGTAGTTAAAATCTCCTTTGAGCCTCTTAATTTTAATGTATAATTCATTGTTTAGTCACATCTCAGGTGCCTTGACACCACTGTGTGTGAGGCACCCTGAGTAGAACCTCACCTCTTGTAAGTAAGCTGTTAGGTCTTCATTCATGAGAGAACTTGACAAAGAACACTCACATCATACATCAGAGGTACCCTGATTATACGAAGGGGCCTAATTGGAACCCATTTAGTCATTCCAACGTCATTTTTCATGTTAAGGGATATATTAAATTAAAAACCATACAGAATGGGAGTTGGAGGAGGTGGCTTGCTTGTGAAAGTGAAAGAAAATTACCCAACATAGACTATTGTTAGACGATTTCAGGGTAAAGCTTTGTGGCTCAGCTTGTCTTAAGTATCATGTTCGCCTGGAACAATGAAAGTTCAAGCAACAGAAGCAAACACATATATTGCTTCACATTGGTTCAAAAAAAGTATTTTTGGCTTTAAAATACTGTAACCTGATGGCTTTGGGGCCTATTGACATACTGCATTTTGTTGTTTGTTTATTAGTGGTACAATAGTATTACTCACGTTCTATGGAATGCTATTCATTAACCTATGGGCAAATGTTTACGCCTCCTCCTCTTCTGTGTTTTCTGTATGGAGATCTCTGCCCCAACGGCAGAGATCCCTGCACAGGCACTCTTAGGTTTCAATGGTAAATGTGCGACGGACGGGAGAAATGTCTGGATAATGGGAAATGCTTACTACTAAATGGGAAGGGATTAAGGAGGAGGCATCCATCTACCCACAAACGAGTAAGCTCATCCCTAAAGAATCAAAGACAGGTACAAATGTACTCAAGTTCAGACCTGAAAAAGTACAGCACCACCCATGTCCAATCACAGGTAGTGCAACGACCTCACATAGAAGATAATGGATGTGGGATCTTACAATGAAACCCTACAGGAAGTAATGTTAAAATGGATAATTTATTTTAACTTTAAAAAAAATGTTCACTTAATTTAATCTTGTAAAAAGCTAATGTAAATAAAACATATATGTGATTATATTGCATAATATTTTAATAATCATTTTAGTTTAAAAAATAAATGTAACTTTATTTAAAAAATAATTACATTTTTGAAATTAACTTTTAGTACCTGTAAATTCTTAACAGTGAATAGAAACATTTTACCTGAGGTGTGTATTTTTTCTAATGCATCTTTATTAAATAATTTTCATTTAATATACATAAAAACGGAAAGAAAAAACTGACAAAGTAAAGTACTGGCCCACCAGCACTGCCACTGAATGCACTTCTTTTTAGAAAGATGTGAACATGTGAGCTGACAAAATGCCTCCACCCACAGGGCCATAGAGCCAATGATTGAAGCAGTTGCGGCTCCTCAAGGGAGTGCTGCGGGCGGTGGGGCGGGGGAGGGGCAGGGTATGGGGGCAGTAAACTCCGGCATACGGCCGAACGGAGGTAAGTACATAAATAAATAAATAAAACTAATTACACTGCACGCGCTACATCGCCAAATGCAATGCAGCGTGCGCGCAATGTAATTAGTTTTATTTATTTATTTATGTACTTAACTCCGTTCGGCCATATGCCGGAGTTTACTACCCCCCACCCTGCCTCTCTCCCACCCCACCCCACAGCCCCGCAGCACTCCCTCGAGGAGCCGCGACTGGACGGATGGCTGCTGACCCATTACCCCATGATATAAGCTGTGGTGGGTGGAATCAAAATGTGAATGATAGTTGAACACACTAATGAACAAAGAGGACTGACCTATAGCCTCTCAATGGATTTCCAAATGTATATATTTTTTATTTATGATTTTTTGTATTATATGTGGCTGAAAATATAGCAAAATGTGTTTCTATTCCAGACTTACAAGTGGGGCTATCGCTTACATAGTTTAGTTCTCCAGTTTTTTTTTCAAGAAAAATAATAACTTGTGTTCCTCCTTACTTTGTGTGTACATGGTGCCTCCATGACTGGTGAAACAGTAAATGGAGTAATTATTTTCACTTTAAAACTGTATTCTGCTCATCTTTATATAGCTTATATTTGCTCTCCCTGGTTTTCAGGTGGAGGCGATCCTTCTTATACAGCCTTCTGTTTGGTGTTCCAGTCATAGCTTTTATGGTTTACATGTTGTTTGAAACTGGTGACGACCACCAAACCATGGTGTTGGAGCAGAATATAATTCCTGGGTTATCCATCCTCAACTTTATCTATCTAATTCTCTGCTCCTTTGTCCAGGTGAGCATTTAGTAAGCTTTTGTATTTTTTTAATTTATTTCCTTCATTTTATTTGTTTACAAATGTTAATTCCCGTTTCCCCCTTCATTGAGGATACATTTTTCCACCACAACATTTTCAACAAATTAAAGAGGTGCAGCATAGAATAGACATTGCACTTCTCTGTTTATACAAGTCAAACTCCAGAAATAACGCTATTTTTCTTTTTGTTTTTACATTTACGTATACAACTATAAAGGTGATTTATATGAATTGATAATAAACCAGATAGAATACATAGGACACAGTAGACTTAAATAGCATTAAGATTGCTATAGAATCCAAAAGATAATATTCAGAGAAATGCTAAAAGTAGGTATGCTTCAAAACTTCAAAATACCATTATAATAATATTGGTGCCATACCTGCATGAGTGAGTAACTTCTTTTTGCAGGTGAGCACAACTTTGTGCATTTCTGTTTGTTCAACTTCAAGCCTATCGTCTTGCCTCTGTGGCTTCTCATCTCCACCTAGTTTGTGGAGGAAGATATCACCAAGCTGCAAGTTTCCTGTCTTTAGTAGCCCAAGATCAGATGGTGGTTCTTAAAGGCATGTCCTATCATATTTATTACACTGCAAGAAACCTAGAAAAAGGTTCTGTTTTGATCAAAGAGTGGAAAATAAATAGCCACTTCCTTTTTTCAGTTTCCGCACTGCAAGTTAGTTCAAGGGTATTAAAGTATCTGACTGCAGTCTCAGAAACTACATCAACAGGACCATATTTGTGAAACATGATGAGACCTGTTCAGATGTTGGGTTACCATTAACATAAAATGGCCCTGTGTCACGCCTGGTCATAAACAGACTAAGAATATGATCACAGTAAAGATATAATTAAATCACTTTAAACTAGTGCTAAACCCCAGAAAATTTGTCACGTTCCATTAGAAGTTGTGTTAACTCACCTTGCTGTAAAGGTTGTGATACAAGAGTATGCATCTTAAATAGAATTGCAGTTTGTCACTGTAGTTTTGAGAATTCAAGCCTTTGCACGGACATTCATGGTGAGAGTAATGTGTTTTTGAATTTGGGTGAATAGGGGGACCATTCTGTGATGGAAGAAGAAGTTGTGTTGTTGGAGATAGGGGATTGGCCAATGGAGCTGTTAGTGACATTGGAATGTCTGTTGAAGAGCAGGGTTGGACTGGCCGTAATGGGAATCAGTCATTTTACTAGGTGGCCGGAAGGATGGGGGACGGTTTTGGAGGGTTAGTGTGTCAATATCAGCCCCCTGTAACAAAAGCAGCAGTGTTTCCACCAGCTCCGAATCACATTTTGCTTCAGCATTTAGCATCGGGCAGTGGGTCAACCTACTCCAGCAACTGGTTAGCATCACTTTGAGTGGCTACATTTTACTTTATCATAATGAGCACTACTGCACACAAGTTCCCTTCAGGGCCAGTGTTTTTGTTAGATCAACCATCAGCGTGCATGCGCTTGCTTCAAGACCTGCTGTAATCACTCTTACCGAGTGTGATCCCGCCTGCTGCTTACCATTCGCTGACTACAGCATCCCTCATCTTTCCTGCCTCTTAATTGGTTAACACACCAGATAGATCACTTCTGTTTATACCTGAGGAGCACTGCTCAGCTACAGATAAATTCTCGTTGATAAGTGGCCACCTGCGTTAATACACTTTTACCGAGTGTGATTCCGTCTCCTGCTTACCATACACTGACTGCAGCATCCCTAATCTTTTTTGCCTCCTAGATGGTTAACACACCCAATAGATCACTTCTGTTTCTACCTGAGGAGCACCTCTCAACTGCAGATGTATTTTCTTTTATAAGTGGCTGTCCGCGTTAATACAAGTACTATTTCTTTTACGCCACCATGTAAACATATATACACATTATTCAGGTGCAGAGTACACACTATTTCAGCACATATATTTCAGTAAACAGGTTGTAAAAAACATTGTGCAGGACGTTTTCAGGAAAATGTAACCATTTTACAATAAGTTTAACGTTTTGTGCATGCTAAGAATGAAATGCAATGGCGGCATGCCCAAAAAGAGAATTTTGACTACTTCGAAAAAGAATGTACGCAGTCTACTGAATATCACAACAGGTGAACACTGGAGGGGGCTGAGTCGCCATTAGGAGCCACATCAAACAGTTCCTTCAGGGCACAGGACGCTGCAGTGCTCTACTACTTCCACACCATCCCGGGCTGCCAACATCCAAAGTGAGTCTAGCAGGCAGCCCTCATCATTCTCGTGTATACCGGTCTCTTCTGTTCGCCATGCTTCGCGGTGGGCTCTATGCAAGGCTTTACGGAGTGGGAGAAATGCAGCAACTGGGCATTAACCAGCCGGCTGTCTACCAGCCCGACAGCTACCTCGATCTGTCTGCTCTCCGGGCAGAGAGTTCTGGGGGTAAGGCTACAGCTACCTGTACAGTGGTTCCACACTCGGACGGGAATAAGGAGGTGAAGCCATCTCTGGCCCCTTCGCTGGACTTCAAACCTGCAAGGGACCCCCAGCTGCGACTGGCGACCATTGGTAGCTCTCAATGCAGGACTACCATCATCACCAGTGTGTGTGCCACATGTAGTCAGTGCGTGTCTCCCCCCTCTGGGAGGAGGCAGAGGGACTCTGGTTGTGGTGCGTTTGTAGTGTTCCATATGGGGTACTGTGTCTTTTACAACGATATTATGATTTTAGGTAAATTTGACTCTGACCTCCTCTTCACTTTTTTTTAGGTCTCGGACCTAAAGGCTGCGCTTGCGCAGTCTGGGGTCGGAGAATTAATGTTTTGTAGTAGCGCTTTAGAACCGCCTCCCTGCCCTGTCTCTCCTCCATTGGCTGGCTTCCTAAATGGAGGCCAGCCATTGGAGGAGAGAGCCGTCACTCCGAATTAGCCCCGTCTTTTTCGGATTTGGGGGCGTCATTTTTGCTGTTCTTTAGACAGTGACGTCATCCGTCACTCAGAACAGCAAAACCACGCCCCCAATTCAGAAAATTTTTGGAGCTTTGGGCCGCCATTTTGTTTACTTCGCAGTGAAGGTGAGCCGTGTATTCTGGTCCGGATCTGCGATCTCGGGCCATGCGCTGCCACAGGTACGTTTTCTACTCGTGTTTTTCTTGCTCTGATCCGTGGTGTGTGGCACACTAATCCGTGTGGTCTGTGGTATCCTGAGCAGCTTGTTTACTCCGATTTTGAGCGTGGTCTGTGGCGTGGTCTGTGGCACGATCTGCTTTCCTGTGATCCGTGGTCTCTTACGTTCTGTTCTGCTCTGAGGTCTGTGGTGCTCCAGACACGAGGTCTGTGACTGTGAGGAGTATATCTCTTGGGGCGGCTCTGCTCCTGTTGCAGCCTCGCAGTCTCTGCTCTGTCCTGGCAGCGAGTGTACCCACCCCCTGCGGTCTGTGGGCTCTGCACTTTTGAGTTCGGCTTTTGCCTGGTCCCAGGGGCAGCTCCTGGTGCGCGCTGAACTCAGCCCAGGGAGCCCGGAGCAGGCTGCCGCTGAAGTGCACGGACTCCCTGTGGTCTGTGGCCTCGGTCTGTGCCTCTCCATGGCTCTGCTCCTGCTGACAGCCCCCGCAGGTCCCACACCCGGCAGGTGAAGCTCCCTCCTCAGCCCGTCCGCTCTCCCGCTGCAGAGTCCTGAGTGAGTGAGCTCTGCCCGCGCTTGCCGTGCACTGAGGGTATGGCGTGGCTCAGTCTCTGAGGTCCGTCTGCAGACTGCTCTCACGCGTCCTTATATATTCTCCTACCACCTCTCTATATCTCTCCCTCCGAATGCTTTCTTATGGCCTCTGCCACCCTGTTTGTGAGCATCCACCCGCCTTTCAGCCAGACACACACTTCCGTTTTCCTCCAGACCAGGGTAAGAGCGGCTGGGTGCAAAGATGTTCGGAGTCGCCCGCAAAAATTAAACTGTGCTGTCCGACCTATCCCTGGAGGCTCCTGTTGCCGGTCCCGGGAGGGGGAGGGTGGAGAGGGTCAAATAACGGGTCAGTCTGCATAACGAGTGGGGATTATGGGTGCGGCCAGAGTGTGAGAGTTCAGTGGGGCTCCGTGAAGGTAATGTGTCTGAGGGCAAGAAAGGGCGAGAGTACAGCGCCGAGTGAGGGAGAGCACAGCTTCGAGGAGCGCAATGTGACAGAACTAAAGCGTTGAGGGGGGCAGCGGACATCAAGCGGGGGTGAGGGGAAATGTGAGGGTAAACAACGGGACCACAGGGAGAGAGGGGAGAGAAGGGAGCGCAACCACCCCTCCTCACCTCACTGGCATATCCGCACCCCCGTGACCCCTCAAAGCATCACTGTCCCGTCCGACCCCCATCCCCCCCCACACACACACCTCCTCCCCGGGCCCGCACGGCCTTAACTCTTCTCACTCTCTAATGTCACTGCCACCTCGACAACCCACGCTGTACAGTAAGGGTTTCTATCACCTCCGTCGCCTCTTTATACCACCCCTCAGCTGTACACCCCCCTACCCCCTAACCCCCACTCAGCCCGACCGGACTCTCTTCTTTCTCCATCTGTTCTAACTGACCTCATGTACCCTCACTGTCTGGCCCACCCCTTTACTTCCACCCAACAAACTCTTACCCTATATACACTTGCTTCACAGTTTCCACCGTACCATGTACCTCCACCCACCCCGCTCCTGCCCTGTATTCTCCTGCCTCACCCTCTGTACCACCCCTCTACCTCCACCCACCCCTCTCCTGCCCTCGGACCCCACCTGCCTCAGTCTGTTCCACCCCTCTACGTCTTGGGTACCTCTAGCCTCCCCTCTGCCCCACCTCACCTGCCTCGGAGCCTGTGCCTCGCCTCACCTACTCTCCACCTCACCTGCCTCAGAGCCTGTGCCTCTCCTCACATGCTCTCCACCTCACCTGCCTCGGAGCCTGAGCAAGAGAAGTTCCATTAATAGGTTCAGTCGATTTTGCACGATTTACAGCCCTGAGCTGCAAGTATGTGAAATCCTGAAATTCTGGCGCCTAGGATGTGCTTGCAGTTTCTGCTGAAGGTGGACCCCACAGTTTAAAGGACAATTTGCATAGTCTGTAAGATTGGATTTTCAGTAGAGAGCGCCATTAAAAGCATGCACTGAAAAGATAATTAATTTGGGCTTTATATTGCGAGTAGGCTTTACCACTATTGACTAACACAAGCAGTTCAAAAGCATAGCTTTGGCAGTAGCTGGTGAGCTTCCCTCTAACACAGCAGGTGCAGCATGAGTTTAGGGGGAGTGCTTGCTTCCCCACGCACACAATCGGGACAGAAAAAGCAGAGCGGGGTCAAAACAAAACACACACACATACACACAAGCATGCACGCACACACACACCCACATGCTAGAATACAGCCAGCAGGAGTGCACGTTTTCTTCACTCACACACAGATTAGCAGTACAATAAAGACAGCAGCGCAGTTTCCCTCACACACAGACTATGTCCCTATATCGCCCCAATACTCGGATCACTACATCGGCTACTGATTAGGAAGATAATTATCTTCACATCCTTCCTTATGATCCACTCCTTTATCCATTCCTCATCTCCTACGTTTATGGCAGCTAAATCGCACTTCCTTTTAGTGATAAACTCTTAGTAGAAATCCTAGTATGGTGGGGATTGAGAATAGTGTTCTCCTTCACTGCTGCTCATGGATGGACCTCTCTCCCCCTTCAGTTTAAAGTTATCTTTCAGTCTTGTCCATCTTCCATAGTAAGGTTTATAAAAGCAAGCAAAGCCGCGGTACTCTTTTTCACCAGTGTTCTGTTTTTCATCGAATCACCAGAGCCTGTTGTAGCTCAACCCAAGTTTGACTATTGTGTGCAACATTCCGTTTCATCAGTTCATGCTCTTTATCCCCATCTCCCAGTTGCACCATTTTAGGCGCAGTTACACGCTCAAACGTAACCTGTTTCAGTTCACTGAAGAGGAACCTTCGGGCCATCCCAGGACAAACAAAGGGGGTGGGTAGGCTGAAGGGAAAAGGCGAGAAGTGGGTGTCACTGAAACAACTTACATTCCAGCAGATCCCTTAAACCTTGGCTTCGAAGGGTGTGAGGATGTGCTAAGTAGTGTCCTTACCACCCCTTGATGCTTTTGCTTTTTATATATATGGAAACACAGCACACATTCAAAGTGAATGTTTCCTACAATTTTGTTATGTTATTGTTCCACCTTTCTGGACAGTTTTTGACTCTTCTGAATAGAAAATGTACTTTGATTTGGATGAAATTATCTATTGAATGTTTGTTTGCGAAAAAGAACAATTGATATGTACCAGACAAAAGAGGCTTTGCTTAATTTAAGACCGAGTAAAACCCAGGTCTAAACATAGCTTGAAATTGTTTTTGTTTAGCCCGGAGGCTCCTTCACAACATTTTAATGGTGTTGGAGGTTGTAAGAAGTTGGTAAACTGATAATCATCTGATTCCGGTAATCCAATGATACAAGAGGGTTTTTTAAAGCTGAATACCACCAGGGAAGCACACTAAAAGTGTATGGAGAGATGAGTCTTCAACTACTTACTGAATTTTGTTTTGCTTCCCTGCCCCCCTGGCCGTGCTTGCTTCCCTGCCCCCTGGCCGTGCTTGCTTCCCTGCCCCCGCTTGCTTCACTGCCCCCTGGCCGTGCTTGCTTCCCTGCCCCCCTGGCTGTGCTTGCTTCCCTGCCTGTGCTTGCTCCCCTGCCCCCTGGCTGTGCTTGCTCCCCTGCCCCCTGGCTGTGCTTGCTCCCCTGCCCCCTGGCTGTGCTTGCTCCCCTGCCCTCTGGCTGTGCTTGCTCCCCTGCCCCCTGGCTGTGCTTGCTCCCCTGCTTGCTCCCCTGCCCCCCTCGGTGTGCTTGCTCTCCTGTGTGTGTGTGTGTATGTGTCTTGTAAAGCGCACTGCTGCCCTGAGGCGTCATGGCGCTGTAGACCGCTGGGGAACCCGTCCTGGCTATCCCTGTGAGATGGTCCCTACTGGGTTATCTCCAAGGTGAAACCAGGCATCCCCGGCGAATGTGGGGGGCCGTTGTAGAGATGAGGCAAGCTAATGCCCAGAGTTGCTGAGTCTGATCCCTGGTTAAAGTAGGCACCGAGGCGAGAATTATCGAGTCCGCTGACCCTGGTCCATGACCCTGCCGCGTTGGGAATTGAACCCTGGTCCCGGGCCGTTCTCTGCTTCCGGGTCTGCCGCCTCTAACCAGTGAGCCACACCACTCCACCTGTGTATGTGGCTCTGGGTGTGTATGTGGCTCTGGGTGTGTATGTGGCTCTGGGTGTGTGTAGGGCTCTGTGTGTGTGTAGGGCTCTGTGTGTGCGTAGGGCTCTGTCTGTGTGTTGGGCTCTGTGTGTGTGTGGCTCTGTGTGTGTGTGGCTCTGTGTGGCTCTGTGTGTGTGGGGGGGGCCTCTGTGTGTGTGTGGCTCTGTGTGGGCGATTCTGTATGTGTGTGTGTTTGGGTGGCTTTGTGTGGGTGGCTCTGTGTGGGTGTAAATGCAATCTGTCATGCATTTGCGAGCGATTAAGCTATTGGCATTGTAAATGACAATGCCATTTATTTATGATTTTAAAAAAAAATGTCATGAGCAATGCCAATAGCTCTACCTTTAATAATGCCGAGACCATTGCATTGTAAATGCTTGTTTATATAACTGGTTAACTATTCTTCTTTGTGTATGAAACAATATTGGACAGCCGTGTTGTGTTAACGTTATTATAGAACACTGAAATTGTTGATCTTTTTGAGGCTTCTCTATAAAGGCAGCATGGAAGACTGAAGTTTCCTTCTGTAGATTTTAAAATGCTTTGTGCTCAAATATGTCATTGATAATATGTAATTCTAAATATTCGACGATAAATACGATCAAAGGAGCACTTGTTTCTATTTACGATTAAAACCGCATTGGCGCTTCATTGTATGCTGTGGCACTGCATCTTATATTTACTGGACTCACTCGGTGAACTTTGTGTGGGTTTACTATTAATTTTGCTCTTAAAATACCTAGCTCGCTTTGGCAGAGACAAATCTTCATGGCCTGCTGTATGTTGGTAAAATCTGTGCTTCAAAATAATGACGTGTTTTGAAACCGGGGGCTGTGAACTTCATCGGATTAACATGGCATCCCCCTTTTCGTTTTCTTTTCTTTCTTTCAACAAGTCAGTGTTCATTTCTCCTGCTCTGCCGCCGCCCCTCCCCTTCTCTCTTTCCTCCTCTTCATCTGTGTCTCGCTCCTCCTCACTTGCTGAAAAACATTATTTTAACAAACGGCTCTTACCCTCTCATTCCTCTCCTTTCCTTGCTGTGTTACCCTTTGAAGGGATCCAAAACCTTTGGCTGCAAATGTCGTCTTGTTCAGACATTTTCTTATTCAAAAGTGCTGCCTCTGGGCGGAGAGAAAAATTGAGTTAATACTACAACAGAAAAACCCTACAGAAAGCAAGATAGAGTGGCCGCTAAGTGGCCACATTGGTTTTATTCACAACCAGCGTTTAGATAATTATATTGTTACTGCTTACATTTCACATGCTTTACTTAATCTTGCATTCCCTATCTGTATTGGCTATTTCTAGGATGTTCTTACCTTTTATCAACCAGCATATTACTCTTGTCTACCCTCCCTTAACTCCTATTTCTCATTTTCTGGTTCCCAGCGCCGCAAGGTCATACGAATGGCAATAGCTCTTTGCAAATATCATCACTCCACTAAGTACAAAAAACAAAACTAAAAAACATAATTTTCATCACCAAAAGCTCCAGCTTTCACAAATGCGAGACCTATTGCATTGCAAATGCTTGTTTTATAATTACTTTAGTGTTGCCTTTGTGTTTAGAGCATGAGGTGAAAGCAGAACCTTTCTACCAAATGTGACCACAGGCCACATTTCAGGCTTTCTCAATTCCTGCCTCCTGCCAAGGTTGTTGTAAATTGCTGATGAAGTGTCTTTTGTTTATCTGATTGCTGGCATTTCACAGCATAACAGATTTACCTAATTTGAAACTGGTCTGTATTTTGTGTTTATCCTCTTTTTACTATGCATGCAGTACTCAAACTGAAAGCTTGAATATTATACATGTGCCATCATATGTGGAAATTCTTCACAGCACATTTATGCTGGACTCAATTTCACCAA
Source organism: Lissotriton helveticus (assembly GCF_964261635.1). NCBI lineage: Eukaryota > Metazoa > Chordata > Amphibia > Caudata > Salamandridae > Lissotriton > Lissotriton helveticus. The sequence goes on along the minus strand of NC_136069.1, from coordinate 416,693,531 downwards.
TGGTTCTTTAATAAAAATTTGCAAGGTAGAAGATCAGCCGTTATTATGTTTAATTTGCTGCATGTCTAAAACTTTAAAGACCCTTGAGACCCTCACGGGTAAGTAGTGCGCTCTACAAGTACTCTGATTGATTGATTGATTGATTGATTTCTTTTTCCTTCTTTCTTTCTTTCTTCTTCCTTTCTTACTTTCTTTCTTTCTTTCCCCATACTTTTTGGAGATGTGTTGAAGTCCATTTCCCTACATGAGAAAAGGAGAACCTACTTTTACAACTTGCTTACCACAAAGCTCCCCTGTGTTCTTGAATGAAATTTCTCTCAATCCAAATATGCCGAATAAATGTCAATTAATATTTAAACCCAGTTTGATCAGTAGGTATATTAAGGTTGTCCTTGCCTCCCCACAGTATTTGAAAACTCACCTTTTTGCAGCTAATACCACATTTCTGTGGCCAGTGATCATAAACCCACATTCTCTTTTATTGACAGCTTCTTGGTGGATGGCATTTTTATGGTCAGGCTTACAAATCACTGAAACACAAAGCTGCCAACATGGATGTGCTGATTGTTCTGGCCACTACTATTGCCTATGTTTACTCTGTGGTGATCCTGATTGTAGCCATGGCTGAGAAGGCAGACCGGAGCCCTGTCACATTCTTTGACACGCCACCCATGCTGTTCATGTTTATTGCCCTGGGGCGATGGCTAGAACACATAGCAAAGGTAAGTCATTCTGCATCTCAGCTGAATATATGTTAGATGTATTCTGTTGAAGTCTGGCCATAATAGCTGTGTTTCTGATTATGTTTTCAGTTCTTCAGCCACTTTCTGCAGCTGACCTCGTTTGCTCAGCCCCTACTATTGATTTGGTGACTCCCTGCCAGTTGTGTATGTGGTCCACGCAGATTAATATTTCTCTCTCACTATGCTATTCTTGCTTTTGGATGTGACTAATATACTTCCACTTTTTTTTACTGTAACTTTTATTCTGCCATTGTTTGCCATGAAGGACTACTGGGTTTATTAATATGCAAAACATTGTTATTTGATTCAGACCTCACAAGAGATCACCAAATACAGAAATTATTATTCTTGGGGCATGAATAAAACTATTGAATTTCTAATTGAAATGATTAATTAGTAACGTTTTATACAACATACAGTTAATAGTAATGCTAAAATTATACATTTTTAAAATGACGTAAAAAAACAAGTGATAACAGACAAACTCATTAGCGGGAGAGTTACATAGCATAATTAGATCTTGAGCTAACATGGCATTGTATCTTAACTGAATAGGTGATATAAACCGTTGTATAGCCTCTACCAATCTTGGGTTGGGGCAAATTAATAAAATATGATACAGATCTTGTTGGCTGCCTTTGCATAGATCACATATGCCTTTAGAGTTATTTGTGCCTTCCCACTTAGCTATGAGAGTTGCTAAAGGGAGAATACCCAGTCGTAAGAGAAGGATACAACGCCTTGCCCCATGCTCTAATTGGAACTGTAAACAAGGCTGAGGTGTTTTAAATACTATTTTCTCAGCAAAGATTTTATAATGCTTTAGTTGAATACAGTATTCTTTATGTCTTTCATAGCTGATTCTTGGGGCCATATGTTTTAAAAAGAGCTTCAGATGGGCTGGATCCTGTAAAAGTGCTAAAGTGCATTGTTAGACCTCAAGGGCTTTTAGCAAATTCCTATTAAAAGTATACCGGGACGCCCCCTCTCTAAAAGTCTCCAGTTTTATCAAATATCTTAATGTGTCTGGCGCTGCATGTAAGAGATTATATCCCCACCTCATGATATTAGAAATTACTCGGGCAAATATTCCCATTATAGATAGCTCAAGGCGAAGGGCTTGAACTGGGACAGATTGGGAAACTTTTACCAGTTTTCGAAGTATACTTCCTTCCTTTATTTTTATTTTCTGCCATGTATTAATTTGAGTATATTCCATGGCATAAGATAATATTGGTTGGATTTTCATGCCATAGACCTCCAACAAAGATTTGAAGTGTCTATTTTTCGTAGAACGCTAAAGTCTCAGTAAAGCCCCAACATGGTATTCTTCCTCCCGCCCTAGATGTTGAAGGTGGGCTGTATCTTGTAGATTATGCTTAAACGTACTGCCCAAAAATACATATTCTTTTACTGTCTCAATTTGCTTACCTACCAATGACCAAGTGTAAGATAAAGGTTTCCTTCTGCCATTAAAAGGGAGAGCTTTAGTTTTAGATATATTTGGGACCAGAACATTTTCAGTTGCATATTAACTTAATTTGTTTAGATTTCTTTGCAGGCCAATTGGAGTACGATCGAGTATGATGATGTCATCTGCATGCATTAAGCAGTGTATATCTACTTGTGCTAACTATGGAGGGAAATTCTTGATTTGGGAAAAATGTCCTGGTAGATCACTGATATAAATAGAAAATAATAAGGGGGCTAATAGGCAGCCCTGCTTCAGCCCATTCTTCGTAGGAAATGGTTTAGTTAGACTGGGTTTATTATACCTAACTCCACATCGAACATACCTTGACTATATGCATCTCATCAAGCTACGTAGATGTAGAATTAAGAATAGTAAAGATATACTTACCTTATATTCTTACCTTCATGTTATGTTGGCATTCGATATTGTGTGCAATGATACATAACGTGCAGCTCGGCAGTGCATTGAACCTTTTGGATTAACTGACAAGTAGCCGACTGCAGCATTATTGTATGGTAGTGGTGGCCGCCACCAATCTTACTCGTAATTATGTATAATTTGTGAGAAGCGTAATTCAGCATTTAGCACTATTTTCTTGGTGCAAAATGCACCCTTATGTTCAAAATGACCTGATGATGCATTTTGTACTAAGAAAATAGCACTGAAAGCTACATGACACGAACAGCAGCAGTGAGCACTACTCTCTCTCTCTTAGTTTGTTGTGCTTGTGCTCCTGCTGCAGGATTTTTTACCCAAATGACTCTCAATTACTCAAGCTGGCATAAACGCATAATTTTGGTAATTTAACAAGAGTAATTCGTATTTTTCTGAAATTACTCCATTTACTCCAGTGTAATTAAAATTTCTCACTGGCCTAGATCTGTGTATGCATTTGTGTGTGGGTGCCCTGGACGTACAGCCCTATGATGCACTATCAAACAGTAGTGTCATTGGAAAGACACCATCACTTGGCAGAAATACTTGTCCCTTTCTAAGCTCTACATCCATCACAACACGTGTCTTTTATAACTGTTTGAGGGTCTGGGCTGAAATCTTTGGTGAAGGAATAAGGGGTAGTTGTGTACTTTGTAGATTTTCAAGTGGAATTGTATTGATTGACTTGATTGCCGGTCTCTTCTTGCTTCTGTGTATGGCTTATGTACTGTATATTTAAGAATGGCATGTTATTTTGTAGAGCAAAACCTCCGAAGCACTGGCCAAACTCATTTCTCTCCAAGCAACAGAGGCTACCATTGTGACAATGGGGACAGATCATTCGATTATCAGGTACTCGTTCAGATCTTGTTTTTATATTTGTCACTTTCATATTTGTCTCACAGCTGTAATACTGTAGTTTATGCAAAACTCAGTGTCTGACGGGGGTAGGGGAGGGGGCTTTAGACTACTTTACGAGAGAGAGAGAGAGAGAGAGAGAGAGAGAGAAAGAGCGAGAGAGAGGGGAAACAGCCATTACAACACAACTTTCACAACGCACTACCATTACAACGGAACTTTTACAACGCAGGATCCATTACAACGCATGCCATTACAACGCAGATGCTATTACAACGCATGCCATTACAACGTAAGTATGGGTAAGTATTTCATTTAATTTTAACCCCTGCACTATCCAACACTTACCCTACTCTTACACCCCCTGGAGTTAGAATAGTAATTTTAGCCCCTACACTATCCAACACTTACCCTACTATTACACCCCCCTGGAGTTAGAATAGTAATTTTAACCCCTACACTATCCAACATTTACACTACTATTACATTCTCATTAATTAAAATTAAAAAAACTACTTACCCATACTTACGTTGTAATGGCATGCGTTGTAATAGCATATGCGTTGTAATGGCATGCGTTGTAATGGCATGCGTTGTAAAAGTTTTGTTATAATGGTATGCGTTGTGAATGTTTGCGTTGTAACGTCATACATTCAGAGAGAGAGAGAGAGAGAGAGAGAGAGAGAGAGAGAGAGAGAGAGAGAGAGGAGGCAGCGTGGAAAAGGTGGGGAGGGATTGAAGGGAACTGTAGTGTCGTGCTGGACACGTTCTAGTGTCCCAGCAGACACTTAGATGGTCAGCCACTCCCTTGTGGGAGTGGATACCCATGCACCCCCCACCAATCCATCACAGGCATCACAAGTGATGTGACCCTGTTAATAAAATGGCCCGGGTGCACATGCTCGTGGTCAGTTGAGTAAGCATTACAACCATGTCAATCGTTTAATAGCATGCGGGCCCAGGGCCCACAACACCACATTGGCAACGAGTGGGTCTGACCTCGCGTGTTTTATACCACCAGCTATGCTGTTCCTCAGGGGTAAGAGTAGACCCAGCATGTGGCACACCCCGCACCTGCTACCATCACAACCGCCTGGGGAGAGAGGGGACACCAGGTCCTCGCCGCGAAAGAGGGAGAATAGACTGTTCGTCTACAACAGTCCGATGCCCCTACTGTCATCCACCAGCAGAAAGACCGCATGAATCGGCAGGCAGTGTCACGAGGAGGAGTCCGTGCCAACGAGAGAAGGTGTCCCAGACCTCCCCAAGGTATGGCAGGACCCGTAAATGATTAGGGCCCCCTACCTGCGGAGGCACCTGTAATCTGCCTCGCCTGACACCATCTGCCCCAGTGAAAGTACTGCAGACAGGGCGAGAAATGTTCCGCCCTGTGTGAACAGTCTGAAACTGCACCAACATTTCACCTGCACCAGCATTTCCAGTGTTCCCAGGAAACTGCAGCAGAAGGAGGAGATAAGCAGCAATTGCTCTGTATCTGCACAGCCCTGCTCCAGAGAACACAAGAGAGAAACGTGGGTCAGTCTGGGGGGCATCCAGCATAAGGGATACTTCCTCCATGCAGATGACAGCCACCAAGAGAAGCGTGGCTTGCAGCGCTAGAAAGTCTGCCGTGGCTGGTATATGAAGTGCCAGCACCATGTACCTAAGCGACTCGGTCCGGTCAAAACTAACATTGTGAGGAGACAGCCGCCTTGCCACACCCACTGCGCAATGCTAACTGCCCCGCCTGCTGCCATCTGTCACGTAGAGGAAGGCCATGCTGGAAAGAAATTACCACCCCTGCATATGCAGCGGCCCCCAGCATCGGGGGAGCTGCCGCAGCCAGCACAGAGCCGCAGAAGGACTGTCACAACAATGACTCCTAACACCAGACTGGCAAGTAAGTGATTTAGGGTCATCAACTGGGCTAAAGTAAATCCACCCTGCGTGCCCCACAACATGTATGGGCTCCTTCTGATGCCCGCCGCACCGACCGGTCGTGCTGAAAGGGGCTCTTCAAAAGAGGGAACGTATTGTGGCCAGCACTGTGTTTTAAGTGCTTATATACTGCTGTCGGCCAAGCAACGGAATGCCCCGCCCGCTGGAGTGTGAAATGTGGCTCGGCACTGCCGCGGCCAGCATGACATCCAAGTAAGAGTGCCTGTAAAGCTAAGTAGGCGGACATAGCCCCCAGTATAAAAGCAGTGCCAACTAACCTGTGTATAGCTACTGCGAGAGGGCCGAAGGGGGAAAAGGACAAACTGTTTTTACCGCCCGCAATGGCATATTGAGAGTGGCTACAGTGCCACTGTGCTGTCGGCTGTCACTCCATACAGAGGCCAAGGAAGTTTGCCACAAGAATGTGCAGCTCGAGATACGTCCTTGGAGGACAGTCCCGCTCTATTGCAAGCAGGTCAGATCTTGCCCCCAAAGAAACAAGTTTGTGCACTCATAAGCGCTAGGATAACATCGGAAAAAAATTAATTTACCATGCTGTGCCCCCCTTCCTGAACACTGCCAGCCCCTGTGAAGCCACACCATAGAGCAGAGGTCTTCAAAAACATTTGTAGGTTCAGCCCCCCCAGCTGAATTATTTTAGATGTTGGGCCCCCCCACCACCTGACAGAAATTTCTGTAATCTGTTACACTACATAATCGACCGCCGCGTATATATCACGGGCCATATCCGGCAGACTCACAATACTAGGCTATGTGCGTCACTTCCGATGGTCCTCCTGCTGCCGCCTGCGTTTCTTTAACTTAAAATGCGCGGCTCCTGCTCCTCCTGAACTCGCCGCTCTGACTGAGGTATTTCTAACAGTACCTAACGCCAGCTGCGGCTGATTTTCACCGTTGTCAATGCAGGGCACCGTCGACCGCCTGCGGTAAAGATGGCTGATGGATGGTTCCTATGTGGTATTGGATGCCACCTGCACCTGTCAGCCAACGTCAGGGCTAGAGAGGCTGGCTGGCTCACGAGTCAGGGTCACTGTGCAGCGCCAGGGGGAAAGGGGGGGGTAGTCGCAGTGAGAGTGGGAGCAGCAGGCTGCTGTGCTCATTGGTTGCAGCATGACTGATGGCACATCGGTGGCGGTAATATATCATGCGACTGGGAGGGACCAAGCCTACTGGGCCGCATCCGGGCTCAGCTGCTGTCCAGTGACGATCATGAATAATTATTAAGTTCCTGATAGAGCAGGTAATCTATTAACTAAGCTGTAGTTATCAATTACATCTTTTTAAATACTTATCCGCTGCTGCCGTGAATAAATTGCTGTTACAGTTTTTTTTAGCTATGTGACTAGGTTAGTGTAGTACTAGTAGTAGGGCAGAAAAGTACCACGCCACGGAAGAACACTACCACAGCATGGGGGATTTTAGTTTAGGATGGGCTCACCACCTTCTGCTTTGGGAGGCATACAGTCAGGAACCACAAGTGATGACAAGAACACCATGCTGTCAGGGCTGACCTGCAGCCATGATGTATTTTTTACCCATGTATGTATGTCTGTTTGTGGCAACGAGGCAGCAAATAACTTTATAAGGCCCACAGTATTTACTATCCAATCGACATACAGTGGCGTTAGGCCTTTTCCACCTGCGATCCAAGTGGCAGTGAGCAGGATGGCACACAAGTTTACCCGAGTGTGGTGACAGGAAGGAGGACTGTGCATGGGGGTAAGAAGAACTGTGAATTAAATACCCCCACGATCATACAAAGCTTTTGAATTTCGGAAAATATAATCAAATAGGAATGCCAGTGGCAGCATGGTAACGGAAAACAATATGTCACATTTAAAAGCCATTCAATATTCTGAATCTCTCAGGTAGCTTGTTCGTAAATATATTTAGCCAATTATGACTTTCAAGTCAATGTATGATTCTGTCATTAAATAACAGAGTTATCCTATGGAATAAAAAGCCAAGCAACACAATGGAAATTTTGATATCACAGATTTTGTTTTAAAGATCTGATAACTCACATAAACTCTGCAGCCAAGGCGGTCTAGAATTTATACAAGTGAATTAATTGAATTAATGCTCCAATATGTGTGTCATTTCTAATGTTTATATAAATTTCCCTCTCAGCTTGATTTTGCTTGCGAGAAAAGTGTCACTCAGTGGTTGAAATGTAACTCATAATTACACTGAAATTATAAAAGTGTCACACATAGCGATCTTAAACCTTGGCAGCTATGGAACATTCATTTCAGCTGCAGTGCATGCCTGACCAGCCTAAGACAGTCATGCCCCAACCACTCCTCCCCCTGCTGGCAGTGACAACATCAGCCCACCCCATCCCGTAAAACTGCCTCAGTACGGAAAAATGAAATGATTATAACAATGTGTTATAATAATTTTTTTTTTCCTTTTTTAGTAATTTGGCGGCATTCCTCCGCCTTAGCGGAGGAGCGGCTCCAACCTAAAAAAGTCAGATTTAAGACACTATTAAGCATTGTGCTTAGCTATGAATGTATATGCTAAACATGTGTAGTATTGCAGCACCTAACTACGCCATAATATTTGCATCAGAAAAAGTATTTATTGATTATTGATTTCAGTATAGAGTTTACATTCACAACCCATTAAACTCGATGTAATTTAAGGAAAGTGTTCAGTTTAACCACGAATGTGTTAAAAACAAGAACCAAGTGCGTGTGCCACTGTTCAATAACAAAATAACTATTTAGATTTATGGCTTACTGAAGGTTTCTTGCATTTTTTTCTCATATAGTGAATAATGACACTACAGGTCTCAAACCTCAATCAGACATTAGCTCGCCAAGGGAAAGTCAGCAATGTATATTGTTGGTGATTGTTAATGATGCAGTCCTGGGTAAAGATCACTATATTTTTTTCATTGGGTGGATGCTTTAAGACATGGAGTAGACCTGGTGTTATTTGTTGTATGTCTGCCAGACTCCACATACAACTCTTACCCTATTCTCGCTTCATGACAGTGCCACAAACACATCCAAATATTATCCTATATGCAACCATATATGCAATTCAAATACACATACTTGATAGCAGGAGACATGATTATTTCTGAACTTAGTGTAAATAAGGGGGTGATGCCCCAGGGCCTACACTTCTTGGACAGGGATTGGAGTTATTATATGTTTAACTATTCCTGCATGTGGATGCCACCCGTCGGCGCAAAGATACGTTTATTTAGAAGAAAGTACAGGCATGGTCAATGGTTGTCTTATATGTTGATACAATTGTTAATAAAATATCACAATTGAAATCAATAGAAGGCTCAGTAAATACAATCAGAGCCTTCTTCTTGTCGTTTATTATTTTAATACTTCTTAATTTCAGGAGGTAAGATTTTCCCAACAACAGCCTACTTGATTTTTTTTTTTTAAATGTGTTTTTATTGTTGCATGCATAGATTCATATTTAAAGGGATAGACGTTCGTCGGTGCAGCGTCAACATTCAGCTGCATCCAACCATTAGTGCAACTTTTCAATTTTAATTATTTAACTCTTAACTGTAAAGGTCATGGTGTGGAATCCTGGCGTAATTCAAACAAAGCATCTTTGTGATGATTAGGTATAGCATAGCGTTTAAAGTCTTCTGCATCATATTACTCACATCTACAATTTCAGTCATGAGGTCCCGGAGATCTCTGGACCTTCTCCTGCCACCTCCCTTTCCCGCCTCCCATCCCGCCCCTACTCCATATCATCGTCTTCTCCTGAGCTGTCTATTTCTTCCTCTTCTGGCAGCGGCTCGCATAAGTCCCCCCTATACGTGTTACAAGGTGACCATATTTTATTCCATTTACGTGGGTTGGCTCTCTGTTGATAAATCGCCCTTTCCACCATCATAAGCATGTCCATGTTCCTGCACCACTGAGCCAGGGCCGGTGTCTCACGCTCCCCCCATTTTTGCGCTATGTCTCGCTTTGCCAACATCATTCCAATGACCACCCACTGTCTTCCATGTGATGTCAGGTTGTTTGGGCCCCATCATTCAATAAGCAAACCCTGGGGTCAGGAGTGATTGGGATTCGTAAAGTCTGGGCGACCGTGCGTGTTACTCGCCGCCAGTAGTCCCCTATATTGGGGCAGGTCCATAAGGTATGGAACAATGTACCCTCTTCCCCACAATTTCTCAGGCAGTATGGGTGTTCTTCTCTATGTTATGTTATGTTATGTTAGGGCTATTTGTATTGCGCACGGCTGCTCCAGCGAAGGAGCGTCCCGGCGCACCGACAAGGTGGCAAAACCCAACACAACAGAGAACAGAAAATTTTATTTAAAAAAGGGGAGATAAATTTTAACATAACTCTGAAAACAGAAGGGTTTTAACGGCCTTGCGAAAGGAAAGTAAATCGCCAAGGGTCCGGAGTTTTAACGGAAGGGCATTCCAGAGCGCGGCTGCCCGCACCCTAAAAGAGCGACCCCCCGCCCGGCTGAGTTTGAACCGAGGGGCTGCCGCTAGTTCCTGGTCCAACGAACGCAGAGTGCGGCCCGGAATGTAAGGACACAAAAGTTGGCACAGTAAGGGAGGCGGTAGGCCCTTCAAAATCTTAAAAGCTATGCACAATACTTTAAAATGGATCCGCTGCCTAACGGGTAACCAGTGCAAGGCTCGCAAGGTGGGACCGGCCGAGCAAAACCTAGGAAGACCTACGATTGCTCTGGCCGCTGCGTTCTGCACTCTTTGAAGTCGGGTTAGCTCGGCCTGGTTTAACCCTATAAAAAGGGAGCTGGCATAGTCCAGCCGAGCCAAAACCGTTGCTTGAACCACAAGTTGACGGGTTGCGGCATCAAAATATTTAAGAGCAGGTCGCAGATTGCGCAGGATGCCAAAGCAACACGCCGCCGTCCTTTTGGTGTGACCAACAAAATTGAGGGAGGGGTCCAGCCAGACATATGGATTCTATGTAGTGTCGTGCGGGTGTAATAAACTCGGTGTAATATTTTAAATTGAACTAGTCTAAATCTTGCCTAAATCTAGTCTAAATCTTGCCGATATACCGGCTTCTTTGGGTGACGCCATTGCTGCATTCCAGTTTGTCTCATCCAATTCCCCTATCTCGTCCTCCCATTTTTCTTTCAGCTTCAGCAGTGGGTCGGGTAGGTTATTTTTCAGTTTACGGTAGGTGAGGGAGGTGGCACTAGTTTCCATGTAGTCCGTAAGCAGTCGGTCCTCTAATGGAGCTGACTCCGGGACATTCGCACCTGGCTCTATCGCTGACATGAGTGCATGCCGAATCTGTATGTATCGGTATGTTTCATTAACTCCCAATTCGTAATGTTCCCTCAGGGTCTCGAATGAAACCATCCCATCCTTTGTCCACATATCGCCTACCTTGGAGATTCTGATGTTGTCCCACTGATCAAACCCTTTGCTGTGTCTCAGATTACCCAGGACTTTGGCATCCCATAAGGGTGTGAGTCTGGTGATCACTCCCTCCCAGGTTAGTCGTTTCTGGGCTTTATACCATAGTGTTACAGTGTGTTTGGTAGGGCCTCTCAGGTTTGCTACCAGTCTCCTATTGTAGAGTGGGGCCAGAAGGGTATTCGTGCCTAGCTGACGCCTATCCGCTAAGTATGCCGGGTCCTCTTGCGGGCTATGGATCCATTTGTTGATCACCTTAAGGTGGGCCGCCCAATAGTATAGTTCGAGGTTCGGGAGTGCTATCCCCCCACTGTACCAGTCTCTAATCAATTTCAGATGTGCGACCCTAGCCGGCCTGTCTCCCCATAATAGGCCAGACAGTTGAGTGGAAACTTGGCGAAAGAATGACGATGGGACCATCGCTGGCATGTTTTCCAAGACATATAGGAAGCGAGGCAGTGCCATCATCTTGAAAAGTGCCGCTCTGCCTAGTAGTGTTAATGGGAGGGTTTTCCAGTGACGCACGTCCACTTTGAACCTTTCGAGCAGTGGCCTAAGGTTCAGGTCCTGAAAGATTGTGTGTTCCCGTGTGATTTGGACCCCTAAGTATCTGAAAGAGACGGTCTCTACTAGTAATGGGCAGTCAGCACTTAGTGTCGGCGGTGTGCCGTGTATCATATAGAGTACCGATTTCTGCCAGTTGATTTTGTACCCTGAAGTCGTTCCATGCCTCTCACACAATGCCAACAGGACCGGGATACCAGTTGTTAAGTTTGTTAGGTATATTAACATGTCGTCGGCATACAGGGATACTCTGTCCTCCCAGTCGCCTCCCCACTGTATGCCCTTCAGTAACTGGGTGGTCCTGATGACAGCGGCCAGTGGTTCCAGCACTAAGGCGAACAGTAGCGGTGAGAGTGGGCACCCTTGTCTCGTACCCCTCGCTAATGGTAGCTCTCTCGAGATGTGGCCATTGGCCGCCACTCGAGCTACGGGGTTCGTATATAATAGCCTGATCCATGATACGAATTTCGAGCCGAAGCCCATGTGCTCCAGTACCGCAAAAAGATAGCGCCATTCTACCAGGTCAAACGCCATTTTGGCATCGAGTGAAAGAATTGCCGCTGGTTCTGACAATAACGGGGCTCGTGCCATTACCCCATGCAACCGTCTAAGATTCATCGCCGTGCTCCTGTGTGGCATAAATCCCGATTGATCAGGATGTATTAGTTGCACCAAATGAGGCAACAATCTGTTGGCCAGTAATTTCGCCAAAATTTTACTTTCGGCGTTAAGGAGGGATATTGGGCGGTATGATCCGCACTCTTCAGGTGGCTTGCCGGGTTTTGGTATTGCTACTATAGTCGCTGTACGTTGGTCAGGTGGTAATTGTCCCTGCTCCAGGCAGTCTTTATACATGTTAAGTAGGGGCGTAGAAAGCGTCTCCGACATGGTTTTGTACCATTCAATCGGTATCCCATTGGGCCCTAGCGCTTTCCCTGGGTGCAATGCTGTGATAGCTATTTGTACTTCCTCGGCTGTCAGGTCCGCGTCCAGCTCGTCTTTGTTTTCTTGTGACAAGGTGCGAGTGGGTACCCCAGTGAGAGATGCTTCTGCCATCTCCCGCGTGACTTCGAATTCAGGGGAGTATACTGATTGAAAGTGGTCTGCCAGGAGTTCCACTATCTGTGATGGTCGGGTCCGAACCTCCCCCGTAGGGTCTTTCAGTTGCAGTATGGCCCTCTGTCCCCCCCGCTTTTTCTCTAACCAGGCGAGGAGTCTACCCGCTTTGTCGCCTGCATCGTATATCCTATTTGTTGTCGCAGCTATGTTGTCTACCACTCTGCGGCGTATATGATCGGCGTGGCGCTGCTGACACAGCCGGAGCACGTGTTGTGTGGCCCTTGTCGGGTCGAGCTCATGGTCCTTGGTGGCCCTGTCAAGTTGTTCTTCCAGGTCTAGCATTTCCTGTGTTTGTGTGCGCTTATATCTAGTGATAATGGAGATGGCCTGCCCGCGAAGAACCGTCTTGTAGGCCTCCCACAAAGTCGTGGGGGACTCTACTGACCCTTCGTTTTCGGCGAGGTATGACCTCGTACCTTTTTTCAGTGCTTTGGCTACTGACGGTTCTTTAAGGTATCCCGGGTAAATCGGGTAAATGCGTTTTCGGGTCCGCTCAGGGTTGGAAAGAGTCAGTGTCAACGGGGAGTGGTCCGAGATACCTCGTGGTTTGATTTGTACGTCGTCGATAGTGAGGAGCCCTCCCCCCAGTGTTAGGAAATAGTCAATCCGTGATAGGCTGTCATGGACCGCCGAGTAATATGTGTACTGCCGGTCGTCCGGGTGGAACTGCCTCCATATGTCAACTAGCCCCTGTGCTTCCAGGAAGTCATGCAGCCGGGAAGGCCCTGGAGATTGCGGTCTCACCGGGAGTCGGTCATGTGCGTTGTGTGCCACCGCATTAAAGTCACCCCCTAATATGAGATCCCCCTCCGGTAGATCTAACAGAAATGTCCCCAAGTCCGGGAGAGCGATAGCGTGTAGTGCTGGCGGGACATACACCAAGACCACATTTAGCGGCCTCCCTTCCCACTGCCCGTGTGTCGCTGCAAAGCGTCCCTGTGTGTCTATTTTAGTGGATTGGATTATGTATCTCGACGAGCGGTGTATTAGAATCCCCGTACCACGGGGCCCCTTAGTGAATTCTGAGTGAGCAATCATACGGTAGCCTTTCCTGTCCAGGGCCTGTGTTGCTGTGCCTGTTAGGTGCGTTTCCTGTAGTAGGACCAGGGCTGGACTCAATCTCTTTATGCTCTGTAATACAAACCCTCGTTTGATCTTGTCCCCCAGGCCCCTTACATTCCATGACATGAGGCTCAATGGAGTCACCTGCCCTGTTCTAGATTCCCCCCTCACTGTGTCTGTTCGCGTGGAGTGTGTCATAGTGTCTACGGTTACAAGTACTAGTGTGTCGTATGAAGTGAGTTTGATTGATATGCCAGGTTGTCGCTATACTGCGCGCGTGTGCCATGTAGTTCCGTTCTTGACCATTGAAACAGTCTGAAAAATGCAAAACTCCCCTGCCCCCAACTCCCCCCCTCCCTGCCCCCCTGCTAAACGGACTTAGAACTGCCCGCCCCCCAAACTCAGCAGAGTAGCCTACTTGATTTTCACCCCCTGTAGTTCACAGGCCTGGGGTTTCCTCAGATCTAAGAAATGCGGTGATGAGTATTGTATCAGATGCGTTTAAATCAGTGTCAGTCAACTCTCCTAGATCTTGGTATTCTGAAACTGCATGTTTCAGGCAAGGAGTCTTCTCTGCTTTGAAATCGAACGCAAAGGAACAGGACTGTCTCTTCCTTTGCTTTCGGTTTTAGCAGAGGAGACGTCCTGCCTCCCACTGCAGCTGAAATCAGCGCTACCAATTAACCCCCTCCTGGGAGTTGAACTGTAGCACTTAGCAGACAAAAAGCATGGGCGTGTCGTGCCCAATGATTTCCCCTCCCTCCCCCCCTCTGTCACCAGGAGTTCTCTAATGAAAGAAATTCCCATTTGAAATGGGTGAAGACTTGCAGCGTGGAGGACAACAAAGGTAAGATTTTAGGGTCGAGTGTGCGCCCCCCCTGGGATGGTGTTGCGCCCCCCTGGGGGGGCGCGCCCCACAGTTTGAAGAACACTGCCATAGAGCTTGTCTCAGGCACGAGGGGCGCCCCAGCCAGCACAGCTCCTGCACCCTTGCCTCACCTTGCATGTTGTGCACCACGTGGTGCATGGGGAGATCCTGCAGCAGAATCAGGGAGTCCGGCAGTATGAGGAAAATTGCCTTGGCCTCTCTCCAAAAGCCTGCAATCGCACCCGGCCACAAGAGGAAGGAGTCAGCTGGCACAGTGTGTCCACACATGAGTGAATGGGCCTTCCTCTTCATGCTGCCAGCGCCTGAGGAGGTCCGTCTGCCTCCAGGCTATTTTCTAGTCCCTGGGTGGATAATCAAATCGCCGTTCCCGCCGTATGCGGTGAGGATTACAGAACATGGAATAAACTGACGTGTGGGTACATTGCACTGAGAATACTTGGAGATTTGGACAGTTTTATTTAACCCCTCCTGAGAACATTCGATAACTCGCAAAAGAAGCTAATATAACAAGGATCACTGAATAAAAACTGAACTTTGGAGGATTGCTTATCTACATGCATGAACGTGGAATAAAGTATTCCACTTTAGCCCTGAGGAAGCCTGTGTGGGTGAAACCCGTTGGCTGTGTGGATCAAGAGTAAAGAAGATTTTCTATGAAGACAAGTCTCCACAAAATATCTGTGTGATTTGTGTGCATATTGTATGCTGTTTAATATGTGCCTCTCTGAGCCAGTATAGTGTATAGTTTGATTTTAGGTCCTGTGGCAGTGGGCCTACAGAGGTGGGCACATTCTAGATTGATCTGTGTGGATACTTATAGTGATAGAAGAGCAAGTGCGGCTGTAATTGAGTTCCCTCACTGCCATTAGCGTTTTTTAAAATTTATTTTCTAGTCCTACAGCTTGCAATGAGAGGAAACACAGTGCCACCTACTAACTATTGAGAGGTATCCCACACCGCGAAAAATAAAAAACTGAACAATCTTGCAAGGAAACAGCCAGCGTAGGCTGCAGTGGCCTAAAGGGGCAATTAATGCAACACTGCCAAGAGTAGCAGAAAAAGACAAGAAAAGCTGAGAGGGAGCTGAGTGCACCACATGCCTCTGATAGCTGCCTGTTGCTATCACAAGGAGAAACAAGAACTGTTGATCTCCCTGGGCAGAGGAGACTGTCTCACCTCTCCAAAGGCCCTGCTAATCAGACAGCAACACACACTGCCTGCATTTCTAGAGAGGCACCTTAGCAAGATACTGCTGATCCCCTGACCAAGCAGGCTAGTGAACCAAATGGGAAACAAAGCACTAAGGATTAAGAGCTCCCAAGAGCCAAGTTAAACCCAAGCAGCAAAGCTAAAGGCAACAAGCCCATGAAGGGCACAAGGAGATCGTGCGCTGCACACGCACAACCCTCAGTGGGTGCTGACACCACCACAAGCGATTAAATTGCATCACACGCCGCTCTGATGAATGAACACCTCTATGAGCTAGTAGATGTACACGCAAAACTTTAGAAGAGGGCGCCCACGAAGAGGACGAAATGCACAAGGTCAGACTAGACAGCATGGGCAGGAGCCCAGGAGAGAGAGAGACCTCTCCACAGAAAAGAAGCAATGCCAAATGCAGGAGGGAGAGCCTCTACATCTCCACTGCCCCAGCGAAGCCCCGCAGTGGGCCAAAGACAGCACAGAGTGTCATCCCTCACACTGCCTCAAGATGGAGTCACCAGTGGCCCAAGACAGGCAAGACGAGAGTGGCACACTCTACGTGGCAAGGTGCCACTGTAACTTGTGCTCAAATGGCATGCGACCCCGCCAAGCATGCCTGATCAGAGGCAGGAGCAGACGCCACGATGGCGCAGGCTCGAGGTGCAAGCACGAGGCCCTTGAGTGAAGAAGGTGACCCACCATTCTGGTAGAGGAGCACCACAAAGACCCTTAGGAAAGGGATCGGACCGGCAAAAGGTCAGCGCAAAGAAGAGTGACAATCCTGTCACCATGAAGAACTGGACGAAAAGACTAACGAGAGGAGAAGAACAAGGAATAGTACCGCCACAAGACAAGAGTGCACCCGGAGACAGACACCAAGGTGGACCAACGTCCTTGGGGACAGCCCGATGGGGGAACCAAATGTAAGGCACAGCAAGCATGAACTGCGTCTCTCCCCAACGCTTCCCAGTGCGACTGTCCATCCCCAAGCATAGGCAGTCTAAGTCAGAAGCCATCCCTGCTCCTGACCTCAGATACCACGGGTGAAGAACAGCCTCAGCAAGACAAAGCTACGTGGCTGTGAAGTCCCTCCAGCCAGCCTATCTCCCAGAAAGTCGTCACCACCTGTCATCCAGGTTCAATGGCAACCACAACATCACTGCCAAGTGCATCACCCCATCCAAACTAAGGAGTAACATCATCACCGGGGTGGAGCCTTGCACCTGCAGAAGAACCAAGAGACCGAGGCACCCCCGTTCGAAATTAGAGACCAAATGTCCAGGGGCTTTCCGACAATCCATGTGTCCTGTTGGCAAGCCCACCAACCATTAAGTCCCACACCTGGGGGGCTTACAGAACAACGCCGTCGGATCTTGTTAGTGTTCTTGCAGTGGCCCCCAGGCAGCCCAGCACAGTCCACTCGGTATCGTAGCAGCCCGCACAAGGGCTTCAAGGGCATTCCCACACCCAGGGATCCTTGCACGAGAGATGGTCGAGAAGTGGCTTCACCGAAAAGGTACCGGGAGGCACCGCGGCCTCAGAGGATAACATCCTGAACATCATTGATGCAATTCCAGCCCTGGCAGATTGGTCATCGTAGTGGCCAGACACCTCAAGCGAAGACTCTGCAGCAGGACTCCACCGACGCTCCTGATGCACTATCATTTCGTTGACAGATACCTACACCATCACCGCCAGAGCACACAAGTTTATCCAGCAGTGTGTGAGAGGACATTGATCTAACGGACCGGCTGCCAAGGAATCCGGACTCCATCAACGCATCGTTTGTGCCCAGTAGACTCTGGTTAAATGATGGAAGTGTGCCGAGATGCGTGGGTGTTCCCAGCTGCACCTGTCCACCAATACCCTGCGGACTGCCTCTTTGAACAAAGAGACTGAATGGTGTCCTTTGTGAATAGTGTAGTTCCAGAAGTTGAACTTTGTTTTATTTTTAATAATGTTTGGGAGGAATGTAGTGTCGTACTGGACACGTTCTAGTGTCTCAGCAGACACTTAGTTGATCAACCAACCCCTTGTGGGACTGGACACACATGCACCTCACACCCATCCATCACAGGCATCACAAGTGACATGACCCGGTTAATAAAAGGGCCCGGGTGAATGTGCTTGTGGCCAGTTGAGTAAGCATTACGACTGTATCTGTGTCAGTCATTTAATAGCCACAACACCACAGGGGCGGCATTGAAGCATGCAGAGAAAGTCCTGTGACTCTTTAAATGTAACCTTCCTAACTACCCTGGGACACACACTGGTGGGAGGGTATGTGAGTACCGTATTGTATTGTTTGCGCCACAGCTGCATTTATGTCGCACTTCACACACATGGCGAGACAATGAAATGCTTTGCAAACGGGTCGAATACTACTTCATCTCTTGTGCTTGCTTTCGAATTGTTAGTTTGTAATGTGGCCTACTTGGGAGGTATTTTGGCGCTGTCCAGGGCTTTAAGTGGGAAGAAAAAATTAGGGGTCTCTCAAAGTAGTGTTGCCTATGTAAATAAGGACGTGGCTTAAAAGACGTAAGCTCAAAATCTGTGCCTATCATACTGTGCTGCCCTACTGCTATTTTGCTACTTCTGTCATTGCATTCAGATATATAATACAACAAGCAACATTACATATACAACAAGCCAGTACTTTTAGCTTTGTCAATGCTTGCTAGTTGCCTAATATAAATAAGAAACAACTATGGTTTTGTTGTATAGTATATTGTAAATGCTTCAGTTATGAAATGGTGAGACTGTGAAAGAACTATAACTAGTCTCTGTGAAGTTACATTGAAGGCAGTGAAGGGTGGCACTGAGGGTGATGAAAAAAATACAGAGCCCGATCGGTACCCGTCTCTTAACCTGCTTTTTAGGACTGCCAGTGCTCAGCACCGGCAAGACCCGGCCCACTTAAATCCCTAGAGTTGTGTGTGATGAACAGCATTGTGCTCTTATCGTGTTATATGTCCTGCTCCTTCAGGTATAGTGGCACAAAATAAGAGTGAGCAATAGGATACTTAAGCTTGGAAAGTACTATGCAGTGCCTGAAGGGTGAAGGGATGCAATGGGGCCTATATTAGAGAGCTTTCATGTTGTGTGTTTATGGCAGGGGCTGGGTTTGTGCTCGGGCATACCATTCATAATGTGTATTTGGATTTGGTTCTAGGGTGGGTATGATCATCAGTCCTGTTACACCTATGCCCTCATTCTGATGGTGAATGGCTCTTACTGCTGGTTGCTGGAGCCTTTCATCACTTGTCAGGAAGAGCTGTGATTTTACTGCCTTCCTGAATTTCAGGGGGCACTGAATTTTGATTATCTTTGTTTGGGGGAGAGCTATAGAGTGCACCAGTACTCCCTATATTCCCTTACCCCTAATCGGGAAGTCTCTTGAACTATTATTAAAGGAAAGCCTCAGGTGTTCCCCAGTAGACATTGATAGTGGGAGAAAAGAGGCTGCCCTGTAGGGCTCTGTACTGTTTGACAAGCTAAACCACAGTCCTTCAATGACGCCTCAGAGACCCAATGAGGATATGTTTAGTTTGTAATTGCACTGACCTTGAAGGTGACTGTACGGACTTCGTCAAGGTGGGCACACCTGCAAACAAATACAGAGCTACGCGTGAACCACAATTCTGTGGATGGGCACTACTCGTTTGGCACATGCATTATTGTAGTTCGCTCTTAACACGTGTACAGAAAACTGCTTCTCTTTTATTTCTTCATGAGGAGCATAATCCCAGTGTGTGACTGGTGCGACAGGTTTATCTGAGCTCAGATGCAAATGTGGCCATGCCACCCATTAACAATATGATCCTAAGTCTCACATCCATCCATGCGTGTATAACAAATCTCACCTTTGTACTTGAATTAAATAGGATATCCTAAATCAATGTAGTTTGGCATGATTAGGTACTGTGTGTGTGTATATATATATATATATATATATATATATATATATATATATATATATATATATATATATATGTATGTATATATATATATATACATATATATATATATATATATATACATACATATATATATATATATATATATATATATACATATACATATATATATATATATATATATATATATATATATATATATATATATATATATATATATATATATATATATATATATATATATATATATATATATATATATATATATATATATATATATATATATATATATATATATATATATATTACCTACTGGCGGTCGCCAGTAGGTATATATAGTTAGGATTTTTTCTCTATGGGTTTTTTGAAAATTCTATGTCTAATAACTTTGGCGTTTGTGGACGGAATTGGCTGAAATTTTCAGGAAAATGGCACATTTTGTTTCTGAGCAGCCCTTGAAAATTTGGTGGGGGTTCGTCAAGGGGGGGCCGAGAAAAAAGGGGGGTCCCAAAACGTGTTTTTAACATTGAGTTTTCCATAGGGCGGTTGGCCTCACTTTTAGCCCGAACGGCTGAATGGATTTGCACGAAACTTGGCAAAATTGTAGGGACTGGTAGCCCGATGTGCCTTTTGTAGGTCTCAATATATGTGCTCCAGTGGATTTTGAGAAATTAACGTTTAAAAAAAGATATATATCTGTAACAGCGGACCTGGCAGCGTCCCAGGACGCGTACTTTACGCGCAACGGAGCTTTGTGAAGCGAAGCTGATTGGTTCTCCGGCGTCTGTCAACATTCCAAACAGTCCGTAGCGGCCGCCATCTTGTCTCTCGGTAGGATCGAGAGACAAGAGGAGGCCAAAGCGAAGGGGCAAATGACCATAAGGGGGCATAGTACATTGTCGCTCACCCCCTAGGTTTGATGTGGAGGTTTTAAAAGGGCCCCGCGGGGCAGAAAAAAATAAAAATAATAATAATCGAACAGCTGAATGGATTTGCACGAAACTTGGCAAAATTGTAGGGACTGGTAGCCCGATGTGCCTTTGCTAGATCTCAATATATGTCCTCCAGTGGATTTTGAGAAATTAACGTTCAAAAAAAGATATATATCTGTAACAGCGCACCGCTTCGCGTACTTTTCGCGTTACGGAGCTTTGCGAAGCGAAGCTGATTGGCTCTCCGGTGTCTGTAAACATTCCAAACAGTCCGTAGCGGCCGCCATCTTGTCTCTCGGTAGGATCGAACAGCTGAATGGATTTGCACGAAACTTGGCAAAATTGTAGGGACTGGTAGCCCGATGTGCCTTTGCTAGGTCTCAATATATGTGCTTCAGTGCATTTTGAGAAATTAACGTTCAGAAACAAGATATATATCTGTAACAGCGCTCCGCTTCGCGGAGATAAAATTATATGTGTATTACCTAGCTGTTGCTAACACCAGTTAGCGACGGCTAGTAGAATATAGCGACCATCTTGGGCCCCACTTTGCATGTGAGTGATATTTATCACTAATGACATGCAAAGTGGGCATGCCAAGATGTTAGCGACTGGAAACAGTCGCTAACATCGCTATCTCCTATTATCAACTTTTGGAAATATTCGAGATAAGCGCGAATATCTCCAAAAGCTACCACCTGCCCTGAGCAGTTCTTAGCCATGTTATCCAATGGGAGGTGGATAACATGGCTAAGAGCATTAGCTCGGTAATGCATGAATATCGCTGAGTTTTCAGCGATATTAATGCATTGCGGTCGTTTTTTATCGTATTTCCGATAAACCTTGATAATAGCAAGGTTTATCTGCGATAATTTCTGACGGTAAAAAAATCGCTGCTAAGCATCGTTAGGGATAAATATCGCTTAACTTTGGTAATATGCCCCAACGTCTGTTAACGTTCGATTCGAAGGAAATCAGGAAGTGTTGAAAAACATTGTCTGCGCCATCTTGTCTTTTTTCAAATGCCACACTTTTGTCGTGCACGGCAGCCATTTTAGATGCCTTGACCAGACCCACTCTGTGCACGCTGTCGATCCTTAGCATGGCTCCCCACCCTCGCAAGCATCTCCCCCAGGCAGTGGTCACCCCCGCTCTCTGTCTTATGCATGGGTAATAAACCTCCCCCCATCTGCGCTGCTCTTCCCTGAGAATCACACCCTGTGCCCGCCCGACACCTCCCTTTCGCCCTATTCACTACCGCACCCTCTGACACTCCTTTTCCTCTGTGTCCGATTGTCCAGGCTGGTCCTAGGGTATCAGCTAGCCCTGCAGATGTAGTTTATGGCCACAGCTGTAAAGAATCACCCCTCTTCAAAGGAGTTATAGTAGATCAAGGCCCACACTCGATGAGATCCGTCACAGCAGAAGCGTTGCTATTATCTGAAAACCATCCTGTATTGTGATTGGGGAGGGGACCGAGCCTGAAGCGGAAGATTCCAGGGATGACTCTTTGTACATCAAAGTTTTTACAATTATGTGTCACATTAAAAATATATAGCACTCCGACAAAGTAGTAAGATTATAAAACTTTAATAATTTATAAATATATACAAGAAAATAGTAATAACATATAAACATTTTTAGGGAAAAACAACGAAGTAGCGGTCGGCTGTGCGAATAGTCCCAACGCAGCACAACGTCCAGATTTCCGGCGTGGGGCGTCGCGGGGGGTGGGTCATCAGTAGCAAACTGTTGTGCGAATAGTTCCAAGGCAGCAGAACGCGCTGAAATCTAGATGACACGAAAGTGATGTCTAGTAAGTTGCCACCCAGCAAATAACGGCATGGGGCGTCGTGGGGGGTGGGTCATCAGTAGCAAACTGTTGCGCGAATAGTTCCAAGGCAGCAGAACGATGGCACCAAGGTGATGTCCAGTAAGTTGCCGCACTGGTTTTGGTATCCTACAATGCTGCTCCGAATAACGGCGTGGGGCGCCCCGGGGGAGGCGGCGTGAACGGGCCTCTCCAGGTGGAGTGTCATCTGTTGTAGTGGGGCGCCCCTTTACCGTTTCAGTTGCCATTCCGTCCGTTTTTGGTCCACTGTGTCAAAAGCCGCAATTCAGCTGAGTTGCGCCCACTCTTGCGGTGCAGCGATAGGCGGCTGTCACAGGACTCTCAAAATGGCGGCAGGCTGTTTCCTTTTTGGGCCTGGTCCACTGAAATGGCCCTGGGACACCTTGGAAATCGGACGCTTGTCTGCTAGGTCTTGGACCCCATTCTAGAAAGCGTCCCCTCCGCCTTGAGAATTCATCAAAAGTTTTGGGGGCTCCGACTCCTGCAGGCTTCTGGTGGGGAGCGGCTGCCATGATTGCTCGCGGAATGACCACGACTGAGCTACGAGATGGTGGTGCTCTCATGCTGACGCCAGCTTCAGTCTGAAACATCCAGAAACAAGGTGGGGCTTTCATCGTTTGGGAAAAAAAAAAAGTTTTCATCCAATGAAAAGTGTTGTTTTTAGGTCACATGATCAAGCCTTCCATCATTAGGAAACCAAAAGTAAAATGAACCAATGAAAAGTTTTATAAACAAGTCACATGACCTGTTATGCGGCATAGGGTGTAAAATGCGGAGAAAATACGTTGGCACGTGAGGCGGCGTCAGTAGCGGACCGATGTGCGAATAGGCCGAAGGCAACACAACGCGCCAAGATCCGGATGGCACCGAGGTGGTGTCCAGCAAGTTGCAGCACTGGTGTGGCCATCCTACAATGCTGAAAGTCGGCGTGGGGCGCCCCGTTGGCACGTGAGGCGGCGTCAGTAGCGGACCGATGTGCGAATAGGCCGAAGGCAACACAACGCGCCAAGATCCGGATGGCACCGAGGTGGTGTCCAGCAAGTTGCAGCACTGGTGTGGCCATCCTACAATGCTGAAAGTCGGCGTGGGGCGCCCCGTTGGCACGTGAGGCAGCGTCAGTAGCGGACCGATGTGCGAATAGGCCGAAGGCAACACAACGCGCCAAGATCCGGATGGCACCGAGGTGGTGTCCAGCAAGTTGCAGCACTGGTGTGGCCATCCTACAATGCTGAAAGTCGGCGTGGGGCGCCCCGTTGGCCTGTGAGTTTGCGTCAGTAGCGGACCGATGTGCGAATAGGCCGAAGGCAGCACAACGCGCCAAGATCCGGATGGCACCGAGGTGGTGTCTAGTAAGTTGCCGCACTGGTGTGGCCATCCAACAATGCTGAAAGTCGGCGTGGGGCGCCCCGTTGGCCTGTGAGTTTGCGTCAGTAGCGGACCGATGTGCGAATAGGCCGAAGGCAGCACAACGCGCCAAGATCCGGATGGCACCGAGGTGGTGTCTAGTAAGTTGCCGCACTGGTGTGGCCATCCAACAATGCTGAAAGTCGGCGTGGGGCGCCCCGTTGGCCTGTGAGTTTGCGTCAGTAGCGGACCGATGTGCGAATAGGCCGAAGGCAGCACAACGCGCCAAGATCCGGATGGCACCGAGGTGGTGTCTAGTAAGTTGCCGCACTGGTGTGGCCATCCTACAATGCTGAAAGTCGGCGTGGGGCGCCCCGTTGGACTGTGAGATGGCGTCAGTAGCGGACCGATGTGTGAATGGGGCCGAAGGCAGCGCAACAATATTTTCGGAATAGAAGACACCACTAGGCGCTGAGATTCCAAGATCCGGATGGCACCGAGGTGGTGTGTAGCAAGTTGCCGCACTGGTGTGGCCATCCTACAATGCTGAAAGTCGGCGTGGGGCGCCCCGTTGGCCTGTGAGTTTGCGTCAGTAGCGGACCGATGTGCGAATAGGCCGAAGGCAGCACAACGCGCCAAGATCCGGATGGCACCGAGGTGGTGTCTAGTAAGTTGTCGCACTTCTGTGGCCATCCTACAATGTTGAAAGTCGGCGTGGGGCGCCCCGTTGGCCTGTGAGATGGCGTCAGTAGCGGACCGATGTGTGAATGGGGCCAAAGGCAGCGCAACAATATTTTCTACAATATTTTCGGAGTAGAAGACACCACAAGGCGCTGAGATGCCAAGATCCGGATGGCACCGAGGTGATGTCTAAGTTGCGGACCGATGTGCGAATGGGGCCAAAGGTAGCGTAACAAGATTTTCTGTATGGAAGATACCACTAGGCGTTGAGATGCCAAGATTCGGATGGCACCGAGGTGATGTCTAGCAAGTTGTGCCACTGGTGTGGCCATCGTACAATGGTAAAAGTCGGCGTGGGGCGCCCTATTGGCCTGTGAGATGGTGTCAGTAGCGGACTGATGTGCGAATGGGGCCAAAGGCAGCGCAACAATATTTTCTGACTGACACCACAAGGCGCTGAGATGCCAAGATCCGGATGGCACCGAGGTGATGTCTAAGTTGCGGACTGATGTGCGAATGGGGCCAAAGGCAGCGTAACAATATTTTCTGTATGGAAGATACCACTAGGCGTTGAGATGCCAAGATTCGGATGGCACCGAGGTGATGTCTAGCAAGTTGGTGTGGTCATCCTACAATGCTGAAACTCGGCGTGGGTCACCCCATTAGCCTGTGAGATGGCGTCAGTAGCGGACCGATGTGCGAATAGGCCGAAGGCAGCACAACGCGCCAAGATCCGGATGTCACCGTGGTGGTTTCATAGTTGAGAGGCACTTCATCTGCAGTGGGGCGCCGAGATCCGGATGGCACCGAGGTGATGTCTAGCAAGTTGCTGTACTGGTGTGGTCATCCTACAATGCTGAAATGTAGTGGGGCGCCCATTTACCGTTTCAGTTGCCATTCAGCTGAGTTTCGGCTGCTCTTGATGCTACAGCGACAGGCGGCTGCAAGAGGACTCTCAAAATGGCGGCCTGTTCTTTGGATTTGGGCCTGGTCCACTAAAATGGCCCTGGGACACCTTAGAACTTGGACGCTCGATTTTTTTTTTCCTTTCCTGTAAATGCAAAAAAAGGTAAATGCCCGGTACGTTACACGCTTCATCTGCCACGATGAACTCTCCTGAGGAACCGAAAAAAAATATAGTTGTGGTAACTATACCATGCATCGTCATATGGAGAGGTGGCACCAATTAATTATAGTGCTGCATAAAAGAGAGATTTGGAGGAGAACCCCTGACCTGCTAGTACATTCATCAAAGAAGTGGCACTGAGAGCTTCAGAGGCAAGGGAAACGGTCCCAAATATTTAGAAGAACTTTGGAAAGATTAAAATGACATGTTTAGATTGTGGTAAATTAATTTAATGTGGACAGATGAGTGTTACTCTAATAAATACAGCATATGAACATCATCATAGTCGATGGTTGGTAGAGACATTTTGACTATATCCTGGACCTGCCCGTCCTCGCCCAAAATGGCGCCGGAATAAATGGGACTCGTAACTCCTTGTTGTGTACTGGTTGCAGAACCTTGAAATCACGAGATACGAATGCAGTTTTGAAGCACATGGCGGGCGGGGACGAGAATTGATTGAATATTTCGACATCCCTATTGATATTAAGTTCTGATGTGTTATTGATTACTGTACTGTTGAAAGTTCGAATTAACGTCACCCATGGTACTTGCCCGCAAATGTATATCTAGATAATTTTATTGTAACTGGCCCTGTCGTATTTTAATTATAAAATGTACGTCCACCGATTCCGTAACTGTTAGACACCTTAGTTCTTGCAACCTAATGGCCCGCCCGTTACGTTCCTCTACAGTGTAAATGTCTATTCATCATATACGATTACAGTTTGCTCCGTGACAGGCCCACGTGGTTATAGGCTCGTATTTGTATAATGAAATTTTCACAATAAAGGTTTTTAAAAGAAAACATGGTAGTAGTATGTACATTGGTAAAGTTTTTAATAATAGTCACTGTTTTAGAATCATTAAAAGGCAAGTGAAATAAAGCAGACCAATTACATGAAGGGTAAAAGGTATAATACGAAGGAACGCAGTAAAGATAAATGGTCAAGGGCTGTTGTGTTTTCTATTCCTGCAACATAAAGTGATCGATAAGAATCTCATATTCAGGCGTATCGGCGACTAAGACAGCAGGTCGACCCTCTTTTGCTCAACGGCTCCGTCATGGGACGAAGAAACGCTCTTTTTCTCGAAAAAAGAATATATTTTACTTGCAGGACAGTTGTAAAATTTCCGGGAAAGTACATTAGCCTGGAACATTATAACATATATTTAAGAAAAAATAATGTTCGGAAGTAATTAAAAGCGTAATTTTTAGGTGATATGACCAAGGCTTTCATCATTAGAATAAGAAAAGTAAAATGAACCAATGAAAAGTTTTATTAACAAGTCACATGACTTGTTATGCTTACGTTACGCGCTGCGCGCCCCGGATGACTTCCGGATGCGCTAACGCGGCGCGTCATATGACGCATTACGCGACAACGCAGGTCCAGAATATAGTCAAAATGTCTCCACCAACCAGCGGTCGAAACACAACCCCTTTCAGCAGGCTAAATAGTTCTGTTAAATGACAACAGAAGGGACAGGCAACAAGAACCATCAGTCAAAGAGGGGAGGGCTAGTTCTTCTCTACCGGGTTACATTGGGGCGCTACCGGAACTGATCGAATTGGTAGTCTACAGTGTTTCTGGATGTTTCAGACTGAAGCTGGGGTTAGCATGAGAGCAGCACCATTTCGTAGCTCCGTCGTGGCCATTCCGCAACCAATCATGGCAGCCGCTCTTTATCGTTATTTTGGGCAGGGTGGGTGGCGGAGCCGAGCTGTTTTGCAGCCATCATTGTGTGGAGTTCAGTTCATCTCACTAGTTTTGTATTTGTCATGAGGGGTTGTTCCTAAAGTTTCTATTTTAGCGAGGTCAAAAAGAGATCCCATTAGTGGCCTACTGATTTTGCTCGATTCCTTTTCTTTTTTTTTACACGATTTTTCGTTATCTGCAAAGACTAAACAGAGTATTGCGACTCTGTGTTTGTTTGTAAATAGAGAATGAACCAAAGAGAACTAATTCTAAAACAGTAAATACTTGGATAACAATCAATCAAATGGAGAGAGAAGCAGGCACGACGGATTACAACGGGGGCAAAGGCCTGCGTTAACTACCTTTCACTATCTGCAAAGAGAGAGTACTCCTAATAGAAATGAGGGGTGGGGGCACCATTCAAAGCAGATCAGTGTGCATAAACACGAAAATGTTTTCACTTACCACGTACTTGACATTCGACAGCTTATGATATTTGCTATTAAAAAACCATTGAAATTCACTGAAAAAACCATAGGTTATAGACCATATATAGTTAGGAATTAGCATTTACAAAACCTTGAAAATTCACTGAAAAAACCATAGGTTATAGACCATATATAGTTAGGAATTAGCATTTAAAAAACCTTATTTTACTCACACAAAACCATTGAAATTCCATATATAGTTAGTTGCACTAACTATATATCGCGCACCCGCAATCCACTGCTGATCATGTCACATATTACATCATTCATGACATGGTCAGTGACATCACTGATGACATCACTGATGACATCTCAAATGACATCACTGATGACATCACTGATGACATCTCATTTGACATCATTCTTGTGCTAATACGATAAACCTCTTCAGACTCTAATATAACCTTAGATACACTCAGTGTATACAGACACTCACACACTGCCACTCATCCATGGAGTTACTCACACACCCAGTCAGTCATGCAAAGAAACAATCTCACCTCCATTTCTTCAACTATACAGTTAAACACACCTTACTTATTGAAACATATACTAACACATATTTACTCTCTTATACAATCCCTGATACAAGTTCACAATGATCGATACAACCACTCACTCATTCAGTGGCTCTCATGCACAGTTATTTATATATGCCAACTCTCACATGTACTGTGTTTTACATATGTACTTACTATGACATGTAGCATTGAGATATCCATTCACTCATCAATACACTCATGCACACAGTCAACTGCCCATGTAGCTGTTTCCACATGCACTCTTGAACTCATACACCTAGTGAATAAACTGCTCACACATCTATGCATAGAGTCACACACCTTCCAGCCACCCCCACACAAACTCAATCTGCCATAGAAATACTTGGGCAACCAATTAATAACACATATAGCCTCTCGTATAGCTAATGATCAACACATGCAGCAGTTTACAGAACAACAGACATAATGATGCACAAATTAAGACAGTTTAGTCACTAACCCATGCACTCAGTGAGACACATTTAATCACTCACTCATACATTCAGTCATGCACCTACTAAATCCTTCGTCCAGACACTTATACATCTACTCATTCTTCAATATGTAAAACATATTTAAACTTTACAGAAACACACAGTCACTGGATGACGTCATCAGTGATCTCATCAGTGATGTCATTTGAGATGTCATCAGTGATGTCATCAGTGATGTCACTGACCATGTCATGAATGATGTAATATGTGACATGATCAGCAGTGGATTGCGGGTGCGCGATATATAGTTAGTGCAACTAACTATATATGGAATTTCAATGGTTTTGTGTGAGTAAAATAAGGTTTTTTAAATGCTAATTCCTAACTATATATGGTCTATAACCTATGGTTTTTTCAGTGAATATATATATATATATATAACTACTCTATCAATCTATCTTGCAAGAATATTAACTCACCAACATTGCTTGAAAAGTTCTGCCTGTTGTTTGTGATTTTTAGGGAAGAGCAGGTAGCTGTGGAATTGGTCCAGCGAGGAGATATTGTTAAGGTAGTCCCTGGTGGCAAGTTCCCAGTGGATGGGAAAGTCATTGAAGGCAACTCAATGGCAGATGAGTCTCTTATCACAGGTAAGTTTCAGTATGGCTGTTCATGTGAAATAAAATGTAACACTGCAAAATGTCTTTGAAGTAATACAAAGTCTAGCTCTCACCGAAATAGAGAAGTTACATTGTGATATTCAGAGAATAAACAGTTGTGTGATATTAAACAAGAAATAACCCTTAGTAATGCCAAATGTATTTTATAGTGCTGCATTCATCTTGCATTTTCTGGTCAGAATGATTCTATTACTAATGTGTAAGCCCAATGCATCTAATGCATCCTCTTTCCTGCCGCTTCCTTGATTGAAATGAAACCTTCTGAGGTGCCAGACTGGATCTGAACATTTTTCTACAGCTACATATGTCACCGACTCTGGATGATGTCCCACGAAGTCATAGATGGAGTCATGTGACTATGCTGGACTTAGAGCCCCACCTACTTAAAGGGCACCTGTCTTTGGGGACCCAGATACTTTTTTAATGTATTCATC
This sequence comes from Lissotriton helveticus, assembly GCF_964261635.1. Taxonomy (NCBI): domain Eukaryota; kingdom Metazoa; phylum Chordata; class Amphibia; order Caudata; family Salamandridae; genus Lissotriton; species Lissotriton helveticus. Next base: position 416,663,697 of record NC_136069.1, on the reverse strand, counting down.
AATGCAGGATCCAAGATGCTGAGTTTTCTTGTTTTTTTCCTACACCTTTTTTGAAGTTATGTCCTGCCTATAGACGACTATAAGCCCTGCAACAAGTGCCTTCCACTGACGTTGGTCACGGATCCTCACCCAGTGCTTGTGGCTTCTGGGTCATTTCAACAGTCCATGTAGTGTGGATTGGATATGGTTGCCTCAGTGGCTCGTGCTATGTGGCTGGAAATTCCTGTGTGGTAGTTCTCAATGATTGCAAACTACAGTTTTTTTTCTGGGGTTGTCTAATTACAGTTGTTGGGCATGCCCTTTTAGGGAAATTATTTGTTTGGAGCAAACGATATGCATCTGCTAGGCTAGAAAGGGTGAAGCAATTAAAGGACAAAGTAGGAGTGTTGGGTTTGTCCTCTCCAGCTAAAAAGGTTCACCATCCTTACTGGAATTTGTGAGGTTGATGGACATCAGTTCGGCATAAATCAAATGCAGCAACAGCTTTCTCACTTCTTTGTCAAACTCTCCTGCTAAGAATACTTCACTGTCATGCATCGTAAGATGGCAATTGAAAGTGGATAGCCAGAGTTTTTGAGCCATTGGACAGGAAATCCAGAGATGAATGAGACCCATTTGATATGGTGTTTCTCAACAAGTCTCTCAGGAAATAGAAGTTCATGATGGTCATGGTTACTCTTCTTCATATTGACTTGGCTCTAGAGATCAAGACTATTTAGTCTTAATGAATCTGCAAGATGAGTATTGCCATATTCCAATTGCTCAGGGTCAAAGAACGTATCTGAGATTTACTGAAGCAGATCAACATTTCCAATTTGCTATTCATCCTTTTGGTTTGGGTTCACCCCTTGAGTGTATCTGTGGTGGTAGCTCATCTCCTCTGACAAATGGCTTCTTGTGGCTAGTGTACAGAATATGCTGTTGCATAATCTTTCAAGTACTATTGCCCTTTTATACAAGCTGGGATTTTCAGTGAACTACAAAACATATCACCTGATTTCAACTTGGTGGCATCAATTGATAGGGGGTGTTTTGGATACTTCACTCACAAAGATGTTTCATTAATTTCTCAGCATTGCCTCTAAGTTAGAAAAGTTCTGATAGCACCAAACACAATTAGTAAAGGCAGTGCTAAGGATGCTAGGTCTGATGGTCTCTTGCAATTTTCGGTACTTGAACCTGAGAAAGGAGGTCTAGATTCTTACAGGCAATACTTGTGAGATGCATTACTTGAACAAGCATTGTGGACTAGACTCTCACTCATTGTGTCGAGAGGCAATGGAGATGTAGTTGTGGGATGCCAATGGAGGAATTGGCCTATCAGCAGTTCATCTAGAGGGGAAGGACAATGTGAAGGACGATTATTTAAACAATATGTCATCAGTCAATCATGAATGTAAGTTTCATTCAGAGGTTCGTTTACGAGTGTATCGAATCTAGGGGTTCTCAGTGATTGATTTGTTTCTGATGTCTTCAAACAAGAAATGGCACTTCTCTTACTTCATGAAAGTTCACTCTGTAGAGGTGCTCTAGTGACAGACTGGGTTTTCCCACTGCATTATGCCTTTCATCCAGTACATCTTCTGCCAAGGGTGATGCATAAAATGTGGTTCTATGAAGCTCAGAAAGCTTGGTGGCTCCTGTTGGGGCAAGGGGTCCATGACATTTGAAATATTTTCAACTTAGTATCTGTCCTTTGATCTGGCTTTCTTTTATTAAGAACCTTTTGTTTCAGGGAGAGGTAGAGAATCTTCACCCCTGTTTCAAGAATTTAAAACCTCATGTTTGAAACTTTAGAAGTTTACATTAAGTTCTTACCCCAAAAAGGGTTCATAAGGTAGTTATCTCCTTCGGCATCCCTCTATTATGGCAGTGTATTCCAGTAGGTGTGCACCTATTCATCATTGTGTATAGAGAAATGTGTAGAGAGAGAGGCATAGATCATTTGTAAGCTTTTTGTGGCCTCTGTGGCTACAAAAGATCTGAATGGTCATGGATAAAGAGGTTTGTTGCAGCTGTTTCAGCATGTTTGTTCTCACCTTGTAGGGATTCTATGTTTAAGGTGCCTCTTGTTGCTTCTTTTCTTTGAGAATCACAGAATAAATATCATTGGATTCCTTCTGTTGGTCCAGCTTTAATAAGGCTCTGACCTTCTTGACGGGGAAGCCCTTAGGGCTCCTGTATTCATGCCCTCTCAGATATTTATCTTGTAAGCCCACCTTCTTATTGGCAATCACTTCTAATAGGAGGGTTAATGAGGTGCAAGTATTATCTCCTTCTCCACTTTTATTTATGAGAGTTAAGCCTAAGGTGAAGACTCTGAATTTCATATTCACAGGTGATTTCTTTGCCTTCATGTATACTTCTCATCCTTCAAAAGAGACAGAGGAATTTCATAGGTTAAACCACAGGTAGGTTTTGAGAGACTGCATACATAGGACCCAGACATTTACATGTGATAATTACTTATTTGTTGGATGCCACTGTCACCACTTTGATAAGGCTGTTAGGAAGAAGACCAGTTTGAAATGTTCCTTTGACAGCTCAGCACTGTTATTGACTGGTGGGTAAGCAGGCTTTTGTAGGTTTATGGGCCCAGTCTGATATGTTTTCTGAAAGCTTAGGCTGTATTCGGAATAGGTTATTCCAAATACAGCCCAGGCTTTGTGTCCCTACATCTTCTGGAAGCGTAGCCTTAGTCAACATGCCAGCTTGAGTCAGAGCACCTGGTAGATGGTAACCCACAAACCGACTGCGCATTACATGAGGATTATGGTTTTTGGCAATGATCAGACCTGGATAACTCACAGGAGTTCTTATTGTTAGTAGGTTCCATACCTGGAGAAGTGTGGCTCAATGGTTAGAGCGGCAGACCCTGATGCAGAGGTCTAGCCCGTGACCAGGGTTCAATTCCCTGCCTCGGTGGGTCTTGGGCTCAAAATTCCACGGACCTGATAATTCTCGCCTCGGTGCCTATTCCAATCAGGGAGTCCCACTCTGCAACTCTGGGCAATAGCTTGCTTAATCTCCACAACGGCCCCCACAACGCTAAGGATGCCTGGCCTCCACCTTGGGGGTGCCCAGGAGTGGACACCTCACAGGGAAAGCCAGGATGGGTTCCACAGCGGTATTCGTACAAGCGCCTTGAGACCCTTGCGGGTGAGTAGTGCGCTATACAAGTATCAATTTACATTTACATTACATTACATTTACATTTACCTCCTTTTACACACAAAAAAATATATTTTTATGGCTTTTATTAAAATCAAAATCCTATTCTTGTGCATCTTAAGTGTAAAGTAGTGTCAATAAAAACAGAGTAGTTGCAACAACAACAAAAACAGCCAATAAATGGAATATTAGCAGAACTGCAACATTAAAATAGTAATTTAGGATATGCGGGTATTTGTTCTTCAACCACACTCTACTTGCCCTTACTAACTCTATCTTAGCACCAGAGGGAGCCTGTATAAGTTTCTTTGTTGGCTTTGTCTTCCTCCTGCCTACTTTAGTGGAACAATGAAGAAAAGACGATAAGGCCTTTCTAGTGGGCCAAAGTCCCTGCTCGGGGCCTTTGAAAAGGTGTTCACAGTTCCTGTCTGCAAAAGCCCAATCTCTCAGCAACCTGGATGCATTAACATCCTTCTCTCACTTACACTTGTTTGTATTTAGTTTGAATACTGTTTTTTAGATGGTAAGAAAAGAACAGGGCTCCTATTGAATGTTATTAAAAAACAATCACCATACACCTTCATCTAACTCTGCTTCTATGAAACTTTGTTGACTGTTTAAGTCAAATAATAATAATAATACGATTTATAAAGCGCATGTCCACCTCAAAGTGAGATGTTCCAGCATTGCATATAAACAATTGCTGAAGCAAACATTAAACAATATGAAACCTTGTTGACTGTTTGAATTCCATATACAAACAATTGGTGGGCTATTAAAGTGTACTAAAAAACGTTAAGCAACATATGTGTGCTAAAAAATTAAATACAATATTCATTTGCAATTGAAAATGTATACTCAGATAAATGAATACATAAAATGCAATGGGCGTATACAACCAGCTCACGTTTAATAGGAGTTCTAGTGCAACCTACATATAAAATGAGAGATTGGGCCCAGTGCATTCTTTTGCTAGGTATGCTAGGTATTATTGCTTGTTTTGTAAGGAGAAAGATCAATGTCAGTTCAGTAGGGCAGTGCTGCACTCCTTGCTTGTGTAATGTTGCCTGTCTTGTTCCTGAACCCTTCTCCTGTTTGATGATGTGACAATCTGTGCAATCAAGGAAGCTCAGGAGCAAGTATACATTAGAAGAACAAGATATTTACCTGTAAGGATTCAGGTCAAACACAGGCAACGTATCATGGTCGGACTGGAAATAGTGGGCGTCAGGTTAGTGGAAATTCATGAGATCGGGAACACTGCTAACTGAATGAATTCTCATACTCCGTTCCTCATTTTGCAGCAATGTTTAGGTCACCAGTGGCAGATCCCCATTTAGGATCATTCAGGGCCTAGAGACTTTACCTAGCAATGCCCCTAGTTGAATAGACTCTCTCAATTTACGTACCAGATCGGACTATACTTACCAGTGTCCTTGTGTCATCGTATGAGTCTCTCGGCTAGATTCCCTGTTGGCCAGAAGCTCAAAACAGTAACATCCGCTGCAGAAACCAGTAAGCTTGTACCTTTATATGTGTTCACGTCTTCTTTCCAGTTGATGCAATAGACTCACTGGTGCTGTGTTTTCTAGCCGGTGAGAGCAAACTCTCTTTGTAACATTGACACCATCCCTTGACTAAGACAGTTACATCTGGGAGCGAGCTCCAGTCTGGTATTTCTCCGTCTACCTTTCCCTGTTGCTCACCATAGTCCTCTCATTGGCAGCCCATCTATCTCTGCTCACCAGTCTAGGGATTCAGGGATGGCAGGGATGTTCAGCGGGTCTGCATCCTCAGAAATTGACGCTTATCTCGGTACGGTTCTTTCTGATGTATACAGACAGGCATGACTGCAGATTCCCCTCCCTTCTTGAAAATATCGTATTTTATTGATTTATTTTTCACTCCTTGTCCTTGACCAGAATAGGGATGCATTTGGATCACTAACACAAGGGTTTATTTTATGTTGGTGGAACAATACGTTTTCTGAGTTGCACAGCCCTGTATGTGATGTCAAGGACTGTCACCTAGCGTGGGTGATATAGGTAGCTGTGAAAAAGTTTTCATATTTAGTCTGGTGCCTGAGAAAGGAAAATCAAGGCATGTACGGGAGGTCCTGTATCCGTCAGAAAGAACATTACTGAAAGTATGTAACTTTTTCATTTGTATTAGGTAGACCTTTCATATCTTTGTTTAATACTCCAAAAGTAAAGTGTGTTGGCTTTAAAAAAATCCTTTAAAAAATGAATGCACCTAAATTAGATAGAAGCATTAGCGCCAAGGATTTCTAAACCTTTTAACGAAACAGAAAAACACCTTCAAGAAGTTCATGTCTATTTTGTTCAAATCTGTTTTTTATTGTGAACACAGCGATAAGCCTACAACCCCATTTCAGGGCCGGCCGCGCAGAAAAAAAGCCAGTAGGTAGTACTAACCAGGGGAGGTGGAACCATTAACACAGCGCTCTGCCTACAACCCCCGGAGGGGCCGGCCGCGTGGCTTAGGGGAGAGTATAGCAAGAGGCGGCCATATGATGGCAATGCGTCGTTGCGCGGGGGAGGCGCGTATGTGAGGGAGAGCAGTGGTGCCACATTTTCAAAGGCCCAACAGGGACCGAACTGCCCCAAAGAGGGGCGGAAGCCAGAGTGGCAAGTAGGAAAGAAGAAAAGTCAGAAGAGGAGTGAGCAGTAGCGAGGTGGAGAGGGGTCTGGGGGGTGCGTCTGCAGTCGCCAATATGGGGTGGAAAACGCAAATCGGCACTGGGGGAAGTGACTAAGCGCCTAGCCTGCTCGGGTCAGCAGGGATGAGTGCATCCTCAAACAATTGCAGGGCGCGGAGCCTGGGAGGCATGTGGCGGGCATAGCTGATGGAGCACAGGTATCGCACGAGAGGTTCCCACACTGCCTTGAAGCGTATCCCCCTTGATTGTATCCGCGCCGTGAGTAGCTCCATAGTCAGGACTTGCCAGAGGCGCACGAACCAGGATGCTATCGGCGGTGCCTCAGCCCGCTTCCAGTACAGAGCAATGAGTTGCCTGGCAGCACCTAACATGTGAAGGGTGAGGATCCAGTCGCTGCGCGTGAGGGCCCTAAGTGTGGGGGGTCGAATGCCCAGCAGGAGTGTGCAAACCTCTTCAGGGAGGGGAAAACCCAACACCTTCTTAATGTGACTAAGGACCTCCTTCCAAAAGACAGCTAGGGTAGGGCACGACCACCAGATGTGTACGAAGTCACCAGTCGCAGTGCCACACCTCCAGCACAGCGGCGAGGAAGTGGGGAACATTTTGCTGAGTCTCAGGGGAGTGTAGTACCATTGTGTTAGCATCTTGTACGCGTTTTCCCTCTGCGGGATGCTGCGGTAGGTTTTGGGGATGTCATTCCAGAGCCGAGTCCATTGAGATGGCGTGATATCAGCGCCAGTCACCGACTGCCACTGCCTCTGATAGGGATGTGCAGGCAGAGCGACGGGGTGTTGCAATATGTTGTAGATCTGGGAGATGAGCCGTTTCAGTCCCCCGAGGGAGCGTGCCAACTTCTCAAATGGGGTATATGCCCTGGTAGCAGTTCATGTCTATTTTACACTTGATTGAATTCTAAAGGATTGGTGCAAACCTTTTGCTGGAAACCAATTAAACCTACAAAGTAATGGTAGCAACCATGTAATTTGTGGTGCATTTCTGAAATCAAGAATGTAAAGACAGGAGGAGCCTAGCTCGCGGCCGTGATGGTCGCCCTTTAGCTCGGCTCCCGCAGCCCTCCATCCTGACTGCCTATCCTGTCTTTTATCCTGTCCCGGGACGGCACACTTTTGGGGAATTGGAAACATTACGGCTTGTTTGTACTTACCATCTGACCCCGGGGTCCCGACGTGCAGTGGCTCCGGAGTTCTGGCCTCCGAGAGATCGGGGCCTCTGCGAGACTTGGACCGGGACCTGGCCGGTGGGATCCGACGGCTCTCGGCCCCGGCCGAGAGCGAGAACCAGTGTTGGGAGCCGATGCGCGAAGATCCCGGCGATCCTGACCCGGACCTGCCCTGGTGGTCGCGTGGCCGACGTGGGTGAGAAGCCCCAGGACCTGATTCTGAGAGGGGGTCCCCCCGCCGCTGCTTTGTCCGGCGGCCCTGGTCCTCGGGGCCCGGACTCCGCTTGTTTGGGGCACCGGTGCTGGTGCGGGCGGAGACCCGTTTTGGGCGGACATCCTTTTGGCAGCGAAGCCGCCCTTGCTGGGACCCCCGGCGCTTGTAAAGTCCTACATTTGAGAACTGTTATTTCCGGGGGTCCTCGTGGGCGGCGATTGGGCTGATTCACGAAATGGCGGCCGGCCCTCTGGAACGAGAGTCACCCTGTGGCGGCGGGCCCGAGTTGCCTGATTGTGTGGGGATCGGATCTGGTGGGCGTGAGCCGACGGTCAGAGATATCCTGGGAGCCCTCAGATCCCTGCACGCTTCCCTCGCCCTGGGCGTCTCGGTGGGTCCGCCACGATCCGCCGTCATTTTGGGCGGCCGTTTCTTCTTGTCGCCTTCTGTTTTCGATGCCTCCATTGCCTCACCCCCCTCGATTGACCTGAGTGTCTCCACCACTGATCGAAGATCGTGTAGTGTGCTGGTGACTTTGGGGCGCCCTGCTTTTCAAGGTTCGGACCCCGGGGACTCGGATGCTGTACTGCGACCCTGTTCGACATTGTTGCCTGGAATTATGGACGAACTTCCTCCTGCGCCTGCTTCGATGACTTTGCCTGTGTTTAAAATTGGGACCACCTCGCCCGCTCCAGTGGCGCAACTGAACTCCTGTTTCTCATGGCTCGTGCTTCGATTGTTGATGCATCGATACTTTCAATTTGGACTACTGCTCACTTGTCGATCTATCTACCCCCCACGTAACTATGCTAGTCACCATTCCACTCGATTATATGCTGACTTCATATTTAGTATGTGGTTGTACATTGCCATGTGGTGGGTGGGGTTTGTCGCTCGGAAGGGCTGGGGGTGAAATGTACGACTTCTGCTTGATTCCCGGTATGCGATTTCGTTGCACAATTGTCTCTGATCGTAGAGGGGTGGGAGGTCCCCTTCTCCTAATATTTTGTGGCGTGTGATGAGGTGTCATCCTGGTCTGTTTTTGATTGTACTTGTCGGGTTGGGCGGAGGGCTGGGCCTACCGTTTGTATTATAGTTATTCTGCTCCTCCCTCCTGTTTTCTTTCTCCGCCTTTGTGGCCTTTTTGTCTCGTTTTTCTTTCTTTCTTCTTGCTATATTTCGGGTTCTGGTTTAGGGCGACAGGCACGCTGTTTGAAGGGTAGGCCGTAGCCTTCTACAGGGGTGCAGGGTGGGACGGGTGGGTTGGGTTCTATTTTTTGTTTGTCTTCTGGTTCTATGGCCCTTTTGTATCTCTTTTTCGTGAGGCCGCGTCTGTCCCGACCTCCTATGGTGTGTTTCGGGTGGGGGTATGGCATTGTTACTCCTCCTGCTACATTTCGGCTGTCCTTCCATCCGATTGCCATGCCCCACTTGGACCGCTAATCCTTTTGTCTCCTGTCCTCCCACCACGGGGAGCCGTGTCGGCGTGTCTTTTACCTTCTTTTTTCATATTTCCTTATCCCCTTTTATTGTTTGGTTTTTCTTCCCTCCATTTTCCTTCCCTTCCTCTCCCCCCCCCCCCCTACCTAGTCCCCCTTCCCTTTTTCCTTCCTGCGTCCCAGAGGGTACTGTGACGGGCGGGTTTTCATGCATTGTCTTCCGATCCCTCTGTTCTGGCTTGGTAGTGTCCCGGGTGGCGGGCGTGTTACGAGGATAATGCTCAGGGGCTGACTGTATCTCACATATCCTGATTTCTTGACTGCATTGTGTTGTCCCCCTGATATTTTGCCCCATGCCCCCTTCTTACTGTTGAGGTTGATTACGGGATGTCGGATGCCTCCGTATTGCAAGTGTGCCTGTCATATGTCCTCTCCCCTTATTGTAAAATTAAGCCTTATTTACTCCTGTGTTTTGGCCCTTTAGTTTCTGTATTTCTTCTCCCCTATTGCGATTGTACGGCCTCTGCTTTGTATTGATTGAATATGTACTATTTGCCTGATGACTCCTGACTGTTTTATACACTGCGGCCGGCCGGCTTGGTTGTGGGCCTCGATTTGTCTTCTTTTGATATCAATAAAGGTTTTCAAAAAAAAAAAAAAAGAATGTAAAGACAGACAGCCAAACTGATTCTGACTAATTAAGAATTCCTTCTTCAGGCAATATATCAGAAACGTGTCTGATGTATGGATTCCCCCATCTTTCTCTAGTTCTCCAGAGCAATGGACTTGTGTACCTTCCAAGGTCTGCCACAGTTTTCTCCTTTACTGGATTCTCCTGTGGGAGATGATGGCTTTCGGGAATCTGGGATGTGCCTTTGTACCCTTGAGCTGAGATTCACTTGGAAATGCAGCATTTTCACTGAGACGGCTGATCACTGACTTGATCTGCTCCTGAGGCTTCAGAGAGGACTGTGAGGGTTGTTTGTTTTAATGTGTATTATGCCCCTCTCACCTCCTTGTACAAGACAACAAAGCACAACACTGGAAGATGCCTCAAAACAGTTCAAGATAACTGGTGTTTGTGCAAAGAATGACAAATACAGATTTTTAAGACTAGATGTATGGCATAATCCCCCAAAAATAATGCACAAAAGATAATGCTAAAAACATAAGAGCGTATTCATTAGCTGCATTTTGTAATACGTTTAGTAGTCTTCCAATACTAGTACTCATGTACTACAAAATACTCCTCACAAATCTATATGTGGAAGTCTATACCTTTGCCTCTCCTATTTTTTATTTGTGGAGATCTCCACCTCAACTTTGGAGATTTCTGCACCCATATGTCTACGTTTTAGTAACAAATGTGGGAAGGATGGGGGAGTGACTGGAAAATGGAAAATATTTATTAAATGTGATGTCTTACAGTAGGAGTAAATGCAAAAACAACAGGTGATGGACAGAATGCAGAACAATGTCATACATTCACCCCAGTACAGAGATCAGGGCCTAAATCCATTGTTTTTTTGCACTCCACACCACCCCAGTTCAGACATGGCCATATGCAAATCAGCCTTGACCCTGTGCCTCATGGGAACAGTCCAGCCCGAACTGCCAAGCCATGTCTTTCCTGGACCGGAATCAAGCATCCTAGGACCGGTTTCTGGCTATCAGCCGTCTTCAGCCAGGATAGCTTGACTCCAGTGGTGTGGAGAGCATGGGACTCACGTCTGAGCATACCCATCCCACTCGGGGTGATAAATGCAAAAACAACAGGTGATGGACAGAATGCAGAACAATGTCATACATTCACCCCAGTACAGAGATCAGGGCCTAAATCCATCGTTGTTTTTGTGCACTCCACACGACCCCAGTTCAGACATGGCCATATGCAAGTCAGCCTTCACCCTGTGCCTCATGGGAACAGTCCAGCCCGAACTGCGAAGCCATGTCTTTCCGGGACTGGAATCAAGCATCCTAGGACCGGTTTCTGGCTATCAGCCGTCTTTAGCCAGGATAGCTTGACTCCAGTGGTGTGGAGAGCATGGGACTCACCTCTGAGCATACCCATCCCACTCGGGGTGATAAATGCAAAAACAACAGGCGATGGACAGAATGCAGAACAATGTCATCCATTCACCCCAGTACAGAGATCAGGGCCTAAATCCATCGTTTTTTTGCACTCCACACCACCCAAGTTCAGACATAGCCATATGCAAATCAGCCTTGACCCTGTGCCTCATGGGAACAGTCCAGCCCGAACTGCCAAGCCATGTCTTTCCTGGACTGGAATCAAGCATCCTAGGACCGGTTTCTGGCTATCAGCCGTCCTCAGACAGGATAGCTTGACTCCAGTGGTGTGGAGAGTATGGGACTCACGTCTGAGCGTACCCATCCCACTCGGGGTGATAAATGCAAAAACAACAGGTGATGGACAGAATGCAGAACAATGTCATACATTCACCCCAGTACAGAGATCAGGGCCTAAATCCATCGTTTGAGTGGGCTAAAGAATGGTGATGGATTAAACCCAGATCAGTTGACTGGGGGTGAGTGTTTGATTTGCTCAAACGCTCCGTCCATCATCCCCTTTTGAATCGCTTTGTTCACCCTAAGTGTGGCAGGGTATGCTCAGACGTGAGTCCCTTGCTCACTTGGCCACCGGATTCAAGATAGCCTGGCTGATGAGTATTATGAATCCGAAACCGGTCCCAGAATGCTTGTTTCCGGTCCAGGGAAGACATGGCTTGGCAGTTCGGGCTGGACTGTTCCCATGAGGCACAGGGTCAGACTGATTTGCATATGGCCATGTCTGAACTGGGGTGGCTGAGTGGGCTAAAGAATGGTGATGGATTAAACCCAGATCAGTTGACTGGGGGTGAGTGTTTGATTTGCTCAAACGCTTTGTCCATCATCCCCTTTAGTATCGCTTTACAGTAGGAGTAAGGATGAATTAAGGGAGGAGCAGGTGGGGAAATAGACAAACCAATAAGGAAAGGATCTACCTGCCTATGGATAGGATATAGGGTGCCCCATGTAGGGTCAACACATAATGAGGAACAACAGGGCTGACACAAACAGTCAAAATAGATAAGGATCCTGCAGAAAATTATTAATAACAAAATTTATTTTATAAACATATTTTTATTATCATAATAAAGATTCATTGAATTAACATGATTGATAGAGAAAACAGGAATGAAAATATACATAAATATTGCAAAATCAATAAACTGGGTCCCACAAACCACATTCAAATCTAACACCCATTCAAAATTCCACAAAAATATGCACACACATGCATCACTATGCACTCGGACACATTCAGACAGTGATACTATTCATACATTCAAACATACACTCAACGATACTATATAGCCAAACAGTATAAGGATGAAGGATTTTGGCATATTCTCCCAGTTGTAAATGATGGTAGGATCCAAATACACAAGATTAATTTAGCGCCAACGCGCGTTTCGGTGTATGGCCCAATGTGGGCTACACCTTCATCAGGGCGGCACAGTTTACACAGTGTGGGACACAGAATAAAAACATATAAGCGTTTCCAACAATAGAAAACACACCATGTTGAGAACCAGCTCAACAACCGGTAAGTCTAGGGATAGGTACAAATGAGTCTGGGACCAGTTAAGGATCAGGATAGAGACAGGTCACCAAAATTCGTATCCAGGTCTGAAAGGATTTTTTCAACAGAAGTTGCAAAATTTTTCCACACAAATCTAAGCACAACCGTAGCTCAAACCACGTCGACGGAGAATTAATTTAAAGCGGCCATTGGGGACAAACTGTTCCCAGATAGAGGAATATCAAAGTTGACATGAGGCGGAGAGTACGTTAAAAGCTGATCACTTCCATAGTTGGGCTCACGTGTGGCGGATGTAGAACAAAACATGCACCCGTCACAAAATAGTAAGAGCATTGTTATATACAAACCACACTTCTATTGTTACCTCAGCCAGAAAGGACTAAACCAGTAGGAAATGTGTTCCAGCCCTGGCACTGAGTAAGTCCAGCACCAGGCATAGCCTAGCACTGTTACCAGAACACCATCCCATAGAAAATAATGGAGACAGGGACTTAAAAATAAAACCCCATAGGAAGTAATGCTAAAATAGATTAATTTACTTACATGTACATACATTTATGTTCGTGATAGTAGGAGTTTTTAAATATACTATTTAAAAATAATCCTCATCTAACTCTACATTTAATATAAATATCTCGGGTTAATGGACATTAATATTTAACATTAAAAAAATTTAATGCTTGATAAGTACACTTTTATGAATTTCTGTGTAGTTTATCCTAGGGAGATCATCACCCCATTTAAAGAGGTCTATATATGCTGATTTTAAAATATGGTTGTAAATTTAACACTAGTGTAACTTTACGGTCATAGTTGATATTTTTCAGACTCCACCCCCTGCTTCAAGGGTTGGGAACATGAAGGTATGCATTTTGAAGTAATTTTACACTTGGAATATGGGAATAGCCAAAAGTAGAACAGTTACTACAAACTGTAAGAGTCAATTTAAACATTAGGAGTTACTCACATTTAAATTTACCTTTGTGAATAGCCCATTAATGTTTACCTATCCACTTGTGACCCTATGGTACTCTGTTCTTCAGATCCCTGAAGCAGCACATATTTGGCTATGTAAATATGCATGATTGGTTCCCAAACTTCCCTTGAAAATACAAGTCTGAGTTAGATGCAGCATCTGGGTCCCCTCACTCTCCCATAATTTATTAACTGTTTTTAATTAATTTCCAGATTGCTTACTCAAGTAATAATAAAGTTTGCTATTTATTACTATTCACATTAAGGATGGTGGGGTTACCAGAGGAACCACACAGATCACCCCAATTGAGACAGCGGTTCAAGGACTGTGTAGCACTCACACTGTGTTAATGAGGCTATTTAGATTGTGTTACGTCAAGAATGCTGTTCCAAAATGTATTCTTTTGTTCAGACATTTTGCGATCAAAACATGGTCCACCAGTGGTTTCTGGTACGGCAGTGATGACATACATAATTGCCGAGAAAGTCAGAGTCTTCCAAAGCACTCTTTGATGTTTACTCGAAACCAATATAGACAATGGCATCATAGCAGTATCTGATGCCAGAACTTCCACAATATTTGACCAGCACCTGTGCTAGTGCCCTGAACAATATACTTGACATATTGAGCAGCCCTCAAACACAGTGAGTGGCCTATAATTATAATGGGAAGCTCTGAACTTGTTGACCATTAGTGATTTGACATACTTGGCTGACATTTTGTAAAGCATCCTGCCATACTGGAATAACGCAGCCGGCATCATATATTTAGCAGCACATAAACTTCTGATGGGCTGTTAAATGGCATAGCGACAGTGACAGGCATTATGTGAATGAATGAATGAAAATTTGTGGATCACCCAAATGCTACAAAGGACTTGTGGCACTGTGAGATTCAGTGTTAGGTATGCAAGCTCACCAAATAGGCTTCCCAAACAACTATATCTTCAGTTTTTTCTGGGTGTACAGGTATATCTTGTCAGAATAAGTGGCTACAGGTAGCAGATTCCTGGATTGTTGTGACATAGAAATTAAAACTTATTACTTTTTCCATCTTATGGTTCTGTATCAACATTTATTCAATGTGAAAAGGTCACTATTATCAGATGGGTTTTGTATATCCTGTGGGGCACATATTTGCCTGAGGGGCATGCAGTTTTATTATGCTTTGTACATAAAATACATTATCGGTGCATATGTGCTGTATTACGAGTTTGAATCCTCTTCTAGATGTATTACAATTTGGGGAATTGTTGTAAGCGAGTTGCCTGGCCATACTCTGGATTGCTCAAGTTATCTTGTCATTTTTGGTGTCTATGGCTAGAAGATTACTGAGGCACACTATACATACTCATTTGGCCAGGATCACAAAAGCTGTAAAGTTGAGAAGACGAGATAAGAAGTCTCACTCTTGTTCCAAGTGTAGCTCAAAGATATGTCTAAGAATTGGTGAATGCATCTACCCTACCTTGTTGCTCAACTTGTAGGTTAGCCTTGAATGACAGTCACCTGAAAGATCACCCTTCAGGTTTCTATTCATGTTCTTTCATGTTGTCTTTGCCTCTTCTTGCCTTTGATTATCTTTTTGTCATCCATGCTCTCAATACTTGGTCCCTGCTTTGGATCCCTTCAGATTATGATGATTGTTTCTTCGTGCATCAAAGGTAGCTGAAGACTCACCAATAAACTCATGGAGTTCAATGTCCACCAACATCATCAAAGTCTTCTTGGCTACCCCTTGAGGACTTACAGCTGGAACAGTGCATGCAATCACTACACCCACCACCCCACCTCCACTAATCTGAGGGCATTCATAGCAGAAAAATACAGGACACGTATTCTTTACTAGCATGAATAAAGATAAATGGCCAACGTTTCGTTTTTATTGGCACCTACTATGCAGTAGCACCTCCCTCACACAATTACCCATGTAAACAAAAATATTTTCACTCACCAGGTTCTTTAACACAGTGTAGGGTTCAGGGCTTCTTTTGCATTGGGAACAAAGTCATTTTTCTCTTCATCAGACCATTTATACACAACGGCATGTGTAGCGGCACGTGCAGAAGGGCCTAGAAAATGAATCCCAAAACAGTGTTGAAACTGTTGCCGGTCCTGGTTCCTAATAACAGACAAGTCAGTTCCTCACTTCTTGGTTATCGCAAGATAACTTATGTGCCAATGATTTGGAAAATTGATTTGATAAAATGTCTTCAAAACGTAGAGATTAAGTTTACACATTTGTAGTTCGGTAGGCAGCCACAGGGCTAATGAGAGCAGTAAGAGTTTTTAAGTGAAACTAAAGGAAGGGGGAAGAAATTGGTCATAGAAAAATAGGTCAAGACTCAGATGGGTGACCAATCCTTACAAATGTTTGCATGCGTAAAAGCGAAGAGGTGAATGGTTGGCATTTTTAGGAGCTATGTTTTTAAATTGTTTCATTCATATCTTCTTTATAGGAGAACCAATGCCTGTAACTAAAAAGCCAGGGAGCACAGTGATTGCCGGTTCAATCAATGCACACGGCTCAGTACTCGTTGAAGCAACTCATGTTGGATCTGACACCACCCTGGCTCAAATTGTGAAATTGGTTGAAGAAGCACAAATGTCAAAGGTGAGAAAATATACATAGCATATTACTTACTTTCATGAACGGTGGCCAGTGACAGGTGAGCTCAGACTCACAACAGTTTAATAAACAGCAGTTCAAACGGTTCACTCACAAATGTATGGAGCTCTTGAAAGGAGAGGTACCTTGTAGTGAGGAAGGTCAACACAGAAGGTAGTAATTCAAGATGATTTATTTCATGTAGTTAACAAGTAGTAAGGTACAGGACGTCAAGTAGATAAGTGGTAGATCAGAGCCCCAGTAGGAGCTGCCTGTCAGCTGCTCAGCCCATGACCAACCTGTCACTCTGCCTCTCTCAGTCCCAACATTCCAAGTCATAATCAGACTCCAACAGTCCAATGAGTCAGAGCACAGGCACTGGCTGAGCAGTGGAGGTAAAACACCCTACAACACATATGCAGGATACTACATACCTATTGTTTCCTAATGAACGCAGTACTATTTTTTGGGCCAACAGATGTGCTTATTAGGGACATTCTTAAAATACATGGTCATAATCTTGCTTAGTGTGCCCTCTGACACATGCAGCTATTGCCACATACCTACCCCTTGTCTGGGATTGAGGTTTTTGCCCCTTCCCTTTTGGCCATCATTGTCTATCTCTAAACCAACTATGGCACCCAACCCTTTGCAACTGCTTCCTGGTATATTCTCAATTTTCTTTCCACCATGAATTTTATATTTATGTATGTATGTTTCAAATAGCATTATCATGCAAACTGATCTACAGCAAAACAAACTATGTCTGCATACGGGTTCGCAGAAAGTAACAATTAATAATCCTGTGGAGGAAGCCAGTATCTGAATGATTAATTAATGAATCTTAGGAGTTTAATAAACTGTTTACATATTGCCTACTGGCTATCCCAGAGCACAAAGGAAGAAGAGAGCTACGAGAAGAATGAAGAGAGAGAGTATTAGGGTAGCTGTAGAAGGAAGGTGACCACAAAGACAGAGAGGACGAACAACTATGAAACAGTCAGTCAGCATATATACAGAGTTTGTCTAGGGCTCAGTATAATTTGAAGGCCTGAGACATAACAGTTAATTTATAATTATGATTTCCAGTTTCAGTTAAAACCGATTATAGCCAATAAAACACCACCAAGGGGAAAAGAAATGCAGCCCCTGCCTTTAAGAATGTTTCTATGATGGATGCTCATGGACTGACAACTTGGCCCATGCCAAGTAAGGGTGTGTGCTTTATAGTCTTCCACTTTATTAAGTGAGGTTTTAGCAACAGTGTGTCAAATTATGCTTCATTAAATTACCTGAAACCTGTCATTTTGTGCTATAATGTATTATGAAATGCAACCTCGCATCAATTGTTGACATAGATAAAAGCACAGTGAAAACAGATGCTCTCATTTTATTGTTCCTGTGGATTTGCTGTAAATTGTTACTGCATATTGCACATTCATAATAAACTTTTACAGCGAAAGCACATAATTATGTGAAATGGAGTAATGTTGTAATTTCAGGAATTTCACATAAGCATAACGCAAAATTCCCCAAATGACAAATTATGCCAGCTAAATTTAATTTCCACTCACACCTAATGCTATGCCACTTATTATGTCCATATGGACACCTGCAAGGTCCCTGGACCCATAGGACTTACTTCCACTCCCATTTTGGGAGCATGGTTCTCATCATATGGTTTCAGCTCACTGTTCACTGCATGTTGCTATGTAGGGGCCAGCAGGTTTGCAGGCAAACTCAAATGGCGTAGCATAGGGGTGGCGGTCTGCCCCGGGCGGCATAGGTTTCGGGGGTGTCAGCCTCCCCCTGCTCTTACCTGCGGCTGTGAGGGACGGCAACTGCAGGATTCGATCGCCAGCCTCACCCCGCTTTTACGGCCGTCACAGGGCGGCAAAGGCTGGCACCGCCACGGTTCGGCAAAAGGCTTAGCTACGCCACTGGCAAAATCGCAGCAGTTCAGTCCATGATTCCATTCTCCTTTACTGAGATTGGAACTGAGCATTGCTTTCTGAAAGCTCAGTTATCAGGCTTGTAGCAACAAAGATCACTGTTTATATGGATGCCTACAGATTCAATATCCTGTCATAAAACACAAATCCCACCATTCATGTTCTTAAGTTTACATTGTGGTGGTCTAAAAAGCATGCATATGGGATCTGCATTCCCTCCTACAGAAGGATCAGTGGCTACATCATGAGAATGTTGAGTGTCCATGTGCCATGTAAAAGGCCCATGAGCTGATGGAATTGCACTGATTTCAGTGCATATATTAACTCTTAAAAAAAATGAGTTTAGTGTACAAGCTTTGGACAGTACAGTAGTAGTTTTCTAGCAAGGGCTGCAGGATAAGCAAAAGGTTTGAGACTTGGCAGCATCACCTATGCAAAACACTGTGGGCACATTTAATGAAAACCTGTAGCCGTACATGTTCTTTTCCCCAAGATGGAGAATGTACTATAACAGTGCATACTGCACAGAATACAAAGTTAAAGTCTCTTGGGCACCTTTTACACAGTCCCCAAACTAGTTTACAAAACATAAAGACCTACCCAAATGTTTGGTAAATATCAATAGTTAGAGGTCCTCAAATAGAAACAAAATCCCACAGACACGGCCTAACAGTGTAAAATAAAATTGAACTTGCCGATTACCCCTGTCATCCTGAAGGTAATGAAGCTTTTTTACTGCCTTGGCTAGTTCTTCATGCTTTAGCACAGTTTGCTGTTGGCTGTAGCTAAAAGTGCACATATGATAATCGTGGAGCAGAGATAGGCACAGATCAGGCAGTAAGATATATTTATTAGCCCACTTGTTTCTGGATATCTCAAATCGAAGAACAAAACAGTAACACTGGCTTGCAGTAATTGAGCAAGAAGCATCCCACAGACTCACACATGCGCATAAACATATCCATCCAAACGGCATTATCCGCTTTATTGTTGCACATATATCTCGTCACTCAGGGGCTTATTTACAAGCGCCTTGCGTCACTTTTACCTAATTTTTAACATGGAAAAAGTGACGTACGGGTGGCGCAAGAGGCTTTTAAATAAGCCCCTCAGTGTGTAGATGCTCATACGATCCATTTATTTAGGGTTTACATTTTGGCTACTGTGAATGTTGGTGCTACTTTATTGCAACTTTAAGCTGTTCAAAAATAGCACCTGAAAATTCTCTTAAGTGATCTTTTGCTTCTTGTCCCTTTACCTTTTTCATTTAATTTCCTTTTTTGAACCCTTATTTCTCCATCTTTATTATTCTGTTTTGTTAATTCTATTTCTTGCTCTATTTTTGTCTTACACGTTCACTCATTACTTTCTTTTTCAGGTTAGTCAGTCTCCCCTTTTCTCTATCGTCTGCTCTCTTTTTCTTATTTATCTTTCTCCCACTTTTTTTTATTATATATTTTTGCCTTGTGTATTTTTCAACCTTCCTTTCTTCCCATCAGTTACTCGCACTTCATGACATGTATACGTTTTTCCTTGTACAGGCTCCAATCCAGCAACTGGCAGACAAAATAAGTGGCTATTTTGTTCCATTCATCATACTAATTTCAGCAGGGACTTTGATTGCCTGGACCATAGTCGGATTTGTACATTTTGACATCATTGCAAAATACTTCCCTGTAAGTGCTTCCTAGAATATTATATGTTTGTGTTTCACGTGTTCAACACCGAGAACGTGATGATTACCTATTCTTAAAGTGCAATTATCCCCATTCCTTCTGAAGTCATATCCTCATTTTATATTTTTTTGTAATTTATTATGACTATCTACAACTAGTCAGTTTATCGTACTTCATCCACAACTGACATTCCTGTTTTCATTGTAGTTTTGTACATCTACATTTTCCCCATTTCTATATTGTCTCTATTTGCAGGATTACAACAAAAACATCTCCAGAGCTGAAGTGATCATCAGAATTGCATTTCAAACGTCCATCACTGTACTATCTATTGCCTGTCCATGTGCCCTGGGACTGGCCACGCCCACGGCTGTGATGGTAGGCACTGGGGTGGCTGCACAGAATGGAATCCTCATCAAAGGGGGCGAGCCTTTGGAAATGGCTCATAAGGTGCGTATGACGTCAACCAGATGTACACCTACGGTTTTCAGTACACGTTTCCGCTGTGACTGTAAATATATGATTAGGGCATGCAGTACTGTTTTTTAATAGAATATTTTACCACAATGTCATACACATATTGGTAAGTTGGGGTATTGTAATTGGGGGAACATGTGAACCAGATGCCCTGTAATCCAGAAAATATCATGCAATTGTATGAATAGATAAATTAGTCCCATGCAAACATGTACCTTATGGCAACATTTAAGTTACATTTGGGTTTGATCAACAAATGATGAGGCTTGGAGGGTCTCTGATATTCATCAAAGTCAAGATGGTGGAGGACAATAATTCAAATAGTCGCTCTTGCTATAGTATAAGTTTTCCACAGGGTCGTTCCACATATTGCAAATGTGAGAAGGGAATCTGATTCCTGATTTTTGTGGCAATGTGTCTCATGGTCTTGACACAGGATGACATATGTGATGTATTTTGGACCTTGTTGTTTTCCAATAAGTGTGTCAAGGCTGATACTTTGAACTAATGTCTCTCGTTCATCTTTAGCAAGAGGAGGGTCTTCAACAATGGTGAGGTGTGGAGAACATATAATACAACAACTTTTGAGTCTTGCTGCTTTGAAATAACTGGAGTTTCTGTGACACTAGTACATTTTAGGAGCAAATTGCCGGAATGAAATTTAGGAGAGATAAAAGCTTGAGTGGCAGTTCTATGGTCCTAATGGGACAGAAGAAGTCACAGGTTGTGTAGAAATTGAGTTAGAGGTTTCCAGAGAAGGTGACTACGTTTTGGAGAGGCTCAAATGTGAAAAGGATGTCTAATGTCAAACAAATACATCAAACCTTTCACAGAGAGAATATTATCAAGAATATAAGGTGGCTGTGGAGGTAGAGCTCAAATTATGACTGGCTCTGGTGAATGCAAGAAGTAGGAATTTTTGTCTTGACAATTCATTTTTTTCATCCAGTTCTATATTGGACCGGGTGTGGACCAAATTGCGGGAGATGGTTTTAGCCATTGCTAGAAGAGCCAATGTACAGCTCTGTATCTTGACATACATGTGAAAGTGGAGTTCGGACCTTTTTAGCACCGCTCCAAAAATATGCATTTACATATTGTATTGAATTCTGGCAATATTAATACGTTTTGTCAATTTCACCATTTTCATCATATAAAAATAGCTACCTTGTACAAGAGTTCAGTTAGAAAAAATACATTTCATGAAAATGTAAAAAAACTCTTATGAAAATGATCCAACATATCCTTTATTAGCACCCATCTTACCGTGTCACCGCTATCCCATTTCATAGGATTGTCCCAATGTATCAATTTGCAAAATGCTAATGTTATTCAACAGTCAATAAGTCTGTTTCAAAATATTTCTCCTAAATCTGCCTTTCAACCATATTTTAATAAACTCTGCAGTCATTTCGTTTTTGTCTCCTAAGAAGCTGACAGTGGAAAAGTGAACACCTGTGGCCCTAATATAAGTCTGGGGGTCCATGGACCACCAGACACATGGTGGCGTGGCTGTGGCGGATCCAGCCTCCGCCGCTAGGGAGGTCTGACTGCCTGATTATGACTCTGTTCCCTGACGTAGGAGTGGCGGTCAGACACCGCAATATGCTTGGCCATGGTCCCGCCAAGTATATTACGAGTTTCCTCTCAGCCAGGCTTTTCATGGAGAATCCACTGTCATAAAAATCCTGGCAGAGAGGAAGCAAAGGGGGCCCTACAGTATATCCCTGTGCCTCAAACATAAGTGGATGCACACAGAATAACGTGTGCCCCCCCTAAGTGCTTGCACATAGATTCCTGCACGGCATGGACTTTCGAGTCCATGCAGTGCAGGAACCTTGTGAGGTGTTCCCATTTCGGTGCCTTTTTACAAGTCACTGCCACTTTTCCAAGGGCACCTCAGGGGACCAGTCACGCCGTCTGCCTTTAGACCACTGAAAAGTAGTACTCTGGCAGGCAGATGGCTGATTGTTCAGTCGATCTCTCTGCGCTCTAAATTTGGAAAATCCACAAAGCTCTGGTTATGTACTACTACTCTGTAATTATTTTAGAATATTAGTCTGCTCTTCTCTTCCCTAGTGAAATAGAACCTGCTCTGATGTAGATGTTCCTAGGCAGTACCAATGAGCCACCCTCCCAAACATCCCTACTGGCACACTGGTGGTTTGCAGGACTCCCTCAATTTCTCCATCTAAATTCAAAATGCCAGGTCGGTATGCCAAGCCACCACTGAGGCCCCCCAACAAAACAGTATGAGATTTCTACACTTCCCTATCTTGTTGTGCCTGTCAGATCAGAATAGACTATCCCCATAAGGATAGTTATTACTTATCTGCCTAAGGCGGGCCTCCGTCTAGAGTGGCAAAGTGGGTAAAATATGATTGGTTGCAATGTTTGCCGAAGTGAGAATGAATGCCAGTGTCATAGACTATTTGCAGTCCTTTCTCTCCACAGCTTTTGTGTGTTTGATGTAACCCCTTTTCAGTACTGCCGTTTGCATTCCTTTAGCTGAAGTCTCTAGGCAGGTTCAAATCTCTGCAAGTAGATGCAACCCGAAGGCGCACACTCGATTAGTCTTTGCATTGAAGAGTTGTGTCCCCACCCAACAAAGTGCCTGAGTTCTCCATAATACTTAAAGATTGTTTGGTGTAAGGTAGCCTTCCTCTTCTTCCTCTACCACCAATACAGAAACCGTGGAAGGGAATCCTAGGATTATCCTACCAGAGGAATGGGGAGAGGAGTGCAACCCTCCACAACCATCAACAAAACACCTGGAAGTTCTGGTGCATAGAATATGCAGAAAGCCTTCTTGAAAGTGTTTGTCTTTTTAGAGTCTCCTAGATATCTACTTCCCAATGGTAAACCTCTCTTGTGCTGGTCTCAACTTTAACAAATAGAAAAGCTAACAAGCACACAGCTAATAAAATCCTGGAGCCAATTTTAATTTGTTTAATATTCTTATAATGGCATTTACTTTGGAGAAATGTGAATGCTGGACTTTGCAGCCACTGTCAGGTCGTTTTAAGGGTTCTCAAATTCTATTCTTCATGCCGTTTTTTATTGTGATGATTTACATATTCCTAAGAGTGAAAGCAGAGTTGCAACTCTGGGGAACAGAGGTGAGGGACTTTTTTATTGGGAGACGATTGCGAGGACTTTTCCAGGGATAAGGTGTTGTTTAACAAGATGAGTCTTCTATTCCTTTTGGAGCTGAAAAAGACTCATTGCTTAGCAGTATGTGTTCTTGTTATCTGCTTCTTGTACTTTTTCGGTCTCTTTCCTGGCGATGTTGCTGATGTTGTGCTACCCTCCAGGAATCGAGTCTGCAATTGCCAGGAATGTTGGGGGGACCTGTAAATACTGCTTTAAAGATTACACTGCAGACTTTAAATGTACTGCAGAAGCTATAAGGAGCCAGTGGCGTTTTCTGCGAGTGATCAAGTTAAACGTCTTTAGTGCCTTTATAGGTCAAGGATGCTTTAAAATGGATACAAGTGGTTCTCTGAGGAACAGAGATGAGGTTCCTGTAGAAAGATTAGATATTCTTCAGGGTTGAAAATCAGTTTTGCTTAGTGCCATTTCTTCTCTAACATTCTGATAGCCGGCTTGAGGTCTGTGACCTTCTCACTGTTCCATGGGGCAGCTGGCGTGCTCTGTGCAACTGGAAACTTGAGTGGGGCATGGATGTCTACCATTATCTAAGGCGTTCAGTTGAAATCAGAGAGCAGGAGGGTAATGTTGGCAACAAGGTCTGATGAAGTTTTTAAAGAGTTCATATTCTTGTGGAATTCTTAATTGGTAAGCTCATGACTGAATGGACCTGTTAATGTCTTGGTGAGTCTGGAGTAGAGCATAATGAAGGCAGTTGCCGAGTTGTTGACATAGCCCGGGTGCCATGGATTGTGGTGGGTTGCATTGGTGCTGAGAGGGCATCGTTTCGTTTTGCCTTACAAAACTTTATTGTTTGGGAATATGTTTCTCCCTCATTAATCTAAAACAATTATTTGCTACAGGCAAAAAAGTATTTTTGGTTTAAATAAACACACATTACCATAGTACTCCCTGGCACTGAAGGGAACTATGTTGTGTGTGTACGTGTCCCTTGTGAAAGGGTGGTATGTAGTAACTCAAAGTGAAGTCAGCCAATGGCTAATGTGGGCTGATACATTCTCACTTATTGCTGAAGTGGGTGGAAGAAAACTGTGAATGACACCAACTACAGATTAATGGATGAGGTGTGACTGAAACCCATATAAGTATCAATGTTATACACATAAATTGGGTAAAATCAACAGGTCGTGGCTAAAATAAACCTAAAAAAGTTGATAAGTCTGGCTTTGTCTGAATGCCTTGTGCCTTTCAGAAAGAATGAAATAAACAAACAAGCAAATAAACATAGAACAAAGTAAGAAAGAAACACAGAAGGAAGGCAGGGAAGAAAGATGGCAAGATTAAGGCAAGAAAGAAGGAAAGAGAAAGAAAGGAAGAAGGAAGAAAAGTAAATAAAAAGAAGGAAAGATGGCAAGAAATAAAGCTAGCAAAAAGGCAAATAAAGAAATTAAGAGAGAAAGAAAGAGTGAGAAAGACCGAAAGAAAGAGAAGAGAGAGAAGAGGAAGAAAGAAAATAGAAAGAATGAAAGAAAGTAGACAGGGAAAAAGGAAGTAAAGAAGAAAGATGGGAAGAAGGCAAGAACGAATGATGGAAGACAAAAAAAGAGGCCAGGAAAGAAGGAGTGAAAGAGAGAAAGGAAGGAAAGAAAGAAGGAGAGAAAGAAAGACACAGAGAAAGGAAAAAACTAACAAGAAGATAACATAATACAGAACACTTTCAAATGGACACAATCTGGTATGCTGTGAAATAGCATCAGTAAGAAAAGCAAAACACCCCAGAAGGACTTTACAAAAGCAATGGCAGGAGATGGGATTTGATAAAGAATAATGTTCATCAGAATCATCCTGTCATCACATAAGGCTATAAACACAAAGGCAACACTAAAGTAATTATGAAGTAAAAACAAAAACACTGGCACGGAAGGGAAGGGAACTAGCTTGGGTGCTTATGTGCTCCTTTTGAGAGAACAAAATGAGAGAGAACTTTACTCAAAGTAAAGTTAACCATTGGCTTAAGTAGTCTGACCCACTGCCCCATGCTTCATGCTGTAGTGAGAGGGAGTAAAATGTGAATGACACAACAATAGGCCAATAGATAAACAGAGGTTGCTGATAGCCTCTATATCTAAGTAAATTATACGTATATTAGTAAAATCAAAAGGTCTTGGCAAATGCCAGACCTAAATAACGAGCATTCATAGTAATTGACTGTTTATAGATTAATTGTAAAGAGATTTTCACATTTTAAAAGTCATGATATAATTATAAACATGGGGGGACTATTGGCAAAGTTATTAGAGCACCTAAGCTGAATTTAGACGAGCCAGTGACATGTTGTATGATAGCTCGCGCAATATGAATGCAATCTATGCATGCAAAAGAAGGTTATGCTTAACATTTCCATGTTTATATGGCTGACCGTTGAAATCAATGGCCAACTGCCAGACCATAAGAAGAGCAGGATGCTGTCCTGCAGATCGCTCACCTTTAGCAGGTGGTAACAACTGTGATATAATTTGTGTTTGTATTAAATATGTTTGTAAAGTAAGTGTCAGACTTGCAAATTGGGAGACAACTTCTACACAAAGAACATGAACTCTTTTCATCGCTCTTTAAAGAGATTATTCCATCATCTGGTTGTGTAGCTCATTCTGATGATGTAGCCTAATTATGCATATATATTTTTTACCATAACTAATGTTCTTAACCTCATGCAGATAAACACTGTGATGTTTGATAAAACTGGCACGATAACCCACGGAGTCCCTAAAGTAATGAGAGTGCTGCTGATGGGGGACCTAGCCCGGCTGCCTCTGAAGACGGTCCTTGCTGTGGTGGGTACTGCAGAAGCCAGCAGTGAGCATCCCTTGGGCATGGCAGTGACCAAGTACTGCAAAGAGGTACCTTACTTCACTTATTTTTTTAATAGCGGTTCACTTTGAATGCTTGGCAGAGGAGAATATTGTACAGGTGGGGTTTAGTGTGTGGCTTTAGCACAAGGATGTTTCTAGTCTTTTGACTCTGATTAGAAGTGCAGCTTTCTTAAGACATATTGTTACCAATTCTTTAAAATATATTGAGTGGGCTTGGCTCCTCCCAGAGGAGTATTTTTCTCTCATTTAATGTGATTGGCTGTTTGATGTATCATTCTACCTCCTATGGAGTGCTTTCAATGCAATGTATAAGGGACTGTTTTACATTTGAAAAGTACACTGCATTTTCACACATTGTTTTCTTTATCTCACACATGTATTGTTTACAAAAAGCAAATTTAATAGAAGCAGGCTTTGAAAATAGTTTAGTCATGTATCAAATATGATTCACACACATTTGTACAGATATATTTAGGAACATTCACATATTCACATGCATAAGGTCACAAAATCCAGCTCCTTACATCAAACCATGCTTCAATGTGAATACACATGGAAACACAGACTTGCGAAACCTGTTGGCTTATCCAATGCTTTTTTTGTTTGCTAATTGTTACTTCCATGATAAATGTCTATAGCATCTGAAGAGCAAGTCTCCATATTGTAACTGAAATTCTCCAGGGGCTTATGTGAAAGCATCTGGGCTTGTTGTTTTCTTGCATCTGAGCTTCGGCGGTGTGTGTATGGTAAGCGTGCTACTCTTGTAATGTGTCTTAGGTTAGTGGGATGTGTTCAAACTGCATTTTGAGTAAATTCTTTAAACAGGCAAGGTTCGGCCAAAGTATTGCACAGGAAGTGATGCGACCCCAGTTAAGGGCTTAACTGTCTGATAGGGTCCCAATCTAAGATGGCTGTCTTCTTTTCATTATGTGGTGTAATTTTACCAAATAAAGATGACCAAAGGGGTTCCTGTTTGCTAACAGTTCTTTCTGGGTCAAGATTGAATATTTAAGCAGGTCCGTTGCAACACTTTTGGGTTCCTGTCAAGCTGGTTCAGAACTTCTGAAATCTTCCCTTTCTCTAGTATGTCATTTTTGCCCCTACTTATTTGTGCTTTATTTCTCTGTCATATTTGATATTCTTCACAGACTTGATCCTTCCTTGCCCTCAGCAGCCTGTTGTTTCCCTTTTTTTTCTGTTATTTCTTTTTTTTCTCCAATATCAGTCTGTTTCTTCTTGCTGTTGGCAAACACTCAGTTGATTTTTTTTTATGTCACTAGCATTTTCATCCTATTGGAGGTTTTTGTTTGAGGGCACTCTCCCGCTTCATGTCACAACTCACTGGCTGACAAAATGGCTTCCACAGAAGATCGTCCCATCTATAAATCCAGAATACACCTCACTAAAAAGCAGACATCAGATCCAACTTTTGAGAGATTACAAACCCAGTGTCGCTGTCTATTGTGGATTAAATTCAAACACTCTAGTATACCATCCAACAACAAAACATTGAGTTTGTGTCTTTATTAAATAATAATACCATTCTGAGGTAAGTGCCTGCTGCCAGAATGCCCTTATAATTACCTCCAGTTCCTGCTGGGACTTTACTTTATGATGTAAATCCATGAAACTGACCAAATTATTAGATTCGCTGACAGTGCATTTTACTTTCTGACCTACTCAATTTTCTCCTAAGACAGAATGAAGGTTGGGTACTAAATTAGCTACCTGCAGGGTGCAATAATTGGCTTTTGTGAGCCTATTGGTAACCTCCTCTGATCCTATCATGAACAATTACACCATGTTTTAGGAAATGATTCAGAGGCCACACTTGGAGAGCTAAGCTACAGTAGCTCTTTATGAGATACAGCAAGCCTCACAGGATGCATTAACATACATCACTCGTTTCAGTTGTCTATCTGCGAAGACTAGGTTGAGTTGGTAGAACGTCCTCTACTAACTTTGTTTTTCCACGGATTAAAAGCTGAGATAAAGAACAAACTAATTAATGCCCCTAACCCAGCGTTTATAACTGAGGTTATTGAGTCTGCCCTGTGCATATAACATTGGTTGAATAAAAGAAAGTGAAAAAGAGGCGCTTAGTTCCAATCCTACTTGGTTGCGCCAAAGATAATTCATCATAGAGCTCAAACCTCAGGTCCAATTGCACGTATGGAAGAGCCATTGCTTTTAGAAAAGTACTACTGAAGGGGCTTTTTCTCTATTTTGCTTAGAGTGGCAACTTTGTGCACCAATGTCCAGTTAGGCCAAATAAATTGGCGGGGAACAAATAGACCATCCCTTTGAGAGGAAGAAGGAATGGGTATGGTCATTACTCCCTCAAGTCATGTCTTTCATGACTCAAGTAATGTCGAAAGTAATCATCTATTTCTTCTGAATAGAACTGTAGCTGTCACAGAGCTGAAACCCATTATAGTAACCGCCTTATTGGATTGTGTGGCGTGATTGTAATGTTTATAGATAAAGAATAAACGCTAAAAATAAACTAAGAAAACAAGCCAAGTTTAAGGAGGACCTTATACATACTGTTGACGATACTCCGCTTATTTCTGGCCAACTCACTAAATGTACTGTTCCTCTACAGGTAGCTTTCATTGCAGAGGAACAGTAAAAGTTGTCTCATGTCCAACTTTAGAGCGAGCAGTGTTGATCAGTGAGATCTGTGAAGGGAAGCCAAAAGCATTCACGGTTTTTGAACAATATTTCTCAACCTGTTAGCTGCACTCTTTGGTTAATATAATTATCTAATGCTCTTTTTGGGTCTTCCCTATCTCATTGTTGCCAGCCCGACCTATCAACAGTAATATTATCCAAACACCAGTGACGTTTCTAGCCCCTGACCAAGCATGCATTAGCTTTAAGCAGGCCATATTTGTTTGAATCTGAAAGTTTTTTCACAAACTAATTTTCTTCTCAACTTTATCAACACGTGCAACGTTGTTCTTGATTTATCCGTGATTTTTCTTACATTTGATGAGATTAATGTAATTATGCTGAATAGATTGTGAGCACTCACTGTTGTTCTTCGAGTTGTGCCTCATCAAAGTTCACATAGCAATTTT
Organism: Lissotriton helveticus; assembly: GCF_964261635.1. Classification (NCBI taxonomy): domain Eukaryota; kingdom Metazoa; phylum Chordata; class Amphibia; order Caudata; family Salamandridae; genus Lissotriton; species Lissotriton helveticus. The sequence continues at coordinate 416,634,651 of NC_136069.1, read as the reverse complement.
TTTCTTATTTCATTACAAACACAAAAATATTTTTTTTTAGAAATGATGCCATTATTATTAACGAAATTACCATTGTTTCAAGGATAGTTGCTCAGTAGAGCCTACAAAGGCTGAACACATTGGTCTGTCAGGTGAGATTTAGCCAGGCGCGGCCGGCACAAGTGAGAGTGGTGAGGCGGGCGGTAGGGAGTGAAGTCAACAGACGACGGGATCTGTAACATTAAATAAAAAATAAAAATAAAACACTTACCTTTCACTCCCCGCACCACTGAGTCGGTAATGAGGCAAGAGCAAGATAAGTGGATTTATTTGCATCCCTCACAGGGCTGGCCAATTTAATTGCTAGGTTGAGGTTACTAGACGTGTGGCGGTTTTGCCATCCCGCGGAGAGAGGTTATGAGTTTTATTCTAGGGTGCACAGGTCCTTCTCGAGACTAGATTATTTTCTACGGCCTGGGTCCTGTGGGTACATGCTGCCAGGGATGTGAATATTGGTGCACGGCTTATCCAATCATTCACCATTGGAGCTGTTGGTGGACTTTGGGGAGCAGGACTGCTCTCCCCGGTGGTGGTTGAGTCACTGGACCCTAGTCAGTAGCGAATTCAGGACAGCCCTACACATTACTACCCAAGACTATCTGAGTGCCAATGTTTGCTCGGTGACATCCTCTAGCACCCAATGGGAAGACTGGGAAGCTGCCTCTCGAAGGATTTATTAATAGCGTCCGAGCGCCCCAACGGCGGCAGGCGGATGTGGTGATGGTGAACCTGGAGTCCAGACTTTTTTTGTTCTGTAATTTTTTATTGAGTATATAAAAAAAATATATATTTACATGGAGCATGGGATATACGTGAGCGGAAAAACAGAGAAAGAAGAAGGAACAAAGGAGGCAAAGAAAGGAGCGCGGGGGGGCAGTAGTTCGATTGTCCATGTTCTGTCGGTCGTTGTTTTATGCCTCCTCCTTTGCGACGCTTCGTTGTTCGTTAGTATTTCTTTCCCCAACCCCGGACAATAGTGAGGAGGGGGGGGGAATAGAGGTCGAGGTCGATAGAGAGAGTGCATGGTACGCAGGAACGTGTGTCCCTTCTGTAGTGTCTGGATTCTGCGCCTATGGGGGTTTATGTGATGTTAGGTAATGGTCTAGGGGTCCCCACATGTTTGCTTGCCTATGTGTTTGGGAGTCCAGACTTTTTGACTTGGAGTATCGATATTTAGAAACATCAGATCCGGCGATCCACAGGGACTCGATAAATGCCATTTCCTAACCTACGACTGACCCAGATGGATGAGGCTCGGGCGGCATGGGTTCCGAAACAAAGCTGAATTTATCATTGAGGTAATAAGTCGAGAAAAACCTTGCCCTGTCTCTGCTCTGCTTTATTCTCCATTGAGACTACACCTCATATCATGAATGCCTAGGGGAGAGGGTGTTTGGAGAGTAGCCCATTGTGGCTACTTCTGCTTCCTATTACTGTGCGATCTGTGGTAGTCACGAGACAGAGAGCCACACTGAACTGGCGGCATTCATCCAAGACCTCCCAGCCAAAACTGTTTCGACCAAAATAGAGACACCCTGGACCTGGCAATTACAGTGGATGAACTGGGGAGGGGGACTTTGGCAAAGCTTAGTCCACGGCAATTGTTGGGGCCCGAAGGCTTCCTAGCTGAGTTCCATAGGGCCACCTAGGTGCTTAAAGGTCCCATCTGCTGGGGGTCTTTCAGGAGGCACTAGGGGCAGACCGCTTTCTCTGGCTTTCAGAACTGTGGACATTATCATCTGCATTCCAATTACAGGGCTGTTCAGTTGGCAGTCCCAAATGACAAGTGGTTTGGAGATCCGGCTTATGCGTCAGAAAGGTGGGTGCTTGGCAAGATCCCTATCCAGAATTTGTTGTATGGGGAGGGTACTGAGAGAGAGGGGTCCCAGTGTATGGTCATTAATTAACAAAATTCAAATAAATATAAAGAAACAATAAATTGAGCTACACAGTCTTATTCATCATGCAGCTTTTATATTCAATATCATGTCTTAAAGGCACAACTTACAAAGGCTGTAGGGTGCCCCAAAGGAGGGAGGAGGTGGAAGTGAGGGTGGTGTAGAAGGGAGATAGTGACATTAAAAAACAACCAAATGGACAACTCTGTATTTGAGTTAATTTAGATATATAAACTAACACAAAAACCATAAGTTCATTCAATCACTTGATTAGAAATCATACTTCACAATATACATAAATGTTATAATGGTGGCGTGAAGCTGATGATTCAAGAACAGTTGTCGACGTTTCGACCCTCTGACAGTTGCAGGAAATAATGTAACCCTTGCTGCGGGGTCTTCTTCAGGACAGGGTAGGGACTGACAACCTAATTCAATACATATCAATAGTCAATTAATTATGGCTCCTGACACTAGGTACGTAGTGAATGTAGCACATTAAGAGCATTGGAACATACCAAAATCAATTGTCGCTCTTTTTCAATTGGTCAAGCGAAGAGTGATGGACATCACAGATATGTTTCAGATCCTACAATTAAAATAGGGAAGACATAAATGCCAAATCCAGTCCTAATCTATATTATTATGGCACAAGAACAGCTGGAGAAGCACTTACATGCTGTGCCGTAAACGATAAGTCCTCTGTTACTTGGAAGTGGCATAGACGGTAGGGAAGAAACGATTCACAGGTGGAGGTCATGAGGACTATGACAAAGAGATAGGAAGACCCAGTTAAACCTCTACAGTGGATTACTACCGATAATGGCGTCCACCAGTGAACGAAGCTTACCCATGGGTAGACTTCAAGGAACCTCGTCCACGTTGCCACGTCGTCGTAGCCAATCGGCATCACACACTGTTTGAGGAAAGGAACGGGTTACCTTGCGTTTAGTAAAAACGAGTATGGCATGTGAGAGAGACCGTGTAATACACACGCTAGCAGGCCCGGACTGGCCGTTGCAGGCACCGGGCAATCCCCCGGTCGGCCGCATGGGTGGGGGCCGGTTTTGGGCCCCAGGGGGCCGTGTTTGTTACAGGGCCGTTTTTTGCAGCATAGCTGCAAAAACGGCCCTGTAACAAAATCGGCCGAAAACCGGCCCTGGCAAAGAGTGCGGTCGCACCCCCAGGGTAGAGGGGGGCCGGCTAAGCACTTTGCCAGGGCCGATTTCGGGACCCAGTCCGGCCCTGCAGGCTAGGCTACTCACCGAAGACGGAATGAATCCGCTGTCTAGGGGGCTCGCGTCTCACAGTGGCGGAAAACGCTTCCGGCTAAACCTGGTTACTAGGGCAACCGTATCACGTGGGTACACAGTTGCACTGAAAAAAGACTTGCTTACAGAATCGGAACACCCGAGTAATAAATATAAAAAAGAATTCTAACATTAGATGACACCCATACGATCATTTAGGCAAAACTTAATGAGATCGTGAAGACATCATTATATTGCGTGTAACGCAGTACAAGAGGGAAGGTCAAAGGAATTATCTGATGGATGTAAAGATCTGTATCTTTGGTTACATCAGATAATGACAGCGTAGGGTGCCAATATGATTTTACGTTAAGATGGACATTTGCTCAGTATGGGCATGTGATGTTGTTGGACCTACTTGTACTTGTAGTTTGTTTTCATGGTTGCCCTCTAGCAGTTATACTGGTCATCAACGAATTGCATACCTGGCTTCAGTCATGAATCACATATAAGGTATCAACTCAATGTACCAACATCACGTGCTGAACAATAATATAAGATCACGACCAATCGAATCCTTTCATATATTCCAAATAACATATCATATCATCACAGTGTAAGGGAGAGAGTAAAAAGGGGGAGAGAGATATTGTCAACATACACCAATAAATAGTATTTTCACGTGGTCATCATATACATGGCGTACCAATCACAGGACGGTAAAGGCCATACGTAATAAAATCCATACATATCAACATTGCCTCCACAACCAATATCAGAAGGGGAACATTATCAAAAGGGGTATACCTGCGAGTGAGTTAGGGCAAAGTAGACAGTTGGGAAAAAGAGCTTCCAGTTCATTGAGGCCGTTTTGAATAGAATCAAAAAACAGCATCCATTTTAATTCCCGTCTGTTGAGAATACTGGCAATGCTGCCTCCACGAGGTCCCAAAGTTGCCTTCTCGAGCACCACCCATTGTAGGCTATCGGGGGAGTGGGAGGCCGATTTGAAATGGTCCACAAGTGGTGCCCCCTGTACTTCGCATCTAATCCGGCTCATGTGTTGAAGGATCCTAATTTTATCCTTCTGTTGTGTTTGCCCAATATAAATCAAATTGCATGGACATGTTATCGCATAAATGATGTTGGAGGTGTTACAGTTGCTATGGGATTTGAGCTGAATTTTGCGTTGGTTATGCTCAAATTCTTTAGTTTGTATGGTGCTCCCGCAGGCCTTGCACTGCCCGCACCTGAAATGACCAATAATTGGAGGAAGGTTCCATAGCGAGGTGATAGTAGGATCCTCTGGAGTGGGTAGGGAGGATCGTACTACATAGTCTTTGATACTTTTTGCCTTCCTGAAGGCGTGTAACGGTATACTTGTTTGTTGGATGTCGTCTGCAATCAAATCCCAGTGTTGCTTTATAATGCGCTTTATTTTGTTACTCTTAGTTGAGAATGTCGTCACACAGACAATCCGCTCATGTTGTGGATCAGTTTTGTCTTTGGGAGTGAGTAATTCTTCACGAGGGTAAAACCAAGCGCGTTTCCTAGCTTTTCTCACTAGACGTCGCGGGTATCCACGTTGTTGGAGACGATTGGCAAGATCTTCTGATTCAGCAAAATAGTGATCTTTGTTGGAACAGTTCCTACGGATACGTAGGAACTGTCCAAAGGGCAGATTATCACGTAGTCCGCAAGGGTGGTGGCTGCTGTATTGTAAAAGGGAATTCCTTTCAGCTGACTTCCGGAAAAGTGTTGTAAGTAAAGTGCCGGAGTCTTCATAGATAGTAATGTCCAGGAAGTCGACGGAGTGGTTGTCCGACTGGATCGTGAATTTGAGATGTGGCGATTGTTGATTGAGCCACGTATGAAATAGTGTCAGTTGGTCAGAGTCCCCATCCCAAATTAATAGGATGTCATCGATGTATCTCATCCAGAGACCCACGTGGTCTCTGAATGGATTGATGTTATTTAAAACAGTATCATCCTCAAAAGCTGACATGTAAAGAATTGCCACATTGGGAACAAAGGGGGCCCCCATGGCTACTCCCTTCGTCTGGAGAAAGAACTGGTTCTTGAATACGAAAACATTTGTGGTCATCGCTATCCTGAGTAAAGCAATGATAAACTCACTAGGTACTGTTACTGGAGCAGGACGTTGTTGGAGACATCTAGTTGTTACAGCAAGAGCTTCCTCTTGGGGAATACTTGTATATAAAGAGACAATGTCACATGTGGCCAAGATTTGGTGTTGCGGGTCAAAGGGCAAACTCTCCACGATATTAATCGTGTGCATCGTATCGCGCAGATATGACTTCGTAGATGTTGCAAGCGGTTTCAGAAAAAGTCAATATAATGCCCGAGGGGCTCAAGCATGGAGCCGCAGCCCGAGACGATGGTGCGTCTGGGAGGGTCAGCCATGCTTTTGTGAATCTTCGGTATAGTATATATGGTGGCCAATCTTGGATTCTTGGGATTCAAATATTGATACTCATTTTCTGACAGAAAACCTTGATCCAAACCCTCCTGAGTAAGTTCCAGAATTGCAAGAGCTAAGGCTCTTGATGGATCCGATCTTAGTTGTTGGTAGCTGACACCATCATTCAGTTGTCGGGAGATCTCAATTTCATACTTAGACACATCCTGCACAACAATAGCCCCGTCCTTATCTGCAGGTTTAATGATAACCTCTGCATTTAAGGCAAGTGACTGAAGTGCCGCCTTCTCCTTGATGCTTGTGTTAAATTTGGTATAGGTATTGTCTTGCAGTGTTTTTTGTACATCTCTCCAGACAACGGCCTCATAAGCTAAAATCTTGTGTGACATGGTGCCAGATGAAGGGACAAATGTAGAAGGTGTCCTGAGACCAGTATATGATAGTTTATGAAAAGGCACTGAGTTGCGGAAAAAATATTTTAGGCGGATCTTTCTGAAAAATTGAAAAAGTTCAGTACGTACAGTAAAGTTGTCTGGTCTGTTGGTGGGGACATAAGATAGTCCTTTACTTAATACTTTCAGTTCACCTTCATTGAGGTTGTAGCGTGATATATTGACAACCGGACTAGGGGTGGATGTAGGACTCACCACCGATAGGTCTTGTTGCGAGTTGTCCTTTCTCCATGCTGGTCCTGCTGGAAGTGGACCTGTTTCTGGGCTTGGCCACGACCGCCATCCCAATTCGTGATTTGTTGTTGTTGGCCACGTTGTTGGCCCCTGGGCCGGTTGAAGCCCCTGCCTCTCGGGGCTCGCCATGATCCTTGGCCTTGTCCTAAAAAAAGGAGGATACTGTGGATGTTGCTGGTAGCCGTAGTCTTGGTAGTTGGGGAGGGTAGCACCACAGCACCTACCACCTGCCACGTGTTTGGTCCTTAAGGTCTGGAAGGAGGTTATGGGGTGGAGGGGTCAATTCACTCTTAAGACTCCCCTGTAGGTGGGCAGCATTTTGCATCAGGCAGCTGTGTTGTAGGGGTTTTGGCGGTAGTACCTCATCCACATCTCCCGTCTGGGAGATGTATTTCGCAACAATTCACTTAAGACTTTTAGAAAGCTCCACGAGGAGTTCAGTTTCCATCAAACTCAATTCTTTAAGGTTTTGCAACTCCTCCCTGCCCTTACACCCTACATCGCACCCTTTTTGATGTCCGTGAGATCAGCCCCCTGAAGGGTAAGATACTTCTGACGATCATCTCAAAACATAAGATTTCCAATATTTACTGGTCCCTGTTAGTCAATGCCCCCAGTGCCTTCGGGTCCCTGCGGGAGGGCTGGGCACAAGATGGGGACCCCTTTCAATATGAGGACTGGAGGGAGGTGCTGGCCTCTCCATAGGAGGCGGCCATCGCCTCCCAGTGTTGGCTGATTGAGTTTGAGTTGCATTATTTAAATCAAGTGTATTTTACAAGAGAGAGGTTGTGGAGGAGGGGCTAATAGATACCAGCGAGCCTTGCTTTGGTTGCGCCTTGTCATTGTCAAAAGAGACATAGCAAGGGCTTGGAAGGATGCCCAAGTCTCCTCCTTCCAGGTCTGGAAAGAGGGTCTGAATCGCAGCATGGGGTTGGAGTGCCTGATCTACATAGCCAGGGGATTACTGAAATGGGACGGGAGGATGGCCTTTTTTCATGGGAACTGTCTGGGGCCATGTCCCACATCAGAGTGGTCCCTAGGGACCGAAATCAGACATGAACCGGTTTTGAGGGGGAAAGGGCGGGGTAGATAAGTGGGTGGCATGGTGCAAGTCATACTTTCAACATTGTGGGTTACAGTGCTGCAGAAGGGAGTGTTGTTTTTCTGATTCTTTGGTTTTCCTGTATTGTGTATCACTATGTGGGGTTGTACAGCAAAGTTCGGGTATCAATGGTCCGCATTGGAGCCTGCCCATTAGCGACAGAGCCTGCCTGCGGTATGCCTCTATTGTTGTATGTTCATGGTAACGAAAAATTCAATACAAAAGTTTCAGATAAAAAAAGAAAGAAAGAGGCCTAAATCTCCATAATGATGTCCATTGTAAAGAATCAAAAAGGGTGAGGTCATACTCCACCCACTAACAGGAATGAAAATAATGCTGCATACATTTCAGAGTCCACAATGAGTCCCCTAGGAATCTGTGACTGTTGTAGATTTTCAAGAGCACGAACAATGCATGAAGACATATGCATACACAAATATAGCAGGTTTACCTATGGGCATGCATAAATTAAATGCATTTGCGCTGTTTATCTTTTTTATGTTTTTCCATGGAAAAAAATATGTTTTAGCATGGAGAACCAATTAATTTGAAGGTGAAAACAAGTTATTCCTATCTTTGAAACAAATAAATCTCAGAGCTTTCTGAGTGTAAAACTACCAGCAAAAGGTTTGTGAATATCCAAAAACGTTCAAGTTACTATGAGCACAGCTCCTTTTGCTGGTGTAAAACTCTTGGAACATCCACACTCTGCCCTTATGAGGCATAAAGTTCTGGTGTGAATAAAACAATTTGCAAGGGCCAAATCACATCTGAAATAGTGTGATTCGTTGAATCAGGTGCAGGATTTTGCCCTCCTAAATGCAGCTTTTTGCCTACCTATATTACACTTAAGTGTACAAACAACAATGTGAATTGGGTATCAGACTTGTTTGCAGAGTGCAGGACACCCGATACACTTCCAGGTTAAAAGCAAGTAGACTGTTTTTATTACAAACAGTAGCAAACTACATCATTAGGAATAAATTCCATTCTGAGAGCATTGCAATGAAATTGAATTACAAACACAAACAGTGCCTCATTAATTCTCATTAATTTTGTTTACCATAAAATTCCCACCGGAAGCCCTCAAATCTTTTTAGGTCTCAGCTAGGCAATGCTTGCGTTTTCTTGAAAGAGACATGTATATATTTTGTGGGCTTCAGCCCACCCATAGCCTTCCCATCTGCTGACTCCATCAACACTCTCCTAATCTTTCTCCCCATTTGTCCTTGGCATGCATGCCGGATGCCTCTTCACGTGTTTAGCCCTCCCAAGAGCAGGGACCAGTTACTACTATCCATCTGCTTCTCTCATTTAATGTCCATGTTAGGAACTTCTTTTTTTATTGTTTAACAGCCCACCTCAGGAGGGGTCTCTCTCTCTCTCCCTCGCCACATGGTTCCCGCTTGTAGGTGTTCCAAACCCCAGCCATACCACGCATGTTCAAGTTGTAGACCGTCACAGTGGCGAAGCGTCCTTAAAAACAGCTAAAAACTCCCAAGTAAATATTTTTTCCTTCTTCCAAGCAGATGCAAGAGCAGCGTCAATAATCTCCTTCGAGTTCTTTTATTCAGCGTGCATATTGAGTTTAGAGTGGCTAGCGGGAGGAATTCATGTCAGTAACTTGACATGGATGTAACTTGAAACAATAAACACTCCTAAATTGAAAAGTGAAACCTAACAGTCTTAAAAAAAAGCTTACCATGCATTTAACAAAGTTCTCTGGTATAAGTCAAATAGATCTTCACCATATAAAGGACAGGGCTCTCAAGAGGGCGTAGAGCAATATTGGTCCAAAAGGCCCAAAACTTCCAACTGAATGCATTATACCAGCACAGAGTTCCAAGGGACATGTCCTTGATGGTGTTATGTTATTCTGTATAATACCAACACGACAAAAAACTTTATAATTGCGAAGTTGTCAATGGTGCCTTGAGGCTAAGGACGCTGTTGCAATGTCCTTTTTTTTGTTTTACTGAGTTTTATAAAGCGTAGACTTGACCCGAAGGTATCCGGTATCAGAGTGCTTTACATGACACCAGTTGCGTTACATGAGATTATTACTTTTTTTTTTTTTAATCTTTTTATTGAATTCAAATAACAAGAAACATAAAAAGAAAAACAAAAGCAAGGCAATACAATACAAATGTGTCACTTCGTTGTCGGGGGGGGTACATACGCAAATCAAATATCATAATTATACGATGATATTGGGGGGGGGGAGGAGACCAGAAGCAAACAAAATATCTAATTTCCTGCGGAGGAAACATCAGGTTGGGAGGAAGACAAATCAGTATTCAATTCCGAACGAGGGGGAGTACATATATCACCACGGTACGTGTTCCATTGAGTCCAAATTTTCCCCCATTTGCAGGCCGTGCCACGGGAGACATAAACAGTCTTTTCTCTGAACATACACCAGTCCATGTTTTGTTGCCACAACAGAACTGTCGGTGGCCTCTGAGCGCCCCATAACTGGGCAATGTCCCTCTTGGCAATCATGTTACCCAAGGTCACCCATCGAAACTGCGCCTGGTCATAATCATACGGCTCCCAGACATTCAACAGACACCTCCGCGCTTCAGGCATTGATTGCACACCCGTGACCTCACTCATAACTGCATGCACGCGAGTCCAATAGCGTAGCACTGCAGGACATTCCCAAATAATATGTAGAAAAGTGCCTACCATACCACATCCACGCCTGCACAATCCATCCGCCGAAAATCCCATGCGCACCAAACGAGGACCTGTCACATATACCCTATGAAGAATTTTGAGCTGGACAAACCGGAGGCGCGCCGGGATAGCTACCTCCTTCGGGGAAGAGATCGCAGCCTGCCAGTCTTCGTCATCGAGCTCTAGACCATCACTAGTCCATAACTCTCGAAGGCTATCCAGTAGGTCAATCCTGGTATTAATTAACTTTTTATATATAAGCGAGATCGTGCTATCAGGGACGTGCCCATCCAGTATCCGATCTTCAAGCGGGGACGCCTCCGGAATATCCGAACCCAAGGGAAAAACGGACAGGACCGCATGTCGGACTTGCGCATACCGAAAGGATTCTCTATCATTCAGGTCGTACTCAACTTTCAGCTCCTCAAACGTCTTGACTCTACCCTTGATCCACACATCATCAACCCTGCTGATACCGATCACGTCCCATCTATCAAAACCTTTCGACCTCCAGAGGGAGTCTAGTCTTTCCGACGCATAAAGCGGAGTGGCACGGGTCGGCTTGTCAGCCCATCCCGTGGCCGCTGTAGCGCGATGCCACACCTGTACTGCTGTCTTAGTGGGGCCCGTAAGAGATCCGCCGGCGGATTTCGCGTACAAAGCCCTGTTGTAATCTCCACCGGGTAGCAGCCATTTATCCATCTCAAAAGCCGGGTTCGGCAAGTGAGCATAAGTACCGTGGTTAATGGCCCCCAGCTGAGAGGCCCAGTAGTAACGACGGATGTCCGGGAGTGCGATGCCCCCATCATACCAAGGGAGCGTCAGCTTTGAAAGGGCAATACGAGAACGGCCCCCCCATATCAATTGTCGCTGTAGACTTTCAATCTCCCGAAAGTAACCGGCTGGTACAATGTCAAGTGTGTTCTGAAGCGCATAAAGAAATCGGGGGAGCGACATCATCTTAAACAGCGCCGCTCGTCCCAGAGGAGAGAGAGGGAGTCTACCCCACGCAATCACATCAGCACGGAGGCACTGGACAGGGGGTAGCAAATTGCGTTCATAACGAAGCACGGGGTCCAAGGTGATAAAGATTCCCAGGTACTTGAATCCCTCCAGCACCACCGAGATAGGACAGCCACGGGGCAGGAGAGGAGCCTCGCCGGAGAGGACATAGATGCAGGACTTCGACCAGTTGATGACAAGACCGGAGTTTTTACGGAAAGAAGTCAAAACGTCGAAAAGGACGATCAACGACTTCCGAGGCGACGTAAGGTACAAGAGTATATCGTCTGCGTACAGGGATATACGATCTTCAAACTCCGGAGTCCACCTAATGCCCCTCAAAGATGGCTCCCACCTCAGCCAGGCCGCAAGCGGCTCCAAAGCAAGGGCAAACAAGAGTGGGGACAAAGGGCAGCCCTGGCGCGTTCCTCTACCGAGAGCAAAGGAGGTCGAGACACGCCCGTTCACCACCACTTGGGCTAAAGAGTCAGTGTAGAGCAATTTCTCCCAGTTAATAAAAGTGGGTCCGAAACCGAATTTAGAAAGAACCGCCCAAAGATATGGCCACTCCAGCGTATCAAACGCCATGGTGGCGTCCAAAGACGCCAAGATGGCCGGTTCACGCAAGGTCTCTGCGCGCGCAAGGACTCCATGCAGGCGCCGGAGGTTAAGTGCCGTGTTACGGTGAGGTATAAATCCGGACTGGTCCGGGTGAACCAGGTCACCTATGACAGATACCAAACGATTGGCGAGCACTTTGGCCAGGATCTTCGGTTCAGCATTAATCAGAGATATGGGCCTGAAGGAATCACAGCGGTCATGTGGCTTACTTTCCTTATGAATAACCACTACGGAAGCCAATCTCTGGTCAGGAGGAAGGGAACCCGTCTCCAGTGATTCCAAAAACATCGACCTTAGATGTGGTGCCATCACATCCGGACGGAGCTTGTAAAGCTCAATGGGGAGCCCATTAGGGCCCGAAGCCTTTCCCGAGCGAACCGAGCGGATGGCAATCGCGATTTCATCGACCGTAGGCGGAGCCTCCAGAAGATCGCTTTCAGGGTCGGACAAGCATGGCAGCGAAATATCACGTAGAAGCAAGTGGGAGTCATGTTCAGGTCTATTGGACACAGGGGAGTATACTACCCGAAAATAACCAGCGAAACACTCAACAATAGCAGCAGGGTCAGTGATACTCACGTCATTCACATCAACAATAACAGGGACAACCCAACTCGCACATTCCCTCCTATCCAGCCAAGCAAGCAATTTCCCAGCCTTATCTCCCACATCATACAAACGTCCCTGCTGTTCCCGACCCATCTCTTTCGCAGCGTCAGTCACCAGCGCTCTATATTCAAGTTGTTTCAGACCCAAAAGGTGCAGCCTCTCCGGGGAGACCTCGGACTCCAATTCCCCTTCAAGAACTGAGATTTCATTTTCAAGACGTACCACCTCCTCCCGCCTACATCTCTTAACGTCGCCAATCAAGGAGAGGGCCTGGCCCGAATAACAGTTTTGTACGCTTCCCACAATGAGACAGAGGAAGACACAGAACCCACATTTTCGGCAAAGTATTGGTCAATCGCTTTAATTAGTTCCATTCTGACCTTGGGATAATGGAGATACCATGGGTTTATCGGGGCCACTCTACCCTCCGACCCCAAGTGCGCGTCCACAACCAACCACAGTGGGGAGTGATCCGAAATGCCCCTAGCAAGATGTTTCACCTCTCTTATGAGAGTTGCCTGGGAGGAGGGCATCAACACGTAGTCCAGTCTCGAAAGACTGCCATGGGCCCCAGAGTGGAAGGTATATTGCAATTGCCCAGGGTGAAGCAGGTGCCAACAGTCGGCAAGTCCCAGAGCCTCCAGGAAGTCCCCCAACCAGGATTGAGACTTCGCAATTTCACGGGGAGGGTAACGATCAAACATCCCAGATACTACAGAGTTGAAATCCCCACCCACTACAAGCAGACCCTCGGGGACTCCCAAGAGCACTCTTCCCAGGTCAGCAAAGGTAGTAGTCTGGAGGCCTGGCGGTACATAAACGGAGAGTAGGGTGACAACCCTCCCCTCCCAGCGCCCCACAATGGCGGCGTATCGTCCCCTATCATCCAGGATAATATCGTCAACGGCAAGAGGGAGGGAGGTCCGAACCAGAATGCCCACCCCCCTGGAGCCAGAAGTGAAACCTGAGTGCGCAATGAGACGATAGCCGCGCCTATTCATTGCGTGGCACGTATTACCAAGCAACTGCGTCTCCTGAAGCAAAACCACATCAGGGGACAGACGTCGCAGCAGTTGCAAAACTACACCCCGCTTGATCCTGTCTCCCAACCCATTAACGTTCCAACACAGTAATCTTAATCCCCTACCCCCCATCCCAGAGGCCACCCCCATCCCTCCCCACACCAGACGCGACACTGTAAAACTGAAGATCATCGATACTATGCCTTGATAAAAACAAAAAAACAGGAACCGCAACCCCCCAACCCCCCAAGACATCATACCCCCACCCGCACCCCTGCGTAAGACTCAAAAGCCACCCCAACTTGCAGTGTGCCTGTCGCCCTAACATACAACTATTCTACGAAAAGAACCCCAGAGGAAGAAGACTCACCCAACCCCCACCCACACCCCAATCAGACAACACGTTAGCAAGCAATAGTGGCATAGCATCGAATCACAGCCGAAAGTCATTACGTTGGTCCGGGAGCCGATTTCACCCTCTATTCCTGCTCCACGGGCCGCCCTCTGCTCCACCGGAGTGTCCAGAATGATCAGATTGATCCCGTCCCGGGGGCAGCGTGTCCAGCCAGTCACTAGCCACCCCGGGATGATCAAAGAAAATTGTTCGGTCATTGTAAACCACACGGAGCCGGGCCGGGAAAAGCATAGCGTATTTCATGTCTCTGTCCCTCAGTCTCTTTTTCACCCCCTGGAATCCAAGTCGCTGCTTCTGAACCTGCTGGGTGAAGTCCGGGTAGAAACTGACTGTGGTGTTCTCATAAGCCGTAGGACCCGATATGCGTGAAGCTTGCAGGATCACATCCCTGTCCCGAAAGTTAAAGATCCGAGCAATGATGGGACGTGGAGTAGCTCCCAGCTTAGGCGGGCCACCCGGGATCCTGTGTGCACGTTCTACTGCAAAAAACTTGCTGAGACCCTTGGGCGCTAAATGATCCAGGACTAAGTCCTCCACCAGCAGGTCCACCGATGATGGTTCCAGCATCTCCGGGACACCAACCAGACGGACGTTGTTTCGTCGAGCCCGACCCTCAAAATCGTCCAAGCGTCGAGAGAGGTAGTCATGGGCGGATCGCAGGTTACCAACCTCTGCCTGTAAGTTCGAGACATCGGTAACAAGACTAGATGCCTTTAGATCGAGGGATTTGACCTTCTCATTAGTCTTCGCAAGATCAGCCCTGATCAGGGTAACATCTATTGCGACCGTGTCCAACTTGTGGGTCAGGGCTTCATACTGTTGACCCAGTGTGGCCTTCATCCCGGCAATGGCGCCCATGACGTCCCTCAACGACAGATCTTCACCCATCGGGGAGTCTTCTCCAAAATTGACCGGGGGTTTAGTCGAGCCGCCCGGAGAGCCCTTAGCGAGGGTATATCTGTCCATAACGTTAGATTGCACAGGACCCCCTCGAGTTGCCGGTCTGGTCTTGCATTTTTCTCCCTCAGGCTTGGTGGCCATTTTAGGTAGTGCGCCCCGGAGGGTATTCTGAGACCTAGTGAGAATGGCTACACTCGGTGCGCCCGCAGCAATTTGGAGAATAAGACGAGGATCAACCACCAGGCAAGGAGTAGTGAAAGTCCGGATCACCAGTCGATGATGCGTGGTTAAACAGAAAGCAAGAAACCAGGGCGATCAAGGCAAAGTCCAAGAAGTCGAAGCACGAGAATCGAAACTGAAAGTAGAAGACCGGTCAAGGGAGACTCGCATGAGCCGTTGTTATTCAATTACTGTCCGGCTGGCAGAGAAACCAAGCCCGGGGAAGTGCCATGGAGCAGGCCGGAAATGTTCAAAAGTCCACATCTTCGGCTCCCGGGGTACAAATCGAAGTCTGAAAACGGATAGACGATCAGCGGGGCCGTGCCAATAAGAACCCGTCCTCTAAGTCAGGATAGGGTACAGGATAATCGGTGGAGGTGGCGAAGGTCCGGGAGCTCTAAGCTCACGCGACCATCTTGGGTGCGCGCTAAGCTCCTCTCGATTATTACATTATTACATGAGATTTTTTTGCAAAGTGCCCATGTAGACGAATTAACACACCTGTACTGAGCGAAGGCTGCACCCCATGTGTGAGTGTCTCTACTGCCAATAAGTGCTCACTGATATCGGAAATTGTTATTTTAATAAAATAACAGGCAAGTACTGAAGTCAGGACCAGGGTTTTAAAAGGTCTTTTTGGCGAAGAATTTGTGATGTGTCATTTTTAAAATAGTAAAAATAATAGAGATAGTGTTAACAAACTAATTCAAATTAAAATAGCAAAAAATGTTTGAATGTACTACAATAGCATTTACCTTTTGTTAAAAACTGATACGGACTATAGTAATATGTTTTTAAAAGAGATAGCCAGGCAGAGTTCGTGAAGATTTATATATTTCCAAGTTCTCTTTTTTATATTTTGCTTGTGATCTGCTCAAATGTTTGTTAAAATCGTAAATTCAGTGACGAGAGGCAACAATCCATAAAAGCGTCTGTCTTTCCTACATCAACCGAAGCAGTACGGCAAATGTGTCAGCAAACAATGTTTGCAATCTCCACGTAAAAGTTTGGGCATAAAACCTTTGTATTTGAGACAGTTACACAAAAAATAGGAAAACCTCTTAACGGGCTCGCTAGTTACTAATAAAACAGGCTGCAGGAAGGGTTTCTAGTTCTTTCAATTCACTGGATGGTCATTGTAAAGCGCCACATGCCACCAACTGCACTCTTAGGCGCTGGAGTGCATCTGTATAGTAAGAGTTCTGAGGCTTTGAATTCAGCGCACAGTACATACGCAGGCACATCGTTGGTTATGTTGCAGAATTCTAGCTTAAAAGCAAATGATTATAAGAGCCAGCAAATCGGATAGCTCAGTGGGTTGCCTGCAGCAAACATGTGTGTGTAACATGTAAGTCACAAGTATGAATTGTACCAAAGCAGACTGTACCTTCTGTTCTTGTTTTGGTTCTGGTGACAGCCTCTGGTTTTATAGTTTCTTCCATTGCTGCGCATCTATCCATTGCTTTCAACTAGTCCACCATCAGTGGCCTAGCGGTTAACTTCTAGTGTCTAACAATGTCATTTTTTGCCAATTACCGTGCTAATTCCCAATCACGTGCATTTGCCACGGCTACCCACATACCATCAAGTATACTCAGAACGGCAATTCAAGGAGATAAATCATTTGGCCTATGACTTTTAACAGAGTTGTGATTCCCCCCAAAATAGTCATTATATGGATTTCCTAGACTATATGAAAGAAAGTTCCCTCTTTAAACCACATTGAAATCACTGCTGTGAGGGGATCCTACCAGCATGCCACAGCCTTTTGTAGGTGAAGTACGTAAATGCAAGTATTGAAGCTGAATGAGCGTCCTTCTAGCTGGCATAACAATCTTGTATGGGGGGGCATGCATCTCTACTATTGCGGTCACCCAGGGGTCAATCTATTCCTCCCATGTCCCTTTAATTTAGTGAACAAATCTAAAGAGTTAACCTCCAGAAATCGATAAATACGTGATTCTGCACATTTAACAACTGCACTAATATCTCATTTGGTTTCCAACTGCTTATATACGGGAGGATCAACTAAGTGTGCTGAAGGACAACAAGCTTGCGATTTATGTAAATGTAACTCAGATTGCAGTTCTCATCTGTGATCCCCACCAATAACCACCTTGCATAGAGATCCCGATCAGGTCCCATTGCCTAAATCCAGATAAGGTGGTGTTGTGTTTCAACCATGTGCCACAACACAGAGGTGTTTTCGGGTAGGCTTTTCTTGTAAGTGAATCCAAAAGGTTTCTCCCGCCTATCAGATCTGCTTCAAGTTTCAACGCAGGGTCTTCTGCGAGGCCAAAGTGCCAGTCATTTATTACTAGGAATTGAAATGCCCAGTGACAGAGGTACATATTGTCTATTCTATTCCCTCCTTGAACTGTGATTACTTGCACTTGTCAATGGCAGTACAAGGAAAGAACGAGCTTCAGCCTTCAGATCATTAAATCACTTCTGTGGACCTTCCAATGGAAACGTTTGCAATGTATACAATAGCCTGGGCAATATCAGCGCCTTGTAGAAGGCTGCTCTCCTACAAATACCCATTGGGAGGTTCACCTATCTGCACATGCCCTAACATAAGCTAGCTGTCAATGGGCTTAGGTTCAGCTCTAGGTAAGTTTGGGGTCGAATGCAATATGTGCACCTACATACTTGAAGCTTTGGATTTGGACCCACAGCCTAGCCAGCCCGTTGATAGCCGCAACTCTACTCATCACAGAAATCAATCTCAATTTCTCCCAATTGGCACTTAGGCTAGGAGCCCCCCATATAGGTCAAACAATTCGAACTGCTTGGGACCAGTCTCCCGGTGGTCAGATAGAAAGAGCAGAAATTCAAGTGAAATTTGGCCTTGGCCACCCACTCCCATTCAACACCACTCACCTGAGCATCGCACTGTTTCCAAGCTATCAGTGTTTCCTTCATCAGAGTGAAAATTAGCGGTGAGAGGGGATAACCCTGCCTGGCACCTAGACGAATGGAGAATGGGGACAAACAAATCCTGTTCACCCTGACCAATGAAACGGGGCTTAGCAAAGATTTTTTTAATGTATGATAGCAAAGGTGCCCCCCACCGCTTGTAGAGCGGAGTTATTCACTTAATATTGCCGCTTTCGGCGCCTGGCCGCCATATTGGGGCTGCTGCTCATTAGCGCGCCATCCGCCTGAGCGTTCTAGTGCTCCGCAGTGCAGGTGGGGCTCTACTTAAGGCGAGCTCGGTGTGCTGCTCGGCCTTGGGAAGGGTTTGTACCTGATTTACATAGCGCGCTGCTGCTGGCGCTTCATTTGGCGAATTGTGCTGTGCTTATTTTAAACTTTTATCGTTTTTCATTTAATTTTGGCAATATCAGTTATTTGCCCTGTTTTTACCATTACTTTAGCGCCCTCTGACCTGCACCGTAATTGTGCCCCCCACCGCTTGTAGTGCGGAGTTATTCACTTAATATTGCCGCTTTCGGCGCCTGGCCGCCATATTGGGGCTGCTGCTCATTAGCGCGCCATCCGCCTGAGCGTTCTAGTGCTCCGCAGTGCAGGTGGGGCTCTATTTAATGCTCGCTATGCCCGCGCAGCGGTGACGCGCAGCGGTAGCGCCTGACTCTCGCCTGAGTCAAGCCAGAGTCTGCCCGTCTGCGCCCGTCAGCGCTAAGGAAGTGCTGGGTGCGGCAGTACTCTATCGCAATAGTCCTCCTGCCTTGGCGCCTTCTACTATCAGGTACTGTAGTGCAGAGTTGTTAGCCTTTCGTGACTGTCTTCCTATTTGTCCTTTACCGCCTGTTGCGCCATTATGTGGCCCTTATTACTGTACCTGTTGTTGTTGGGGTATGCCGGCACCTTCTTGCACTCGGTCCATTGACGTTTCATCTCGGCAGACTCACGTGTCTGGGGTGAATACAGTTACTATTTACAACCTGAATGTTAGATCCTTGGTCAAGCACCATGCAGAGATCTTTGATCTGCTTACCAATGATTCTCCGGATGTGTTGTTTATGACCGAGACTTGGCTACAAGATGCGGATACCGCAATACTAAATCTTGCTCTCCCCCCTGAGTATACCATAGCTACTCTTAATCGTGGAGCGCGTGGGGGTGGAATTGCTATGGCATTGAAACGCCGCTCCTCTTTTGAATGGAAAGAATTGAAAATCTCAGGTTGTGAATGTGCCCGGTTCAGAATTTCCATTACTCATTGCTTTTGCCTTACAGGAGTCTTGATATATCGGCCTCCGGGCTGCGATGCCGCCTTTAGGGCCGCTTTCCCGGATGTCATCAGTTCTGAGGCTCTTGGTTGTGCTAATTTCAATGTGCTAGGCGATCTCAACCTGCACTTTGATTGCACACTTTTACCCTCTATTCGTAGCTGCTTGGCTGATATGGAAGCCTTACAGCTTTCGCAGAGGGTATCGTCCCCCACGCATCAGGGTGGGCATTTATTGGACCCTCTGTTCTCTAACTTAGAGGACATAACTATAAGCCAACCAATCCAGTTAATTTGGACAGACCATATGTTGGTGAAGGCTGTCATCCCCATGTCAGACCCTCTGCTCATATCGCAGAATAAATCTATCCCTAAACGTCAGTGGTATAAACTAAAGTTGGAAGATTTCTACCTTTTATTGGAAAAGTCACCTTTGCCTTCTTTCTCTGAGGTTAACCTTGGCTATGACTTATTCTGTAGCTGGATCTCCTTGGGCTTGGACTTGCTAATTCCTCTGGTTCGATCGAACTGTCGGACGAAAAATCATAGTCCTTGGTATGATGAGACTCTAGCGTCTCTCAAGAGAGATTGTAGAAAAGCAGAAAGGCGATGGAGGAAAACATATACCCCCGAGCTTAAGATCTGCTACACTACTTTAACTAAGGCATACCATAGAGCGATTTGCCGAGCCCGAGCCACATTCTATGCAGAGGAGTTTCGGAATAGCCCTAATCCCTCTAAATTGATTTTTAAGGTCCTAAAGGACCTTATGACGAAGAGGGCATCTGCTGCTGAAATTTGTACTGACTCCCACTGCGAGAGTTTAGCTGCCTTTTTTATTCAAAAGGTTCAGGCAATCTACCGCACTTTTCCTACGGGGATGCAACAGCCGATCTTAGATGGCTGTTCGAGGGATGACGGTGTGACGCTCGACCTGCTGGCCCCCCTCTCTGATGAGGGGTTTGATTTATTGAGCCAAAAAATTAAATCTGGCTCCCCAATGGACCCGCTCAAGCCGGCCCAGTTTAAAAACATGCAGGCTTTATGTCGCACACCTATGTTAGCCCTTATCAATCTATCATTGTCCTCTGGAATTGTGCCCACTAGGTGGAAGCATGCGGTAGTAACACCTATCCTAAAAAAGCCTTCTTTAGATCCGGTAAAACCAGAGAATTATCGCCCCATCTCACTGCTGCCGTGGGCCGCCAAAGTCACCGAGGCCCACGTGAATGGGATCCTGGCTGATCATCTCGCCAAAGCTAATATCTTGGATCCCACCCAAAACGGATTCCGCACAGGTCACAGCACGGAGACTGCCTTGTTGTTTATGACCGAACATCTGCGCTCCGTGTTGGATGGTGGACGAACAGCGGCACTCTTGCTGTTAGACTTGAGTGCCGCGTTCGATACTGTATCCCACGGGATCCTGTTACGGCGGTTGGAGGAAGGGGGCGTTAGGGGATCCGCTCTTTGCTGGTTCCACTCATTCCTTTCAAACAGATCGTTCCAGGTTGCTATCCCTCCCGGGAAATCCACCTCTTACCCACTCACTTTGGGGGTCCCACAGGGATCAGCGCTGAGCCCCACTTTATTTAATATCTACGTTAGACCGCTGGCTGATGTAGTCAAACGCTGGGGCCTGACAATGGTCTCCTATGCGGATGACACACAGCTGGCGGTCACGTTAAGTGAGGACTCAGCAGGGGAGGCCCTCAAGTTCTGTGAGGGGCTTCGCGCGGTAGCCAATTGGATGAATCAGAACTGTCTCCAATTGAACACTACAAAAACAGAGGTTATGGTGTTTGGTAAGCAACCTGGATGGTGGAATGATCGCTGGTGGCCTTCTGAACTTGGAATAATTCCAACTCCTATTACAGAGATGAAAAACCTTGGAGTCTGGTTGGACCCCTCCCTGAGCTTTACGTGTCATACTGAGAGGGTAGCCGCTACCTGTTTTGGTATCATTAGAGGCATCAGGCCGGTATTGAAATTTTTTGATGCCCCCACCAGACAGCTCGTGGTCCAGGCCTCAGTGCTATCCAGGTTAGACTACGCTAGTGCTCTGCTAGCAGGGACCAACCATGCGGAACTAAAACCGCTGCAGCGAGTACAAAACGCCGCGGCAAGAGCGGTAGTTGGCCTGCCTAGGAGATGTTCGGTCTCAAGAACATTGCAGGCGCTCCACTTGCTTCCAGTAGCCAGGAGGATTGAGTTCAAGGTGCTCTGCCTGGCTTTTAAAATTTTAAAAGGTACTGCCCCACCCATTTTGGGGAATCTTCTGACCCCTTATGTCCCCTCCCGACCCCTGAGATCGATGGGTCAGAATTTGTCTGTGGTCCCACGTTTTCTGCTGAGCAGGACTGGTGGCCGCTCCTTCCGAGTGGTAGCCGCAAAACTCTGGAATTCCCTTCCTGTGGAAATTCGAGTACTGGAAGATCTTCTCCAGTTTAGACGTGCGATAAAAACAGTACTTTTTAATAAACACCTCTGATTCGGCAGCTATATGTAATGTTGTGTTTACCTTCCTGGGCGCCAGGACGCCCCTTTGCTGGGGCAGCTGTGCGCGCTACAAAAGTAATTAACATAACATAACATAACAAATCAGATGCAGCTCAGCACCTCTAGATGAAAATGCCAGTCAAGGGCATCAAAGGTCTTTTTAAAGTCGATCAGCATAAAGGCTCCAAGTTTTTAAAGACTGTATTTCTGTGCAAGGGCAAGTTGCAGTGTGTGGATTCTGTGCCTTGTACCTCGGTTGGGCACAGACACCCTTTGTCGCTCCGCCTACAAAATGGCAACAGATAATGCCAAGCCTAGATCGGGCAGAAGAGGGCTCACTTGAATTGTCTCAAGTTACATTCACAAGATATGTGAGGACAGGAGCAAACCAGACTTTTTAAAATATTCAAGTGGAAATCCGTTCGGCCCGGGAGTTATGACTATCTACATAACTGCAATGGTGTCACCGACCTCCTTTTCAATGAGAAGGCTGAGTGATCATTCAAGCTTGCAGTACAATATCAGGTGATAGGAGGCAAAGTGGTGGTGATATCTGTGCTTTGGGTACTATGCGGCCGTCTGGCAACAGCAACTGGTGGAAGATTCTATTAACCATGTCTCAGGCACATCTGTTCCCTTCCTTATCCCCCATATCATACACTCATCGTTATGAGGCCATCCAGATTTGTCTAGGTAAAATTGTTGAAGAGACAGAGTTGATCTGTCACCATCCAAATGACGCTATAAAACCTCTCTCTTTTGGTTGAGGCTTTAATGATCCAGGTTTGGTACCCACCGCCGTTACTTCTTTCTCTTTTATTCTTGGCCTACAGGAAGGCATAAGATCTTCCACGGAGCACCACCTTCCCAGCAACATCTGCACAGGCACCCATAATTTACCTAGTGAGTCCACCAATCCATCATTGGTTTCAAAATACGACTGCATTTAGGATCGCATAACATGGGAAAACACCCCGTCTCTGAGCTTTCAGGCATTAAGCCACAATATAGGTTGCTAACTTTCTGGGGACCAGCCTATACATAACTCTAGTGGAGAGTGGTCTAGTATCCCTTATGAGACAACAAGAGCAACCAAGCTGACAAAATAGTCTATCCAAGACATGGACGTATGAGCTGCAGAAACATCAGTCTAGGCACGTGTGTGGGTTCAAGTTTAGCAGGTATCACGCAGTGGAAAAAAGCAGCCGGTCTGCCAGCCCACGTCTGTGTGTCCCAGATACAGTCCATAACTGGATTAAAGTCTATCTGTGTATTGGCTGTCCCCCGGGAGAGTCACAATCAATGCATTGATGTAGTTTAGAACACTACGACAACTGCAATGTCTCCCTTCTAACTTGCCATTCATGAAACATAGCAGCCCATAGGGTCTGTTGTTACCTGTGAGATTGTCACGGGAAGCAAGCAAAGTACCGGTATGACCACTCTCCTGGTATGCCAAACTGCAGCACTGCTCCCTAGTTAATCCTGTAATTTGAAGCCGTTACCATTCCAGGACATTACTCGAGAAATGGCCACGTGAATCTGTCGAAAAATTGTGCGGGCTGCCTTAGGGTCCTGCGCAGTGATGAAGTAGATCCCACCCATTTCAGCCATGTGTCTGAGATTTGTGAATATTTCTGTATGCTGTGACCTGGTACTTTGCCTGCAAACTCTGCTAAACATTTGAAGGTGTAGAACAAATCTTTTCAACACCCACCCAATGAGCCCCATACTTCTATCCCTGAAGCATCTGCTGCCTGCACAACATTTCATTCAATACGAGTGCAACTCTGGGGCTGTTGCGTGCCCCTGAAAAGGATATGAGCCAGTCATGAGGAGGTATGTACTACACAAGCAGATGTTGCAGCAACAACACAACGAGCCAGCATGGTTGTGACAACTTGCCAGCCTGTGAGCTGCAGTCTGTACCCCACCCCATGTTTGCCCCCCCCACCCAAGTAGCTCATAGACGGACGGGACTCCACCCATGGAACCGTCCACCTTCACCCCAGATGGTTCTCTGACGCCTGCCAGTGCCAGCGCCCCCTGATCCTCCTGTGGTACTTATGCTGTCGCTGATATTTAAGAACTGTTCATGTATCTTCCATCAGGCTGCGCATGCTGATGTCTTATCGCTTGTTTTACAAAGAAGAATAAAAGAAACTCAAAGAACTTGCTTAAAAGATTGTGACTTCTTTCCTGGTGCACCTTCCATGAACTAAAACAGTCTAAAAAGATAGATTGATATTTGACCTTGTCTAGTAGGATGAAGATATATTTGATGTTCATTGCTTGTAACTGGAAAGGAGTGGCATGGGAGGTGGAAAATCCGTCTTTAGGACTTAGAAATAATATTGTACAAAAGCTTCGCCTCCCCCTCCACAGCGCTTCTGAACTGAATGCAACAATTGGAAATCATTCTGCTTGGATACACTGTAGAATTGGAACCCTGATTGGTCCAATGACACAAAATAGCATGTTGTCAATGCACTTGATAACTGACACACATAAACGCATGTATATATACACATGTCTATACATACACAGAGGTATATACTCACACATGCACGAACACAGACAAGCACACTTACAGTACATTCACACAGCACACAAGTGCAAACATGAAGAAATCATCTCAAAAGCTATGTCATTTCTATTTTTCTGCTACTGAGACAACATTGGATTTGTAAGTAAACCCTTACACATGACTAAGCATGGGGTAGTTGTCTGAAAGACAAACAATATAATTACTTGACCTAAAGAAAGCAAAAAGACTATTTATTGAGGGAAAATGACCTCAAAGCTGAAGAAAAACCGGCAAGTATTATCTATATTTGTGATAAAAGCTGAGGCACTGTTGTGCTCTGAATACTACTGGGTAGTTTCGGACATTTTGTGCGCACATCATTGCCAAATACATCCTGAAAAGGCTGCTCTGGCAATCATTTTCACGCATTTCAAATTGGTGTAAGGTGTTTACCTTTTGCAAAGCTCGGAAGCCCTACACCAGCTCGGAAGCCCTACACCAGGGTTTCAAGTGGGATATAAATATAAAGCAATCAATTGGCCAACATCAGTTTTTAAATGTTTTCTTTACATGGTGAACAGGATGGAGTGGAGATGCTATTTTATTGGAAAAAGAAAAATCCAGTCACATTTTAGTAGCTTTTCCTAATCGCTGTAATGTGTATACTAACATTGATCCCCACATACACCTCCTCGCATGCAGACACCAAAAATTACTGCTATAGGGTCAGGGACTAAAGGTGACTCAACATGAATCGGCAGAGCCTATAAGCCTCAACTTTAAAATGCCGGTGCTGGACTATTAGCTTTCCCAATGCTTGATTAATTTGCCATATTTTATAGGCAAAAGCATTGCAAGATGGTCCTCTCATTTATGTGTACGGTAGCACATGTGATTATATAAGAATGAGTTTTGTAAAAATATAAGACAACTCATGCCCTCATGCATATGCTCGCATGCAGACACGTGCGAGGCATTCTTGGAATGATTTACTCTAAATTCCAGACGTGACACAAAATTAGACTAGAAGGGACACGTATGAAGCTATTTTGCATTCGCAAGCAGGTCGATTTGCAGAATCTGTCCGCTTCCAAACGCAAAAAAGGCTTTTCGAATGTACCAACCTCTGTTTTGCAATTCCGAAACCTGTTGCCGAATTGCAAAATGGGTTTGAGAGTCGGTATTAGGAAGGGGAGCAGTGGCGGCTCCTCCATGGGGGCGTTTGGGCGCCGCCGTGTGAGAAGACAGAAACAAATAGTAGAGAACTACCATTTGTTTCCGCCTTCTCGCACGGCGAGAAAGCAGAAGTTCCTGGTTGAGAGAGTGGGCGGCGTTACTCGAGGGCAGGGGGGAGTGGCTTTCTCACTGTTGTAAATACTGTCTGTTTGGGCAGCCTGAGAGGCTTTCCAAACAGACAGTATTAACTGTATTAACAACAGTGGGCAAGCCGCTCCCCCCTGCCCTCGATGTAACACCTCCCACTCTCCCTGTTCTCTGTATGCTGCAGCATACAGAGAGAAATGACGTGGTTGGGGCAGCCGGCCGAACCAATCACAGCGCTGTGCTGAGGTGGAGGGGAGGGAGGCTGCCTGCAGCCTTCTTGCGTGACGACTAGCACCATGGGAATTCAAGAACAGGACGGCGGGAGTCGGGAGTCTGGAGTCAGAACTTGAAGGCGGGAAGGTATAAGTAAGTTAAGTTTATTGACTTTATTATTTTATTTATCCCGCTGGCTTCCCCCCCATCCCTCCCCTCCGCAGCGCGACAACACCATTTCCACCCCCCCACCCGTAATGCCGGCCGCGACTGGTCAGTTCTCTATAAGCCACGTTACATTCTTCGATGGTGTGCTTAACATTTATGGGGTTTAATTTGTGCGTGTGAACCAGTAAATCAAGCACTTGGCTGCCCCTTAATTCATCCCGTCTCTCTAATGAGTTTTGGTTTGATTGATGATGACTGATAAATAAACGCGAGCGTGCTGGCTGCCGAAATGCACATGTTGCCCGTAGGTGCCTGCTTAGCCTGCTTGTTTCGCTGCCCTATGGTGTTTGGGCTTTAGGTGTCAGCGCTGCTGGCAGGCAATTTCTGATGTCAAGATTACAGGAAGGAGGGGTGTCAATTCAATTGTTCTGTAGCTGATGTGTTCAGTAAATGAATGTTTTTTATTGTACTGGCACCGCAACTTTATTTGCAGGGGTAGGGCCAGAAATTGTTGGTCCCATCTGTAAAATGCAGTGGAGAAATTACTAATCAATTTCAACAGGGCTGTTACATTTGGTTCTGCACTTGCCCAGGTCAGCCTGTCCTGTTTATGCACCGATCCTGTCTCATCACACCCCGAGTTCACTGTGCGCTCTTTTTGCTGAATATGTGAGGTTATTTTGAGTCCGTTTAATGTCTGTCCCCAGGCATCAGGAGAAGGGTCATGTGAAGAAATGCGAGGTGCATACCAGCCAGCAGGGGTCACGTGACATTGTGAGAGTATGTATTAGTAAAGTGCCCAAATATATGTCTGGCTTACTCCTTTCAGTCTCTGAAGCACAACAGTGTACGTCAGTTGTGTTAAGGGCACCGATGGTACTGGTTGACAGGAGTATGTTGGGAGGTCACCAGAGGCTTTCAGGATCAGCAGGCTGTTTGTTATCTGTGGGCTGAGAATGCGGGTTGCACACAACCATGGGAAACCGGAATGGAGAGGTAGGTGGTGTTACTGGCGGGGCCTCACTGGTGCCTTGGAGCAGTCTCCTTGCCCCCGTGTGCTGGTGGTGCGACGGCAGTAGAAGGTACTCTGCTGGTCCCAGAGAATGTACCATTGCAGGCGACCTGCTGGCCCATGCCTCTACATTTTCCCATTCCCCACCTGCCCTGGGATTCCAAGGGGGAGTGATTGCCAATGATAACCTTCAAAATGCACCATTTGGCCGCTCTTTTTTCAAAATTTTCTCGGGGGAAGAATCCGCCCGAACCACCCTTGATGCGTTCATGCTTGCTGGCTGCGCTTGCTCGCCACAGTGCGCCGTCCACAACTTTTACGCCTCGCCACTTTCAAATGTCACCAGCCGCCACTGAAGAGGAGTGTTGTTTAGGGTATCCCTTCCTAATAGCGTATAGCATTGGTATGTATGAATGTTTGTCGACCAAATACCGGTCGCAAAACATTCACAGTTTACCATCAGATTAAATCTGATGGTAACCTACTTGCAGATGGGAAGGCGCCCCGAAGGGGCCCCTTTCCCTTTGGGAATGGTAGCGAAAGACGTTTTTTAAGAGCAGGTAGTAATCCCAAGAACCACTGCCTGCTTTTAAAAAATGAAAAGAAAACTTTTCTTTTTTTTTTAAACACACTTTTGTGACGCAAAAACCGATGTAAAATGTTTGTTAATAAGGGCCTATATATCATGACCTTGCGTCTTGACAATTCATTGAGCAGCATATTGAATCTGGTACACAGTAAGGTACAGACCATACATTGGACCATCTAATTGGCACTTTAACGCAATGGTTGTAACACCTATTCGAATCACCCTCATGCCTTGAGCTTGCATTTCAGATTCTTAACTAGAGGCACACCAAACTGATATCTACTATATTAATTAACTAACCTGTCTTGTTTCATTGTTTGAAAAAGGCTTTTAAGTTTGTACGCCAAGGTCTTTGCGTCCAAGTATGAGATCTTCGGTCTTTGGAACACGGCACTCTCCCAGTAGCAGGGACACTTTGTTTAAAACCCTGAGCATTAAATGCCCTCTTCACCTGATCTCTTCGATAAAATAATCTATGCAGAGAGGAACCGTGCTGCACTTCACCTGCTCCTTTATGAGCGCCACAGTGTTTGCACCACAGAGCTAGCCCTAACTAGAGAGCCTGCTGCTGTGAGGCACGGTTCATTCAACAGATAGATGCTCTGTTGTCTGCTGCCCCCAGCCAGCTCATGTATTTGTTTGAAATAAGAAACCAGGCTTAAACCATTGTTCACGATACTGATTTACAGAGGCAGGTGAGAGGGGATTTTTATTTCTCCTTTACTCCTACCAAACCTCCTCCTACTGCTATGATCTCCAAATAAACGCTTTCTAGACGCTTCCTTCTATCTCTCCTCTACCCTCTTCAATCCAACTAACAGACTAACATGTCCACCTGTCAAATTAATTTCATATTTTCCTATACTAATTCACCACTAATCATTTTTGGTTCCGGAGTATTGTTCTGCTGGCCGAAAACCGCTTCTACGCAACATCAGGCATTGTGAAGTGAAGTGAAGTGAAGTGAAGTGAGGCGTCATTCGTATAGCGCACTATCACTCCAAGGAGCATCTTGGCGCTTAGACTCACCCAGCTGAGTTGATGATCCGCAGCTGTACTGTCCACCTAGGGAATTAGGATTTCCACTAGTGCTTTACATGCTGGTTCCGACAGGCTGTAAATCCAGGTTTTAAGGGCTTTCCTGAAACCTTGTTCAGTTGTGAACTGGCGCAACTGGTCGGGTAGTTTATTCCACGCCCTCGCGCCAATCACTGCCAGGGATTTTCCTCCCTTCGTGGGAAGTCTGAATTTGGGGACAGTGAGCGGGTTGGCTGAGGCGGACCTAAGATTTCAGGGAGGATAATATCTCGTAAAACCTTTGTGGAGATATATCGGGCCCTGCAAGTGAAAAGCCCCATAGGTAATAGTTAATACCTTAAACAGAATGCGTTTATGGATAGGGAGCCAGTGAAGGGCATCCAGTGCAGCAGAGGCCAAAGACTTTCTGGGCCAACTAAGTACCAGGCGAGCGGCCGCGTGCTGGACCATCTGAAGCCTGTGAAGGGCCGATTTGTCCGATCCTGCATACAGGCTATTACAATAATCTAGTCTAGATGTAATTAATGCAACTGCCACCGTGCGCCTGGCTGCCAGGGGAAGCAAATCAAAAAATTTCCTTAGCCCCTTTATGATATTGAAACAGGATCCTGCTACCGCCCCTACTTGCTGTTTGAAAGATAGGGAATCATCAAATTTGCTTCCTAAATTTCGTGCTGTACTAATTGTGCTCGGCTGTGCTTCAGCTTCCTCTGGCCACCATTTCTGAGGGGCGAAAGCGTTATTAAGTCCGAAAGGCAGGATTTCCGTTTTAGCAGATTTGCACTTCAGATGGTTATTTTGCATCCAGGTAAATGTTGCTGCTAGACAGTTTTTGAGGTTTTGTTCTGCATTCGTCACGTCCTTATCCAGGACTAAGACCAACTGCGTGTCATCAGCATAAGCAATAGTGCTGATGTCAAAGGAAGAGATTAACTTGATCAGGGGGACCATGTAAAGATTGAAAAGCGTAGGGCTCAAACTTGAGCCCTGTGGTACCCCTGTCATCAGTGCCTTTTCCTCTGAGCAGAAATGCCCCAACGTGATTACTTGACGCATATGCTTTAAAAATTCTTAAACAACTCTAATGAGGTTCCTGCTATGCCCGCACTTGCCAGGCGGTCCAAAAGAATAGCATGGGACACCGTATCAAACGCCGCCGATAGATTCAAAAGGATCAGGACGGCCTTCTTGCCCTGATCAATGGCAGCTTGTATGGTTTCCGTAGTAAACAGAAGGGCAGACTCCGTAGAATGCTGGGCTCTAAAGCCCGCTTGATTAGGATGAAGTATGTTATTCCCTTCTAGAAATGCCGTAAGCTGTCTGTTTACAAATGTTTCCGCTACTTTACAGAGAGCTGGAAGGAGTGAGATGGGGCGCAAGTTGGACAGGGTCGTAGGGTCCGATAGTGACTTCTTCTGGATGGGTCTTACCGCTGCGATTTTCCATTGTGCTGGAATTTCACCCGACAGGAGTGAAGAGTTAATGATGGCGTTGATCATGGGATTTACCTCCTCTGTCATGGCTTTTAACAGAACCGGGGGACTCAGACCAAATGGAGATCCTGACTTAATTAGAGATATGGCCTGGCGAGTATCCTCCAAACTAATCGGGGAGAAAGCCTTCAAACAAGCCGTATTAGCATTAGTCCTAACCATTTCTTTAGGGTCAGTTTGCTCAGCTGGAGGGAACTCCTTAGTGAGATTGTGAATTTTTTGTTCAAAAAAATTAGCTATGGAGTCGCAAATAATCTGGGATGATGGAATATCCTGTGTCAGGAATAGTAGGCGCTACTTAAATACAATCACAATTACAATATACTAAGGGTGTGGCATAATTCTGGATGCAGTGCGTGTCAGGGGCTCAAACACAGGAACTGGGGGCAAAAGTGTGAACTCAGCAGTTTCCCATACATGGGGTAATAGTGGACCAAACTGAGCCTGGGTAAATTGTGGCTAATACAACACACTTTATGATATTGTAAGAGACCGGGAGGGTTTTTTTAAGTGTATAAAAATGTCTGCAACTATATTGAAACATAGATGACTCAAACCGTCAAGGAATGAGTGCCAGCAGGTTTTTAGCAAAATATCCATTTACTGGATTGTGACAGACTAGCTGGGTGACTCTAGGCTGTTTGAAATCATTCTTCATTTTAGGCTGCGTGTCACAAGATAGAGTGTGTATGTGCAAGGCAAGCATTTTGTAGGGATGTATAGCTATTCTAACTCTAGAAATACTTCACTAAATGATATATTGCAGGTCACTATCATGGAGTAAATATGTGTGCAGGACAATTATAAAAATGCGACATAGTGACCCTCCATCTTCATTTTGGAGGCATAAGTGTTAGCACAATCAAGAAAGGAACCCTGAACCATCTTTTGATCATGTCAAACAAGATTTTTAAAAATAAGTATTCACAGATATAATGTTAGAAAACTGAATTTTTATTGTAGTTGCTGATTTTACTGTTTCACTGTAATAGGAGAGGTCTGGTCATGTCAACTAACAGGAGAGTTAGTGAGAGAGGGCAGGTGTGAGTGAGGGAAACATGTAGCAAACAAGAGTGTTGGAGCACATCATCAAAAAGTGAATGATTATTTGGTTGTTTGGGTCACCAAAGGGTTATTCCTCTAATGTAAACTACACACCAATAGAGAACGAGCTTTTGGCCTCCGTGGCAGCCACGTCATGGTACTCGAGCAAGGCGCTCTGCTTGGAAAGCAGTGCCGGGCTGCAGCAACATCAGGGGTGGCTTTGGAATGGTGGGGAGCTTTGGCAGGGGAGAGAGTGGTGGTGATGGTGGTAAAACAGCATCAAGCAAAGAAGCCAGGGCTGTTTCACCACGTCTGTCACAACTGCACAAACTATTTTATACCCTGGCACTCAAACAGAATAGGAACACAAATAGGATATTCTAACCATCCACGAAATGTCATGAGCTCGATGGAGAGTTCACTACGCCCCCCCCAACCCACCCCCGAACTCCCCCAAAAAACCAACCAGCAGCAAAAACACATGAAAAACAAGAGCTGAAAGGGCTGACCCAAAGACCACTCTCGGACTAAAATTCTTGTACTTTTTTCAATGAATTCTAGTTCTTTGTAGGAAAACCTTAAAAAGGCAGATGAGTTTGCACTATTTTTACTGCTTGCGTTTAATGTTAAACTGTTTGTGCTTGAGTTAATGTCTCAGAAAGATTTTTGCATGTGGGCAAAAACACTGAAAATTATTTTGAAATTATTGATAAACATATAAGCCAAAGGTGTAGCTTATATTTCATTTTAAATGTGTGATATAGATCATTACAGTGAAAACCTAGTAATATCTTTTTCAGAAAAATAGAGGAAATTGGTTTTGCCCACTATTCCCACCTGTGCATTACAAAAGGAGACAGACTAGCTTTGTCTCAACCTGAGACCCATCTTGACCATTTCAAAAATGGACTGCACTTATTCTCCCCATTTCATATTATGTAAATACGCATGGTATAGGGCATGATTACGAGTTTGATGGACAGGGTTACTCCTTCACAAACGTGACGGATATCCTGTCCACCAAATTACAATTCCATTGTATCCTATTGAACTTGTAATACGGTGGGCGGAAAACCATCACGTTTGTGGTGGAATATTCCATCCGCAAAGATCGTAATCCGGCCATTTGTCTGAAATCAGTTTGTTGTATGGTGTAAATGTTAATTGCTTCTCTTCATATTAGAAAACTGTAACAATGGTACAAATTGATCTGCCCTTTTTTTTTGCATAAGGGCTAAGTATATATGAAATGGGCGGTGTTCTGTATCGCTAGCTACCAAAAGTTGTGCCCACAGTTTTCTGTTTGGCTGGCAGAGTTCAGCACAGATACATGGACTTGAAAGGGTACTTTGGAGTGGTGGTGTTGAAGCAAACACAGCAATTTGTCTATAAATTTGGAAGATTTGCTAACATTTGCTTTATTTTTACAGGAACTTGGTACGGACACTTTAGGATACTGCACCGATTTTCAGGCAGTACCCGGTTGTGGCATCAGCTGCAAAGTCCAGAACATTGAAGGTGTGCTGCGAGGGAGCGAAGAGAGCTTGAATGAACAGAATGCCTACATCAGCAGTGTGACCTCCGGTGCGTCCCAAGGGCGGAGCTCTCTTCTCATTATATCGGATTCAGAAGGTATTACCTTACTTTATATTACAGTAATGAGCATTCTATTCCACGGTCTGAGGGGCATATTACCAAGGGCCTTATCGCCACTTTAGCGGGAATTTTTCCCGCTAAAGCAGGGATAATTTAATCGCCCTATTACGTAGCTGTCGCTAACACCAGTTAGCGACAGCTAGTAGGAGATAGCGAGCTTCTGGGGGCCAACTTTGCATGTCAGCGATATATATCGCTAATGACATGCAAAGTGGGCGTGCCAAGATGTTAGCGACTGGAAACAGTCACTAACATCGCTAACTCCTATTACCAACTTTTGGAAATAATCGCGCTAAGCGCGATTATCTCCAAAAGCTAACGCCTGCCCAGAGCAGTTCTTAGCCATGTTATCCAATGGTAGGTGGATAACATGGCTAAGAGCATTTGCTTGGTAATGCATGAATATCGCGGAGTTTTCAGCGATATTCATGCATTTCGGCCGATTTTTATCGCTTAGGAGATAAACCTTGATAATAGCAAGGCTCCTAAGCGATACAAATAGGCGAAGCACGGCGATATAAATATAGCCGCTAACCAAGCTTAGTGATATTTTTCGCTTATGTTTGGTAATATGCCCCTGAATTTTAAATGACTAAGGCCCAGATTCAAAGTAGGGCATAAGAAAGTGAGGAATGTATGGCACATGGTAAATATAAATGTCTCCTAGGTGAGGTAATTACTAGAAACGTTAGATACCTTCATTTTATTGTATAGTTTTATACTTGCATTTATATAGTGCTTACCACGCCATACAAGGCATTGGGATGCTTTATGGTGGGTAACATGCTACTCTGTAATCCAAGGTTAGTGATTATACCGGTGATTATTGTTAGTTTTTGATTGGTATCGGTTATTTGTGTTTGTGGCGATTAGTCGTGTGCTATCAAGGATACATTCCAGCATTTACTCCAGTTTCTTTGTAGTAAATTACATTAATATGTGTTAGAAGTGATCATTAGAGGGGGTATGTGGTGAGTTCATGCAATGGTTGGTCGGATGAATGAATAAGCGAGCGCAGACTAGGTATAATTAGGTTCCAGTAATGTAGTTTCAAGGAAGAGCAGGTGGTCTCTGAGGTTAGCTGTGGGGAAATTGCAGAAATACAGTAATAGAGAATAGACAGGGAGGCGTGCGGCTTGGGGCAGGCTATACTCAGAGAGAATAAGACATTAAGAGGATAGAGGGTAATCAGAGGGGCATTCGAGAGAAAGGAAGGAGAGAGAAACATATTAGTTTTAAGTCAAGGTTTAACTTAGAAATGAGGCATAACAGGTAGTGTGGCCTTTGCGGAGAGCCTACTGCTGTGTCTCCGCTGAGCTCTCAGAATCTTAAAATGACAAGGAACCAGTGGCGTAGCTAGGAGGTGGGACGGAGAGGGGGGCGGCACCCACCCTCCCAAAGCTCTTACCTGCAGGTGTTGCGGCCGCAAGAGTCGGCAGCACTCACCCCCCCGGTTACCTAAGGCCATCTCAGACGCATAATGGTTCCCCAGCTTCAAAGTCGGCAGCTCCATCTGTAAGGTCAGTGAGCAAAGCAAAGAGGCTGCACAACAATGACTGGCCAACATGTGGCTTGCCCTGAACATTGGAGATGCCGGGCCCAATTGAGCAGTTAAGGCACAATGAAATTCAACAGAGCATGTCCAAGATGTCTCAGTGAGCGAGCTGAGTGCACTAGAGATAAGGACTGCAACCTGTGGGGAGCCCATGGAGGGGGCCTGAGAGGCACATGCAGCAGGGAAGGTCCAGATAAAATGCTAAAGAATCCCATATATTGAAAGTACAGAATAAGGCTCTTCCAATGTAAAATTAACCAGGCGGGTCGCCAGGGCAACTGGGCTTCATCCATAGAAGGAGTTTAAGACCTGACGAAAGACTATAAGTAGCTCACAAGGGGTACAAAGACACAAAAACATTGAGAAAGCTGAAACACTAGAATTTCAGAAAAAGAAATCATGATCCTGACTGCAATGGCATTAGTGAGAAAATCTACTCACCTTGAAGATACGCTGCCCACAAAATGTTGCTGCATAACCTAGAAACACCCGTAAATGTCAAAGACTCACTGGCACAAGACTATAGTCTCTCCACTTGTGTACCCACCAAGGCCTCAAATAAACACCATCCATAGGAACGCTTTTGCACACGGTTTTCTTTAACAAGATGGGGGTGCTAAAGATCCCCATCGAAATAGAAAACAAATCAACCCCCTCTGTCATCATGTGTGACCCACATGCACCAGCAACCAAATGGGACATTTAACTTCTAATCTTCGAATTCAGGAAGGACATGACTTCACTGAAACAAAATGTCTCCAAATTCATTTCAGAACTCGATCATCACAGCCTAAAACTTGAAACCCAAGTCAATCAATGGAAACAAAATCTACTGGGCAGTATGTTGAAAAAGATGAAACAGCAGAGTGTCTAACAACCCATGAATGGAACTACCATACAATACAAGATGAAATAGATGGCTGTGGAAACCACCCTTAACAAAACAACTTGCTGATATAGGTTTATAAAAGCAGACATAGCATACTAGCTGCACTTAATTAAAGGCCTCAGATAACACTGGAATTGCTCTGGAGTGTTTCAAGAACAAAACGTCCACCTGGACATCTTAACCAGAGTTCACTTCTATTGATTCAAGGAAGAACCAGATATAGAAAAAAAGACAAATTGGTAATTATCAAACACTTGGCTTAGTGAAGAAGACGTGGCACACCCAGAAGCAGATCGGGGAGCGAGCGAGAAGCCGAGGAGCCGCGCCTCAGAGGAGTTGAGCTGAGCTGCAGGGGGCCACAACCGCCGACCGTCAAGCCAGCAAGCAACCCCACGCAATACTTGAGGGAAAGGTTGCGCTGTCACAGAGCAGGCGCTGCTATATTGATTGCCACACCGGGCCTGCGGGGTAGAGGGGCAGCAACGGCTCAGAAGGCTTGAGGCTTGAGTGTTCTGGCCACAGTAGAGCGTATGCTCCAGAAGGCCCTGCAGGTCCTGCAGAGGCAGCCTGGTTGGAGCCCGGTACGGCTCGTATTCATCTAGGAAAGGCTCACAGGACACAGCAAGCTACCCTCCGCTAAATCATTGCTTGTGCCTTTTTTTCTTTGCTACAACTGCCTGAGTTGTCTACCACCTCTCCTTTTGCTGTCCCAGCCTGCATAGATCCAGGCAGTTGGAGGAGACAGGAGAGAGAGACCGTGCACCAAACCTGACAAGGATGTAGAGAGACTACCAAGGCAGTGCAGGTTGATGCCTTTGCCTTATTTGTTTTTGGCTTTTAATTTGTTCTTTGTGTCCTGTTGTTGGCCTGGCTGCTTTGCCTTGCTTCCTGTTTTGCTTGCTGCTGGGATTCTCTCTAAGACCACTGCCCCAGATTCACTGCCCCTGCCACTACTCTGAAGCTCTTCCCCTCTCTCCTTGGTTTGGGAAAGGAGTAATGCAGTATGCTACTTCTTTTGCAGAGAGTTGTTGAGCGCAGCTGCCAGGCTATCAGGTTGTATCCGAGGAGCCTGGTGGCCTAGAGCCGACGCAGTTGGTGATCGTTGCCATCATTGTGAGCCCAGGCCATGACCGGCCACAAAGGCCAGGAGGATCTAGTTGCAGTGGCTGCTGTCCTAGTTACATGATGGCTGGTTAGGACCGCCGTGAGCTACTGATTCCAGCCTAGGTCTGGGATGGGAAGGTTGTGGGGGATCGCGCAGCAGCGGTTTGCAGCAGTGGGCGTATGCCGGTCATTTGGGAGATGTTGTTGATAAACAGGAAAGTGCTACGAGTACGTGTGAGTAGCCGGAATTAGAGTACCGGAGTATTGGTTACCGGCTAAACTGTACTTTGTGCAAATCCATTGGGGCTTGCCTCTGGTTGTTTTGGCCCGATTTGGTAGAGGCGAATCTAGCCTAGTCTTAATCCTTCCAAGTCTATCAAGGATTTGCAGGGGAAGGCGAGGTAAGGAGCGTGGGGCTGAGCACGTCGGTGGTAGACACTGTGCAGAGTGTGACCCCGGGCTCCCGCTGAGGCGGTCTAGCTAGGGCTGGGTGCAGCTTGTGGGTAGCCTGGTGTGCTCTCGCTTGATCCACTGTCTCACTGTCCCACAGCCTCCCACTGCCCCTGAACCTCAGCGCTCCACTTTAAGGCAGGCTTGACTCAGTAATTTCAACAGCTCTTAATGGTTACAGCTTTAGCTGCAGCTAAAGCCTATAGCCGCAGCCGTGGATTCAGAACTTTAGACTCTGTGGAGTGAGACCTAGATTAAGAATAGTCTGCATAGACGAAGGATGCCTGCTAGAGCTGGTTGGCTAATTACGCGTGCAGGGCCAGGATTAGAGCCCCTTTCTAGTTTGATTGTAACTACATCTGATTGCTCTAGTTCACCTAAACATTTTAAAACGATCAAGGAAAAAAAGCCCCAAAACCATCTGTGCCTTCTGAAATCTCATCCAACAGTATTTGCCATGTTCACCAAGGATTTGAAGAGCAAAACGTTATGGTCTAATAAAGAGAAAGTACTCCCTGGAGAGGTTAATGGGGATGAGTTGGGCACAGATTAGACTATCTCACAATTGTTAGTACCGGACCAGAGCAATCTTACTGTGCAGAACCTGGTGGAACCTTCTGTTTTAAATCAACCACTCGAGCCTAGTGAACAATGCCCGTCCAACATATTGGTTGAAGACATGGAAACGGACATGGAAGATACTATGGCTTTTTTCAAAAGCCGTTACTTGAATCTTTGGTTTCTCTGAAGCCAGTGAGCTCGGTGGTAATATCTGACACTGCAAATGTGCCACAGTCAAAATCGGAATGGAATCCATTCAGGGAGTTGCCTGAGATGCCCCAGAATGAATACTGTGGGGTTGAATGTAGTTTTGACTCAGGGGACTTAGAGGATATCACAGTACCGGATTTTGCGATACCCATGGGGAAAAATCAAATAATGGATGCTAATTTAATTTCACCGACTGCTGGAGATCCAGCTGCGAGATTGTCAACGGACTGTCCTGCTAGTTGCCCATGAATGCCAGTTTTGTATAGCAGTACTCCTACAAGTGTTTTTCTCTCTCAATCATTGGGGCTATCGAATTCCAAGGCATCCCTAAATAAAGGGGCACACTATATACGGCAACTAATGAATGAGGATGTAAATGCGAACCGGGGAGGGAGGAAATATTCTGATATATTAAGTGCATTAGAGAGTATTCTCTCACCAATTCTACCTTTGTTAGAAAAATGTACTGTAAACTCTGATCATGTGTTGGATGTATTGTCCCCGATCTTGGTGGGTGTGCAGCTTCTTACTTCTGCCGGTACTCTCTTAGAACAGGCGGGAACAGGTATTAATTTGAACACTCAGGCTACTCAGACTGAAATAGTGGTAAGGGAAATTGGAGACAAAGTGGGACTTTCCGGTGGCTTGGAAGCCCCCTCCAGCGGGCGGGCTGGGGGTTTTAAAGCAGTAAATAATGTGTGTTGTACCGCCCCCCTTAATCAGCCGTATTTGGGTGATTCCCTGACATGTGCTGTAAGTGAAAATATGAAGGGTTTGACACTTTCTATTTATCCAATTTTTTAAAATGGAAACTCCAGTAGTTTGAGGGATCCAGCCTGTACAACTGTTCCCTCTTTTATTAAACAGTCTTAAGGTTGAAACAGTCCTTGATCCCCCAGGGGAGGGAGCCATTCAATCTAAGTGTATTTGAGTAAAAGCATGGAAGGTAAAAAAGAAAAATACAGGCGTATTACAAAACGTAAACCCAAAAATTTGAGGTTTTCTGAGGCTGCTGAAGAATTTGATTATGTTATTTTGTCCCAAAAAAGGAAAGAGTTCCAGGCTGTTGGGCCCTATGGTGGTCAAGAATTAGACTGCCAGGATGAAAATCTTCCTCCTTCCTTCTCACTTATGAGGGAAGTGCCCACATTGGGGGGATTAAGACAAGTCTGAGGATAGGAGGCTATAATGAAACAGGCTAAAATGAAGGTGGAGGATTGGGAGCTGAATGGGAGAATACAAACCAGTCAGACCAGGTTGTTCAGGAGAATATGGGAGAAGAAACAAATAATACCTTGTTAGAGGCAGGGCTGATGATGGATAGATCTCCCTCTAATCTTTCGAGTATCAAGGTTTTCCATGGACAGATTCTGCATAATCATGGAAGGTTGCATGAAGGGTGGACATGATCTATCTCTTTTTTCGCCTTTTCCTCTTCTTCTTCAACCTCTACAAAGATAGTGGATCTGGGAGTAGAAACAAAGTATAGTGATAAGGTACAAGTAAGGTGCAAGTTAGAACAAGTAGATAATACCCTGATTGTTGCTTCCCTGTTTGACAAAGATCTGGGCCCACTCAATAGAAGTTGCCCACTGCAGCCAGGTCTTGAGGTGTCTCCTGAAGGTGAGATGGTCCTGGGTCAGTCATAGGTGTGCGGGGAGGGAGTTCCATGTCTTGGCTGCCAGGTAGGAGAACGATCTTCCTCCGATGGTGGTTCTGCGAATCCGTGGGACGGTGGGGAGGGCAAGGCTGGTGGAGCGGAGCTGGCGGGTGTGGGTGTGGAACGAGAGGCGGTTGTTGAGGTATTCGGGCCCATGTTGTGGAGTGCTTTGTGTGCGTGGGTGAGCAGCCTGAACTTGACAGCAAGCCAGGCCCGGAACGGACCAAATCAGAAGGTCCTGCCCCAGATTCTCCCATCAAAGGCAAAACAGAACTGAAAGAAAGAATGGACACCATTTAAAAAAAGCTTTTGGATGCACTATAACTGGCTCAAATGACAAAATCAGCATAGACATTTTGCAACAAAGCTGTGGCTGGTATGAGGTCTGACATAAAACAAATAACCGACAAACTGTCTGTAGCAGAATGCATCAGCGTCCTTGAAGACAAGTCTCTCTCCACTAAATAAGACCACAGCTTGTTGCACAGGCTATCTCTATTCATGCAACATGACATTGCTGAACTTGAAGACAGAAACAGGAATGGTAACATTAGATTATTTGGCTTTCCTGAAGACAGTGAAGGAAAATATGGCTCATGCATCACCTTTCTGGAAGACTGTGTCGCACAGCTTCTACTTTCTCAGTAGGAACT
Organism: Lissotriton helveticus; assembly: GCF_964261635.1. Classification (NCBI taxonomy): domain Eukaryota; kingdom Metazoa; phylum Chordata; class Amphibia; order Caudata; family Salamandridae; genus Lissotriton; species Lissotriton helveticus. The sequence goes on along the minus strand of NC_136069.1, from coordinate 416,594,930 downwards.
GTGCGTTTATTGGACAACATAAATGTTGGTATTGTGCCAGACTGATTCCTGTACACCCTCAGAATATGTTGGCCTATAAGCCTGGTTAGGTGGTAATAGACTCAAAGCCCTGCCCCCACTCTAGCCCCGTCGCTTTAAGAACTTACCCTCTGTCACACACTAAAATTATTTTCAAAGTTGGTAGGCCTGGCACTAACTGCAGACACCACAGCACGGAAACACAAAGCAGACAGGAGCATAACACAGACCATCAATAAGCTCAACAAGAAATTGCAAGGTCACAGGAAATGGAGAGTGAATACAGAATAAACTACGGTTTTAGTGGACACTGTGAGGATCTGTATTTTGAAATAGAAGGATGTCACAAATCCGGAAAACACTCTCCTTTTTTAATATGCAAAATCTTTTTGTTAAAAGTCTAGCTAACGCTGATGCTGTTCAGAACTATTTAACCTTATTAACGAAGATTTCTCTGTGCTTAGGTGTGACTTATCCTTGATTTACTCCTGAATTTCCTCTCCTCAAAGAGTTTAGGGAATCAAAATTTAGGAAGACACCATGGTTCAGCAAAGCAATTAATGCAGAATATAGCAGAGTTTCATCATGTTTAGTAAGAATATTAACCACATGAAAATTATTTAATGAATGTTAACATGTAAAGAAAATAAACAGAATCATTTAAAAATTGAAACGAAAATGAAGTGTAATTCTTTTTTTATGTTTGTTTAGCCGGTGCTGCAGCCCCTAAAATCTTCTCTGTACTGATTGGGAACCGGGAATGGATGACGCGTAACGGGCTAACGGTCTCTAATGATGTGGACGAAGCAATGACGGGCCATGAGATGAAAGGACAAACAGCCATCCTTGTGGCTATAGATGGTAATATCAACCTCTTACAACTGAATCATGATTTGCACTAGCATATGGGAGATAATAGAAAATAAAATGATGTCAATTTGAGTAACCAGCCAGAATCAATTTATCATTTGCATATCTGACATTTCCAACTTGTGTAACTGAAAATATGATTATTTTGTTCTACCTAATCTAGCTGTTGGTCTTCCACCTGTGCTATATGGCGCTGGGACGCAGCAGTGCTTAATTTGTAAAAACATAAGTGCCGGAGCCCTCTTCAAGAGGCATTGCAACTTAAACCACCCATTGTCCCTGCCTGTGCGGACAATGACAGTACCAGCACAACTACTTGCCATCTTGGTTCTATATGCCTGACAATTCAAACCGTCCCAGGGCCCCCAAAACTATAAGAGTGGTTTAGGCGGCAGGTATTCTTTATTTTTAATGTATATGGGATAAATATACAGCTGGTATTGTGGTCATCTCTACATTTGACAAACAACGCCATCATGTGGCAGATTATTATAAATGCCGGTATTACCAATTAAGTTCCGGTGCCGAGCACCAGAAACAACCGGCTCAAATTAAGCACTGGGGACGCCGCTTGGGCAGTTGCGCCCCCAACAAGTGTTTCATTAATTAATCAATTCATTAATTTTCAACAAGCACCCTTTTGTTGCTCCTGTGGTGTTTGATTATGCTTCATGTCTGTCATGTTTCGGTCTATTTCATCTCAAAATGTCTGCCGCAGTTTTGCACAATATGTAAGTGTAGGATAGGCGCAGAGCCTCGTTAAAAAACAGTTTGCTCTGAAATTATTTCATAGGTGTAGCAAAAGTTGCACAATGTCATACTACACAACTCCTGCAAGAAGCAAAATGTACAACACCTATAATAATGTGCTGCTTTAGTTTTAGATAAGACTGGTTGGTATTGCATAAGAAATTTCTAAAGAAATGTTGTAAATAAAAACAAAGTTAAGACTCATTTTTGGGGGAGGGCTAAATTAAAGACCATCGAAGCCTGTCCCGTATACAATTTCTAGGTAACATGTAGCATTTGAAGTGGTCCACTCGTTAACTTACTATTGCCACTCTGCACAGATATCCAAACGATCAAGGCTTAATGAAAGAGCGTCGAAGTTTTGACCCAACACCTGGGAAGGGACAGGGGGCCACTGAATGACTCAAACGCGGGTCTTAATCAGTATTAGGAAGGTGAAGGAGCGACCTGGATGCCGAAGTCATCCAACTGAGAAAAGAGACCTAGATAATTTCATGAAGCAGAAGGACCCAAAGGCTCCACTCTGATGGGTGAACAGTCTCCTCTTTAACATATGGTCCTAACATTGACCATAATGGGGAGAACACAAAACTTCAAATCCGGTTTAGACATGTGGTCCAGCCTTGCTTCCATTCAACTGGCGATGACTAGGAAAAAATCCACAATTGGAGTCTGGGGCACACAAAATGAAGTTAATCACACGGGCCCTGCAGCTGCCAGCTGCTACTAATGCATCCTCTCTCAAACGAAGTCAGAAAGATCCTAGTGCTTTCAGCAGCATCTTAGCTTAGACAGGGCCACAGTGGATATTCATTTGGGACTGGATCTGTGGCCAGGAGCAACACAACAGGCCAGCGTGGTGGACGTCCATCCTGGCAGATGAGCCCTCCAGGCCAAGATCCAATGGGTCATACTGGCAAAGGGGGCTTCCAGGCCAAGATCTGATGGGTGCTGACTGTGGGCAGTTGTGGCCTAAATGCCAGGATTGACTTCGGTTTTGGGAGTGTTGGCAGAGCCTCCTTGGGATTTGTTGGGGGGTCGGCAGTAGCATCACCAAGCCTTTGGGCTTTACAGGGGTGTCAGACAGCATTAGATGACCCCTCTGCTTGATTTCTATACATGATCCACTGTGGAAGCAGCACTAGGAGACAGGAGGCCACCCACATCCTGGGTCAGCTCTGGTTTCGCTCCCAGGGCAGTCAGCAACTTCTAGATGTTTCTCAGGATGACAAAATAATTAGCTTCTCCTCCAAGAAAATCGTTCTGCAGTGGCAATCATCCTCCTGCTCTCAATGGGCAGTCAGGTAGGATTGTGGGATGTAGGTAAACCTTCAGCTTCTAGAGTAAGTTGTGCAAACTTCAGACTTCAGCTGCCAGGCAGACACCAGCCCTGGTTAGACAGCAGATTTTCAAGCACTCTACAGAGTACTTTCATCATTGATCAAAAAGAAATTGGAACTTAAACAAGGTGGGGTGGTTTGGATTTTACTTTGATTTGCATTTTTCAGATAGGGGATGTATATCTACTGCCCTAGATTTCAGAACTGGTTTAGCTTGGTTCCTTTTCAAATGTAATTATCTGGCTGCTCCTCATACACTTGCACTTTGTGCAAGGGGGTGGCGCTCACAGCAGGTACCAATGGGGCTGCCTCCAAGCTGGAGTATCCAAAACAAGGCCTAATTAAATGAAATCCCAGCATCTGGCTGTCATCAGCCTTCCTGAAGCATTAATCAGGCACAGACAAAAGGACAGTTCCTGCCTAGAAACTACGTTAATGAGAATAACAGAAACTGCAGTCCCACCTCTCACCCCCTACCATCTACCAAACAGATAGATTCATTCAGTCAAGGATATCACTCCATTGGCTTTAAACACTGTTTCAGTATTAAAACTAGAGTGGAATACCAAATCTATGGGTGAGTGTCATGAGTACCAATATAAGAATCTACCAGAACTGGTCTACAAAAGGCTTCCTTGGTTTTAGCCAGAAACCAGGTAAGGTGATATTTGCCTAGAACACATGGATCCAAGCTGAAATTTATTTAACAAACAAATCACTATCCAAATCTGCCTCTAGGGTGCAGAGGCAAATGGCTGTGTTGTATCTCTGCTCCTGAAAATTGATTGTCACTCTTTAGGAAGTCGCTAATCATGTCAAGGGATATCCTGTGATACCTGGAAGGTAGACAGTTACCTTCATGTACCATCATAGTTGCGATTTATCGGATATTTTGGTTGATAGTTGTATATAAACAATCTTCAAATCACCACCTGTCAACTAGGGTATATCCGTGCACCATCGATTAGAACATCGTTTCTTAACCTTTTGACTTTGTTGAACCATCATATAACTATTACTGGAATCCGTGGACTCCCACGGAGTCATTACTGAAGCCAGGGACCATGGACTCAGCAAATTGGATTATTTGAACTGCAAAACGGTACACAAAAAATACAGACGCAACCATTCAGCAAACAAAGAGACCAGCCGCGGGCCGTGGAGGGAGTTACGGTGGGGCAGGGAGGCGGGGAGGGGGAGGGGCGGGGTGGAGGTACCTAAAATCTGGCTTATGGATAATTGCAGGTAAGTACACAATTTAATTAATAAAACGAAATTCGTAGCGTGCACAGCAACGCATTTTGCGATGCAGTGCGCGCTACGAATTTCGTTTTATTAATTAAATTGTGTACTTACCTGCAATTATCCATTAGCCAGGTTTTAGGTACCTCCACCCCGCTCTCCCCCTCCCCGCCTCCCTGCCCCACCGTAACTCCCTCCACGGCCCGCGGCTGAAAGAGACAACTGATGAAATGTTTTATGTAATTCACAAACTAAAGTAAAAAATGTAACTTTTAATTTCAAGGGGAAAATTGAATCTTTTCTAACTTCAATTGAGGCCAGGCATCATCCATATTATATTCTGTTTGATGTACTTTCACTGGTCCCACAAATCAGTCTGAGGATATCAGCTTAATTTTTAGCCTCCAATTTCAAAACTCTTCACACTTAGAAAACTTTTAAAATTTTCAATCTTAAATTGTGCTTCTTTATTTTTATAGCCTTAAATAAACTGTTAATATAATTTATTGTTCTAATCAGTCGCGGACCCCCTGAGTAGGCGATGCATACACCGAGGGATCGCCAGGCCACAGGTTAAGGATTGGTCACCTAATGGGGAACATGCAATGTGATGCTGTTGTAATAACACTGGCAAGTGCTAGTGTGTGGACAGACCACTTGTGCAGTGTTAAAGGTTGCGCTTGCTATTGGTGTACACCGACTACTATAATATCTTGCATTACATGGTAATGCAAGCAGCTCTTGTGAATAATAGTGTGTATGACCAAACCTTACCTAGTAAGAAACTAGCTACTAAGCCATGGAGTGCTGTACAGGAGAGAAGTATACTGCACAGGTAGGCAGGCAGTAGTTTAACATGTGTCAATTATACATGCCATGAAGGGTGTATTGGCCTACTAATGAATGGTGATTAAGATTAAAATTGAAGGTTGCCATTCATGTAATATGTCTGGATACCCACTAATCAGGTCCTGCAGGGGTGCAGTGACTCCATAGTGCATGGGTGTTTTTGAGGGTCATGACAACCTGGGTGGATGTTGGGAATCTTGCTCAGTACAAATGTAATGCACTGACATTACTTTTTGATGTTTCTGCAATCTTTAATTGCTCGGATGGCTTGTCCTTTTCTCATCTTTTCCTCAGTGAGTCACTGTAGTAAATGCTTTTGTGCAGTCAAGATTCAATTTTGGCAACTTTGTCTATCTTGGCCTATTATCAAATGATGTGTGCTAGCTACAGCATATTTAGAATGCTGCAGCCAGGGTCCATTTTGGATTAAAAAAGGTGGTCATAAAATACCTATCCTCATAGTTGAGCATGGTAGAGTCGATAGTATCCCAGTTCAATTACGAGAGTTGAGTCAGCCGTGGCCTTCTAAAGAACTCTGTACGAGATTGTAGAACTTGTTGACATTCAGCTTTGTGTGCCTCCAACATAGCGACTTTGTTAGACGTGAGTCCCTTGCTCACTTTGCCACTGGAGTCAAGCAAGCCCGGCTGAAGAAGGCTGTAATGCCAGAAACCGGTCCTGGGAAGCTTGATTCCGGTCCAGGGAAGACATGGCTTGGCAGTTCGGGCTGGACTGTTCCCATGAGGCACAGGGTCAGACTGATTTGCATATGGCCATGTCTGAACTGGGGTGGCGGAGTGAGCTAAAGAACGGTGATGGATTAAACCCAGATCAGTTGACAGGGGGTGAGTGTTTGTATTGTCAACGCTCCGTCCATCACCACCTTTGGTTTTTCTTTGTACACCCACATTGCAGTTCCTGCATTGACTTCTAGTAGTAAGTCTGAAATACAGAGGCTACAGAGAGTCCAGAATGCGGCCGCAAGATCTCTCCTCGGTCTACGTAGATCCTGCTCAGTGACTCACGCCATTCACCTCCTCCACTGGCTGCCAATGGATAGGCGAATCGAGTTTAAGGCCCTCTGTATAGCCTTTAAAGTCCTGAAATTTACATCACCGAACATCTTGACTGATCTTCCCTCCGGCCAGCTGCACTCCATGGGACAACACCTGGTGGTGGTCCCCCGAGTCAGGAGGGTTCGCGCCGGAGGTCGTTCCTTTCGGAACAGAGCAGCTATCCTTTGGAACTCGCTGCCGGCCCACATTCAGGGGCTTAATAATCTCCTCGAATTCAGAAAAGCCATAAAAACCTTCCTCTTCCCCTCTTCATAGGTCCTCCGGGGTCCCCTTCTATCTTGTCACCTCATTGCTGTTCAGCGCCGGGACGCCTCTTTGATGAGGCAGCTGTTGCGCTTTATAAACCCGCTAACATAACAAACCTGCTAACATAAATTGTCCTATTTATGAATGACACAACAAGCTTCTTTCTCTTCTTGATAATTCTGCACCATCTGACATCCCATTATTTGAAGTCTTTCATTGCATTATTACTAATGGTTCATAGAATCTGTTAAACATGGCATGGCAGACATTTGTTTCAAGCACTCACACCCTGCATGTCGAGTTCACTACAGCATTACATCATGGCCACCTGAAATAAACGTCCTTCCAAGAAGTTGGCATCATCTACCACCAATAAGGAATGTTTCTGCTACCCCAGTCCAAGTCCAACAACTTGGAACATATAATTCTCAATCACCCCTCTTTTTGTCAGTGCTTCACTGTTCCATACCAAGTTCATGATATATAGCTTGCATGGAATATATCATTGTGTGTTATGTAGAGTCAATGATGCAGTGCATGCTAAGCAACTTGATATTGTCTTAGATTTTGGGGGATGATGTTAACAAATTAGGTAGTGGGAGAAAGTTTTAATATTTCGGATTGCTTTACCACATACTTCTAACTGAAGTCTTTCTTGTGAAGGTGTTCTGTGTGGAATGATTGCTATTGCGGACACAGTTAAACAGGAGGCAGCACTGGCTGTTCATACACTGCAGTCTATGGGAGTTGATGTGGCGCTAATAACCGGAGACAACCGAAAAACCGCGAAGGCAATTGCTACACAGGTAACTCATGCATTCTGTAACCTACTGCTGTTATTGGGGTTTATTTTTAAATGTATCTGCTAGGAGTGCATTCTCCAAGAAGATTTTGGAAGATTATTTTAATATTCAAAGGAGCAGTTTTTTTTTATTTGTTACTGCTAGCTCTGTCCTTTCAAAAGTTTTGTGATGGCATAACACTGGGCCTCCCACGCACTAAGGTGGAGCCCGAGGCATCGACGAAGAGGGCGGGGTCTCACACACCTGAGTGGTTACCAGGTGAGGTGAGGCTGATACCTCATATAGGACAGGTGTGACAATCACTCTGCCTATATGCAGGTAATATGACAAGCACATAATTATATGTTGTATTATATGTTTTCACGTATGCAGTAGCTTTATGTCAAAAAAGGTCCTGAAGAAAGCCTGGGCTACAAGCCCTTGAGGGCTGAAACTAGTTGACCACTTTTTCACAAGCAGCGACATATTTGGTTAAGGTGGTTTCTGCAATTATTTTATTAGGTTTGTGAGAGTTGTTAGAATAAAAGCTTTTTCTCCCACATATCCTTTTTAGATCACCACGTCACTTGCACTGCACTTAATCTTTTTTCCCTCACATAATTTAGTGGATAGCTTTCAGACATACCAGAGGATCCAGTAGGACTACAGGTTACTGGTGTCTTTTTCTGTGTCATTTCATATAAATATCACAGAGACCAATGCGAAATTCACACCATATCCTCTCTTGTTGTGCTGAAGAGGTTGAATGATGAGAAAAGAAGGATATCCAAATGATGACACTGGCCATGTGTGGCAGTTGATGGAAATCTGATTGGTTCGTAATGGTCTCAGATAGATGGCTTATGGTAGTTTTGTCTCTTTTTCTCTTTCTTTTTCTCAAAGGTTTTTAGTGTGACCTCCAGATTTTTATGTATTGAGTGCAGTGGAATTGGGGATTGAATCTGTTGAGGTCGGTAAACTGTCCCTTAGGCCCTTCTCCCTTTTGGATGTGTAGAGATAACACTGGGAAGAACAAAGCCCATTTAAAGAAAATATATGAGATACTCAGGTTTATCTGTGTGAAATTTTAACCAGCCAAACTTTGTTCACCCCGATACACAGATGACAGTTGCTTAAAGACTTTACCCTCATACAGTCCACCAACAAGTTGACTATACTTGGCATTGGATTAAATTGTTATTCCAAATGAGTGGCTATGGGATAATATTGGATAATGCTGTATATCTTGAAGAGCGAGGTTAATATGGGAGATCGCTGTGGCACCACACATGACAGTTTAATGGGGATGACAGCAGTATCACCCTGGGCCTACTACCTAAAACTGAACAGTGACATAAGGATGATGCATTGCAGTCTGATATACCCTGATAAGTGTGGGTTTCAAAGTAAGCGATAGGTAGTATCAGATCCAGCACCGAGTTGAACTGGTCTTGCCTTGGTGCACTTTAGTAGTTCACTACGTTGAACAGATCACACTAGACAAGCACGTTTTCAGCCATTGCCAGCGAGGGAATCCTGACTGATGTCAATTTAACAGTTTGGAAGCCTCCAGATGGCTCTAAATTTATGGTTTGCTTTACTAGAAGGTTTATTACCTCCCTTTGATCTAGACAGGCCCCCTGATAGCTCACAAAACTATGGTAGTAGCTATAATAATGATGAACCAAATTGTTGACAAGTTTTCCCTTATGTCTCAAAATTGGAATGCACCTGGCAAGAGGGCTAAACAAGAAGACTACTGCTTCTTTTTCTGTTGTCACAATTTTGAGTGGAGATGCGCTAAGGGTGGTACTATCCCAAAGCAATGCATTTTTGCTGGGTGAATCTTTTGCTAAGCAATTCATACAAGATCCATAAATTTCCTCCTGAAGTTTGGGTCAGGCTTTTCTCTTTCAAACCCCTCTGAATGTAGTGAAATTCAGATATGATAGAAATAGTGTCTTCTAACCCAGCTTGTCATGGGAAGTTAAACACTCAGGGCTTTAATCCTAAAGGAGAAAACTTCAAAACATAACTTTTAAGTGAGAAAGGCTGGAGAGAAGGAGCAACATGACCGTAGCTCCCTAGATTTGGTCTAAAATATTTCTTGTGTATAAACACAATACATATCCCCATTCCCAAGAAATGATTACTGATATAAATGTAATCTTTGTGTAATTACCTTGTTAGGCATACTAGGCAAGATGTTTGTCAAAATTAGCGCAAGGCATATGCTGGAGTGGATAATCAACAAGCTATTAGAACAGGTTGGGCATCATTGGTAAATTTATCATATATATTTATTACTATCCTCAAGAGCGCTGTCAAAAAATGGTTGTCCTTTATATTGTTCATTTCTCAATTTTTCAAACAGCCCCTGGCAAAGTTGCCAAGGGACAGTTTTGGAATAAGCTAAATGGGGAAGGCCAAATAGAGAACTGAGTATTATTTTATTTTGCTACACATGTAGTTAGATACCTTGGAAAATAATCATTATAACTGGGTAAAGCAGGCTGCGCTTTCATTTCATTTGCACCTGGCAAATCTGAGGGAATATTTAGAGGATGGTAGGTATATTACCAGCAACCTAATTACAGCAATATCTTATGTTGATGACGCAATACTTCTTGACCTGAACCCTCTTTGTCTCCAACAATCCATAAATCACTCTGCTAACTATTGCACAGTACATAAAATATAGTTCCATTTAAAGAAACTGTGTGACAAAAACAATACAAATTGAATGAAAGTGGAATAGGTCTTGATGCAGTGGATAATTATCTTTATTTGGGTTGGACATTCATAATTAACTGAAATGGATAAAACACCAGAAGAGAGTTGTAAGCAGGGGGAAATTAATACATTTCAACAGGTAACATGGTGGTCTCCCACTGGAGCTATTAAGGATGTATTAAGATCAAGAGAGCTGTTTCTGGCTTGGTAAATCACTTATTTTAAAACTCTGAAAGGTCGAATATGAACAAGTATCATTTCTGTACTTCAGAGTATAACCCTTGAAAATAACTGCACATGAATATGTTTTAGAAGGAGATTTTTTTTGCAGTTTTATATTGTGCAAACTTTGGCCCAAAGGCTATAGAGCGCTTTACATGAGAACCATAATACACAAAATATTTTTTCATGCACAGGGAGATTATGTGATTTTCCTAGAATCACAGTGCCTTAGCCCAGGCTACGACTCAAACCTGCTTCCCTATTTTCATGGCCAGTGGCTGTGGCCATTAAGCCACATCTCCTTGTGTGGAGAATGCTTGTGAAAGCTGAGCTGTCATGTTTAAAATGGGTAGCCCAGGCCCAGTGGCTTGGCCAGCAAGCATGGCGGTCGCTCTGTGAGGAGCTCCGCTTTAAGAGCAGTTCATCCATCTTTCTCCGCTGCTCCCCAGGGTCATCTGACCCAGGTCGGGCTGGGCTGCGATGGTGATTCATTGCACCATCACAAACATGCCAGTCTGGGTTTGCATGCGGCAGCTGGGACTGTCTCAGAGGAACTGGGGTGTGGAGTCATCCCGGGAGCACAAGATTGAACTTTGTTGGTGCTGGGGTCACCCACACGGGCCGTCCTCCCATCCGCCTCCCCAGACATTGTGCAGTAGCAGCTTCTGGAGGGTGTGCTTTCTCGGGGGCACCGGATGGGACATTCTATTGGGACCCACTAAGACCAGCTCAGAGTCTGCAGTGCGGGGGCATACTGACCGCCTACAGTGCTTCTCCTTCCCTCTGGATGGCCACAAATCTTCCCTGAAGTATAGCTTTGCCACGCAGGGGCCCGAGGATGTTACTGGGGGCTTTTGCAGCCCCAACTGATATCTGGGGGTAATGTGATACTCGCCCTTGTACGGGGTGTCCTACACTCACAACTTGAGGTCCCAGAGACACCTCCTTTGGGTACCGCTGGTATGGCGAAAGACAAGCTAACCATTATGGCCTCTCAGCAAAAGATAGATAAATACACCAAACAGCAGGCCCCTGCGGGGGCAGGAGCAGAGGAAGGAGCTCCTGTGTCAGAGGGGGACCCCCAGACCTTGCCCATACTCTTCACCATTCAGGATCTCAAGGCTACAATGGAAGGCAAGATGGGGAACTTAGGGTTGACATCATTGATTCAACTGGACTTACACACCACCACGCACAAGGTTACCGAGGTGGAAGGCAGGGTGTCGAAGACACCCTTAAAATGCATGGAGAGTGTTAGGCCACCCTGCAAAGTCTGGTGAGGCAGCTGGAAGCACGTGCTAAGGATGGGGAGGGGAGGTCCCACAGGAATAATCTCTGCATAGTGTGCATACTGGAGAGGGCAGAGGGCTCTGCTCCAATGAGATTCATGTGGGACTGGGTGAACAGCTGGGTGCCCAAGGAGGAGGTCTCGGGCTGCTTCATCGTAGAATGGGCACATAGAGCACTGATCACCAAACCGCCGGTCGGTGCATGTTCCAGAACATTTATTGTGAGCATACTCAACTATGATGACAGGGATGGAGAACGTAGGGTGGCTCGCAGGGCTAGCCAGTTGACTTTTCAGTCGTCTCCGGTGATGATTTTCCCGGACTACACTCTGAAGGTGCAACAGCAGCATCTGTCCTTTTAGGAAGCCAAGCAAAACTTGAAAGCCATGGGACTCAAGTATATGCTCTTGTCCGGACCCTCCTGAAGGTCCTCTATCAAGAGAAAATCCTTTTCTTTGACTTTCCTGAAGCGGTATGGGAGTGGGTGGAGAAGACACCACCGCGGCACCCAGCAATTGATTCTTCCCCTGAGAAAGGGAGAGGGGTCCAGGGAGATGGCAGAGGCCCAACACGAGAATTGCATACAGTCTTGCGGAAAATGTTCAAAGAAGAAGGGATGTATGACCCAGTCGCTGGGTCCCAAGCATGCCGTCGCTGGAGAAAACTCACCTGCAGCGGGGGATGACCACTTGCAGAGGTCGGGTGCTGATCTTCCTTTGTAGGCGGCTCCTGATCCGCCGGGACGTTCTCTCGGGGGGTGAGGTTTGTTTGGGAGTGATGCACACATGTCTTTACTGCTCTGATTTGTTGGTGTGGTCTAGACCACCAGTGACCCATACCCTCAAAATACCTAATTGAGTTGGATTTAGTTCTTTGGGGGGGTATTTAAGGCAGCGGGACGATGTCCATCACATGGCAGCCCTGTTGGCTTTGGTCCCTAGTTGCACCACGACAGGTACTTCTAGTTTAAGAAGTATGGGTGGGTGTTGTGGGAGTGGGAGGGCCTCAGGGTGTTGTTTTTGATTGTATTTCCTTTTCAGGTGCAGATGGTGAGTGCAGTTGTAGGCAGGACACACATGATTTTAAAGACACTGTACGATCCCATGCTTGTGCTATGGCAGATTCTAATTCTCAGAGTGGCCACTCCCAGGGATGTGGGGGGCTGGGTACATTGTCCATCCTGTCTTGGAACATTAATGGGATGTTGGATAAGATCAAACAGGGAGTGGTGCTCTGGGCAGCATTGAGATACAATGTGGATATCGTGATGCTTCAGGAGACCCACCTCTTGGGTAGCAAGTGTTCTTTTCTGGCCCGCATGGGCTACACTCAAGTGTACCACTCTGGATTCCAACTGGGTTTTCAGGGCACGGCCATACTAGTTAGGGGCGTACCCCTTTGGCAGTCTCGAGGGTATGGCATGATAGCTTGGACCGTTATGTTGCAGTAATTGGCTTTTTCCATGGCCGCCCCATATCCCTGATCAGCGTGTAATGCCCCCATCAGAATTTTTTAATTAGACTGGGGGGAATTCCATGGGAATTTTTGGATGTCCCATGGTTGATTGGTGGGGATTTAATTAAATGTGCGATGTGAGCCCGGACTGTTCTCCAACGTCTGTGGAGATGGGTCGTGGACCCACTCCGCTTGTGGCCTTTATGCATAATTGGAATCTGATAGACGTGTGGAGTGTGCCCATCCTGGGGAGAGAGTGTTCACCTTCTACTCGAAGCACATCGCTCATTCTCCCAACTCGACTACTTTTTAATGCAGGGCCGGGAAAGCCACACGGTCACAGATGTCTGGTTATTGGCCAGGGGATTCTCCAATCACTCACCAGTGGTGGCTTGGGGCCACCTGGGGGAGAGGGAACGCGATGGTGCTTGGACTGATGGTTCCTCCAAAAGGACGATTTCAGGGAACTGTGCCTAAACACGTGCCAGAAATTCCTTGCCAACAATAGGAGTTCTTTATCTTCCCACATTACAGTGTGGGAGGCTCAGAAAGTCACGGTGAGGAGTAGAATCATTAACTACTCAAAGAGCCAGAGAGATAGGGATCGGCTGAGGGTCAGGGATCTTGAGGAGCGTATCCTCTACTTAGAAAGTCAGTACATGTTGTCACAGCAGGAATCTCTCCTTTGGGACTCACTACATATCCAGACTTTGCACCATCAGGAGCTTACACAGGAGATGATGGTTCCTGGGTGACTGGGAGTGAGTCCATTGCGAGCGCGTTTGCAACGTATTACCGACAGTTGTATGGGGCTGACCCCCTTGAGCCCTCGTGCAGATTTACCTCAATTTGTATCGGAACTACAGATGCCGCACCTAACTCCCGAACAGCAAGGGTCATTGAAGGCAGATGATACGGGCGACGAGCTGTGTGCGACCCTGGCTCAGCTGCAGGCTGGTAAAGTGCCGGCCCCATTGGTGAACCAAGTGAGTTCTGGCACCTGGTGAGCCCACAGACATGCCCATTGCTATTAGAGAAGTTTCGAGAGGCTGTGGAGAGGGGTGAGTTGCCTCCTGATCTGCCGACGGCAGATCTTCGGATGATCCTAAAGCATGGTACATTACGTGGCTTACAGACTAATCTCGCTTTTGAACTCAGAAGTACAAATATAGGCTAAGATGCTAGTCACCCATCTCAGGGGGGTAATTACATGCCTTGTCCACCCCAACCAGTCTAGGTTCATGCCTCAGAAGACCACTCAGCATAATTTGCAAAGGGTTCATAATGTCATTGCCATGAGTGGGAACTTCTGCGGTCCTATTTTCCCTCCATCAACTTTCAGAAGGCATTTGATTCAGTGGACTGAGTGTTCTTACTTGAGTGAGGTTTCGCCTAAGGTTTGTGAGCTATGTGCATTTTCTTTACACTAATTCAGTTGCGAGGATGCAAATTGGAAGGGTGTCGTCATAGGGGTTTCTGGCAGTGAGGGTCACCCTTCAAGGCTGTCCCCGGTGCCCTTTACTTTTTGCTCTGGTAATCAAACCACTAGCTGCATGGGTGAGGTACAACGCACTTATCAGAGGTTTTCAGTGTTCTGAGGGGGTAGGCGATAGAATTTCATTGTATGCCGATGATGTCCTTTTATTCTAGGATGATCCTGAGCAGGGCACCAGACTTCAGCAGGTGGTGGCCCTGAGGGTATTTGCAGCCTGAGAATTGTAGGCATTTCAATGCTGGGGGATGTGCTGCATAATGGGATGCTCAAGTCCATTCAAGACCTGTAGGAGGGGTATGACATGCACCGTACGCAGTTCTTTAGATACTTGCAGCTCCATCATGGCCTCCTCCCTCTTATACAGCCTGTGGAGGATATCCCAGAGTTTTTCCCGTTGGAGGCCAAAATCCTTCTTACAAACCTAAAGGAGCATAAATTGTCAGAAATATGTTACTGCGTAATGTGCCGTACCCAATGGTGTAAGTGCGGCAGGCGTGGGAAGGTGAACTGGCCTTTCTGGATGACGATGACTGGAGGGAGGCAGTGGAGGTCCCTAGGGAGGGAGTGTTAGCCGCCCAGTTTTGATTAATCCAACCTAAGATACTTCTCACTAGGGCCCAGCTCCATCACATGGGCCTGATCTCTATAGTAAACTGTCTGAGGTGTGATAATACCAAGGGGGGATTTACTTCAGACTTTCTGGCACTGCCCGGGCCTGGCCCATTTCTGGGGTGGTGTGCTGGGTTGGCTTGAGAGGGTAATAGGTTGGAATATTCCCAGAGAGCCTAAACTTATCCTCCTGCATATCACGGATGATCTGGGGGGCTCTTGTTATCGGAGGACACGTCTTTGGCTGGGACTCAGTGTCGCAAAGAGGAATATTGCCAGGGCCTGGAGCGATGGAGGCCTCTCAAGGGCTGGATAATTATATGGGAATGGAACTTCCAATCTACCTGTCATAAGGCTGCCCCCACAAACACTTTAAGATCTGGAGGAACTGGGCAGAGAATATAGGGATACGGCTAGACCAATGCACAGAGAGGTCATGGGCAGATGGTGGGGTTACAGGATTGTGTGGGGTGGCCAATATTAATGTAGAGGCAGGAAGATTGGTACCGTCCCTACTGTCGGGTGGTTGGTAGTTTAGTCATGGGATTTAATGTGATGTATTTTCTGCCTTTTTCTTGTTGTGTAATGTATTCTGATATTCTGCATTGGTACTGTGCTCATTGAGCTGCTTTCTCACTGAAAGTTGGAAAATCCTTAAAAGGTATTTCCCCCAGAAAATGAGCAGCCCAACTGGGTATACAAGATATAGAGTAACACTAAAATTATAAAAAGAGAGGTTTAAAACACTATTTAATTTCTACCCTCAGTGAGTCAGACATACATGTTTCTGGGTCTGGTGTGAAGGCACAAGATAGGGTGATGAGACTGCTACTTCATCAAGATTTGTTAAAAATGCAAGTGGAGGCAAGTATGCCACTCAGAACCAGCAATTCTCAGCCTAGCAGCATGGTTCCTAAGGATGTAGAGTTTGGTCACATCAGGCTCACACAGAGAACCACAGAGGTCCATAAGGAGGCCAGTAGGCCTGGCACAAGAAAGTTCTACATGACAAAATGGAGTATGTTCATAAACCAGTGCAACAAAGCAGAACTCAAAGATAGCTTGACACAAGACACTGCAGTGATTAAGAACCTCACCCACTAGCTAGATGAGGGCCTATCTTTTGCTTCTCTTAACTTTCACATCTCTGCCTTAGTGGCTTATACTACAAGCGTCATAGGAAGAAATGTCTTCAACATTCTGGTGAGCAGGAGTTTTATAGGGGGGCAAAAGTGGTGATCCACCAAGACCAGTCCCCGCAACTCTATGGAACCAAACTCTTGTGCAAATGTAGATCATGACGACCCATTTGAGCAGATGCATAAAGCAATGACACAAACTCACAGAGCCCTTACTCCCAAGGTCATCTCATATTTCCATGTCAACCAAGCTACACAGCTGTCATTGCTTTTCCATGATCTAAAATAAAAGCAGACAGAGCCCTGCACATGCTGGTTGTCAGAAGGGCCTTGGTGTTAAGTGCAAGAAAAAATATATATTAAGAGAAGAAATCAATTCTTCATCTCTTTTGCATCAGCAAGCAACACCTCACCGGTCACCAAGGGGATCATTGCAAGGTGAATACTACAAACAATCCAGAAATGTTATAAGACAGCAGGTGTAGCACTGGGACAAAGATCAAGAGTGCACTCAAAAAGGAAAAAAAGGAAGCAAATCTAATTTACAAAGAGAGTGTCTCCATAAATGGCAACCTTTTGGAATCCAATCAGTATGCTGTGAATAGCTTTATAAAAACTCTATGGTGTGGATGTTCAAGCAAACAAAGAAGCTCAATGGGACAGAAAGTACTAAAGCACTTGTATACATCCATAAACTCACTTCGAACAAGCTTCCCAAGGGAGGCAAATATTGCTACATGTGAATCCCCCAAAAACTTCACGCTGAAAAATGAAATAGTTGCCTACCAGTAGGAGTAGTTTAGAAGAATTCTATGGATTCAGATGTGACCCTTCCACAAAAAATTAGGAAGCTGCTGACCACCAAAGGTCTAAGGAAGATATAGAAGGACTAGGAAGCCATGACAAAGACAGGGGAAAAAAGAATCTGAAAATGGTGACCACCCAAATAAGCTTTTGGTGCAGGCATCTGATGTCACAGAGGGATGGACAGATCACAAATGGTTGACGCCACCTAAGTAAAAAAAAAGAGGGCTACAAAGACAATTCTGGACCCAGCCACTAGATGGGGGAATGATGCACAGCACATGAGTCCAAAAAATTCTTCATGCTGCAAAACTACTCCTGCATGTAAGTAACCATTTTTAGGTCGAGCATTCAAGACCTCTTGTATATACTTTAGTATATACTTGTTGGACTTGGCCCTTCTGGCAGGTTCACCCCTAAACTTTTTGCTTTTAGCATGTGATCTGTGTTAGTGATTTTTGGGTCTCTGCGCACTTTTACCCTGTGTCCCAGAGTAAAGTGCGTGCGTGTAGTGAGGCTGGCCTGCCCTCCCATAGGAATGCATGGGGAATGTGTGTGTCCATGTTGCTGGCGTGTGATTGGCTGGAGCTGGCTGGGATGCCAGGCTCCATGAGTCATGATGGGTCTGCCCGGTGGTGAGTGTGGAGATTAGCATGCTGATGGCTGGGGAGGAGTGCACCTGGATCCTGAATAGGGCTGGGCTTTCCCCACACAATGCTGGCTCCGCCCCCTGTGGTGCGTCTAACGACCCTAGCCTCCCTAGGGAATAGAAAGGGTGGTTGAGCACATCCAGAATGCTCCAAAACCAGCTGCGACTGGTTTCTCCCCCACCCTGCACCTACAGACAAAGGGTTTTACAGTATAAGAAGGGGCTGTGTCCCCATGAATGTGTTCTCTTCCAGGATCCTAGCTGAGGGGGCTGCTGCGATTGCTGGGGCCAGGAGGACCGCCACTTGGATTGCCTCCCTGCCTGGAGGCCCAGTGAGCTGGCTCTGGGCCCAGCCTTGCCCCCCTGCCTGCCTCCAGAACCTTGCTGGAGCTTTATCCTTGCCCCTAGCGCTTGGGAGCGCATTTCCTTGCCCCTGGCGCCTGGGAGCGCGTTGTTCTGCTGCTAGCGCTTAAGAGCACTTTATTTCACTTATAGCGCTGGGAGCGCTGTAATTGTCCCCTCAGCGCTTGATAGCGCTGTTATGCCCTTTCGCGGCTGCCCACGTCGCATATTCACTTTTATTATTGATTTAATCGAGGGAGCCCACCCCTCTTCAGCCCCGCATCACCACCGCAGCCCCAGGGTAGAGGAGACGCTGAAGGAGCAGCCGCTGACGTCACCCCGGAGCCGCGCTGCCATTGGTTGAGGCTGCGGGAGGCTCGCCGGACGACCTGCGCGGTGATTGGCTGAGGGGAGGCCGGAGAAGCAGGAAGCAGCCTGCCATGTCCTGCCGAGGCTCCCGAGGGAGAGGAGAGCCCCGGACCTCTGCCAGCAGCCGGTGAGGAGGCCCGTCGAAGGGAGCCCCGCAGCCAGAGCCCGCCCGGGAAGCAGAGAAGCCGGTGAGTGGGGCCCTGGTGTGCGAGTGAAGGGAGGCGGGCGTCGGGGCACATTGCCGGTGCCCGCCCCCCCCCCCCTCCAGTGTGCAGGCCTGGCCTGAGAGAGGCCCAGTTGTGTTTAGAGCCCTGAGAGGGCTCGGGGGGCATCACTTGTTCTAGAGTCCAAGAAGGACTCCAACGACGCCGCAGTTATGTGTAGAGCCTAGATAGGCTCTGAGGGGCATTTGCGATACCGAGTCCCCCGAGGAAGGACTCCGACGTTCTGGGCACAGTTGTAGTAGAGCCCCAGAGAGGCTCTGAGGTGCCATTCCGTTTTCGAGCCCACGAGGCTCCACTCCCGCATCTTGTGTATTCAGAGCCCGAGAGGCTCAAGGCACCCCAGTTATTATCGAGCCCCGAGAGGCTCCAGCCACAGTTGTTTTACGAGCCCAGAGAGGCTCGAGTGCAAGCTCTTTGTTCTAGAGCCCAGAGAGGCTCACTGCCCATATTTGTTTTAGAGCCCCAGAGAGGCTCTTGAGTGCCATCCTGTGTTCTTGAGGCCACGAGGCTCCAACATTGGCATCATCAGTATTTTCAACTGCCCAGCACTTCGTGGGCAGTTGCCACGTTTAGGCTTGTGTTCTTGGCTGCCTGCGCAGCCTTTCTGACATTTGGACTAAAGGCATTTGAGCCCTTGCGAGGCCAGTAGGCCTGAGGGACAGTGCTAGTGTTGTGCCTATGTGCACCTTGCGCAATCTGTGATTTATGTGCCAATGTGAATACTGCGCAATTGTTATTACCTACTCCTCTGAATGTTTTGATGCATCATGTGTCTTGCTTTTTCTTCCCTTGGATATATGTGTTGATGCTTAGGTGATTGCTTTTTCTTCTATAGGTCCTGATAATAAGGTCCTAGTTTCCTGCGTGATTTTCCTAGAGTGGTTAGGGTTGCGTAGGAGGTATTTACCCGTTACCAGTAATTCCTGGTTGTGTGCTACATGTACTATTTTGGTGCTACAGTCATTATATGCTTTATGTGCTGAGTGTTATACCTACAAGAATTATTATTTCTACAAGTGCTAATTCTAAAAGTGCATACCCCTGACAGTGGTCCAGGTGGCCCTGTCCTGTACATAATCCATTGTAAATTCTGCCCATGCCTGTTGGCACCTTGTAAAAGTGTGTGTTTTATCTAATGTGTTGTATTATAATACAAAGGCTATTTTTATATATATCCTTGTGTGGAGTTTCCTTTGTGGTGGGCCTTGGGTGTTGTTGCTGGGGGGTGCGCGCGCAAACACTTAACCTACATAGCCTCCAAGTTTAGCCTGTCTGCTCGCGTCACGTTACCTAGAGGGTGAGCAGGGGTTATCTTGGTGTGTGACTTCCTTGCCTTGATGTGGAACTGGTGGTCTCTGACTGACTTTGGCGCGAGCCCTGGCCAACCAGGGATCCCGGTTCTAACAATACTTATATGTGTATGTATTTTGTGGGCTCTGGAGATCAGCCCCAGGAATTGTCTGCTTCCGCTTAGGGACATTATTTTCTGTTTAACTGCCTCTATTTAACTGTCTTGATAGAAAACGACCAGCAGAGGTCAGTAAAATACCAGAATCACTTTAGCATTCTCTAGATTCCAGTCCACAGAAATTGTCTTCCACGAGCACCCATTGACAATAATATTTTTTTCAAATCTTGTATTTTCAGTGATATGACCACCGAAGGTCCTGATTTTATATTAAAAACAGAGCTTTGGACTATACCATTTCCCACTGAAAGGCAATATTTTTCTCGATGTGCTCCCATACCTGGTGTGTCACGCAGTTTGGTGCTTACTTTCCCTCCATGTTAAAGAACAGTAGATGTTTCAGCCCTCAAGCTACTGTGCTGCATAGCTAAATACATATAAAGTCCCAAAGGCGATACCGATAGCATTGCAAATGCTTGTTTTAAATGTATTTAAGGTACTCTCTTTGTGGACATATGTGTAAATGCAGGTTACAAGCTCCAAACACCATACATCACGGAAGGGGTGTATTTATCTGCAGCTGAGACTACCTGTTCACAGGTTACAATCTCAATCAGATACCTCAGTGGCCGACTGCATTTTGTGCAATTACCTGTGCATAGCCGCCTGCATGTCAGAGGTTGAATTTCCTGTAAAATAGCTCTGCTGGGCAAGATAATCTGAAAAACTGTATCTTATCTTACTTAAAACATTCAACTTGCTGTGGCTATGTCAATCCAAGCTTAGAGGGAGTCAACTCTTGGCGGTGGAACTTGGGAGGTGGGCATCCTGGAAGAAAGAATCGGCAATCCCAGTGGGAATGGCCTCTTAGCTGCACCTCACAGGAAGCAGAGCAGTAGCGAATTCTGTCTCCTCCTTGGATTTGTAGTCTGGACACCCCAGGAGAGCTCCTGAAGGTATGGTTGCATTAGTAGTATCCAGAAAGAACTCGTGCAATGACTAACAAAGTTGGGAGACGACTTTGAGCATGGCCCTCAAACAGAGGTTGTAGAGACATCTGCCTCATCCTGGATTTTATGGCCTGTGATGCTACCGAAGAAATGATCTTGGATGATAGAGAGCATTTCAGTGCACCTGCCTGCAAGGCCAATGACCGTACCTTGTTCTCTTGTTGGTAACTGTTTATCCTTTCCGAGTAGAGACTAACATTGACATTGGCTTCTGCATTAGCATTTTGCATTTTCTTTAACAATTCATACCTCTGGATCCCTTTACCAATGTTTGTTGTTTTGCTGTCATTTGAATTGTTACATTTTCCGTATTTTTGATAACTTTATTTGGGAATTTTACTTTTTGATTTCTTGACTATAATATTGTGTTGGTGCTGCTAAAAATACTTTAATATGCTTTTGCTTACGTAGGCCTGACTGAAACCTGGTTTTGGTTCTTAGGAACTGAATTACTTTAATTTTGTGGGAGCACTTCCATTTTCTTCCCCTAGCTAGTAATGCAAGTTAGTTTTATAATATTCATCATTAAATTAAATGCACTACTGTGTCCAAGAGTAAATTATTTCTTATTCATTGCAGGTCGGCATCAAGAAAGTCTTTGCTGAAGTACTTCCCTCTCATAAAGTTGCAAAAGTGGAAGAACTCCAGAAGCAAGGCAAACGGGTGGCAATGGTTGGAGACGGGGTCAATGATTCTCCTGCGCTAGCCAGAGCCGACGTTGGCATTGCCATTGGAACGGGCACTGACGTCGCCATTGAAGCAGCTGATGTGGTTCTCATCCGAGTATGTTCTTCTGCAGTTCATTTGTTTCATTGTTGTCCCATGCAGTGATTTGTTAATCTTCTGTTTGCCGTGAAGCTTAACTGTGGTATGTTATGAAAACAATGTGAGACATGCAGCTACCTTTACAATATTTTCTTTGCAGAATGACCTTATGGATGTGGTTGCCAGTATCCATCATTCTAAACGAACAGTGAGAAGAATACGAATCAATTTCGTCTTTGCACTTATATATAATCTTGTTGGTGTGCCCATAGCTGCAGGTAGGCACATTCTACCTTTTTTTTTGTTTCTCCATCAAAAATGGTGTCATGCTGCTAAATCAATAACATAATTAATGTGCATATACTGAAAGTAAACTACTACCTTCTCTCATCTGATGGAAATGTGAAATCTTCTTGTCGCACAGAACCAAATGTAAATGTGTGGATGATGGAAGCACTAAACAGTGTGTCTAGTATGTCTTTCAGACTACCCCGAGTAAATGAGAGAGAGATATAGCACCTAAATGAAGGGTAATGAGAGAAGGGTAGAAACAATTGGATAGAAGGAAAATAAATGGAGATATATTGAGACAAGATCATTTGTACAGATTCCATCTGAAACACCCAGAGGTAGGACAGCTGACGCACTTGTAAAGTCTTCTGTATACCGTTCAGTCAAACTGTGAAATGCGTTACCTTATACCATGGGTGGGTACCATATAGATTGCTATTATTCAGGGCCATTCAGGATAAAAAATCCTCCCTTCAAAATGATCTAGTTATTTTTTTGGTCAGAGGTTTAGTGCTTTTATGACCCATTAGTCTTTTAGTCCAATGTAAGTGAATGATGATGTTAATGGACCACAAAGGAAGAGGAGAGAGGGAGAAAGATACCAAAAAATGTGGACCGTTCTCCTCATCATGGAATCTCTCAAGCCCTCCTCATCCTCCTCTGCTACTGAATATGAGACATACATTCAACATTCAGACATCGTTCTTTGATTTTGTCTCGAGTGTCACGTTTCAAAACTTAACTGCTACTTTGTAGTACTTGGAGATTTCATCTAATATACAAACTTCACCTGAGACCTACTTTCGCACCCTGCATCAAGGGACTCAGAGCCCTGAGACTACATACAAAACAAATTCCTTAGGATCAGTCTGCCTTTTTAAAACTTTGTGCTCTAACTTTTCCCATCAAATAACCATTCCCCTCCCTAACCTTCAAAGACAATGTATAGTTACACCCATCACAGATCAATATGTCCACACAACTGCTCTGAATAGACTTCCAAACCACCATTGATAGATTACCATAAATCTCACACATTTGCTATTCTTTTTCGGTAATGCACTCCATCAGAGCTCTCAAGCAGAGTGTAGATAAAGTGAATCGACCTCAACATGACCACCACCCTCTTCCAACCGTGTGGAACACAAAGTCACCCTAAATAATGCATTAAAAACCATCTTCACTATCGTAAATGAACATCTTGCCTCCAAATTCACAACACAAGAATCCATCCTTGCAACCCATCCTACATATTCTCACGTACCTTGACCCATTATCAGATAATTCCCACCAATTGTAAGACAAATTATGAATCTTCTTTATTAGTAAAATTATCAAATTTGGCACCAGCATTCAACAAAATAGCAAAGCTCATGCAGGAAACACCAACAAATTCGACCTAGAGAAAATTGGCGAACCACAGATCCATGACTTCTCCTTCACACTATTCACCTAAATTACCACCATAAAGGACATCACCAGAAGTATGCATGATAGCTTCTCCCGTCAACACCTTCCCACCAACATACCCGTGCAATTTTATTAACCAGTTCTTCAATAACCGTAATTCCTCATTTTCTTATTTAGCTTGTCACTCAAGAAAGGCACTTTTAACCTGTCCATCAGCAACAAACCCACACCCAAAATGCAGGAGAAAGAAATGGTTGTGCTTCCTGTAGCACACTGCAGCATTCATAGCCTTCTTAGCGGATTACCATTGGGTGAAAGAAATGTGAAGCTTTAGAAAACTTTCATCCTGTGCAGCAAGGAACATCCTGAAACTCAGGCACTCCTTCAAACTCCCATCCACCCAAACTATGTTACTCATCCAGAGTGAGGCAATTATCCCAAGCAACAATGTTAAAAGACTAAGGCCCTGATTACGAGTTTAAGCGCTATTTATCCCCCCTGATAAATAACAATACCAAGGGGTACTTTATTTATTATGTGCGATAACACAAATTTACGTGCAGTCTGAATAAAATGACCTACTCGTAATCAGGGCGTAATGCTGAAGTCCGATGTGGTTCCACGTGGATGACACTAAGAAATCCCAAATCTCTCCTCTGTGTCCAATAACCAATCTGAGATATGCCACAAAAACCTCCTTGCGAAGTCGCGGATAAAAGAGGATGTGGACGGTTTCATCAGCCTTACTCAACAGGCAGTGTGGTTATTCTGCTGCTCATTTTTGGATCTTGATTTTGAAAGTCTGAGAATGTTAGCTCTATAGTAGGACGAGTAAAATTAAATTACGAACAATTAAATTAATTTACAAACAATAGTTCTCAAAAATGTTCATAATGTAATTTTGCTTATCTGTTTTGTAAGCCATAAAAATGTCTTGCAAGAGGAAACAGGTTCACACAGAAAATTTCTCATTGAGTAAGATTTCCTACTGAAGCAGTCTCCTTTCAGTATGTTGCAATACGTTTTAAGCATGGGGGGCACACCTAAAAAAAGTCACACGAGATATTGATAAGCCACATTTTGATCTGAAAGTATAATTTTAAAAAAAATCATAGAATTTAATAACATTTTGTTAAACCAAAAATATGCAATTTCACACACTTCTGCTCTGTAAACCAACATGGGTTATCCTAAATACGAACAACGTGATTTCTGCGAATTTTCTGTTTCTGGGTTATTTATTTATAGGTTTTATACAGTGCTAGCTAGACCAGAAGGTATCAGAGTGCTTCACAATAATGCAAGATTTGTTCTATGCAATCCAGGCACTTCCCACTGTGATTCATCAGTCACAAAGTCTGCTAGTACATTCAACTGCCTGCCAGGGATAAAACCCCTTTGGTCCTGATGTATTATTGTTTTAATAATTCTTGCTGTCCTCGCTGCCAAAACCCCAGAACATTTTTTATAGTCCGTGTTTAACAGAGAAATTGGTCTGTATGACTCAATTTTTAACTGATCTTTGTTAGCTTTCAAAATTAGAGTTACTGTGGCTTCAGACCAGGACTTTGGGACAGCCTCGCCCGATAGATATATTCTGTTAAAAAGGTTTGTTAACACAGGGACTACCTTATCGAGTATTACAAGATAAAGCTCAGTCTGGAGCCCATCCGGGCCAGCTGCCTTACCCCTGGCCATTTTCTTCAACTGAGTTTTAACTTCACCTTCTGTTATGCTGGAACATAAAAAGGCCCTGTCTGCCACAGACAACTGGGGCAGACCTACCCGGTTTAACCATTCCTTAGCTCTTTGAGATGCAAAAACAGTGTCTTCCTTATACAGATCCTGCATGAATATTCTGGCCTCCTCCCTAATTTGGTCATCATCATATAAAATGGTTCCTGCGCTACTCTGAGATAGACTTTTAATCTGATTGCTTACCCTATCTATCCTGGCTTTCCAGGCAAGAAGAGAGCCACATCTTTCACCGTAAGAGAAGTTTTGGAGCTTACTAGCATCCCACCTCTCTTTTAAAATCTTGTCCATACTAGCTTGGAATTCTGCCCGCAATCCATCAAGTTCACTTTGCAGGCGTGGTATTATATTATGGCAGACTACTGAGGCCCTCTGGAATTCTTGCTCTATTTCCTTAATCTTCCGGAGGCACTCCTCCTCCAACCTTTTCCTAGATTTATTTCCCCTAATCATCATCGTAGTCAATAATCCTCTTAAAACGGATTTAAAAGCCTCCCAGACAACCTGATCATTCGCAGTACCACAGTTATGCTTAAAATATTCATCTGAATGGGTCACTAGATCCAACTTGACCTCCTCCTTCAGTAATAGGGATCTGTCCAGAGTCCACCTTCTCTGGCATTCCTTTTGTTTAAAGTTAACAATCAACTCTACCGCAGAATGATCCGAAAGTATAGCTGCAATATATGAAATGGAATCTACTGCTGAAAAGAGGGTCTGATCCAGCAGAAAGAAATCAATTCTGTAGTGATGTTTATACTTCCGACTGAAAAATGAGAAATCCCTTTTACGTCCGTTTTTGACTCTCCAGATATCTATCAAATTAAAATCTTTAATGATATTTCTGATCTCCAGGTGTGATTTGCGAGGGGGAGTATATTTGGCTTTTGAAGTACGATCTAATAAGTCATCAAATTTCAAATTAAAATCTCCCCCTAAGATGATGGGTGCTGCTGTGCCAAAAAGGCTAGCTTTTAATTTCAGGAGGGCCCCTGGAGTATCTTGGTTTGGCCCATAGTAAATTGCACACACTAGCAGGAAACCCCCTATTGATAGTGAGGCCACCAACCACCCCCATGAGGAACCTACCCTTATCTCCTTCGGCGATCTTTGTCGCCTATTCGGGACCTCCCTTGATCCGACAACAGGACAAACCCCTATGTGAAACCTAATACCTAACATGCTATGACCCTCTTATAGTTATATACAAACTTTCCTCCCCCCTTTTTTTTGTTTTTTTGTCCAAACTGCATTTTATTTAACTCACTACACCATTTAAACTTTTTTTTCTCCTTATTATCTAACCATATAAGATAGAAGGACCCCATATAAAATGCCACTAAGGTTTCTGCTTCAAGCCTATCCCCCCCAGCTAAATGGCCCCGCCATGGGAGTTTTCTTTCATTAAGATTAAAAATGTATCAACTTCTTGGGGGGTAGTAAAGTTATGAAGCTTATTTCTCCACATCACCTTCAGTAATGCGGGGAACTTCATCTGGACATGCGCACACAAACTCCTCAACTCTGGCATTCTAGACCCGAGCTCCCATTGCCTTTGTGCTGTTATTTTACCCACATCAGAGCGGATAAGATATTTCACAGAGTCAAATTGGAGTGACATGTCAGTAAGCGCTCTTCCCAGTATCAGCTCCTTGACCTCATAAGTGTAGAAATTAACTAAAATTTTCCTAGGAGCTTTCCTATCTGGGTGCTGCCTAAAGGGATCTCTGTGGACCCTTTGGATTTCTTTCTCAAGGTCTATATCGGACCTGTCTTTTAGTACTCCCTCTCTAAGAAGCTTACAAATGAATGTTTTAACATCCCCACTCTCTGATCCTTCTGGAATTTTCAAAAATTTTAAATTGTTCCTTCTGGCATGGATCTCGAGCCTCTCCATGTCCATTTGGAGTGACTTATTCTGCGCCTTTAACCCCATTATATCTTTTGTATGCCATTGAACTACCGCTGAGAGCGTAGCCACTTCTGTTTCCAGAACCTCAGTCCGCTTGCAGATGTCATCCATTTTAGTTTCCAGGTTTTCACACTTCTCGTGGATTCCTTTTTGGTTTGCCTCAGAAATTTCAAATTTAGAAAGTAAGTACCCTCTTAGGGACTGTAGTAGCAACTCCAGCTGTGATTGTCCGCTATTCAGATCCTCAGATCCTCCCCCGGACGCACCATGGTTCATTTTTCCGCCACCTTCTACTTCAGTACACGATGTTGAACATAGGACTGATGGGGGGCAAACTACTGTACTGATGTTAATATTAGGACTAAAAGTAGGATCGGGGTCTGAACCTGAATATTGAGTCGAGGTGGCATGCTCAGCTGGACCCGGGAGATTAAATGTCTCTGATGTAGGGGAGATCTCCTCAATATCTGGGTCACAAGTTAAGGGCGAATGCCGATTTTCAATGGAAATAGGAGGGGGAGACTGTGTGGAGGAAGATAAAGAGGGGGATGAAGGGGGAGCTTTCCGCCACTTAGAAATAGCCACTTGCTCCATTATCTTAAAATAGGATTTGAGCGAGGGTGTAGTTTTTAGTGATGGGGCGAGATCCTTCAGTGCCTTACGTTTTTTAAGCCCCCCCCACCTTCGTGGTTTTCTCTTTCTCAGAGGAGTCAATGGAACAACAACTCCCGCGCCCCCTGTGCTTTGCCCCTGGGCAACCAGTGAATCTTTTTACTGCAACTCTAGCTGGGAGCGAAGCTGGTACCTGTTCTTGACAGGCAGCGCTCTCTCCCACCCCCGTCTTCTGTAGCTGTGACCTTTTCCCTAACCCTGGGACTCGTAGCTGGGCACTGCCTTGGAGCGATATCTATGCTCTCAAAACCTAAGGTAGAAGAGCCCTTTTCCTTGGGCAGGACTTGGAAAAACCCCAGCTCTCTTCGTGATGGCACACCGATAAATTTTTGGATATACTGCAGGATGCGGCCTTTCCCTCTCCCCATTGACCGTATTACCGCAGCTCCTCGCCCCTCAGGGGCACGAAAGTCGATCCTTGCCGCCACCAACCTAATCCTCCTCCAGAGTCTTGCACGACACTCTCTGCGGCCTCCACAGAACTCGAGCCCCTCAGGCTCCGCCTCCACCTCCGTCTCCACTCCCATGCAGATCCGGCCTCCCGGGTCTCAAAGCCCGGGACCGCCGACAAGCGCCAGCACTCAGGCGAAGCAACGGGGAAAAAGGAAAAAAAAGAAGAGAAAATCAACCGGGCATCATTGATAGCGGGTGTAGAGGGCCCCCCCCCCGCCCTTACCGCCAAGAACGAGTCCATCGGCGTCGGAGAAAAGGTCAATCAGCAGGGGGTAAAACTCCCAGTCGGATCGGAGCTCCCACGACCGGCCTCAGCCCGCCGCCATGTTGAATGAATTAACTTTCCAAGCTATTGGAGCAATAGATGTGGCGGTGGATAAGAAGCTACCACTGACGTTAGTAGCCATTGATGCCGCTAAGGCTTTCGACCAGGTGAACTGGTTATATTTATGGGAATCCTTGTCCAGTTTTGGTTTTCCTTGTAATTTTGTTTAGGCAGTTAAGTCTCTTTACTCTGGTCCCCAGGCAAAAATCTTAGTTAACTGAGCTCTGACGGACTGGGTTACCATCTCCCGTGGCACTAGGCAGCGGTACCCTTTGTCACCCCTATTGTTCAATCTTTATATTGAACCTCTCGTCTGTCAGCTCAGGTCCGATTCTTTGATTAAACCTTTTAAAATTGCAGATGTAGTGTTAAAATTTGCTTTATATGCAGACGACCTGCTTATGTACACAACCAATCCCGCGGAAGCTATTCCTAGACTATTTGATCAGGCTGAACTTTTCGGGGAAATCTCGGGCTACAGAATTAACAAAGATAAGACCGAAATTATGGAATGGAACCAAGATGTGGAAACACAAGGGATCAAGCCTCGAATGAGGTATCTTGGGATCCATTTGGCCCAGAAAATTGAAGATATATCTAAGATCAACTGGACTAGAGTATTTAAAGACGTCTGTAGACTACTTCTGCGGTGGTCAAGCCTCCCTTTAAATATCTTTGGAAGGGTGAACTTGATAAAAATGGTTATTCTGCCAAAGATAACCTTTTTATTTAATTTAATCCCGCTATCTTTTTTGGCATCAGATATTGCGAAACTACAGGGGAAAATTGGCTCTTTTATTTGGAACACTAAGTCCTCTAGAATATCCTGGAAAAAGCTTAGGAGAAGCTTAAACACGGGCGGTTTGGCACTACCAGATTTACTTACAGATTACCACTCATTTCATTTTTTTAAATTTAGAATCTTGGCTAATAAGACAGACACATCCTCATTGGGCTTATTGTTCCAGATTCTGGGTGCTGCTTTGAAGAATTGGCTGTACATCAGGAAAAGTCTTAAAATTCCTTATTACGCTTGTCAGGCCCCAATCTGGGACTCGCCGGGCACCCTTGATTGTTTTAGAGATCAACTGTTACGGCCACTGAAATTGGCAGGCCTATTATTCTGGGGTGATCTTCAGAAGGAATCACAGCTGTTAAGTTGGGAATGCCTCTCGGGTATGACAGGTGGCACACTAACCAGATTTAAGTATTATCAGTATTATCAGCTGTCAGGATGGGGGGCAACGAATTCCTGGGACCATGAAGAAGCAAGCTCCAAATTTGATTTGGTCTCAAGGAGGGGAGGGTGGAAACGGGAGGTTTCGTTTTGGTACTTGGCCCTTCTTGAAGCAGGGGGAGTGACTGAACTTGAACTTCAAAAATTATGGGGTAATGTTCTCAGTGCTGATACTAACAATATCTGTGACATTTGGGGAGATTCCTTCACTATGTTGCAGGCAGTGGTTAAACCTGCCGCTCTTAAAAGAAACCATCTCTACACTGCACATAGGGTATATTTGACACCTGGAAGACTAGCTAAGGTGATGGGCCTAGAATACCATTGCCCTAGGTGTAAGTACCCGGCGGCGGACGATCTTCATATGTTTCTGAATTATCCGGGGATCTCCCACTATTGGTCTGAGGTACAAGAATTGTTGGAGGACGTGCTTCAACAGCAAGTGGAGGTTAACCCTACGACAATCTTTTTTGGCCTAACGTCAGACTACCGCTTGAATGATCCGGCCTCCAAATTTGTCTTTTATGTCATAATCCTGGCAAGGCGAGAGATATGTAGGGCCTGGAAAGCTGTAAATGTCCCAAAGTTTGTACAGTGCTTGAAACATATAGTCTTTACAAGTGAATCTGATATGGCCTGTGATAGTACAAGCTCTGATAAGATCTGGGCGGCCTTAGTGGCCTGGCGAAATAAGTAACGGTGGTCCTATGATTTTGCCTGGGTTCTGTTGGCTCTTTGTCTCCTAAGTAACACATGGCGAGGTTGGTGGTGTGAACCGGAGTGGATTAAGAAAACAGTACCAGCTTGAGGGATTTTCATCTTCCTCTCTTCATAGGCCTTAATGCCAGGGCTGGAACAGGTTGGCCAGATGAGAAGGGATGTATGTTTCCCATCAGGAATGCCCATCACGGTGTATGAGGACCAAAAAAACACACAAAAAACCAAAAAAAAAACAAAGTCTGCTAGTACGGCTGAACTGTGGCAGGACCTATGTTGATGCTGTTTCTAACCCCAGAATGATCCTGATTGATTCTGTGGTCGGGGCACATCCTACTGTTACCGCCACCAAGATGGACACCGGGAAGGAGGGCAAACACTGGTAGCTCCAAACTAGAACATGCAAACTCACTTCACAACGCACCGTCCATACCTACCAACTCCCTGTAGTCCAAAACACTGCAGTAAGACTAGTAACTTTGACGATGATATATTAACAGGGCCGATACTAGGTCGGCGAGTGGGTCACAGAGGGAGCATTATGCCCAAGGCCTTGTGATTTCCAGAGACCTGCTCCCCCTCGGTTCCTCCTGCCGAGATACCCTGGTCTCCGCTGCTGTGGGGGGCTCAGGTCCTGCTTTTCCGAGCTGGGATGCTGTCTCTCCTCACCCCACGGAGCTGCGCCTCTCGCAGTGCCGTCAGGGACAGTCCACTCCCCCGGCCTCCCGCAGCTCGGTTGTTGCAGGACCCCAGCCCCCGCTGCGGTCACTGGAGGCCAGAAGAGCCCGGGGGTTCATGCGCATCCTTCGGCGCTGCGAGGCTGCTTCCTCGGCCAGTGTGATGCTTTTTTTTTGTTCTTCTTCTCCCCTCCCCTCCGTTGTTTCTGCTAACACATGATGCTCCATTTGTATCCAAAGTAGCACGTTCCTTTAAAGTTCCCCTGATGAACAAGCACCCCTGATGAACAAGCATTTGCCACTGTCTGCGGCGATAAAATACCACTGCTCGAGAGGCACCTTTCAGCCCTAGACTATGGCAGAGGCCTGCCATGATTTAACACGTTCAGTGCCATAGAGCCAGGAAGATGATATACCGAGAAAAGCGTAGAGGACTATTAAAAGGTAGCGAGGGAAGCTTTGGCTAAAATGATGTCAAAAGAAGAGGCAAGGCCCGAATCAGCATTGTTGGTCCTTTTAGGTGATTGTGTTCTGATCTGTAGTAGTGAAAATCAATACTAATAGGTATTTATATAGCCCACTCCATAAACAGAATGACATATACATGTCTGCAGTATTCTTGTTTCTGCTGCCCAAATCAAACACTGATGTTTTAGGCCTCACAGTGATCAAATGCTGACTCAGCCCTGCTGGTGTTTTAATTTAGACCCTGCAGGTTTCTAAGTGAATGCCCTCCCCACTGGGTGGCCACTTCAGTAATGTAATGTGTATACTTGTAAAGCACACTGTTGCCAGTCAGCGTCCTGGCGCTGTATACCGCTGGGGAACCCGTCCTGGCTTTCCCTGTGGGATGGTCCCTGCTGGGAATCCCCAAGGTGGAGCCAGGCATCCCCGGCGTTGATGGGGCTGTTGTGGAGATTAGGCAAGCTAATGCCCAGAGTTGCCGAGTGCAACCCCTGGTTAGAGTAGGCACCGAGGCGAGAACTGTCGAGTCCGTGACCCTGGTCCATGACCCTGCCGCGTCGGGAATCGAACCCTGGTCCCGGGCCGACTTCTGCTTCCGGGTCTGCCGCCTCTAACCAGTGAGCCACACCACTCCACAGTTGTTCGAGGTCGAGGTCGACAGCCAGTCACATTTGGGGAACTGCCATTGAAGTGCTTTTATGGGTGCAGACTTTGGGGTTTGGGTCCACTAAAGTCTAGCCAGAGTCAAAACCAAAGTACACATTTGAGGTAAAAGGGCATTTTACAATAAACTTATTAAAGTTACTATAATCATCCGCGGCTTTGGGATATTTACTGCTCCTGATACAAAAGAGGTATTCTATAGGCCTCTCCATACTTTCTGGATTTATGAACTGCATTCGTTTGCAGTCTCCATATAGGTATGTTAAAACGGGAGCTGAAGAAGTCTTCAGTTGATTTCCTAATGTTTCAGGATTGTTTAATTCGTTTTGATGTGTTACACATATGACAGAAGAACATAAGCACTGACAGCAGAGCTAGCTCCGAGCAAAGACACTCCACGTCGAAAGGTAATAGCAATAAATCACAGCATGCTAGCAAGCAGAAAAAAGTAAAAAGACATTTCAGAAAGCCCTAAAGGTGTAATTAATCAGATTGTTGTCACGGGATTTAAGTTGCAGATTCTGGTTGCTCCGAGTGGTACAAAACTGTAGAGTGTTTGTATCCTAGCAACCAACTTCTCTGCTAGTGTACAGCAAGAACAACTGACACATGAATAAAAAGTCTTATACAAAAAACTAAGCACAGTGCCTTTATTGTTGTATAATATAATTTGTTCTTATTGTTAATGCTATCAAATAGCCAAGGACCCAATAAATATTGTTCATATAGTCGAATAAAGCACTGATTAAACTACATTTATGCAGCACAAGGGGTATTTTACACGTTAATGGCTGTATTTCCAAGCGATGAGCAGTGCCATCTTAAGGATTTGTGGGACCCCGGGGAAGAAATATTTTGGGGCCCCTGTTTGAAACAACATTGAGTTTTCAATCAGCATGACGCACCCCTGCACCAAACAGCTTTCTTTTTTTTTCTTCAAAAAGAAAACCTGAAACAGGATTTTCTTTTTGAAAACAAAGAATGTAATGTTCCCCTAGCCATGGGAGTTGTGTCTCATGGCAGGGACAGCATTATTAGCATTTTACAGGACTGGGTTGACAGCACAGCTGAATTTAAGACCTATTTTACTGATTCTTTAAAATATTTATAGTGTGGGTCTTCGCTCCAACCAGAGGCCTATTTCCATCTCAACTTTTGCTCTTGGCTGTTTGGTGTATCATTCCGTACAAACAAGAGTGCATGCATTGCAATATATGGGGTACTATTTTACTCTCCATAATGAAACTGATTATCGCACATTAAATTCTTTACCTCAAAGATGCATTGTATACATAAAATAATTACTTATGTCTTTTGTTTTTTACTACAGCAAGCCTGTTTTTCTTTAATGTTTTCGTCGGGACTCAAAATGCAAGTCATACCTATAGGCTTTGCCAATGCTTGTTTATATAGTAGCAGTTCTGTATTCGTCAATAGAGATTATAAGGGCTTGGAAAGTATTATAAAGAATTAAGGTTGCTGGACAAGGTATGCAAGACTTCCTTAACTTTGAGAAAAAACAGAAATGAAAGCTCTTATCTAAATGAAAGTCAAGTTTGCAAGATACTAAGGTACACTATTGAGGCAGCCCCCTTCACAAGTATCCCTAAGCATATGTCTACTTTGTCTTTGCATTAGGTGTGTTCCTGCCACTTGGCCTGATACTGCAGCCTTGGATGGGCTCCGCTGCCATGGCGGCTTCCTCTGTTTCTGTGTTATTGTCTTCACTGCAGCTCAAATGGTAAGTGGACTACAGAAACACCTCATGTGTGCCAACTGAGCAAAGCAAAGTGAGGCATCAGTGAACCATTTGGTGAAAACTCCTAAATTATGCCTTATGCAGCCTACTTGAAGGATATACATGACACTGACCCCCATGCACAGGCCCTGAGTGAGTGCTTCTATTTTGGGCTATTCAAAACAATATTGCTTTGCTCAGTGCATTGGAATACTGCCTCTTGGTGTAAAGTAATGACAAATGTACACAAGGTACACTGTATGTGCAGCATGGCTCTTGCCATGTCATGTAAAGCTGCTTCTGTGTGGATTTCTGATTGGATCAATATCAACGGACATTCAGCAATGTCTTTCACTTTACACAAATTGACTGAGAGGAAACGCTTTTTAAAAGTCTTGTAAACATATTATGAATTAGTGGGCCTTTTATTAATTATATATTCTTTACTCAGTCTTAATCTCTGACTGTCTAATAGCATGGCAATTGGGCAGTAAGAGCCAGTTCCTGTAAGATTTGTTTCCTCTAAGCACAGACAATTGAAACAAATCTTTTAGGTGTGTCATGAGATCTTTAGCTGTCTTGGAACCACATTATTCCTGGGAAAATCCTGGGGGAGGCAACTAGTGGAGTGGGGCGCTAGGAGCAGGCAGCCTCAAGCATCAAATGTTCAACACAAAAAGGGGCCGCTCCCAGTATAGTGACCAAGGTGCTCAAAGATTAAATAGTGAATGTGGACATCTCACAAAAAGTGAAGGACTGGCATCACACACCACCAGGTGTTATGCTTCAGCATCGGCAGTCCTCGCCCTCTAGAAACTCGCTTTGGTAGAGGGCGGGCATACACCTGACGACAGGGATGCACTTCTAAACTAAGTGGGGGCGCGTGACGAGTGAGTGAGATTTAAAAAACATTGTAGTTACCAAATTACATTTTTTATGTGACCGGCAGCTATATGGTATTAAAAACAAGTGACTGGTGAAATAGGGAAATTATTGTCCCCTCACCATGGTGAATATGGTCGACATGTTTCTGCCTTCTGGTCCGATTGGGTCTGCGGCATTCATCGGGACCTAAAACAAGGGAGCTCCGTTCTTACCAACCTCGTGGTGAGAAGCTACCACTTTGTGGGGTGACCTCTGTCACACTCCACTGTGAATGGCTCACTGTATTGGAAGCGGCCCCTTTTTGTGTTGAACATCTTTAGCTGTCTGCCTAATCTCTTATAATAAATAATAAACAGAGTGGCCTTTGAGTCAGGCCTCTTAAAGCTTTACTTTGCGTCACCCTCTTCTGCTCTTGCTTTGAGACTGATCATCATCACATCTTGAATGAGCCCTGAAATATAGTGTACTTCTCTCTGACTGTTGTGTTGCTGCCCATTGTGTGTATACGTATGCACTCTTGGGAGTGCTACCATTGCAGTGCATGAGAAGCATTGTTTTCTGGAAAAGCAGATGTAAATGACTAATTGGTGAATGCAGGAGAAGAAGGATTCTCACTCTGAAAGCAGCACATTTAGCAATATAAACAAATGCTTATCTAAATAGTAATGTAAATGAGTATTCAAAGGAGATATGTTTGTCAGGTGTCATTTTATCAAGAACATCAATTTTTATGCACAAGAATGCTGCATCCAAAATAAATATAAAATAAATGACCAAGTTTGAAAAAATAAGAACAGATGTCTATTACTCTGAATATAGATAGTTACATACATCCTATTTAAGTAAGTATTTTTTGTGTGTACCTTCTGCTGCCTTTAATTAAAAAGGCACCTTTCCAAGGTGGCTGTTTTGCATGGTATTTGATACCGTCTGACCGCTCATGTTCCTGCTGACACCCTGTTGTTTTTTCAGTGTGGTGATCAGGGTGGCCAGACCCCATAATAGCCGTCCTCAAGTCTTCAGAGATCTTGCAGCTTTTTTGTTGGCCTCACCAGACTTCTGAAAGGCATGTCTTATTCTGCTATTGGTGCATCAGTAGCATCACGGCTTTCACTCCCCGGTGGCACCCAATCTTCCTCTGGTTTATCCAGCATTAGATCTGCTGAGATCACTGCTGTCAGGCTTAGTCGTTCTTGTCTTCGGGATGGCGCTGAAGATATAGGGGTTCCACCTCCCGACGTCCCCGGTGTCTAGCTGAAAGCATACAGATCACCAAGGCAGTCGAGCGAGGGAGGGAAAGGAAGGGGACAGCGGGGAGGGAGAGCTGTAACAACAATACAAATACACTAACTATATATATCATGAAACAGACGTGGAGCATAGAAGTACTTCCTTTACCTCTAGACTAAAGTACGTCTAATTGCCTACCTGGAAAAGGGATAGGTGGGGCCTCAATACCAGAAGAGATAAGGAAATACCAAAGACCAGACCTATCACATGAAACAAAGAACACCCTAAGAATGCTGCAATGGTTAACACAATAATAGGCAATAAGAACTTTGCTTCATACCATTATCCACAGGTACATGTCACGGTCTCAGGTTCCCTGTATCCCCCTGTGATTCTCTCTTCTGAGGTTGAGACAAAATAAACAAGAAAAGGTTGCGAAGAGAAAATAAAGATGAAGGCAAGAAGATCCAATTAATACGCCTTAATCAGATCAATACCCTCTGAAGCTGGGGTAAGTCTTTGTAAGTACACAATGTCTCTGTAATTGAGTAAATAACAAAATCCCAGCAAAACCGCTAGTAGCACTCCTGTAGGCAAACAACATAAATCTGAATACTCAATGAAGTTATTCAGGGAAGTTCAAGGATAAGTTCATATGTGACAAAGTTCAGGGTCCACACTCCGTTCTGCATACATGAACCCAAAGCAGAAGTACCATACTCTCTTCTCCTTGCTGCATAACAGTTTTCAAGCAAAGGTAAAGTCAACAAGAGACGAGAAGCGTTTCGTCACACAACGTATCCAAGAGTGAGCGGAACAAGTACCCAGCCAGTACGAGGTAAACAGACCCGCTCCAAAGAAGACTGGCACTTACTTGCTCCAAGTAGACAGCACACCGTGAAACTCCGGAACCAACACGAAATAATCGGCGGCGTCCCTCATCCGCGATGCTCTTTTCTTCCGGGTTTGCGCGCGCATACGCGCGTCACGTTCTTGGCGTCAGAGCATGCTGGGAAATGTAGTTTCCTGTCCCGTTATGCCGCGATGGACACTGAAAAGTAAATACAGTCAGCGGCACAACCCCCAGATCGTGACAACTGCTGTGTGTGTGCTGTCCATTCAGTAGGAGAAACTCAGTCTGCCACTTTCTGTCCCTGCTCTGTGAAGCACACTAGAATAAGTACTTGGACTTCACATGGCTTTTTGTTCTGCACTTTGAGGAATGCCAGCCCCTCCCTCACATTGCATGTTGAGATATGTGTCCCCTGATGCTGATCAGGCCCACTACAGGGTTTGTATGCGGTTACTTAGCAACTTGATGCTTCTTCAGGAAAGTTTTGACAGCAATTTGTTCTCCATGAGTGGATCACAACAACTTGACTCTAATTTGTGACACAGCAATGAGCTTCATCCCAGCGATCTGGCTGACACATTCTCTATTCTAGTACCTAGCGAACCAGTCAGGTTCATTTATTTTATGCTGTAATATTCTGTTATGTTACTTGTAGGTTGTTTTGTGGTGTGCTGCAATTTACTGTTGTTTTCTGCCTTTGTTTAAAATCTGATGTGCTATTCTAATTTGGGGTGTTGGCTTGTACTCTTTGTGCTTGCTCTTCTGATGTGATGTGTTATGTTATGTGCTGTTTTGTTCTGTGAAGTGTTGTGTCAAATTATGCGACGTGCTGTGCTCAGATTTTCCATGCCTGGGTTGTCACAGTACCTATCTTTGGGGCACAGTCCAACTATGAGCAAAACAGTCAGTTCTTGAGTGGCTGACGTAGTGGGGCAAGACCATGTGGTGAGAGGACTCCAACTGCCATCAGCCTTGATCGCTGCAAGCATGCATTATATGTCAATTCCCATGCAGTGTTGGATAAAAGTATTATTGGTGTAGATGTCAGATGCTCTGCTGTGGTGTGACACCACTGCTCGAAGAATTCCACTTTTCAGATTGATTGTTTTCTGAATCTGCACCTATACTGTGCGAACTATTGGGAACTATTGGGACTCAGTATTAACTAAATTGCCAATTTATTTTTGTTTACTCTCGCAAAAAGGATCTGCTATTATCTCTACTATTCTGGTCTTTTGACTAATACAGGGAGGAGCCCACCATTTGTTTTTTTGTTTGTGACTCTTACCAGACTTTCTTACCAGGTATTTGGTATTTCATTTATGCTTCACTTCTGGTAGGCTATGCTTTTGTGCTCTAATTTTGGGAGAACTTTTTTCTTCATGCTTTCCCGGACATCAAGGACACCATGTGTGACCTCCCATTGCAATGTTTGCCTAGGACCATTCATTCTTCAACGCCCGAAGACTAGCTGCACTATCCTTCAGGTGGGTGCTGCGTGCTGGAGGTGGGATGAATGAACCACTCTTTCACTAGTTTCACTTTTTATCCTCTTTAGAAACCATCTGATTCTCAGTCATTGGGTCCTGTGAGGGTACACTGACTTGCCCTAAACAATGGTATTTTTAAGGGTCCCATGGCTTGAGGAAGATTCCCTGATGATAATCATTCCATTCAATGCATGGCGGTCCCTTCTCGTCTAGTACTCGTCTTCTTGCTCTTAACCTGGTGTATCTAGGGGGTGGTTGTACTGTTCTACTTCCAGGATTCCTGCGTGCATTCTGAGCCTCATCCGGGTTGGTAAACTTGAAAGATTGAACAGGCACCTCGCTCTTCTGAACCTCTGGATGCCACCATACAGAAATTAGGGCAAATACTAACTGGGACACAACTTTACCTCCAAACTAGTCAACGTGCAAACTATATACATTTGGACTAGTTAAGTGGGACCTAACATCATTTTAACAATGTTATGTATTAGTAGTACCCATAGTTCTGGTTCCCAACTACACCTTTTATTCCCCTTGCTACCCAAAGCACCAGTAGCTGCCACAACACACACTGTCCGGTATGATGACCCCTAAAATGTATATGTCACGTGATAGCATATATGTTTCAGTTAGTTAGAGATCAAGCCCAGTATTTGGAATTTTCGGCTTAGTTAACAAGGTATCAACGCTTCCTCTAAGAAATAGGTACAGTGTGGTGGATGACTGTGCTTATTGTGGGACTACTTGTAGCTTGTTATCGCTTTCTGTTTTTGAACCTGAGAATTGGATGTGAATTCAGTGCCGGCCATGAGAAACGTTCAGCGCAAGGTGGCGTGTTAGCACCCATAGCATCCTTCAGCACCCCAGTGACCCTCACCCCGCTAGCATCTTCCAACCCCTCCTACATCTGCCCAAGTCCACCTCCTTTTGCTGTGCACTGTGGATATCAAAACTTCACTCTAATTTATTTTCTTACTAAAGTGTCCATGCTTTGTGTGTAGAGGCAGTGACCTGAGACCAATATGCTGGAACTAAGGGTGGGGGGGTGCTGCAACAGCCTCAGGTAACCTTGGAGTGGTTCACTTTGAACATTAACAATACAGGGGTCTTTGCATATTTGTCTTTCCACATGTAATATTTTTTCAAAGATAGCCAAATGTTAGACAGCGTCTTCTGACCAACTTTTTTCTGAGTCTTTTTTGTAAATTGACCCTAGTGAAACACTTGGTAGGTTACAGGAGAGTGTGAAAGGAGCAGGCTAAAGCATGTCAGGTTGTTTTTTATAGCAAATGTAAAAAAAACGTTATTGGCTCAAAAACTAAATGTTTTGAGTATTAGAAAATAATAACAACACGGAAACACAATGGAGCTCTTTATGAGAATCACAATATGTGAGGTGGTAATACCGCACCCAGTCGATACAGCTGCATTACCTGAGTAAGAGGTATAACATGTCAATAACATATAGTAGAAAGATGCTTCTTCATATGATATATTAAATTGAGATATAACGTGCAAAGAGTCCACGGTTTCCCTTATGAGTGGACAGGGGTTTGCTCTAGCAATCCCAAGGTGCTCTTCTAGGGGGTAGTGTGGTCGAGCAGCCATAGGTTTATCTGAACGGTGTGCTAGACATCTGCACATACACATAATAGTCAAGAAATGATGCACACAACTCAATAAGGAGATCGAGGTCAATTTATGATATAAACATGTATCTTTATATATATTTAGGCACCAGAACAAATTCTGTCAGGTAAGTAAGTTTTGCAATACAAAAGTATCGGGCTGAACCGGCAGGGGGGGCTCAGGCGTCATGATGTTCAGGGATTTAGGGACACTTTTGGTAC
Source organism: Lissotriton helveticus (assembly GCF_964261635.1). Lineage (NCBI taxonomy): Eukaryota > Metazoa > Chordata > Amphibia > Caudata > Salamandridae > Lissotriton > Lissotriton helveticus. The sequence continues at coordinate 416,554,621 of NC_136069.1, read as the reverse complement.
TCTTTTCCACAGCCCAGGGGCGATGAGTGCAGAGGTGTCTTTAGGTGTCAGGTTTTTCTTACCGGGAGCAGTCACGGTAGAGGGGGCCTGCGTGCAGAGGCTGCAGGCGATGTTGAGGAGTCCACGAGAGTCAAAACCACCGTAGACATGGTCTCTGGAGGGTTGGGAGACCACGCTGACACTGTTGGCTCACTTTAGCTCGGCTTGGAGCGAAGGTTGCAGTGGTGTCCTTAGGCATCGGGTTTTCGGAGTCTTGAAGTCCTCTCAGTATTCTTTGGGTTGCCTGTAGGCTGCAGGGGAACAGGTCTGCCACCGGCGTAGCTAGGGGGGTGCGGTGGGGGCGGTCCGCCCCATGCGGCACTACTTTGCGGGCGGCGGCCGCAGCACTGGCCCGTTGCGGCGGCCTTTATCATTTATTTGAGGACACTACTGTCAGTGAGTGTCCTCAAATAAATGATAAAGGCCGCCGCAACGGGCCAGTGCTGCGGCCGCCGTTTGAAGTGCGAGCGCGCGGCTGCGCAGCAGCGCATCACGTGACTTCCTGTTGCCCGATGCGTAAAGCATACAGAGTGACTGCCCGGCACGTCGTGTGCGGTGCGCTCATTGCCACAACAACTTCCTCCTGGAACTCGCTTTACGCATCAGGCAGAGGCCGCCCAGGAGAGTCAGTATCTGTCACTGGACAACAGCAGGCAGCCCTGGATTAACGAGGCGGGTCAAGTTAAGACTCGAAGTAAGAACCAGCACCACCCACCCGAGATTTGATTAACACCATGGGCTGCTGCAGCGCTAAAACATCTTTTAAACTGCGCTGTTTCACTTACAGTTTTCACGGTATTATATGCGCTCGGAATACGCAGCAGTTTACAGTTTTCGTGTTTTGAGATTACAACACTAAATATCTGTGATATTTTGTGGTGCCCATTCTTGCACTTTTATACAGTGCGCGCCTGAACGGAAGAAACACTTAAGGTAGCACCAGGTTTTAGGCCCGGGCAGATGGGGTAACTGAATGTTGTGCAGGTCCAATTACCTCATAGCCGGCCGCGCGCGCATTGTGTTATGCTAAGGCCGAGGAGAGAGGTCGAGACACGGCAGAGGGAGTGTAAGTAAGAGAGGGGCTGCCGATTACATGCCCCACTGCCTTCACTAAACAATTTCCAGCAGCTGCAGTGTTATCAGCAGTTGGAACTCCTCTTTCCACTCAGGTAAGCGATAAATCGGACTGCTTTAAGACTTGCTATCTCATTCTCGGACTTTGTGAAGTGTTTGGCTGCGTGATGTCGCTAGTAAACAGTGTATTGATTTGTGACTTTTTGTAGCAAAATTGACCGGTGACTTTCGGTAAACATTAGCCTAGGAAGAAGTCCCGCCTCGTGATGATTAAAAAACGGCACGTGTTACTGGGTCTGGGTAATCCATAGTCATGCAGTTGATTTTGGCATCATGTCCTCACTTTTCACTACCCCCTCAAGGCCACATTCATTTATTAAGCCTTTTACCCCGTTTTCGGTCTCTTTCAGTTTCTCTAAGTTTGTTTCTGTCTTTCTGCATTGTGTTTGTAATAGTCCGTGCCAATTCACCCATACGTTTAAGCCCCATTAACGCGTCCCTGGTGTGAGTTCCCTGTACCTTTCCAACCTGTGTCTGAATTAAATTGTAGTGACAGTCTGCCCATGTCTTTATGCCCTCATGACTGTTTCTCTACATCCCAGTGTCTGTAAATACGCGTCTGTTACTGTATCTATGTCCCAATGTGTCTCAATCCACGCATTTCCGCCTCTTTGCCGCTCTTTTGGAGTGTGCACATTAGCGCTTTCTAACGCTAGACCTTTCACGGCCTTCAGATGCTCCCATTCAAACTTCATTTCCTCCTCGTCCTGTCTCCCCGTCCCATTCCTTACAAGTGAGCAGCTAGTCTGCTCCACAGAACCCCTAGCCTAGCTGAGCTGTTTGCACTTCCCCCAGGATGACGTCACCATCACGTGACGATAAAGGGGGAAGTGCCGAAACCAAACATCCTGTTCTTTTTTTTCTGCACCAGTTCCTGCTGCCTGGCTGTGCTGTGCTGTTGGGAGTTTGCCTCGAGTTTTGGTGAGTTCCTTTTGTTTTATTTTACTTTCGGCGGCCTGCTCTAGCGGCCGCCCATTGTTTTGCTATGTGTTCCCCCGCGCTGCCTCTGCCGGTGGTCTGCCATTTGACACGCGGTTCGCGTTAGCGGCCGTTTGTCATTCTCCGCTCTTACCTTGATGCCTGGGCCTGCTTCAGCGGCCGTTCCTGGGTGATTTCTCGTGTCCCCGTGTGCCCTGCTTTAGCGGGCAGGGGTTTCTGTATGTGGAGGTGCGGCGCTCGTGTTTCACGGTGCGTTTGGGGGGCGAGTCTGGCTGTTGGCTGTGCTTTTTGTGCCGGCCCGCTTTTCCAGCTCTCGTGGGATTTCGTGTTCTCGGGACTTCGTGTCCTTTGCATGGGGTCCTTCCTGACTGGGATTTTGTCCTTACTTCTGCCTGGTTTGGGCTGGGCTGGTTGCTGGCTTGGTTCTTCCTCTGCTGCCCCTCTTGATGCCCTGCGCCTCTTTATTGATGGGGCTGTGGCTGCTGCTTTCTTGGCTCAGGGCGCGGCTGGGCCTCCTCCCTAGGTGCCTCGGGTCTCTTTGAATTCGCAGGCTGCTCCTGTGGGTGTCGATGGTCCTGCTGCTGATGTGGGTGTGCGTGGTCGATTTGTTCAGGGTGCTGAGCTCACTGATCTGTCGCCCATGTGCGGTCCAATTTGGGCTTCTCTCCTCCTGCGGGATGCTGTTTTGGTGTATGTCCAGCCTGCTCCTGACTCTTTTCCTTTGCACGGGGCGGTAAGCACTGTGCTGTCTCACGAATGGTAGGAGGTGGACGAGTCTTCTTTTCCTCGTTTCCTGTCCAGGCGTTACCCTCTTGGGGGTTGTGCTACTGAGTTCCCTCAGGCTGTGTGAGTTGTCCTTTGATGGCTGGCCTTTCCTCTCGGGGTTTGGTCGTTTCTGAGGACGCCCTTCCTGCGGACGCTGTGGTTTGGCGGGTTGAAGGGGCGGTGCAGCGTCCCTATGCTGCTTCTACTTTTTCTGCCCGGGCGTCTGCCTATTCTATCTATTTGGTTCAGTCGCTCCTTGGGGATTTCCGGTCCCTGTCGGTTCTGCTGACTGACGGCGAGGATGCCGCGCCTCTTTTGTAATTTGGGGGCAGCGGCGGCTGCTTCTGGTGCTTCCATTGCTGCCCGTCGTCATGTTTGGATGCGTTCCTGGGAGGCGGACTCTTCCCAGACGTCGGTCCTCCTTCATTTGCCCTTTGTAGGTTCCGAGGTGCTCGGTCCTCAGCTGGGGGGTATGGTCTCGCAGTCTGCTGTGACCCGTGTGCTGGTGGCTCCGGTCCGCCCTCCTTCTCGGGGTCGTGGGTTTGGTTCCCTTCGCACTTTTGGGCCTCCTGCTCGTGGCGCTTCTCAGCCCTTGCATGGCAGGGGTCGTGGCCGGGGGGCCCCTGGAAGTGCCCTGACCCGGGCCGCTGCCGGTGTTGCCACCCCCGCTTCCTCCTCTTCTCGGTGTCTGTCTGCCTTTGCCTGTTGGTGGTTGTCTCCGGTCCTTTCGCGCCCCGTGGCTGTCGGTTCCGGGATCCTGGGCGTTTCAGTCTTTTTCGGAAGGTTGCCGGCTCGAGTTTTCCTCTCCTCCTCCTCTGGGTTTTGTTCGGACTTCCCTGCCCCGCCTTCCTCTGCGAAGAGTTGCTTTGTTGACAGGTGTGCGGCTCCTGTTGGGGGTGACGGCTGTTGTGGAGGTTCCTCCTCTGGAGTGGGGCAGGGGTTGCTATTCGGTCCTTCTTTCTGGTCTCGAAGGTAGACGCTTCGGATCTTCGTCCTGTTTTGGATCTGAAGCGGGTCATTCGCTTCGTTGTCCATCGTCCGTTCAGGGTGGTGGCTCTCCAGTCCATCCTGCCTCTGGTCCTACCGGGAGGCTTCCTGGCATCCCTGGATCTGATGGATGTGTATTTGCATGTTCCTGTCCATCCGGAAGACCAGCGTTTTCTCCGCTTTGCAGTGGGGGCCCTGCATTGTCAGTTCCGGGTACTCCCTTTCGGCCTTTCTTCGGCGCCCAGAGTGTTCACCAAGCTCTTGGCCCCTCTGGTGGGTATCCTTCGTTCCAGGGGGCTGCTGGTGTTTCCGTGTCTGGATGGCTGGTTGTTTTTCTCTCCATCTTTTTCGCCGGCTCTGTCGGATGTAGGCCAGGTGTGTCATCTGCTGGGTTCCTTTGGGTTCCTTTTCTGCCACAGGTAGTCCTCCCTGGTGCCCTCCCGGTCCCTGCATTTCCTGGAGGCTCTCTTCCGCATGGACGTGGGCTTGGTTTTCCTGTCAACAAAGTCAACAGGAGCGCCTGTTGACTTTGTTTTGTCACCTTTCCTAGCTTCTGTCCTGGTCCCGGGTGTCTGCCCGTCTCTGGTTATGGAGTCGGGGGAGTTGGCGTCCACTCTGCATCTCCTTCCTTGGTCCGGGCTACATCTGTACCCCCTGTTGCATCATGTCCTGTTGCACTGGGATCCTGCATCCTTGGACTACGAGACTCTGATCCCTGTCACTCCGGGGATTCGGGCGGGTCTCCAGTGGTGGTTGTCCCCTCTCTCTCTTTCCCGGGGGTTCGATCTCCTTCCTCCTCAGTCTGTGGTAGTGTTGTCCACGGATGCCTGTGCTTTGGGGTGGGGTGCCGTTCTGAGTGCCTCCAAGGCTCAGGGTCGGTGGTCCAGTTTCGAATCCCTCCTGTCCTCGTACTGGGCGGTGTTGAGGGCGGTTTGGTTGGCTCTTCTTTGGTTCGGTCCTCTCCTTCGGGGTCGGGCGGTCTCGGTGCTGATGGACACTCAGGTGGTTCGTTCTTCTGTGAATCACCAGGGGGGCATGTGTTGTGCTCTGTTTCTCCTGTTCCGGAAGATCGGCCTTTGGGCCGAGTCGACTCTCTTGTCTCTGACGGCGGTCTATCTTCCGGGGCGGGTGAATGGGCCTGCGGATTCTTTGAGCGGGGTGTTCCCCTCCTCGGTGTCCCTCTGTCTGTCCCCGGATCTGTTCGATCTGATTGTCCTCAGGTTCCGCCTTCCTTGGCTGGATCTTTTTGCCTTGTAGGATTCCGCCCTTCTTCCTCTGTTTTGCAGCATCGTTCCCTCTCCGTTGGCGTGGGCCACCAATGCTTTCTCGATTCCGTGTTCGGAGGGTCTGCTATTTGCCTTCCCTCCGTTTGCCCTGATTCCGCGGGTCCTCCGGTGTATTCGGTTGCTTCGGGCGGAGGTTCTCCTGGTGGTTCCGGAGTGGTCTCGGCAGTCTTGGTTCCCCCTTCTGCTGACCTTTTCTGTTTGCCCTCATTGGTGGTTTCCCCTGTCTCCCTCCCCCCTGCGGGCTCCTCTTCTCAAGCTTGCCTCCCTGCGACGCCTCCGGCTGGGGGTTTGGCACTTGAGTGATTGAGTTTGCTGGGTCTGGGTTGCTCGGTGGAGGTTGCCCAATGTCTCCAGCTTTCCCGGCGTCCTTCCACCTTGTTGTCGTATGCCCGTCACTGGAAGAGTTTCTCCACCTGGTGTCTTGGGAGGGGTCTCTCTTCTGCCTCCTGTGAGGCCGTGAGGGTGTTGGACTTCTTGCGGGATGGTTTTGTCTTGGGGCTTGCAGTTTCTTCCCTGCGGGCGCAATGGGCTGCAATTCTTGTTTTTCGGGGTTCCTCTCTTTCCTCTGTCTCCCCGTTGGTGGCTCGACTTCTGTGGAGTTTCTTGCTTCGACGTCCTGCCTCTCGTTCTCCTGTGCCTCCTTGGGTTCTTCCCTTTGTTCTGCGGGCTTTGGCGGGTCCTCCTTTCGAGCCTTTGGACTCCGTGGCCCTGAAGTCCCTTTCTGCTAAGGTTGTTTTCCTGGTGGCCATTTCTTCTGGGCGGAGGGTTGGTGAGATTGGGGCGCTGATGGCTTCTCCCCCCATCTTGCGCTTTTGCGCTGTCATGGTCGTTCTCCGTCCGAGTCAGTTCTTTCTTCCTGAGGTGGTGTCTTCTTTTCACTGTCAGGAGGATATTGTTCTCCGGGTGTTTTTTTCCGGCTCCTGCCTCTCCTGTGGAGGTGCTCCTCCATTCGTTGGATGTGCAGAGGGCTCTCCGCATCTACTTGGAGCGTACGGCTGGTTTCCGTAAAGTGGATTCCCTGTTTGTCATCTATGGCCTCTCGTGGCTGGGGCTTCGGCCTTCTTTGTCCTCCTTATCTCGTTGGGTCTGGGGCGCTGTGGTTTCTGCTTACGATTCTGCCCACTGTCCTCTGCCTTCTTCTGTTCAGGGTCGGTCGACTCGGAGCGTGTCTTCCTCCTGGGCCTTGTTCAAGGGGGCCTCTTTGAGGGACATTTGCAATGCTGCCACGTGGGCTTCTCCCAATACGTTTGTTGCCCGTTATCGGCTTCGGTTGGGGATGGCGCCTCTGCTGCTTTTGGGGCTAGTGTCCTTTCTGCGGTACATGATTTGTGATCTGTACTATTTTCTGTTGATTAAAACTGGACCTGTTTTTTCTCGGACTGTTTGGTCTGTTTTTTTCTTACAATCACCGTGTGCTTGGGTATGGGCTCACTTGTAAGGAATGGGAGGGGAGACAGGACGAGGAGGTAATGCCCGGTTACTCACCGGTAATATCCATTACTCCGAGTCCTGGTCTCCCCGTCCCATTCCTGAGCCCTTCTCTCCCTCCCTGGTTTGGGTTTTCTTTGGGTGATTGTATGTTTTCCGTTCTGGTTTCTTTGGTATTCTCAGGATGTTTGGTTTCGGCACTTCCCCCTTTATCGTCACGTGATGGTGAAGTCATCCTGGGGGAATTGCAAACAGCTCAGCTAGGCTAGGGGTTCTGTGGAGCAGACTAGCTGCTCACTTGTAAGGAATGGGACGGAGAGACCAGGACTCGGAGTAATGGATATTACCGGTGAGTAACCGGGCATTGATGGCCGCCTCACTCTGTGCAGTAATGCCTACTAAACATTTCACCCCCTGCAACAAAGGGCAGCAGGGCTTTACTGAGGAGCTAGTATAGTGTCTCATTGCACAAATGGTTGTAATTTGTGATATTTATGTTTCCCTTGTCTTCATTGCTTCATTTTGCTCACGAGAAAGTGTCACTCATACTCCTTCAAATGTCACTCTTAATAACATTGAAATTCTGAAAATGTCACACATGGCAATCTGAGACCTTGGCAGCTATGCACACCGAAGAATCATTTTAAAAAATGTGTTTCTGGGACCGGACCGCTGCTGCTGCTGAACCTGAAATTAATCATGCCCGAGAAAGTTGGAGTTGGTGTGTAACGTGTGAGTCAAACCGTGGGCTTATTCATGTTTTTTACCAGTGTATACTTGCAGTCATTGACGGTTTTGGTTTTGAGAAAGACCAATAGGTCTGAAAGCCATGTCACGTGAAGTAGTGGGTGTGTCTGCGTTATTCAGGAGAAGGCCTGTCTGGTCTTTGTTGAAAAGGGAGATGTATGCAGTTGAGGTTTAGTGTGTGATGTGTGCTGTGTAAAGGATTCAAAAAGTCTCTATAGGAGGCAAGTGAGAGTTGTTTGTAGTCTGTGATGAATAATTCAGCTGGTGTACAATGTGCGGTGAGCAGAATGTGGGCAGTATCAGAGGTGTTTATCCATTCACTATTGGCAGTCTATTGCTCAGCAAAGGCTATTTATTTATTCCAAGATTTTTATTGAAATTGTTTTCTAAACAAAATAAGACCAAACAGAGGCAACTTAAAGATGCCGGAGTAGCCAGTTGCATGTGAAATAAGTAAGTAAGCAGCATACTCTGCAACCGGTAATGATATACGGGTTCTACAGGAGCATAATATAAGCAAAAGCACGAGCTCAGCCTCATAAGACAATATGGGAAAGAAATTAAAGATAGCAAAATAAGTAAAAGAAGATAGATGGATATGGTGATTCAATCATGATTTGTTGTTGGACTTTGATATATGATGCATAGGGGTACTAGGTGATTGTAGGCTGGTTGATAGAATCTAAAGTCCCTAGGTTGACAGGAGTGGGAACTTAGTAAGCAGCCATAAAGGGTGAGATGGCATTGCACTAGTATTTGCGTATTGTTTAGTGGATGTGGGAAAGTGCCTTATTTTAGATCGTTCCTAAATCTTAGGTATTCTAAAAAGTTGTAAATGAATCTAGGAAACATGTCTCATGGTATTAGCTGCTTGGAGTGAGAAGGTTGTTCAGTCATTTCCCCTCTTGTGGAAAGGGGAGGTGTCTAGATACTGACCCTAGGTTTTGGGCAGGGACATTCACGTCTCATGTAAGCTCAGTAAGTGATTTTGTGGACTATGCCAAGCCCTTCGAAGAAAATCCTCTGAGAAACTGGGGGCCATTGGAGGTGTGACATACAACGTTACTAAGCTCCGTGGCTGTAAGATGTAGAAGAAGCCTTACTGCTGCCTTTTGTACACGCTGGGTGTTGCACTTGAGTAACAGAGCAAGGCCTACATACAGTCCACTGGATTCTTCTATTTCTGTCACTATGCTGGGTAATATGTGGAGATCTTAATCCTGGAAATTTATGTAAGGTTTATATTCAGTAGGGTCTTGAGGAAGAAAAAGGATGCTTTCCATATTGTTTTGATGTGTTAACGTGTGAGATGAATAGCTGGATGGAGATAAGGATGGACGGAGAGAAGAGTGAGTGTGAGCATAGCTAGGTGGGGGCTGTCTGCCCCAGGCGGCACTATTTTGGGGACGGGGGCTGTCTAGACACACACACACACAGGAGGTGATGCACATTGTCCTGCATACCACACCTCTGCTTCTTTCACCCTTTTAACAGCGCCAGCCCGGGGGCCAATTAAAGTATTTTTTGCGTTCACCCCACGAGCTAGGCACTTTTTTACATCACTCGCCGATAACCTCACCACTCACGCACATAAAACAAAAACCCTCACACACACCACACATAGTCGTTTATAAGTGCTCCCGCGTAATCGTAGGTCGCAGCACGCCGCATCCCGTAGAGGGGTGCGAAGACCACGATGATGAAGCATGACACCAAGGGGCCTTTTGGTGTGTGAGGGGTATTTTAACAACTCTGGTGATCCCAACCATCGTAGGGTAACCTCCCCATTTTAAAAAGTGGATTCATCTTTTTTATACATACTAGACGTGTACCGTGTCATGTATGTGCATGTAACTTACATGATCGAGGTAACTATTAGCGGCGATACTATGTGTCTCTCGGACCTCTTTCAGGTGCTCGCCATCCTTTTTCCCGATCACCCTCCCAGGGGGGCGGCATTCTGAAGGATAGCCCCGGGTGCCATAAGCTCTAGCTACGCCCCTGAGGTCTGCTGCCCAATGGTAGTTCTTCTTGGTTCCTGGATAAATCAAGGGCAGGTTTCACAAGCTTTCGGGACTCAGCACCTGCAGGACAAGTCATCTTTTTGTGCAGTTGTTGAAGTCAGCAGGCAGGCAGACAGGGTTGGTGACAAGTCAGTTGCTCGATCTTCTGTTCTTGCTCTTTGCGATTCCACGTCCATCTTCTTCTTACAGGTTGGCAGGATCTGATTTCCTGGTGCCTGGGCTCCCCTAAATACTGAATTTAGGGGTGTTTGGGAAGTATAAGGTAATAGTCAGTGGGCTACCTACTCCTGGGGTCACTACACAACCCTATATGACCACTTCCTGGATGAAGTGGGCATAACCTTGTCCCAGAGATCCTAAATTTCCCATCACCAATATGGTCACTTCCGAAGTCACATCCACTTCAGGTAGCCCAGTTCAGGGATCGTGCCCATCTGAAGGTGAACACACCTGTCTTGCCTAGCTAATTTTCCCACCTGTCCCGGTGCCAGATGGCTCTTGACAAAGGGGGTTAGTTTTTTCTCATGTGAGAGAAACCTGGTTGGCATACCAAAGGCAGTGGACCTCTTCGAAGCTCCTGCCCTGGAAGGCTAATCCGCTGGTCATCCTGTAGGCAGGAGTGCAAAGCACCCCCTCAATGATCAGGCTTTGTTTATGGGCCACGAAGAGAAAAGAGGGAAACAGCCATTACAATGCGGGCTGACCCACGCGTGCCATTTCAACACAAGCGGAACAGCACTTGCCTGAATCACGCATATGCATGGTTAAGGCAGTCAACAGTCTAGATATGCGGAACGGGAAGGGTCGGGAGCGGAAGCTCCGGGACGCGTCCTGGTAAGTGGGGCTGGGGCTGGTTTTGGGGGGTCGTTTTTTGGGTCTGGGGAGAGTTTTAGGGCTCAGTGCTGTGGGGAGTCGGGTAGTTTTAGGCCAGTTTTCAAGGGTGGGGGTCAGTTATAGGGCTCAGGGTGGGGGCTAGGGTTGGGGTCGCTTTTTGGTTGGGGGCAGGGTTTTAGGGCTCAAGGTAGGTTGGGATGCTTTTTAGGGCTGGGGCAGAGTTTTAGGGCTCAGGGGGTGACGAAGCAGTTTTCAATGCTGAGGGTCAGTTTGAGGGCTTGGGGCAGGGAGGGTTGGAGTCAGGGTAGTTTTTTGGGCAGAGGCCGGGTTTCAGGGCTCGGTGTGGGGAGTTGGGGTAGTCTTATGGGATGGGTGGGGTGGATTGCGGGGCTGGGGTGTCGGGTGTTAGGGCACAGGGTGGGGGGCTAGTGTGTGCACTTTACCACGTGTATCCCTTTAGCGATCATATCTTTACAACAAAATTCATTGTAAAAGCATGCATGGTAAAGGCATGTGTGGAAAAGACACAGTCGTGGTTCAGACCGCATTGCTTAGGCCTGCGTGGTTTAGGCAAGCGTGGTTGTATCATATCATACAACCGGGCAAAGGCCCTCACCCTTGGGGGTCAACAACACGTCTCTGGTGGCAGGCTGGCGAGAACCAGTCAGTCAGCACACCAGTGGCTGTTAGGGTTTCCGGGGGCTCCTCTAAGGTGCTCTCTGGATGCTGTATTACTAAAAATGGAACTGGCACCCGTGTGGGTTTATTAATATGAAATGTTTGATACCAAACATTTCTATTTTTGGTGAAGCCATCATGTAGCTGGGAAACTCATTTTCACCAGTGTCCAGCACATGCTTTTAAAATGGGTCCCCTTATCACTCATACTGGCAGTAATGGAACCGAACATTACAGGGGCATATTTACTCAGGCAGTTAGGCCCTCATGTGTACTACAGTGCACCCTGCCTTAGGGCTATAAGGCCTGCTGTAAGGGTGACTTACCTACACTGCATTTGTCTGCACCAAGACACGTGGCCTGCAGTGGCAGTTTGCATGAGTTTGGTGAGGGGTCCCTTGGGGTGGCACAATTTATGCTGCTGCCTGTGTAGACCCTCTTTAGTACTTCCGACCCCATGTACCAGAGGTACCATTTACTTTGGACTTACTGACAGTCCTAAAGGTATCGCCAATTGGAGAAAACATACAATTGCACAGTTTTGGGAAAGAGATCTGGCACCGGGGACCTACTTAGCAGGAACACAGTGTACTTCTGATTGAAATCACATCAAATATCAGGCAAAAGGTGGGGGGTGACCATCTCGGAAAGGTCACTTTCCTACACACATGTTTTCCCCTGTTCTGAGCTGCAAACTCCAGAATATTGTGCAATTTCTCTATTCAAATTCTGACAACTTTTACCTGACAGCATATTTGCTGGGGAAAAGTATATTTTTCCGCAAGTTGGAATCCAGAGCAATACTCAAATGTCGGGACAATAACCTACTCGCCACTATTTAGCTATGTTATTTTAACGTAAGCTCCAAAATGCCCTGTAGAACCTCCACACTTTTCCACCCTACACTAAAAGGAAATCTCTCATTATATATTTTCTTTAAAGACATAGAGTTGTGAAATATCCAAATGCTGCTTAGTGAGTCACTGGCAGCACCCCGTCTCTCAAAATTTGTACTGGGACCATTGTCTGTGGCTTGATGTGATGTGGGAGTGGGCTGTACCATTTCACCATCAGGCCTATGATGTTATATTATCTGAATAAAGATGTGATGCTGAGATATGAGCTCATGTTTACTAGCTAATTTATGGTTCATATTGCATTAAGCAGACCTTGCCTGAGAGCTAAGAGACCCGTATGCTTCCTTGTGTCAGCAATCACAATAAGGCGAAGATTGCAAACTATAGTGATACCCCTTCAACAGTTGCTCTCAATTCCCTTGATGAAGTTGATATACAGTTCACATGAGGTAAAAACCAAGGGGTGCGGCACCAATTAACCAAGGAACTGGTTGGCAGATGCAGCGGGTGTGCCGTTGGAGGCACTCCTCGCCCCACCCCCCCGCTGTTCCGCCTTGGGAGTTGAGAGGGCAGAGCCCCCCCCTGCTGGCACACGATCCGGGGGCAGGGTGCGAGGCGCAGACTACACGGCCCTGGCTTGATTGACCCCACGGTGAGACAGGTGAAGGGGGGGACACCTGGTTACCCGAGGGAGTGCGAGGAAGTGGGGAAGAACACTTCTCCGTCATTGCAAACGGCGGTCCGAGGATTGTGGGAATAAGGAGAGACTCCAAGGAGCGACGACGTGACGTCGCAGATACACCGGTGGTGTGCGGCAGCGGTCTGGCGCAACTGTCTGGCGGAGAAGAGAACTCGGGGCTCGGGAGTGGAGGAGCTTGACGACAGGGACAGAAAGATCTGGCCTCCCCCGGCCTGGTCGGCACGGACTAGTCGCTGGACTGTGGTGTTTACCGGTGGAGCCTGCGGGTCGGCGCCGCCTGCCTCCCGTAGAGTCAGCACATCCTGTCATCGGTTGAGGTTGAACCGGAGGCTCCGTTTGTGGCCCCAATCGCCCACCCTCAAGGAAAAATGGGAAGAGGTGACAAGACCCAGTCAAAGCTGCCGTTTCCCACGATGCGGGCGATGCTGAGTCTGCAAGGCTGCCCGCCACAGAGCGCAAACAAGCCGGTACGGACATACGGAGCTTACTCCTATCAATGGAAAAAAGTCTGCAAAGTGGAATAGCGTCGCTAGGTACGAAAATGGATGTGCTAACCTACAGGATGGATAGAATGGCGGAAAGGTTGGATAAGCATGCTGAGAGACTTGATATGTCGGAAAGGAGGATCACAGAGGTGGAAAAAGTGCATACCAACTGGACACTGACCACAAGAAACTGGGGAAACTCATGCAGACCCTGCAGGACAAGACTGAGGACCTGTAGGCCCGCTCGCTGCGCTGGAATGTATGACGTTACTTAGCATGCTATTACTTAGCATACCCTACACTACACATACACTACAACACTACCCTAAACCCTAAAACACTACCCCCTACACTACACATACACTACAACACTAAACTAAACCCTAAAACACTACCCTACACTACACTACTACCCTAAACCCTAACATACTATGCCCTACACTACACATACACTACAACACTACCCTAAACCCTAAAACACTACCCTACACTACACTACACTACAACACTACCCTAAACCCTAAAACACTACCCTACACTACACATACACTACAAAACTACCCTAAAACACTACCCCCTACACTAGACATACACTACAACACTACCCTAAACCCTAAAACACTACCCTACACTACACATACACTACAACACTACCCTAAACCCTAAAACACTACCCTACACTACACACACACTACAACACTACCCTAAACCCTAAAACACTACCCTACACTACACATACACTACAACACTACCCTAAACCCAAAAACACTACCCTACACTACACAGACACTACAACACTACCCTAAACCCTAAAACACTACCCCATACACTACAACACTACCCTAACCCCTACAACACTACCCCCTACACTACACATACACTACAACACTACCCTAAACCCTAAAACACTACACCCTACACTACACATACACTACTACACTACCCTAACTACACTTCCCCACCTACCTCTCTCTGCCCGTGGTCCCTCTCTTCACCTTCAACCATGGATCCACTCTTCTCCTGCGAAGTAACGGCTTATGCGAAGTAAAGGCATGCTAAGTAAAAGCATGCGAAGTAAAAGACAATGCGTACTAAAAGACAGTGGCGGTGCGTCCATGGGGGGCGTTGGGGCGTTGCCCCACTACCCATGGATGACCCGTCAATGTCATGCATAACAAGGAAAGTTTTACAAAAGCACCATTTTTTAAAATAAATAAGAGCGCACTGACTCGGCGCTACCGCCCGGGACAAGCCCGACAGAATCGGGCATTGCTTAGGAAGTGGGCCGTGCGGGGCGGGGCTGCAGCAGAGTGAGTGAGTGACAGCGTACAGCACAGGCAATGAGTTTGAGAAAGGAGACGCTATTCTCATAATGAGAATAGCGTAAGGCTTAAGCACTAGCAGCTGCGCATGTGACAGCCAGGAGTCATCATCATTTAGACTGGCCTGCGCATGCGTACTCCTATACTGCCTTCCCCCCCACCCCCCTATAGCACTGAGTTACAGGCAGGGACCCGGGGCCCCGGTCTCATTGATGGGCAGATTTTATCCTGGCCGAGGCCAATCCTGGCGCAGTGGCGCTGTTAAGGCTGCACCAGGATTGGCTGACTGACACACTGCTGGTACAGCAGGGATGGTGCCGCTCGTGGGTGTTAGCTGCTCAGCTTAGTATGGCCAATCACATATGGCTATATCAAGCCATGTCGAGGTGATTGGCCATTTCTCTAAGCTGCAGTGACATCACCGCGCGTGGCGCACCATTACAACGAAAAGTGATAGTGAAAGTAGTTGAGTCAGACAGAGAGGAGAGCGCGTGACTCCAGTGACTCGTCGTGACTTCACTTGTGTTGTTGTGCCTACTACAGACCCGGACGGAATTAAGGTAGAATACCCTATCAGTTCAATGTAGTATGCATCTATTTATGTTTTTAATTTTAACCATGGTCCATTGTGTCCTCCACGACAATACGTACTTGTAGGTGAGACGCCGTTAAATAAATGCACTTATTACACGTGTAATAATTACGGAGGTATTCAACCAGGCATTGGTACATGCTCACTTTTCGAACGTAGTATGCTTGGCGGTGGAGGTATTAGGTTCCCTATGATGTACACATTCGTGATGTGCAGCGGAGAATGCACGCACACGCATCGTTGTAGACTCCTATTCCCACACCCCTCCTCAAAGCAGAGAGCAGTCCCGTGGACCTCTGAGTCTTACAGTTAAACTGATGATTAATGCGCGCAGTGGGTGGACCACAGAGAGCCCTTGCTTGCTGTCAGCTTGCTGTATAAATACCCCGGCGGCGGCTCCCTGGTTCTTGTCAGCTGTTTGTTACTTCTCGTGCTCGTAACCACACATACTAATCTATTCCCTAAATACACTAACTAGTTTCATGGCTCAATTATCCCAAATAATATTTGTAATTGAATCGTACAATATAAAGAAAAATGAAGAGTAAACGGTGAGTTTTGGATTTTGGATTAGAAGAGTTAGGGATAGGAATAATTTCAGTTTTACAGTCAGGGTAAATGGTTTGGTTAATGAGAGAGACAGGTTGGAGTAAGGAACAATGTTTGAGGAAAGTTTTGGTGGAGTTATTGAGAAGGTTAGTACAATAAGGTCTGTATAAGTGAAGGGTTAGGTTTAGATTAGTGAGGCTTCAAGGTATTTCGAAAACACAATTTAAAGCAATATTCAAAACAATGATTGCAGAAGGAGTAATGATTTCAATGAAAATAAATATATATTTTTTTGAGGAAAGCTTTTCAACCAAATATATTTCATGCAAGGTATTGCAAACATTGAGATTTGTAGCTGGCATTGAAAAAGAAATATCAGAAATTAGTTTTCTCTGAAAAGTACTAGGCATGAAGTGACATCGATCCTAAAAAACATAAAGCCAAATTTAAAAAAAACACATGTTAATGCTTATTCCATTGGGATGCAGGATATGTGCATAATGCAGATCGATCATATCGATTTTAGGTCTGGTTACAGACTATTTCAGGTGTGCTGCACTAAGATACAAAGAGGGGCTTTGGGACAGCCCCATTCAGCCTCTGGTCGCCCCCTGCCAAGCCCCTTTACCTAACGTGTCAATCTTGTATGAATCAACTTTATATTAGCCTAGAGGATTAATACACTCTTTTCACTTTTTATCAGCAGTGTGCAAGCAGCTGTTGAGACAGTTGCATCGTTGGGTGCTGAAAGGGAGCCCCAGGCAGGAAATTACATGGACAGTTCTTGTTGCCTGTGCTGTCTGGCTAATCTGCTGCATGCTACCCTGTGAAACCAACATGGGCATTATCTGATGTATTTATGTCTTTTTATGATCTGGTGCTTGTTTACTTGAGCATAGTGACTGTCACCTGCAGAATAAAAGTCGTTTGGCCGGGAAATGTTTACATTTTCAAGTAAAGACCTGTGTTCTCTGACTTAGTTAATAAAGTTACATGTAGGTAGCACACTGGACTCGGGCCACTCGGCAATAAGTGGCAATGATGCCGTGTACAGGTACCCCGCCCCTCCACTGTGCTTGTACACTTGTTCCGAGTGCTGGAGGTTGTGTTGGGGGGGGGGGCACTGTCGTGCTGCTACTCACTACCCGTCTCTGGGTCTTCATTGGTTCGTGCTGTGGCTGGGAGGGTGTGGCATTTTTACTGGTGATCCACAAAATGGCTGCCAAGGTGGGAGTGTTGTGAATGGTGCCGCGGGACTCACAGCTGCCACAGGAGGATCCTAAACATCACAAGGGGAGCTGCCGCTCCTGCGATGTTGTGTAGGAACTGCTGTCAGATTTTCCAGGGGTTCCCGCTCTCTGACCATCTCCTGGTGGGTGGGTGTTGGTTGGTCACCATAGCAGAGAGTGGAGTAGGCTCATGCTTAGAAGTACAGGAGGTTAGGGAGCAAGGAGTAGCCCTAGGTGGTAGCCTGCTAGTCAAGTTACCCAATATGTGGGTTCCCTGGAGGGCTGGTGAGTCTGACAGACCGGGGCTGAGCATCTAACTACTTTTTCTCCTGGTGGGGTCCTTTATGTATCCACTCAATTTACAATAAACCCTCTCCTAATCTACTGGCGTTGTCTGCATATTTCTACATGCCAATTTACATCAACACACGCTAGTTCCTGATAGCAACGCTGTCCTTGAATGACAAGTCTCAGATTACCGACCGCACTCTACCGCTGTTCAGAGTAGTGTTCTCGCACTCTGAGACTTGCTGTAGCACAATAATGGAAAAACAGTCACAATCCCGGCTGGCGGCTGCCCTCTCAAACTCCTGGGAGCCCTCTCACGCCCCTCACAGATTACCACGCGACACTCTCAACAGCACTCTAACAAAGTAGCAGCACAGCATCAAGGCCCTCTTGAATGAATTGTGAATTTGTGCATTTATTGTGGATGGGTCAGTGAGTGAATGCAAGAATGAGTCTGGAGGATGAATAGATGCATGTGTATGAGTGACTGAGTGTATGGATCATGTGTGATTAAGTACATGGATGGACGGATGAATGTCTTGATGGGTGGAAGCTGCAGTGAAAGCCAAATCTAATGATTTTGCCAATGCTTCTTTTTCATTGGTTTCCCATTTAGGAACGCAGACACTTCCATTAATCAAGGTGCAAACACTGCCAGTTAAGCTGTTTGCACGACCAGGTCTCCTTGTATGTGCCAAACACTGGCATCCTTGGGTGCTTTCACTTAGTGATTCACTAACCACTTCCTCAGCTCTTCTCGGCCCAGGGAGGTCTGTGCTCGATGTATGTTCTAATCTCAACCACTGCTGACTTCTAGCCGTGTGACGTGTCGTCACCCTTTGCCACAGTGTGCTGCCACTACTGCCTTGCAATCATGTGGTTTAAAGGGCTAGAGCGGCCGACTTGGCAGCTGGCGAACCATCTTCGAGTCTGTCAACAGGCTCAAACAATTTTTGTGATTCTGGGCAAATCACTTAATCTCCCCCTACCTAAAAGAAGAATATGAACCTGACCGTCTGTAATGCAACTGGTGCTCATGTAAAGCTCTCTGAGTCTGATACCTGCTGGTCAAGTTCGCTCTGTGTAAAACGGCAAAAAAAAGGGCATCCTAACTTCTGTAACAATTATTTTATGCTCTATGAGTAGGTGAGTCGTGAGTGGAGTGCCATATACAACCAACCCACCAATATCAGATCTCTAGCTGTTACCAGTGGCTGCCCTCCATTTATTGTGTTGATTCAATTACTCCTGGTATGTTAAGTGTACATTATTTATGCAATATTTTCTAATCTTTGGTATATTTCCTATGATGGGAGTATTCACTGGAGGCTGGTACATTAGTATGTACAGTAAAGCAGGGTTTTAGATTCCTCTCTAACATTATGCTTAGGATTCTCGCTGTTCTGTGGTCATTCTTGGCAGTCCAAAGTCTAGTCTGACCCATTCCTTCATTGGGTTCAGTGGATTGAATTCTCATTCATTTTGCTGTATGGGTGACATGGGTTCTTGTTGCTGGCACAAGCGAATTAAATGTCCGATTTTCTCAGTTGTGGACTTAAGGTTGAGAATGTATTGCTATTACGTTAGTTTCTTGTGAGAAGTCTGCCATGATAAACATCTCGTGAATGTTCTAATAAAGGGGACTCTTCATTTATTAGCATCATAGTTAGAGTATTTATTTGGCCTGTTGGTGTCTCAGAAGGCTTTGCCGTATCTGCCCTCTATCTCGGTGGAGGGGATTGGGGAGAATAGTTAGGGAGGCTATCTCATGCGGAGTGATAACAGGCTGAAATCGCCTAAAGTGCCCCACTGCACTGGCCAGGGATGGGTGTTTCAAGCCATGATCACTTTCGAATCAGAAAAACAAAAGTAGTACTAGCCAGCAGCAGCAATTTTTTTTTAGCTTTTATCATTTACAATGCTTTCTGTGTCATTTAAAGTGCGCAGAAAGCAACTGTTTTCTACACTACAAAATTCTGATTATTAAAATTTGTTATGACCAAGACTTCTTAAGGTCTAGTAAACAGTTACTTTTTGGTCAGTGGAATTTTAATGCGCATCAACTGTATTGTGTAAACACATTTGGATTTGCAATATTTAAATTTGCCTGCAGTGTAAATTGTTATAGTTATTTTTATATGTCAGTAGTAATTGTATGGTCCATTGTTAGGGTAAGGCCACATCCTATAAACAATGTTTTGGTCCACCGTCTAAAGCATTTGAATTTTCCAGCACTATTACCTGTGGCTTGTGATTAGATTTGGGCAGCCGCTATTCGAATTTGTCAGCCATAACAGCGGGTAGCAGCCAGTATTTTCATTGGCATAGCCTACAGGTCGCGCCTTTGGGACCTTATAAATGTTTAGCCATGCAACACTTGTTGTTGCACCAAGGATATTGTTAATGTTTTTCGTAGAGAGAGATCAGAGTTTTGTCTAATGGAAGTTTTGACTCATGGAAAGGTAGCAGAGAAGGTTAATGTGCCTGCTGCGCTTAAAGACAGACGTGCTGAATTTAGATACAAAAAGTAAATATGTTGAACTTGAATGGTGATAGTTTGTGACCTGTTTAGTTGGTTCTTTTGTTGTTTGCAGTTTAAATCAAAAAAAGTTGTTTGTTTTGTTGTTTGCACAATCTGTGAGGTTCTCAGGATTGTATCTTGAAGTCTGTTATGAAGCTCTGTGGTTATACTGAATAAGCTGCTGCCTATGTTATATGACGGCTCTTTAATAATGTAATACCTGCACTTTCACAACTGCTTTTAACCTTCCTGCTTTCTCAAATTTGCTTGAAAATGCACCATTTTTCAACTATTTTTTCAAAATTTTCTCAGGGGGAATTCCCCCCGAACCCTCCTTAGGGGGTTCGGGCTCGCTCGCTACGGTGCAGTATGATTATCAGTTTACGCCTCACCACTTTCAAATGTCACCAGCCGCCACTGCTAAAAGATGCTAAGTAAAAGAAGACCGAAGTAAAAGATGCGAAGTGATGGTTGTTTACCCTGCGCTGCAACCTGCGAATCACAGGCCTGCCGGAGACCACCCCCACTGGGAATATGGAGCTGTTCACAGAGAAGCTGTTGGTCACGCTGCTAGGAGAGGGAGTCTTCTCGACAATGTTTGTAGTGGAACAGGCGCATTGCTCACTTGGCCCCCGACCTCGCCCAGGTGCTCCACCGCAACCCATTATTGCAAAACTGCTTAATTATAGAGATAGGGACGCGGCACTACGAGTGGCAAGAGAGAAGAAGACTTTGAGGTACGAGGGTTCTGATATTTCTATTTACCCTGACTTTACAGCGAGAGTGCAGGAAGCACGGAAAAATGTCATCCAGCTAAAGAGACAATTGCGAGATCTAGGCATCGACTATGCTATGCTGTACCCTGCGAAACTCCGTGTGAACCGGCAGGGGCGATCCCATATCTTCACGGATCCGAAGGCCTTACAGCAGGCCTCAAAGGGGTGGTCGAAGGAACAACGCCGAAGCCCGGAAAGTCAGTTGCTGGACGAGGCAGCAGGTGGCCCGATGGAGGAGCAGGATTGATACAGAAAGACATTGGCAACAAATGGAAGTAAGGTGGGGAAGGGTTGCGATCCTGGGTAGTATACCTAACGGTGTGACACTGCTGATACCCAGGGCTGAAAATGTTTTGTCAATGATGGATCGAGGGGGGTATAAATGATATGTGCTAGGAGGCACAGGTTGCGCATACAGGAACATTCCGGAACTGGGTGATGCATAAGGCTTGTCACGGCGGGACATGGTGGGGGACATCGAGCATAGTGTGATACAGCTACATTCTCCATACACGGAGTGGCCTCTGCCCGAGCGTGCCAAGCACCACAGTACTCGTTATTGGGGTTTGTTTGTGGGGGGTTATAAAGGGAGGGTAGGGAAGGGCCCGGGCACTGCGTGACCATGTTGGGGGCGGTCAACTGTGGGAGGGGGAGGGCGAGTTGGTTATTGATTGTTTGGGAGATCTGTTATTGTTTTTGCATGCAACGTACAGCGCACGTACACACGATAGAGTAGGGTACACTATGGACAGCGACTGCCCTAATGGCGGAACAGACTTCAGCTGATAGCCCTGGTCGGACTCGCAATATAAGAGCGTTGTCTTGGAATGTCAGGGGTCTTAATGATCACCGGAAGTTGCATAGGGTTCTGAGCTACCTGCACAGACACGATATTGATGTGGCCCTGCTACAGGAGACCCACCTACCATTGACTAGCATGCTGCTCCACTGCAGAGGTCTCACCGACAATATAACTGCGGCAGGATTCACTACGCACGCAAGAGGCGTGCTGACGTGGGTGAACCCCAAGTCCGACTACACGTTAGAATTGCTGAGGGCAGACACAGAGGGGCATTTTGTTATATCCTGATGTAAGGGTCGGGGCACAGACTTGGTGAAAGTAAACATGTATGGACCTAACTATTACTGCCAAGAGTTTTTCATGTCGCTGTCCACGGCCACGTGTAGCTTCCATAATGCACAGTTTTTGTGGGGTGGGGACTTTAACATGGTAAGGGATCCGGTCCTGGATAGTTCAGCGGGTCCCGCCCGGAGGCCAGCTGCGGCTGCACTTGCACTGAACAGCGTGATGGTTAGTATGAGCCTTGAAGACGTCTGGCGGACGCGCAACCAGGGAAAGGGAGGCTACACGCACTACTCGGCCTTTCACAATTTGCATACTTGCATAGATTATTGGCTGGCCTCCACGTCATTGTTAGGACAAGTTCAGGTCTGTCAGATCCTGCCACACACACTCTCAGACCACTCACCGCTGCTCCTGGTCCTGACTGCTCCTACAAAAACAATACCGCCGTTTACATGGCACTTCCCGCCCTACTCACTGCTAGACCCGCTATTTAAGGAGGAACTAGCGGAGGCGATTGAAATATATTTTGAGGCAAATATAGGAACAGTGGACAGTTTCCAAACTATTTGGGAGGCTTTTAAGGTTTTCATTAGGGGCATAGCTATGACTAAACACTTGGGGTTCCTTAAGGCCATTAGACAGAGACTAAGGGACCTGGAACTGAAAATGGGGCAGCTAGAGGAACGTCGGGTGTCAGACAATAATAAAGACCTAGAGTAAGAGATTAAGGAACTGTTAAGTGAATATCATGAGGAGGTGGACAGGGAGGTTAAGCACATGGGGAAGTATCCGTCGGCATGCACGTACAGTGAAGGTGATAGGCCAGGATCGGTGCTTGCAAGGGCGCTACACGCGAAGCGGGGGAAGGCGCAAATCACAGCAATACGCTCGGTGGAGGGGGAGCTCTTAACCGATGAAGCCGATATAGCGCCTCGGTTCTGACAGTATTGCACTGATTTATACACGACAAGAACGGGGGACCTGGATGGGTAGATCCTAGACTATCTGGAGCATATTGAACTTCCGTTTCTTAAAAACACACAAAGGGAATTTCTAATGCTCCCCATTGAGAAGGACGAGATAGTTGAGGCCCTAGCGGGTATGAATGCGGGGAGCGCCCCGGGTGCTGATGGCCTCACGGTGGGCTTCTACAAAGCCTTTAAGGATCTCCTGCACCCGCACCTGGGTGCGCTTTTTGATGATATGTGTGAAGCGGGTAGTATGCCACAGTCGATGAGGGAGGCAATTTTGGTGGCGATCCCCAAGCCGGGAAAGTCGCTGGAGGAGTGCAGCTCGTACCACCCGCTTTCCATCTTAAATGTAGACGCTAAGATATATGCGAAAGTCTGAGTTAATCGCCTGGCGCTCCTGCCTCCGCACCTGGTAGCACCGGAACAGGCGGGGTTCATTCCGAGCAGAAATCTGACATATAATATTCGTACCGTTTTCGGAACAATGCAGCATGTGAGGCAGGATACGAAGGCGTGGGGTGTTTCGAGACATGGAGAAGGCATTCGACTCCGTCGAGTGGCCCTTCATGCGGCATGTACTGAAGAGAATGGGACTGGGGCAGGTATTCCTGCAAATGATCAGCACCTTGTACGCCAACCCCAGGGCAAGGATTCGATTGGGCAATTTGGTCACGGACTCCTTTGCCATTTCCACGGGGACTAGACAGGGCTGCCCGCTCTCTCCCTTGTTGTATGCCCGAGTTGCGGAGCCGCTGGCATGCGCGCTCAGAGAATATTATGGAAACAAGTGTATTGGTTTCCCGACGTACAAGATCATAGTCTCCACTTATGCTGATGATACGCTCCTTTACGTCCGCGACCCTGAGAACAATCTATCCGCGGTGCTTAGAGAGGTAGTGCACTTTGGCCGCTCTCTGGCCTGAAAGTAAATTGGGCGAAGTCCTTGGCCTTCCCTCTTACTCCATCCACGATGGAATTCGAGATGGAGTTTTCGCTACAGTGGACTACAGACTTGGTAAGGTACTTGGGGATCCAGTTGCACACTGACTCTGAGATAGTTTTCCGAGAAAATTACGGGGTTGCCATCAGCAAATTGGAGGAAGATGTAGAGGCCTGGTGCCGCCTCCCACTCTCACTGATGGGGCGTATCTCCATTATGAAGATGGTGGTGTTACCTAGGCTGTTGTTTCTGTTCACGAATATCCCAATGGTGCTACAGAGGGTCTTTTTTCAGAGATTGAAACAATCTATGATAAAACTTGCCTGGGCGGGCAAACAGGCCTGGGTACAATGGCAGGTCCTTACGCTACCATACAGTATGGGAGGCCTGGGTGCTCCGGACTTTGAGTTATACTACAGAGCTGCTCAGGGAGCTCACGTGCACACCTGGATACATGGTGACTCGAATATCCCATCTGTCCGGATGGACAATCTGTTTGGCAACCCTCTTCCCGCTCCGGCGACCATATTCAAACCGGTTGACCGCCGAACAGGAATACTAGATTCGATAACTGCTACTAATCACGCCTGGCACTGCTTACTGCAGCAGCAGGGGAGCGCACCTTTGTACTCACCCAATATGCCATTGGAGTGGGCCCTCTGGTTGGCTCCCTACAGAGATGGGGGGTGATTAGGGCATTGCCCCAACTGAATTTACTGACGGCAGGGGACTTATTTCTGGATGGGAAGGCTAAGACATGGGAACAGGCGTCTGAGACCGCGGAAGCGAGCACTGTACTGCAGCGTTTCCAATCCTACAGGGTACGCAGGGCCCTGCAGGAACAGTTAGGAGAGCACCTGGATGAGCCACTGGAGGTTCCGGAACTTTCTTATGTGATTAAAGCTGAATCCCTTTGCAAGGTTGTTACCAATATCTACAAAATAGCAATGTCCCACAGGGAGAACAGGTACACTGCTGCGAGGCTGGCGTGGCAAAGGGACTTGCAAATAACAATAGATGATGATATGTGGCGATACTGCTGTACAAATACAAGGAGAGTCTCGCTACATGGTAAACACCGACTTGTACACTTTAAATACGTCAATAGGGTATAATGCACGCCAGAACGTTTATGTCGTTATGGGCTGTGGGAGGAAGCGACGTGCGAGGGGTGTCGCGCGCAGATAGCAGATTTTTTGTATTTGGCGTGGTCATGCCCGGGAATACGTACCTATTGGGTAGAGATTTTCAGAGAATTGAGTAGAATAGTAGAAATACCGCTGGACCCCGACACCCACGATGAAACGATGGACACATGATGTGCTAAACTGCTGCACGCAGTCAGAAAATTACAACGAACTGCACGTATCAGACCGAAACATTTCTGGGGGCTATTTTTGGCACAATTATCCAGTGGGAATGAGGAGGCAGTTCCGGCGGGGCTGAACCCCCAGGGGGAAGAGCAGACACAACACACTGTAGCAACAATGGATGAACACGAATAGACAGTAATAACTGGAATTGAGTGAGGGATTTGGGGAAGGCCCTTCATGCAGGGTGTAAACCCTGAGTGGGTGCGTTCATGGCATAGACGTAGACGGAGGGAGTGAGCGGGAGCGGGAGCCTTAACGTTGGTGTTCGACTCGGCCGAGGGAGCATAAAAATAATGCTAGATAGTAGGTAGCAGGGACACACGCAACACTATCTAAGGAGACTCCTCTTATTTGTATTAATGTTTGTGATCTGAGCACAATGCTCCGCCTGCCCAGAGCTGGTTTGTTGGCATTACAGCTGTTTATCTCCTGAGATGGGGCTACGTCTCCGAAACTAATATTTCAGATGTCTTGCTATGTACGATTGTATGCTTTTGGTGTAGTTATGTAACAAAACCTAAAAAAAAAAACAAGGGGCAGATTTACAAGGTACTGACGCATTTGCATAGATGCGTCAGCGCCGAAGGTCCTTGCGCCACTATGAATGCGCTGTATTTACAATACATGCTCCATGGCGCAAGGATAAATAGATGCGTCAGAAATTCTGACGCATCTGTTGGTGCAAAAGTGACGCACTACTGGAGTTGCTCATGAAAGTGACGCAACTCCAGCAATGCGCCACAATAGATGGGTGAGTCCCATTCAAAAATCCCTGTGTCATTCCGTACTCCTGGACTGAGCAGGCGTAGGGATTGTGACGCAGTGAAGGCGTAGAGTGACGCAGTGAAATCTTGTAGATTCCACTGCGTCATTTCTACATGGCTTTTTGCGTGGGAACGCCCACCCTGCATACATTATACCTGACTCAGGTATAATGTGACGCAGGGCTTTACAACGTGACGCATCTCCCTAGAGGCGTCAAGGTTGTAAATGGGCCGCAACATTTACGCCGCAGCTGCGTCACAAAAGTGACGCAACTGCAGCGCAAAAGTCACGGAAGGGGCTTGTAAATCTGCCCCCAAATATTTTTAAAGAAAAATACTTTCATCCGAAGCTACATATAGTAATTTCATTAACAGAGACACCGTCAGTAACCATTTAAGAAAAATTTCATGAAACTTTGGAGGTTCGATTTTGCAAGGATCTTTCAAAATGTATTTCGTGCGGAGCAAAAGAACTGGTGAACATAGAATAATGAAACTCTACATACACTTATGGCCATACTTTTACGTGGCATGTGATTTGTGTCACATACTCTAATAAAATGTAACTGCAGGATATACTGGCGTACCTCGCCACCCACGTCTATAAAAACATTGGCAGGTCATTAGATTTGGCGTTGACCTCCAGCCTTTTTGCTTTGTCGGTGATCATTTTGTAGTGATTTTTGAAAAAGGTTATTGTTGGGAAAGCAGCCTGGCTTTTATCAAACTAAAAAAAAAATTGTCTAATAGCTAAAATATTTTGGAAATTATTTTTTAATAGGACTGGCTCCTTGTGGAAGGGAAGAATGCTGTCACTCAGAGTGAGGGGGTCAATGGCTGAAGTTGGCCTTTTCATGAATATGGCCCGAAATATTTTCTGAAATAATGCCTGTGCATGTCCATTAAAATATAACAAACGTGCTGCCTATAACGCAATATCCTTCCTTGACAAGATCACAATCAACAGAGGAAGAAGTTCATGCAAATTGATGAACCATCAGTCAGGGCTGGCTTGAAGCATGAACGAGATAGGGCACACCCAGGGCACACTTCTGCACGGGGACACGAGAGATGCCTTCTTACATGCCACGCAGCAGTCTACCTCCAAGCTGGCTCCAATGGAAAGTTAATGTTTGAACACTGTCTCTGCACGCCCCTCGCACCCGTGTCCAAGTCCTGTCTGTTTAGCACATGGCTCTCCTTTCTCTTGTCCCCCTTGCTCATCGGCCCCTCCCACTTTTTCAACACACGTCACTAGACTGAGGAGGACCAAACAATGCACAGCCCCGTGCCCCTAAGCCAAGTTAAGGAAAAACGAGTGAGTAGAAGGCACTGGGCATTTAAATTTAGTCCAATGGCCAGGCAGTATCCCCATCCAGCGCATACAGTGTTTGTGATCATAAAAGCTGATGTTTAGAAAAGAAAATATGCACGTCCAAGACTTCTGTACTGAAGATTTGGGTAGTAAGATTTTAGCAGCGGCGGTCGGTGCAGGTAAGCGCGGTAGGGTGGGCGTGGGGGATTATGTCGGCAGACGACGGAATAGGGAAAATTAAATAAATAAATAAATCGTATTCCGTTGACATTCCCACCCGCCACACCACACTTACCTGCGCCGACCACCAACGGATTTTAGTATGAAAGAACCACTTTCATACCAAGCAGAGAGTGGATGGAATACTTTAAAATACATAAAAAGTGAAGGCTGGCGTGCAAAATTCCGATCTAAGGCCAGTCCTCCTGACCCAAGTACATTCCAGTGTGGGTTGTGAAAAGGATTTGTACAAATTCTTACCATACACTGGTGGCTGCCGCAAATCCAAAGTAGTAGGGCGGGGGGAGAAGAGGGGTGGGTCAGGGGAATAACATTTTTTTTAAACGTACCTGTCCTGCCGCGACCCTAGCAGTGCCAGCCTCCTCAGTGCTCTTTTCCTTCCAGCAGTCACGGGGGCACAAAGCACAGCCTCCCCACCCAATCTAAATGCTACTCTCATGATATACCAACCCTGAGAGCAGTGCTGGGATTTAGCCTTAGCAGGTTGGTATGATTCTAGCTCAGGCACAGGGAGCCTCTGCCATTTCTCCATCCAGCTGTGCAACACAGCTGGGTTGGAAAAATGTAAGTGCACACGTCGGTTTGGCCATCCTGAGACGGCCGGCCAAAACGACAAGGGCACATACAGTGCACAACTCCTCTCCCTGCCATGGCCAGCACCCCCTAGATTCCATGGCTAAGTCAGTCATTGGAAAATAAAATGATAATATTGTTTTACTATAACTTTATTTTTTGCTGACTGACCAGTGGGACGACGCTCCTCCACCATTATGGAGGAGCCGACCCGGCCATATGATGATCTGCAAGGCTTTTCATCCAAGCCCCTGCAGTGCACACCTCTTCTAGACTCAAACTGAGTCTAAAAATATTTATATTGCCAACTGGGTGATTTCAGTCTGGGGTCCACAATAGAGGGGCATGCTCTTCGGAGATGCCCCTTTACTGTGGACCCCAGACTGGTGGCCGGCAGCCCTTGGCGCTCCTCCTGGCCCTAAGGCCCTATTTAAAAACTTGGGCATTCATCTAGATCATGCCTTAACCTTAAAGGAGCATTCTGCTCACACGGCAGCCGCCTGCTTCTATGTGTTGGGCTTGCTTCGACGAGTCTTTCCTTTTCTTCCAGATTACACTCGTAAAACCCTCATTCTCGTCTCGACTACTGCAATGTTCTCCTGGTCCCTGCTAACGAATCTTCACTCAGCAGGTTGCAGGTGGTCCAGAACACCGCTGCGCGCCTCATCATGAACGTTCTGCTCAAAACTGCTTCCCTTCCCCTTCTTCAACAGCTCCATTGGCTCCCAATCCTCAAGCGTGTCAAATTCAAAGTTTGCTGTATCGTCCATAAGGCCTTGCATAATAAAGGCCCTCTTTACATCTCTAGGAAACTCAAGCATTACGCTCCTACTAGGATTCTTAGGTCAGGAAGCAAATTGGTTCTTTTAGTCCCCAGGGTCAGGAAAACAAGACTAGGTGGGAAACCGTTTTCTTACCTCGATCCTCTTTACTGGAACCAGCTTCCCATTCACCTGAGACAATCCCTGACTACTTGCGCTTCAGGAAACTCCTTAAGATCACCCTATATTAACATTGCTCGTCAGCCCGTTGAGCAGCACAGTCCATAGCGCAGAGATACCCCTCATGAGGTGATTCAGGCGCTATACAAAACCCATACATAAATAAAATAAATAAATTCAACCTTGAGCCGGAACCATTATACAAACCTACAAATAAGCAAATGAAGGGACACATGAAAGAATCACGTTCAGCAGACATGATTTAAGTTGGTCAGTACTGACAGGTACTGAGTGTGTGCACTTCTTTAATGTAAGAGAGAGTACCTACACTTCTCAACACTGCTGGAATACATTTAATGGGAGAGTACCGGCTTCTCAGTAGTGCACAGCGAGTACCTACTCTTCGATAATTCCATTTCAACCACTGTCAGCAGGAGAACCGAAAGGTTCCTTAAAGAGCCCAATATCATGAAGGGAACACGTATTTGCACGGCCAGTGTGTGTGCTCGAATGGTCGGGCACCAACACAGTAGTTTATGTGCATTTCTTTTATCCATTTTCATTTATGAGGGTTTCAATAAAAAAGCAGTCGGTTCTTTGTTTAGGATTTTATTCCTGCCCAAAGTTGTAAAACGAAGCCGCATCGAATTACTAAGTGAACACAAATACATTTGTATTTACTACATTGAGAAAACTGACTGGTGCATCCTACTGTAAGAAAACTGCTGATGTTGCCGACAAGTATGGGCTTGTTTGTAATGGCACTCATGGCAGGTTCGATATGTAACACTGTTTTAAGTCATACAAACACAACTGCTCCTGGGTCGCCATTGGACTCAGTTTAATCCAAGAACAGCTTGGTTTTCAGGAGTTTTGTTGTGTTCCCCCAGCTTACTGCGGGCGTGAAGTTGGGTACCGAGGATGTTCTTGTGATAGTGTTTTGCATACAAGCAAGCTTTTATGGACATTCATTCCAGTCACACCTACTGTAGTTTGTAATCAGCTAGCAGCCCCAAACAGGTTGGAATGAGAATGAAAACAAGCATTGCCAAAGCCACTTGGTCTGTCTTACATATGCAATTATAAGCCAGTTTTGTTGTTTTTGCCAATGTATGTTGAATTCTGTTACTGATTTTGCTCTTTCCACTTCTGTAGGAAATCAGTTCAATGTCCTCAGAAGGCTCTCTAGAATGGGTTACCTCCCCTACTTTATACATAACTTACAAATATGTCTCTACCAGCCTCTTGCCTTAAGAACTGGAGGTGTAAAATGAGTGACATCCAGAGGGACAGAGGATAAAAAGACAAATGTGAAGACAATTTAGCAGTCACCACCTCTTTCACAACCATTGCTTGCATCAATTGCCTATCTATTATGTTCTTGGGCAAGCCATGGTTTTCCATGATTTATTTATGGTCAAGAATTAATGAACCTGGTCTAACCATGTTTTGACCACACATTTGATGGCCTGTTCATTTCACTACGTAACAATTTTAGTTCTAGCCAAATCACACTTCCTTAATTTCATGCATGAGCTCAGGAACAAAATACCTCTGTAGTGGGAAATGTATTTCTTAACTGGTCTCTGAGTTTGCGTCAAAAATGTCCACTGGCAGCTACAAAGACATCTTGGTCCACTGGGCCACCAACCTTTGTTTTTCTATCTGTAAAAACATATCAGGCCGTATCACTGTATTTATAACAGAGTAAAAGTAACAGATGCTGAAATACAAAAAACTCTGACTGACTGTGGTCCCCAGTATCACCCATCAACATTTATTAGCGTCTCACAGATGAGCAGGGTATAGAATTTTGTATGTCACATGCCTGATGCTAACCCACTAATTTGTACTGCTTTTCTTCATTAGCTACAAGAAACCAGACGCTGAACGGTATGAAGCCAGAGCACAGGGATGTATGAAACCTCTCACTCCGTCGCAGATCAGCGTCCATATTGGAATGGATGACAGGAGGCGGGACCTCCCCAGAGACGAGGACTGGGATGACATCAGCTTTGTCAGCAAAGCATCACTTTCCTCCCACACCTCAGACAAACAGGGAAGGCGCAAAAATAACAGGAACGGTCACGACACAATGTCGCTTCTGATCAATGATCCAGATGAGGAGCAGCTCATGTGAAGAGCTGCAGGATGCCTGCATGTGCAGGAGGTACTGGGGAATTGTCAGGCCGGCAACAACAAGGAAGGACTACTGCCAAGGCACCACAGCAGCACAAGCCAATAAACATTTGATGGACCACCTACCAGCCTTCTAAATACCTGAGATTTATCTATGGGAAAGCCTTAAGAGTTTAGATATTTGTACATGTTTGATATTAAAGAGTATTTTATAATACCTACCAATTTATAGGGCTCTCAGGTGATAACTTTCATTTGGGTGAGGTAATTTCTAAAATAATCCATAGCCTTTGTATTATACGTATCCACGGCCAATCAAGTGTGCATCCACGTGAGATCCTAAAACTGTGCCTTTCTGTGTACTCAAATTGTGTGGCTGATTCGTTCATTTTAACATATCAGTGTAAGAAATTATAATGCAATCCGTGACTCTGGTTCATATTTTGTACAAGACCGCTGGGCTCCACAAAGTATCAGCAGAAAAGGACTTTTAAAAGATCACATGGTATTACATTGTAGATGCTCCAACGCTCTTTAGAGGTAGGGGTCATTCTTCACATTGCCTTGGCCCAAGGACAGCAGATAATCTGTGCTTGACACAAGCATTGATGGTGGTGCTGCAGCTTGAGAACATTAATAATGAGCTGTTAGAATTGGAAGTGCTGCAGTCACACTTTTTGTCTTCCTTTGCTTTAGTACACAAGGGCTGAAGATAGAGCAGTGGCTCAGAGTGTTAAGGCCTCCAGTCCTGCTGCAGAGTTAGATCATGGAGCTGAGATAGGGGATCTTGTTACTGACTAGCAGGTGACCAGTGCATTCAGAGATTTACAACACAGTAGTTACTTGTGTAATAAACAAGGTATGAAAGGGATAGGTAGTACCTGGCTGTGACTACCCGGCTTTTTGCCTCTTGCCAACGGGACAGAGTACTAGCACTTCACAGCACCACAATGGTCTTTTAATTAGAAAGGTGCCTACATTTCTCAGTTGGGTGCAAATATTGTGAGCTAGAGTATCCTCATCTTTGTATTGCATTTCACTCACTGGCAGTCACCACCGACCCATTGTGGTGTGGATAATAAGAGGTAAGTTGGATAAGCAGGTTAAGTTATTTTTCACCCCAAGTCTTCTCTACAATTGATGAAGCTCTTTAGGACAATGGGCTTTTGGCAAACGTGGATGAAGTAAGTTGGGGTGAGGATAAGTTGGCCAACCGAGTCAACCCTCTTTAAGGAACAATGCATTATTGGATTGGAGATTATTATGACTGAGGAAATTACTACTCATATTTTCCATCCGTGGTCCTTTTCGCCGCTCTTGTCCCACCATTTTAATTGCCTCACATGCAGGAAGCCTGGCCCTCTCCCAGCACCATAACTGCCTCTTTGAAGGGAATATTCATTTAACGTGCAAAACACTTGCTGTTAATTTATCATGGCAGTGATATACAGCACAAGTCTAGTGTTTGTTGTGACAGTGTTAAAACATTTGTGGTAGTAAGCTGGCTAGAGACAGCTTTTGTTCTTTGCAGAGCTAATGCACCTATAAGATAAAAATGTAGGAACCATATGAGGACTTTGCTTCAGTCAAGCACATAGGCTTGGCATTGGTCCATTGCATCACACACTTTTTAATTAGTGGGATTGTTTTCTTGCACAGTGAGTGCCTCCAAAAAACCGACCTCTCTGTTCAGTATGCATGGCCAGCGCAGTGGGCAGGGACCAATGACACCCCTATATCACCCTACTGTTTTCACTGCACTACCTCACCCCATTACCACACTACCACCCTTCAGATTTTGCACTATCACACCCACCATCATACTTTCACTTCAAAAGTCCATACTCCTGTCTCCAAAGTTCTAAAGCCCAACCACTTTCTTATTGTCTGTATACCTATACCGATCAACAAAAAATGCCCTCCCACTTACCAGTAATGCCCATCAGTACAGTCTCCCCACTATTGTATTTCCACACCCTTGCACCCCATTACAACCTTTAGAACTACACAGCCATCTCCAAGCACCACACTGTCAGACCCCACCTCCACACTACCACACCCCAGTACTGTCCTACCACCTCCCATTGTTGTACTATAATTCCTGAACTACACTTCCACCCTTACACAACACTTGAAACCCCTACCTTTCACCATAATACCAGAGCCACAACAGCACCAAATTGCCACCACACAAAAACAAACTACTTAACTATCACTTCAAGTACTCTACCAGTCCTACACTAAAACACAGCCCCATCCTCATTACCAACCCCAGCAGTGCATTACCATAACCAGCTCCACATCACCTTTGTTCTACAACCGTATAGTACAGTATGGAACAATCAGCCATTTCACTGGGGTTTGTACTGTGCAGCAGAGTACTACCACCATCACTGCACACTAGCCCACTGCCACCATGCTCTTCTCCACCATCACTTGACCTCCCTATATATGTCACTGCTGCCATTCAGTGCCAAACTGTCACTCCCGCCAAAGCATATGGTTACCACCGTGTTCACTCCAGCTCTGAGGATGAAGTGAGAAAATACAATCATACTGATGAGACACATATATCAGCATGAATATTTTTGTATTGCCTTGAAGTGTTTTTACATGTGTGTATCCACTTTACCACTGTGTACACTTCTTTACTCACACCCACAATTGTATTGTCTTTACCCTGTCTGATGATGTTAGTCTAGCAGTTTTCGCTGCAGGCCTACTGCTCGGATCACTGAGGTGGATGGCCGACATCTTATAGAACTTCACAGATGCGGGTAGTATTTAACATTTGCATTTCAAAAGTATTTGCCAAAGCGGAGTGGGCATCTTGAGTCCTGACGAATGCCACTGACACCTCATTTGAGAGTTGACATGGGCAGATACATGCCAACCTCTATCTGTGGGCCGAACTATACCTCACTCTTTGCATCCTGCAACTAGGGGAATCAATAAAATGCATGACTCCATTAGTAGTAAGTTGTATTTCCTCCCAGGCTATTATTCCCCTTTGCACACCCTCACACCCCTATACACTATATGAGGGGTATAGCTATTTATTTACCTTTTATTCCCCCAACTCCCCTATACATTGATGGGTTTTAGATTGCATCTACTCTTAAGGGGAGATGCAAGGAGGGGCCCGATAATGAAGCAGGCTACCTCCTTTAACAGGAAGGTTATTTCATTTGATGAATCATACCTTTCTGTTATTCCCCATATATGTCAGCAACGAGTTCTTTCTATGGTACTTTGTATTATAATTCTGCTCAGGCTACCATGCACTTGGGGTTCTTGAGGAGCAAAGGAAGCAAGCAGAGATGCAGCTCTTCGTTACTGGTTCAGGCTTCCTGTTTCTGCTCACCCACCACCAAAGCATGCACCAGGGAACCCTCTGCTCTTCCAATTTAAACTGTAAAACATGATCTCTGCACCCTTTCTACTGGTTCCTTGTGTGCTTCAGGACGTAACAGAGGAAGCCCTTCACGTCTGCTGCTGTACAAATGGTGCCCATATATAAACTCCCCTTGATAGTGGGCCGACCTGCGACCATCTCAAGAAGAGGACAACAACAACTGAGACAAGAGCACACTAAACAGTTGGTAAGACTGTACAACATAATTATACAAGTTAGTGACAAAAATAGTAGGCCCTGCATGTTGAGTTTATCTGAAAACAACAGTAGGGGCTATTGAACAGGGACACATGAAGCCAGCCCCCAAACTCGGCAGTAGCACCGTTGTTGGTCTTTGAATATGTATGGGTCATGACAATTTCTGATGCAGCTGGAAACCTGGCCACTAAGCGACCCTATCTCTTCAGGCAGCCATTCAGGGTGAGGGAAAAAAAATTCTACCTCCATGGACTTATGGTGGCAGTATGGTGTTATACAGTTCCTACAAATTTAGTAGTACTGTGTATCTGGGCAACATAGACTTCAAAATATGAGAACTCAGTTCACAAGTATTTTTCAGAGATTGTACCCATCTGAACCCCTTAACTTACCGGGGTGCCATATGGTATCAGTAACCTCAACCATGAACACTCTATTCACCAGGGAAATCATGGAAACAGATCGACCCATTAGTTGTTTTACGTTTGCATGCCCAAGGTAAAGACAAGAAAGATACCAATTAGGTTTTAACATATTTATTCAAACGGTCGCATTATTGCGTAGAAAGAGTAGGCTGCAATTATTAGGCCAAAGAAAAAAGCATAGTAACCAGCATTACAAAAATAGTGAAAAAGATAAACAGTTCAACCATTATGGCGTTACTATAATTATGCTCCTACCTATTTATACCTACACTAACAAGAGCATAGTGGGAGTACCCTCTGCCAGATTCCCTTGTGGTAGCCTAATTCTCCATACCTGGGTATGATGTACCAGGAAGCCGGCATGTGCAGAACTGGCTTTCGTCCTTTGCAGGACAGAGGTCAGCGGGACTGCATCTCCATCACAGTGCCTTGCGTTCCTGGACAATCCCAACATAAGTGTTCCTCTGCTAAATGTGGCCCAGAGGCCGTTTATATAATGAAGGTACAAAAAGATTATGTAGTCAAAGTCAGAAACCACCATATATTCTTTCCAAGAATGGATATGCTTTAATTGCATCATAGTATTTGAATTAATCAATTTATACAATACAAACAAAATCCTAAATGGATATATTCTTTGAGAAACAGGTGCACAGAGGAGTGAGGTGATAGGTGTATGGGAAGGATTGTGGAAAAGGACAGTGGTGCATGCATATATACATCAATACGATAATTGCAAACTATCCTGACAGTGTTACTGTCCAATCATTAAATGTCAAGTCATAACACAGTTACAGATAAACATTCTCTGTCATATATGTCATATACGTAAGTGGTGACGAGCCTGCACTCTGCAGCCCTGCTTTGTGATTTACTGCTATATGCCCATTGTGATCTATTGTTGCTCTTAGAAATACCTATCGCTGCTGAACTACAGAGTAACATGTACTATTTAATACTCTGTTTGTAAATCTGCCGCCTACCGATCTGCCTGCACTTTTAATGGGATTTTAAACTTTGCTATTTGCACTTGTTGAATTGTATTTTAAATCTTACTTATCCTTACTGGCAACTGTCCCGCCTCCTGTGTCTCCGATTCCCAGGTCCAACACGGCATTTGCCGATTGATTGGCGGGAACCGGATACCACTATCTGTCCCGGCTGAACCCGCCTGACTTCCGGCGGGTAGAGCGGAACACTGGGCTTTCCCGCGTCCGGCAAACTATTTAGGTTTATGCCGAGCCAGACGCGCAGCGAACCGTAAGTGGTAACGAGCCGGCACTCGGCAGCCCTGCTTTGTGATTTACTGCTAAATGCCAATTGTGATCTATTGTTGCTCTTAGAAATACCTATCGCTGCTGAACTACAATACTCTGTTTGTAAATCTGCCGCCTACCGATCTGCCTGCACTTTTAATGGGATTTTAAACCTTGCTATTTGCACTTGTTGAATTGTATTTTAAATCTTACTTATCCTTACTGGCAACTGTCCCGCCTCCAGGGTCTCCGATTCCCCGGTCCAAAACGGCGTTTGCCGATTGATTGGAGGGAACCAGATACCACTATCTGTCCCGGCTGAACCCGCCTGGGAGAGCGGGGAGAGCGGAACACAGGGCTTTCCCGCGTCCCACAAGCTATTTAGGTTTATGCCGAGCCGGACGTGCAGCGGATGCGCCGCCGGCGCGCCGGACGCGCGCCAAAGACAAGCCCGTTTGCGCCCGTCCGCGCCCCGGAGGCGACCGGCGCAGGCCACCCTGCCAGCAAGATTTCGCATGGCCAGTGTATAAACTACACAAAAGACACACTATTAGCGATGAGGAGGGAACGGTGCGTATGCCCCCCTTTTCAAATATCTGGTTTCTGGCAGCAACCTAGGAAGACATGCCCCTTATGTGGTTGGGAGGGCTTTACCTCTAATATCCAGCAGCCTTCAAATAAAGGGACTGGGAGAAACCTAGGCTCTGGTAATTCCACCTACGGCCATATCAAAAAACAACTTTGCGAATACTTCTCAACACCCGATCTCTGAAAAAACACGCTCTCAATATCCACGATCTACTAGTGGATAGATTGCCGGATATTCTATTTTTAACTGAGACATGGCTGTGCGAGACATCTAATCCTACCTTAGCATTGGCTATCCCTACGGGTTACTAGATTATCAGGAAAGACCGCCAGGTTGACATAGGGGCTGGCATCGCCATTATCTTTAAAAAACACTACTCCTGCTCTACTATGCCCGAGGTTGAAGTGGAGGGCACAGAATGCCTCGGCATTCACCTTGTGATATCACCTCATCAGTCCATAGTGGGTATCCTAATTTATAGACCTCCGGGGCATGCGGGCAGGTTTCTAGTGGCAATTGGCGACGCTGCTTCTCCATTTGTCCTCAAATATAAACATTGGCTGGTGCTGGGTGATTTTAATCTACATATGGATGTTCTGGAAGACAGATTACTAGACACACTGGAGGCGCTAGACTTGGATCCTTATGTCTCTTCTCCTGCTCATGAAAAAGGCCATACCTTAGACCAGATCTTTTCTACAATCACACTAGGCATGAGTCAACCCCTTTCTCTTGTTTGGTCTGACCATTTTCTTCTTGAGTTCACATGTGAGAAGACTTCTAACCCTACCAAGGCTCCAGGGAATTGCAAAAACATTAATTACAGACCCTTCAATTAATCACACCGGACGCACTTCTTAAGTCCCTTAAAAAGCACCCGATCATTCTCAGCGGGGACCTAGAGAAAGATGTCGAGGACCTCGATGACTAGCTTTTGTGCTGGGCTGGGGAACTTGCCCCCCTTGCCTCTCACTCTGGTAAGACGACCAGGCCATCCGCCCCCTGGTTCACCACTGCTCTCAAAGAAAGTAAGAGATCATGCAAGCATCTTGAAAGGGTCTGGCTGAAAAACTTTGACCGTAACGATAAAATCACGTACAAACAGGCATTAAAGACCTATTTCAAACAAGTCCTGGAGGCAAAAAAAAACTTTCTTAGCTGCCAAGATCGAACGTGCGTCGAACAAAAACAAGGACATTTTTTAAATTGTCAGCGATTTCTCCTCCCCGGCAGTAGTAGCCAAGTCATTTTCTCCCACTGAGGTATAGACGAGTCGCATGGCGTCCTATTTCCATGATAAAATCGTAAGCATTCAGGAATCCTTCCTGAACTCTCCTCGGGCTCAGAGTGACAAGTGTGTGCCTAGTCCCCCTCAAAATCAAGTTAAGGGTCCTTCTTTGGAACAGTTTTCACTGATCCCAATGGAACAAACTCTTGGAGTCATGAAGAGCCTCAAATCCGGCTCTCCCTCTGACCCTTGCCTTGCGCACACATTGGCATCTATCGCCGATATCATTAATACAGCATTCAATCCGATCCTAAATCTCTCCTTGAAGATGGGCCAGATCCCTGACAGATGGAAGAGAGACAAAATCCTGCCTCTCCTAAAGAAACCTACCCTGGACTCTGAACTAGCGTCTAACTAAAGACCCCCACAGCTGCTTCCCTTCATGTCCAAAGCCCTGGAAAAAGTGGTGAACAAGGTCACCACAGAGTTTATCGAAACCAACTCCTTACTCCACCAGAGTCATTCAGGGTTCAGGGCCAACTTCAGTACTGAGACTGTACTCCTGGAAGTATCTGAAGCTATAAAAGAGGAAGTAGACAGAGGTGGCAAAGCCATACTGATACTCTTGGACTTATCAGCGGCGTTTGATACCTTCCCCCACGATCGCCTCCTGCAGCGATTCCGGGCGTGTGGGTTTGGGGGTACGGTAGTCAACTGGTTCACCTCCTTTTTAACCCCTTGCGTGCTCGTGACAGAACCATTCCGTCACGAGCCACGGTGGGGCTGTGCTGGTGACGGAATGGTTCCGTCATGGCCCGGCCGCTGCCCCTGCGTGGCACTGATTTCGCGCCTGCACGGCGTGTTCTATTAAGCGGGCGGGGCCGTGACGGAACCATTCCGTCACAAGCACAGCGCCACTGCGGCTCGTGATGGAGTGGTTCTGTCCTGAGCACGCAAGGGGTTAAAGGACCGCCAGCAAACAGTATGTGCTCCACCTTTTGCTGCCCCGATCCCACCCCTTGAGGTGGGTGTGCCCCAGGGCTCTATTTTGAGCCCCATCCTCTTTAATCTGTACATGACACCCCTCGCAACTCTGGCTGGGAACCATGGCGCAAAAATTGTATCGTATGCCGACGATACGCATCTGCTCTTTACCAGCAGCAAAGACATGAACTTCAAGGGAGACACGATTAACAACTGCCTTACAAAGGTATTCTCCTGGCTCCAGCACAACCAGCTTAGCTGCAATCCTGGTTAATCAGAGATTATCTTCTTCGGGCACCGCCCCAGCAACCTCTGGCGCAGTTGGTGGCCCGCTGACATGTCCCCTCCCATGTCTCCTGTAAAGACAGTGAAAAATCTGGGGGTGAAGCTCGATGAAAATTTCTCCATGCAGGCACAGATCCAATCTGTGACTGGGTCGTGTTTTGGCCTGCTTAAGATGCTGAAACAGTTTCTGCCCCTCTTATCTATCACCCACAGAAAAACAGTGGTCCAGTCATTAATAATCTCCAAGTTGGATTACGTGAATATACTCTATCTGGATCTGCCTGAGTATCTACTAACTAGACTACAGGTGACTCAGAACGCCGCAGCCAGAGCCATACTCCTGTTGGGTCCCAGAGCCCGTATGGCTGCACAGTTGAAGTCTCTTCGTTGGCTCCCTGTCCGCAAGAGGATTCATTTTAAAGCCATGGTCCTGGCTTTTAGGGCCCTCCACGGCTTAGGTGTTGGGTACATTACAAAAAGAGTTCAATTGTATCATCCTCACCGTGCTCTCAGGTCAGCAGCACTGCAACTGGCTCGGTTCCCCAGATACTTTCGGGCACGTATCGGGGGTCGCTCTTTCCAGGTGCAAGCAGCTAAGTTGTGGAACAATCTACCCATCGATCTAAGGTTAACTCAGGATCTCCTGGGGTTCAGGAAATCTCTAAAAAGGTGCCTGTTTCAGCAGTAGACCTCAGTGCTTGCTTCCCTTTATCGGGCTGAGACTTCATCCTGCTTCAGTACCGGGACACTCAATCGAGTAGCTGTGCGCTCTACGAATAAACTTTTAACATAACATAACATATGTTAGACAAAAATATACAGAAGTGTCGACGTTTCAACCCCTTAATGGAACAGCCAATTTCACGCATTATGGGCGGGCTCTTCATCAAGACAAAGGTGAGGGTAGGGGTGTAGGCAGCAGTAGAGACAGCTCTATTGCTTAGGGCTGTATTTGAGAAAGGCTGAGCTCATAGGCTCTCAGCCTTCTTAGAGATGATCGAAGTACTCAAAAAGGAGAAAGGGGCCCAGGTTGATGAGTAACTTGTGGCTTCCGGCTGCTGGCAAGAACGGGGCACCAATGCACGAGGTACGAGGCAATAAGCCTCAAAAGTCACTGACACCCTTTGATTGTAACAACTAAGTTGTCAACACAAGCACAAGAGAGGATAAGGAAAAAGAACAATGTGATTAGAATTCAGAAACAGAGCTCGGGATAGGCAGGACATGATTCTAACAGCATGTAATGGAGAAAGCATGACAGAATACAGTAAAGTAGACAGATCAAATTAACTACCTATCTGGGAAGGCAAGACATACGCTAAAAACTAGAATGAATGAATAGAATGTTTGCACAACACAAGCAGCCACGCAAGACTCAGCATCCTAGCAGTGAAGACCAATAGGTAACAGTGGAAAGGTACAAGTAAAGTGGTTTATAAGGATAAAAACAGGTTATAGTCAGTTTGCGGAAGGAGACGTAGGCGGGCTGCACTAATAGGTGGAGAAAGGCAGGGGCGGCTCTCCGCTATGATGGAAGAGCTTGTCCCCACTGCTTTTAAGTAGTGCACTGCAAAGGAAACATAAAATGATAATACCTTTGAGTTATTATCATTTTATGTTTCCTGTTGCTTTGCGGGTGGACGGGGCTGCTCTGCTCTCGGAGTAGGGCAGGGGAGCAGTGGTTTGCCAACTCCTAACTGCTCAAAGACTGTTTGGCCAGCTGTCTTGGGCCACCCACACCAGTCATGTACACTTTCCCCGTTCGCCATGTAAACTGCATTACAGCCTGCGTGGAGAACAAGCCCAGGCCCTCATTCCCTGGTTGAGCGTTTAACCAGGCCGCGTAAAACCAATCACAATACTGCATTGCAGCGGTGTGATTGGTCAGGCGAGCCTTTTCTGTGCTTCCTGTGCCTCGGAGAGCAGGAGTAGAGACACGGGACCAGCGCAGCAAGGTGTTTCCTTTATTATTATTATTTTTTACTGTTTCTCCTCACCACTCCTCACGACCCCCAGCGTGCCCATCCCCGCCCCAGCACACAGCGAATCATGCTGGTCACCACCGGAGGAAGGTCATTCCAACTTTGCTGCTCTGAAGGAGAATGAGCGATTTCCAATGCGTGTCTTGCGTAAGGAGGGAACCATGAGGAGTCTGAGGCCAGCTGAGGGGCTGAGATGGAGCCTGGGGTTTGAAAAGGGCCCAAAGATATTTGGTGCCAATTCCAGCCACCGGCCTTGACATGAGAGAACGGGCTTTAAATAGTATTGTTTTTAGAAAAGGCAACCGCTGATGTAATTTCATGGCAGCCTTAACAGTTTGGCATTTGTGAATGTAAAGAACTAGTCTCACTGCTGCGTTTTTTAAAGTCTGGAGATACTTGGTTACATAATTGGAGACCTCAAGTAAGAGAGAATTACCATAAACTAATCTAAAAAATATGATGGCATGGCTCACAGTTTTTCAAGTAGCAACTGGAATGAACTCAAAGATTTTTCTCAGAACATTTAAGATTGAGAAGAAAGCAATGGAACCAGTGGTAACACAGACAGAGAAGGATACTTCTGGATGTTTGGCTGTAGTGGATGGAACGGGGGAGCCAATGTCTTGAGGCTACCAGGTCGGAGACTATAATGAGGAGTATTGCCTGAAAAGCAGGATCTGTGTCTAATCCCCACTTAATTTCAGGCAGCTAGATGTCATCCAGTATGCTATTGCAGACAGGCATTCCTTGATAATGTCTTGAAGCCCTGAGGATTATTCGGGGAAAGTTTTTATGTGCTGGGCGTCATCAAGGTAAGAAATGATTTAGGTGCCAATGGATTGGACAAGCTTGGCCAGGGGGTTAATGTAAATGTTGAAGAGTTTAGGACTGAATGCATTTGTGAGACACCATAAGAGCAGCCGCCGGGTGCAGATAAGAGCACTGGGGCTGGGCTGGGGGGGATTCAACAGACGACCACGAGGGAAAATTAAATTAATCATTAATTTTCCCTCATGGACAGCTGTCGAATCCCTTTGCATCAGGTTATCACCAACATCTTGTGAGGGAGTGGTTTGGATTTGAGCCAAAGGTTGGAGAGAGAATTTCAAGGTGACAGAGGAGTGGACAAAGAAGTCAGCTCAAGTTTTGTAATTTGCGGTAAGGGCTTTTTTTGGCACAATTTTATCTGTGAGGTCATTATTATGGCGCTAAATGTGCTCAAGATGAATGCACTTGGATTTAGGATGTAGTTGTGGGTAGCGCATAGTTAGACATTTCTTTGAAATAATTGTCCAAGGATCTTGATGGTCTAGGAGGAGATGATGTCTATGGAAGAATTACAAAAATAAAAGAAATGGCAGCAGGTTCAGACCAGATGAGGGGAAAAGGAGGAAGACGGGATATGGTGGGGGTATTGGTGAAAATTAGGGTAAGGTTGTATCCTGTGGTATGAGTTGGTTAATTAATTAATTGCACTAGATTAACAGTTTGGAGTGAGTCCACTAAATAGGCAAATGGAGCAAGTGTTGGTAGATTGAATATACAAAACGAGTCTTGGAAAATCAGGATAATGATTCTGCAATAAAAACCAAAAGAGAACTCAAATCAAACAGTTGAATTCTAAAACTTTTTTTTAGTTTAATTTTTTTTTTTTTTTTTTTTTTTTTTTTAATTTAAACTGGAAGGCCTCTTAACTTCAGCCCAGCTGGAGGTGAAAAAAGGCTCCCTCGCTGCCTGCACGTTGCTGCTGGGAATGGAATGCAGGAGCTGCTGAACGTATCCCGGTGTCTGAAAATTACACCCGGACAAGTTCAGCATATTTCTGTGGGGCCCAACTTCTTGGCAGGGGGGGACGGCGTCCACCCTGTGAAAAGAGTGGGGGGACGCAGTGTACCTGTGTGTACCCCCGACTCGAGTCCTGTGTTATTCGCTGTGCAGTGATCTGGCATGTAGCTGTGTGAAAGGAAGATTTGTGTGGGGTGAGGGTGGGATACGGGATTCTAGTGAGTAGGGTGTCCCTTTATCTCTATGTACAATATCTATGCATAGTAGATAAAAAAGTGTGACCAGCGAAAAATGTGTTTGACCCTGAAAGGAATCTGATAACATGCCTTCAGTGGTTTTTGATTTATATATTCTTTAATGGCAAGGGCTGGATTAATAGAGAAGCCATGGATCTTGTCACTGGTGGTGGGGGATAGGGAGAAGACATGTACCTGCTTGGCATTTAGCAAATCCTCATTCTATGGTTGTTATGTCCCACTATGGATAAAAATCAACTAATTTTTTGTTGAGTTAAAATTAGACAATACATTTATTTCACTGTATGGTCCTCAGGCAGTGTCTCAAGCATAGAATTTCAGCTACAGATGACACCTTGAGATACAGATTGGGCACCATTTTCTTGGTTGAGAGCAATCTCTATTTTCTCAGTAGTATTACTAAGGGCTCCATATACATGTTGAATTTCCTCGGAATGGGAACAAAGCTGTCAACTGTATTTATGCTATCAAAATGAAGAAGGATTTGAAGAGATTCTTTTGGATATATTGCTGGCTTTTTGACCATTTAATTACCTTGCTGGAGCAATTGAGGACCTTGATGTAGATGTCCAAAACGGTAAGGGTGTTGAGTAAAGTTTGATGTTCAAAGTTTCATATGCTGCCTACGAGGAAAAGAGGATCAAGAGACAGACATCACCTTTGTTGATGATATTAATGCATAGTTGATTACTTATACTGTCCTGGTTTGGTGCAGCAATGGGGACGGAAGCATCATTGATAGAACTGTAGAAGGCTGTGGTGGTTCATTTACAATTGAAGCGCATGTGAACTTCCAAAGATCTTGCCAAAGAAGGTGATGTGGATAATGGGCTAATACTTGGCAAGATCATCTGGGTTCTGTTCGAATGCTGATTGGGTGTTATCTGTGGAGGGCAAGGATCAACGGTGAATTCCTATGGCCCCACCTCTTGGCTATGTTCCTGTTAGCAATAATTGGTGAAGTAGTCACATTTGGTGTGCACAGACTGCTCCTGCACCTGCCGTTGGGAGATGCAAACTGTCAAGCAGATATACAAGAATTCAAATAAGTTCAGAAATGACGAGGTCTCCTGGCAGGAAGTGACCGTTGGACAGTGTGGATGTGGTCACGGGTAATGTGGCGGCTCAGAGGGCAAAAACGAGCCTCCTTGATAAGGGCCCAAATGAAGGATCTGGAGCCATAGTGTCTGTGTTCCTTCCTCGCACCGCCTCTGGATGATGTGGATTGGGTTTTATGATTAATTGGGGTGAGCTGTCCAATTTCTATGAAGGTTTAAAATGTACTAATGTAAAGGGTGGTTATAATATTGTCTATGTAAGAATATAGGGTCATAGGGTGAAAGAGG
Source organism: Lissotriton helveticus (assembly GCF_964261635.1). Classification (NCBI taxonomy): domain Eukaryota; kingdom Metazoa; phylum Chordata; class Amphibia; order Caudata; family Salamandridae; genus Lissotriton; species Lissotriton helveticus. The sequence continues at coordinate 416,510,348 of NC_136069.1, read as the reverse complement.
ATGTTTTCATAGGAAGTTCCCTTGAATGATTAGACAGTGCTAGATAATAATAATAATAACAATATCGACATTGGTAGAGCACGAACAGTTACCTTAAACAGATATATCCCAACGCTATGGGGAAACAGAGATCCGAGCAGGAAGTTTCTCCGTATAAGACCTATACCTGATGCTCTAGTCTAAATAGCCACGTTTTCAATGCTCTCCTGAAAAGTAGCTCGGATTCCATATGTCTCAGGTTATTTGGCGAGGCATTCCATAGTTTAGCAGCCTTAACCGTGAGGGATCTGCCTCACATCTGCGCTTTCCTAAACAGAGGGATACACAGTAAGTATTTGATCTCAGGAGTCTGTTCTGCTTGTAGCTGCATAGACGTTGTTTCAGATAACTCGGACATTTGCCATGTAGTGAACGGAATGGGAATGCCAATGCCTTAAATTCGATTCTCCTGACCACGAGCAGCCAGTGGAGCTTCTTGCTGTGCTGAGAGATATGATGACGGAAAGGTACTCGTCTAATCATTCTCGCAGCCGCCTTTTGCACCATCTGTAATCTTTTAATCAAATATGCTGGTAGACCTATATAGAGTCCATTCGCATAATCCAATCTAGCCGTCACTGTGGCTTGTATTATGACTCGGCGACAGTCCTTTGGTAACAGATGGAGGAATTTACGCAGGCTTTTCAATTTGCTTAAACAGGTAGAAGTCACCTGCCTGATCTGGGCTGAAAACGAGAGGTACGTCTCCCACTTTACCCCCAGATTTTTTGTCGACCCTCCTGAATTGGAAGGGGGACCCATTTCCTGCAGTCACCATAGGTCTGCTGGTGGAGGGAGATTCTTTCCAAAAAATAGTACCTTTGTTTTCTCTGCGTTTAGTTTCAATTTGTTATTATTTATCCATAGGGAGATGTCTTTCAGATAGCCTTTACAGCTCTTGAAGGCGTCGTCCAATTGTTCTTTAAACGAGAACATCAACTGGGTGTCATCGGCATAAGATACCTCCTTCACCCCCCAGTTGGCTATGAGTGAGAACAGCGGGGCTAGATACATATTGACTAAAAGAGGACTAAGTGCTGATCCCTGAGGGACTCCACACCAAATCTGCTTGGGTTTAGATCTATGTGGTTGTAGGGCAATCTGTTGTGTCCGGTTGGAGAGGAATGACTTCAACCAAGCCAGGACCATCCCTCCAATGCCGATGTCCTTTAGTCTTTGCAGCAGTCTTGAGTGGTCCATCCTGCTGAATGCCGCAGATAAATCCAGGAGCACCAGCATTGCTGATGCCCCTAAGTCCACTGACATTCTTACTGCTTCTGCCACCTCCACGAGAGCCGTTTTGGTGCTAAAACCAGTCTGAAGCTCGATTGGGTATCGTGTAGAATGCCATGATCCTAAATGAAGATAGACAGCTGTATTTGTACCCACTTTTCCAGAATTTCTGCAGGGGCTGGGAGAAGTGAGATTGGGCGATAATTGATCAAACCTCCTGGCACTCCGTTCCTTAGGGGGAGAACAATGGCATTTTCCACATCTCAGGGAAAATGCAGGATGTCAGGTAAGTGTTCCAGATATGGAGCAACACCTTAATGATCGAGTGAGCTACTACTTTCCATAGTTTCGGGGGCAAGGGTCCTCTAGAGATCCTGATTTACAGCTAAGGATCTGAGTCATTCCTTCTTCCAGTGTAATTGGAGGAAATTCGCTAAATGAGTGCTGTGCCTGGCTGCTCTCTTTTATATCGGTTTTAGTCGTCTTAACACTTTCTGTGAAAGAGTTATGGATTGTCCAAATTTTATTATCGAAGAAGTCAGCGATGTTCTCACATAGCGAGAGAGAGGATTGAACTTCTAATTGTCATTCTATAGGCTTAAGGAAGGCATTCACCACCTTGAATAGTTCTCTGCAGGAGTTCTCTGCTTCCTTAATGTTCTATGCTACATAATCTCTTCTTGCCATTCTCATAAATTTATGTAGCTCTTTAAGCGCTTTCTTGTAGGCAGTTTTAGCTATATCGCAGTAGTTTGCTCGCCACTGGCGTTCTAGAGGTTTGCATTTGCTTTTATTCTATTTAAGATTTTTAGAGAACCACAGGGCCGAGGGCGATTGCCTCCGAGATTAGCCGTAGCTTCTACTGTCGTAGAGATCCAATTATGAAATGCCAGTGCATCTACGTTAGGATCTTTTGTAAGTAACTGTTGATAAGCCATTATTGCTTGATGTGTGGCAGGAGTTACAGGTGACATTTGGGAAGATGGGCAGAGAGAGTGGTGGGGTTATCATGTGAGTTAGTGAGGTTGAAGCTGTTTCTGAATGGAATAAGTGGCAATGTATAGAGGAGCTGGGCTTGCCCAGCATTTAACTGACGAACATAAGGTTTTATTTTCACTATCTGCTGCTCAGATGTTTTTGGTGTACTGGTCAAATATCACAGTTCAAAGGATGCTTGTTTTAGAAGGAACAAACAGTTGGGAGGGTTAGGAGATCTATAGGGTTCTGGTTGTACCCTTGGAGGACATTACGCCCTCAGAGTTCTATTATATTTTGGGCCTAGGTTTCACCTTTTTGGTGACTATGGTATGTGGGTGTTATTGAAGAGACGAGCAGTGGTTTAGGGTGTATCGACAAACATGTCTAAATTATCTGGCTCGTTGGGGTGTTCATGGTGTGTTGGAGGACTTTAGGATGATGGTTCTTGAAGAAAACTGGAGGTGATTATGGATGGTTCGGGATGTCCTTTGTGCAGGGATTTCTTATTCCGAAAGACAATTTGGCACGGTCTTTTCAGCCAAAGAGGAGGGGCTTCAGTTAGGAGGAAGATGTGGTGGCTGAGAGGATGATGTTGAGATTTATGTCAAGGTGACGGGGTGGAGATAGAAGGGAGGCAAGGTTGAGGGAGGAAAATTAGGTCAGAAGGGAATGTATCCTGACTCTGGGGTATTAGGTGTTGGAGTGATTGATATCACTTAGATAACTATTGCAAGTGCTCATTATGGCGTATGAGTAGAACAGATTCGAGGAATTGTCTATAAAGAGCTTGTCCTGGCCATGGGGCAATATGTGTTCTATACAATTGTTAACAACAATAATATGACCTATAACATGATGAATAATGTGGGTGAGAGGTGGGGGCTTGCTGAGAGACATTCAAAGGTTTGTGCTGTGTGGAGAGAGACATGCTACACTGGGTGCTTGTGTTTGTGATTTGGGTTTGATGAATGCTGTTGTAGCCAACAATGAGCAGTTTATCAAATGTATGTGAAGTAGTACACATGAGAAGAGCTCTGTAAGAAAGTCTACACAATTTGTAATGAAAACAAGGATCAAGTAGATCACAAATGTTGGGCTGCATGCTTCTGGAAGAGGCATTCTGGCTAGGTGCTGTGGATATCAATGTGAATTGTGTTTGTGGGGTTTGAGTTTGAAGGGTTAAGACTGATGGGAATATGGGCACATAAGGTTCTCACACAACACATGATTAGTAGTTAGGGCAGAGGCTCTGTTGAAGACTCTTGATCAGCATGGTATCTGTTTATTAGCTACATCTTACAGTTCCCTCCTAGGTGGGATCAACACATGCGTATCAAGTCATAAACCGTTGTGCAAGGAAGGACCGTAAATCTCAACCTTGCACAAACCTTTGGAAGGAAGCATCGTATACTCAGGCCTGAGTTTTTATCAGGGAGCAAAAGAGATGCCAATCACACAAACAAAGACATGTTTACCAGATATTAAGGATTTACTTAGCACATTTTTTACAGGCAGTTAAAGATATATATTGCCAAAGGTACTAATATTTAATTTGGAAAAAGCGGTTGCAAATTGTGCACCGACTTGTTAGGAATGAAATCAGAATGTGTGAACCAACCTAGGTACTATTAGGTTGGGTCGTAAATAAGGATTTAGAGTCAATTGTAATTCAACCTACCATATTAATATGTATGAGGTAAATCACAAATTTCAACTCACTTTGACTAGAAGCCATCACAGGCATGGTGGCCTGCTAGGATCAGCAAACCACCATGCCTCTGATTAACCTTGTGATAAAGTAAAGTCATTTTTTACATGCAGACCATTTTCTTTAAAGGAAACAAGGCTGTGTTTAAAAAAGTGTATTATTATTATTTGTTTTTAAACAAAACTATTATGGTTGGCTGTGTTCCCCTGCACCACTGCTTAGTCCCAAACAAACTTTCTACAACTTTCATAAAGTTCACAAAGAGGACCCCTTCTCCTATGCGGACGGGCTTCCATTTTCTTCGAGGAGTCAGTAACTTTTCAATGGTCTACATCCTGAATTGCAGCTGCAAACTATTGGAACATGGCACACTAAATCACAATTTGAAAGTTCATCCCTTCCAATTTTTAATTCGGTATCCATTTCTAAATTCATTTAGCAAAACGAGTTTCGTACAAACCAAAAAGCCATATTACTCTTGCAAACACTGTGATTTTGCAAATCGCATAGTTTACAACTGCAAATGGCTCAGTACAATGACCCATGATGTCAATTCATACATAGGTCACGGAATCAGCTATTGCTGAGGCCTCTGAATACATTGAGAAGCAAAGACCAGCTTGAAACGCATCAGGATGGACTGTCAACTGGCTGGTTGATTCTGTTCCCAGTATTTTTTTTATTTTTTTATTGGCATTTCATAAACTGACACATAACAAACCGCGCCACGCCTGAGTGGCGTAACACCTTATAAGATCACTGCATTACAACACTCCTAGACCAACAGATCATATACATTTGTAAATCAAAAATACATGCATCACTACAATCAGGGCACATTACAGCTGTACATTGGGGTCATTTAGGTATTCAATTAAGAAATTCCAATAGTTCCTGGGGCGCGATCGTATAGGCAGGATTCTGTTCCCACTATTTGTTTAAATTAATACGTTTTTAACTAGGTGTCAACATAGGTCACTATAATTAGCATACTTTGAGATATCTACGTCGGAAAAATAAGTGAGGGTCCCGAAAAATAAGTGTCGATGGGCCCCCCCCCCCCTGCAACCACGGCCTCTGGCAGTACAGAATAAAACTAGAGAAAGGCATGAAAGGGAGCGACACACTTTGTGGTAAACCTTTGAATGTACATTGTCAATACTGTTAAAAACTATAGAGGAAATATAATTACAGTAATTACAGAATATTAACAATGTACGTTCCAGATTGGCCCTTTTTTTGCCTGAAAACAGAACTCCAAAAAAACATTCTTTGCAAAGGCAATAATTTGTATTTGTGTAACCAATCTCTGCATCAATACACTGCCTAAAGATGTGCAGTGGGTTAAATCCAATGACGCTCATTTTGTGTATTTTATGTGGCTACCTGAAACCCTCTGCTGGTGTGTTTGAGCCTGAGGCAGGAGATGAACTGTACACACACAGAGGTACAGAGCAGCCATTCCAAGGCCTTTAACTTTTTGCAAATGATCCGAGTTGTCCATGGTTACGCTGCAGGTTCCTGACAGTTTTGTGGAAAATCAGAGAAAGCAGAAGAGAAAAATTATAGGGTAATTATGTTCGTCACGTGCGGTGCCCAGCATACAAGGCTGATCTGTATTCATGCTAGCAGTTGTTTACATCTCGGTCTACTAAAAGAGGAGAAATGTTTTCCATGCAAGAACGCTTCCTTTTGTGAAGAAAAAACTTTATTTAAATCATTGAGGACCTCGGGGGGTTGCAGCGAATGACCCGCAGACACGTCCTTAGGAGATGGTCAAAGGTGGCTTCATTCTTGATTGGTTGTACTACTGAATATAGTGCCCAAGAATATTGACGGACAAGAATATTGTGGATAGAATATCGAGGGACAAAATATTGAAAGGTAAGTGCATATAAGCAATTATAGATATACTATTCCCATCTCCACAGATATGTACCATGAAGATATGCCACTAGGTAGTTATAGTTAGGTCAGCTTTGGTGTGCTAATAACTTTAGTCCCGTTTGACCAATCTTGACAAAACTTACCCATAAAAAAGTTCATTCATCACAGCTCCATCCTGGAAAGGTTCGGGGTGAACTGTCAAGCAGGGGACGAGAAAAAATGCAAAATCCCCATGCATTTTCCATAGACTTATTTAAGATGGACTACAGCAAAAAGTGCTGAACAGATTTACATAAAATTAGACAGAGCTAGATCTTGGTCTGCAGATTGTTCTTTTTGTGCTTTGGTGCAAATACATTCAATAGTTTTTGAGAAATTAAAGGAGAAAAATATTTTTTTTAATTTGGCAGCTAGGCTCACAAGAGTCTCAAAGATTCTTGCGTGAGTGCGATTTAAAAAAAGAGAGTTCTGATTGGCCCAGGGAGCTATATTTCACTTGGACCTTCTCCGAGCCAGAGGAGTCAGACTCCCACGACAGCAAGTGCTCTTATTGGCTGCCAGCAACATGCAGTGGTGGCTGTTGCAGAACGGGGGTTGGTGGGGGATGAAAAATAAAAATAAAGATCAATTACCTGTTCACGCCGCATGCTTCTCATCGTCCTCTTCTCTCCCACACTCCCATAAGCAGGAAGCACCCAGGCTCCTCTAAGCCAATCACAAAGCTGCTGTCACCATGACTGCAGGGTCATGATTGATCTAAGAGCCCTGGTTCAGCGCTCAGAAGGGGACTGCGAGCCTGTGCATGGTTTCCACCCAGACTGTGCATTACAGCCTGGTGGATAACATGCTAAGCGTCCCAAGACAGCAGGTCAAATCATCATGTGCACTTAAGGTGCATGTACCACGCTTCCTCCTGCACTGTGACAGAAGCCCTTCCCGCCCTGCCTATCCTGGCTCCTTAGAGAAAAATAAAAAGTTTAGGGGCATTCCTGGTATTATCATTTTATTTTTCCTTTGTTGCACTGCTCAGAAGCAGTGGGGCGATGCTCCCACACCTTAGCGGATGAGCCACCACTTACAACATGACAAAAATGTTGCTGGCAGCCATTACAGGGCTCGGGGGCAAGTACGGTTTTCACCCTAATAGCGCTTTATCCCCATACTCCATTTGTGGAAGTTGGGCTTGCTCACTTGACTTGCTTGCTTTAATCCCTTGCTACGTTCAAGTTAGATATTATGCCCCCTCTCTTGCAAAGATCACCAGCCACCACTGATTTTGCTCAGCTTACTTGGCCAGAGCATGATTTTGCTCAGCTTAATTGGTCAAAGCATGTTTGCATCTTGTTTGTTCATGTTTTTCACATTTGTAAGTGTTAGTCTTTTGTGTGAACTAGCAGCATTAAAAACTCTACGCTATACTTTAAATCACTCTCCGCATCCTTGGTCGATTGTACAACTTGCCTGAGAGTACCAACGGATTTTGGTAATGTCCATGCAGGCAGTTGGTGGTACCTGTGGTAGGAGCGGCTGGGCACCTCCCATGAAAAACGTTCAGCTCTAGAAACTGTGTGCTTCCTGTGCAGAGCAGTCTCAAGGCAAAGATAGACAGAGGACTTTGGGTTTGGATGTGGTATGGACTCTGAGCTAGTTTCAGGTGGTACGAAATTGAGCTGACCTTTGGCACAACAGTAGTGACCTTTAGGAGTAAAATCAAACATTTCTTTGACTTTTTTCATTTTAACCATAGCACATTGCCACTTTGGAGTTCACAGGATTAGTGCAGTGTTTAGAGTATGCCTTCTCAATAGCACTGGAACCTGTGACATTGACATGACCCAATTCCCCTGCAGTTGCTGAATCGGCTCATGGATCTACCCAACTACAATTGAAACGTGTATGCTACTGATATATTTCTGCAATGGGCTACAGCAACCACACACAACATGGATAAGTCAGATGGAGAATAAACAATAAAGAGGGCTTTGATTTATTTTCTAGCAAGATTTAATGTGCCTAAAGACAATTTACTAAACTGCTGGTAATTATCTTAAAATGTAAGAACTGCATTTACTTTTACTTCATCTCACTGCAAAGAGACTGACAATACATTATCCTACCATGTTTAATCCACATGCTTTTTAAAATATCAACATTGAATCACTGGACTTCACATGACCTAGATGGCCACCCAGTGCTTCACCCTTTCGCCGCCAGGCCTCCCCCGTGCCACGCCCTTTTTTGACTATTTGGGGCCGTTCACGCCTAGGCCCTCAAAACTTTTTGTCCACATAAAGTATCCATGCCAAATTTGCTTCCTTTTCTTCAAACATTCTCAGGATTCTAAAGGTACCAGGGGTTTGTGGATTCCACTGGAGGGGACTGAGAAATTAAGCAAAATACAGATAAATGTGTTTTTTTGGAGGAAAAATGTGATGCAAGTGCTGCAGAAGAAGGCGTTTGGTTTCTTCTCCGCAAATGGTATTAAGAAAGGGTTTGTGGTGCTAAAATCACCATCTTCCCGCTTTCAGGAACAGGCAGACGTTTATCAGAAAACTATAATGTTCTACACAGTTTTGGCATTTTACTGAGACATAGCCTATTTTTTGTGCTTTCAACCTCCTTCCAGTTAGTGGTAAAAAAGGGTAGGAAACCAATAAAGGATCCCACAAAGCTAAACATTTCTGAAATGTAAACAAAAGTTTGAATAGCAAGGGATCATATGTGTAGATCCTCTAAGTGACTAACAGTTGAAATAAAAGAATTTTGAAATTTAGTTGAAAGAAACAGCCATTTGTGCCTACATTTTCACCGATAACTTTGTCTAACTATGATAGATTTTTTAAAGCTCTATACTGTTACGTTCGACGGGACCCTTCTAGTTGCGGGGTTATATGAGGCATGTAGTTTACCAAGAACCCGAGGTACCCAGAGCCCATAACTGAGTTTGCATCTTGCAATGTTTTTTCATTGTGTCCAGGGTATACAGTAATTTTTTTGCTAAAATATAAAGAGTGAAACATCAGTATCAAGGAAACCTATGTATTTCTGAAATTGGAACAAAATATAGAGTTTAGAGCAGTGGGTATTTGTGCATATCCGAATTTGTGGGTATCCATATTAGCATGTGAATTAAAGGGTATTGTTCAAAATGACTTCTTTTTAATACACTGTCTTACATTTGGAAGGCAGAAATGCATAGAAAGACAAATAGTAATAACACTTGTTCTACTATTCTGTGTTTTCCTAAGTCTCCCAATACAAATGGTACCTCACTTGTGTGGGTAGGCCTAGTGTCTGCCACAGGAACATTCCCCAAAACGCAATGCAGACACTACATTTTTCCAATGAAAACTGACCCTTTTTTTGCAATGTGCCTAATTGTGGATTTTGGGCCCTAGGTGAGCCGGCACCTAGGGAAACCCAGCAAACCTGTACATTTTTTAAAACTAGACAGCCAGCGGAATCCAGGATGGGGGTACTTGTGTGGCTCTCACTAGACTCTGGTACCCAGAATCCCTTGCAAACCTCAAACTTTGTAAAAACAAATTTAAAAAACTTTCCTCACATTTCTGTGATGGAAAGTTCTGGAATCCACAGGGAACCAGAAAATTCCACCCACCCAGCATTTCCCCAAGCCTCCCAATAAAATGGTGCCTCATTTGTGTGGGTTGGCTTAGTGCCTGTGATAGGAAACAGCCCAAAATGCAACGGGACACATCACATCTTTCCAGTGAAAACTGACCCTTTTTTTTTGCAATGTGCATCACTGTGGATTTTGGACCCTAGCTCAGCTGGCACCTAGAGAAACTGAGCAAACCTGTACATTTTTGAAAACTAGACGCCCAGGGGAATCCAGGATGGAGTGATTTGTGTGTGTCTCACCTGGTTCTGTTACCCGGAAACAATTGCAAACCTCAAACTTTGTCAAAAAAGCAAATTTTCCTCAGATTTCTGTGATGGAAAGTTCTGGAATCTGCTGGAATTCACTATCTTCTACCCACCTGTTGGACTTGGCCCTTTTTGCAGGGTCATCCCTGAACTTTTTGCCTTCCTCCTCTATTTTGTCTGACCTGTTGTTGGCTGTTTTATGACTCTGGGCACTTTACCACTGCTGATCAGTGCTAAAGTGCATATGCTCTCCTTATTATAAATTGATGTATGGATTAGTGACTCCATGATTGGCTGATTTGGTTTACTTGTCAGACCCTAGTACAGTGCATTGAGTGTGCCCAGGGCTTGTAAACCAAATGCTGCTAGTGGGCTTGCAGCACTGGTTGTGTCACCCACAGAAGCAGCCTTGTAAAATGTGTCTAAGGTCTGCCATTGCAGAGCCTGTGTGCAGTCTGGTACTGTCATGCTGACTGGGCAAGTGCACCCACTTGCCAGTCCCTAAACCTTCCCTTTTCTTCATATCAGACACCCCTATGGTAGGCCCAAGGGCAGGGTGCATTGTAAGTATAAGGTAGGACAAGCCCTGGTGTGTGTGGCATGTCCTAAAAGTTAATTACAGCCATTTTCGTTTTTCACTATTGCAAGGCCTCTGTTCTCCATAGGCCAGAATGGGCAGTTAGATTATTACATTTTATCATCCTAAATGACTCAGAGAACATGTTAGAAATTCGAGTTTAGTATGCCTGGACTCAGAATGATAAAATGCATCTTTTAGTGAAGTTGGTTCCAACATTCTGTGTTTGAAAATACCACTTTTAGAAAGTAGGTATTTTCTTGTCTAATTATCCAAGCCTGCCTCTGCTCGGTTGTGTATTCCTTGTCTGGAGTTTGAGTGACAGAGCTGGGGGATTCCAGGAGACAGAGTGAGTCCGCCCAAAGGTGAATAGAGAGATCTGCATCTAGATGGGAGGGAGGAGTTGCACCTGGCACCTGAATAGGACTGTGCCTGCCCCCCACAGTGCTGGCTCCACCCCCTGTGGTGCATCTGATGTCCCTGCCCTGCACTGTCAAAGGAGAGAAGGAATCATATCAACAAAGTGCTCCAGGGCTGTTCTTTTCCTCCACAATGCTGGCTCCCCCTCCTGTCGGGTGTCTGATGTTTCTGCCCTCAATGTGAAAAGAAAGAAGGAGTCATGTCAACAGAGTGCTCCAGAACTGGTTTGGACTGGGCAAAGGCCCCTCTGCCTTCAGAGGACAAAGGATTTTGGGATATAAATATTGGGACCCCGATCCCAAGAAAGTAGATCACTTTTGGACTACAAGAAGAAACTTTTACTCAGGAGAGGAACCTAAAGAAACTGAGGAGAGACTATTCCCAAGCTGAAGTGCTGTTTGGGGGATTGGCCTGCAGTGGTTGCCTTACTGCCAAAGGAAGGAGAAAGGAACTTTGTGTACTTTACTTTCAACTTGTGAAGGATCTCGAAGGGCTTGGAAAAGAGCTTGCCTCCTGCTGAAGTCTCAGGGACAACAGACTTCACCGCCAGCTCCCCAGAGTCCTTTTGGAAGTGCCTGCTGCTGTTTTGGGCCTTCTGAGGGACTGCGTATCGCAAGGAGCTGGAAGCGCGTGTCGCCGTCGCTGCTGTCGCACTTCTGAACAAGGGTGTCGCCGCTGGAGTTGTCGCACTGCACCGCATCGAGAGAAGCATCTCGCAATGAAGAGGGAGCGTGTCGCCGTCGCTGCTGCCTGCCGTCGCACTTCTGAACAAGGGTGTCGCTGCTGGAGTTGTCGCACTGCACCGCATCAAGAGAAGAGTCTTGCAACGTGGTCGAAGTGTGTCACCGTCGCTATTGCTGCCGTCGCACTTCTGAACAAGGGTGTCGCCACTGGAACTGTCGCATTGCACCGCATCGAGGAAAGCGCCTCGCATCCCCCCAAGAAGCGCCCCGCCGTCGGAGCTGCTGCCGTCGCATTTCTGAACAAGGATGTCGCTACTGTAGTTGTTGCATCGTGCGGAAGCTTCACGCAAACGTGGGAGAAGAGTGTCGCAACTGAAGCTGTTACCGTCGCACTTCTGAGCAAGGGTGTTGCCGCTGCAGTCCACGCATCGAACCGAGAACTTCTTGCATCCCCGGAGAAGCGTGCCGCATCTGGAAGATCTTCACGTCTTTATTTCTTTGCACTTGAACTTTGCCTCATTTCGCTCGCTGCGACATTGCTTGTCGTGGAATCGCAACGCATCGTAAGGTACATTGACGTAAAGTGTCTCATCTTAAGAACTGAACTAAACAAAGCTAAAACTACCATCTTAAAGTAACAGTATTGTGTATTTTTGTCGTTTATGGTCTTGTGGTAAATCTATATAAAGTATACTTATTTTTTATATAAAACCTTGTGTGGTGTGCATCTGTAGTGTTGTCACTGGGTTACTGTATGTGGTCACAAATGCTTTACACACTGCCTCTGAGATAAGCCTATCTGCTCGTGCCAAGCTACCAAGGGGGTGAGCAGGGGTTATTTTGGGAGTCTAATCCCCTTATCCTGACTAGAGGCAAGGGTCCCTATTTGTCACAAGTACCTACCTGTGCCAACTATAGACCCCCAAATCTAACACCACCCTGCACTACCCCAAGTCTCTCAATAAAAATGGTACCTCACTTGTGTAGATAGGCTTAGTGCCTGTGACAGGACACGCCCAAAACACAACGTGGACACATCACATTTTTCCAGTGAAAACTTTCCCTTTTTTTGCAGTGTCCCTAGCTGTGGATTTTGGGCCCTAGCTCAGCCGGCACCTAGGGAAACCTAGCATACCTGTACATTTTTGAAAACTAGTCACCCAGGGGAATCTAGGATGGAATGGCTTGTGTGGCTCTCAACAGGATCTGTTACCCAGAATCCCTCGCAAATCTCAAACTTTGTAAAACAAAACATTTTCCTCACATTTCTGTGATGGAAAGTTCTGGAATGTGTGGGTAGCCACAAACTGGCACCCACCCAGCATGGGCACTTGGCCCACCCACACAAGTGAGGCAGCATTTTTATCGGGAGACCAGTGGGAATGATGGGTGGTCAGAAATTTGTGCAGTGATGCCACAACTTTCCCACTCAGAACTGTGAGGAAAATGCTAAAATTGAGGTTTGCAGGGGATTCTGGGTTAAAAAACGTTGGGGGATCCAAGCAAGCCACACCTCCCTGGGCTCCTCCGGATGTCGACTTTGGAGAAATGTCTGGGTTTGACAAGTTTCCCTAGATGGCGCTGAGTGCGGGACCAAAACAGGTTGTTTTCTCATAGATACGGGGCACCTGCGTTTTTGGTCTGGGGCTCACCGGCTCTCTAGGGAAACGTACCAAACCCAGACATTTCTGAAAACTAGACACCCAGGAGAGTCCAGGGATGTGTGACTTGTGTGGATTTCCCAATGTTTTCATAGCCAGAATCCCCTGCAAACCTCCAATATACATTTCTGTGTAGGAAAGTTGTGAAATCACAAATTTCCCACCACCCAGCGTTCCCACTTAGTCTCGCAATAAAAATGATACCTCACTTGTGTGGGTGCCCATAGCAGTCTCAGCCTAAAAACGTATGAAAAAAAACTGCTCTTCTGGACCCACTCTGGTTCCCCGTCAGTTTTTCATTTTATAAGTTTTTAGGTTCTCTGCTTTGGGCACCCGCACAAGTGAGGTATAATTTAGGTATCATTTTTTTCAGGAGACCGAGGAAAACGCTGGATGGTGGGAAATTTGTGCCGGCGCAGTGATCCCGCAAATTTTCCACACTGAAATGTGAGGAAAGTGTGAATTGTTAGCAAGATTTGAGGTTTGCATGGTATTCTGGGTGATAAAACGCTGGAGGATCCACGCAAGCCACATGGCCAGGGTAAGCGCCATCCATGCATACCACCAGCCAAGTGCCATCCATGCACTCCGCCAGACATGTGTCATGCATGCAGACCGCTAGCCAAGCGATAATCCACGCACACTGCCAGCCAAGCGCTAGTCCACACGCCAACAGCAAAATGCAGGTTCACACACAGCAGCCAAACACCACTAAACACAGATTGTCAGCCGAACTCTAGTTCACACAGAAACTTTAGCTAGTGTCTAGTTGTTTTCTGCCCCCCCTTGGGAGCAAGTGTGCCTAAAAATATTGCTGATCTGCCCCAAGGGGGGCAGAAGAAGCCAAAATGTGTTCACAGAAAGACTGTCCCTTTTGTGTTGGGGGTGGGGGCATTGGCATGCCCATTGTGAGCAGCCTCCCACCCCTCTTTAATTCATAAAAAAAATCCTCCCTGCTGGCTAGTGGGCTTTCTGCCTCCCCCCCCCTCCTTGGGGGAAGAAAGACTATGCCAATTTTTGGGAGAGGTTGGGGCCTTATAATGCCCATTTAGGGAAGCCCCCACTCCCAAGTTTAAAAAAAATAAATAATCCCTGGGTTCCAGCCGTGATCCGTGCAGGTAACAGCAGTGGGGCCGTGTAAGGGGGGATTCTGAGGGGTGATGCAGAGGGAAAATAATTATTTAATTTCCCCTCTGCATCGTCCCTCAGAATCCCCCCTTACATGGCCCCACGACACCACCGCTGTTACCTGCAAGGACCGAGGCTGCTGGGGTCTAGTGCTTTCTGCCCACTGGATGGGGAGGATCAGGGATGAAAACAGGGGTCTCCAACCTTTTCTGTAATGTGAGCTACTTATGTTCAATGAAAGTCAGGGGGAGGTACCAATGTTAATAGTATTAACATTTCTAAAAAGCCACCTCAATACCACATGTTTATCACTCAAATATCAGCTTTAAATATATTTTGGAAATTACTTTTCCTTCAAATATCAGGTCATGAGTTCTCAAAAGAAACTCATTTTCATCTCTAATACACACTCTCAAATTTGGTAAACGTATATTAATTCAAACAAGCAAACGTTTCTAATTTTGTAGGGTAGGCTGCGCACAGGAGAGCTACTTACAGGTAGCTGAGAGTTACCAGTAGCTCAGGAGATACTCATTGGAGAAGCCTGGTCTATCGCATAATGCACGTCACAGTTCCATCGGTATAGTGAGAAACAAACAAATTTGAAATAAAAAAAAATATGTTGGTGCTCTATAGTACTTTAAAATGGATGTTGACAGAAGCACTGAATACACGATTCAACCTTCTCCCTTGTACAAGCAAGGACATCTGGTTCGTACAGTACTTAAATAAATAAAGAGACATTTAAGCTGCAAATCACCTCTTCCTCACATCTTGTTTCTGTCCTCGCATTCAGTAATGGTCCGTGGGTCAAATACAGGTCAAGTACTTGTTGTTTAGTTCATAATAGCACATGAAAACACCGCTCCGATGTCCTTAAAACCCATCTCGTGTTCCAGACCCCACTTGACCTGCAAGCATTTGTACTAAGGAAAGGTATTCTGTGGTAAAAAAAAAAGACTGACAATGGTACTAAAAGTGGTGGCCTGTAAAGTGCGGGGGCAAAACAACAAACGGATTCCCCCTGGTGGTGGGCCCAGGCTTCGAAGATTAGGACATCAGCTTTGTGTGCGCTCTACTTTGATGCACCTCATAAGGGACTAAATTATGAATCTGTCTTTCAAATTTGCATGTGCCTCATTCATGGATTCCCAATGTATTTATCTTTGGAAAAGAACTTATTAAGGGCCATATGATTGAAGCAAATTCGCATTCGCAAAGGCCGAAATTCGCATTGTATGAAGTAAAATCTAGTGCAAAATAAGGAATCTCAAAATTTGCGATTCCTTATTTTGCAATTGCATTTAAGGAGTCGCAAATTTTGCGATTCCTTAAATGCAATGTATGAAGCCAAAAAAATGTGCTGAATGCCTTTAAGGAATCGCAAATTACCACCAACTTCTAGTTGGTGGTAAGTTGCGATTTCCTTGAAAAATGCACATTTCAGCATTTTTCAAAGTGGCATGTGACGCACATACATGCCCTTAGGGCATGTATGTGCACCACATGTGCACCCATGCTTATTTCAGGGGTGCAACAGGGTGTCCTTTGGACACCCCTGCACCCTTGAAATTATTCTCAATTTGCGATTAGCAAATTGCGAATCGCAATGAGAATAAATTCCCATTCCTTCCTATGGGCCTCCTGGCCCATAGAAATGAATGGGAAGTATTCCTTAATTGCGAATTCGCAATTTGCGAATTCGCAATTAAGGAATATCAGGAAATCGCTAAAAAATAGCATTTTTCTTGATACATACCAATTTGCGATTCTGAAATAGCGATTTCTTAAAAATCGCTATTACAGAATCGCAAATTGGTACCTTGATACATATGGCCGTTAGTACTATTATAAACTGCTTCTATAGTGAAATTAGCAGGTACAGCAGCGAAACACCAGGCTCTAAAGCCAGGGTGCTCTTCCGCACACATATCTGCTGCTTTCCCTCGGTCTCCTGAGACCCCAAGAGAGGCAGTGAATGCAGGTGGGGCTCTTGTGCTACCAGTCACAAACTTTTCTGTTTAGTTGCAAGTCTGTGCAAACCGACGGCAAACCGTGCTGACAAGTGGCTCCCACACATTGTACTTGTTGCATACATTAACAGTGGAGAGCCTGGCTTTGAGTGGAGAGGAGACAGTATTGCCCAGACTGGGTGTGGATAATTACTGATTTGACATCAAATACTTTTAATGCATTTTGGAGGGGAGGGTATTACAGAAGTTGGCAGAAGTTGGCAGGACACAAGGTAGTGTATTGGTCTGACCTAAGACAAGGCATGCACTTCAGCTTGCAATATATTTTGTTTACCTACAGAGGGCTTAGATTCCCTACATAGATTACCATTGGATGGCTTCATCATCACTTTCATTTCCTTGCTTGTCTTTGGGAAGCACTGCAGGGTTCACTTTCTGTTGGAATGTTTGTCTATCCTCGGAGCATGGCCCAAGTACTGCTTCCTTGCCCTGCATCATTCCACTGCTCAGTTTTTAGGCGTTACTTTTTCATTGTGTTTAAGCACTCTACCAGAATGGGTCTTTTTCAGTTGGCACCCTCGTGTACTTCTCCATTTTTCTTGTCCCTCCCATTGTTCATAGTTGATTGCCACACCCACCCTCCATCTGGTTTTGCTTGCTACTAAACATGCTTCTTACATCAGTTGTTGCCTGTGAGTTGCTTGACTCCCTATGCACAACATGGTGTCCTTGTTGCTGCTTGTCCCACCCATCATTCCTTGTCTGTGTCTCTCCACCTTACTCCCACCTTCCATTGTCCGTGTTGCCCGTCTCCCCCTCCATCTTGCTAACAATGTCTTCATTTTCTCTTCTTTGACGGGGTTCTCAAGGCTGCTCTAAATCACGCTAGGATTTGCCTTACCATTTTTCCTTGCTTTGCAATTTTATATTTTACGGATCCCATATTTTGTGGACTTTTGCTATGGTAGTATTTGGAATTTGTACCCATGTTCCACAATGAGGGCCACGCCGAGGCTGCCTCCTCTCCTCGTAAAACCCCAAGAATGTATTTTGGAGTATTTGATGTTTATTAAGTAGTTATTTATTTTGTGAAGGGATGAGCAGCCGAAGGTGGGGAATCGGATACGTGTGATCTAGTATATTTTGCAAAACTGTGAACTATTAGAGGCTTTGTGCGCACTGCTGTTTTTACATGTAGTTTGCGTCTCTGTTTAATGGCTCTTCTTCTTAAGTTGAGCGTGCAATCAAAGCGGCACCTCTTGCCATAGGGTGCCCTGTGTAAACATAAAGTTGTGCCTTCCTCGGGAGAGGTAAAAGCATCGCTTGTTGCACTGCTATGAAATCCTACTGGGGATTACCCAGCGTTCCTCACAAATTTTACGTACAAGCTTGAATGTTCATGTGCTTGGTTTATTCCATGATATTTCCTTTTATTCTCAATTTAAACGTTCTGAAAGTGCATATCTTTACATTAGGTCAATCCAATGCATTTCGGTCGTTATGACCTTCATCTGGGACCATATGAGCTGAAAACAAGGCATAACAGTATTCTGTATCAATAAGTGCCATGATAATATATCAAATACAATAACATAATTAACACTGCTTCAAAGCAAAATACAAACGAAGTGCTCAAATATTTGGTACCCCCGGGTGAAACAACGTGCTCTACATTAAATAGAACCAAAAAGAACGCCAATATGGCTATCGTTTGTCATGTTTACTGTGCTATTCAATTAAACCATCATACCACTGTTAGAAAAAAACGAAAACCCAAAATCAATGTCAACAGGCGCTTAAGCTAGGAGTTATAAAACACTGACTGCTGCTGACTATGTGCGTGTGTTGAGTTACTCACTTCATGCACGTAAAAACCGTGTCTTCTTCAAACTGCTCGCTCTTCCGTGGTAATGGTACCGGCATAAGCACGATATCCGTCCTCTTGCTACTCATTTAACAACCCTTCGTGTAAGCGTGTGTGTATCTATCGCTCTCATTGGTTGCGCACCCGATCACGTGGTCGGGGCCACAGCCAATGGGTGCGACCGAATCCTCTCTGCTGGTGTTTAAACCTGCGTGTACGCGGCAATGCAGTTAATAAAGTATTTAAGCTAGCTAATACGAAAAAAATTGTGTGAAAAATAAAACAGTACCCATATTTACACAGAGTGTGAAACATAATCAAGTGATTCCTTGGGTGTCTAGAGACAGCAGAGTGCGCATCAATGGACTTGTTTCTAGAGGACTGGATTGTGAATACCCTGAAAGATAGGGGACTGACTGTCACCTTTTTCTTTCGAGAAAGCCCATGGAGAGATGGGACCCTTAAATGCATGGCTAAAAATGTTTAGCGACAGCAAAAAATTAAAATAAAATAAATTAAAAAACAGACTCTCCCTCCCAACATATAAGAACCCTCCCATTTTCCTTTTCTCAGACTACACAGTGACTGTACAAAAGCAGCTTAAATTGTTCATAGAGATGAAGAGGAAACTGAGGGCTCTTGTGAGAAATTGGGTTAATGGGTCAGAGGGGTGAAACCCTACCCAAACAGCAACCACAATCCTTGTCAGGTTGAGGGACAAGCAAACCCTAAATTAACATGTGCTCAACCCTCTGGTAGCTTGGCACAAAGCAGCCAAGCTTAACTTAGAGGCAATGTGTAAACAGTAATAATGTGAAAACACAACACAAGACAAATCCCACAACAATTTAGAAAAAAAAAGTACATTTTGATAAATAAATCAAGACCAAAATGACAAAAAAATCCAATCAGAATAACAGGAGATATGCAAGTTTAAAGAGTTCAGTGAAAATAGTGGCAACAAGTACAAACCACCAACATTAGATATCAAGTCGCACTAGACTGGGTCAAAGTCCCAAGTTCATGTCGACCACAATGGAGCACAGGCCAGCTAAAGGATCCCAGTTGGACCGGCTGAACAAGAGTACCTTAAATCTTGGTTGTGGTATGTTGCAAGGTCCCTTGTCGAGATTGCATCGTGCAGCCAAGGCGATGTATCCATTCAGAGGTTCTGCGGAGCTGCCATGTAAGGTCTTGCATTGTTGTCGGGGATCCAGTCAATAAGGGCTTGCAATGCAAAGTCTAGAGTTGAGGATGCATCACGCAGTCGAGTCCCCAGGCACCCTTCCTTCCCTGTCCTGGCAGCTTCAGACTAACTAGAGGGGGCATGCAGCCTTTTGTGTGGAGGCAGGACACAGCCTATTCAAGTGTAAGTAAGGCTGTGCCCAGCTCTGCCCTCCCATCCTGCCAGTGATGGTCCATCCAGGCACACCTAAGCTCTCTATTGTGTGTGGCTGTCTGGGAGAAATGCACAAAATCCAACTGCCAACTACACCCATTCATGTGACCCAGTAAAAGGCTGAAGGTACTCAATGGCTAGGGCAGGAAAAGGCCACCTTTCTAAAATTGGTATTTTCAAAATTATAATTTAAAATCTGATTTCACCATGAGAGAGAAGTTTGCATTGTAATTCCAGACAGCAAACATGAACTGGTTACCTGCTCCTATTTGGAAACTATCATTTAATAACTGTAATAAGGTAATTCCAATGCCATCCTATGGTAGAGGCAGCCCCTAAGTATATGTCCAACTTTTTAAACACACTGCACCATGTCCCCAGGACTGTAACGGCCTACCTACCCTAGGGCTGACTTATGTGTATTAAACATGAAGGGTTGAGCCTGGCAAAAGGTCATATCTTGCCAGGTCAGCATCGCAGTTTAAAACTGCACACAGGCTGCAATGGCACACCTGAGAAGTTTAAAGTGCTAAACAGTCCCACTAGTGGCATTTAATGTATAGACCCTGGGCATAGGTAGTGTCACTTTATTCAGGACTTACATGTAAATTAAATATGCAAATTGGCTGTAAGATAATTCTACCATATTATGAGGGAAGAGCACAAGTACTCTAGAACTGGTTAGCAGTGGTAAAGTATGCAGAGTCCTAAAACCAGCAAAAACAAAGTCAGCAAAATATGAGGGTTGAAGGCAAAAAGTTAGGGTGAAACCACACCAAGGATGCCAGGTCAAACACGTGTACCCCCAACTGAAAGTGGGCAGAACTACCCAACTCCTTGTGAGTTCTCATCATTAAGGCAGAAAAACCTGAAGAGACCATCAGCATTGGTGTGCAGTCGTAGGCTTCCCTCTTTATTGCACTCCACCTCTGTTTCCTGGGAAGTAACTTCCTACTGTTGAAGGCTACAGGTTATGTTATGTTATTTCAATTTATTACACACTCAAATCACCCCCAAAAGGGTATCTTGGCGCAGGAGCCAAGACAGCGGATTTCAGGTAAAGAAACCACACACTCAAAAAAGATAGGTTTTAAGTGCTCTCCTAAAGTGCGAGTAGTTTACACAGGTGCGTAGATGCAGTGGCAGTTTATTCCAAAAATGAGAAGCAAGGAAAGAGAACAATCTGCAGCCTGACCTAGTCTTTCTAAACGTAAGAACTTTCAGGGAGGCCTTGTCATGGCATTTTAAATGTCTGGGAGGGTAGTAAGGCAAAAGTTTGGGAGCTAAATATGTGGGCCCTTGTCCATGGAGGGCGGTGTGGGTTAAACAGCAGATCTTAAAAATAATTATATTTCTTACAGGCAGCCAGTGTAGAGGCTGAAGACGTGGGGCAGTTGCAGTGCAAGGGGGGAGTTTGCAGACAAGACGTGTGGCGATGTTTTGAACTACCTAAAGTTTAGAGAGCAGCTTCTCATTTATGGAGGCCAGAAGTGAGTTGCCATAGTCCAGACGGCTGATGACCCGTGCCTGAACAAGTTTTTTCCTGGAGGAGAGAGGAAGTAAAGGAAAAAGGTTTGTTCTGACATAGAAAGGGATTGGTCAAGACAGACTCCCAGGTTTTTTATAACTAGTTTGAGAGTTGGGGCCAAACCCAGTGTTGATGGTAATCAGTACGGTGACCAAAGATGATAGGCCTGACCGAATATCATAATTTCAGTTTTTGTGGGGTTAAGCTGATGTCTGTTTTCTGACATCCAGGCTTGCAATAGCTATCATCCCGGATTAGAAGGCCATTTTTGATTTGGACAGATTGTTTTCAAAGGAGAAAAGCAGCTGCATTTCATCAGCATATGAAACAATACCAAAGGCTCTTACTATTTTGGCGAGGGGGGCCATATAAATAGTGAAAAGCATAGGGCTGAGACTGGGGCCCTGAGAGACACCACAGTCTAATGACATAGTTCTAGACTTATAAGGGCAGAAGATGACAGTTTGGGTTCTGTTTAACAGGAAGTCAGCTAGCCATTGCAGAGCCGTACCATGGATCCCTATCTCCTTTAATCCGTGTCAAATGCTGCTGACAGATCTAACAGAACCAGCATTGAGAAAAAATTTGAATCAAGGGAGTATTTGATATGGTCGGTAACTGCAAGCAGGGCTGTCTCAGACTGTGATGTGATCTGAAACCTGACTGGTAAGGGTCTAACAAGCTGTTTGCTTTGAGGTATGATGTCAGTTGCTTATTAATATATTTTTCCAGCAACTCAGCCAGTAAAGGAAGGAGCGAGATTGACCAGTAGTTAGTACGGTCTGTTAAGGCTAGGTTGGCCTATTTTTTGGATCGGCCTGACCAAAGCCATCTTCCAGTCTAAAGGAACTTTTCCCTTAGTTATTGAAAGATTAAATAAAGAGCAGATATGCGGGGCCAATGCACGAGCAAGGATTGTCAATCCTCTGGGCAGGCAGAAGTCTGTAGGTGAACTTGATTTTGAAATCAAAAGGTTGTGGGTGCTTTCTGGGGAAATTTCCTCAAATTTGCCTAGGTTGATAGTGACATTGGAGGAAGAAGTAAGGACGACCTTGCTCTCAGGGGATTGGACAGTGACGGTGGGGAAATTTAGTTAGATCATTTTGATTTTGTCTTCAAAGTGATCGGCCAAGGCGTCTCAGAGCGGTTGCGACCGATTGGGTTCAGAGGAGCACGTCTCTCTTTGTAAAGGATTTAAGTATTTTAAAAAGAGTTTTAGGTGAATTCTCCACCTCAATAATTTGGATCCATATTTATGCTTTATGAGCCTTCTTGATGTTGCGAGGGTAAGTTGTTAAAGCCAGCTTGCTCCCAGCCCTTCTTCACCAGACTGAGAAGTTCTTGCACAGCATACCCATAAGTAGCACAAAGGGGCAGAATCCACCCCCTGTGGTACCTGCATGTTCGCAAGCAACGGAAGAGGACATCTCACTTCCGCCTCAAGTGCTCCGATAGGCCCATGATCATGCCTTTTAGGATCTTGTTGAGCCTTTCAACATGCCCATTAGTAGGTTTCTTCTCTTCAAGTCCAGCAAGACAGCAATATAGTTTCCTGATATGTAACACTTTAAGACATCTACTGTGTGCCAGGCCTGTGACACTCACTTCTGCAATCGAGCATCCGAACCAGTTGGTCATGTGTGATGACCCCACATTGTTATTCTACCATATTCATTTTCTGCATAATAGAGGTTCCAACAAAAAACCACTGAACTTCATTATCAACAAAGTAATGCTAAACACAGCCTATTGGCTCTGTCACTGTCTATCTCCTAGTATTTCAGGCACTTGCTTACAATGATAGAAGACAATTTCCATCGACGTGTCATAGAAATAGTTAAAAACAGAAATACATTACATGATTTTAAATTGCTATACACGGTGGGCCTCATTTATGAGGCCCTTATGCTGCCATTGCGTCACTTTTTGTGATGCTGCGGCAGCATAAAAAAGTGTCACCCTGCGCCATATTTACATAGAGACGCATCTCAGCAAATGCATCACTTTGTAAATCCCTGCATACATTATACTTGCGTCAGGTATAATGTATGCAGGGTGGGTATTCCCCCTTAAAAAATGCTCATAGAAGTGGCACAGTGAAATCTCTGAGATTTCTCTGCGCCACTTCTAGGACTTCACTGCGTCAAATCCTTACGCCTGCCTCACAGCAGTCATAAGGACTGACACAGGCCTTTTTACATGGGACTCGCCCATGTGTAATGACACATTGCTGGAGTTGTGTCTGTTTCCAGACACACTCCAGCAATGTGCCATTCTTCCACCAACAGATAGGTCAGGATTCCTGACGTATCTGTAAATCCTTGCAACATGGAGTGCCGTACAGTAAATAGAGCCCATCCACGGTGTCGCGAGGATGGCACACTGAAAAGTGTTGCATCGCTTTTTCACCCCAGCGATGCAACACTTTTCATGAATAAGGCCCTAAGACTTTAATGTACCACATTGTTTTATCATTTAAACATGCAATATTTAAACTTAGAATTCTAGGAATGGCGTTGCTCCACCAGTGCCTCCAAGCTAGTGTATAGCCACCAAGCAAAATGCTCAAGGGAACCTATGTTTTCAGTCCATATCCTCTGAATTAGTAGTCTGTCAAATGAAGCTAGACACATTACAAGCAAACATAAATTAAATCTTGGTTTAGACTAGTCATTAAAAAAAATTACACAACCAATTAGTGATAAATACTTAAAAATACCTTCATAAATGCCATTTTTATTCACTGCATTTTCTTAGCATCCAAATTGAACTCCTCCGCGTGAAAGGCACCTAGCATTTGTTAGAAAAGTTTTTGCCTGAGTGTATTTTAGATTTCTAACAAATTTCCCATCATTTCACAACAGAGCTTTACCTTGTGGCAAGTTCTTAGTGAGAGTAAGCACTTCCACGCTGCATTAAAAGGCATAAAGAAGATATGGCAAATCCAGTAGGTTTGGCCTGTGGTTTTATTCCTGATGGCATACACATAATGGGCCTCATTCACAAAGGTATATTTACACTGATAGATTTACTCATGTGTACATTTACTCTTACACATATGTTTAAACTACACTTTTGTGCTATTCATCATTTCTGAGTATAGATTTACACCTAAGTGTAGACTTACATGGAGACATCTAATAGTGCATTTATGAGTTAACATTAATATTAGTAACATTTACCACATAGGTGATCTCCACCACAGTGGTCAAGATCTCCCTTCAGGAAAGTATAGGGAAAATTATCAAAGTTTAGCATTTTATAAAATAATTTATAATATTTATTATTAACATATAACTAAAAAATAATATTTTACAGCACATAACCTCATCACATTAAATGAGCATTTATTAGTTCATAATTTCACTGACTGGGAATATATTTCTTTAATTTCTAAATATTATTTATTGAAGGATAATTGTACAAATTCCCACACATCAACATTTTTATTTTTATTTAATAGGTATAACATTTTGTTAAACGTTATGTGTTGAATTAATTTAAATTATTGTTTATTTTTTACTAACATTTTAATGTAATTACAATTTTTGATTAGGTTTATTACTAAATGTTGAAACAATAAAGAAATTGTTTAACAATTATATATAATTCTCAAACATTAAACAATATGTATGCCAGTATTTTTCAACAGGTGCCCCATATGCCACGAATTGAGGTCATTGGAACGAAGGTTTCTGAAGGTTTTGTGTGGTTTGATCAAATTGGCCAGAATGGGGGGGCCTTTGCCCTGCAGATTTTTATGGGCAATGCAGAGAGCTTTGAAGTGTACCAGTGCTTTTATAGGCAACCAGTGGAGTGATTTCAGTGCTGGTTTAGCTGAGGAGCGATGGTTGGTGCTCGTCAGCAATCTAGCGGCAGAGTTCTGCACCACCTGTAGTTTCTGGACGACAGAAACCGGGGCTCCCAGGTAGAGCGCGTTGCCGTAGTCCAGCCTCGACAGGATCATGGCTTGGACCAGTATTTTTTTGGCTTTGTCAGGAAGTTGAGGGAGGATTTTACGTATGGATTTAAGCAAGCCAAAGCAGGTGGCCGCGGTTTTTCTGGCTTGTACTTTAAACGTGAGATCATCATCAACCAGAAGCCCAGACTCTTGATCACGGTTTTTGGAGTTGGACTAACACCCATAGAGGGGGGCCATAGCGTGGGGGAGTTGAATGATGCCTTCCTGCCCAATAACATCAGTTCAGTCTTTTGATTATTGAGTTTTAGCTGGGACAGGCCCATCCACTTTGATACCTCTTCAAGACAGTTACTCAGACTCGTGTGGGACAGGTCAGCCTGGTTAAGAGAGACCACGAGCTGAGTATCATCAGCATAGCTGATCAGTTCGATTCCATAAGGGGCCACTATCTCAGCCAAGGGAGACATGTACACATTAAAAAGTGTGGGGCTGAGGGAAGAGCCCTGTGGAACCCCACACTGCAGGGGTAATGACGAGGAGTGGCAGTCTCCTTCAAATACTTTAAAATACCTCTCGCAAAGAAAGGATTTAAGCCAGGAGAGAGCTTTTCCCAAAACTCCGATTTCATTTAGGCGGGCTAGAAGGATACGGTGGCTTACCGTATCAAAAGCGGCGCTGAGGTCCAGGAGGATGATGGCTACATTACCACCTGTGTCCAGGATACCAAACATTACCCCTAAAAATTATTAACTTTTACTCACTCACATATGCTTACACATAAAGATACACATGCGAACACATACACAATCTCACATAAACAAACTCTCACCCACAAGCACACACACAACTTATATTTAGTACTGTTTTATTTACAATAGCTGCCATAAGGAATGCAGAACCGCCCCTGTGTTCTTGGCACTAATGGTTTAGCCATCTTTGAGGCCAGAGGTCGTAAAGGCAGTGCCAGGGGTCACAAGGGGCAAGCCAAGAGTCGCTGCTGCAACCCATACCAACCCTTAAATGATGTCATGATATGAGATGCTACAGGGATGTCCTCAGAGACGCTGGTGATTGTTTTGGCAGCCTCCTGGTGCATCTCAGCAAGTGGAAAGTCACAAGTAAGTCGAGGAGTGGCTTTCAGCGTTATGTTGCCTCTTTGAAGCTCTTGAGGAGAAGGATGTTTTTCCAGATGTGTGAAGCTTAAATAGCAGCCATGCCCAAGATGCCAGACAAGGTCTTGCGAAGCCTAGACAAGGCTTCAGCTATTGCCTCAACCTCTGAGCACCAAGACTCATTCTGGTAAAATCCTGAAAATCAATTATTAAAAAAGACCAGACTTCGGGCTGAGATTAAAGCACAGAAAGGTAGTAAGACTCGGGGGTCAAGGGCTGGGATAAGAGAAAGACCCTCTCACATTTACTACTAAGTAGTAAACGTACTTGTGGCGATTGCCTCTTAGAAAAGATTTGAGACGTGGAGGTCTTGAATTCCACTCGTAGGTTTGAGAAATGCATGTTGTAGTAGTTAAGTAGTACTATTGTGGTACTACTTCAAATACTGCAAAATCCAGTTTGTGAATCGGACAAAAATGCATCTCACACCTGCCCACATCACTCTTTCTATTAGACGCACACACAACACCGTTAAACACACAATGTTCCTAGATACACAAACTCACAACAATATTACCCTAGTGATAGTGGAGATGATGGTGGTGGTGGTAGTTGTAAAGAGGGTGGTGATGTTGATGATAGTTGTGATAATGGTGGTGAGAGTGATGGAAATGGTGATGACAGACGTAGTGAAGATATAAGTTGTGCTGGAGGTGAAAGTGGTGGTAGTGATGATTGTGATAGCAGTGGTGGACCTTATGGTGATAGTTCTGGTGTTAATATTGGTAGTGATAATAGTGTTAGTAGCAGTGGTGATGATAATGCTGGTGGTGGTAGTAGTGGAGATTATAATAGTGGTGGTGGTAACAGTTATCATAATGGTGGTGGTGGCGGCAAGAGTTGTGGTAGTAAATTTGATATGATAATGTGGTTGTAACAGTGATAATCTTGGCAGTGGTCGGGGTGCAATGGTGATGATGGATGAGCGGAAAGGTGGTGGTGGCAGTAATGGCAGTAGTAAAGGTAACGGTGGCGTTAATGAGGATGTATTCATGATGGCAGTGGCAAAAGTAGAGATAAATGGTAGTGTGACAATGGAGTTGATGATAACTGTTGTAATAGATCTTGGGTAGTGGTAACAGTGGGCGTGGTGGTAGCAGTAGTGGTATTAAGGGTGGGAGTGCTTGTAAATGAGCTGGAGATGATAATAGGTTGGTAATGATACTGGTATGGTGGTGGTGATAATGAATGTGGTCATTATAGTAGTTGTGTAACAGTTGTGGGGATAACAGTATTTGTGATAGTGGTGATGGTGATGTTAGTCTCACAGTAATGGAGGGTTTGATACTATTGTTGGTGGTAATTATTGTTGTGGTAATAGTGTCAGTTGTGGTGATACACCAGAGGAGACACTGGATGCTCACCATTGAAAAGAAATGACAGAGCGGCTGTAAATTCAGTTTGGCAGTTACAAGGAGGATAGGGCAGAGCAGAAGGAGGGACCACCGGGAAACAGCCATTACACAGCATGCCTTACAAAGCATGTGATTACAACGCAATTGTTGCAACGATCGCGTTGTTATATCGCAGTACATTATAATGTAAGTTGTTACATCGACTTGCTGTAGGGGCGCGCTAACCGAAGAAATAGTATAATTTACTATTCCAACACCTTCCCTACTGTTGCGCACACTGGAGTTGAAATAGTAAATTAAACTATTCCTAAGTCCAGCTCACCCCCTACAGAAAATCGATATAACGACTTGTGTTGTAATGTACTGCGATGTAACAATGCGGTCATTGTAACGACCGCGTTACAATCGCATGCGATGTAAAGTGCTATATTCGGGACCACCATGAGCCATAGGAACAAGGAGGGAGAGGTTGGGCAGAAGCCAAGATTGCTATGAGCACAGTGAACAGGTGAAGGGAAGGAAGGATCAAAGATTGATGTAAACTCCTTTGCCTGACAATGGCTGTCCTTCCGGAAGTGGAAGCAGCAGTGAGCAGGTAAGTCAAACACCAAATGGCAGTCCTATACATAACGGAAGCGACATTGCCTATCAGTCATTGGCTGAAGGAAGTTCACCTAGTCACCTACTGCACATAGGCTCTCCTGGAGGCTGAACTAAGGTGTGAATGACATTCCAAAGTGCAACACAAAGAGGAGTCTGATGCACCCCTTTCCTTAAATAGTATTTTAAGTATACAAAGTATTCATTTTTAAGATTACAACAGCTGCTGAAACGCTAAAACTGAGTCTAGGCGAGACCTAAAAGTCAAAGACTTGGGTTCAACTGGAACTGGAGTCAGGCATGTTTGCACCAACATCTGCACTAACCGACTAGTGAAATAGAGATATTTGTGTCTAGTAACTGGTACAAAAATTATGTAATTGCACTTTCCAGTGCATCAGGCCGTCAGGCAGCGCAGATGTCAGATTGACAACAGTTATTTTTGGATTGACATGTCACAGCAAATGTCTTCTATGCACCTATCGCCCAGTCCAAATGTAGTTTAATGTTAACACGTTGATCACTACAAATGCGGGCAGATTTACAAGAAACTGACGCATCTGTATAGATGCGTCTTTACCTGCGTCAGCCAGCGATACCCTTGCGCCATCATGGATGCGTCGTATTTACAAAACGGCGCACCATGGCGCAAAGATTGACAGTTCCGTCAGAAATTCTGATGCATCTTTTGGCCCAAAAGCCACGCATTACTGGAGTCGTGTTGCAAGAATGACGCAACTGCAGCAGTGCATGGGGAAGCCTATACTCATTGTACTGCGTCACTCCATATGCCTGCTTCAAGCAGGCGTAAGGTTTTGATGCAGTGGCATCCTAGAAGTGGCGCAGTTAAATCCTGCAGATTTCACTGCATCACTTGTAGCTTTCCTGCGTGGGAACGCCCACCCAGCATACATTTTACCTGACGCAGGTATAATATGACGCAGGGCTTTACAACATGACGCATCTACCTAAATGCCTTACGTTGTAAATTGGCCGCATTGTTTACGCTGCCGATGCGTCACAAAAGTGACACAAAAGTGGCACAAAAGTGTTGCACGTGGCTTCTAAATCTGCCCGTCATTTTAAAAAAAATATACAACTGACATTTTAGTACCTGTCTATAAGGACCAATGCTATTATCACGATGGTACTTTAGTCCAGATGACTATTTCCGCATCTTTAATTCGGTGAAAATGTTGGTGCAAACTTATCGTGTCGCATTTCAAAAGTATTGAACGTCAAGAAGTGAGAGAGCACGCGACTGAGCAGAAAGATTTCTCAGAAAAACACATTGGGAAGTCGAATCTTT
Source organism: Lissotriton helveticus (assembly GCF_964261635.1). Taxonomy (NCBI): domain Eukaryota; kingdom Metazoa; phylum Chordata; class Amphibia; order Caudata; family Salamandridae; genus Lissotriton; species Lissotriton helveticus. Next base: position 416,481,024 of record NC_136069.1, on the reverse strand, counting down.
CTGTAAACCTGCCCCCCCTCTCCCCCCCCCTTCTCCGGTGATGGATGTGAGTGGGCTGAGCTGGGCTCGTGCAGGGTGGGTGTAGATGAGGTGGTGCTGCACGGTGGGAAACTTGACATCTGAAAACAGCAGCGACGCCTTCCATGGCTGGCAACGGGAGAGCGTCGCTGGCGGGAAAGAGACGCAGTGGGAAGCAACAGCAGTCAGAGCGCTTCAATGGGTGTACCTGACTGTACCAGAGGACGGGGCTGTGCTCTTCAAGGCAGTAGTTTGCTGTCTCTGACTGCGAGAACGTCTCGATAAGAGCCTTCCAATCATATCTGCACCGCTCCACGTCTGACAAGGTAGGTTAATATTACTGCAAAACTGGTTAACGTATTCATATGCATAAGTGTTTTAACAGAAGTGCATTCCTAGAAGCACTGTGTTAAATTATAATATGCTGGATGGAAAAGACAACTTGCAAGTGGTCCCTACTGGAACAAGTTGGCAGCATCAGTCTTTGTCGACCTATAGGAATCTGCTATTATCACAATTCCCCTGTATTCCAGCTGTTCCTTCGTGTTATTTCTTGCTGGCTAATTGTGTGAATTGCTTTCAGTTCGAATTATTTTAACACGTGCAATTATTCGCAGCTCACAGTTGGAATTTCCACCCCAGCATCCACTGATGTCCCTGCGCACACTTTTCCAACCCATGCTCATCACTCCCTCAAAGAGAAGTATGCAGACTTAATCCAAACAGGGCTCCAGAATTGGTTGGAAAGCAAAAAGTTAAGAATATAAAAGGCAAGTTCTGCCACGAATGAGAGGTCAAAAGGGCAACCCAGAAAATATTAAAGTACTATGTGCGCCTTTTGTGAAATGCACCTGTTACTGCAAATAACTGTCATTCGACAATGCAGGTCACATAGGGTAGGTTTTTACTCATTGAAAGGTGAACAATCAGTATTCCTATTTGAAAGTAGTTTTACAATATCCCTCTAAGGAATTCTTGCGGAGATGCTAATAATTGGCATTTTTATACACTTGAAGGTATGTAGCTCCATCTTTGAAAACTGGCACTAAGCAACTCCTAAGATATCTTAGTGGGTTCATGCAACCACTGCAGAGATGAGTGTCCAATCTGACTGTTGGGTGGAGTTCTGGTCACGCCTTTCTAGATTGTTATGTTTATGTTATGTTTAGTTAGCGTTATGTTTATGCTATATTTATGTTTAGTTAATGATATGTTCAGTTAAAGTTATGTTTATGCTTAGTTAATGATATGTTGAGTTAATGTTATGTTTATGTTTAGTTAATGTTATGTTTATGTTATATTTAGTTATGTTATGTTTAGTTATGTCTAGGTATGTTATGTTTAGTTAAGTGATGCTATTTTAAATTATATGTTTAGTTATTTTGTTTAGTTATGGTATGTTAAATTATGATGTGTTTAGTTATTTTATGTTTAGTATGTTATGTTTAGTTATGGTATTTTAAATTATGATATGTTTAGTTATTTTGTTTAGTTATGTTATGTTCAATTATGATGTGTTTAGTTATTTTATGTTTAGTTATGTTATGTTTAGTTATGTTACGTTATGTTATTTTGATACAGATTGCTTGTGCTCTGTGCGCTTTTGTTTTGCAGAGCGGGTGGTTGTTGTTTTTTCCCCAAAAAGAGTCTCCCAGCAACCCCTCCAATCACATATGAACCATATAATGCCTATGGGTTCTCCAACTCCCTGCATTTCGGATAGGCTTGAATTCTATACGTACCGCATGCAGATAGGCAGAAGACTTTGGGGTGTGAATTGAATGCAGAGCTTTTAGGGGCGGAGGCAGAGGGAGCAGGGATTGTACATGGGGTACACGTGTCTGGGTGTGTGGGCTCGGTGAGCCTAAGGTAGACAATGCATGTGAAGGCAGCGATGAGGAAAGTGAGGTGGCGGCTAGCAGGGCATTGCACGTTTCCCCATCAAAAGATGATCACAGTTACTTCACATAATTCAGCCATTAGTGCTGTCAGTGCACTGAGTCACTCATGTTTACACATGAAAGTTTACAGCAACAAAAGGGAGGTAGGCTTCCAGAATTAGAAGTTGGTGCAGTTTGGCTGAAGTTATTTGCCTGTAATAAATGCACGAGTTAGAGGGAAGTGCACACATCTGAGCAGCTGTTCATGATGGATACAGTAACCTTCTGGAGAGAACCCACATAGTTAGCAAGGAATGATATGTGTCAAGCGATGTGACGTGGCACGGACATTGTGATGATTTATGATGAACAAGGGTTGGGTGTGCAAAGATGTCATATGCTCCAGTAATCTGTATTATTTTGTGATGATCTTGAGCAGTGATGCAAGATGAGTAGGAGTGATATGCTGCAGGTGTGGTGTTATCAGGCAGTGTGTAGCAGTATCTAATACTAGACTGTCTATCGGTTTAGGGATATTATACAATTCCCAATTATGTTCTGTAGTCCATTAGTAGAGGGTGCGCTGTTCCACTGCATTATGTATGGTGCATATGCTGTCATTTGAAGTATTGTGCTGTGGGTGGTATATGTTGTGTGTCCTCGTAATGTGCCCTGTTGTGGGCTCCATCGTTGAGCATTGTGTAAAATGTACTCGCTTGATGTGGAGCCAGTGTGGGTTTGCAAAACAGTATATATTAGTCTTGCAGTCTTATCGTGTAGGAGTGTTATATATTGCCCTCTCGGCTTCTGTAGTCTATTGTGTTAGATGGTGGTGTGTGGCACGATGGATGCTGTTTGCTATTATGATCTGTACTGCATTTTGTGCTGGATTGGAGCAGTGGTGGTTTTTCCATGACTTTTTGTTGGATGTGGTGTGTTGTGTGGGGTATACAACCTTTACAACGCAACTTTTACCACGACCTACCATTACCACGCATTTTTTACAACGCAGGATCCATTACAACGCATACCATTACCACACATGTATTTACAACGCAGGTACTTTTACAACGCATACCATTACAACGTAAGTATTGGTAAGTATATTATTTTATTAAAAATATTATTTGGGTTTTTTTGTAAAGGGGTATTTTTTAGGTTCAGGGTCAGTTTTGGGTTTTTGGGTAAAGGGGTATTTTTAGGGTTCAGGGTCAGTTTTCAGTTTTTGGGTAAAGGGGTATTTTTAGGGTTTAGGGTCAGTTTTCAGTTTTTAGGTAAAGGGGTATTTTTAGGGTTTAGGGTCAGTTTTCAGTTTTTGTGTAAAGGGGTATTTTTAGGGTTCAGGGTCAGTTTTCAGTTTTTGGGTAAAGGGTTATTTTTAGGGTTCAGGGTCAGTTTTTAGTTTTTGGGTAAAGGGGTATTTTTAGGGTTCAGGGTCAGTTTTGGGTTTTTGGGTAAATGTGTATTTTTAGGGTTCAGGGTCAGTTTTGGGTTTTTGGGTAAAGGGTTATTTTTAGGGTTCAGGGTCAGTTTTTAGTTTTTGGGTAAAGGGGTATTTTTAGGGTTCAGGGTCAGTTTTGGGTTTTTGGGTAAATGGGTATTTTTAGGGTTCAGGGTCAGTTTTGGGTTTTTGGGTAAAGGGGTATTTTTAGGGTTCAGGGTCAGTTTTGGGTTTTTGGGTAAAAGGGTATTTTTAGGGTTCAGGGTCAGTTTTGGGTGTTTGGGTAAAAGGGGTATTTTTTGGGTTCAGGGTCAGTTTTGGGTTTTTGGGTAAAGGGGTATTTTTAGGGTTCAGGGTCAGTTTTGAGTTTTTGGGTAAAAGGGGTATTTTTTGGGTTCAGGGTCAGTTTTGGGTTTTTGGGTAAAAGGGTACAGTGTAAAAATTAAATATAATTAAATTTAAATTACATTAAATTAAATTGATTAAATTAAATTAAATTAATTAAATTAAATTAAATTAAATTAAATTAAATTAAATTAAATTAAATTACATTATATTAATTTTAATTAAATTAAATATTAAAATATATTATATACTTACCAATACTTACGTTGTAATTGTATGCGTTGTAAAGGTATATGCGTTGTAAATACATGCGTGGTAATGGTATGCGTTGTCATGGATCCTGCGTTGTAAAAAATGCGTGGTAATGGTAGGCGTGGTAAAAGTATGCGTTGTAACGTCATACATCCGTTGTGTGGAGGTAGAATGGTGTGTTTTTGTCATAACTTTGAGGTCTAATGTATGGGACAGGAGCAAAGGCACAACTAGAGCCAAATTTAGGGGGCTACTAAAAATTTCGGGGGAGGGCTGATTCTTCCAGCAATATGCAGAGTGGAGTTGCAGGGGCTCCAAGAAGGGGTGAAAACTCAACAAAGCCTCGTTAGCAAGTAAATAGTCTTTTAAAGACCCGTGAAGTACTCGGGCGGCTGTATGTGTGCCCGGGAAGCTGTCTCAGCCCGAGCTGACTCACACGACAGGGGGTGGGGGGCTGAAGCCCTTTGAGCCCAATGGGCATTGTGCGCCTGCACAGGAGAGCCGAGTTGTGTTGCAACTCCGCAGTAGCGTAGTGAGATGAGTAGTTGTGGTCTGAAGCAGAATGAAGTAGTGTGTTCCTATTATGGAGGCGCCTAAGTGGTGTCACTTGGTGAGTATGCACCTCAGGCAAACCCCATCGCTGCCGCAATTCAGGAAGGACCTCTTCGACTGAACCGCAGATCCCACTCTCCCCCCATGCAGCACCTTGAGACCCTCACGGGTGACTAGTCGTGCTTTATAAGAATCCTGATTGAGTGATTGAATGAGTCGAGGTGTAATGTATGATCCTGAAGTGTGGGTGTGTGATACAGTATGGTACTGTGAGGTTGAAGTGACTTTGTAGGGTGATGAGTGGTTTAGGTGTGAATAATGTAATATGTTGTACTGGTGTGTGTGTTATAAGATTTGTTGCATGGTGGCTTGAGATTTCATGCATGGCTTGAGAAGGTGTACTTGTTTGGGTACTTTTGAGGTGCGGTGAAGTGTCATTCAGTTGCAGCGTCTTTGCGGTATGGGACGTTTTCACCTATCTAATGTGGGTGTTATGCTGCTAAATATAAGCTTGTGTGGTTGGCATGTGATGCTGAAACATTTGCTGTTGTTGTTGCTGTTGTTGGTCGTGCATCCATGGACGCCCTTGTTGGGGCTCTGCATAGCTGCCATGGTGCCTAAATCTATGCATGACTAGTTATTCCAGTGCCATTTTTTGTCTTAGAATTCTGGGACTTGCAGTCCTGGTTTAACACTGGGATAAATAAGACTACATGAATTTCACACAAAAAATAACGATTGGGCTAAACAGTCATGCATGGAAACTTAGCGCCTATGTGTCTGGATCATGCAATCCCAGAGGTGTGGGTGAAAGTTGGTGTTTGTAAGCAAGAAGTTAGGGAGGGTAAAAAGTGGGCGAGGAGAAGAGGTTAGTAGATGATGGAGAGGAAATGGAAAGGTAAACATGGAGGAATGGAGGATAAGAGTAAGCATAGGGAATGTGGTAGTGGGAGGGAGGAGTTTATGAGGGGATGATGTGAGGGGATGGAAAGAAATTAAAGATGGGACTGTAAGAAGAAAAAAGAAATGAGGAAACAAGAAAGTACAGAATTTGCTGGTCGTGAAGCAGAGGGGAAAAGGCAAGTCAAAGAAAAAATGCACAAAAGGGAAAGAGACGGAATACATGAGAGGGGGTAAGAGTATACAGGGAGAAAGGAGTTGAGGAGAGGCAAGTGGGGAGAATGTAGACAGTTATAAAAGTTATATTGTTGAGTAACAATGTCGCTGGGGAATCAGTGCTTAGTTTGAAAAAGAAAGACTGCCAGTGCCTGCAACTCTGCTCAGATGCCCACGGACGGTGCAATTAAACGTCACCATGTCTAATACCAAGGATGGTCATCTTAAACCCACCTCGTGCCTCTTTAATCCACTACCAGACACTCCCTGACCCTTTATCTCACTCTTGCAGGTTCCTGCTTTCTCCCTTTGTGACGTTTTTCCGTCGTTCTCTTCCCCGCCTTTCTAAGTGTGTGTTATCCTCTTTTGCTCTTCATAAGGAAAAATAAGTGCTGGTTCCGAAAAAAAAGAGCCAGCGCCCACCACCATCAATCACCGGCTCAAATTAAGCACTCTCAGTGCTAACGGACAATTTCGTTTGCACAGTATGCACTATAACAACAAGAAAACGTTGGTGTTTGTTGATTACAAGAGAGCTGGTCTTTTCAGAGCCCACACTTCCCTCTAAGCAACCTTAGAGTGTTTACAATTCATACATTGCAGGCTACATTAACACTTCTTGTTCAGCTGGCTTGTAAGAAGGCTAAAAGACTCAAGTAATGGATGTCAACACCGCCTTTAGCTTCATTTAAATTTACATTATTCTGTGTCTTCTGCTGCTTCTCCCAAAACCTCTGCCTTATCCTACAAAGACTTTACAGGAAGTGAGGACAAGTGATCGTCTACTTCAGTGGCCCAGTCGTTAACCTCTGGTTATTGCTTATAGAGTCATTCTTCTTCGGCGGCCCCGGTTGTATCCCATCGTGGATTGATTCCCTCATTCAAATGAAGACATTATTAGCCCTCGGGAGGAGAATGCATGGGATGGCATATAAACGAGTACAATGCAAGCAACAAAAATATACAAAATCCGGCTTGAACATCTAAATACACATTCAAAACCGTAAATGTGTACTCATCAAAACATTGTAAGTAATGCAGCTTCAAGGTTTAATCAGAGTTCTGCTAAATTCCTTTGGAATCCTGCATAGAAAGAAACCTATACAAATTAAACAAGCATTGGCAATGACAATAGGTCTGGTTTTATATGAAAGTGCCTCCTCACTCAATGATGAGTTTAGGTATTCACTAAGTCATTCATACATGCACTCTGACACTCAGCACTCGTGTCCTTTCTTCCACCCACTGACTCATCCTTTCATTCGTCCACTCACACAATCAAAATGAACACACACAAACTCAACATATGCAAGAAAAATAAAAGGAGTAAAAGTTGAAAAAAACAAGCTGCCATCGAAACATTGCATAAACAAGTAAAATTAAACATAGCAGCAAGTGAACATCTTGCAGTGATACTGAACATGGTGTTTCATTGTTTTGAAGTACCAGCATAGTAAGTAAACAAGTCTAGAACCAATGTGTTAGGTATCTTGGAATGGTAAAACAATGAAACTATGAACATTACCCTTTCATGAAGGTGGCCTGGTCTAGAGATTGTAATCTCGTCAGATGCTGTGCACTGCAGATGAAATAAACAACAAGCAAGCAGCCTGTTAGCACTGTCCAGGGAGCTATAGTATGCTTTAAATATATATATATATGGGTTAAAGTGACGTTATAGTTAGATCTGATACTAGCATCATACTTTACATAAAAATAAAACAACATTTCACTGATTAAAAAAAGGTTAACGCAAGTTTATAGTCCGGTGAAAATGTAATTTAAAAATACAATTTTAAACGAAGTCCAGGAGTGCAATAGAGCAATGCTCCAGAGAAGGTATTCTCAGCATTATATTGGAGTGAGAAGATCGATCCCTCTGCATGATGAAAATTATCATCTGAGAGGGTGCAACTAATGTGACATATAACTTATAGAGCGGTTGACCTTGAAGCTAGGGAACCGGATTCGAGTCTCGGTAGGGACGCTGAACATCCTGTGATTCTGGGCAAATCACTTAATCTCCCCGTGCGTAACAAAATTAATGTGTCTGTAACGCAACTGTTGCTCATGGAAAGCGCTCTGATTCCTTCAGGTTGAGTTTGCGATATATAAAACTCCGTGACGATCCCTATTTGGGAGGGAGGGGTGAGGGGGTGTGAAGCAGACCAATGCAAGAAAAATGTGGAAAAGGCCGCTTTATTGGAACAGGTGCACATCACATGTTAAATAATCCTCGGCAAAAAGCCTTCCAAAACTAAACCTCACTAAATACGTAACAACCCAACATCTCAGCTAACTTTTTGGATGGTAACCCCTATACAGGCAGGAAGCCGCGGATCTATAGAGCAGTAACTTCAATGATGCAGTCACATGGGTTAACTGATGTATGGGGGAATCTAGAGGCAGGTGACCCAGGGTTCACGTACTTCTCGCACCCTTTTAATAAATATACAAAAGTTGATTATTTTATGATCTCGGCCATGCAATTAAATAGGGTCAAAATCATCAAACTCCCAAAAATTTTGTCGGACCATAACCCGCTAGTTTTAACTATGGATATTAATAAACCACAAAAAACCCCTAGGCCCTAGACCTTCGATAGGAAATTATTAGCAGATGGGGAGTATATTAGATATATGAAGAGCTGGTCCCAGGCATTTTTTGATGCAAATAGGTATAGTGCATCCAGGGGTATAGTTTGGGATAGTTTCAAGGCAGGATTAAGGGGGGAGACCATCAGCTATACTACTCGGATTTGGAAAAGGGTTAACCAAGAAAGAGAACTTCTGATGGGCAAGCTGATTGAAGCTGAGGAACAACATAGAAGGGATATAACTCTGGGGGAACAATCAACTGGGAGCCTAGAAAGGGTAAACTCTATAAAAGCAGAGATTCAGAAACAACTGGCTAAAAAAGCGGCAGCAGAATACCAGGCGCAGAGGACCAGATTATATGAAACGGGGGAACAAGCAGGAAGAGCGCTGGCACTACGAATCAGGCAGGTGGCTTCTAAGAATATAGTCACACAAATAGAATATGAGGGTCAAACGCATGACAAGCCGACTGAAATTCTAGATGCCTTTAGGAAATATTATCAAGCATTGTATCAGGAGGAGGCGGAAGCAGGGGTCCCAGATACAAGGTGGCTAGATATGGGCACTAAGTTACAACAGGCCCACATAGATACTTTGGAGCAAGATATTACTATGGCTGAAGTATTGGAGGCCCTGCAAGATCTGGCAAGTGGGAAGGCTGCGGGTCCCGATGCCCTGCCGCTTGAGATCTATAGGAGTTTAAGGGAGGAAACAACTCCGATACTTTTGGATTTGTTTAAGGGTGTTATGAATACCGGAGTTATACCTGAGTCATGGACGGAAACCAATATAGTGATTTTTCATAAAAAAGGGAAACCAAAGTTTAATCCCGGTTCTTATAGACCAATATCTCTGATAAACAGCGACAATAAACTCTATGCAAAGATTATGGCTACTCGCATGGGGAGGATCATTGCGACCTTGGTTTCCCCCTGGCAGCATGGGTTTATCCCAGGGAGGGGTACTATGGATCATATTAGAAGAGCCATTACTCTATTCGATATCGGGGCTGCCAGTGGGGGGAGGGTCGCAATGATCCTCCTCGACGCGGAGAAGGCCTTTGACCGCGTGAGATGGAGTTTTCTATGGAAGGTTTTGGAGGAAAGGGGATCTGGGCCAAGATTTCGACAGGCAATTCAGGCGATGTATTCCATTCCAACGGCAAGAATCCAGCTGATGGGGGAAAGATCTGGGAAGATAGACATAACAAGGGGTACGAGACAGGGGTGCCCGTGCTCACCAATCCTTTTTGCGTTATACATTGACCCTCTAATTACCCAAATAATGAACAGTGTTGCTATTAAGCCTGTAGTTACGAATGGGTTCCAGACCAAACTTCTCGCATACGCAGATGACCTAGCAGTTACTACTAATGACCCCGAGTCCGCTATGAGAGAACTAGTCAATATTACGGGGCAGTTTGGTGGTTTGTCGGGCTATCGTCTAAATGTGGGGAAAACACAAGTATTGTGCTCTAAAAATATAGTCAAGCAGGATCCCAGGTATGTGGATTCAGTAGTGTACTTGGGTATAACAATAGACGCAGAACCCGGGAATATAATTAAGGACAACTTTTCACCGCTTATGAGCTCAATGGAAAGAGATTTAAAAAGGATGGACTCACTTCATTTATCAATAATAGGCAGGGCTAACGTTATTAAAATGACCATGTTTCCTAAGGTCCTATATAAACTCAGGGCAATCCCCTTCAAAATTGAAGAGAAGGTCATTAAAGAAATTGAAGCCATATTTATGAATTTCCTGTGGCATTATGGTAAGATAAGGAGATCAAACAGATATATGTCACTGCCACAGGAAAGAGGTGGGTTGGGGCTGCCAGATCTTAGGAACTATCACTGGGTGTGTCTCCTTATCGATATGGCAATCCTATTCCATCCGGGGGGCCCACTTTTAGGCAGGAGGATATACCCTCGATTTTCCAGTTAGCACTGGGAAGTGAAGCAATAGGGGTGCTATTGAGGAGAACTCAGAAGAGCTACTATAAGAAATTTGGCTATAAACTATTGGAAGATGTATGGCGGGTTTGGTCAACTGTTCAGAAAATCTTAGGTATCCCCAGGTACCATCATCTTACACCACTCTGGAATTCGACACTCTTCCCAAATCTGAGCAGGGATGGACCTTGGCGGCACTGGGAGAGACAGGGTATTGTTACGCTGGGGCAAATAATGGAAAAGGACGAGTGTAGACCCTTGAAAGATCTCAAGCTGCGTTATTCGTTACAGGGCTGTCAAGAGCTCAAGTATCTACAGCTGGTTAATGGAATAAAATCAATAAGGCCTCGTATTGTCCTGGCAAAGAGCTGTGAATTGCTGGAGTATCTGAAGGTGGGAGGCCACAGAATTAGGGAAATATATAAAATATTTATAGAAGGGTCATCGGATGATATGGGTAAGACGGAATCAGCCTGGTCCACAAAGTTGGGGGACCCGGAAGTAGATCTTGATAGGGCCCTTGTAATGGATAAAAGGTTTCTGCGATCATCCAACTTAAGGGCTCAACATTTTAAAACCTTATTTAAATTGTATTACACGCCGGCAACATTATTTGCCTGGGGGAAGAAGGCGGATAGTAACTGCCCGAGGTGTGGAAAAGGCCCAGCTGATATTACACACATGTTTTTTGGATGTGAGAAATTGGAGACTATCAAAGCTGAGGTCGAGGTGTTTTTAGAGGGGCTGCTAGATGTCAGAATCGATCTATCCCCAACATTGTTGATAATTGGGTGCGATGCTAAATTGAATTTGAGCATTGAGGTTGAAGCTCTAGTTTTTATAGCTGTAGCAGTATTGAGGATCTTAATCAGTGCAGCATGGAAGGATATTGAAGCACCAACCTTTCAAATGTGGATCTGTAGGATGTTGGGAATACATAATATTGAGGAAGCATTGTATGAGCTAAAGGGCATTAAAACAAGGGAAATGGGTCTACGACTTTGGGCACCAGTTGCTGCCTGGAGGGCGGCAAGGGTTTAATGACTGTTATTCCATCGTAGCTATAATGTATGTCTACAATTCCTAGGTGTTTTTGGTGAAGGCTGGTTCGTGCTCCTCATTTTATCATAATGCTAGAGAATTTTTATTAATGCTGCAAAACATTATAAAAATGTATGAAAAAACACTAAATGGCTAAAAAAAGGGGGGGGGGAACTAAAATCTATAGAAAAATATATATGGGAGGGGGGGGGTGGGAATTCCTGCCTAAGCTCCCAGCCACCAGGTCACCAAACCTAAAATGGTGGCTGGGAGCAGGAGCCCAAAGTATTTATGTTTGGGCTCCTATTGGGCTTGAAACTAAAACAAGCCCAAAACCCAAACTGGCTGATGCCCTGCTCTATACCCCCCCCCCCCACACTGCCCCTCCCAAATCGCCCGGGGGGGGACACCTTCATCCGGTCAGCTGCCTCACCCCCCCAAGCCCACCTTATGATGGTGTGATCGTTAGGTAGGGAAGCCACGATTTCTGGTCATACAGAACAAGTTACTTACCTTATGACTGCAAATTTCCTGATCACTATTCAGCAACCTCAATTTCTCCCAGATGAAACCATGGATAACCACAGGAAGATGGCACATCAGCAGTCAAGTGGATTTCATCAGATGTATTATTTATTTTTTCCTTGTTATATTTCTGAAAAGTGCACGTGTATTTAAAAAGGACTCGACCTATGCGTTTCGACAACAAGCCTTCGACTGGGTCATAGAGTTCTGTGCGCAGTGTCAAATTTGAAGGGCTATTACAGTCCTCCCACCACCCATATTAAAAACACAATTTAAAGGAACAGTTTACTATTAACAGATTTTTTTAGATAACCTGAGTAAGTCATATATATATATCACTGTTCAATCAGAAGGTAGCACAATACAATTTTACAATGGTGGTAAAGTACCCCAATATTTAAATGATCCAACCCCACAGAAAGCTCTTCAGGCAGCTTAAGTGAGTGTATCAAAATATTTCTGATTGCATAAATTATTAATAAATATATGTACATGGATGAGAAGCAGATTCACATAAATAAGAATAAGTATCTTGAAAGAATAGATCACATGTCATTAGTATTCTGTGTCAGATCACTGTGCAATGACAAATAATGAATTCCCAATTCTAACTATACAGTGCAAAAATTCGCAAAACATTCCCAATTATTTCTTAACAGGCTGTGCAAAATTCGCAACATTCGCAAAATGTAACCAACAATGTCTAAAGTGCCTAATAATCTCAGAAAATGAAGCAAAGTCACCCCTGCCTGTGTCAACTAGGGACATTTTCATGAATATAAACATTTCCTAATATAAGATTAAAGACACCTAAAATATTGCAATCCCCTCGCGCTCCCTGAAGGCTTTGTTTTATTTGTTAGAACATTCTGCCCTCTAGTGGCAGAATGTTCTAATAGTCTTCGTAGCAGGGCTATACCGGCTATTAAAGTCCCTCTGCTATGCTAAAGTTCCTCGCCTTCGGCTCGGGCCTCTAACGCTGCAGCGGGCCTTTAATAGCCGGTATTGCCAGATACGGCGGGCTATAAGGCTATATTAAATGTTAATTAAAAAACATACTTGCATGCTAAATTTTTCTAAAGTCGAATATCATTATACCTCATCATGAATGTTGGACTTATAATTAACTACTTCTTTTCCTGTGGAGGAAGTATATAAGTGCTACCCTATATTGCTCAATTAACCATTGAACAGCTCGATGTAACAACCATAATTATGTCATAAGGGAGAGGAAAACTCGTACTGGTTCAGAAGCGTAAACCATAGACTTAGGCATACGAGAGACTAATACATAGTGTCTTTTATTCAATTATAATGATGGAAGCAATTTTCTTGATTCTTTTTTCATGAGTTTAGAAGGCAGCTTAGGAGATGCAATGAAGTTCCTACCATTTGATTGAAACCAATACCAGAGGGGGTGTAAAATCATCAATAAAGATTCACAATAGAGAGAAACCAAATACCTTCTGTGCTGATCTTTCATATGGATACTCTAACTGCAGATTCGTTACCTTGTGAATGTTCCCCAGGTGTCAGACTGGATCTGGAAACTTTTCAAAAGTTTTCTGTTAACTTTTTATGGGACCACTGCCTGCTCCTAAAAATCGTGGTAACAAATATTCAGAAAAGGGAAGGGGTCCCTTGAGGAAAATGTGAATGTTTTGCGACCACATTTTGGTCACAAAACATTCCTACATACCAATGTGATTCGGTACTAGGAAGGGACGCCCTAAACACGCCCCTTCCTAATAGCGAATCGCAAACCAATTTTGCGATTTGGTACCGAATCTCAAAATAGGGCTTGCTGCATTTGGATTTGCATCCGGATATGCATTTATTGAGTTTGCTTATGGCCGATTCTGTGAATCTGCCCATTTGCGAAGATAAAAATGCTTGATGCATGTGCCCCTAAGGGCTCTTTTAGAATCCAACCTATGGAGTTTCTCTTCCTTCTTAGAAAGGTGAGACTTAGCAAACGATACCGGTAGGGTGATCGTTTGCCCAACAGGAAAAGTGATCATTTTTGGTAGAAAAGAAGCCTGCATCAGTAACTCCAGCCATACAGAATGTTGTGTACAGCAGGTTGACGGAGAGGGTTTTTAGCTCACACACTGTGTACATGCTATGGTAATGAAGAAAACCATCTTGAGAGCGAGGAGCCACAAGGACAGCTGCGTAACGACTCAAAAGGATAACATTAGGAATGTGAGGCCTAAATTCAAGTCCCATTGAGGCATGAGGAAAGGTGTAGATTGGAACAAATGCTGCAAACATTTCACAATGGGTGATTTAAAAAAGGAAGGCTGTTCTGGTCACTGTAAATACGACTTCAGAAGGAAGGTTAAATGCAGTCAACTGTCACAGGGTACAGGGCCCTGCCCTGCTCCTTTGACAGAAGATCATGATGAAGCAGAAACCTGATCCAAGGACAGTTGCTCATGATGTATGACATTACACGCATGCTTTTACCACGCATGCTTTTACATCACAACTTTTACAACGCATACCATTACAACGCAAAACGCTTTGGGGTGCTGGATAGTGAATAGTTTAATTTACTATTCCAACTCCAGTCCCCGTGGATAGTAGGGAAGGTGTTGGATAGTAAATTAAATCTATTCCCCATCCTAGAGCGCCCCCCAGCGCAATGCGTTGTAATGGTTTGCGTTGTAAAAGTTTCAATGTAAAAGCACTGTGTGGTAAAAGTTGCGTTGTAAAGGATGTTTCCCGTTGCTCATGCCCAGGAGTTCAGGCTACCACAATCTCCTTGCCCAATCTGGTGCCAACCAAGATGGCTTGGGCCAAGCCATTTCTAATCTTCAGAACTCGGAATAGGAGAGGGAGGAAGGGAATAAATGAGTCTCTGACTGAGAGCCGCCCTATAAACGCAGGCATACAAAATAGCTGACATTGCACATTCTCGTCAAGGGCAAAGAGATCAAGCCAGGGTTCTCTCCATACACAGAAGATACCCCACACAACCTCTGGGTGTAACTTCCATTTATGACCCAATAAACAAGGGTTGCTGAGTGCGTCTGCACTGGTGTTTAAAGATCTCACTAAGTGCTGTGCCACTAGGAAAATCCACTGGCAATCCAGTCACATCTACAGGCATAGTGCCTTCTGACACAGTGCACATAACCGCACCCTACCCTGCTTGTTGCCCTTGGACACCTGTTCCGGCTTCCCTTTGATAGCAGACTAGAAGACTTTATTTCTTCTTCTTTTTAATCCCATTTCTTTATTAGATTTTCAACCAAAAGAGTTTACCAAAGGAAAATCAACAGTGTATTTTCTTACATTTCTCTTGTACCCAAACGGAGATTCCACTCTAAAGGACCACAATTGAGATACAGGACTTATGTCATGAAGAAGACCTACCCTACGCTCACATTTAGATTGCTTGTTGCATTGAGTTCAAGTCTTATTTGAGTCCACACTCGTCTGTTGTCAGTATGCATGTACCTTGGGGCATTCCCATGAGATGTGAACAATATCACAGTTCTGGGCCATGCACCTCCAGCAACTACAATATATGCTCAGTTGAACCTTGCATAGCTTGTTCGGGGACCAGTGCCATCTATGGAGCAAATTGCAGTAGCTGTATTTTAGATGGGATTCCCTCAGTGTTCTATTATAATCCCCCAGTATATCCTCCCACTCCGCCCTACGAATTGAGTTTGTAGACGTCTCTCCCACCAATGACATAGTGCGGTGGATGCATCTTGGGTGAATTGGTGATCAATAAATAGGAAGTAAAGTCCTGCAATTGTGCCTCTGTGTGCCTTCCAAGTGTTTAAGATGAATGTGACGTGAGGTGTGCTGGACCCAAGGCTTTGCGCAGTGTTAACTGTGCCTGTCTCCATGTTTGTGAGTGTGAGACTCCATATTCTTGGCTGAGCTCTGGGAAAGTTTTCAGAAGGGCCAACCCTAAGCATGTCAGCAAGGTGCAGTATCTTAAATTGTTCCACAGCGCAACAACTCATTTCTTCCTCAGCTAGCTTGAGCCATGGGAGAGTTTTAGAGTGTATGTAAGCATAAGGGAAGCAGAGAGGTCTGTACCCCTCAAGGTCTAAGGGAATCGGCTTTAACTTCTAATAGTGTGAACATTAATTAAAACAACAAAGACTTCTACAACAGTCATATTTCTTCCCATCCCTCCAGTAACCAATCATTTCAATCTTGATGTTATGCATTTGCAACATTACCGGACTTTCCCATCTCACAGAACTTAGACAGTTACTGCTACCTTGAACATCCCTCCATTCCTGATACTCGATGAATAGGAGGCTTCTTCTACTCATTAGATCTTCACATTTCTTGCCACAATTCCTTTTCTCAGGCCTTACTATCAAGAAACGAATACAGACAACAATACTCCTTTCTCTATCTAATGAAACCTTGAGAACGCACCCGCAAAGGAAAGAACAAGGTGACCAAGCAAAGCACATTTAAAAATGAAGGCTAATTAGTCAGGCTAACTTTAACTAAGCATTTGAAAGTGGACTTCAAATACATAGTTATACTTATGCACAGGTAACTCAAGAAAAAATGCAAACATGAGTAAAAGCTTACACGATTACACTTTCAACTATGACTTTCAGAATATATGCAACTGTGACAAAGTATAAATGCAACATGAATAAAAAATACATCTTCATGTCTAAACTAAACAACCAAGTTACTTACCTTCAGTAACGCTTTTTCTGGTGGATAAAGTATCTGCCTGTGGATTCCCCACCTTTTAAATTACCCCATGCACAGCATTCCACAGAGACTTTTCTCCATAGCTCTCCCACGTCGACGAGGATGTCACAATGAAACGGCTCCGCATCCGACCCATCATCGGAGCCATAAGAAGACCTCGGTGGTGTGCTGACGTCAGTTCCACCCATTTTTTCCATGCCTTCGAGGTGAACGGGTGAACCAACAACATTTTCACAAGTATACATAGTATACAGAACCAATTAAAGCTGGAAATTCTAAAATATAGACATTTCATAGTGACAAGTATCACATCATTTCCAACAATAAAATACATAAATTACACGTCAATTATTTTTCGGTATAAACAGGCAGGCAACAGGGAGGCAGGTGGGTCAGTGAGGAATCAACAGGCAGATACTGTATCCACCGGAAAAAGCTTTACCGAAGGTAAGTAAATTGTTCTTCTGATGGATACATCTGCCTGTGGATTCCTAACCTTTTGAATTGAATCCCCAAGCATTCTCACTCCTGGCAGAGGTGGCTGCCCACCTGTACCAAAAAATCTTGTAGCACAGAACGTGCAAAGTGGCCATCCCTCCTCACATCGGAGTCTAAGCAATAATGCTTCACAAAAATGTGGAGAATGGCCCAAGTTGCCACCCTGCAGATGTCTACAACAAGAACACCTCTAGTTAAAGCCGAAGAAGAAGACTTAGCTCTGGTGGAATGAGCTTGAATACCTTCAGTAGGCTCCTTCTTGGCCAAGGCGTAGCAGATCTTGATACAGAGGATGATCCACCTGGATATCGTTCTTTTATGGACAGTTTAGCCCTTCATCTTGCTCACATATCCGATTAGGAGTTGGTCGCCCAACCTGAAGTCGTTCGTCCTGTCCAGGTAGAAGCCTACCGCCCTCTTAGGGTTCAGGCGGTGAAGTTACTCCTCCTCCTTAGAAGATCGAGGGGGAGGATAGACTGTGGGTAAAATTATAGATTGCCCTAGGTGGAAGGGAGTGACCACCTTAGGCAGGAAAGCAGCTCTGGTCCTAAGGGCCATCTTATCCACCTGAAATGAGGTGAATGGAGGCTTGGAGCTAAGAACCTGTAGCTCACTCACTCTCCTAGCGGAAGTGAAGGCAATCAGAAATATTGTCTTAAACGGTAAGTATCTCAAGGGAAAACTATGAAAGGGTTCAAAAGGAGACACCATCAAGAAAGTAAGAACCAAATTCAAATCCCAATGAGGCGTGATAAAGGGAGTGGGAGGAAACCTATTGGTGAGAACATTAATGAATCTCATAACTATGGGAGATTTTAATAAATGTAAATGTAAATGTCCAGTATTTGTAAAGCGCGAACAATTACCCGAAGGTGTCAAGGCGCTGGGGGCCATCGGGAAGATTAAGCGAGCTATTGCCCAGAGTCACATGGTGCTGGGCAGACCCCTGCCGCCGGAGCCGGGGACCGAATCATGATCTCCAGCGTCAGTCGCCCTGGCTGCTGCACCACACCTCTTCCACTAAAGAGGGTTGGTCTGGTAAACAGTGAAACGACGACAAGGTAGACAAGTAGCCTTTAACCATAGCTACTGTACAACCCTGTTGTGCTAGGGAAAGAGAGAAACTCAGAATATCAGACAAATGGGCTCGCAAGGGATCAAATGAACTCTCTCCACACCATTTTACAAACTTGCAGAATAGATAGATTTGGTGGAGTGTCTTCTGGCTGATAAAATAAAATCCACCACACCCGGCAGGAGAGAGAAAGAGCTCAGGTTGCCCCATTCAATCTCCAGGCAAGAATGTGCAGGCTCTGGAGGTGGGGGTGTAGAACCTGCCCCGAGACTGTGAGAGGAGGTCTGCCCTGAGAGGGAGACGGAGAAGGGGGTTCAATGAGAGGTAAAGGAGGTCTGTGTACCACACCCTTCGCGGCCACTCCAGGGTGATCAATATGATTTGGGCCCGGTCTTGGTGAATCTTCCTCAGAACTAGAGGAATCAAGGGTATGGGAGGAAATGCATAAAGAAGCTGTGAGCCCCAATCTAACTGAAATGCTGCCCCCAATGCTCCCTGCATCCAATACTGGAGACTGCAGAATGACGGGCGGTGCACGTTCTTGTGAGTGGCAAATAGGTCCAACCGAGGTATCCCCTACATCCTAAAAATGTAATGATCCACCCCCGGATGGAGAAGACACTTGTGATCGGCCCAGTACGGAAGACTGAGACTGTCCGCATGCACATTCAGGACTCCGGCCAGATGATTCGCAATCATGCAAATCTAATGGTCCTGAGCCCAGGACCAGAGTCGCAGAGCATCTCTGCAGAGACAATATGACCCCACTCCTCCCTGCTTGTTGATGTACCACATTGAGGTAGGGTTGTCCGTCAGGACCTGAATCGACTGACCGTGAAGGGAGGGAAGAAAGGCCTTGAGAGCCATGCGCAGCACCCACAATTCTAGAAGATTGATGTGAAACAATCTTTCCTCTGGAGACCAAAATCCTTTGACCTCCAGGTCACCCAAATGAGCTCCCCACCCTAAAGTGGAGGCATCCGTAATTCTGATCACCTCCTTGAGATCTCCGTCGTGTTGAAACCACTGCCTGCGGAGGCACCACTGTATTGCTCTCATGTGCCAGCGTGCATGGTTGGCCAACAGTATGCAGGAAGTGAACAGACGTAAGACCTTCAGGACTAGAACAACCGCTCCATTGTGAAAAAGTGGAATCATAGCCTGGATGTCCTGAATCCCCTGCTGAGGCAGAAAGGCATGACTCGCAGTAGAGTCCAGTACTGCCCCTATGAACAGGTTGCACTGTGAGGGCACCAGGTGAGATTTGGGTATGTTTATTGAAAAACCCAAGTCGAACAATAGACTCTTGCAAATGATGCAGCGCCATCTCTGGTGACTTTGCTTTGAGCAGCCAATCCTCCGGGTAGGGGTAAACAGGGATCCCCGACTTTCTGAGATGTGCTGCTATCACTGCCATCACATTTTGTGAAGACCCGAGGTGCTGAAGTAAGTCCGAACGGTAGGACGGCAAACTGGTAGTGTTGGGACTTTACCTTAAAACAAATATATTTCTGATGCGACTTCAGGATGGGAATGTGAAAATACGCATCCTGCAAATCGATCAACACCATCCAGTTTTCCTACAGCAATGCCACAAGAATCTGAGCTTGGGTCAACGTTTTGAAATTCTCCTGCTTGAGGTAAAAATTCAAGACCCTGAGGTCTAGAATTGGCCTTAACCGGCCATCCTTTTTGGGAATCAGGAAGTACCGGGAGTAGCATCCCTGACTCCTTTCCTGCTACAGAACCACCTCTATCACACCTTTCTGCAGCAAAGATAGAACCTCCTGTGTAGTAGCAACAGGTGCTCCTCTGAGCACCAACCCTGGCGAGGGGGGAAAGGAGGAGGAAACTCCCAGAAGGGAAGGGCATACCCATTTTCCACGAGATCCAACACCCAGAGTCTGAAGTAATAGATCTCCAAATTGGTAGAAATAGGAACACCCATCCTCCCACCGGGCATACATGCTCTAGGATGGAGGAGCTAGAGCTGCTTCCCTCCGGTACCAGTTGGAGGGGCAGGAGAAGAGAAGGAGGGGACTTGCTGCTGAGCTGTGCCTCACAGACGAACTCTACCTTTTCCTCTGCATGACCTACACAGAGGGTTCGCCTGATGCAGCTGTTGAGAATGCAGTTGTTGTCTGGCTCGAAAGGATGAAGTCCTGCCAAACCTGCAAAATCTGCGGTACCCAAAACCTCTGGGCTGGGACTGAAGACCCAACGATCTCGCTGTGGCTCTACTATCCTTAAACCGCTGTAGCACTGAGTCCGCTTTGGCACCAAAATGATGAGAGCCGTCAAAAGGCAAGTCCAACAGGATAGCCTGTACATCAGGCGAAAACCCAGAACCCCTTAGCCAAGCATGCCTCCTGGTTGCAACCGAGAAACCCATTACTTTTGGTGACAGAGTCCGCAGTATCAAGTCCTGATTGAATGACCTGGTGGGCCACAGCTTGGGTGCCAGATAGTACTTCTGCGAAATGGTTCTGAAGATCCTCAGGACGCTTAGGGAGTACCTCCCTTGCCGAGTCCATCAGAGTGTGGATATAGTGACCCAGCAGGCATGTCACATTTGTAGGTTTCAGAGCCATACTGGCTGCAGAAAACACTTTCCTTCCTGATTGCTCCATCCTCTTGGATTCTCTATCTGCAGGCGTGGATGGGAAAGAGCCTGCCTACTGTTTAGAGACGTATGATGCCTGGACTACTAAACTCTCAGGAGACAGGTGTGAGGAAAGGAAAGCAGGATATCCTGGGGCCACCTTATACCTCCTTGCTACCACTCTAAACACCGCAGGGGCAGCCATTGGCTTCTGCCACACCTCTAAGATGGTTTCAGTCAAAGCCTCATTAAAAGGAAGCAGAGATTCCGAAACAGAAGAAGGGGAATAAAGCACTTCCATTTAAATGTTGGATTTAAGCTCTGCAGTAGGTAATGGCAAAGCCATCAGATCCGCTGCCTTCCTTATTACAGAGTGATATGAGGAAACCTCCTGCCCTGGAAGGCCTTTTGGTGAGGAGAGCTCCCGTTCAGGTGATGTGTCCAGTCCGCTAGCCTCCTGTAGGCCCTCAAACTCCTGCACATGGTCAACAATCCCACCCTCTTCAGCCTCCTCCTGCTGCTCTTGATATTCTTCCTCCTCCAACAGCCTTTGTGTTTCCCTTCTGGATCTCATCCTTGGGACCGGAGTCGGCGGTGCCAGACATGGTGCCAGTAACTTTGGGACCAGCATCAATGGAAGCTCCACAGGAATAGTCGAAGATGTCAGACGAGGCTGAGTCGTCGCCGGACTGGAGCCAGACGGTGCCGGAGAAGAACCATCCAATGGCACTCTTCCCTCCAGGGATTGCACCGGCTTCGAGAACCTTGGCGTTGGAAAAGGCCAACTCCCTGGAGTCAATGGCATGAAAGGCATGAAAGGTGCCTGTGAGAATTGAGGTGGCAAACCTCCAAGGTAGTAGGAAAGGGTCCCATGGGGCCAACCAGCACACAAGCTGGGTTAGCTACTTTGGCAAACATACCAACCATCACATTCAGGAAATGCGACGGATTGCTACTTGGATCCAGAAAGGATGGATATCCTGGATCCGGTACCGCCTGTTCAGAGACCGCTTGAGGAGGCAGTCTAATTGGCTTTGGTTGTGGCGCAGGAGACCCTGGAGCCAGAGGTGGAGTGGCCGGAGATGAAGGCGTAATTTCTCCGGGTGTCGGTGAGGCTCTCGGAGCCTGAGACTGAGCCCGAGTCACCTGAGGCAAAGGGGAAAGAGAAACTTCATCCTTGCGGTGACGTCAGAGAACCAGAGACCCCGACTTCGGTGTTTCATCCTTCAATGACCGACATCTGGATCCATGGCGCCGCTTCTTTTTATGCTTTCGCGACAACTTTGTGGTATGTGAAGTCTGTGTCTTGGATTTGGAACTTGACCTCCTCCGGCCCATTTTCTGCTTTTTTGCCTTGGCCATAAACAGCTCGGCCTCCCTCTCTTTTAAGGCCTTCGGGTTCATGTGCCTGAATGACGAACATCCCTCTATGTCGTGGTCCGACAAGAGGTACCATAAACAATCCTCATGGGGGTCAGTAATCAACATCTGAACCCCACATTCCCTGCATAGCTTGAATACGGACTTCTGAGTAGCCATGGTCACTGCTACAATTACATGCAGAACCTGCAACAAAAAAACTCCCACAAAGAGAGAGCCTTGGGAAAAACCATTACGTGTCGACGGCACGGAAAAAAGGGAACTGACGTCAGCACGCCAACGAGATCTTCTTATGGCTCCAATGATGTCACGCGGGGTCGCGTGCCGAGCCGTTCCATTGTGAAGTCGTCGTCAACGAAGGAGAGCTATGGAGAAAAGTTTCAGTGGAATGCTGCACAAGGGGTAATTCAAAAGATGAGGAATCCACAGGAAGATGTATCCAGCAGAAATTAGTGTACACGTTTATAAAGCTTTAGTTTCTCAGTGGTTACATTTCATTAATGTGTTTGAATGTTCATACTAATTAATATTATTCAGCACACAGTTGATGTAATGTCAAAGTATAAAGGCAAATTGCGCAATGATGACCTGTAAGGGATGGAGTCTAAATTGCAATACTCCAGCATCACAGCCACAATTTCACTTTCCAGGAGAACTTGAAATAAAGGCGGATTTCACTTATTCTGAATTTTTTTTTTTTATGATTTTTTTTTTCTGTTTCAGCAAAACATGAAAACAATATAATCCACAAAAAGGCAATATAGCCCCGCACGGTAACACCATATATATCGACAAGTATTACAAAGTCACAGATTAGCAAACTCATAACTATATAAACCAGACCCCACCTGCCTGATCTTGGATCCTTATTCTTCATCAGCGTCTGTGTCATCTTCCTCTTGGTCCGGTGGTGGATCACAGATATTACCCCTATATTTATTCCATGCCCCCCCCCCCCATATTCTACTCCACTTTTTCAGGCACCCCCTACAACTGAACACTGTCCTTCGGCTACCATGGCTGCATGTACAGGAATTTGTACAGGAATTTATATAGCGCAAATCACCGAGCGGTTTCTAAGCGCTTGCTTAGGGAACCCGTCCTGGTATTCCCCTGTGAGATAACGCCGGCAGGGTATCCGCAAGGTAAAGCCAGGCATCCCGCCGCGAGGGGCCGTTGTGGAGATTAGGCAAGCTATTGCCCAGAGTCGCAGAGTGTGAACCCATGTATCAAGTAGGCACCGGAGCGAGAATTGTCGAGTCCATGGACATTTTAGGACTCAAGACCCCGCCGGTCCGGGTATTGAACCCTGGTCCCGGGCTGACCTCTGCTTCCAGGTCTGCCTCCTCTAACCAGTGAGCCACACTTCTCCACATGTCCCTTCTTCTTCATCCATGTCCCTTCCCCAAGCTGCCAGCGACGGTACCTCTGCACCCCCCATTTTAGGGCTATGTTTCTTTTGGCAACCATAATTCCCATTGTTACCCAGCTTTGCCCGTTGCGCGTGAGGTAATTCGACTCCCATATATTTAACAGGCATCTTCTTGGTTCCGGCAAAAGCGATACCCCCTCTGATTGAGATATAGTTCTCATTACCTGTGTCCAGTATTCCGCTATCCTAGGGCAATCCCACATGGTATGAAAAAAGGTTCCCTCATCCCCGCAGCCGCACATACAGAAGGGGTGTTCAGCCCTCCCCATCCTATGCAAGGTATGTCTAGTGTAGTATGATCGGTGTAAGATGCGGAGCTGCACTAGCCTGAGGCGCGAGGGTATGCCCACCTCTCTTGGGGATGCTAGTGCCTCTTGCCACTCTGAGTCATCAAACTCACCAATATCTTGGGACCATTTATCCCTCAGGGGTACCGTCGGGTCGGGTAGGTTGTTCACCAATTTGCGGCATGTAAGGAAGGTGGCCTTCCTCTGCATATAGTCTGTTAACAACCTATCCTCCATAGGGGATGCTTCCGTAACCTCGGAGCCGGGGGGCAGCACCGACATCAGGGCGTGTCTTATCTGTGTATATCTAAACAATTCTGTGGGGGCCAACTCGTATTGTTGCTGGAGACGCTCGAAGGAGACCATCTCCCCTCCCCACCGAACATCTCCCACCGTGGATATTCCAATATCGTTCCAGCGATCAAATCCCTTACTACTCCGAAGTCTGCCTAGACGTTACTTATTCTGAATTTTGAATGCATATTTAGTTCAGCTCTACCATCAACTAGAGGTATAGTCGAAAAGGAGAGTAGGTGACTACCTTAAATACATCCATTCTACAAAGGTCCGGATATCAGTTAAGTAATGTTCTTTTTAATAGTATGTGTCATGGCTAAATCAGGCCATTAAACCTAGTGACTGTAGATAACAGTTTCTGCTACTGAAAATAATATCATCTAAATGTTTTCTACATGCGCAATTTTATTGTGATTTGTAATTTTTATTCCTAGAATCCCAGCACAGAGTTAGAAAGTGATGTCTGCAGATCTGGAAAAAGCATGTCACTGGTGCATAGCTAAAATTGCCAGTAATGGTAAGTTTCACAACTGCTTCCAGCATCCTTCTCAATGTCTAACCACACTAGTCTGGCAGATCTGTCAAGAGAATCATTTTTTTTTTTTATAACTTTTTTTTTTAATTTGCATTTCCACTACAAATAATCATATATACATAAAGCATTTTGCAACAGGTTTAATACATTTACAATATGAAGACTATCACACATTGAGTCTCTATTTATTTAATTTAATAAGTCTTTGTTAGATGCAGAGGGCATAATTTAGAGCTGGATGTGACTGAAATACATGGATGTGTGGAAGATTGGGTATTTTTACTGTTGGAGAATTCTCTGCCTGGTGACTTCGCAAGCAAAGACTCGAGGATCGAAGATTTACCACTTTCTGCACAATTCTACACCTTTTCTGATATCACCAAACTCAAAATAGGTTCTAAGTGTTGCATCTGTTTTTTTTTTATTGTTTACAACATGATCAAAATAACGCTAGGGTCCATTGAAACACAGGTGTTTCCAGCTGAGCCAGAGCCTACAAGTCATTTTGATGTTTTAAATGCAGTGAACTGAGTCACGGGAAGTAGTAGGGGACCATTCTAAGCTTGGATCACCCGAGAATGTGATCTAGAGATTGATCACTAGTGAATAGTACATGAACAGCGGATCGAAGGTGGTTCTGAAGGTAGGTGTTCAGAATGGGAGGGTATCTGATAAACATTATCTAATCTTTTAGAATATTTTTCTTGAAGTGGGTCAGAAATGGAGCCAGATGTACGAAGCCGTTTAACAGTTGCAAAGCCTGCCATTAGCTAAATTACAGCATTTGCGACAGAAAAATCACAATCTTAAATGTACTAAATCCATTTTGCAATTCTGTGAGTGTTTACTGAATTGCAAAATGGGTTAGAAATACATATCGAATCACAATTTGGAAGGGACATGCTTAGGGTGTACCTTCCAAATTGCGATTCTGAATGAAATGTATAAGTTGTTTGTGACCTATTTCAGTCACAAACATTGATAGGTTACAGACTCTACAAAGGAGGTGGTAACCCATTCATAAAGGGAGAGGTAACCTTGTGGAATCTGGCAGAAGTAGATATCAGTAGTGACAAACGCTGTTATATAGAATGATATCATTGACATTATTCCTTGTGAATATGTCATATCTTTAGCCTCTACTGTACAATGCCATTACAGTGTTACTTGTGATTTGTTATGATTTTTATCAGTTTGTTTACTTATCCTCAATTTTGTTTCCAGACACTTGCATATTTGTTCAATGTTAGTGATCTGAGTGCTTCTAATCTTCTCCGATCATGGCACACGTTTTTAACATAGCTGTGAAAGTGTAGCTTTGGTTAAGTAATTCAAAGATTTCTTCAACAGTTTGGGATCAATCACTTCCATATCCCAACTTCAAATGCCCCTTGAAGAAACTCACCTTCCCACTGTCGCCCTATAAAGACTTTTAAAAATGTACCAACCTTACCTTCTAGCTATTTAAGGATAAGGAAGTAAGAAAAATCAACTGTTTATATATCATGCAGAATCAATAGTATAGGCACTCAAAATCACATATCTATTGTTAGGGTTTGTGCTTTTTGATGTAGCAGAAATAAAACAATCATAGAAACAGAGAAGGGATGTCTAGCCTTCAGTTTTTGAGATTATCATGCAGAAAGCTTATTTCACATTGTATATTGTTGTCCAAATTTTGCCACACAGTGCAGATTGTTTCTACTACCAACGTTTTAGAGATTGGGCCTAAGACCTGCAAATAAACAGCCTTCTCCTGTTTCAACAAAACAGATGGTTTCTTCATCAACAACTTTCAAAGATTCATGGATTTAGTACAAAGTACATTAGACAATTAATAATTATGTCATCAGTCCAGTGTCAAAAAGTAAAATTATTGAATAATCCATTATTCAAACTAAGACAGTCCCCTTTTGTTTGGCGACATAGAACGCACATTTGACATTGTGTAATGGCCCCTTTTGATGACCGTCCTGCATAAAGTGCACTTTGAGCCCAACTTCCTTCCATCAATTGATACACTGTATGCCGATGTATGGGCGGAGGTCGTGGTAAATGGAGTATCGTCCAATTCCTTATTGAACGTGGTGCACGCTAGAGTTGTCCACTTTAGCCCTTATTATTTGCACTTGTAATGCAGCTGTTAGCAGAAATAATACATTAGAATGCCCTAGTTCATGGGTTTGATAGAGCGCGCAGGTCACCCGACTATAAATCTACAAATACTCACCTGGGCCCATAATTCAATTCACCATATTGTCTCAATCGGGTAACCTACACTCTACTGCCAGTCTATTTTATTTAACTAATTCCTATAACATTGACTTACCAATCCTTATCACTGGTACCTATGACCACAATGGATCAGGGAGTTTAGAATAATAGGCAAACAGTCAAAAATATCATAACTTTGCACTCATATAATAACCACAGACTCGGGAAAGTTTTAAACTCTTTATCTAATCTTCATCAGAAGTCATAATCCACAAATTGAAAGCAATTAACCCCTTCTATGCTCGCAGTACACTGCTCGTGTGCTCATGACAGGCTGAGCTTGTCATGAACAATGGAGTAAATGGAGAGTCAGCACAGAGGGGGAATTGCTGCAGCACTGATGGTGTTAAACTATCAATAACCAAGATTAGAAACAGTTTATAACTATGCAAAAGATATATTATGCCAACTATTTAGCAAGTTTGAATTAAAGGAAGGAAAGTAAGGAACATGCTATTTATCAAGACAGACTTTCTCCATTAACTAAAGGTGGGTAAAGAAAAGAAACAAATACTAGGGCAACAACTTTCGTAATTAAGTGACAGTTTGAAAAAGGGAACCTTCAATGTAATATCGAAACTTACATAACTAAGGGAAGGTAAGAAAAGGAACACACTAGTCAAAATTAAAATCAATTTCAAAAGAGGGTAGAGAAAAAGGACACAATTTATGCAATACTCAAACGTTTAGCATTTAACTAAAGGAGGGTAAGAAAATTGGAACACGCTAATAAACAGGAAACACGATTTGCAGTTACCAAGGGAAGGGTGAGAAAGGGAACATATATAATCAAAGCTTTGCAAATTAGGGAGGGTAAAGAAAAGGACGCAAGTTATAATGACAATTACCCACACAGATTTATATTTACCTAGAATGATGTGAAGACCAACCCTGGCCACGGGTCAGTTAAGGACAGAAAAACCCCAACGAATGCAGTCGCCACTAGGCCAGCAGGTGCAGTATAGAGATCAGGACAGGATAGACCAGATTTGGATCAGGACAGGACCACCAAAGGTTAAGACCAGCACCCGCAGTTCAGTTGCAACGCCTGCGCTACCCCCTCTCTGCAAGGAATCAGCCAAAACCCCCGACTGGGTTACAGCATATACCAGCAAAGTGCTTCGCCAGCACTTCACCTCCCCAGAACCCCGATTGGGTCAGCGAGTCTGTCTAACAGAGTGCTCTGCAGCCCTCTGCTCTTAGTCACTTATTGAGTGTGTTGGGTCAGTGACAGGTCAGCTATTCGGACAAGTCGGACAATTTCTCTATCTAAACCTACCCTAGTTATACTGTTTTTCAGGTCAGTGTTCCACCCCCAAATGTTACAAGTGTAAGGATCCCCATTTTCGATTGGACAAAAGAGGAGGAGAGGTCATCACACCCCCCTCAATTTCTGTTACTTCAGTGTTGAATATAAATTTTTCCTTCTCGTCCCACCAATTTACACTCCCATGACATCTGTATTTCACCTAACAATGGATGTTCTATTGACAAATACATTGTATGCAATTTAGCTTCTTCTAGCCGGGTCAGAAGTCATCTTCCCAGGCGCATCTTGGCTGTGACTGCCTTTGGCTTGAGTTCAATAACACAGAGTTCATCCTCTTGCTGCAGACTGTTATGCGCGGAAAGGGTTTCCAAGATGGAGTAAATAGCACCTCCCAGGCACAATATTTCGATACATGAAAAATAAAGGAAACAATTTTAGGACACAGAATAAAATGAACACACTATATACCATGAATCTCTACACTATACCCATTACTTTATAATAAACTTATAGCATTAGGATTAAGCAGAACGAACAGCTTAGCAAAAGCAGCAGTGCAAGCTTCTCGCAGGTGAGAACACAGAGCAGCCATATTATCTCTAGTGCGCAGAAGCAACAGATTCCCTCCAAAGCTGCGAGTACGTCATGTCACGTGGGTATGACAGACGCATGCGCGTAGAAATTCCCGCGTAGCAGCAGCCATTTTATTTGCAAGGGTATTAGGATTAGAAAACACATAAGCAAGCTTCACTAGGATACACAAATAATGAAGAAAGAGGGGCAAATTATTAAGACAAACATATTGGTTAATTCGTTAACGTTATTCGAGGTTCTTGAATACAAGCAAGTCGCTACATATGCGAATCAGGTTCACTTGCTGGGAGGGCACAAAGACAGAATCTCTCTCCAGGCAGATGACATGCTTCTATAGGCCCAGCAACATTGGACCTCGATCCCTTTCCTTGTGGCAATCACCCAGATCTATGCGGATGCATCGGGGCTCAGAGTAAGTGGAAGAAATGTAGATCTCCGTCGGTTAAAGGAGATCTCTCCAAGAGCATTGTAGATACTAGTCCTCGGTAGCAATGAATCACTTTCCTCATCTAAGCATGAAAATAATCCAATCCCTGAAATGCAAATGAGACCGGTACATAGAGCGGATCCTTACTAAGGCTAATCATGATCTCATAGTATGGCTATTGCTGCTGTTTTCTATAAGTAGCCTGGGGCCCCAATTCAAAATGATCTGTCTCCTTGTTTCCTGTCTGATAGCAGCATTACCCTATATGCTCCCAACTCTGTTCTTTACCAACCTTCAATCATTTATCAGTGTTTCCAGATGGGTGGGTAGGACCCCTCAAGTATCATTTGGGAAATGCTGCCAATCAACATACAATGGGATTACAACACTCCCTAGCACACGTAGTGCTAGGGAGTGTTGTAATTGTTTGAGGCAGTAGCCTGATTTAAAGAGAAATTGTGGTTCTCTTTACCCTTTGGCACCGTCTAATAAGGATTACATTAAATATATTGTGTGAGTGGCGCCAGTCTACCTATACAAAACCACTACCAAGCTGATCTAACATAAAATGGGGTTTAGGCGGGGCCAGTGGGGCAACAAAAGTTGAAGGGGCCCCCCTGCAAAGTTCGTTGAGGGGACCCCCTCCGGAATCAGTCATGAGCTCTCTGGCCAGGGTACTGTGCTGAGGGGGCCCCAAGGAGCTTGGGCCCCCGCACAGCGGGGGACTATGTCAAGCCACTGAGCTGGATAGATAGTAAGATACATTACTGGGCCTCTCAGATAATTCCAATCAATGACTGGCTATACAGGGACAGAACTGACCCTACTTAAAAACTGGAAGTAGAATCGGTTGATGGTCACAGGGTTTTGAACCTGCTGTATAGTAGGGTTCCAACCCACTCCCTGCATCCCATCGCAAGACTCCCACATCTCAGTTGGCATGCCACGCTGAAGAACATTAAATTGCATAATATCATACCTGCAAAGACTCCCCTAAGCAGGGCACATACCCCCAGATTCATCATGCTCCTCTTTTGCGAGTCCTTAATAGCGATTATTAAGGAATCGCTATTAAAGACTCGCAAAACGGGATGCATGTAGTAATCGCAAAATTCATAGCGATTTCTACATCTTCCTTATTTGCGATTCGCTAATTGCTAATCGCAAATAAGGAATGACTCCCCATTCATTCCTATGGGCCAACGGCCCATAGGAATGAATGGGGAGTCAATCCTTATTTGCGATTAGCAATTATCGAATCGCAAATAAGGATGCGATTTCAAGGGTGCCAGGGTGTCCAAAGGACACCCTGTAGCACCCCTGAAATGGTGATTTACACTGGTGTTGCGCACACCCATGTCCAAAGGACATGTGTGTGTGTAACATCCAACTTAGAAAAATGCACTAAAGTGCATTTTTCTAAGTTTTCGCTATTTACCACGAAGTGACACTTCGCGGTAAATAGCGGCCCAATATTGCGATTTCGCAATTTTTAAAAGGTTCATGAATAGCATTTAAGGAATCTCTAATTGAGATTCCTTAAATGCGATCGCAATTTGATAAATCGCAATTATTTGCGATTTTTCAAATTGCGAGTTCATGAACCATTGATGAATCTCAAATGCCATTTTTGCGGGCGCAAACGGCCGAATTTTGCGATTTGCACCGTTTGCGCTCGCAAAAATTCTTGATGAATCTACCTGATAGTTAGCTACACAGAAAGACTTCAGGGCTTCTTCCAGTGGGACTTGATTTATATATTGACCCTGAGCTAAGTTTGGAGAGGCAGTTATATTAAACTGTTTGAAGATGTATCGGCAGAATTTCTCTTGAATAAAACACAGTTTTACTGCTATTTACAAATGAGGTGTGCCTTAGACACCTACCGCCCCCTGGAAGCCCAGTTAGAGATGGAGAGACTTGGTAAAGTGGTAATCACATGGTTGTGCAAAACCTTTGTGGTTCATTCATCTGACCAGTTTCTGCAACTTATGGGAGCCACTGAAGGACAGTGTATGGATTGAAGTCAAAATGACCCCCTTTGTGCTGACTGTCTCCATGCACTTCAGGCTTATCCAATTCACATATGCTCTGTCTATTAATGGGATATTGGGAAGTGTAATAGAGAGGAACCTAGACTTAGGCCTGAAAGTTGCTCTCATGGAGCTCATGGGCAACTTTGGCAGCTCGGTGTAGTGTCTGCACCTTGGTGGCAATAGGATACATAATCACAAAGGCAGACATAGTGCACCACTGATGAGACAGGGATCCCCATCTATAGCAGAATGGAATACAAGAATGGACCACTGTCCCAAAATAAAATAATTGGTATACAAAACCTGAGATGTGCATAGAAAATAAGCCAAGATATGGAACTCTCAGCATGGTTTTGATTTTACAATGTAATTCACTGGGGTATAAGGTCCACTACTTATACCCCATTTCGTCTTTATTCTTCTTTGTGCAAGGGTCTCTGAGCCCAGTCCAAACTAGTTCTGTCCTCACTGGTGTAGTATGACCACAGGAGGAGACAGCATTGTGCAAGAGAGACAGGCCTTTTCAGGTGCAAGGAAACTCCCCCCAATACTCTAAATGCAGCCGAAGTCTATTCAGCTCAGCTCTGAGTCATCCAGGAAGGGCCAGGCACACCTTAACCCCCCCCCCTCTGTGGCTTTCTACAGTGAATGAACTTAACCAGCCTCTGTCACTCCAAAACCAGACAGTCAAACCACAAACAGGAAGAGTCAAACAGAATGGTGAAACAAGAAAATGCCCACCTTTCCTACTCTCCCAGTGTTTTAACTAACAACTTGAGAAGACACATTTTGCTCTCATGTAGACTCTCGTACCAACTTTGTCGAAGGGCCCAAATACAACACATTTCAAGGTATGATTTGTATTCCTCTTAAGCTTCATGAAATTAAAGTAACTCCTCAGCCTCTGAAACATCACACAGGACCCCGAGCCCTGAACAAGGACAAAAGGAGTTAGCTAGATATACCAAACAAGGCTGTGACAACATATCTAGCACAACGGTACATCCCCCATCAATTTTTGCGAACAAGCGGAATCTCTTCCACAGCGTTCAAGGTTGTGACATGCAAGGACACACACAAGACAGTAATTGTTTCTTTTAACATTTCCACATTGGCCATAAAACCATCTTTGAAGGTCATAACGCATTGGCGCAAATATAAATGGGGCCAAGAGCAACCATGAATTGATACATGAGTGCACACCAGTAGTGCACTCAGAGAGATGGTATCTGGGATCCCATCCCGGTATAGACTTGTGCTCTGACCCCAAACACAACACTACACACAAAGAGGACACAAGTGGCAGAGGTCCATGTTCTATTGCATGCCCGCAAATCAATTCATGAACAGTATTTAAGATGTGGTAATATCTTTGTTGTATAGTAATTCTTTTATGGATTAATCCTTTACATGTATCTAAGAAATGTTGTCATGTCAGTTATGTTTTTATAAGTTTCGTCTCTTGTTAACATGTCCACAAATGTATAGTATGTTTTCTTTAAAAAAAATCTTTCTTCAAAAAAACAAGCAAAAGAAAAGAAAGCTACGGTTCATGAAAAGCTTCAGTGATTCATTTCAGAATAATGACGTAAACGTGATACATACAGGTGCGATAGATAAGAGTGTATAACCTGGGTGAAAGATTGAAATAATAGCTGGTAAAATCAAAGGCAGTAGAGGAAACAATGTTTTGGTTCCTTCTAACATAAGTAGAATTGGATTAATGGTCTGGGAGACAACACTCCAACTTAATTTGTTACGTACTGATTCCAGCCTCCACAGTGGAGAAGTGTGGCTCAGGGGTTAGAGGCAGCAGACCCGGAAGCTGAGATCGGTCCTGGACCAGGGTTCAATTCCCCGCCTCGGCGGGTCTTGGGCTAAAAATTCCACGGACTCGATAATTCTCGCTCTGGTGCCTCCTCGACTCACGGGTTCACACTCTGCGACTCTGGGCAATAGCTTGCTTAATCTCCACAGCGGCCCCTTGCGGCGGGATGCCTGACTTTCACCTTGTGGATACCCTGCTATCTCACAGGGGAATACCAGGAAGGGTTCCCTAAGCAAGCGCCGGGAAACCCACTGCGGGTAGCTGTGCGCTATATAAGCTCATCTACATTTACAGTCTATAATTGAATCACTCCCCATTCTTGGAGTGAACCCTTCTAGAAGTGGCATTTTCAAAACACAATTTAAAAATACCTTTATTAAAAGATGTGGTAATAAATTCTGAGTTCAGAGAGCCTAAACGTTATTCCTCTATATTGTCCCAATGGGAAGTTATACTTGTATGGATGTTACAAAGTATCTCCCATGCTATCTTTTGGAACAGATAGCCTTTCAATGGTGAGAAATCAAATTGGCTGTATTTGACTATCAGGACATGTCACATACACCAGTATATGTCCTACCTTTCCAATACACTGCACCCTGACCAGGGGGGTACCTTGGGCCTACCTAAGGGGTGTCTTACATGTAAGAAAAGGGAAGGCTAGGGCCTGGCAACTGGGGGCACTTGCCAAGTCTACATGGCAGTAAAGCTGTGTACAGGATACTGCAGTGGAAGGTCTGAGATACATTTATAAGGCTACTTAAGTGGGTGGCACAATCAGTGCTGCAGGCCCACTAGTAGCATTTTATATACAGGCCCTGACACACTCAGTGCACTTTACTAGGGACTTACCAGTAAATCAAATATGCTAATTAGAGAGAACCAATTTACACAGGGAGCATTTGCACTTTGACAGTGATCAGCAGTAGCAAAGTGTGCAAAGTATTTAATGCAAAAGAAACAATTGATGGACGGAATGCTGAACAATGCAAACATTCACCCTCAGTCACAAGGATCTGGGTTTAATCCATCATTCTTTTGCTCACCACGCCACCCTAGTTTGGACCCAGCCACATGCAAATCAGTCTTGACCCTTTTTCCTCATGGGAATAGTCCAGCCCGAACTGCCAAGCCAGGTCCTCCCTTGACCGGAAAGAAGCATCTTGGGACCGGTTTCGGGGCATCACCCCCATCAGCCAGGCTAGCTTGAAAAGAATGTAAGCCAGAAACAACAAAGTCCAGCATAGCATCAGAAATACAGGAGGTAGAGGTAAAAAGTCAGGGGAAACCATGCCAAAGATGCCAAGTCTAACATGTGTCCCCTCCAGCTGGAAAGTGGGGAGAACTACCCAACCTTTTGGGAGTTCTCATCACTAAGGTGGAAGAATCTGGGCAGACCATCAGCATTGGTGTGTTCTGAACCAGGGTGATGTTCCACCGTAAAGTCCATTCCCTGTAGGAAGATGGAGCACCTCAACAGTTTTGGGTTCTCACCCCTCATTTGCATCAACCATCTGAGGGACCTGTGGTCTGTCTGAACCCATAAGTGAGTCCCAAACAAGTAGGCTCTTAGATTTTCAGCACCCAGACCACAGCAAAAGCTTCTCTTTCAATTGCACTCCACATCTGCTCCCTGGGAAGTAGCCTCCTACTGATGAAAGCAATGCATTGGTCCAAGCACTTGTCGTTCAGCTTTGTAAGTATTGCTCCCACACCATGCTCTGAAACATCTGTCTGTACAACACATACTTGGGCGAGGTTGGATGTCTTGAGCACAGGCACCATGAACATGGCAGATTTCAGGGCATCAAAAATGATCTGACAGGCATCAGTCCAGATCAATTCCCTGACTGCTTTCTTGAAGTTGAGGTAACGGGTTTTTAGGAACCCGTTTGGTGCCAGGGGATAACACCCGAAGACCTCTGAGTTCTCCTTGTTCCGGACCACAGAAACACTGAGTCTTCTAGTCGAGTCAGAGATCAAGTTTTATTGGCAGCTACCAAGTAACAGGTGTCCTAGAAGCACGACAAACACGGGTCATGTGTTCTCAGGAGACTGTTCGTTTTTACAGAACCAGCCTTCTCCTTATATACAAAAATAATAGCTGCAAGCAAGAATTCTTGAGTTTATGATATGGCTATACACATATTTCTACAATAATACAAAAGAGCGAAGTCATGTAGGCAAGCCCGTATTTTAGATGTCCAATTCGTGATAGATTACCCAGCCAAGCCCGGAACTTCCATCAGATATCGGTGAAGCCCCAATAAAGGAAGGCACCTCCTAGTCATAAAACTGGCCATAAACAGGGAACGCGGACAGGCGTGTGTGTAGAAAACATGATCTGGATGTAGTGAATGGTTTGGGGCATGTTGTGCATTGATGCTATCGCATTAGGCCACTGGGCGAGGAGCTGCCTAAACAGGTTTGGCTGGAGGCAAGGGAGTCAGTTGGGACAGGTCAGGGGGGAGTCAGGGAAGGTGGACGTGTCCTTTTAGATCAAGCTCGACCTTTAATTGACTTATCATGAGGGCAAGACACAAGATGGATACCGTTTACAAAATGGAGTCTGAGGGGTCGGGACGGAAACTACGATTCAGGGGTGTTAGCATGTCTCGATCATGACGCAAATGTATAGGAATGATGTCCTAATCATTATCGGTTCGTCGACACCAAATTCGTCATGGTACGTTGATGTTTCGGGACACGGGTATCGGACCTCGATACCGGGACAACAGTAGGGTCCAGAATTTCAGAACCACAGACCCTCCTTTTGCCCTCATATAAGGCAATAATTCATGTTAATCCGAGTCTAAGTCTGTATGGAGGAATTCGTGGAGATGCTGCTGTAGCATCATTCTGTTGCTCAATTCGTCCCTTGACACAGGCTTCCGTACACATGAGGTAGCACAGAGGCCACATAGTGCAGGAGCGCACTGTACACACAGGCAAGTCGATCCGACTGAAGTTCGGTCGTCAAATTGCCGAGAGCTCCGGCCGTTGTAATCACGGCGGATTCAACTATCCTCGATAACTGGCGAATATTCCTGCTGTTCACCATAGGCCCCCAAAATGGCAGAAAACCCTTTGCGAAGTCAGCGAATTCCTGACCCGCGGTGTCGTCTTTACTCACGACACCTCTAGCTGTCCTTGTCCGATGGTAATCTGCTCTGGCCGTGTAGGTGGGAGGCAGCAGAAATGAGATAAAACATGTACCTGAGAAGTCAGGGGGCAACCAGGTGTAGGCTTGGTCATGGCAGACGAAATACGTGCCTTTGGCTGCTAATAGTATAGGGGAAGTTCGGGAAGGGAACACATATGTTTCCGCGCATATACTCTTTCCTAATTGTGCTTTGGGATCCCTACCGATACCTTGTACACATAAGTGACCTCTGCTGGGTACTATCCAAACTGGGCGGGATTTCTTTGCTGTCTGGCTCTTACTCAGGTAAACCCCATATTTAGTCACGTTCCAACGAGTGTACGGAGTGAGTTCATCTTTGGGAATCGTTAGATATGTGTCGAACTCTCTACTCATATTTCTTATCCCTGCTACTAGTGCCTTGTTACTGGAATCACTCTCAGTAGAACGGGTCGGGTATGGTTCTAGGGCGAATAGGAACATGGTCTGGAAAGCCCACAGAGAACCATAATAACTGAAAGGCAGGATGAAGTATGGGATACCCTTATCAGTCGTGTGCGGCATAAGTCCGCATACCCAACAGTTCGATGTGTTCATTATGGACTGGTGTTGGTGTAGAAGTTGAATGAATGAGTTATTTACAAATTCGAGTCTTCTGGCAGACTCGTGATCAGGTAGAGGGTGAAAGGAGTGTGTGGAGAGAGTGAGAGGAGGAGTTGGCCGAGTGTCATTTGAGAACAAGGAAACTTGAAAGACGAATAGAGTATAACCAGTCAAGAACATTGCTATGCTACACAACATAAAAATACACATTATCAAAAAACTTCTTTTGGCCAGTATCGGGCATAATTGTCTTTCAAAGTCCGTGAGTCTGGCAGGTCTCTTTACCCTAGGAAACTCCATCCTCTAGTTGCTGCCCGCGGTGGTAGGTTGGTTCTGCCAGGGAGTGCGCTCTGTTCAGTCCGGGGTAACTCCCTTGGACCAACCAGAACCGTTGACCTAAACGTCCCCAGTTGCACTCCCCAGACTTCAACCGCGACCCTAGCAGCAGAACCGGATGGCGGTTCGAAAATCAAAAATGAGCAAGTTCCCTGGGAGAGAGAGCTGAAAAATCAAAAATAGTTCTTAGGGGAAAAGAAAATCACATTTGTTTGCTTTTATTAGTCTCTTTGTTTAGACCTTAAATTGTACCGTCGTTTTCCTGGTACGGTGTGGTCTTCAAACAATGTCTCAGGTTCGGTAGTGTCCAACTGCATAGACGGTGGCACAAGTCCTTGTAAAATATGATCACTCTCCTTTTCGGTACCAGTTTCTTTTAAACGTGCATCGCTGAAAGGGATGAAGCGAGGTATGGATTCTGTCTCGGAGTCGGCAATTCCTTCGTTGACCCACCGGTCGTATGGAAGGGGCAGAGGGACCCGTTTACAATGGGTCCCGTGCACCCAGTTCTTTTTGCCTTCCACCCGAACAGCTGATCTCGTGGAAAGAAGTACCAGGTACGGTCCGGTCCACCTCGGCTGTCCGTTGTTTGTGCGCTGGAAATTCCGCACCAAGACCCACGTGCCGGGTTCGATGGAGTGACCTGGATCGTCAGAGGATGGCGGAGAGGAGCTGTGAACCTGTTGGTGTAAAACACGCAATTTAGTTGTTAATTCGCACAAATAGTCAAGCAGTACGGGGTGCTCTATTTCGCTGAGTTTCTTTGGCCTTGGCACGCCCCAGACGTTGGCTGGGCGGCCAAACACTATCTCATGAGGACTAAGTCCTAACCTGGAATGGACTGTCATTCTAGTTGACAAGAGTGCTAGGAGCAAGGCGTCAGGCCATTTAAGACCTGTACAGGCTTGGATCTTGGCTAATTTGAGTTTTAAAGTGCCATTGTAGCACTCTACTAATCCAGCTGATTGGGGGTGATTCGCAGAGTGAAACTTTTGTTGTATGCCTAAACACTCACACACTCTCTTCATCACGCGTCCTACGAATTCACTTCCATTATCACTCCAGACGATTCTAGGCATACCGAATCTCGGGAAGAACTCTTTGACAAGGGCTTTGGCAGTTGACAAGGCAGTATTGTCCTTAAGGGGGTACGCTTCCACCCACCTGGAGAAAGCGCAAACAACAACGAGCACATACTTCAGATTGTTGCATTTCTCCATGTGAATGAAATCGAGCTGCAAAACCTCGAACGGATACGTTGGAGGCGCAAAATGACCAGCTGGAGTTGGGGTTCCCCTACCGGGATTGTATTTCAAACACACCATACAGTTTCTGACCACATTCTCTGCATACTTCGGGATATTACCATTTTGCCATACTGGGGCCAATACTTTACAGATTCCTCTCGAACTAATGTGCGCAACTCCATGAGCCATGGTTACTACTGCAAGTACATATGCGTTAGGTAATAGCCATCGCTGGTGTTCTGACAGTTCGACCCAACAACCATTCGCGTCTAGTCTACCTTTACTTTCTCTCCATTCATTCACCTCTTTCTCAGTTGCCTCGGCTTGTATAGATTTTACGCTTTCAATGGTGTTCTCACACATTCCCACATCCGTAATCCATCTAGCGAGACCTACAACATACATCCGACTCATTGTGTTCCTTGCAGTCTCTTTCGCAACCTCGTCTGCAAATGCATTCCCGCGGCCAACATCATCTTGAATCTTTTTGTGTGCACTGCATTTCACAATCGCAACTTGTAGTGGCAAGGTCAGTGACTCGAGGAGCTCATTAACTAGCTGACCATGTTGTATCTTTGCACCATGTGACGTCAGGAATCCACGTTCACGCCACAATCTCCCGAAACTGTGAGCCACACCAAAGGCGTATTGGCTGTCAGTGTACACATTCACTCGCTTTCCTTTCGCTAACACACATGCTCTGGTAAGCGCAATTAGCTCTGAAGCTTGTGCAGAATTATGGGAAATGCGCGCGGTCTCTATAATGGTGTGTAATGTCGTTACGGCATATGCTGCAGTCGTATCACCATTCGGCAGCTTGAAACATGAACCATCAACCCATAAAGTATCGTTGCATTCAGGAAGGGGAGTGTCCTGTAAGTCTACTCTCCCTTTTGTCTCTTATTCTGTCCTAAAACAGCAGTCTTGGTTATCAATCTTGTCTGGTTCTGTCGGAATGGGTAATAACGTTGCGGGGTTCAGTGTATCACACCTCTTTATGTGGATGTGACTTGCTGGCAGTGTAATTTCGTAACTGGATAGTCGAGCGCTAGTAAGATGTTGTGTCTTCGTCCTGTTTAGTAAAATGTCTACTGCATGCGGAACCATAACGATCAGAGTATTATTCATGACTAATCCAGCGGATTGTCGAATGCAGACAGCTGCTGCGGCGGTAGCCCTCAGACAACTTGGTAGGGCTTTAGCCACAGGGTCTAGAGTTGCCGAAAAATACGCGCATGGGCGCTGTTTGTCCCCAAAATGTTGTGTTAAAACTGATAATGCACAACCTTCCTTCTCATGGACATATAATGTAAAAGGCTTACTGTAGTTGGGGTTTCCCAACACAGGAGCCGAACATAATGCATCACGCAACTCATGGAAACTCGTCTGACAATCTTCAGACCAGGGCATAGGATTTGGCGTGTCTTTACAGAGTAGTGCCAGCAAGGGTTTGGCTAGTAGTGAGAAATTCGGTATCCATTGTCTACAGTACGATGTAATGCCCAAGAAGGCTCGAACCTCTCTCTGTGTCCTTGGGGCACTCAGTTCTGCAATTGCCTGTATTCTTTCTGGTGTCAGTCTCCTTCCCTCCTTCGACAAGATGTGACCTAGGTAGGTAACTTCTTGTCGACAAAATTGTAGTTTGGAGAGAGAGACTTTGTGCTTCATGTTACATAAGTGATGCAATAATGACAGCGTAGCTCGTTTGCAAATTTCTTCAGTGTCTGCAGCGATCAGCAGATCGTCTACGTACTGAATCAGAGTTGAACCATTCGGTAGAATAATCGTGTCTAGTTGTGTTTTCAGGGCCTGACTGAATATTGATGGGCTTTCGCAGTAGCCTTGAGGAGCGCACTTGAAGTGGAAGCTTCGTCCTCCTAAATTGAATCCAAAAATATCTCTACTCTCCTCAGCAATCGGGATGCTGAAGAAAGCGTTCTTCAGGTCAATCACCGAGAACCAAGCTGCTGAAGCTGGAACCATCGTCAATAAAGCAGTAATGTCGGGGACAACTGGAAACTGTGGGATAACTATCTTGTTCACTTCTCTGAGGTCGATGACGAACCTATACACAGGCGGTTGTAAAGGATCAGTACGCTTTAAGACGGGCAGAACTGGACTGTTACAAACATTTCCTGTTGTTTCTTCGATGACGTCTTTATCAATCAGGTCATAAACAATCGTCAATAACGCCTTTTCACATTCGCTAGATATTTTGTATTGGGGAATACGTGGCAACCTAACGTTGGCTTTCAATGTTATGACATACGGTGCTATCTCCAAACGACCTACATCATTGGAGCCATTAGCCCAAAGTATATCAGGAAGTGATGACAATTCAGTCAGAATATTGTCCTTTGACAAATACATTGGAGAAATGACTTTCTTACCTAAAGTAAGTTGTACTCCCAAGGGGGAACAGTACAAAGTCGCATATAACCTTTTTAGCAAATCCAAACCTAACAAATTTTCACCGCAACCTGTTGTAAGAATGAGGGGTGCTTCTAATTCGCATGGGCCAATAGAAAGAGATATAGGACTAGAGATCGGGTTTCTAACAGGGGCGCCAGAGAAACCTACTGAAACATTCATTTCGCCAGACAAAGGTGCGCCAGGAAGTTTCGAGTGCATGATAGAACTTTTTGTAGCACCAGTATCCAGCAGAAATGGCTCTGACACTCCTGAGGTAATTACCTCGACATAAGGTCCATTCTGATCTACTGGAACTGAAACAACTCCCTCTCTTTGTCCATGGCTGTCCTAGCAATCGTTACCCTCATTTTCGTGTTCGGTGTAATAGTCATCAGCATAGTACTGAGCTGACCTAGACGATGCATTATTCTGTTGGTCAAAGCTGTTCATCGAATTCTGAGGCGGAAAAGAAGTTGTATTCTGGGTGAAATTTCCACGGCCCCTACCTCTAGGGGCATGTTGAACACCTCTTCCCCTTACACCTGAAGCACCGCTCAAACGTCGCGCAAGAGCCGGACAATTACCTTTAAAGTGACCCTCTTCCTTGCAATACGCACATTGATTCGGGCCATAAGCAATACGCTGATGGGAAAACTCGTTTCCTTGCGCGTTTCTCGAATACTGCTGCTGTGGTTGATAATTGGGCTGACTAGCCGTGCGAGGCGGATAGGCTTGCTGGAGAAGAACTTTAGTTTTTAAATCTTTTGTCTTTTTGTCGACTTTATCTAGCTCGTCTTTGCGCCTATTTTCATAGTACTGGGCTGTAGCTAAAATTTGCGCTGACGTAGAGACAGCCCAAGCACTCTCTGAATCTTTCTTTTTCTTACACAGTTCAGGGATTAAATTATGTACGAATTTGTCTACAAACAATCTTTGACCACCCTCGGTAGCCATATCCTGACCACTACGTTCGGTGAAAGTCTCCTCAAATCTTGTGAAAAAGTCAGACACATTCTCATCTTTCTTCTGCTTGCACGCAGATAGCTTGTCCCAGTTTACGCGTACTTCAGGCATTATGGTTTTCATGTACGCGATAATTCTACCGGGAAGTTCAGCTATTAACGGCTCAGGTTTAGAACCACCTATTTGTCTAGCATCTATAGCGGCAATGTTCGCCCATGAGTCACCTAGTTCTTGGTCATGGTTCGTATGACGTATTTTGCTCCATAAAGGATGTGGAACAACGTTCCCAAACAACATGTCTATATCCGCTAAATTCATTATACCTGAGCTTGCAGTTTGCGATAACTCCTTATAATACCCAGTCGGGTTTTTACGAGGATCAGGCAGTGTCTGCTTGAGTGCTAAGACTTCGGATCTTTTCCAGGGGACATGTACCCATATACGCTGGAAATGAGGCAGAATTGGTGGATTCGCATTCGCATCACCTTCTGTAAAGGATACACGATGATTCTGCAGGAGCGTCAGGAATCCGAAGTATAATCCACAGCCTTCCCCTGTAGCCTTCCGACTCTATCAAGCACTAGAGCACAGGAGGCAAAACAGGGGAAAACAGGGGGAAAAAACAAGGAAAGGTTGGGGGTAACAAGTGGGTGTTGAGGGTCTTCAGACTGGTCGTCTCAACCTTCTTGTGGGCTTGGCAATCAAGAGAGACTGTAATGCAAAGGGTTATATTCTTACATCTGAAGAGGACAATCACATTCCCAATTATACAACATAACTTTTCATACCTAGCTACTTGTATATGAATGTTCCTGAATGGATATGAGAGGACCTCTGGACAGGGATATAACTGGAGCTGCAGTGAAGAAGACAATACCTTCATAAGTTGAATGACCTAAAGTATACTTGTATATGGCGTGACTAACAAGATATACTGCTCACTCTGATCTTCTGTCTTAACTGCCACGAAGCACACCCCAAAGGATTAATTGAACATAAGAATTCGGTTGTCATATCCTGGATAGTGGAAACAACATCTACAACAAACAAAACAGAGAATCATACACTGCAATACAGTAGTGCTGATACCAATTACAATGTGCAGCGCAAGGATGCGCTGTTACCGTGTTTCTGGAACATGTAGCTGTAGCCCATTCCTCTCTGGTCCACGCAAGATATCAAGTCCAATGAGGTGAAGAAATCACCAGAGCTGAATAACCCCCAAAAGTAAGTGGTGTGTGAAGGGATAAAGAAAAGCCCTAACTAACTAAGGGCAGCACACCTGTAACAACCCGGCCGCCAACGGAGCAGAACCCGGCTGGCAGCGGAGCAAATCCGGTGTGGTAGGAAGAAGGAAGGGTGAAGGTGTGCCCGGCCCGTCAGCGGAGCAAAACCCGGCTGACAAGCGGAGCGGTAAACGAGGCCAACAACAGAGGGAGGATGCCCGGCTCGCCAGCGGAGCACAAGCCCAGCTGACAAGCGGAGCAGCAAGGAGGCAAAGGTAGGGAGAGGAAATCCCGCCGGATGGCGGAGTCAAACCCGGCCGCCGGGCGGGATGTCAGAACACTGCACAGCAGCCAAAATAGGGAAATGACACGGAACGTGTCAAATTGCACAAGCGCGGTGGAGAGGCGCTTTGTGAACGAGAGAGACGGCCCGCAAAGGTTCTTAACCGAACCAACAGAGCCGAAGTCAATCTCACTGCGGGAGAACGCCAGGACGGAGAAAAAAACGGAAGTCAGGCACAGGAAGTCAGGCACAGAAACGAACCCAACGGAGCTAGACGCTAGAACGTGAAGCGTCGCTCCCTGGGTTAAGGATACCTTTATAGCGCACAATTAAAGGGCTAGCGCACTGGGAGGGGGCTTGAGGCATGACAGTACACTCCCCCCACAACACCCCCACCTGGTCTTGGCTTGTCAGGGTATCTTTTATGGAACGCCCTTAACAGCCTGGGAGCATGGACATTGGAAAAGGGTTCCCATGTACGCTCTTCCACACCGTATCCCTTCCAATGAACCAAATACTGGACCGTACCCCTCACTCTACGGGAATCTAGGATAGTCTCGACCTCGTATTCCTCCGAGTCCTGCAGAGTGAACGGAGTAGGTTTTGCTGGCAGTGTAGTCCCTGGCTCAACCGGCTTTATTAGGGAAACATGAAATACCGGATGAATCCTGAATGAAGGCGGAAGTTGCAATCTTATGGCAACGGGATTGATTATTTTGTCCACCTTATAGGGACCTATGTATTTGGGATTGAACTTGCGTGGACCTCCAAGAGTAATGTATTTGGTGGAAAGCCAAACCTCATCTCCTGGTGTGTATATGGGTTCTAATCTTCTGTGTAGATTCACCCCCTCTGTGTACCTCACCTTGGCCATCTCTAGACTCTCCAATGCCTTCCTCTGTATTTCAAGCAACATCTCTACTCTATCTGCAGCAGCAGGGGTTGGACAGTCCAAATAACAACCAGAGGGCAGCAACTTAGGGTGATATCCATACAAGCAAAAGAATGGAGAGACCTTGATAGAGGAGTGTGTGCTGTTGTTATATGAGATTTCTGCTACCCAAACCAATTCATCCCAGTCCACCGGAGACTGCAACACCTGATTCCTTATGTATTGCTCAAAACACTGATTGACTCTCTCCGTCTGTCCATCTGACTGTGGATGGTGACTCGAGGACAGACGGACGTCTATCTGGAGCAAAGAACACAAACTCTTCCAGAACCGTGACACAAATTGGGCTCCTCTGTCGGAGACCAAAGCAGAAGGGAAACCATGAAGTCTCACTATGTGCTGCATATATATGGAGGCTAATTCAACTGCTGTGGGTAGACGTTGTAACGGTACAAAATGAGCCATTTTGGTGAACATATCCACCACCACCAGCAACGTATTGTTCTTTGCCTTGGTGAGCGGTAGTTCTACTATAAAATCAAGGGACACCGTATGCCAGGGACCAGGAGGAGAAGGTAATGGCATGAGAAGGCCTACAGGGTTGAGGCGGGAAACCTTAGTTTGTGCACACACATAGCAGGTCTTAACAAAGTGTTCTATGTCTGCCAACATAGTAGGCCACCAATAACGGTCACGCACAGTGCTAATGGTTTTCTTAATCCCTGGATGACCCGCTATGGGATGTGTATGATACCACTGCATGACCTGTTCTTGGAGGTTCTTTGTCGGTATAACCACTCCCCCTTGTACACACACAAGGTCTCCCTTCTTGGACGTGTCTTGTGAACCCACTATAGCCTGCATGTCTGCTGACGCTTGACTACACTTGACCTGTGTCAGGAATTCATCCTCTGACC
Source organism: Lissotriton helveticus (assembly GCF_964261635.1). NCBI lineage: Eukaryota > Metazoa > Chordata > Amphibia > Caudata > Salamandridae > Lissotriton > Lissotriton helveticus. The sequence continues at coordinate 416,436,039 of NC_136069.1, read as the reverse complement.
TAGTTCCTCCTACAATATTCATTCTAGGGATAATCGGTGTAGGCTCAATGGGATCTGTAGGCGTATCAAAACCCAACCGCGAAAGGGCATCTGCCTTTCCATTACGTCTGCCTGGTCTGTACTGGACAGTGAAGTCGAACTCACTAAAGAACTGAGCCCAACGCAGTTGCCTCATGGAAAGTGCCTTTGCTGACTTAAGATATTGGAGGTTGCGATGATCGGTGTATACTACCGCGGGATGTCTAGCACCTAGGAGATACTGCCGCCACTCTTCGAATGCCTTCTTGATAGCCAGAAGTTCCTTGTCCCCTACCGCATAATTGTATTCCGCAGGGGAGAGTTTATGAGAGTAATAGGCCACTGGATGACACTCACCGGACACTGCATCCGCCTGAGATAGAACACCTCCCACTGCCACTTGCGAGGCGTCTACCTCCACCACAAAGGGCAGAGCAGGGTCGGGATGATGTACACCGGGGCACTGGTGAAAGCATTCTTTAGCATCTGGAAGGAACGCTCAGCCTCACCGGACCAGACGAAAGGAACCCCCTTTTTCAACAAAGAAGTAATGGGCGATACCAAGTCCGAGAAATTGCGAATGAATCTCCTATAGAAATTGGCCAGCCCTATAAAACTCTGGACCTCTTTGATTGTCCGCAGAGCCGGCCATGCCAAAACAGCCTCCACCTTGGAGGGATCCATGCGCAGGCCACTAGGGGAAACGATGTATCCCAGGAAAGGAACCTCCTGCGTGTGAAAAGTTCATTTTTCCAACTTGCAATACAATTGATTGTTAAGTAACCGTTCTAACACGTTACGGACATGCTGTTGGTGTATCTCCAAAGTAGAGGAAAAGATCAGCAGGTCATCAATGTAGGCGATTACGTAATCATCAAGAATGTCTTTCAAAACTTCATTTATGAAGAATTGAAACGCCGCTGGGGCATTACAGAGCCCAAAGGGCATTACAAGGTACTCGAAGAGACCATACTTGGTGCAGAACGCCGTCTTCCACTCGTCTCCCTCCTTGACTCGTACCAGGTGATAAGCGCCCCGCAAGTCCAACTTGGTGAAATATTGGGCATTGCGAATTCTGTCAAGGAGGGAGGCTATGAGAGGAAGAGGATAACGGTTTTTGATAGTCACTTCATTGAGCTTCCTGTAATCGATACAACATCGCAGGCCCCCTTCCCGTTTAGGAATAAAAAACAAGGACGAAGAGGCTGGGGATCGCGATGGTCTGATGAATCCCTTCTCAAGCATAGAGTCGAGATATTCTCGTAAATATACATTCTCCTTCTCAGTGAGTGCATACACTCTGCTACAGGGTATTCTGGCTCCTGCCTCGAGATCAATACGGCAGTCGTAGACGCGGTGCGGCGGAAGAACCTCCGCTTCCTGTACATCAAAGACTGCTTGCAATTCACAGTAACAGGATGGCAGAACAGGACAGACCTCCTTACATTCCGCGGCTGTGTGTGCCTCTCTATTAGAAACCCCTACAACAGGCCCCAGAGCCACCGGAGGAAAGGATATAGTGGATGTTTCCCAATTGATGACAGGATTTTGCGTTCTTAACCATGGGATACCCAGAAGCACCGGGAACTGTGGGGAACTAATTAAATCAAACATTAAATCCTCATGATGATCAGGTGCTATAACCATGTGCATCGGGTTGGTGTGATGAGTAACTGGACCAGAAAGAAGGGGACTGCCATCGATGGTAGTGACATTACTGGCAATCACCTTTTTAGTGTCGGTTATCATATTCTCCCTAGCCCATTCTCTGTCCATGTAGTTTCCAGAAGCCCCAGAGTCCACCATTATCAAAACGTGTAAACCAAGAGTGCCTTGTGTGAGATATGCTGATATGTACAAATGGTTAGTAGGAGCGTAAGTATAATCGGAAGAAGAGACTGTTGATCCAGACCTACCTGAGTTCCTCGTCTCACAAGAACTCAGGCTGACTAGTTTCCCGACACCTTGGACTGAGCGGGTTTAACTGGGCATTCTCTTAGGAAATGACCCGCTTTCCCACAATACAAACATAACCGAAGAGTTCTTCTTCTCTGTCTTTCCTCGGAAGTCAGAGGGCCTCGGACTATGCCTATCTGCATGGGTTCGCTGTCTTCCGTGGCTTTTTCTGGGGCACTCTTTTTCTCCTTCAGAGCAACATACCGATACTCATGCTTCCCTTTCTCTTTCTTTCGTTCATGCAAACGATGGTCTATCTTCACTACCAAATCTATGAGAGCATTACAGGAGGTAGGAAGATCGACTATCTGGGACAAGGCGTCTTTCAGTTCTTCCCGCAACCCCCTGTAGAACATGGTACTTCGTTTTTCTTCCGGCCAGTCAGACTCAATCACCAACCGGCGGAATTTGGTAATATAGGCCACCAGATCCTGAGTACCCTGTCTCAATTCTAACAATTCGGTATCGGCAGAATGTGTATACATGTGTCGATCGAAGAGTTTACGGAATTCTCGTCGAAATGCTGCATAGTTATGTAGCAGGGGGTCATCTCTGTCTACTAAGGGAATAGCCCAATCAGCCGCAGAACCACTGAGGTAAGATATTACAAAAGCAACCTTAGCCTGATCAGAGGGAAAACATTGAGCCTTGCAAGAGAAGTGTAGTTGGCATTGACTAAGGAAAGCCGCGCATCGCGCTGTTTCTCCTGCAAAACGCTCAGGGGGTGCCAGAGGTATTGAATGTGGAGTGGTCACCTGCACAACCGATGTCCCTCCTCCTGTAGCACCAGAAGCCTGCTGTCTCTGCAGGGTGTCCATTCTGGCCATCAATGTCTGAGTCTCAACCTGCAGGTTACCTAACATACCTGCCACATCCGCCAATGTGACCGCTTCGAGATCCATGACGCTCGGGCAGAACGAACCTCTTGGGCTTCACGTTCTGTAAAGGATACACGATGATTCTGCAGGAGCGTCAGGAATCCGAAGTATAATCCACAGCCTTCCCCTGTAGCCTTCCGACTCTATCAAGCACTAGAGCACAGGAGGCAAAACAGGGGAAAACAGGGGGAAAAAACAAGGAAAGGTTGGGGGTAACAAGTGGGTGTTGAGGGTCTTCAGACTGGTTGTCTCAACCTTCTTGTGGGCTTGGCAATCAAGAGAGACTGTAATGCAAAGGGTTATATTCTTACATCTGAAGAGGACAATCACATTCCCAATTATACAACATAACCTTTCATACCTAGCTACTTGTATATGAATGTTCCTGAATGGATATGAGAGGACCTCTGGACAGGGATATAACTGGAGCTGCAGTGAAGAAGACAATACCTTCATAAGTTGAATGACCTAAAGTATACTTGTATATGGCGTGACTAACAAGATATACTGCTCACTCTGATCTTCTGTCTTAACTGCCACGAAGCACACCCCAAAGGATTAATTGAACATAAGAATTCGGTTGTCATATCCTGGATAGTGGAAACAACATCTACAACAAACAAAACAGAGAATCATACACTGCAATACAGTAGTACTGATACCAATTACAATGTGCAGCGCAAGGATGCGCTGTTACCGTGTTTCTGGAACATGTAGCTGTAGCCCATTCCTCTCTGGTCCACGCAAGATATCAAGTCCAATGAGGTGAAGAAATCACCAGAGCTGAATAACCCCCAAAACTAAGTGGTGTGTGAAGGGATAAAGAAAAGCCCTAACTAACTAAGGGCAGCACACCTGTAACAACCCGGCCGCCAACGGAGCAGAACCCGGCTGGCAGCGGAGCAAATCCGGTGTGGTAGGAAGAAGGAAGGGTGAAGGTGTGCCCGGCCCGTCAGCGGAGCAAAACCCGGCTGACAAGCGGAGCGGTAAACGAGGCCAACAACAGAGGGAGGATGCCCGGCTCGCCAGCGGAGCACAAGCCCAGCTGACAAGCGGAGCAGCAAGGAGGCAAAGGTAGGGAGAGGAAATCCCGCCGGATGGCGGAGTCAAACCCGGCCGCCGGGCGGGATGTCAGAACACTGCACAGCAGCCAAAATAGGGAAATGACACGGAACGTGTCAAATTGCACAAGCGCGGTGGAGAGGCGCTTTGTGAACGAGAGAGACGGCCCGCAAAGGTTCTTAACCGAACCAACAGAGCCGAAGTCAATCTCACTGCGGGAGAACGCCAGGACGGAGAAAAAACCGGAAGTCAGGCACAGGAAGTCAGGCACAGAAACGAACCCAACGGAGCTAGACGCTAGAACGTGAAGCGTCGCTCCCTGGGTTAAGGATACCTTTATAGCGCACAATTAAAGGGCTAGCGCACTGGGAGGGGGCTTGAGGCATGACACCTTCCCTCCAAACCGGAGGAACCTCTCTCATGGGGTACTGTCTCGCTCTTTTTCCACCTGGTGCATCGTCTTCGTGACATGATCTAGAGACGTTTCCCTTACTCCTATAAGAGAGCAATAACTCTATCGCTTTCTCAACATCTGCACCTATAATCATACCTTCATAGAACTTAAAGCGTGTACGCCATAGTTCGTTCATTGTGTATTTGGGATCATTCGTCTCCAAATCTTCGCCCAGATATACACACATCTCTTCGAATACGTATCTCTGAGTGGGTGCATTCCATTGACGGAAAACTTCCATAACAGACTGAACATCATATCTAACAGTATCCGTAATCCATTGGCGTGCTAGTTCATTCAGCACTTTTCTTTCCTCGTAATCAGGCAGTTGACTACGGGACTGTCTATGTTCTGTTTTAGGCGTTGTTTTAGGCGACCCAAAGAAAGGTGAAAATAGACTAGTGACGGTACCTGTCACTCTTTGTCTAATAGAAGGAGAACCTTGCGGAGGAGTAAGTGCCTCGGAAAAAACAGGCTGAGGCAAAGAAGAAGTAGAGGCAATAGCAGAGGAAGTTGAAGTAGTAGTAGACGTAGTATCATAGACAATAGCTGGAGCTGTAGGCAAAGTCGTAGAAGTAGATGGAGTATGTAGCAAAGATGGCGGCCCTTGAGAAGGCTGCGCCGGAGAAGTAGAAACCAGCTGAAGAGGAGCTGGCGTTCGTGCAAGAGCTGGGTTACGTGCGCCAGGGCGCGGTATAGTAAAATGCTTTGGCGTTGTAGTAGCGTCTAACGCATACGGTGGAGGTGAGCTTAATAAGTGGAACATTAATGGATCTTTCTGGGATCTCTCCTCTTGACCTTGTCCCTTATTTGGTAACATCGGGTAGCATTTATCTACTGCTAGTTTCTTGCTCCTAAGTATTTGTTCATTTTCCTGCTCTTCCTCGTTATCCCTGTATGCAACGGCAGCTTGCACCATTGACATACCTCTTTTATTCTTTTTTGCTAACTTTATTTCTTTCTGTTTGGCTTCTTTGCGCCATAAGCGGAAAGAGTCAAACATCGCCGGCCGGGCTTTTTTCTTGAATAATTTGACCTCTAGGTTATCTAATATTTCCGAGTCGAAACTACCATATTGGGGCCATTTTAAAACACCATCCTTGCGGGTGTATTTTATCCCCACTTCATTATATGTGATAGGACCTACGCCGTGCTTTACATAGAGCTCATATGTTGGAGTTCCAATCGGAGGAACCGGACAGGAATCCTCTAATCGGGAGTCCTTACTATAACCAAGACAAAACAAGTTTCCAAGTCTGCTAAAACCAGGCATCTTCGCTCACTAGTCTAGCTTCAAACTTCAAAGGATTATCTGTTACGATATTTCTCGTGAATACACAAGTCCTTCGGCTTTGGGGCTTGCAAGTACCAAATCAAAGCGTATCTCAAGGATACCAAAAACTAAGGACAAACTAAGGACTGGGAGACGCTCCACTTATACTTAACTGAAGTATTTGAAGATCGGTGACGTCGCTAGAAGACTCGTCTATCGTTTCGCTCTACCAAGGATCACTGGGTCCAAAACAAGGCGATAGTCAGGGCAGCAGTCCTTCGTAGCCGTCGGGACGCGGGGAACCTCGCAGCATAGACCTTCGGAACCACGTCGACATACAGGGGTCGCTGAAGTGGCTGGCCGTCCTCTGGAATTTTCACACGAAGCTCCTCACGAACATCTGGCTTGGACCGTCGCCGCTTGATACCGCCCCGAGTTGGGCGCCAACTGAGGTAACGGGTTTTTAGGAACCCGTTTGGTGCCAGGGGATAACACCCGAAGACCTCTGAGTTCTCCCTTGTTCCAGACCACAGAAACACTGAGTCTTCTAGTCGAGTCAGAGATCAAGTTTTATTGGCAGCTACCAAGGAACAGGTGTCCTAGAAGCACGACAAACACGGGTCATGTGTTCTCAGGAGACTGTTCGTTTTTACAGAACCAGCCTTCTCCTTATATACAAAAATAATAGCTGCAAGCAAGAATTCTTGAGTTTATGATATGGCTATACACATATTTCTACAATAATACAAAAGAGCGAAGTCATGTAGGCAAGCCCGTATTTTAGATGTCCAATTCGTGATAGATTACCCAGCCAAGCCCGGAACTTCCATCAGATATCGGTGAAGCCCCAATAAAGGAAGGCACCTCCTAGTCATAAAACTGGCCATAAACAGGGACCGCGGACAGGCGTGTGTGTAGAAAACATGATCTGGATGTAGTGAATGGTTTGGGGCATGTTGTGCATTGATGCTATCGCATTAGGCTACTGGGCGAGGAGCTGCCTAAACAGGTTTGGCTGGAGGCAAGGGAGTCAGTTGGGACAGGTCAGGGGGGAGTCAGGGAAGGTGGACGAGTCCTTTTAGATCAAGCTCGACCTTTAATTGACTTATCATGAGGGCAAGACACAAGATGGATACCGTTTACAAAATGGAGTCTGAGGGGTCGGGACGGAAACTACGATTCAGGGGTGTTAGCATGTCTCAATCATGACGCAAATGCATAGGAATGATGTCCTAATCATTATCGGTTCATCGACACCAAATTCGTCATGGTACGTTGATGTTTCGGGACACGGGTATCGGACCTCGATACCGGGACAACAGTAGGGTCCAGAATTTCAGAACCACTAAGTCAGCTCTGTCAAAGGGGCAACAATGGTGCCATACCCCTTGACAAACTGTCTGTAGTATCCAGTGAGACCTAGAAAGGCTCTCACCCCCGTCTGGGTCTTGGAGGGTTCCCAAGCCAGAATGGTGTTGATCTTAGGCTGTAGGGGCGTCACCTGGCGGCTTCCTACCTGGTGCCCTAAGTACACAACAGATCCCTGCCCTATCTGGCACTTACTGGCCTTAAAAGTGTGGCCTGCCTTCTGTAGAGCCTTCAACACTTCGCAGAGGTGTTGCAGGTGTTCCTTTCAGCTGGAACCGAACACAGCAATGTCATCAAGGTAGGCATCGCTGAATTCCTCCAAGCCAGACAGTACCTGGTTGGCTAGTCTCTGGAATGTGGCAGGGGCGTTATTTAACCAAAGGGCATGACACGGAACTGGTAGTGTCCCTCTGGTGTTGAAAACGCAGACCTCTCTCTTGCCCCATTAGTCAAGGCAATCTGCCAGTACCCAGATATTAGATCAAACGTACTGAGGTATCGAGCAGCTCTCAATCGATCAATGAGCTCATCAGCTCAGGGGATGGGGTGCACGTCAGTCCTGGTGACGGCATTGAGCCCACGGTAGTCCACACAGAATTGGAGTTCAGGAGTGGCACCGGGGGCATCAGCTTTCGGAACAAAAACCACTAGGCTAGCCCAGAGGCTGCTGGAGAATTCTATCACCCCTAACACCGACATCTTGGAAACTCTTTCTTAATGCTGGCCCTGACTTTTCAGTTACTCTGTAAATTTTGAATTTTACAGGTAAGCTATCCCAGTGTCCACATCATTGACACACTAATTGGTGATTCCTGGAGTCAGGGAGAACAGGGAGGTGGCTGTCCCAGCACCTGGTGACAGTCCCTCTACAGCTCTGGGGTCATAGCGGGATAGGTCACCATCCACTGACCCATCCTGTTCCTTGGCAGACAGGAGGTCTGGAAGAGGCTCACTCTCCTCTTCCATCCAATCATCTGTAGCCATGAGCATTGTCAATTCAGACCTCTCAAAGTGAGGTTTGAGGGGGTTCACATGCAGGACCTTCAAAGAGGTCTTAGGAGTCTGCAAGTTCACCAAGTAGATTACTTCACTCTTGCGCTCCACCACCTCAAATGGCTCAGTCCACTTGTCTTCGAGCACACAGGGCTCTACTGGTGCCATCACCCACACTTTTTGGCCTGGCTGAATCTCAACTAGAGTGGCATTCTGGTTGTTCCATTGTTTCATCTCCTCATGGGTGGCATCCAGGTTCGCCTGAGCAAGTTTCTCGAAGCCCTGAGTCTGGTTCCTCAAGGCCAGCATATAGCTGAATACATCATGGGGGATCTTACCGGGAGATTTTTCCCAGCCCTCCTTCATCAGACTGAGAGGCCCTCTCACAGGGTGCCCATACCGCAATTCAAAGGAACTGAAACCTAAGTATTTCTGTGGTACCTCCCTGTAGGCACACAACAGGCATGGTAAGAAGACGTCCCACTTACATCTCATGCGTTCAGTAAGACCTTTTATCATGCCTTTCAGGTTCAGTTGAATCTTTCAACCAACCAATTTCCTTGGGGATGGTAAGGAGTGGTGAATTTGTACATTACATCGCACTCCTGCCACAATGAAGTTATGTACCCAGATATGAAGTTTGTACTATGGTCAGAGACCATCTCTCTGGGGAACCCCACATAGCAAAAGATCCATATCAATGCACAGCTCACCACAGGGGCCGTAATTGTCCTGAGAGGGACAGCTTCTGGGTACCGGGTGGCATGCTCCACTAAGACCAAGATATACTTGTTGCCTAAGTCTGTGTTGGATTCCAGGGCCCCTACAATGTCAATGCCCACCCGCTAAAAATGGGTGCTCACCACAGGGAAGGGTTGGAGGGGAGCCTTACACTTCCCTCTACTCTAGCCACTTGCCTGGCAAGTCTGACAAGTTCTACAATGTGTGTCAGTGTGCCTTTGCATTTGGGGCCAAAAGAAGTAGGTGACAAGTATGTGAAAGATCTTGTCGCGGCCCAAATGTCATGCCAAAGGCATATCATGAGCCAGACCCAGTAGTAAGGTCCTGAAGCGCTCGGGTACTACCAGCACATGGGCTGACCCCAGTTCAGCAACCTTAGGCTCCATATATAGCAGACCATTCTCCCAATAAATCCAATGTGATCCGGTTTGATCACCTGCTGCCTGGTTTGCAGCCTGCTGCCGTAAACCATCAAGAGTAGGGCATTCCATTTGCACTTTGCAGAACTCCTTCCTGGTGGGACCCCCTTCTTGCTGCCAATGGGTCAGCTCAGGTAAGTCTCCAAGTTCGTCCACTTGTTCCCCTGTATGTTCCAGGGCATCCCCCCCCCCCAAAGGTCTACCTCATTCTGGACTGTGGGAATTTCTGGGGTGGGATTCCTCGTCCCCTGCCCCTCCTCTTTCAGGCAGGCACCTTGGTCACTGTTTCAGGATCCAGGTCCTCTTAAATACCCTCACTGGCTGCCATTGACCAAGTGGTTCCACATGCCCACTCAGGCAGACCCGGCATCTCCAAATGAGCCTGGCATGTTACTTCCTTCCAAGGAGAACTCTCCAGGTCATTGCCAAGATGACAGTCAACAGACATGGATGGAATCAGAACGACCTTTCAAGGACCTGAGATCCCCCTCCCACAAAAGGAACCTGTGCCACCTTACACAGGTACTCAGAATTGTTTGCAGCGACTACAGGGCGAAGTACATTAGCGATGACCTGCTCCTCAGACACCCATTGTCACTGGACAGATGTCACACTGGATCCTGCGTCTCTCAGAGCTTCCACCCTCCTCCCACTGATGGTCACCCACTGCAGGTATTTTTAGTGTTATGCGAAAGGCAGGTTTCCTGGACCATCTCTCTTTCTCCTAATGAGATAAGGGTCATCACAGCTGGCTACCCACCCTCACAAGGAACCAACTCCTCCCCCAGCACTACACTAACTAACCCCTGTGAAGGTGGACCAGTGGGTGCTGGTGGTGCCTTGGGGCACTTTGGATCATTCTGCATGTGACCCTCCTGACCACATGCATAACACTTGGGGGAAACCTGGTTGTCTGTTCTACCCCAGGGGACCCTGGCTTCTTCACACTAGTTGACTGGTAATCTTTACCCTAGGAACTATTTTGGGGCCCTATAGAGAAATCCTGTTGGTTACCCTTGTCCCCCCCCACCTTTGGCTGGGTTTCCCACATACCTATTGAGGACCCTGGTGCTCGTCCAGCAACGCGCCTCCTGAGCAAGCTTCCTGGGTCAGTTAGCTTACTAGTGCCATCTGAGAAAGGTTTGTGGGTCAGTTAGCTTACTATCCATCAGATGCTGGTGCAGCTCTTGAGCACAAAGACTACTCAGGTGCTCCTAACCAATCAGATTGAACAACCGCTGGTAATGCTGCCCTTTATCCAACGATCCAGTGCTCTGCAATAAAGATTCACACATTCAAACCATGTATTGGATTCAAGCTTGTTGAAAGACCTAAACATTTCCCTGTACTGCTCAGGTGTGAGCCAATACCTGAGGCATAAAGCCTCCTTCATATTGGGATAGGTCAGAGCACCTGCCTCCTCCAAAGGTGTCAGGGTGTTCCTCCCATTAGCCTAAAAATGTTTCCATAGGTCCACCCCCAATTGATCTTCAGGGACCTTATTCATATACAATGCTGCCTCATAGGATGCAAACCAAGCATAAATATCCTCCCCCTTCTGGAAATTCTGCACTAGGTCATTGGGAATGTATACCTTACCCCCTTGTACTGGCTGCATGCTGCCACCATTAGGACTGGACTCCACCTGTTTGGCTTTGATGTCCAGTTCCCTCATGCTCAACTCGTGAGCCAGGATCAATCTCTTTTCCTCCATGGCACGAGCATTCTTTCCTGCTCGTTTTTGGTTCTCCATGTCATGCTTGAACTTTTCAAGCTACATCTGGTGTTTTCTCTCCTGATGCCTTTCCTCCAGCTCCTCTGAGGACAGACCTCTAGAAGACATGCTGCAGGCCTGAGGGGACCTCCCCCCACTGGCCGATCTTGAGCTCCAAATTACCCTAGCTGGCTCTGTGCATCCAGATTCACATCCCCATTTCCATTCTCCCCAGTCTCTCTGGCTTCCCACCAGGCCCCTAAGGCCTTCTGCAAATCCTTTTTCCTAGAGTTTCTCCTCATGGGACATCCAAAGCTTTTGCAGAACTGCTTGAGTTGATCTACTTTATAATTACTCAAGATTTCGATGTCAAACTCCAATTCTGCAGCCTCACTTGCTGGTTTACCATTTAGAGACATGATGCATGGATACCTCAAGGGTTAACAAAATAGAACCAAAAAGAAAAACAGGTTGCATAGTCTTCTGCGCTAAACTAGTGATGTACACCAATCACTGTGGGTCAAGTACAAATACACGTTCAAATCCCACCGCTGCCACCAATGTTAGAACTGGGGATCTCTAATTGGCAGAGGTAGGTACCTTTGTCCAAGTAGGGACGCTTGCTTCTAGTCAGGGTAAGGGGGATACACACTCTAGATAACCCCTGCTCAACACCTTGGTAGCTTGGCACGAGAAGACAGGCTTATCCCAAGGCAATGTGTAAAGTATTTGTACTCAAAACAGACAGTAATACAATACCACCACACCAGTTTAGAAAAAAAAGTATCTTTATCTAAATTCAACAAGACCAAAAGGACAAAAGTCCAACATACATGCAGTAAAGTAGCACATAAAAAAACAGTTCAAGTCAAGTCATAAGCTTTTATTCGATTTGAAAAATACAAATCATACAAGCGAAACAGCTAAAAACAGTTCATTGCATATGTAGTGACAATTCTAACAAGCATTGAAAATGCAATAGGTCTCGCAGCATTAGAGTTAGTGCTTTTAGAATTGTTTATGGGTTTTTTTTGTAAATCTTTAGCATTTTTGTTTCCTGTAGCCAATGCTAAAGAATTTCAAAAAAAAAAAGCCATAAACATTTCTAAAAGCTCTGAAATGCAGTCTGAAATGCTGGATATATATTCAGTACAGATACACTATATTGTTAATGAAGACATAGGATATAATATGTTGTACTGTATACACACAATTAGATGGGAACGTGCTGTGTGTGTCAGCGATTGAAAGAGACTGCACTCAGAGTTGCTGTGCGCATCAGCGAAAAGATTGCAGAGTAGACACGCAATACTTGTACTAAAGTGTTGTGCGATTGTACTGTAGGCACGCAATTTAAAATCCAGCTAAACGCGTCAGCAGAGTTGCTGTGCGCATCAGCGAGTGAACTGTAAACTAGACACGCAGTTTTAAAATCAAGATGTGCGTATCAGCGCTGCTGTGCGAGTCTGCAAGAAAGCATGGAGCTGCTGTGCGCATCAGTGAGTAAACTGTAAAGTAGGCACGCAATTTAAAATCCAACTGTGCGCGTCAGCGCCGCGGAGTTGCTGTGTGCATCAGCGAGTGAAACCACATATAGTCTTTAAATTAAGCTAAATAAGATTTTAATATAACATCGAGTCGAAATGATTTTAATAAAACCGAGTCGAAATGATTTTAATAAAACATCGAGTCAAAATAAGGGGCAACCCACAAGCTGGCTCAGGTTGTAAGAGTTAAAGTTGAGTAAGTTAAGTCATCAAAGTTTAACACACAGACTCTCTCTTTAGTGTTAAATGCACAAGTCCTACACAATTTCAGACCGTGAGCAGTCTGCGTGTTATAGGTTGGAATGATAGCAGTACTGATTCACCCTTTCACACCTTCACACCACAGTCGAAAGACTCACTTCGCAACCCGAACAGTATTTTGCACATAAACAGGTGGTAAAAAATGTCAGCTCAGTGAGCAGTCTGCAAGTCACCGGTTCCATACCTTGAAGAGCAGATTCTCCTTTTCGACAGCACAGTCAAGAGGCTGACTACAAAAGCATAACAACATGTTGCACAATGGGAAGGTGACAACAATATATCTAGCAGCCTGTGCATCACAAGTTATAACCCCAACAGAGTATCCCTTTCAACGTCCACGGTGGGGTAAATACGAGGAGCAACTAAGGTGAGTGGGAACATAGTTGCACCTTTTATTTGCGAATCTAAAAAAGCTTACACGCGACATAAAGTACTGTAACAATATACCATTCTTTCTCAATAAAGAGCACATAACCCTGCTACATGTATGGTCTTGGTAACTCATTTTACGCTCAGCCGTGGTTCTTTACATAACGTTATCTGCCTACATCGGTAAAGATTGGGGAAAGCAAAAATGCAACATAAAGCGCTTAAAAAACTGGAAATCAACAGTATATGAAGAGAGCAAGAAGATACAGGGAGGCTAAAGCGGGAGACGAGAGGAAGAAAGGTGCGAAAGAAATTGAGAGAAAGGAGGAGCTAACACGGATAACATGAGAAGAAAACATTTATTTCCGGTAGTTGTGCATTGCAATGCTTTTTTTAAATCACCTACTATATACTTTGAAGAGAACAGGTTCTGAATATTTGAGAAATGTAATAGGGAGGAAACCGGGTGGTGGCACTCTGATTATAAATGCAGAAACAGGCACAGCCTCTGCACTTCCTGCTTCTGGGGAGCTTCTGCTTATTTTTCCAAGTAAAGTTGCCAAGCTTCACCAGGCTAGGCGTTGTGACCCGACAGGCCTCTCCGGACACTTACCCCGGTGCCATTGTCGCAGACAATCACTTTCCTTCCCTGGCTGTCCATGCTCCGCTTGCCCCCTTGATCACCGCTGGCGCCTCTTCTAAGCTGGTGGCCTCGCCCTGGTCCTGGCAGAGATGCTTCCTCCCTGCCTGCCACAGGAGGAAATGAGGTGGGCGGGGCCGAGTCAGGCAGCTCGAGACCGAGGCTGGACGTAACATCCTGGGCTGGGCTCAGATGGTAAGGGAACAGGAAACCGAGCTAGAAAACACGGTGCGCGCGTAACAGCAACCAGAGAAATTTTGCTACGTCCGCATCCGTTGTTTGCAAAGTAGACTCCAAGGATTTAGCAGATGGGAGGGCGAAAAAGTAAACAAGCGGCTGTGGAAAAGCGTAGCTAGCAATTTAGAATAATATTCCGGGCAAAGCTAATAAGTCTGGCTTGCATTTTTATTCCTGCCCAAAACATAACAAAGCTTTTCTGTAGTGAAAAAAACAAGTAAATAAACCGGTTGTTTTCTGTATACAGTGCATCTTTGAGCTAAATACTTTAGTATAACAAGAAAGGGTGGAGGGGGCAGGGGAGGAGGGGGCAGGGGAGGAGGGGTCCGGGGAGGAGGGAAGGGCCAGAGGGACTTGATGGGAGTGGTGGGGGGGAGGGGGAGGGTATAGAGAGGGAGAGGAGGAGAGACAGGACACGGCAGTAGGAGGAGGAGGGGGGAGGAGAGTAGGGGAGGCACGGCCTAGCGGCAGGCAGGCAGGGGAGAAGAGGAGGAGGGGGGAGGAGAGTAGGGGAGGCACGGCCTAGCGGCCGTGCAATCAAGTAGTGAGGGGGCGGAGCTGGGGGAGGCTGTGAGAGAGAGTAGGCAAGGCAGGCGGCTGGGGGCATGTGCACGCGCTTTTAAGCTCAATGCACATGCGCATTGAGCTTAAAAGTCACGGGCACTGCAAGGAATCGCCACGATTCCTTGCAAGTTAGATAAAGTCTGGATGAGCCCCTATAGTCTCGCTTGCTCGATGCGCATGCGCATCGACAGGCGAGACCTAAAAATGACTCGAAATATATACAAAAATAACACATACCGAAACCTATTAACATACGCTGGACAACAGTAAAAAATATGAAGCATGGCTAAAAGACTTATAAAAAGAAGAACATATAGGTACAGACAGGAATAAATATATTTATCGCAGAAGTGCTTTTCCTGGCAGCTGTACATTAAAACTAAGGATCTAATATGGCTCGGGCAGGCACGGGAAAAATAATTAAATAAGTAAGTGTAAAAAGGACCAGACATTTATCTACAGTGGGCATAATACAACATGAACAAAGACATTAGTGTACAGACAGGAATATATAAAATTATAGTAGCACTATGCTCTTCCTGGCAGCTGTACATTTCAAGATAAAAGTAGCAACAGAAAAACAAATATCCACATTCTCTAGAGAAGATAATAGTACTAGAGCACTCTTTGTAGATCTGATGTTATGTTTTAAAAAGATGGGTTTAAGGTACTTTACCCTTAAAAAATGATAAAATTTACAAAAGAGTAGAAAATGACAACAGCTCTGACGTGAAGTATTATCGCACGGACAAGGCGTTTCTGATCTAATTTTCTGGTTTGGAAAAGCAACAAGGTGGTGTACAATACCCAATCTAACTTGGGTTAACACGAATTGATGGGAAGGACGGGACACAGTCGCAAGATAGGTTTGAAGTCCCGGAGGTAAGTTCAATTCCTTATAGAACCTCACGGTGGCTAACTTTCCGTACACCTTATCTCGCTCATTCTTTTTGAAGTTGATAAATGTTCGTTTAATTTCCTTTTTAGGGATTGCTACTGCCAGATCAGGGTCTAAAAAAACATCAATTTCAAATAAGGTTTTATACCAGAAACGAATGTATTTCAACCAATGAATTCGTGATGAGTAATCCAGACCTATACAATCAAGAATAATTTCTTGAGTGAATCGTGTCTCAGGCTTAGCCCAAATAGAACGCCACAATAAGAGTGGCCGAACGGCTGCTAAGTCAGAGATGTACACGATCCCTACCTCATCATGAATTAGTTGTACACAAGCAGAAGGGGGGGCACATAACAGTCTCTTTAAAAACTTGTTTTCATCTTTTAGGAGCGAAGGGCCTTCCGTGTGACCCCATACGCCCGCCCCGTACAATGCTGAAGAAACACAGCGGATGTTATATATATTGATCATGTCTGGAATACTTCTTGAACCGAGCTTGGATGCAAAACGGAATATGCTGTTAGTAGTCCACAGCATCTTCAATCTGAAGTTATCAAACTCGGAAGACCATGACCCGTCATAATTGTATGTGATTCCCAAATAACAAAAAGATTTAACATGTGTCATTTTATTGCAATCCAAATAAAAGTTATGCTTAAGTTTGTTTACAGCCTGCCCGCACGACATTACATAAGTCTTGGATTTATTCACCCGGAGCCTCCTGTTTTGGATGAACAGCAGGAAACTGTCGATTAATCGCTGTAACCCAAGCTGAGTGCGGGATAGGAGAACAGCGTCATCCGCATATAATAAGATTGGGACAGGTTTACCTCCTATCAGGGGGGCATCTGCTGGAACATCGGCCAATTTACGATCAATACAATTAATAAAAAGGGAAAATAAAAGAGGAGCCAATACGCATCCTTGGCGAATGCCCCTTGAGACTTTGAGAAACGGAGTACATTCGCCCAGGGTACCGTAACGGACCTTGCAGGAAAGTTTCTCGTAAAGCCTGGCCAAAAAATAAATAATTTCCTTCGGTGCCCCTGACTCTAACAAAACCTCCCAAAGAATAGCGTGATCAACTAAATCAAACGCACTGCTCAGGTCAGCAAAACATAAAAAAAGGTTGCCTTTTTTAACTACGGTATATTTATTCAAAATAAGGTCCAAATTTACACATTGCTCCAGAGTGCCCATGCCTTTCCTAAAGCCATATTGCACCTTTGTTAAAATATTCGAATCTGTTGCCCAGGTTTCAAGCCTTTTGAGCAGGATTCTGCTCATGACCTTTACCGAGGCGTCCAGCAAAGATATAGGACGGTAATTAGAAGCCTCAGATTTGCTGCCTTTTTAAAATAAAGGAACAATAACTGATTGACCCCAAGAAGGGGGGATGTTACCTTCCGCTGCGCAGTTAAAGGTCCTTACCAGAATAGGAGACCACAGGTTTGGTTCTGCTTTTAGTAAATCGATGGGGACCCCATCCGGGCCCGGGGCTTTCCCCCCCTTGCTGTTAGAGAGTCCTTCAAGGCCCTCCTCCAAGGTTATACCCAGGGGAAGAGGTGTCCAAGAAGAGGCCTCAGTAACTGATACAACTAAGGGAGTCCCATCTGGATTAAAAATACTAGTAAAATGAATGATCCATTCATTACATGCAACATGAGAGGTTAATACTGGGATACCATCTGTGTTTAAGAAAGGGCTATTGATTGTTTCCCAGTAAAGTTTACAATTTTTGGCCTCCGCTGCTTCCTTTAGTTTATCCCAGGCTTCACTTTGTAAAACCTTTTTCCTATTAAGAATTGCCGTTTTATAGGTAAACCTTAGTTGCTTTATTCCGTTGTTGTCACGGGGTTTGGCACGTAATGCCTTCTTCAGTTGCTGTAAGGCGATTGTACATGGTTTGTCAAACCATCCACACTTTATAGCTCTATTGGAGGGGGATGACTTGGTAAAAATACCTTCAATAGTGGTATTAATTTTTATAAAATGTGACAATAGGAGATCAGGGTTAATAACATTTTTTAAAAAATAACTGATTTCCGATTTACAGCTAATTATAACCTCCCTCTGTTTGGCCATGGAATTTATTCCAGACCATCTAATCCTCATACCATTAGGTCTGATGGGGACTAAATCAGTAGAACACGTTTCACCAATTGCTGGAGTAGCACCTCGGCCCGGGAGGGTAATGCAGATACTGTTGTGGTCACTTAAACTTTCCTCTCTGATACTCAAGTTAATAAAGTCTCCTGTACTGGAGAACAAAATATGGTCTATAAAAGACCCGGCATCCCTCCCTGTAAAGGTGGGACAAGTAACACTCAAACTGTTTTTATTACAGCTTAGCAGATGTAAATCAAATTTAATTAGCAGTTTGTTTAAGGTTGAGCCATAGTGGCAATGTGGGAAGTGGAGAGAATCCTCACTCTCACCCACACTCCCCCAGTGATCAACCATCTCCATTCCGAAACCACATGGATTCCCTTTAGATAGATGGCATGGCTGGAGATTAAAATCCCCAGCCCATAGAACATCTGCCTTTCTGTTGGAGAGGGCCAGAACCCTTGTAATTTCCTTTTCCAAGGGGAATAAAATGTTCCCTCTGGAGCCATCAAAGATGTTATTGTAAAAGTTTACCAGAACCAGATCATTACCCTTACTGCATTCAACCCTCACTACCTGACTATGAATTCCCACAATCGTGCTGCTTCTAACCACATAATTATGTAGATTATTGGACAGAAGCAACAAGAGGCCCCCCTTAGCCCTGCCTGAGCTCGATTTAGTGGCTTTAAGGCAGTGGGAAGAGTAACCTTCTATATCTATTTGCTCTTGGCACCAAGTTTCCTGGAGGAGGATTATGTCAAATCCTTCCCCAATAAACTTGGGCCAGAAGGGAGTGTCTAACTTCGCTGCAATACCGGCAATATTCCAAGAAATAAGGGTAAGGCCGGTAGACTCGGTGGAATCATGAGCAGCTTCCTCCAACTGGATGACTCGGGGAACTGTTAGATTAGCCTCCCTGGTGCTCTCACCTATAATAGTACTAGGGACATCAAGGGACACACATGCCTCTATACTGGAGCATAAAACACCTTTACATGATTGCCTATCCGCAAGACTGCAGATAGGGGATGTGATGTTACTCGAGTTAATTTTAGGGATGGGGAATTCCATAAGACTGCCTTTCTGTACATAATAGTCCTCCCGTGTGACCGTTTATTCAGCAGGGGGTGTATAACCCAAAGAGGGTACTGCTAAGTCGCCTTCATGGAGAAGGTGCATACATGCAGCAGACCCAGACTGGCTGATGGCGGGCCTACTTGATGATGGTTGGACAGAAAGTCAGTCAACCATCTCGAGGCACTCGAATCTATTGTTAGTATGGATACCCTGCCACCCGTCCCCCATTCGATGGCCATTGTTGGGGTACCAGGGGCGGGGGACCCATTCCCTACTCCTACTCTTTTGGGTCATCCAGGGACCTCCATAGTTCCATACTTGTTCTGATGGTAGAACCCAATTCGGGGGTGGTATTGGGAGGTGGTAATTATATACGGGGGGGTAGAAAAAGGAGAGACGATGGGTATCGATTCCCCCTTTCTTCTCTAGATCTGGCCACGAGCAAATGTAATTCACTGTGGAAGCGTCTTCACAAGTAATAATGACGCAATCCCCCTGGATAGTCTTGGGACTCTCCCCCACCCAAGGTACTCTACGAACAGATGATATTCTGCTAGTGTTTGAAGGCTGTAATGGCCTATTAATACTAAGACATTGAAGAATTTTATTCCGGAGGGACCAGGGTGGTTCATCAGTTCCTACTGTTAATTCCGGTACTCCCGTTAGAATTACCGTGAATGGGGAGACCTCAGGTGACAGATGGACCGGGCGTTTGAATCTAGGCCCCCTTTTGCCCTCTAAAGGATTAGATTTTTGTGGCACCAATGGTTTGATTTGGGATGGCTGCAAAGACCCCTTGGGCTCAATCGGTTTGGCAATTGTGGATGGAACTATAGGAGGAGGAAGAGAAGGGGGGACACCCCCGCGCCGCACGGCCACCAGCTGCTGCGTGTGCCCCATTGCCTTGCCCTCTGCCTCGCTGCCTGCCTCGCTGCCGGCTGACCCTGCTGTCGTTAGTTTTGTTTAGTTTTGTTCCCCATTTGTGCTTGTTTTTGTTAATAGTTTTTGCCTGCTGTCGCTTGTTTTGTTCTGTTTTGTTCTCCATTTGTGCTTGTTTTGTTAATAGTTTTTGCCCGTGTTAGCGTTTTTTGATTGCCATTTGTGCCTGTATTTTTCGTATTAGCGTTCTCCTATCTGTTTCCCGCCTTCCTCGCCGCCCCCCGTCTTCCCTCCCCGCTCCCCGCTTCCCGCCACCACCGCTGACCCCGCCCCTTTTTTCCTTCTGTTCCCTCTCCGCTACCGCCTCCCAGCTGCTCCGCCCACCCGCGCACTTGGCCTTATATGGCGACCGTGCGACACAGGTGAGTGTGACCCACTTGTGGGACACCCCCGCGCCGCACGGCCACCAGCTGCTGCGTGTGCCCCATTGCCTTGCCCTCTGCCTCGCTGCCTGCCTCGCTGCCGGCTGACTCTGCTGTTGTTTGTTTTGTTTAGTTTTGTTCCCCATTTGTGCTTGTTTTTGTTAATAGTTTTTGCCTGCTGTCGCTTGTTTTGTTCTGTTTTGTTCTCCATTTGTGCTTGTTTTGTTAATAGTTTTTGCCCGTGTTAGCGTTTTTTGATTGCCATTTGTGCCTGTATTTTTCGTATTAGCGTTCTCCTATCTGTTTCCCGCCTTCCTCGCCGCCCCCCGTCTTCCCTCCCCGCTCCCCGCTTCCCGCCACCACCGCTGACCCCGCCCCTTTTTCCCTTCTGTTCCCTCCCCGCTCCCGCCTCCCAGCTGCTCCGCCCACCCGCGCACTTGGCCTTATATGGCGACCGTGCGACACAGGTGAGTGTGACCCACTTGTGGGACACCCCCGCGCCGCACGGCCACCAGCTGCTGCGTGTGCCCCATTGCCTTGCCCTCTGCCTCGCTGCCTGCCTCGCTGCCGGCTGACCCTGCTGTCGTTTGTTTTGTTTAGTTTTGTTCCCCATTTGTGCTTGTTTTTGTTAATAGTTTTTGCCTGCTGTCGCTTGTTTTGTTCTGTTTTGTTCTCCATTTGTGCTTGTTTTGTTAATAGTTTTTGCCCGTGTTAGCGTTTTTTGATTGCCATTTGTGCCTGTATTTTTCGTATTAGCGTTCTCCTATCTGTTTCCCGCCTTCCTCGCCGCCCCCCGTCTTCCCTCCCTGCTCCCCGCTTCCCGCCACCACCGCTGACCCCGCCCCTTTTTAGGTCGCGCCTGCGAATGCAGGGGCGAAAGCCCCTGCTGTCGCAAAGCGATCTATTGTTATCATTTCAGTCCTTTTCCCGTTCAAGGACTAGGCAGAGACAACAGACTGTCACGAGCACGCAGCAGGCCGGGATCGGATCAGGTCACGCGCTCCGATCCCGGCCGGCTGTTCACAACACATGCACACATGCACACGCAAGCACAGGCAGGTACGCACACACACAGGCAGGCACACGCAGGCACAGGCAGGCACACACGCAGGCAGGCACACAGGCAGGCACACACGCAGGCACAGGCAGGCACACACGCAGGCACACACAACACACGCACAGACAGACGCACGCACGCACGCACACTCCCCCCCTCCCAAACTCACCGGGCTAAACAGTCACAGAGGACGGACTTAAAAACAAAAATGCTGTCGCACTCGCACCCCTTCTTCTGGGAGCAGTGTAGGCCACTTTTACGTCATTGTAACATCAGAAACCGAAGGCTCGTCAGCTAGGGGACTCCCCGGTTCCTCTTCCATGCCGTGACCACGTCATTCCAGCTCTGACGTAAGGAGCCGCGCCTCTGCTGGCGCCGTGCCTGGGGGGAGGGGGACTGCAAGGGTTAAGTTGCCAAGTCAAATGAACTCCGCGGCTCCTGCTTAATGCACTCTTATCCGAGCCCGGCTGATCCGGTCAGCGCAGCTGTTCGCTCAGTTGTGCACTTGGGTGCCGCGTCCTCCGGTCTCATGCAGTAGTCCAAAGAGCCGGTTTCTTTTACTTTGTGTTTTAACCTTTCCGTCTGTCTGTTCTGGTTCCGACCTCTCCTTTGATCCGCAGTATTGTCGGAGTCGGCGCAGGGCTAGTGTGAGGAGGCGCAGGTTCTGAGAACCAAAAACCGAGACATTTCTCTCACAGAAATGCACGGCTGTAATTTGGCATCGCCCAGGGGCCCACGGTGGCTTGATTGACAGCGCTCATCGTCAGAGAGAATGCAGACAGTGGGCGGGCAATCCATTGCACCTTTTACACACACTGCTAGCGGCTGCTAATTCATTCTGCACTACGGCACGTGCAAAGGGCTCTCGGAAAACTGGGTCTGTACTAAATGTTCTGAAATTTGCTGGAGCCCAGAACAGGTGCTGAAAAGGGAGGACTGCCCTAGCAAATGCGTGGCGCCGTCACCCTGGCTTATTTTTTTTAAAAGCAACTGTTGCAGAATAGATAATGCTGGCCATCAGGTGCCTAACGAGCCACTAACCCAGGCAAAACTAACCCAGGCAAAACGCGTCGTCCCTGATTACTCGTCAGTTTCATTGCAGCATCTGCAGAAGTCCGTGCCCTATAATGTGTGGCCTATAGTAATCAGGAGGCCACACTCGAAAGCATGAAGACGCCGTGGAAGCAAGTGCACAGAGAAGGCTTCCACTTACAAATAATGCATGTTTGCACAGAAAGTGACTCGCATGCACTTTGAGGTCTAAATGAAGCTGCAGCAGGATGAATGCATTTCTGCATTAGAGAGGGAAAAAACACATACGAATATCGAAGCTTAGAACTAGAAGCAACATCTGCCTCCCGGCCTGGACAGTGGGTGGCAGCAGACATGCGGCATTAGGTTGGGAGGCGGCACCAGTAAACTCTGCTCCGTGGAGATTGGCAGAGTTCTTTTTGTGCGCTAAAACTCTGTGTACTCCTCCAACGGAGCGCAGTTAAACGCCCACCCCTAGACAAAAGGCCCTGGCTAGAAGCTCGGACCACGACACTGGACGACCTTTCAGTACACAGGATGCTTTGCACAATACAAAACAGTGAGGACGAGCATTAGTTGGACCAGGTCAATTCATCATATAAAATGTATATATAAAATGTCCTAATACATGCATTGGGCCAGAACTGGGAGGACCATTGGCCATCTTGCAGCCCTTGATTACCCACAGCCAAGCGAGAAGGGTTTTGATCTGGCTTTTGTCCTGGTTGAATGCAGCATTGCGACATCATGTAAGTCACCCAAGCCTTATTAACTGAGCTTGTGGCAGAAAGACCCGAGTCTGACACTCGACCACCTTGAGGCAAAAGTTAGAAGAAAACCGGTATCCTTGGCTGTGCCGGTTTGGGCGGTGGTAAAGAATGGGCACTCCATTAATGGAATTTGTTAAGTACATCTGTTTGTCAAGCTGCACCATAAACGTATTATGAATCAAAAGTTAGGGCTACCATCGGACCAGGAAGGCCTTGGATGAAAGATGGACTTAATATGACAACCTTGTTACATGCTTAAGTTAAAAAGAGAATGCGAGAGGTGAGAACTGATGAAACAAGCATTGGTATAGCCAATAGGTCTCGCCTTTGGGACCTTATAAGTGTTCAGCCATGCAACAGTTGATGTTGTTGCACCAAGGATATTGTGCTGGATAACTAAACACTTATAAGGTCCCAAAGGCGAGACCTATTGGCTATGCCAATGCTTGTTTCCTTCTGTTCCCTCCCCGCTCCCGCCTCCCAGCTGCTCCGCCCACTTGGCCTTATATGGCGACCGTGCAAGACAGGTGAGTGTGACCCACTTGTGGGACACCCCCGCGCCGCACGGCCACCAGCTGCTGTGTGTGCCCCATTGCCTTGCCCTCTGCCTCGCTGCCTGCCTCGCTGCCGGCTGACCCTGCTGTCGTTTGTTTTGTTTAGTTTTGTTCCCCATTTGTGCTTGTTTTTGTTAATAGTTTTTGCCTGCTGTCGCTTGTTTTGTTCTGTTTTGTTCTCCATTTGTGCTTGTTTTGTTAATAGTTTTTGCCCGTGTTAGCGTTTTTTGATTGCCATTTGTGCCTGTATTTTTCGTATTAGCGTTCTCCTATCTGTTTCCCGCCTTCCTCGCCGCCCCCCGTCTTCCCTCCCCGCTCCCCGCTTCCCGCCACCACCGCTGACCCCGCCCCTTTTTTCCTTCTGTTCCCTCCCCGCTCCCGCCTCCCAGCTGCTCCGCCCACCCGCGCACTTGGCCTTATATGGCGACCGTGCGACACAGGTGAGTGTGACCCACTTGTGGGACACCCCCGCGCCGCACGGCCACCAGCTGCTGCGTGTGCCCCATTGCCTTGCCCTCTGCCTCGCTGCCTGCCTCGCTGCCGGCTGACCCTGCTGTCGTTTGTTTTGTTTAGTTTTGTTCCCCATTTGTGCTTGTTTTTGTTAATAGTTTTTGCCTGCTGTCGCTTGTTTTGTTCTGTTTTGTTCTCCATTTGTGCTTGTTTTGTTAATAGTTTTTGCCCGTGTTAGCGTTTTTTGATTGCCATTTGTGCCTGTATTTTTCGTATTAGCGTTCTCCTATCTGTTTCCCGCCTTCCTCGCCGCCCCCGTCTTCCCTCCCCGCTCCCCGCTTCCCGCCACCACCGCTGACCCCGCCCCTTTTTTCCTTCTGTTCCCTCCCCGCTCCCACCTCCCAGCTGCTCCGCCCACCCGCGCACTTCGCCTTATATGGCGACCGTGCGAACGCGCAGCGTTGACGCGCAGCGGGCGCGCCGATTGTGCGCCGAAGGCGCGCCAAAGGTAAGCCCGTCTGCGCCCGTCCACGCCTGGACCGCGCCCAGTGCCAGGACCCCTGGCCCACGAAGACCCCGACCCCGACCGACCCGCCTGACGTACACCGCCGCCACCCTCATCGCACTCAACACCGGCCGACTCCCAGAATGCCACCAAGCCTCACCACGACGCACCCACGGACCTTTCAGCTGCCACGCCTGCAAATTCTCCTGCACCCGGACCTGCCTCACACCAGCACCCGCCAAGTCGAACACCAGCAGCACCCACCTCAAGTGCATCCTGCTCAACACCCGCTCCGTCCACAGACACGCCATCGAACTCTGGAACCTCCTAGACGCCACAGCCCCTGACGTCGCCTTCCTCACGGAGACCTGGATGAACGACTCCTCAGCTCCCGACATCGCCATCGCTATCCCAGAAGGCTACAAGATCGTCCGGAGGGACCGCAACGCCAACCAGATGGGAGGAGGCATCGCCATCATCCACAGAGACACCATCCGACTCACGACCAGCACCGACAACACCCTGACCACCGCCGAACACCTGCATTTCCAGATCCACACCGACCCGAAGACCACCCTCAGAGGCACCCTGATCTACCGACCCCCGGGACCACGCACACAATTCAGCGAGGACATCGCCGACTTCGTCAGCCCGCACGCCCTCCCCTCCGCCGACTACATCCTCCTGGGGGACCTCAACTTCCACCTGGAGAACAACAACGACCGCAACACCAGATCCCTGCTCGACAACCTCGCCAATCTTGGACTCAAGCAGCTGGTGTCCACCCCCACCCACCTCGCCGGACACACCCTCGACGCAGTCTTCTCCTCCAGCCCAGACATCGACTTCAGCCACGCCACAGAGCTTCAATGGACGGACCACAGCTGCGTCCACTTCACCTTCAAGAGAACGACGACCCACCACCACCAGCAACAGACCGCCCGCAGAAGCTGGAACAAGATCACAGCAGACCAGCTCGCCACCTCCCTGAGCCAGCACCCTCCTGCCAGCTCAGCGAACCCCAGCCAGGCTGCCGACAACCTCACGAAGTGGATCAGCATCTGCGCGGACGAGCTCGCCCCGCTAAGGACCCCGCCCAGCAGACCCGGCAGCAAGAAAGCCCCGTGGTTCACCGACGAACTCAAGAGCTCCAAGAAGAACTGCCGAGCACTCGAGAAAGTCTGGAGAAGGGAACCTACACCGGACAACAGGACCACCTTCAAGCTGGCCACCCGGTAGCACCACCAGCTGATCCGCGCCGCCAAGAAAACTGCATTCAAGGACCGGTTGGACAACAACGCACACAACTGCAAGGAACTCTTCAACATCGTGAAAGAGCTATCCAACCCCAGCGCAGGAAACAACGACATCACCCCATCGCAAGACCTCTGCAACTCCCTCGCTTCATACTTCCACAACAAGATCGCAGACATACACAACAGCTTCAACAACCAACCAACGCACACCAGGACGGAACAACCACCCCCCACCACCACCCTCCACGCCTGGACCCCGATCAGCACCGAAGACACCATCCAAACGATGAACTCCATCCACTCCGGATCACCGACTGACCCCTGCCCTCACTACGTCTTCAACAAGGCCGACGCTGTCATCGCACCCCACCTGCGAGACATCATCAAGACATCCTTCGACACCGCCACCTTCCCTGAGAGCTGGAAGCACGCCGAACTCAGCGCTCTACTCAAGAAACCCACAGCGGACCCCACCGAACTCAAGAATTACCGCCCCATCTCGCTCCTCCCATTTCCAGCCAAAGTCATCGAGAAGACCGTCAACAAGCAGATGGCCGCCTTCCTCGAGACGAATGGATCCCTCGACCCCTCACAGACCGGCTTCCGAGCCAATCACAGCACCGAGACCGCCCTCATCGCCGCCACCGATGACATCCGAGCCCTGATGGACAACGGAGAAACAGCGGCCCTCATCCTCCTAGACCTCTCCGCGGCATTCGACACTGTCTGCCACCGCACCCTAGTACAGCGCCTCAGCAACGTCGGAATCCAGGACAAGGCGCTGGAATGGATCATCTCCTTCCTCGACGGAAGAACACAGAGAGTCCGCCTCCCACCGTACAAGTCAGAGGCATCCGAAGTCATCTGCGGCGTCCCTCAAGGATCCTCTCTGAGCCCCACCCTCTTCAACGTCTACATGAGCCCCCTCGCGGCCATCGCACGCCAACACAACCTCAGCATAATCTCCTACGCCGACGACACCCAGCTGATCCTCTCCCTGACCAACGACCCAGCCGCCGCCAGAGCCGACCTGCACGAAGGGATGAAAGAGGTAGCCGAGTGGATGACGACCAGCTGCCTGAAACTGAACTCCGACAAGACGGAGGTCCTCATCCTGGGCTCTTCACCCTCCGCCTGGGACGACTCCTGGTGGCCTCCCGCCCTGGGCACCGCACCCAAACCAACAGACCATGCACGAAACCTGGGCTTCATCCTGGACTCCTCCCTCTCCATGACCAGGCAAGTCAACAACGTCTCCTCGGCGTGCTTCAACATCCTACGCATGCTACGGAAGATCTTCTGGTGGATCCCCACCGAGACCAGGAAGACCGTCACCCAGGCCCTCGTTACTAGCCGACTGGACTACGGCAACGCCTTCTACGCCGGCACCACCGCCAAGCTCCAGAAGAGACTCCAGCGGATCCAGAACGCCTCTGCCAGACTCATCCTCGACATCCCACGAACCAGCCACATCTCCGGACACCTGAGAGACCTTCACTGGCTCCCCGTCAACAAAAGAATCACCTTCCGCCTCCTCACCCACGCACACAAAGCCCTACACGACCAAGGCCCGAGCTACCTCAACAGCCGAATCAACTTCTACGCTCCCAAACGCCACCTCCGATCAGCCAACCACGCCCTCGCCGCCGTCCCCCGCATCCGAAGAGCGACTACAGGAGGAAGGTCCTTCTCCTACCTGGCCGCCAAGACCTGGAACTCCCTCCCGACCGACCTGCGCCTGACCCAAGACCACCTCTCCTTCAGGAAGAAGCTGAAGACCTGGCTGTTCGAGCAGTAGCGGCACCCCCCCTCCCCCAGCGCCTTGAGACCCTACGGGTATGTAGTGCGCTCTATAAATATCATTGATTGAAGGTTTATGCTGATTAGATGAAGGTAACTTGGATGTGGAATTAACTGGTGTCATAGAATCTGCACAATTATTTACAACTTGTGGAAGAGGGGTTAGAAGCTTTTTAGATGATGCCTGTACTGTGGACACAACCGGTGGTCTAACTGGGTTAGCTGGCGTAATCCCATGTCTGTCCACTACCAAGGCCTCCCCAGAGTCAACCGTTCCCGCCCTAGACTGATTGGGTCATTTGGCAAGGAGTGTAGCAAGTTGCTTTTCAATTACCATGATACTCCGTTCCAGGGGTTGTAGATGGTATTTTAATAATTCCCTGAATTTATCAAAAAGTTGTGGAGTATCACAATCAATCAGAATAGGGCCACCCTCTTGTACTTTGTCCATTGTAGGACGTTGTAAGGTGGATAGGTCACTTAGTACACAATTATTACTGACGGGGGCTTTATTAAATGATGGTACAGAAGACCCTTTATTGTTGTTAATATTATGATGATGTTTAGAATTGTTGTTTCCCCTATTATGAACATCTGACTGTTTCGAAACAGTGCCTTCTCTAACCCCCTTGAGCTGAGATTCTTGTACAAGGTCATCAGACAGAATCTGCTCAAGGTCTGGGGTATTCTCAAGGTTCCCAGTCGATTCCGATTCTAATGACAGATTGGTAGCTGATAAGTCAACAGCACTTGGGATGGAATGAACTTGGGCTGTTGTACCAGGCTGTAATAGAACTGGGATCGGAGAGGCTGTTGGGAGTGGGGTTAAAGCCGTTGCTATGAGGCCCATTGACGATCTCCGGGCGGTCGCAAGGTCCTGTGACACCCTGCGTTCTAGCAGGGAAATGTTATGATTAATGGCCTCATTAGTTTTTGTAATGAACAAGTCAATCGGGCCTGTAATCGAAGCAGTTTGTAGGGTGATTTTCCTTCTGGAGCCCCTGGTCATGATTGTAATAGTTTAAGGTCTAATTCCCAAGTAAGCAAAAATATACGAGCAGTACCTTTTAGATTTGAAGGCAGCGTCTAGTATGTAGCAGCTAAGGGGGGTGGCCCAGCCCAGCCTGGATCTGTCTGGAACGGGCTAAAACGGGCCCGCCCTTGGCCCGGGCTTCGCCCCGTGCTCCGTCCCGCGCGCGTCCCGCGTCGCGGAGAGGAGCCAGTCACTAATAACCGGGAAGACGGTGGGCGTGGCTGCCGGGAGAAGAGGCACCAGCTGCGCTAGTTTTGGGATTGCTGGGCCTCGCAGTCCCCCGGACGGAGTAGTTCTAATGATATCCCCCTCGAGCCTCAACCCACAGCGCTCTCAGCTGGGAGCGGTGTGTGCTTCTGCCGACTGCAGAGAGCGCTCCCACCAGCGAGTGCGGGCGTGTGGGGAGGCGAGCTGGTCCGCTGGACACAGGGGAGAATTCAGCAACAGATCCTCAGGTTAGAATTGGCAAAGCAAAGTGAGCGGCACCCGCAAAGCGGGTGTCGCGAAAGGTAAAGGCTGGAAGTGGAGGGCGTGGCCGCCGGGGGAAGAGGCACCAGCTGCGCTAGTTTTGGGATTGCTGGGCCTCGCAGTCCCCCGGACGGAGTAGTTCTAATGATATCCCCCTCGAGCCTCAACCCACAGTGCTCTCAGCTGGGAGCGGTGTGTGCTTCTGCCGACTGCAGAGAGCACTCCCACCAGCGAGTGCGGGCGTGTGGGGAGGCGAGCTGGTCCGCTGGACACAGGGGAGAATTCAGCAACAGATCCTCAGGTTAGAATTGGCAAAGCAAAGCAAAGTGAACAAAACAGTTATTATACAAGCGCCTTGAGACCCTCCCGGGTGAGTAGTGCGCTATACAAATGGCATGATTGATTGATTGATTGATTGATTGATTGATTATTTCCAAAATAAAGCTTGTAGAATACAAATAGCTCCACCTAGAGCTTTTACGACGTTGTGACAGCAATAAATCCAAGGCGGTGCACATCAGAACACTGGGACAAGTGCTTTTTTACAGAGGGGCCAACAAGGCACCCCTCAGAGAGGGAAGGTCAAGAAAACCCAGAGATGGGTCAATCCACCGGGAGAGCGGCGGACGAGGAACAATTATTATCAGTGGTAAACTCGCCACCCTCTCGCATAGAAACCATTCCAATCTTCAATATTTCTAACTACTCACTCAAAGAGGATGAATTTTCCCTCCTCAAGAAAGGTCTCACTTTTGTGCCAACGACTCCACCAAACTTTTTAGAGCTCCACACTGAACTGATGAGGTTCTTTAGACGAGTTCGACTCAAGGCCTTTTTCCAGCTGCACCCGGGCGAAGAGAGTAAGGCTCTGACTCCTTTCCGTCCACCATCTACTTTTTTGCCTTCATCTAGCATGATCCCTGCCGAAATAATTACCTTTGAGAAATTGGTATTAAAAGATCTCGCCATTTTGCAGGATAAGCGCAGGTTTACCCCGTATAATATCACATTGAAAGAAAAACAAGCTATTTCCACATTGAAAATGAACACTTCATTAGTCATCAAGAGTGCCGATAAGGGTGGGGGAATTGTTCTCCAAAACCTTGACTCCTACACCCAAGAAATACAGAGACAGCTAGATAACAGGGAACATTACCAAAGGCTAGCATCTAACCCTACAAAAGAGATACAGGAACTTATAAAGAAAATCACGACAGACGCAGTGGCAGAGGGCTTTTTATCTAAGAAAGAGTTTAATTATTTGAATATCAAAAGCCCGAGGACTCCAGTGATATATACTTTACCGAAAGTTCACAAAAATGTAACGTCACCCCCAGGCCGCCCTATCGTTTCAGCCTGCGGTTCAATTCTTGAGCCCCTTGGATCCTTTATTGACTATTTCATAAAAGGTTTTGTCCCCTCCACACCCTGTTATGTGAGGGACTCTATGTCCATGATTTCATTGGTTGAAAATCTACCATTCGACCCAGTGACAGACACACTGTGCACCATGGACGTAGAGTCCCTTTACACAAACATTCCTCAGGTCTTAGCACTGAAGGTGATCCAGAAGACCCTAGATACACGACCACGGCCACATACAATACCAACAGAGTTCATTTTACAACTTCTCGAAATCTGCCTGACAAGGAACTTTTTTTCATTTAATGGCGTCTTCTATCAGCAGATAAAGGGGACAAGCATGGGAGCAATTTTTGCTCCGAATCTGGCGGTATTATTCATGAATGAGATTGAGACCGAGGTAATATTAACAGCATCGAACCCATTTTACCCTGGTATAGGCTTGTGGCGCAGATACATTGACGACATCTTCATGATTTGGAGATGTGAAGTCAGTGATCTGCGCCACTTCCTACATTGGATGGACAATAATTGTTGCGGCCTCCATTTTACCCTAACATCTGACAAATTGGCTATCGATTTCCTAGATCTCACTATTTTTCACCAGGAAGGAGTCCTTCTGACCCGACTGTTCAGAAAAACTACAGAGCGCAATACCCTACTGGACTATTCCAGCCACCATCCTAGGGCCTTGCGCGATTCCCTCCCATTCTCCCAGTTTCTGCGAATTAGGAGAAATTGCTCCTGTAGACAGGACTATTTCAAAGAAAGTGCCATTCTAGCTGATAAACTCAAAAACAGGGGCTATCCAAAAAGAATTGTCAAAAATGCCCTAAAGAGAGCATGGTACAGACCCAGAGAAACATTACTGACACCGTCAAACGAGACACCTCAGGACAGACTAGCCTGTGTGACCACTTTCTCCCCTGTATCAAACAAAATGAGGAAAATGGTACTCCAACATTGGCCAGTGGTGAATGCAGGCATACTTGAACTAGAACGTCCCTTGTTCGCCTTCAAGAAAAATAGGAATCTGAAGGACCATTTAGTTAGAGCAGCATTACCAAGTCCCACCCAAGCGTCTACACTTGAAGCTATTTGGGGTATGCCCCCCGTTGTTGGGCATGTGAAATGTGGCAATTGCAGTGTGTGTGACATGGCCATTGAAGGAAAAACAAGAATATTTAATAACATCACTTTTACTAGTACTTCTTTGTCTAATTGCAACACTTGTAATGTAATTTATTTGATCCAATGTCCCTGCAACAAAATGTATGTTGGCCAAACTTCGCAGAAGGTAAAAACAAGGATTTGCCAACACAGGAGTCGCATCCGTTGCCAAACTCCTAATGCCCCACTTGTGGAACACTTCAATGACGCTAAACACAGGGAAGACGAATTCCGCTGGACCGTACTAAAGGCATTGAAGTTACCAGTGAGAGGTGGCAACATGAGCCAACTGCTTAACCATGAGGAACTCAAATGCATCATCCTCTTGGACACGATCCAGAATGGACTTAATCGCACTGAGGATTGGGTTGGCTTACTCTGAAAAATAGACTTGGTTCCTCTGAACTTTCTATCAGACACAGAGTCAAACTTGTGGCAAAATGAAAAACTACTAATTGGGCTGGAAATGCCATTACCATCTCTTATAGACACAGAGTCAAAACGGGCAGCAATCATGAAAAGAAAAAGTATTATTTGAAATGTTATTATTTTCTTCTCTTTCCAGGTCCGACTGTAAAAATGGTATTCAAATGATATAATTGTAAATGTAAATTTGATATTGTTCCTTAAAAGTCACGAGACATGCATGGAGGTGAGCACTTAGACACTTCGCGAGCACATAATTTACCGCTCCAAGATGGCCGCCATGGTTTCATGAGCCGGGCTTCATTTATTTAAACGTCTCACACCGACTGCAACTCCACTTCCGGATTGCTGTGAAGTCGGCTCGCGGCCATTGTGCACGCCGAGTAGGAATCTGCTCGACTGGAGAGCAAAGCAGCATTCTCTGCCACTGAAAGGTAAGAGCGCACTCATGCCCCCTCTGGCCCCGCCTGCACCATTTCTTAATAGATTACCACAAGTAATCCCTGTTTTTTACAGAGTGCGCAGTTTATTACACTGCCCCACGAGACCCAAATCTCTTATATCTGTGGCATGGGCGAAATATAGAGACGGATTCCAGTTTGCCCGTCAAGAGGATACGGAGGTATATAATTTCCAGCAATTTATACCACCATTAGGCACGACTTTACGGCCCACCACGAAACTTATTTGTTCCCTTAAATCCCCAGGCACTGGACCACCTCGCTGCTAGGGAGCAATTCGCGCTCCGCAAGGTTGAGGCTTACCGAGTCCTCACGGAGGTAATTTTAGGCACCTTAGTCCACTTATTTATTTTGACACAAACGGCTCAACACGGCACTGACCCCTGTCCTTTGATCCTCAGACATTGTGCACTTTTGCTCACTCCAACTCGGCACAACAGAGTAATCCTTGCGCCATAAGGTATGTTCAACAATCGATTATTATGGTCATACGGTAGCACGTTAGCTACTTTACGAACTCGCCACGAGTGCTTCACTGCCGGTATGCACAAGCGGTAACACCTCAAAGTATATACTTCACTCACACTCACAATATTGCGCCGATTTGTCACACAGTGTGTCTGCATGAGGCCACTACTCACCTGCCACGGGTTGCCCTCATGATTGGTCCGCCCACTTGTTTGTAGCCCTCAACATATATTACAAGAAATATTGTCTGAAATGAAAAAGTCCTGAACTAAGTGCGCTATATGTAAAAAGAATTTTCTTTCTTTCCTCCCACCTTTTACTCTAAACAGGCATATGACAAAAGTTCTTACAGGCAATAAATTAGAAAGTCCTGATGATGATCCCAGTTCTATAGGAGCCGGGGGATCGAAACGCCGTCGACACTTTTTTTGACAATTCTGTAACCTGTCTATTATGCAAAATTTGTTACAGTTATTGTTTGTCCTTAATTGCGTGTGAATGTTACCAATGATGCAAGGGACAGTTGGCTCCCATGTTCTTTTTGCCTGAACTTCTTTGCTTTCTCTTTGTTTATCCTTATCTTTCTTTCCACGAACTCTGTTCGATTGTACTTTGGATAGGTGCAGGCTTGTACCCTATCAATTCCTAAATCAGACCTCATGGTCACTGTATATACTTTTTACATTTGTAATTAAAATTCAGGCCCGGCTGGGCACTGAAAATCTTTGAGATATAGTACTTATTGGAGTCTATATGTGATATTGTACTAAAAATTCCTTTTTCTAAGGACCATTGTTTTCCTGAATAAGCAATAAATCCAAAGCATAGTACCGACCGCGAGGTGCCCGGCTTCTGGCACAGTCACATGGACCCCCAAACAGTACCTTGGAAAACGAAGGCTATCACAATGCACAGCATCGTGGAGGTGAGATGTCGGTGCCAAGGTCGAGTCCGGCTTCCTGGCTGCTACGGGGGGGGGGGGGCGAGGCATAGCATCTGCGTGGAGGGCGACGTGTCGAATCCAGGACAGGGGAAGTAGGTTGCGTCAGCGGTGAGGCATCGGTTCTAGTGAGGCAATGCGAAGTCGGCGAGTTCGTGGAGTCACCCTCGGCGGTCATCGATGCCGCGATAACAGGATGCAGGCGCTGGCGGTGACAGAGTTGGTGCAAACGCTGGCGTCGTAAATGCTGATAACTGCAGGTATCGGAGCTGCCGTGCAGGCTGGGCGGCTCGTTGTGCACTTCACGAGCAGTGCCCCTGGCCTCAGTGAAGGTCGCAGCATCGCTGACAGCATCAGAGATTGTCTTTCTTGCTTCTCTTAGGTTTCTTGCAGCTCCCAATAGCCGGACCAACCTCCAGAGGCCCAAAACCGGAACAGGCACCTCCTGGAAGGTCAGAACTCTCAGCAATAGAGTTAAGTGGAGCTGGGGGTGAAGTCTCTGTGTCCCTGAGGCTTCAGAACAGGGGGCCAGCACACACAAGCCCTTGGAGATTATTTTTCAAGCAGGTTCTTAGCAAAGTTCAGTCTTTGTCCTTTCCTGGGCAGAAGCAGCAACCCCACTCAGCACACATCTCTTCTCCCTGGCAAAAGTTCCTCTTGAGTCCAGAAGTGATCTAAAGTTCTGGGGTTTAAGGTCCACTACTTATACCCCATTTTGTCTTTGTTCTTCTTTGTGCAAGGGTCTCTGAGCCCAATCCAAACCAGTTCTGTCCTCACTGGTGCAGTATGACCACAGGAAGTGGAGGCGGAATTGTACAAGGGAAACCGGTCCTATTCAGGTGTAAGGAGAACTCCACCCAATACTCTAAATGGCCAAGGTCTATTTAGCTGAGGTCTGTGCCATCCAGGAAGGGCCAGGCACACCTTACCACCCCCCCACTCAGTGGCTGTCTACAGTGAATGCATATCCCCAGCCCCTGTCACACCAAAACCAGTCAATCCACAAACAGGAAGATGCACACAGAATAGTTAAACAAGAAAATGCCTACCTTCTAGAAGTGGCATTTTCAGGCACACAATTTAAGAAACATCTTTACTAAAAGATATGTTATTAAATTCTCAGCTAAACTTTATTCCATTATCTTGTCACAATGGGACATTATACTTGTAAGATGTTACAAAGTATCTCCCATGCTATCCTATGCGACAGATAGCCATTCAATTGGGAAAAACGAAATTGGCAGTATTTCCCTACCAGGACATGCCACACACACCCCAGTATGTGTCCTATGTTTCACATGCACTGCACCCTGCCCAAGTGGGTACCTTAGGCCTACCTAAAGGGTGTCTTAGATGTAAGAAAAGGAAAGATTCGGGCCTGGCAAGTGGGGGGGGGGGGGCACTTGCCACGTCGACATGGCAGGAAAAACTGCATGCAGACACTTAAGTGGCAGGTCTGAGATACATTTAGGTGGGTGGCATAATCAGTGCTGAAGGCCCACTAGTAGCATTTGATTTACAGGCCCTGCCACACTCAGTGCACTTTACTAGGGACTTACTAGTAAATCAAATATGCCAATTATGGAGAACCAATTGCAATACCAATTTACACAGGGAGCACTTGCCTTTTGACATTACTCAGCAGTGCCAAAGTGCCCAAAGCATCTAAGCCAGCAACAATGAAGTCCAGCACAGCATCAAAAAAACAGGAGGTAAAGGCAAAAAGTCAGTGGAAACCACACCAAAGATGCCAAGTCTAACATGTGGTGTCTAGAAGTCTATGCAAGGACGGTTTCGCGGAGAGAGGGTACCACTCCGACCTTTCGCAACTGTGGTTCCCCATCGATGTATAGTAGAGCTTCCACAAGAGGATACATTCTTTACTCCCAGTGTACACAGGTGACCTGTAAATATTCCCCCCTAAGAGTATGGTATCTGGCACAAGTTCCTTGCTAACAACCGTGTGGTGACACCCGGTGTCCAGAAGGGCTACTACTGGTTTCACATTAAGGTGTACCATCTTTTTGCATCTCTCAGGGGGCTCTCCTACTACTAATACCGGCCACAAGTGTATCCTACTTCCATGGGTTCCTGGGGAGGGGTACGTACAGGACAATGACGAGCAATGTGTCCCCACTCAGCACAGTAGACACATTGGGGTCCCTGTACAGATCCTGTTCCCTGGGTAGGTCTGGGAGGATGTTTTAGTAGGGGCAGAATTGTATTCCCTGCGGTTGGAGTTGGGGCCCTACTTCCAGGTCTCGGGAGGCTGATGGGGAGACGATAGGGCTGAGCCTTAAACTTGGGGGACCGGTGTTAGGCACAGGCGAGGTCGCTGGCCATAGTGACCGTTAGGTTGGGGTATTGCTTGATCCATGACCTGGTAATAAGGGGGAGTGCTTCTAAATATTGTTCCAGGTAGACCTTCTCAGTGAGGTCGTCTATAGAAAAAGATCAGGGTTGTAGCCAATGGTTTCCTAGGTCTTGTATCTGGTAATGTAGGGCCTGGGGATTATCTCCTGTAGTGCATTTTTCCTTCCGGAAACGACTGCGATAATATTCCTAGTCACAACCTAATCGCTCCAGAATAGCCTTTTTTCAATCAATCAATCAATCAGGGGATTTGTAAAGCGCTCTACTTACCCGCTAGGGTCTCAAGGCGCTGGGGGGGGCAGGAGAGCTGCAGTTTGTGGTCGAAGAGCCAGGTCTTGAGCAGTCTTCTGAAGGCCCGGAGGTCTGCAGTCTGTCGTAGGAAGAGAGGGAGGGAGTTCCATGTCTTGGCGGCGCGGTGGGAGAAGGACCTGCCCCCGGAGGTGGTTCTGTGGATGCGCGGGATGGCGGCCAGGGACAGGTCAGCGGAGCGGAGTTTCCTGTTGGGTGTGTAGAAGGGGAGGCTGTCGTTGAGGTAGGCTGGGCCGGTGTTGTGGAGTGCCTTGTGTGCATGGATCATGAGTTTGAATGTGATTCTTTTGGTGACGGGGAGCCAGTGCAGGTCTCTCAGGTGGGGGGTAATGTGGTCTCGAAGCGGGATGTCTAGGATCAGGCGTGCGGAGGCATTCTGGATTCGTTGGAGTCTGTTTGGACGGGGCTCCGGCGTAGAGGGCGTTTCCGTAGTCGAGTCGGCTTCTGACGAGGGCATGGGTGACGGTTTTCCGTGTGTCCGTCGGGATCCACCTGTAGATCTTGCGGAGCATGCGGAGGGTGTGGAAGCAGGAGGAGGAGACTGCGTTGACTTGGTTGGAAATGCTGAGCTTGGAATCGAGGATGACCCCTAGGTTGCGTGCGTGGTTTGTAGGTGCCGGGGGGGTTCCAGTTATGTTGGCCACCAGGAGTCGTCCCATGCTGAGGGGTTGGGCCCAAGGATGAAGATCTCCGTCTTGTCCGTGTTCAGTTTCAGCCTGCTTGCCTCCATCCAATCGGCGGCGGCTTTCATACCCTGGTGCAAGTTGGATTTGGCGATTAGGGGGTCCTTGGTGAGGGAGAGGATCAGCTGGGTGTCGTCGACGTAGGAGATTATGTTGAGGTTGTGTAGTCTTGCGATGCGGGAGAGGGGAGCCATGTAGACGTTGAACAGCGTCGGGCTGAGTGAGGATCTCTGCATCTCTCAGATCCATTTTTTATGTCCAGATAGGCATTTGTCTCCGCAGGATTAGCTGACTGGTAGGTGGCTTGAAGTTCACTCGACAACAAGGGGGCTATGTATTGTCTCCACCTTTCTGGTGGCCAGGCGGCTGTGGTGGAGACCCGTTCAAATTTACAAAGAGGTAATCGGGGTCGTTACCCTCTTGAAATCTTTGGAGCACGCTCCCTGGTACGTTGGGGTGCACCCGTGCGCTTGAAATGGCATCTGTTAACCGCAGGATAGCTGTGTCCTACACCTGCTGGTTGGTCACCATAAGGGATGCTTGGTCTTTCAGGGCAAAATGGATTGCTTCACGTTCCTTCTGGACCATCTTTGTTTGCTGTTCGAAGATTAGCTGCAAATGTTCTTGGCCTTCCGCCAGTTGTGTAATCATTGACTCCATTCTTAAGGGTTGTGTCTTGTCAGGCTAGACACTTGTATCTCACTTCTGACACCACATGTAATGGGTTGGTCTTGTTGGACGTCCCTGAACCCTTTCCTACTTAATAATACAAGACGCCAGAATCAGGGACAGGGTTGTTTATTTGTATTGTCTTAGTCCCAATACTTCTTGGGGGGGAAGGGTTATGGTTATATCAAAACCAAAGAAGATGTGCCTTGTCTTTGGGCTTTAGTCTCTATCCTGGGCACCAACTGAACAGAGGGCAAAGACCGACGAGGTGACCGTTGCTGTCGTCCCGTCTCTTTCTCCTGTTGTCCACGGTGTTGGGGTTGTCTCCTCAAGAGGGAACCAGAAAAACAAAACGGGGTGAAGATACAGCCCTAACTAAATCCCCAAAAAAGTGGGGGGTTCTTGTGCACCCTTCACCAGTGCCCTCTCCTGTGTCGTGCCTAAGTGAAGGAGTACAGTTGTGACACAAAGGCGGTGCAGCCCATAAACCCGCCCACCAGCTCTTTAGTGGAAGTAAAGGTGTGCAAGGCACTTGCCTGAACCCACGACCCTCTAGGGCCGTGGGAAGGGGAGTCGCACCCTCCACTTCCTTTGTAGGAGTACCGGACTGGAGCGCCTTGCCTCCTGAGCAGTTTCCTCAAGCGCAGTCCTCCTCCTCCTCGTGGGAAACGGTTCAGTCGTCCCTCAGCACGTATTGTCCTTCCCGTAGTCATTCCACTTCTCTACTACCTCAGGGTTTCTGCGTCTCTGTCGACTTGACTGTCTTCTTTTCTTCTCTTACCCTCTCTGTTGAAGGCATATCCTTATAAGCCGTCGCTCCGCCCTCCTGCACTCGGGTTGCCGGAAATTGACCTCCGGGCTTTGAAGGGTTTTGTGGAACGCTACATTCACGTCCGGGCCAGGGCAACGCGGTCGCCATGTTGGAGTTCTCTGGACAGTTCCCTGTAGCTGCATCGGATTGCTCACAAAAGGGTTTTTAATGAGAGATGAAAAAATTAAGTGCGAACCTGAGAACCACAATAAACACTAACAAGTTAAAAAAATATGGCACAAGCAATGTGCCGAAGGTGAAACTACTGCAACGGTGTTATAACAAAGAGAAATAAACGATCACAGTCACACTTGAAATCTTATTTTGATCAAATGAATTTGTATATGTGAAAGTTAATATGGTGTGTACAAAATATGATACACATGTCTATGCTGTAACTACCTGTAAAACAAAATATAAACAGAATAACCTTAAGTCTAATGTTTACACAAAGAACCAGTCTTCATCTAGTGCAAGGCCTTTTACTGAGCAAAACAATTATTTATCCCAGATGAAATGTTAGAGTGTTGATAGAAATTTGATGTCATCTAAATACAAGACGTATTAGATTAATAAATTAAATACTTTATCCCCAAAGGGACTAACGGAATTAAGAGACACCTGGTATGGTCTTTTAAAGACATGATTTAAAATATCAAAATGAATGAGAATTAAGGAGAAAGTTTAAAAAGATGGCAAATGAGTCAACTGAAACATCCTAAATTTATATTTATAGCATTGTATTTCAAATAAATGACTGAAAAGGTAATAAGGGCACTACGACATGGATACAGGAACAATACAAGAAATCATTTTGTAGTCACATATACAGTAATAACTACTTGATATATATATATATATATATATATATATATATATATATACACACACATACATATATATATATACACACATTTTAACATTCAGTTTAATACATATATTTTTTAAGAAGTCGAAATAAATTATTTTCAGTTAATATCATTTCCAATTCAGTTCTACGTTTATAAGAATTTGAAATACATTCTTTTAAATCAATATAATTTTAGAGTAGGTTCTATTTCAAGTTCCAGCCTCAACTATGTTATTTTTTGTATCTCACTTCTTTATTAAAGTTTCAAATACAACACAATATACAATATTGCGTTGTCATATTTTCTGAAAAGCACCTTGTGAAACAAAAAGGCAACATTTCTTTCTGCATAATCACTTGAATAACAACTGTCATATATAAGCATGAATTTTGTTATTAAGTCGAGTAGCGAATCAGTTTTTCTAACTGAACATATTACTACAGTGATAACTATAAGTTTGTACTTACTGATAACCATTGTCATATGATATACACAAAAAAAGTGCTTTTGAATTAATGCAATTTTAAGTATCCATTCATTGATTTCGGGTTTTCTTTCGGATGGTTGTGAGAATGTTACCCACTCCCCTAAATGTCACTACCAAATCCTGAGGCCCTCACAGTAAGCGGCACACTAATTCCGATGGACAGTGTATTCAGGCCCATGGCAGTTATGAGTTTAGCAGGAACATTGCAGCTCAGTGGAATTCCACCTGAAGATTTCACTTGTTGCAAGCAGAAAAAGTCCGGAGAAAAACGTGTGGAAATTGTCACGATATGTCCAGTTTCGACATATTATTCCCCAAAAACTGATAAGCCCCTTATTGCCCCCCTCAAAAATTACAGGGACTCCAATAATGGAAATAATGGTGGATTTGGAGGGCCTTTGTTGTTCCATGTATGCTGTTAACTACAGTGAGATAGTGTTTGCATGCTGCTGACTCCCTCACTCATGAGTAGTTAGGCTAGAACATTAGTATTAAGCTTCTTATGTAACCAAGCCGATAAATGAGTATCTTCTATCTTGCCTTGAGGAATGGAGGATTTTCATTCGTTTTCCTGCTCACATCACATGTTTTTATGTTTTTTTCTGCAGCCTGCTTTGTTTTTGGGCTGTTTGCCTTCCTTGCATTGCCTTTATCCATGGCTTTCACAGGTAAGCCACCTCTTATTTATTTATTCTCTCACTTTGAAGTAAGGGCTTATCTCAGAAAATCGCACGACTGCAAATCTCAAGTCCACCAGCTTGAAGGAACTAGTTACACATATTAGTGGGCCTTTTGCAACCATTTGTATTTTTCTTTAACTATTATCTGTCACACTTCATTTCCCTATAACAAATAAAAACAAGCTTTGGCAACGCAAATTGGTCCCTCTTTAAATGGTCCAGTAATTCCTACAATGGAAAAGGGCGAGAGAGCAAAGAAAAACACGCCATTCCATGGAGTTCCCGAATAAAAGCTCCTCAAGCATACCACGGAAGGAGTCAACTCATCCAGTAAGAACAATGAGACCGCAAAGGGTGGGACAAGCACAAGAATAGACAGGAAAATCCTTAAATCAAGAGTAGACAACTGAGATAGACATCAAAGCCGTCCAATCAAGAACAAGGAACTGACCCAAAGCACACTCTAAATGTAAATTATGTAATAGGAAGAATAATTCTGTCTATAGAGAGCAAAAGGTGTCTGCAGCCAGCAGCTGAAAACGACCTAATGTGCCCAAGACAAAGGAAAAAGACACATTAGCATTAATGAGCTTTATTGAGAAAAGAAACTGAGATGAGATTCTCTATTTTGTATAAATATTACTGACAGCAACACACAGTTTTAATTAAATATCACTTTATTGTATTTTAATTTACACACATTTCCCAGAACAATTTCGTGTTTAAAGGTTTATGTTTTTCATCTCCATGAGCACTTTCAACTAATTCGTGAAATATAGCCAAATAAATACGGTATTATGACTAGATGTATTCATTTTGCTCCCTACCTTTTGATACTGTTTTACCAGCCACAGTAATGGGTGTGAATGTGCGTACTCGACAATAAGTCGACTTTTCTCAATGGGAGAAACAGTACCTCACTAGTACTGCCAGACAAGAGCTACTATACTACAGCTGTCAAATACTGAGTCTGCTTATGTGGGATATTTCCATATTTGCAGAGTGCCATTGCGCCGATATGTGACATTTCCCAGCTCATGTGTTCTTTCCTAAGGCCCACAAAATGTAAATGTTTTTCTGACATTGACAACTACGTAATTTGCGAGAAGTACATCCTAATTTGAAAACCTGAAAAAAAACAAAGTAAACCACACTATAGTAAGTATTGCTCTGGGGGCTACCAATATGAAAACTCAAACATAACCTAAATGGACACCTGGAGGAACGTTCACCTGTCCCTAAAGTGTCCAATAAATCCTTCATTACATTTTTATACAGAGACTTCACATAGTTTAGTGTGAATAGTTCATCCAGTTTATGGTCGTCCATTACATTCTAGCACTTGCAGTTCTGCATCTCAATTGAAAAACTACAAGTGCCAGAATACAAAGGAAAAGCAAGACTCATGATTAACGTGAGAAAACATGAGCTCTCTGCAGAAGGAGGCCTCCATCAGAGTGCTTACTATTGTCATTGATTTTTTTGGGGTGAAGGAAGTACAGTTTGCTGTTTTCATTTCACATTATTTTGAAAATATAAATGAAGCTCATGTAAATATCTTTTATTTTTTAACAGATAATGCTGGTAAACGTGATGAACACTTTGGTTCATGCTGGGAGGCTGCACACATAATTTTCTCAGGTGGCTGCAGCTGCCCTTAGGAATGTCTCATGAAATTTCACCCTGGGCGCATTGATAATGGTAGATTTTGAGAAGGCATTGGACACAGTGAGCTGGAGAATCCTAAACTGAGTTGTGGAAAAGAAGACTTTAGGGCCCTACTTCTTCTTCAGTTATGTTATGTTCCTATATGCCTTTTCTGGACGCAGATTCAGGTTAACAGCAGTCACACTTTGAGCGTAGCACTTGCTAATAATTTCCTCTATCCCTCCCCTCCTAATATCCCACATAATTAAACTGCTGATGGAGCGGAAAGGCTATGATGCCCTGTACTGGAGATTCCAGAGGTAGACCTTAAAGGTGGTAGACTTTAAAGACCAGGTCTCAATGTATGCAGACAACATGTTCCTCTTTGTTCAGAAACCTGAATGGTCTGGACCAAGGTTCTTGTAAATTCTACAGGTTTATATGGAAGCCTCTGGTCTCAACGTTAATTGGGAAAAATCTACATAGGTCCAGGTCAGAGACATAGACCATGCTTCCAAGTGGCAAGTAAAGTTACATTTATTTATTTATTTTGGAATCTTTTATAGCGTGCAGTTACCCTTGGGCATCCCGGCGCTCGTTCATGACTCAGGGGAATGGCACTAAAAAAGGAAACCTTTGAGGAGCAGCATTAAGCGGGAAATAGATGGGTCTTGAGTAGCTTTCGGAACCTGATCATGCTAGACTCTATCCGTAAATTCAGGGGCAGCACGTTCCATAACTTGGCGGCGTTCACAGAAAATCTTCTACCCCCCGTCCGGGCTCTTTTCACTCTAGGCACTTGTAACAGAGCTTTGTGGTCAGAGCGTAAAGCTCTGGTAGCCTTGTAGGGCATCACCATATTACCCAAAATGGGAGGACCCTTCCCATGCAGGATTTTATGCGGCGTACAGAGAGATTTAAATGTTATCCTCTCCCGTATCGGAAGCCAATGCAATGCTCTCACTGCCGGTTTTGCTGACTGTCTCCTGGGGATATTCATCAGCAGCCTTGCTGCTGCATTCTGTACTTGTTGTAATTTATTAAGCGTTGCTTCCGGTGCGCCCAAAAAAAGCGCATTACCGTAATCTAGCCTTGAGACAATCAGGCCCTGGATAAGGAGTTTCCTGGACGTCGGGGGGAGGAGAGGTAAGATCTTACGGGCTGATCGGAGCAGTGCAAAGCAAACTCCGGCCGTTTTCTTTGCGTGGGTCTTGAAGGATAAATCTTGTTCAAGCCACACGCCCAGGCTTTTAATCTCCTTTTTGGGGCTTGGAGGGTCACCAAGACAACTCGGCCAGCTACCTATCGGCAAAGAAGGTCCCGTTTGTCCCAACAGCATCAGCTCTGTTTTAGAGCCGTTCAATTTTAATGCTGAGTTGCCCATCCATGTGTGCACCTTGGACAAGCAAGAGTGCAACAAGTCCGGATGATCCACCAATTGGGAGAGGGCCACCACCAACTGGGTATCATCAGCATAGCTGATAATTTTGATGCCCAGAGGTGCCACCACCTCCTCCAATGGGGTCATATAGACATTAAACAATGTGGGGCTCAGGGAGGAGCCCTGAGGCACACCACACTGAAGGGGGATGGGGGCAGATTGTGCACTCCCTTCCCACACTTGATAGGTTCATTGATGCAAAAAAGAACCAAGCCACTTCAAGGCCATTCCAGTTAGGCCTACCTCTGACAGTCGCTGGAGCAGCACCTGATGGTTAACCGTGTCAAAAGCCGCACTAAGGTCCAGGAGGATCACTGCCACTGATCCCCCTGAATCCAGAATGCTCCTGGCTTCTTCCACGACTGCCAGAAGGGCGGTATCCGTGCCTTGGCCCGGCCTGAAACCCGTTTGGGAAATCCGCAACAAACTATTGGATTCCAGGAATTGTGAGAGTCGCTTGTTCACGAGTCTCTCCGCGATCTTACCAAACCCAGGCAGCAAGGAGATCGGTCTGAAATTAGCCAGGTCCGA
This sequence comes from Lissotriton helveticus, assembly GCF_964261635.1. NCBI lineage: Eukaryota > Metazoa > Chordata > Amphibia > Caudata > Salamandridae > Lissotriton > Lissotriton helveticus. The sequence goes on along the minus strand of NC_136069.1, from coordinate 416,391,920 downwards.
TGGATCGAGACCAGGTTTTTTCAGAAGGGCCTTTACAACCGCTTTTTTCCAACTCGGTGGAACCACTCCCTGTGCTAACGAAGCATTGATAAGATCTGTTACTGGTGCAGCAATAGTGGTTGCTATCTGCTTCAGGTATCTCATCGGAACAGGATCCCTGGGTGAGCCACTTTTTATGGCCCCTAGAACCTTGCTAACTTCGTCAATGGTCACTGGACCAAAAACGTCAAGCTTGTTCTGTACATCACCTCGCTGTTCGCCTATATGTACTTCCAGGACAGGCCAAGGTAAGGAACTTATGATGTTTTCTACTTTCATATGAAAGTAGTTAGCCAGTTCCTTACATTTCTTTAGAGGACTCTCATGGATCACTGGTGGTTCTGGGATTTTCAGGAGGTCTCTAAAGACCTTAAAGGACTCTCTCGAGGAGCTAGCCGAGTTACCAATTCTCTCATCATAATACTTGGCTTTGGCATCCCGGAGGGCGGCTTTATATCCTCTGATTGCAGAACGATAATCATTCCGGTTGCTTCTCCCCAGTCTTTCCTCCAAATCCTCTCTAGCTTTTTACAGCCTTTCCTGAGGGTTCTTAACGTCAGGGTGTACCAAGGGGCTGAACCCCCTCTCTTCTCCCTCTTCGGCATTCTCTTTTTAGGGAGAATGACGTCCAGGGAGCTATTTAGCCACTTTTCCAAATTCTCGTTGGCGATTAAAGGATCCACCACTGGGCGCGGCAAGTGGCATTCAAGTTAGTAATCCAGCGCTCTACTGGTAGCCTGGACCAAGCTCTGTCAACCGAGTAGGCCCTAGGAATCGTCACCTCCGTTGATTCGTACTCCCAATTAAAAGGAACCACAAAATGATCTGACCATGGCAAAGCCAAAGGGGTCAAGGATTCAATCCGGTCCATATTCGAAAAGACCGGATCCAGTAAATGACCCTTACAATGCGTGGCCCCTGAATTAATTAGCCTCATGTCCAAAGCTTTCAGGTCGCCCTGCAGGTCGACAGCAAATGTGTCATCAGGGTCGTCAAAATGGAGATTAAAATCTCCTAGTGCGACAAAATTCGCTGTCGACGATGCCAGGAGCGTAACAGTTTCCACCAATGACCAGGTAAAAATGCCTGCACCCCCGGTGGGCGATACACTAAAAGGCCTGACATGGAGGTAGTGGCTGACATTCGTATTGAGAATTGACAACTCTCACACTCACGTACCCCCCCATCCTGGGCTCTACAGACCAGCGTGTCCCTATAAATGATCGCAATACCACCTCCTCGCCCAATAGGTCTATCTAGATGATAAATGAGGTAGCCAGGGGGGAGTGCTTGCACCATATCTGGGCCCGAACTAGACGTGGTCAAAGTTTCTGTTAAAAACAAGACATCCAAATCATGATCTTGTATAAGAGAATTAATTTCAGTTGAATGACTAGGCAGGGACCTACAATTCAGCAGAGCCGAAAGTAGTACCTTATTTCCTATGGCTCTCTGATCCTTCGTACTATGCCTACACGTTACAAAAGGAAAATCACTTTTATGGATGACATTGCAAGATCCCTCCTCCGGGCGTAATGATAGCAAATCATTTCTTGTATATGTCATACCAACCTTAGGGCAAGGAGCCAGCATGTCTGGCCCTGAGCCCGTCTGGGCCCGGACGGGCACAGACGGGCTGAACTCTGGCGTAACTCCGGCGGACTGACGGCGGACCCGCTGCACGTACCCGCTGCGCGTTAGCATGGCCGCTTTTTATAAGAGGTCTAGCGTCCTTGTGACGACTAGACCGTGTGAGGAGAGGCGTCCCACTCACCCCCAAGATGGCCGCCAAAGTCGAAGTCAGGAAGGCAAAGGAAAAGGGCAAGGACCCGCGAAGAGCGGTGGGTATTCCAATTTATAGTGCAAGTCGTTGGATATTAAAAGCAGGGGATAAGGTGAAACTAAGATAAAATAATATAGACAAAACGGGCGCTTTAAAAGTTACTCGCGAAATTGCTTGTAAGTTGCACAGACGCGCAGCACGCTTAATCCACAGCAGCGCGTCCTCCCTGCAACCACTGCCCCTTCGAAATAAACAAGGCAGAGCACCTAGTTTGCCCGCCTTTTGTAAGAGGTCTAGTGTCCTTGTGACGACTAGACCATGTGAGGAGAGGCGTCCCACTCACCCCCAAGATGGCCACCAAAGTCGAAGTCAGGAAGGCAAAGGAAAAGGGCAAGGACCCGCGAAGAGCGGTGGGTATTCCAATTTATAGTGCAAGTCGTTGGATATTAAAAGCAGGGGATAAGGTGAAACTAAGATAAAATAATATAGACAAAACGGGCGCTTTAAAAGTTACTCGCGAAATTGCTTGTAAGTTGCACAGACGCGCAGCACGCTTAATCCACAGCAGCGCGTCCTCCCTGCAACCACTGCCCCTTCGAAATAAACAAGGCAGAGCACCTAGTTTGCCCGCCTTTTGTAAGAGGTCTAGTGTCCTTGTGACGACTAGACCATGTGAGGAGAGGCGTCCCACTCACCCCCAAGATGGCCACCAAAGTCGAAGTCAGGAAGGCAAAGGAAAAGGGCAAGGACCCGCAAAGAGCGGTGGGTATTCCAATTTATAGTGCAAGTCGTTGGATATTAAAAGCAGGGGATAAGGTGAAACTAAGATAAAATAATATAGACAAAACGGGCTCTTTAAAAGTTACTCGCGAAATTGCTTGTAAGTTGCACAGACGCGCAGCACGCTTAATCCACAGCAGCGCGTCCTCCCTGCAACCACTGCCCCTTCGAAATAAACAAGGCAGAGCACCTAGTTTGCCCCCCTTTTGTAAGAGGTCTAGCGTCCTTGTGACGACTAGACCGTGTGAGGAGAGGCGTCCCACTCACCCCCAAGATGGCCGCCAAAGTCGAAGTCAGGGAGGCAAAGGACCCGCAAAGAGCGGTGGGTATTCCAATTTATAGTGCAAGTCGTTGGATATTAAAAGCAGGGGATAAGGTGAAATTAAGATAAAATAATATAGACAAAACGGGCGCTTTAAAAGTTACTCGCGAAATTGCTTGTAAGTTGCACAGACGCGCAGCACGCTTAATCCACAGCAGCGCGTACTCCCTGCAACCACTGCCCCTTCGAAATAAACAAACATACTGCAGGTGATAATTTTTATTAAGGTATGTGCATAGCGGGGTGTGGCCAGGCGCCAACGAAGATGGCTGCCTAAACCCCTAGCTCCGCAGGGACCGCGACTGTCCCCGAGAATATCCGTACACTATCCTGGCCGGGGCGCTTCCCCATCTGCGCCCTGACCCCCGATGGGAAGCGACCACAACCGGAGTGAAAATCTGAGCTCTGGCACGCAGTTCGGCCGAGTCGCGGCCGCCTATATCACCGCGGCGGGCCGGGAGCTGTCCGTCTGAATCCGGTGGGCCGGTAGCCCCTTCACTCGAGGCCCTGGCTTTGGGGCCTAACTTCGTCAACCCGGCCGGAGGGGAGCAGTAGCTCCGGCGAACAACCTAGGGCGGAGACGCCAGGGCAACGCTTCTCCTGTCCGCCTGTTGGGGCCTGGTGGGGCACGCAGGCAGGAGAGGGCGCGCTAGCCCCCCCCGGAGGCGCCGAACTTGATCCGGACGTTGCCATTTTGCGGGCATGGTCGGAGCTGGGCCCAGGAGACAGAGAGTGGTGGAATAAGACGGGAGAGGCACAGGACATAACGGCATAACGGCAAGCGCCCCTGCTGTAAGGGGGGGCCTGGCCTCGAGGACACGGTAACAAGGCCCAGCGGAGTTGCGGTGGCCGGTCGGCACTGAAGGGCAGTGTAGGCTGGGCTTGGAAGGAGTGCCCCGTGGAGACGAGGCCCTTGAAAAGTGGTTCTGGATGCGCTAGTGCCCTGCAGCGGAAACACTGACGCTGGGAGTGGTGTGGAGGCCCGGGTTCGGTGTGGGAGCCCGAGAGCCCCCCATACACGTCGAAGAGCGGGGGGATGGACTGGCACCCCAGGGGGGTCATTCCCCGGAGTGGAGGTGCGCTGGGCCTGTTGGCAGGTGGGATTGGCCGGTGGGGGACTGTGAAAGGACTCCAATCCTCGAGAGTGGCACGTGGAGGCCTGGAGGAGGTGGGCACACGGCCCCAATTTTATCGATAGGTGGGGGGTCGGGGCCTTCTCACCCATAGGGGGGCGCCCGAAAGGTGCAACCACGCCGGATAACCCCACTACAGTCCCTCATTCTGCTGGTCCAGGAGGTTGGGCGGGGGCGCTACCGCCAGTTCATCATGAGGCCCAAAGGGGGAACATCCACCCAGACGAACAAGCTGGACAAATACGTGGTGCCGCTGGGACAAGGACAGTGGGGAGCGGCGGCCGGAGACCAGGCGGGCCTAGCGGAACCATCACTGACCTCCATTATGGCGGCGATCCAAGCGCTGGGGACCAACCTCGAAACAAAAATGGATAAAATCTCCATCGAGATGAACCTGATTCGTACAGATCTGGGTAAGACCACGAACCGGTCAAAGTCAAACGAAATGGACATTAAGGCATTGCAGGTGTCTGAAAAACGGCTGGAAGGGCAGATCAATGAGCTGGTACACCAACACCGCCAGATGACCCTGCGGCTCGAGGATCAGGAAGGGAGGGCCCGAAGAAGCAACATCCGCGTGGCAGGTGTCCCGGAAGGAACAGAGGGGCAGAGCGTAGAACTATTCCTTGAGGACCTGATCCTTCAACACCTAAAGCCTAAAAGACTATCCAAGATCTTTACGATCGAACGGGCTCACCGAGCACCGGTCCCCAAGCCTAAGCTGGGGGCTCCGCCCCGAACTATAAAGCAAAAATCCTGCACTTTAGGGATCGAGACGCAATCCTCCAGGTAGCGAGGCAACAGGGCGATCTGCAATTCGAGGGAGCCACCATCCGTTTCTTTCCCGACTTCACCCTGCAGGTCCAGCAAGAACGGCGCTCTTTCCTGGGAGTGAAAGCTGCGCTCCGTGAACAGGGCATAAAGTACATGATGTTTTTCCCAGCCAAGCTCAAAATCATCGTGGACGGCAAATCCCTGTTCTATACCACAACAGCTGCGGTCCAGGAATGGCTTGACACAGCGGCGCCTGCAGCCGAGGGACGACAGGAACGCGGCACATGGCGGGAGCACCGGGTCCCGTCCCCCGGGTCAGCGGCGGACAAACCAGACTGCGATACACAGAGCCAGCGGTCGTGGCGCTCCAGATCAGCCAGTCCCCATTGGGACCCAAGCCAGGATGCGGCTGGCCGCTGAGGACCTTCAATGTGGGACCCTCTGCTGCTGAACTGTAATGTATATTGTGGTTGTGTGGTGGCCGCACTTGACTGACTGTGGAGATGATATTCCAACTGGCCTGTAGTCTCCGGGACACTGGGTTTGATTTGTGGTGCTTCATACTGAAAGGGTCATTTGATCTGGGGGCAGCGTAGGCATGGCGGCGGGAGTTGGGGCCGGCACACGTTTCCCTACCAGAGTTTCCTCGGGAGGGGGCGGTTCCTCACTTCTGGGTTGGGGTTGGGCGAAAGCGCTCTGCTAATTGGGGCAGTGGGTAGTTTGAAACCTACAGAGCAGGGAGCAGGGAGGGGGTGTTGGTGTTTGGGGAGGACATGGGGGAGCTGAATGGGGGACAGGAGAGGGGGGGACGAGGGGGAGGGGGGGTGGGGTGTTCGTGGGAGTTGGGGGGTATTATTTGTTTGGTCACTCCTGAAAGAAACTGAGAGGGTCCGGGGGCGTGCAGAGATCCCAGGTGCTAAGCAGACTGTGAAACGTGGATATGGCTAAGAAATGGGACAAAAGCCTCAAGATCCTGAGTTGGAACGTTAATGTGCTGGGGGACAAACTCATACGCACAATGGTACTGCCATTCGTTAGGCGCTACCTGCCTGATGTTGTGATGCTACAGGAGAAACATTTGTTGGGCAACACCTGCCACACCCGAACAGATATGGTTACACTCTAGCAATACACTCCAGCTTTACTACGAGGTCCAGGGGGGCGGGTATCCTCCTGTGGCGCACCTTCCCCTTCCTTCCTGACCACACTGACACTGACCCACAGGGGTGCTTTGCCACAGTCGCGGGTACATGGGAGGGACGCAGGCTGACTCTGGTGTCCGCGTATATCCCGCCGGGTCTCCAGTCGCAGGCATACACTGACCTCAGTACACTTCTCCTATCCTTCCCGGACGGGCAGTTGTTTGTAGGGGGGGACTTCAATGCGGTGGTCTCCGGTACAATGGACAGACATCCACCCAGGGACACACCCCGGGGGCAGAAATGGTTGGGAGATTTCCTAGGGACGTTCGGTCTCACGGACACATGGCGCCTGGCACATCCCACAGATACACAATACACTTCTTTTCGGGGCCACACCACTCCTTTTCCCGCCTCGACTATCTCCTCACTCCCCTGTACCGGGACACGGTGGTCCGTGCGGCGACACATCTGGCGAGAGGTATATCTGACCACTCGAAGGTCCTGGCCCACTTGACGGTTGGAGACAGGCGGGAGGGGTGCGTGACACCTATTAACGCCTGGTACCTCCGTAATGAGGACCCGCGTAAGGCACTTACTCTCTCCGTGATAAATTATTTTAACAGTAATGATGGCACAGTAGAATCGGCGATTACACTATGGGAGGCATTTAAAACGGTCCTCTGAGGAGAGACCCTTTCGGCAATTGCCGGTCGCCGTAAGGAAAAGGAGGCGCAGCTGGCCGCGATTGAGGCTGACCTGAGTGCATTGGAGGACGCAGTGCGGACTGACGGTACGCCGGGGGCTCCGCATCGGCTGTCCTTAAAAACTGCAGAGTACCGGGCAGTGGTGACGGAGGCAGCAAAAAAGATGGCAGCCTCCAAGGAGGGCAGGATCTATGACCAGCGGGACAAGGCGGGTAGGTTCCTGGCGTGGCTCGACAAAAAACAGCAGGCCAGTAAGGTGGTGGCTGAGATACAAACAGCGGATGGCACTGTACTTACAGAACCGCACGATATAGTCACTGAATTTGCCCGCCACTTCCAGGCAGTCTACAGCAAGGGGTCAGACCGCCCAGAAGAAGATTCGGTCGCACTTTTGGCGGACCTCAGGATGCCGGCCCTCTCTGACGGGGACCGCGACCTCTTGGAGGCCCCACTCACTACGGCAGAGGTGGAGCGTGCTATCGGAGATCTCCGTTCCGGCAAGGCGCTTGGGCCTAACGGCCTTCCGATCGAGCTCTACAAGCTCAAACCTGATGCCATTAGCCCCTACCTTAAACATTTTTTTAGACGAGAGTAAGTCCAGGGAGATGCTCCCACGAGACCAAAGATTTGCAACGATAGTGGCGATTCGTAAAGAGGGGAAGCCGCGGGAGCGGTGTGCCTCATACAGGCCTATCTCCCTGTTAAACGCGGAGCCTAAGATATTAGCGACGGGCCTAGCTAATAGACTTCAGCCGGTTCTTACCACATTGGTCCACCCGGACCAATCCGGGTTCATGCCCCACCGTAACACAGCACTTAATCTCCGTCGATTGAACGGGGTGCTGGGAAGATGCCACATGATAGACGGATATGCAGTAGTAGTGTCGCTTGATGCCACAATGGCATTCGATACCCTCGAATGGCCGTACATTATGGCAGTCCTTCGTAAACTGGGATTCGGCCCTAGCTTTATCTCATGGGTGCGGCTCTTCTACTCAGAACGACTTGCCCAAGTGGTCGTAAACAACAAGATCTCGAAGGCCTTCACCCTGGAGAGAGGGACCCGCTCTCGCCCCTTCTATTTGCCCTTTCCCTTGAGCCGCTGGCCACCTGGATCAGGCAGGATGTCTCCCTGAAGGGACTCCGATGGGCTGATGGTTGGGAGGACAGGATTTCCCTGTACGCAGACGACATCCTTCTATATCTCTCACGGCCCCGGAAATCGTTGATCGTTGTCCTGGACATTTTTACCAGCTTTGGTAGGAACTCTGTTTACAGCATCAACTGGAGTAAGTCTCTCCTATACGTCCTTCATGGCACCACCCCAATACTTCCACGCGACTGTCCCATGAAGGTGGTCACTGAGGGCTTCACGTACTTGGGCATGTTTATGTCACAGGACAAAACCGCCATGTTTGACAAGAACTTGCTCCCGCCCCTTCAGAGGCTCAAACGTGACTCAGCGGCCTGGCAGAAGCTGTTGGGCCGGGCGGCGCTTTTTAAAATGATGATGCTGCCCCGGTTCCTCTACGCCCTGCAGAACTACCCTGATCTTGTTCCATCTTCGTACTTTACGGCTTTCGAGGCGGCGCAGAGACACCTCTTGTGGTCCGGTGCACCTCGAATAGCTCTGCAGAAACTGACTTTGGGGTGGTACGATGGAGGGATCGACCTTCCCGACATCCGTAGGTACTACTGGGCCGCACACCTCTCGGCCATTAATCAAGGTACCTATTGCGACGGTAATGACCCAGGGTATGGTATGGACAGGTGGCTCCTGCCGGGAGGGAATTATGAAGCAGCACTATACTTGCGGCCGGGCAGACTCGCACTTACAGGGCCTACTCTCCACTCAGTGCAACTATGGCATATTGTCCAACGTAACATGGGCTGGCACAATAAGCTTACCATGGCCACCCCACTCTGGGCTTCCGAGCAACTTGGTCGCCTAGGTCGCCTAGGTCGCACCAAGGGATTCCGGAACTGGGACCTTATCGGTATCTCCCGTATAGGGGATCTCTGGGACCCTGGCGGGGTCAAATCCTTTTCATCCTTGCAGACTACATACGAGCTAGCGGATACTGAATACTTCCGATACCTCCAAGTCCGCCACTCACTGGAAAAAAACATCCCGCATGGCACGGTACCCCCCCAGTCATCCCCCCTTGAAGACAGACTGTTAGATGGTCAGATACGGGAACACGCAATCTCTCTTACCTACAAGAAACTGATAAACAACCTTCCTGATCTACTTCTGGGCCTAACAAGTAGATGGGAGGCTGATGGTTTGGTAACTGATGAGGAGGAGTGGAGGAGTGTGCTAGCCTCCCCTAAGGAGGTGGCTATTTCATCTAGATTACGGCTCATCCAACTAAAAATTTTGCATAGAGTGTACATATCAAACACCAGGCTGAAGAAGATGGGCAGGAGTGGGGAGGATGGGTGTAGGAGGGGGTGCGGGATGGTTGGCTCCTTCTTTCACATGCTATGGGAATGCCCACTACTACAGGCCTATTGGTTGAAGTTGATGCGCTGTATGCAGGACGTGTGGGGGGTAGAGTTGCGTCCTGAAGCGAAGCGCTGTGTCTTGAATATATGGGAGCCAACGGACTTACCAGCTCGGGGCAGTCTCTGGGCCACGCTTGGTCAGATGATAACTAAACGCAACATTGCAAGACTCTGGGGGGCGGCCACGCCTCCACGACTTGCAGCATGGAAACGTGACATGGATTGGTGCATGTTACAGGAGAGGACAGTTTATGTGGCCCGGGGATGCCCCAAGAAGTGGAGGGAGATATGGGATAAATGGAACGAATATAGAGGTGGCCTCTGTGAACCCCCCCAGCCCCGGCGCTCGGTGCTTGAGGCTGATACCTAACGGCTTGATCTGTCGCAGTCTGAATGCCATGACAACTGATGTAACACTGTGCTCCTTGTATGATCTACTGTACACCTTTGATGCTCCTTTGGTGTGACCACGTTGACACTGTTTGGTTTTAATTTCAAATAAAAAGATTTTTTTTTAAAAAGAAAAAAAAGGTATGTGCATAGCAATGAATCCCCAAATGAGCTGGTTATGGTCCCACCTGTGGTTAGGCTGAAAAGAGGTGTGTCTGCATAGGACAAGCTCCATTGTCCATCCTGGGTAGGGAAGCTCAGTTTAAAATGATCACACTCCTAAATGCTGTTAAACTACCCCTATGAAATTCCACTCTTCTTCTTTATGGGACTGCAGTCCTGAATCTATAATATCATGTGGGCTGACCACCAACAATGGATATCTTTGGACAAGGGCATACAGCCACCGTAAGAAGGGGGCCTAGAAGTGGCTAATGTCAGATTTTATTATCCCAGTTAAAGACTGGCGATTTGGAGATGAGGTTGGTTCTGCTGATACACTCGATACTGATCTGCATTACAGATCAGTGGCACTGGATCTAGTATACAGGTTGGTGGTCCCTCATACACTTCCCTTAGTAACCACTATATCAATTAAATGTTAGCGCCAGGCCCCGCAGTGGATTTGGTGGGACGGACCCCCTCTAGGGCATGGGTCTGGCTCACAAGCAAAACTAGACTTAAGGGATTCTGGCTGATGCATCTTATAGGAATCAGAAAACTTGGGAATGTGTCAGAAGAGAGGTACATACATTTGTTTGAGGGATTAGCTAAGGATTTTGCCCTGCTTAAGTCACAGTGTTATTGTTTCTTGCAAATACACCATTCATTGGAGGTGCACAGGCTAGACTTGGCCTTCACCTATGAAGTCAAACTGCTGGTTACCAAACCAATCATAGAACACCTAGGAAGAAAAAGAGGTATTCTGAATAATAAGTTACAGAGATAAATACTCGTAGCTCCTTATGAGAACACCTACAGACACTGGAGGAAGAGGAATGGACAGAGGACAACAACCCTGACTGCACACATGCTATATCATCCTGTCTGCGCCTGATACAATTTAAATACTTCCATGTCTGGGAATACCTCATAAGAGAATATTGGTAAGAGCTCCACCAGATCCTAAGCATGGTAGTGCAAAGTTTTATAATCTTAGATCCCAAAGTAGCAATCCTAGGACTCAGAGAAGATTTGGGGTGTCCAGGTGTGCTTGAGTGGTTGTGAATATGGGTGTCCTTATGGCCAAAGTGAACGTAGTGCAATACCGGCGGTCAAACGGAGCCCCACTGGTTACTGTGTGGCTAAGGGTAATGGACTACTATGGTAAGGTGGAAAAACAGTATGTGATGCCAGAGAGTGGTTGCAGAAACACTTTAAGATCTGTGGAACTTGGTGGAACCAGTTCCCTGAATATATTTGAATTTATTTGTATATGTATGCATATATAGAAGTGTGTACGTGTGTGTTTGCATGCGCGCGCATACCTGAAACTCCCTGTAGTCTGTAGGTATTACATTGGTATCCTACATGTTGGAGACTGCACTGGTTTACCTCAGCACAGTAGTGTCTTTGGTCCACTTTCCTGAACACAGCTTTTACAATGCAGGCACTACCACGCAATGCCTTTACCACACATCATTTACCACGCGTTTAGGGGTAGTTAAGAGTATTAGGTTGCAAGGGGGGTTTTATGGTTGAAGGGTTGGTAGGGGTATTGGGTTGTAAGGGTATGTTATGTTTTGGGGGTTAGGGAAGGGCATAAGGTAATAAGGGATCTTTTAGGGATATTTGGTGGTAAGGGTGTTTTTGGGGGGAAGGGTGGGTAAGAGTATTAGGCGATAAGGGTATTTTTAGGGGTGAGGGTGGGTAGGGACATAGGGTGGTAAAAGTATTTGTTAGGGTTTAGGGGTAGGTAGGGGCTTAGGGTGGTAAGGGTAATTAATGAAGGGAGGTTTGGGGTGGTTTCCCCTAATAAAACAAATCATAATAATGCATTAATTATTTTTTTTAAAGTGCAGGGTTTGGGGGTTAAAATCCACACAGAAGGATAGGGAAGGCAGAGGTCTCCAACTGTGAACTGAACAGCATTTTTAGTATGTAAGTAGTGTTACTGTAGTACTACTTTCGGTTATGTAGCTATGTTTTATTCTTTGTGATGTAAATGTATGAGTTTGGAGTTTTGAGATTAATGTGGAAGGGTTATGTCAATTACTTACAAATCATTTGGTGTTACAGACATGCCTGTGACCTGATATCCCTAAGCAAAATCATTTCCAACCACAACCCACTGCACCTGCATATTGTTTAGGGACTGTGTCCTAACCCCAGGGTCCGCCTGGAGGATGCCGTCCTTATGGATGGAAGATGAGGCATTCCACAAAACATTACGCAAAGTCACGATACACTACTTCTACTATAACACAGAGACAGTCACTACCAGGCAATTGAGTGAGATTCTTATAAGATGGTCATTCGGGTATAACATTCATGCAATAGGCACGCAGGCCTCTCTAATGACTGAATTACAACAGCTGGAAAAGTAATTGCCCAAATGTTAAACCGGACATCCGTGGTGTGGTTTTTCCATATCTTTTTGCCTTCATGCCTCAAGTTTTTGCTAACTTCGTTCATGCTGGCCTTAGGACTCTGCATACTTTACCACTGTTAACCAGTGCTAAAGTGCTTGTGCTCATTCCATAAAAACATGGTAACATTGGCTTATAATAAATTGGCATATTTAATTTACTTCTAAGCCCCTTGTAAAGTGGTACTACCTATGCCCTGGGCCTGTAAATTACATGCTACTAGTGAGCCCGCAGAACAGACTGTGCCACCCACTTTAGTAGCACTATAAACATGTTGCATACTGCCATTGCAGAACCTGTGCGTAGTTTTAAATAGCTATGTTGACCTGCCAAAATAAACTTTTTGCCAGGCTCAAGCCTTCTTTTTTAGTACATATATGTCAACCCTAGGGTAGGCTCTGGAAAGCCCAGAGGGCAGGGTACATGTATTTAAAAAGTAGAACATATACTTTTAAGTGTTACATGTTCTGGCAGTGAAAACCGCCTAAATGAGTTTTTCACTGGTGCAAGACCTACCTCTCTCATAGTCTAACTTTGGAGGTACCTTCTTACGTTTTATAAGTGTCATTTCCAAATTGTAACAGGTAACCCCTTCATGTATGGTGTCTCTGGAATCACAATTTAAAACCCTGACTTATGGTGAAGTCAGGTTTTAAATTGCAATTCTAGAAATTCCACTTTTAGAAAGTTGGACACTTTCCATAGCCATTTGGTGCCTGAAGCTTGTCTCTGGGTCGCATGATTGGGTGTGAGTGACAGTTGGGCTTTGTGTATTCCTCCTAGACAGCCACCCACAATAGGGAGCTTAGGTATTACTGGATAGGCCATCACTGGCAGGATGGGAGGGAAGAGCTGGGCCCAGCCCCATTTACACTTCAATAGGCTGTGCCCTCTCTCCACCATAAGGGCTGCATACCCCCTGCAGTTAGTCTAGAGCCAGGGCCAGAAAGGCAGGGCATCTGTGCACTTCAAATACATGCCTCTAGAAGCTCCACCCAAATTCAAACACACAACTATGTATAAATACTGGACCTCAGACAACAACTCTTCAGTACACTTCTGGACCTGTGAATACTCTGCCAGGAAGAAGGACTGCAGTGCTGCTGAAGGAAAGCCACTCTGCTGGACTGCTACACTGAAGAAACTGTTGCACTGCTGTACTGGCATGCTGCTTACAGTCCTCTTTCCTGGGGAGGACGAACTGGACATGCAACCTCATCTTGAACCCAGGAAACCAGAGTGACTCCAAGGATTAGTCTTCTGGCCTCCTGATCTCAGTCTCAGGGACATAAAAGGCTCCCCAACATCCTACACCAGCCCCTGGACCCAGCTGTAGTGAGCCCCTGACCCCAAAGAGGAGCCCCTCAGGCCCAGGGCCCTTGGTGTGCCTCAGTGAACTGAAATCAAGCTTTTGGGCTTGTCACAACAGCGAACAGGTTTGTTTGTATCGAGACCTTGTACTGTGATTCAGCACAAAGCTCCATCATCCCCACTCTTTTTTCTCTAGCATCAACCGCCAACACAAATCTCCAGCAAAGTCCGCCCAACAGCCTACTGCAATATTTACCCTGCTCCTCACTGCCCTCTCCAACATGAACGTGACTCTCGGCACAGACTTTAGAAGGTAAACTTCAGTGGGCCTATCCTGGTATCTGTATCCGACCTGCACTCCATCGAGGTCACCCTGAAAGTGTGACTTTGTCCCGGTCCAGTGTGGCCAGATATCCTGAGTTGGCTCTTTATGCTTTTGGTGCTATTTTCACTAAAATGACTTTAAAAAATAATACTTTAGGTTCTAAAGATTAGATTATTGTCATGTTATTCTTGTTTCATTTATTAAATTCTGTTCTATTTTTCTATCCTGGTCTGGGATCCTTTGTGTGGTTTTTCACTGTTCTACTGTTTGAAGTGTTGCACAAATACTTTACTCATTTCCTCTAAGTTAACCTGACTGCTCTGTGCCAAGCCACCAGCGGGTTGAGCGCAGGTTAATTTGGGGTTTGTTTGTGCCTTACCCTCACGAGGATTGTGGTTGCCATTGGGACCCCTTCCCCCTTGTGACTGGCAGTGAAAATGGACCACTGCCTGCTGATAAAAAATGAAACTGAAACGTTCATTTTTTTTTAAATGCATCCTATAAGGGAAACGGGCTGCATTTTTTTTAACAGCTGCTTTATTGAAAAAGCAGTCACATACAAGATGGTCTGCTAACCCCAACCCTGTGAGTGCCAGCCATTCCCAATGGGTCGTAAAATGCGAACCTGCCTCATGAATATTAATGAGGCGGGTCCTTTGCGACCCATTTGCGGAATAGCAAACAGTGTCGCAGACACTGCTGTACATCAGTGTTTGCGACTCGCAATTTGCAAATTGCAAAAAATGCAAATTGCAAGTCGAAAAAAAAGCGAACTGTGAGTCGCAAACACTGAGGGTCGTACTTCTAGCCCTAGGTACACTGTTCTGTCTGTTCCTTGTATAAAGATTTTTTTGCACCTTTATCGTTGCATTGATGACAGCTACTTATAGGAATCTACTTAACGCAAACATAGCCATGGGATAGCTGAGCGTTTTTTGTGTTTACACCAATCACACAAGATCCATCAATTCAAGTGGTAACTCCAGTAGAGGCTATGTAGTAGTTTTGAATGCAGGAATACTGCCAACCACTTTGGGTCTGATTCACAAAAGTAAACTTAGACCAAAAATCTAAGTTTAGACCTAAAGTCTAAGTTTAGACCTAAAGTCTAACTTTACTACTACTAAAGTTTGACTTTTAGTCTAAGTTTAGACCAAAAGTCTAATTTAGACAAAAAGTCTAACTTTAGCGGTAGTAAAGTTAGACTTTTGTTAGACGTTTGGTCTAAACTTAGACCTAAAGTCTAACTTTACTACTAGTAAAGTTAGACTTTTGGTCTAAACTTAGACCAAAAGTCTAACTTTAGTAGTAGTAAAGTTAGACTTTAGGTCAAAACTTAGACTTTTGGCCTAAGTTTACTTTTGTGAATCAGCCCCTGTATATTTAGGCTAACTGAGAAAAATGGCAACTGAAACATTTATCAAAGTCGTTGATTTGAGCAGAATCTATGAAACATTTGAAAAGCAAGGCTACTGCTGATGCACATTTACACTAAACGCACATTCCTTAAGTAAAGTATTGGTACTCAGATTTCAGCTGCACTGAGATGTTGTTCTTCAATAACTGAAGGTAGGAACACATTTGAAGAAAGTTTAAGAAGCAATGCATTTATTTGTGTTGGGGTATGTTCTGCAAACCTCCATTTTAAGGCATGTGTCTGTACTAAAAGTCAGCCAGTCAGCACAACATGAATACCTTAAAAAACCAAAACGCGTGGCATGAATGTTTCACACTTCTCATGTCTCACAGTATAATCCTTGTTATACTTTTTAAGTTACTTATCTCAACATTATTTTCTTATCTAGGGATGAAGTTCCTGGAACACTGCCCAGTCCAGCCATTAATTCCCTTGTATTTGCTGATAGGAGGAGTTGTTGGCAGTTTAAAGGTACTGTATGTGCACCACATGCAGTTCTTCTAACAAATATACATTGAATTTGTCTCCAACTTTGTTACATACTTGTGTGTATTAAAAATAAGCACTTTTAGAAATGCATATTAAACACTTGATATATACATATATCTATATATCTATATTTATATAGCTGTATATAGATATATATATATATATACGCTTCACTGGCTCCGTTTCACTTCTCCACCCAGAAATTCACGGCACCACAGATAATGGTATGCTTCTTTTTTCCTTTTTATTTTTTTACTGTTTAACACTAAAGTTCATAGTGCAATCAGACGGATGGACGTTCTACCCATTTCGGCTCCCAGCCTTCTACTGGATGGTAGAGTCCTTGCATTTAGGGCGTCTTTCTGAAGTGCTCTTGTGCATTACCTCCTCGTCCTGTCTTCCTCGCCACAGTAATTACCCATGAGCCTCCGGCTCCACACAGAACTCCAAGCATAAAAAAACAGCGCTCTAGTCTCCCTCTCCCTCCTCTAAGATGGCCACCAGTGGCTCCAGCCAATCCTATAAAGGGATACAGAAAGACCAACACGACCTGTTCTTTTTTTCTGCACTTCTCCAAGTGCTGTGTTCCCTGCTGGTCAGGTGAGTGGGGCTGGGGTCTTGCTTTAGCAGTCCCTTGCAGCCTCGGGTATTTATTTGGGGGGAAGTTAGTTACTATTGTTGTGTTTTTAATTGTTTGTTCCCCCTTTCTTTTGCCGAGCGCCTTGTCCAGCCTAGCGGACTTTTGGTGCTCTTTTTGTGCGGGTTCGCATGGTGTTCCCGCTTCGTGTTGGCCGCGCCTACACTTGCTGCTCAGGGGGAGGTTGTTACCGGTGCGCTCCCCTTCCGACCGCACGTCCTGCTTTTGGGACTCTGCGCGGGCGGATGTTTCTTCTTTGCCGGCACTTGCTGCCTAGCGGCGATTTGCTCCGGTGCACGTCCCTTTCCGACCGCGTGTCCTGCTTCTGGGACTCTGCACGGTCGGATGTTTTTTCATTACCGGCGTTTACTGCCTCGATACAGGTTGCTACGGTGCATGCCCTTTTCCGACCGCGCGTCCTGTTTCTGGGACTGCGCGGTCGGATGTTTGTTCTCTTGCCGGTGCTCGGTCTCTTGCCTGGGATTATTGTGAATCCTAGTATTTACAGTTGCTGAGACGCTGAAACGCTGCTTGCAGACGCGCTGCTGGGTCATGCTTACATGCCATTGACTTTTCACTCGTAATTAATAAGTTTTAAAATCGCCGCTTACTGTTGTGGATGAATAATATTTGCACGGTATAATTGTTTTTAATACTTCACCACCGCTTACCTCCCCGGTCCACCGCAGCTTGTGCTGTTTGTTGTGGAGGGAGTGTCTAAACGCGGTACAGTGGGAGCCCTTTCACCCTCACTTCCGGGGGCCATCTTGGAGTGCTGACGGTCTAGTGGTTGTACTAGGACCATTAGCAGCCTCCTATTTAGGGCGAGCATTTCCTGCCGCGCCTGAATCCTAGTATTTACAGTTGCTGAGACGCTGAAACGCTGCTTGCAGACGCGCTGCTGGGTCATGCTTACATGCCATTGACTTTTCACTCGTAATTAATAAGTTTTAAAATCGCCGCTTACTGTTGTGGATGAATAATATTTGCACGGTATAATTGTTTTTAATACTTCACCACCGCTTACCTCCCCGGTCCACCGCAGCTTGTGCTGTTTGTTGTGGAGGGAGTGTCTAAACGCGGTACAGTGGGAGCCCTTTCACCCTCACTTCCGGGGGCCATCTTGGAGTGCTGACGGTCTAGTGGTTGTACTAGGACCATTAGCAGCCTCCTATTTAAAGCTCACATGGAGCTGACGCGCAGCGGTAACGCGCAGCGGGCGCGCCGTAGTTGCGCCAGAGGTGAGCCAGAGGTGAGCCCATCTTTGCCCATCCGTGACCATCCGGGGCCTGGGGCCAGAACCCCTGGCCAGAATGTGGTCTACCTAAGGGGCGACTTACTGCAGCTTAACCTAGGTAAAACCCATCTGGAGCCGGACTTGATACATCGGCTGGGTAGTGAGGGTCTGCTGATATCACCGAGGAGCTTTAATGAGCGACAGCGCTCTTCTAATGTATATACCTTGAGTTACGGCCTTTTGAACACCCGCTCTTTGCAGAGCCATAGGCTGGAGGTTTTCACCCTTCTGGAAGGCGGGGAATTAGACGCCCTCGCAATAACTGAAACATGGTTGGAAGAGTGCTCAGCGCCGGACCTGGTGGCGGCTCTCCCAGATAACTATTTGGCCATTCACTTTAATAGGGAGGGAAAAAAGAGAGGAAGAGGAGTAGCACTTCTATATCAGTCATGCCTCCGTGCCGATAGGTTCCTCGCCGAAACCCTTGGAGGGGCAGAGGTCATGGGGGTCAAGCTCAGGAGGGGAGCGGCCTGCGTGGTGTTCTTGGTGGTATATCGGCCACCCTGGGCGTCGCCGGATTTTCCCACTCTTTTCTCGAGATTGGTCCAGGACCTGTGCACAAGATATGACAAAATGGTGATCCTAGGGGACTTTAATTATCATTGGGAAAAATCCCCAAAAGAAGGACAAGCATTGCAGATCGAGGAGGCGTTTTCCTCCTTGGGTCTCACTCAACAGGTCAAGGGACCGACACATGAGAAAGGTCATGTGCTCGATCTAGTCTGGACCACCATGCCAGTCCAAGGCACTACGGAAATTCTCCCTTGTGCCTGGTCTGACCACTCTCTAATAAAGGGCAGGCTCATACTGAGGGGCCCTCTGTCTAAATCTGGGGAGGGTTGGATAACGGCCCGCAAATGGAAAAACCTTGATGGGCAAAAATTGGTGCACCTCTTAGAACACCACCCTCCAGCTAAAGAGCAGGATGTCAACGTTGATGCACTATGTGGACACCTCCAGCATAAACTGGGGAGTGCCATTGATGCGCTGGCACCACTCCGTAGGATGAAGAAGGTGGTGAGAGGAGCTGGGGCGCCTTGGTATAATGACTCCCTAAGGGAGATGAAACGTGGGGTCAGGAAGAAGGAACGGGCTTGGCGTAAAAAATATGACGCCATTCCCAAACAAGAATATGTTTCATCCTTAGCCCAGTATAAACTAGCCATACAATCTAGAAAGGCTGTCTTTTTCGAGGAAAGAATTGCTGCTGCAAGAAATCCGCAAAAAGAAATCTTCCGGGTCCTGGCAGAGCTCAGGGTGAACAAAGAGCAAAAGCCTGATTTCACTCAAGAGGACTGTCAGAGGTTTCAAGACTTTTTCGTAAAAAAGATATCCGACATCTTGGACGAAATTGCGGAAACTGCACCCCTCGAATGTCCTCGCCCACCTGACCTTGCTGCCTCTTTGAACATCCCACCACTAGTGGAGTTCTCATCCATCTCTAAACAGGAACTCTCTAAAATCCTAGGCCGTGTTAAATCGGGTTCCTTGGTGGACCCTTGCCCTCCAGACATTTTTAAGATGGCAATGCCAGGAATAGAGGAAGAGGTCCTGCATTTATTGAACACCTCTCTTCGCACAGGTCAGATCCCTCTAGCTCTTAAGGAGGCTCGTCTGATCCCCTTACTGAAGAAACCGGGTGCAGACATAAAATGTCTGAAAAATTTCCGGCCCATCTCTCAGTTGCCTTTCCTGGCTAAAGTGGCTGAGCAGCATGTGTTAGCTCTACTATCGGACCATCTAGAGAACAACAACCTGCTGGAGACCAACCAGGCAGGGTTCCGTGCTAATCATAGCACGGAACTAGTTATGCTATCTATTCTAGATGGGCTAAGAAAGCGGGCTGATGTAAAAACACCGAGCGCCCTGATACTATTGGATCTCTCCGCGGCGTTTGATACCGTGTGTCACAAACAGCTTCTGTCGCGGTTGAGATCCTTAGGCATCATGGGTACAGCACATGCATGGCTCACATCATTCTTGCAGGGTAGGACACAACGAGTGCAGTTGGGTGACCTACTTTCCACCTCGGCCCGATCACCTGTGGGGTTCCACAGGGCTCTGCCTTGTCACCCCTACTCTTCAATATCTACCTACAGCCACTGATTGCCCTCCTGAATAGGATGGATTGCCTAGTGTATAACTATGCCGATGACACCCAGATAATCATCCGGTTGGATGATGGTCCGGGAGCCGTCACTAGGCTACAGGACATATTGAAAATCACAGTAAATTGGATGTCCGAGAACTCTTTGAAAGTTAACCCAGATAAGACGGAAGTGTTGCCCATCTCCATCTCGGGCAACCCTTGGAGCGAGAAATTCTGGCCTAAAGAACTGGGCGTACCACCAAAACCGGCAGTTGCGGTTAAAAGCTTAGGCCTACACGTGGACAATAAATTGTCCATGGAAAAACAAATCACCACTGTAGTAGGCACTTGTATAGGCCTTTTAAGACAACTAAGGAAGATCTCTGCCCTTCTCTCATTCCCCACTCTGAGACACGTGGTTTCAGCCACAATTTTGGCAAGGCTGGACTACGGAAACTCCCTGTATTTAGGTTTGCCACAGCGGCTGCTGGACAAACTACAGGGAGTGATGAATGATGCTGCCAGGCTGATTTTCAAAAAACCCAGGACCGCTCATGCCTCTCCCCTGATGCAGGAGCTGCACTGGCTCCCAATTCGTCAGAGAATTGTCTTCAAGGGGCTGTGCATCGCTCACAAGGCTCGGTATGGCAAAGCACCAAAATATCTGAAATCCCGACTATCCCCCTACACACCGGGTAGGACTTTGCGCTCATCGGACGCCACTCTTCTGTCTCAATCCCGCTTCAAATTGACCACGGTGGGGGGTCGTGCGTTCTCCAACACGCTCCCAGCTTTTTGGAACAAACTGGACCCAGAGCTCAGGAAGGAAAGTAACTTACTCTCCTTCAGGAAAAAACTAAAAACTGTACTATTTAGACAAGCATGGAGCAGACCTTAGGCGTGCAGCTGGTTTCAAGTGAATGTAAAATCCTATCACGTAAATTTGGACAAACAGCGCTTAGAGACCCCTGTGGTTATAACGCGCCATATAAATTAAATAAATAAATAAATAAATAAATTGTGTCTCGGCTGGATCGGAGTATGGAGATTCCTAGATGGATTTTTTTTTTCCAGTCTGGGGCCTCATTGGCGGTGGATCGCGTTTCTTCCTGGTTTTTTTGTGCTTCCTTAGGGGGCGTGTCTATGGGCGTGTCTTTGGTTGCTTGACGACCTGCTGGCTATTTTTAGGGGATCAGGTGTTTTCTATCCCTTACTATCAGTTCTTTGCTCATGTCTGGTATCATGGAGAATGTGGTAAATTCTGCGGTTGCCGCTGCATTGCATGACAGGGTTCATGTTCCTCCTGACAGGGGAGAGGAGTTGGCCTCACGGCTAAGGCGCTCGACCGCGGGCCTGGGGATCTGGGTTCGAGTCTCGGTAACGACGCCAAAACCTCCTGTGATTCTGGGCAACTTACTTAATAAGTGCCGACCTTATGGAAGTCCTATGTCACATACGCAAGTTCTTGATTTTCCCTGAATCTGTGGTTCCTATGGAGGTTGAATTATTTCGCAGTGTCAGCGTCCTGAGCCTGATTCGTTGCCCCTTCTTTCTTCTGTGTTGAAGGTGTTGGAAACTGAATGGGAGGATGTGGCCAAGGGTTCCTTTCCTCGTTTCCTGTATATACGGTATCATCTGCAGGATTTTTCGGTAAACATTGCTTCCTCGGTCACGGTGGATTCCTTGATGGCTGGTATGTCGTATCATGGGATGGTTGTTTGGGAGGATTCCTCGCCTACTGACCCTGTGGATCGTGAGGTGGATGGTACGGTGTAGCGCACTTTTGCAGCGGCTGCTTTCTCCATCCGGGCTGCGGCCTGTTCTTAATATGCCGTCCAGTCTTTCCTTACGGATTTTCAGTGTTTGGCTGTATTGTTGGACCAGGGGATAGATGTCTCTTCTACTCTGGCGTTAATGGTACATCATGATTCTTTGGGGACGGCTGCTTCGGCTGCTGGGTCTTCTTTCGCTGCATGCAGGCTGTTGTGGCTCCGGTCGTGATAGGCTGATGCTGCACTGATGGGTCTACCGATGTGCATCCATTTCTCTGGTGTGTGCCTGTTTTGCTCTCGATTGGGGAATTTGTTTCGGTAGACGGCGGAGGCCCGTTTGCTTCTGGCTCCTGAGCGTTCTGGCCGCTTCTGGGCTTTTTGGGTCCCGAAGATCTTTTGGTCCTTCGCGGAGGGTACGTGCTGGTCAGCCCTTTCATGGGATGGGGCATGGCCGGGGTGCTTCTTCCTTTGCCAAGTCCCGGTTCTCCGGAGATTTTAGCTCCTCCGATCCCACATTCCAAGTCCTGTCTGGGTCGCTCCTGGAGTGTTTCCGGTTGGGGGTCGCCTCACTTGCTTCTTGGACTCTTGGCACGAGTCTGGGTCAGATCGGTGGGTGCTGCAGGTGGTATCCAAAGGGGTTCATCTTGGATTTTCCCTGTCTCCCCCGGCTGTTTCGGGTCCTCTCCGTGTCCCAGGGTCCCTCTTCTGCGGGTGGCTTTTTTGGAGGGTGTCGAGTCCCTTGTTCTGTGGAAAGCCGTGATTTATTTATTTATTTAGAGAGTTTTATATAGCGCGAACTTGACCCTTGGGTATCAGAGCGCTTCACAGACAACTATACATTCTGTCGATATGTGATTCACATAACATAAACATTATCATATAATATCATAGTGAGGTAGATCAGTGTCGAGTGGCTTAGTTCACATAACATAGTATTACAATATTATAATGAGTGGTAGATAAGTGTTGAGTTATACAGTAAATATTTCCCATTGTCATGAGCTAGGTTAGGTGTTCGTCGAGGTATAGCAAAGGAAAAACCTAGAATAAATAGTGCTGTTCTGTGGTAATGTACTTACATAACGTACACATTGCCTCATAATATATTGAGTGAGGTAGAAGTGTCGAGGCTTAATTCCCTTAAACATACCATTACAACTTAATATATTGATTGAGGTGGATAAGTGTAGAGCTCTATAATAAGTCTTTCCCGCTGGGATGCGGAGGTATAGACCGAATAAATATCCTGGCATATATATATACTACGATTTGTAAGGGATAGTCTGTATTCCTGTTCAGAATGTTCTACTTTGTTCTTAAACAGTGTATTCTTCCTCCCGGTTCCGGGACTCAATCACCTCCAGTTCTCGTGGTGTCTTCATTATGTCAGGAACTTACTAATTAGGAAGATCTTAGTTTCTCGTTTGAATGTTGATGTGTTTGTAATTTTTCTGATATTTGGCGGGAGCGAGTTCCATGTTCTGGGGGCTGCCCCTGTGAAAGCTCTGTTGTACGTTTTCTTTTTCCTGAAGATGGGTGGTTTCAGCATTAGCAGATTGGCGCTCCTTACCGGCCTTCCTCCTCCAGACAGCTCGATCTTCTGGGCCAAGTAACTAGGTGTTCTGTAATGAAGGGCTTTGTGGGTGACGCATGCCATTTTGAATTGGATTCTGCCTTCGTACGGTAGCCAATTTAAAGATTTTAGATGCAGGGAGATACGGTCGAATTTCCTCGATCCGGTTAAAAGTCTTGCTGCCGCATTGAGGCATGCTTTCAGCGGAGCCGTGGATATTTTTGGAAGGCCTGCTAAGGTTGTGCAACCGTATTCAATCCTTGAGATTACTAGTGATTGTATTGCTAGTTTGAGATCTGCCGGTGAGATAAATGGTTTCACTTTCCCTAGGTAGTTCAGGTGAAAGCGAGCATTCGTTGCCATTGAGTTTATGTGCGCTTTCATGTCTAGGTTCTTGTCTAATGTGATTCCTAATGATTTCGCTGAGTCTACTAGCGTAGGGGTACAACTTAACGCTGTGATCAGTTTGGTCCATTCTTCCGCTTCAGAATATTTCTTAGGAGGTGGGATCAATAGGAATTCCGTTTTTTGTGCATTGAGCTTCAGGTGATTACTTGTAAGCCAAATTAGTGCCTTTTTTAATGCCTCATTCATTAACTTGATGTCTTCCAGGGATTCTATCTTGATGTATATTTGCGTGTCATCCACGTACATGTGATAGGCTATGTTAGCGCTTCGGAGGATTTCTGTCAGAGGTTCGACGTACAAGTTAAAAAGAGAGGGTGATAGTGTCGATCCTTGGGGAACTCCGATTGAGTTCGGACATGATGTGGATAGTGTCTGATTGACCCAAAATCTTTGTGATCTGTTATGAAGGAAGGATTCAAACCATTTCAACACCGTTCCCGTCATTCCCATCCTGTTGTGCAGTCTTTCAAGTAATTTTTCATGATTTACCGTATCGAATGCCGATGACAGGTCAAGAAGGACTAGTAAGCACGTCCTATTGCGGTCAAGGGCCTGTATTGCGTCATCGACGATATGTAGGATCGCTGTTTCCGTGCTGTGTCCTGTTCTGAATCCCGATTGACAGTCGTCCAGTAACCTAAAATTTGCAATGTGTTGGCTCAGTTGGTTTTGTACGCATTTTTCGATTAGTTTGGCCATTAGTGGGATATTAGTAACTGGGCGAAAGTTGTTAGGATCTGCTGGGTTCACTGTTGGCTTCTTGATGATGGGGACAACTTGTCCCATTTTTAAGCAGTCTGGAAGGATCCCTTGTGATAGGGAGGCGTTTATTATTTTTGTCCATATTGGGATGATGATGTGGTTTATTTTTTGTAGACATTTGGCAGGGAGTGGGTCATTATAGTGGTTATTCGGTTTGATTTCCGTTAGTGTTTCGGCTATGATGGTCTGGTTATATAGCTCAAAGGTATCCCAGTGTGCTTTGTTTTTTGCTTCATTGTGGTTGAGTGTCGGTGTGATAATGGTCAGACTTAGTGGTTGTTTGTGCAGATTGTCCGCTGCCGTCTTGAGCTCTATTTTCAACTTGTTGGCCTTCTCAGTGAAGAACTCTGAGAATTCTTCACAGCTTAGCTGCGTTTTGGTGGTTTCTTGGGCCGATTTTGCTAGTTTGTTGGATTGCTGTTTTAAAATTTCAAATAGTTTCCGTGGTCTGTTTTTGGCGTTGTCCAATTCTGATCTAATATATTCTTTTTTGGATCTAAGGATCTTTTTGTTGTATTCGTTTCTGATTTTTCTCAGTGATTTAAGTTCTGGTGTTGCCGGGTGGTCTCTCCATTTTCTTTCGGCCATTCTTAGTTTCCTTCTATCCTCGTTCAATGACTCGTTAAACCATGGGTTCTTGTCCTTTTCAGAGACTCTTTTCATTTTTAGTGGCATGGTGGTGTTAACTATTTTTGTTACTGTTGTAGTGTAGTGTTCTGTTAGCTCATTCACATTCCTCAGGCTGTTAGGTGGCTTCAGGTCTTTCTCACATTCCTCCACTTATCGCTCCACAATTGGCTCCTTCGTGTCCCGTGACCACTTTTTACGTTTAACGGGCTGTGCTGTCTTTCTCCTTTCCATTGTTGGAATTAGGAAGATGATGATATGGTGATCCGACCAGTCGCATGGCGTAACGGATTGGACCAATATGTTCTTGTTCCTTGATAATATCCAGTCTAGCGTTGCTCCTTTTGTATGTGTTGGTTGTGTGCAAGCTTGGGAAATATTTAGCTCAGTTAGGAAGTCTTTTAGAGCGATGATCTGTTTGTCTTTCTTGTCTTCCCAGTGCAAGTTGAAGTGGCCCAAGAATATGTCGTTGGAGTGCGTGTTATTGCTATCCGTTATAATCTCCATTAGCTGGTCTATGAAGGTTTCATTCTTTCCTGGGGGGTGATACAAGGCGTGTAGAGTACATCTTTCATTGTCTATTGATTTTATATTAAACCCTAGATATTCGCAAGATTCCGGCGGATCAGATTGAATTTGTTTGATTTCTATGTCTGATCGGTGGATGCAGGCTATTCCACCACCTATCTTCTTTGGTCTATCTAGTCTCACTATGTTGTATTGTGGGGGCACTAGCAGATCCATGCAGGGAGACGATGTTTCCGACAGCCATGTTTCTGTTAGGATTGCTAGGTCAATTTCCATGTTAATGATCAATGCAGCGATGTTGGACGAGTGTTTTACTGCAGATCGGCAGTTGAGCAGTAGGCATTTCAGATGTTTATTTGTATTGCTCTGGTCCCTTTCACTCAGGTTGGTGGATAGCTGGACTTGTTGTAGGTTGGTAAGGTTTGGTTTCGTTATCTTATGTTTCGCTGTTCTATTTGTGTCAATTGGTACAATTTGGATTTTCTCACCCCCATCGCATTCTGTCGGCTCGTAAGTTTTTAGCAATGCAAGTGTTTCTTCTTCTGATATGTCCCTAATGTTTCTGTCTGGTCTGCCGATCTATTAGTGGTCCGGTCCTTTCCTTCTTATTTCCTGGCGTTTTCAGCATTAATTCTTGGATGCGTTCAACTTTAGATTGTGTGCCTGCTGTGATTTCTAGTATCTTTGCCGTTGTCTTCAACATGTTTTGGATGTCATGTGCCATGTTGTCAATTTGTGTCTGTATTCCTCTGGTGTCTGCCCTGGTCTGATCTGCAGTATTAACAGTGTACACTCTCTCGTTTTTATCTTCATAATTTGGGTGGTTGAGAGGCGCGTTTTGATTCCCGTACCCGACGTTCTCTGAGGGTTTATTCTATCCTCTTCCTGGTGGCATTGGGCGAGGGGGTTCTCGGTCATGTGAGGATTTGTTTGGGTATATGCTTTCCTTCCTGTTCGGAATGGTTTCCCTCCGGGCTTTCCTCCCTCTGATCTTTCTTGGGGATTTTCTGGACTCCTTTGTCTTACAGGTTGCTTCTCTGCATGTGCCTGTTCGCCCGGATTCTCTGAGTTTTTCTCCGTTGCTGCATCCTGGTTTGTCACTCTCGGTTCCTGGTATTGCTTTTTGGCCTCTGCTCTTCGCCCATGGTATTTTTCGGGTTCTGGCTCCTCTTATTGGCCATTTCCGGGGGGGGGGGGGGGGGGGGGGGGGCGTTGGTGTTTTTTTCCATGTCTGGTCGTTACAATTTTCTACTTCTTCTCTTTCGTAGGCGGGGTTGCATATCCGGATGCTATGCCGTGTCCTGGAGCATCACGATTTACTGGTGAATGTTCCGTGGTCATCCCTGGTTCCGTCGCGGGTATTGACTTTCTTTGGGGATCTGTTCGGGACTCAGTTGGGGTTGGTGTTCCTGCCCCCTGATCGGTTCTGTCCCTGAGTCTGCTGTGCGGTCCCTGTTGTCTGGGCCTTCTCCTCATGTGTGCCTGTGGTTGCGGGTTCAGGGTCTGATGTCTGCATCTTTGTGGGCCGTGCCATGGGCTCGCCTTCACATATGCCTGTGGGTGTCCCGCACTTTGTTGCGTTTGGAACCCCTGTTCCCTAGATGTGGTTGTTTTTCATCCCTGTGTCCCCGGGGGTTAGGGTGGTCCTGGTGTGATGGTTGCCCGAATGTCGTGTGTCCAGGGGCCGCCCGTTTCTGGTTGTTCCCTCGCAGGTTCTCACTGCCGATTCCGGCCTGCTGAGGTGGGGTACTTCTCTGGGGGTTTCTATGACTCGGGGGTTTGGCCTCCGGCGGTGTTGTCTTGTTCTTCCGACTACGAGAGGCTGGGTCCTTCCTGTTGGGTCTGTTGACCTTTTCGGATCTCCGCGGGGTCACCGTGTGTGGGTCCGGACGGACTCTCACGTTCCCTCGGTTGCCTCGGCCATCGATTTGTTGTTGGGCGGTGTTGAGCCTGGCGTCCCTGTTTGGGCTTTCCCTGACTGGTCGGAGTGCTTTGTGATGGATTGTCTGAACCGTGTGATTCCATCCATGGGGTCTTTGTCCCTGCCACACTTGATGTTCAGATGGTTGCGGTGGATGTTTGGGTCTCCGATTGTAGACCTCTTTGTTTCCCGGGCCTCGGCTGCATTCCGCTGTTTTTACACGTTTATGCCTTGTCTGGATGCTTGGAGTGTGTTCGCTCTGTCGTTTCTTTGACTGTGGGGCCTGTTGCGTGCCTTCCTCCTGTTCCCCTGATTCCGTGGGTGTTGCGGGTGATCAAGTGGGGGGGGGTCGTTTGTCCTTCTGGTTGCTCCGGGGTGGTGCCATCGTCCTTGGTATCCCCTATTGCTGGAGTTGGATGTATCTCCGGGCTGGACGTTACCATTCGTGCCTTATCCTCTGTTGGGTCCTCTTCTGCCTCTGCCTGTGTTCCGGTCCCTGGGTCTGCGAGCCTGGCTCTTGTGAGGGGATCGCTGTTGCGTGCAGGTTGTTCTTTGCGGTAGCTGGCGTCATTCAGCAATCTTGTCGGCCTTATACTCTTCGGTCCTACGCTGAGCGTTGGGATATCTTTGCCTCTTGATGTCTGTGTCACAGGCTGTCGTTGGCTTCTTTGGACCCTGCTCGGATTCTGGATTTTACTTGATGGTTTCATTTTGGGCTTGACCATTTCCGCTCTCAGGGCTCTATGGGCCGCCGTTCGGGCATTTCATGTCCTGCCTTTGGTTCTGTTTTCTCCTTTGGTGGCTCGGCTTTTTGAGTCGCTTTCTTTGCCACGTCCCAGTCCTATCTTCTGTTCTCCTCCTTGGGACCTTCCTCTGGTATTGCGTTCCTTGCAGTTGGCTCCTTTCGAGCCTTTGGAGTCGGTGGGCCTGGGGTTCTTGACACTCGAAGTGGTGTTTCTTGTGGCTGTTGCATCTGCCAGGCATGTGGTGTGCTGGGTGCCTTCCTGCGGTCTGCTCCATTTTTGGTCATTTTGTCTGATCGTGTGGTCTTGCACCCTCATCCTACGTTTTTCCTAAGGTGGGTTCTTATTTTCACCGTTCTGCTGCTTGGTTCTTCCGATTCTTTGTCCTGCTCCTTCCTAGGCTGAGGATTGCCTTCTCCACCTGTTGGATGTGCGTCGTGCATTGTTGGTTTCTTTATCACACACTTCTTCCTTTTGTACGGTTGACAATTTGTTTGTCAACTTTGGTTTGTCTCGTCATTGCCTGAAGCCCTCCCTGTCCGCTGTCAGTCGTTGGATTGAGGAGGCCATGCTGTTGGCTTATGGTTCTGTTTCTATTCTTCCCCCTCTGTCTGTTCGGGGTCGGTCCACCAGATCTGTTTCTGTTTCGTGGGCCGCTTTTCAGTGGGTGTCCATGGTGGATGTTTGC
The DNA here is from genome assembly GCF_964261635.1 of Lissotriton helveticus. Taxonomy (NCBI): domain Eukaryota; kingdom Metazoa; phylum Chordata; class Amphibia; order Caudata; family Salamandridae; genus Lissotriton; species Lissotriton helveticus. The sequence goes on along the minus strand of NC_136069.1, from coordinate 416,363,170 downwards.
CGGGCTGCCACTTGGTCGTCCCCGCTTCCTTTCCGGTCCCGTTATCACCTTCGGATTGGGGGTGGGGGTTCTGTTTCCTTGCCTCTTCTGTACTGTCGGCTGGGATTCCTTGAGGTGTATGTTTCTGTGGAATATTGTACCTCTTGTGGTTAAAATTTGTTTCTCTACATGATTCTGTGGAGTGTTTTCCTTGCATGAAGCTGATTGCTTTGGTATCGGCTCATGGGTAATTACTGTGGCGAGGAAGACAGGACGAGGAGGTAATGCCCCGGTTACTTACCGGTAATCTTCATTACTCCGAGTCCATGTCTTCCTCGCCACAGTATAGTTTCCCTTCCATCCCGGCCCTGTTGGTGGTTTCGTGTCTGCGGCTTGGTTCTTCAGGTCGTGTTGGTCTTTCTGTATCCCTTTATGGGATTGGCTGGAGCCACTGGGGGCCATCTTGGAGGAGGGAGAGGGAGACTAGAGCGCTGTTTTTTTATGCTTGGAGTTCTGTGTGGAGCCGGAGGCTCATGGGTAATTACTGTGGCGAGGAAGATATGGACTCGGAGTAATGAAGATTACCGGTAAGTAACTGGGGCATTAACCCATCATTAATGTTTACTTCATTGAACAACCAGACTGTAAGTCTTCACTTTGCTTATGGCAATCGGTGCGCGACATTTTTTTTATCTCTGTAAAGTACAAAGTGCACATTCCTTTATCAGCAAAGTTTCACATTCTGACATTTGAAGCCGGTATTACAGAACCCTTTCCAAGAGTGCCTCGACGGACCGCAGTTGCACCGGATATGGAGACAATCTGTAGGCCCGGGCCACACGTGGGTAGCCGGGATCTTGGGCAGGTCAAATTGTGTACCTCTATCAACATGAGCTATGCTTGTATAAGCCTAAAAACTCCATTGTGAGAAACCTGTTAAGCAGGACATATTCCAGTCGGGATCAGAGGTAACACCATGGCTGATTGTAAACAGTCCACAGATACAAGGTGCATAAGAGTTTGCAGAAAATTACACGCCTTGCTGAAGGGTGCCAATAACAACCACTGTTTTCAGTGACAGCGAGTTCAAGTTTCAAGAAGCCATCTGTTCACAGGCTTTGGGGTCAGCTGTGATAGGCAGTGGTGGAAAAGAGGGGCACCCAGCCCCATTCCGGAACACAGCAGCAGATCCTGAGGCGAATTTCGGGACAGACCTGCCCAGTGAAACGTGCTGTGACCCGAGGAATCTATCAGTACCATCACACATTCACTGGGGCCCGCACTGTATGTGCTTTGCTTTCAGAGGAGCATCTGCAGCTTTTATTTTGAGTTCCAGCAAAGTAAAACACAAATGGCTCGATTAAAGGGGCATCAGCACTCCTGTTTGAGTGTCATCCTGGCTGGAAGCAAGCCACATCCCAATGCCAATGAAGGAACAAACATGGGGCTCTGCACAACCCCTTTTAAAACAGTTCGAAATTTGGACATCTTCATGGAATCTAATCTGTCATTAAACAATCAAGTTATACAACATTGACGAACTTCTGCTATTGGTAACAACAGACATTGAAAAATGTGTTGCTGTTTCTTGAAGAAGATCTACTTATTCAAATCGTGAATATGCTCATTCAATTTGGAAGGGCTACGGTAATGACATATACCTTTCCTAACATGCTTATGTTCAGACAATTGCAACTAGTATAGAATGCAGCAGCATGTCTCTTACTGAGACCCCTAGGAATGCTCACATTGCCCCAGTTTTTAATGGATTACACTAGGTACCAGTAAAACAAAAAAACAAAGGATTTCTTTTAAAGTGCCAGTGCACAAAGCACTATACTAAAATAGTTCAGAATTACTTGCAAAAAAAATATTGTGCCAACCGCCATGGGGTTTTTGTTGTAGTTTTCAAAATGCTTAAACGTCTATCACCAAAACCATAACTGTTAGGTCGGGCGATAGAGCCTTCTCCATTACAGAGGATGAACGTAGGAACTCTTTGCCTCTCTGTCTGTGGGCTGGGTCCCATCTGCTAAATTTTAGGAAACTTCTAAAAATATACTGGCTTAAATCACAGAGGTAAATAAACTGAGTGTTTTGGGGTGATACTCAGAGCACCATGAAGCTTGGAACATTGCGCCATAGTCGTTCTACTATCATACCATGCCAAATTATTGTACTCAATATGGCTCAAAGTAAAAATGAGTATAGCAGTACCTCCTCAACCCATTGTCTCGTTCTACTATGTACTCTATGAGGTGTCTAACCTCTGCCCAGGCATCATGTGACCTAGCTGGAAACAATCAAAAAACGTAAAACCCTCCTATTCCCGTCCCAAAATGGTTTTGTTCTTAACTCACTTTATTAATCATCACTTGAGAGCCAAAAGGTTCACAGGAACCAGAGCAAAGGCGCTAAAAGGTTCCTTTACACAAGAAAGCAGAGAATCATGGATAGCAGTAGTGCAAGCTTCTTTCACACAAAGAAGGCTTACTTGGCATAGCCAAAAGCAGTAGATCAGATCGTTCCTCACAGAAAGCCTACAGACCTCCTTTAATGACAACAGATAACGTGCTTCACAGACAACTGCACTGCGAGTGTCTCTTACATAACAGGGTAAAGCACAGTTAACAGTGCAAGCTTCTTCAACTGACAACATGTCAGCGTGTCTTGTACTATATAGTGTCAATGGCCCCCTGAAATCCCTTCCCCTTGGTGTAATTTCCATCACATTGAACATAAGTCACCCCGCAGATGAACAATGGCCTTGACTGAACACCCGGGCTCACATGACGCTCTTGCTCACACAAGGAACAGGTGCTGCACGGGCTACCGAAGAATGCACAGTTGTATTTATATACACTATCGCACATCTGCCATTCAGACAAGTTCCGGGTTTGGTAGATGGCATGCTTTGTGATCGCGTTTTAAGAGTCAACGTTGGTATTATGGTAACGGGGGTGCTCTAGTGTTGTTCCGTAGGTGCCCACTGAGGTGCTCCGGGGCCCGGGCTCAGGCGGGACGCTGCGAACTAGTTGTGCTCCCCTCGCTGCCTGCCGGGTGCCGCGTAGCTCTTGACTGTGTCATGTCCGCTGCCAGCGCCCCACGGGGTCAGGGGTAGGTGCGGAAGGAGGCGCAGGGTGTGTCCGGTCGCTGCTATTAGAGGCCCGAGACGGAATGGGGTGAGGAGAAACGGTGGCGTGAATGAACGGTAGCAGGGGCGAGAGAGAGGGGGTGGGGAGGGGCAACGGGATGAGACAGAAGCTGAGGAGGGGGTGACAGGGTAAGAGATAGGAGCGGGTGAGGGGCCACAGGGTGAGAGAGAGGGAGGAAAATGAAACAAAACGGTGAGGAGCATGGAGTAAAGGGGCAAGGGCGGAGAAAAGGAGGAGCGCGAGGAGAGCAGGTGAAAAATAATGCGAGAAAGACGCATTAAGGTTAGAGTTAGAGGGATAAGGGACGCAAGAGGAGCCTTGAGCCCAGGAAGGTGACAAGCGAGGGGACAATCGACCAGAAAGCGCCAGTGGCCCTTTCGCCGAGATGTCATTCCAGTAGGTGGGGCCAGATGGGGTCTGATGTCTAGAGGTCTGTCGCGTCAGGCGGTCGGGGAGCAATGGCGGCCGCAAAGCTCCCCAAATTTCGGATTTGGGGGCGTGTTTTGGCGTTCTGAGTGACGGATGACGTCACAGTCGAAAGAACGCAAAAAAACACGCCCCCAAATCCGAAAGAGACGGGGCTTTATTGGAGTGACTCCCTTCTCCTCCAATGGCTAGCCTCCGTTTAGGAAGCCAGCCAATGGAGGAGAATGGAGGAGAGAGGCGGGTTCCAAGCCCCCTAACTCCAAAACATTAAATCTTCGGGACTACGCCCTCACTGCTACCCAGTGAGAGCGACGGTCCCTCGACCTAAAAAAGAATATAGGGGGCAGTGTAGGGATACCCTGACCCTCCTAGCCCTTCTGAAATTTTCACCTAACTATAATGTTACTTTAACTTTTGGTTTTCAGCAAATTTGTAAGGTTTTTTTAAAAAAGTAAAGTAAGGTAATATTTCATACCTAACTATATTATCCCTTTACCCTTTGTTTCCTTCAGTGAAGTAGAAAAAAAGTATATATATATACACACACAAAAACAGATGCACAGTGTAATATGGCAATTTTAATCTGTGAGTCGGCAAAAATTGCTTTTCTCATGTTTATTTTACAGTACAATCAGTAATGTCATAATAATCTCAAATTTGACATTTGCACGGTAATGTATAAATAATTCTTTATATATATATATATTTTTAAACACAGTCTGGTGAGACAGAGGCCAGACCTACAAAATTAGTTTTGGATTATTACTCTAGATACGTATTTTTGTATTAGCAACAGTTCTTTAAATAGGCATGTACTCAGCACTGCTGCAATACATTTAATGGGAGAGTACCAGCACTTCTGGGGAGCAAAAGGTACTTTAAATAGTGAGCACCTGCACTTCTATATTCAGTTTAAAGCACTGATTATCAACAACATCTCTTTGAAGCTGACTGTTTTTCTCTTTCTTTTCCTGTCTAGGTTTCCCTGCTACTCTACGACTCCACAAGAATGAGACAGTTGCTTTCCAAGTCTGTCATGATAGATGATGATGACGATGATGACTATCCGTGGCGAGTGAACGCTCACAAGTACTACATCCACGTGATCCTCAGCTTCTTCCTCTTCATCTGGTTCATACTGGGAAACTACTGGGTGTTTTCTGTTTTCATGCCCAACTTCATCCCTCCGTTCCTCCAACCCCAAGACTACTGTGATAAAACCTTGTACTTTTTTGCCACTGGGGTGCTCGTCCTTAGCCACATAGTGCTGTTCTTGGTCATCTGTTGTAGCAGCTGCATATATTGGCTTTCCAGGCATCGGTATACAGATGAGGAAGACTAGGGGGAACGTAGAAATGGCAATTGTTGTTAATGAAAACAGTGCAGCACATACAGTGAACCAGAGTGCGTACCCTACGGAGAGGAGAGGGGGAGAGGATGTAGCTTTGCTGCCAGTGCTGCTGACTTTGGAGCTGGGGAATCAACATCCTATTATTCCGAGCAAATCAGTTATTCTCCCTGAGCCTAAAAAAAACATAAAAACAAACAAAAATCTGACTTTGTGTAATGTATATGGTGAATCATGAAAAGCGCCCCAGTATATTATGGTCTAGTTTGCGCTTTAAAAAGAAGCTCCCAAAAAATGGGGTGTACTGCTGGAACTCACAGACTGATTCCCAAAGGTAAATGTACACATTTGTATACGTTTACATAGGGATTTACGAGTAGTATCTTTATGACTGAAGAATCGCCGCACATACAAAGTATGTGTGGAGACTCTGCACTCGTAAAGATACTTGGCCAGATGAACGACGGTTTTTAGCGTGTGCAGACGGGTCTTAGACCCGTTTGCGCACGCTAAAAACCATGGGCCCATGTACAAACAGTATTTTCTTAGTCTCAAATAAATTGCTAAATACTGTTTTGCGACTCTGTATTTGGAAGGGGCGTTCCCTTCCAAATAGCAACTCCATAGCCATGTACTAATGTTTTGCGACCACAATTGCGGTCGCAAAACACTCGCAAATTACCACCTACTTAAAGTAGGTGGTAATGTATTCGCAAATTAGATGGAGTCCCCATGGGACCCCTTCTCCCTTACAAATGCATGCACATTTGTTTTGTTAGGGCAGGCTGTGGTCCCAGGGACCAATGCCTGCCCTTAAAAAATGAAACAAAAACCTTTCATTTGATTTTTTTAAATCCATCCTGTTTTCCTTTAAAGAAAACGGGCTGCATTTTTATTTTTTTTAAAAGCTGCTTTATTTAAAAGCATTCCCAGACATGCCAAATGGGCTAGCAAAATGCGAGTGGCTCATTAATATTCATGAGCCTATCATTTTACGACCCGCAACAGTGCCCCACACACTGTTGTACATGCCGTACATAGAGAGTCGCAAATTGCGAGTCGCAAAAGCATCGCAATTTGCGAGTCGCTATTTGGCAGGTCATACATCTGGCCCACTACTCGTTAATCCCTTGTGAATAGCAAACAATTACAAACTTATACTAAAATGTAAGTTTACCTATGTGAATCAGGCCCTTAGTGAAGAAAAAATATTGAATTGATGAAAGCTTTCTCAAGTGTTTTTCAGCTGAAAGCGCAAACAGGATAAACATTCAGATGCATAGTAGGCCAAGGCTTAACATGATTGATTAATTTTAAATGCTTCCAAACTATACACATTCAAAGCGCTATGGTCTAAACCATGAAAAACGTGTTTTCGTTTGTTTCCCACAGCCCCACCATGCAACACTCAAATTATAACTATGTTAACACATAGAACAACCTCAAGGAGACACACACTCTAAAAGTAAGCAATTTTGTTCAAGGAAAGGGCAGACGCAGGCATATGGAGGTGCTGTAGGTGAAATATCTGGATATTATGAAGGATATGGATGTAGAGAATGTTACCTTCTCATTTCTATTCTCGTCCCAATATGTACGCTATGAGTGAATGTTCCTATTAGCCCTTAAGTTTCCAACCCTTTCCAAACTGTTTCTTTTGTTTATATTATTGAGGTAGACAATCTATCCATTTAAGCGAGGGCTTTTGTAGGTTAAGCTAGGGCAACCTTCGTTGTTTCTAAGGATGCTGTACCTTTTTACTTATAACTTCCTTCATAATTCTTTGATATTCTGGGACATTGAGGAATACTATTTATTTTTTCTAAGGCATTGCTTTCAGCAGGATTATGAGCACTTATCATTCTGTTGCCTTTTTCATATTTTTTGCTTCTCTTGGGGGGAGGATGTTCCCCTTTCTGAGTTCTATTTGACTATAAGGTTCAGTGGAAGGCTGACAGGGAGTGCAGGATTTTCATCCTTGGATATTTGTATGGGTCATAGGAGTAGTATCTTCCTTTGTCTCCTTCTCATCTGTTGCTCTTATACTTCCTGACACACTTTCCCAGTTAAAACTGTCGATCTGGTGTTTGTCAGTATGAGCTTCCTGAATAGAGTTGTTTCTTTTGGTCTGTAGTTCTCTACTTGCTTTTCGAACAGAAATGCATCCATTGGTCCTGTGCTCTCTTTTGGACTCCTTGAAGATTTATGTAGAGGTAGCCATTTTCTACTACTGCACCCGGTTTTGTGGAGAGAAGACATCTATAGTCGTTTGCTTTGAGTGTCCACATTTCTACTGGCCCGTGTTTTAGGATCACAACTCGCTCTCTTTAAAGCTCAGTGCCAGACAAGGCAGTGTGTGCCTGTTGTCCTTGCTACTGGGAAGGCTGAGGCCCATGAGTTACTTGAGCTCAAGGGTTCTTGGTTCCACTCAGCTGTGTTGATCTGGTGTTCATGATAATTAGGGTGCATCAAATTGGTGTTCCAGATGTTCAGGTTGTTTCATGATACAGTACACGAGACAGTACTTTTAAAGGGAGATGTGAATGAGGACTGTTTGCTTCTCTCCCTATCAGGATTGAGGTAGAATCCGGTTTACAAGTACTCTCAGCTAGGGAAGTGGTATTTCTATGAACTATTTTGACAGGAGTATCCTTCAGGGAACTTTATTTCAGCTGTCCTCTGGTCCTCCCCGTTTAAAGTTTTTATTACAGGTTGTATCTTGTCACGGTCTCTTATTTGGCCTTTGGATTTTGTAGCATCTTACCCCAGCCCAGGTACCTGTAAATGATCACCCCAAACACAGAGCTTGGTATTATGTCTTCATTCATCAGCATTAACCGTGAACTGAACATTCTCCATCATGAATTCAATGACCCACACCCACGCAGTTATGTCACTGTTCTACGGAGTCCGTCAGGAACCTAAAGCGTTCCGTCATCAAGATCTAGGCAGGTGCCTGAAATGAGAAGAATCTCATGTAATGGACTTTCGTGGACAGTGAGGAGTTACCATGTGTCCTTTACTGGTCACAACCCTCAGTGGGTCAGTATCAAAAGGAGCATCAGGCTAGCACTTCTGTTTCTGCCTTACCATCACTTCGTCTACTCTGTTGAAACACAGTATTCCACGCACAGCAGCTTCTGTCCGCATAGGTCTTCATGTGACGTGTGTGAGAAGAGTTAGTACTGTGAAGTTTATGAATATCAATAGATATCTCATTGGTCCATTGTGACAATATGGTGCAGATGGCTCTCTTAAACATTAAGGTGGAAGGGCTTACACCTATGGTAGAATGCGGAGTTGACCTGTACACACGAAGCGTAGACTGAAGAACTGATTTGAGTTCAAACTTTTCCAGTGCAGCGCACTGAATGGTCTTCTTGAAGGTACTCATAAATCTCTTGACCACACAATTCGACTGTGGCAAAGATGTGTGCTTTTCTGATGGTTGATGTTTAAACGACAAAGAAAGTCTTTAAATTCCTGACTACTGAAAGCCGGGCCATGGTCGAATTTCATAATCGAAGCAACACCCCTAGTTCCAAAAATACTTTCTAGTCTCTCAATGATCTGTCATGAATCGTGGATGACAATTCTTCCACAAGAGGAAAAAGGGAATACTCGTCAACAATTACTAGTATATGATGTTCATTGTCAAAGGTCCAAGGAAATAAATTGCAATCTTCTCGATGCATGCTTTGGGAGATCATCCATGTTCAACTGATGTGGGATTGTCTTAGATGACAAACAATTGCATAAATGGCAGAGCTTTAACTCATTTTGAACTTTTTCATCAAGACAGGGGGAACCACACTTGGTCTTGTAAAGCTCTTTTCATAGAAATAACCCCACTCTGTCCCTCATGGGCCAGTTCAATAACTTGTTGTCTCAGACTCTATGAAAATTCTCGACCCTCGTAACATGATGCCTTCTGGAGTAACTGAAAGTTCCTCTTACACATTTTTGAATTTCTAGTATTCAAGGTTGTCACGAAGTGGTTTCATATGTGTTTGTCAAGATTGGTGTGTAATAATGTCTTTGAGTATTAGCAAATCATTGTAGGTACTCGTGGTAGCAATGATTTATTCTACTGCTATGGCAGCAGGGGTACACAGACAAAATATCGAAAATAAAATATCGGAAAGACAAAATATCGAAGTTTAAATATCGAGATACAAAAATATCGAAGGTAAGTAATATCGACAGTCTAAATATCGATATTGGCATGATATCAGTAATATCGAAGTTGTAAATATCGATGTTAATAATATCGAAATTAATAACTTTGATGTTACTAATATCAAGTTTTAAATAAATTTAGTGTATATTATATTGTATTTATTATGTTTTATTATTTATTTTTAATGTTATTTTATTAAATATTGTCTTTTACTACTGTAGCGGGTTGTGGGTTTATAGGGGAATAGGGTGGGAAGTAATTTAATTATGTTAAATTAATTATTAATTAGTAGGAATTATTAATTAATTAATTGAGAATTAATTTTTAATTATTTTTAATTAATTTATTAATAGATAAATATGTTCTGTAGCGGGTTATGGGTTTATAGGGGAATAGGGTGGGAAGTAATTTAATAATAATTAATTAATTGATATATGTTTGTACATATTTTAATTAATAATTAATTGGTCATTAATTTCTATTAATTAGTTAATTAATTATTATAATTTTTACATATTTATAATTATTAATTAGTTGGTAATTAATTATTATTAATTATTTAATTACATTAATTATAGTAATTTTTTTATATATAATTTATTGTTATTCTTAATTAATTAATTGTGCAAAATAATATTAATTATTAAATTAAATTAATTACAGCAAATGTGCTAATATATTTACTTTATTGTTATTGTTAATTAATAATTAATTGGTAATTAAATAATATTAATTAATTTTGGGTACAGGGGTATTTTTAGGGTTCAGGGTCAGTTTTCAGTTCATGGGTACAGGGGTATTTTTAGGGTTCAGGGTCAGTTTTCAGTTCATGGGTAAAGGGGTATTTTTAGGGTTCAGGGTCAGTTTTCAGTTTTTGGGTAAAGGGGTATTTTTAGGGTTCAGGGTCAGTTTTCAGTTTTTGGGTAAAGGGGTATTTTTAGGGTTCTGGGTCAGTTTTCAGTTCATGGGTAAAGGGGTATTTTTAGGGTTCAGGGTCAGTTTTCAGTTTTTGGGTAAAGGTGTATTTTTAGGGTTTAGGGTCAGTTTTCAGTTTTTGGGTAAAGGGGTATTTTTAGGGTTCAGGGTCAGTTTTCAGTTCATGGGTAAAGGGGTATTTTTAGGGTTCAGGGACAGTTTTCAGTTTTTGGGTAAAGGTGTATTTTTAGGGTTTAGGGTCAGTTTTCAGTTTTTGGGTAAAGGGGTATTTTTAGGGTTCAGGGTCAGTTTTCAGTTTTTGGGTAAAGGGGTATTTTTAGGGTTATGGGTCAGTTTTCAGTTCATGGGTAAAGGGGTATTTTTAGGGTTCAGGGTCAGTTTTCAGTTTTTGGGTAAAGGGGTATTTTTAGGGTTCTGGGTCAGTTTTCAGTTCATGGGTAAAGGGGTATTTTTAGGGTTCAGGGTCAGTTTTCAGTTCATGGGTGAAGGGGTATTTTTAGGGTTCAGGGTCAGTTTTGGGTTTTTGGGTAAAGGGGTATTTTTAGGGTTCAGGGTCAGTTTTGGGGTTTTGGGGTACAGTCGTACAGGGTAAAAATAAAATTAATTTAAATTAAATCAATTAAATGAAATTAAAAAATATAAAATTACATTACATTATTAAGTTTTTAATTTATTTTAAATGTATATGTATTAGTTTAAAATTTTTAATTATGTTTTAATATTTTTATTTAATATTTGTAACATTATATGTATTTTATAATTATTTTTACATTATTATTAATACATTTAAAAAAACGATATTTTTAAATACGATATTTTTGTACTACGATATTATTTTTTCGATATTTTTGTACTTACCTTGTTAGGGATAGGATTCCTATATTTTTGACTTCGATATTTTTGTCCCGATATTTTTGTATTTCGATATTTTTGATTTCGATATTTTGTCAGACATTCGGCAGCAGGGGTACTGGATTTCAGAATCAAATTAACATAGGGATCAGCCTCTTTAGAAGTAGTGCCTTGACACTGTATTGGCACACATCAAAAGTAGTAAGCAGTGCTTTGATCTTTTCCTGGACGATGCACAATCTTATAATCATACTCCTGCAATGTGAGGGCGTGTGTTGGCTTTAGGATTGCCAAAAATGGTGAGCAATGCTTGGTGGTAGTGACAACTGTGAAACGTTTTCCATTAAAAGAAACACAAGAATATGTTCACAAGCCCTCACTACAGCTAGGCTTTCTTTTTTTGGGTTGCGAATAAGCAAGTTCTGTTGTTGACAAACTTCAGCTAGCATAAGCTACAATGTGTCTCGGGGCATTGGGATGTCCAGTGTACTGAACAAGGATGGCACCCAATTCCACAGGGCTCGCATGAACAACAACCTCTGGCTGCAATTTTGGATTAAACAATGCTATTTCAGTTGCGCTCTCAATTGCATGCTTGATTTTCTTGGAAATGTGTGTGCATTTACTTGCCCATAACAATAGAACATTTCCTTTTGTTAATTCTCTCAATGGGGCAATCACAGTGGTGAAGTTACGTATATATCTTGAACATTACCTGACCATACAAAGGATGGATCTCAGCATAGTTACATCCTTTGGGGGAGAAGTGAATGACAAGGCTTGTACTTTGTTCGGGTCTAGAGTCATTCCCCCATCAGAAAAGACATGACCTATTATTATTATTAATAATTAAATGTATTCAGCGCAACAGCTACCTGAAGGTTTCCCGGCGCTAGGAACGCAAAAGATGAAAAGAACAGATAGCTCAGTGAAAATGGAGAAACTATTGATTAAAAAACCAAGTTTTTAAGTCCTTGCGGAACTTCTGATGCTGTGGCTCAGTGCGAAGCAAAAAAGGCATAGAATTCCAAAGTACTGGAGCAAGATGGGAAAATGAGCGTCCGCCCATTCTGGTTCTTTTAATCCTCGGAATTTGAAAATTGTGCTGATTAGCGGATCGAAGGGAGCGCGTAGGTCGGTATTGATGCACTAAGGCCTGAAGATAGTGAGGCGCTACTCCAGCGTTGATCCTGTGCATATAGCATAGAGTTTTAAACTTAACGCGATTCTCAATTTTCAGCCAGTGGAGATCACGTAATGCGGCTGAGGCAGATGTTCTTGTAGGAAGATTGCAAAGCATTCTGGCGTCAGCGTTTTGTACCACCTGTAACCTGTGTAGCACTTCCTTGCCCACTCCCAGGTACAGAACGTTACCGTAGTCCAGTCTAGATGTTATAAGAGCTTGAACGACCGTTCTTTGAGTGGGCAAAGGAAGCATCCACATGATTTTTTTCAGCCATTTCAGGATGACAAAGCAAGACCTAAGAACTTGAGTTTGGTTTGATAAAACTCAAATGTTGCTGCATTTAAAGTGAGCCCTGCATCAGCAAGTATATGACACACTTGTGTCAGAGCTTTATAATCTTCCTTTTGTGTGGTCACAAAAACTAGTATGTCATTACTATAATTGAAAGCATTTGTGACTGGCTTTATTATGTGACGAATGACAGCTTGAAACAGTTCAAGGAACAAATGATGGACGGAATGCTGTACAATGCAAACATTCATCCCCAGTCACAAAGATCTGGGTTTAATCCATCCATCGTGAAACCCCAAAACCGGTCCTAGGATGCTTGTTTTCCAGTCCAGGGAGAACCTGGCCTGGCAGTTCGGGCTCAACTGTTCTCATGGGGAAGAGGGTCATGCCTGATTTGCATATGGCTGAGTTTAAACTGGAATGGCATGGGGAGGAAAAAATTATGGATATAGGCCCAGATCTCTGTACTGGGGTGAATGTTTGACATTGTTCAACATTCTGACCATCAATTGTTCTTTTTGCATCTTGAAACAGTTTGGCAGCTGATCACACTCTGAAACTTAGCCTTTTATACCGAAACAAACTAACATTAGTTTAAAAGGTGGTAATGATCCTGCAAATCTCTTCCAGTTCCAGCTTGTGATATCCTTTGTTCAAGTGAAGGAGGGAAAAGACCTTAGCACCATTCAACTACGTAATTGTGTCGGCAATGCGCAGTCCTGGATTTTGTTCTCTTTCAATCGCCTTGTTTGCATTGTCGCATATCAACACAGATGCGCATAGCTCCTCAACTATCCTTTATCGGCACTACCACTATGAGAAATATCAATCTCATTGGACCAGTAGATCACTCAATGATGTCATGCTTTAATAATGTATCAAGTTCTTTCTCAATAGGCTCTTGCAAATTGAGAGCAATTCGACAATGTCCTCATGTATGTGAAGTTGTACTTTCATGGTTTACTCTAAAGCCTTCCTAATCCATGAAACAAAGAAGAAAACTGATTTACTATCTCTGGATGGGCAGTGACATTGTAGTTTATGAAAATAAGCCCCATGTCAGCAGCAGTACTGAAACAAACTAAATATGTGGTTGATCAAGTGCCTGGCAAGAAATGAATTGGCACTTTTACGGTCGTATTTTTATGCTTCACAGTGGCTGTGAATGAACATTGACTTTGCAGGGTGGTCAAAGTAGCTCATGTATACACTTTGGGTTTCGAGGGAGTTAAATGGGACACTGGAGACATTTCATTGTACTTCTCCACCGGCATAATGTTTATCAACACTCCACTGTCTATGATAAAAAGTATGGAGCACCCATTCACTTTCAGTGGGATCTTGGGAGAGTATCCAAATAAATTTCACACTTTCACTGATCAGCCTAGTTTTGACCGACATTCTTCCTTGCAAGACGCTTACCCTACATGTGCATGTTGTGTGGCAGTCAGCATTGATATTGCACACCCATATTCCTCACTGTCGCTCGACAAAGACGGTGATGAACGTTTAGATCAATAATTTGATGAGTCAACACCGTTTAGTTTCTGCTTGCCTCAAATGCAGTTGCTGCTGGGCCTTGAGGGAGTGAGTAGAATGTTGTGTCTGGAACTTTCTTGCATCAATTTTGTTTTCTCAACATGATGCACTTGATCTTGACTCCATATAGTTTTCTCGATGTGATGCACTTGAGCATTCCCTCACTTTACAGACTGTTACAAAATGGTTCTTTTTCCCTCAGCCTTTGCATACCTGTCCAGTGGCGGGACATCAACCCTCATGTGAAAATTAAAATACACATCAGAAACACAACTTCTTTTTCTTTGGAGAAATTACTTTATGGCCTTCGGCCTTTTGTTTCAACTTACTTTTCACACTCATCGCTGATTTATTTTGGGCCGTTCTGGCCTCCATGTTAGCTACCTGTCTGTCAGCTCTCTCCTCCCCTCTGGCAGCCATGTGTACTCCCTCCAAGCTGAGTGTCTCTTTCAGCCTTCGTCATCGGAAGGAATCGGAGAGGCAACCATTTATAACTCTGAGACGCATAGCCTCCTTGTCTTTAAATTCTTTGAACTTGCAATGCTTTATGAGCTTTCTAAAACCTCATGCATCATTTCATCAGCTCTCTGCCTTACCTGATCGCAAATGTATCTTTCATAGTCGACATTCGGCATTGGATTGAACTTGGTGTTTAACGCTTCTTTGATTTGACGGTACATCACCTTATCATCGAGGTATTTTCTTTATCACTGTTTCACTCCATCACCTGCCAAATTCTTCATGTATTTAATGATCTTTTTGTCATTTGCTTCTTTCAGTGCATCAATGAAATCATCAAACGTTTTGATCCAGGTATGCTATCTGTCACCAACATTTTGCTTTTTGGCAGTGTCGAAGGGAAGCAGTGGTTTTAGGAATGCAGCAGCATCGTAACTTGAGGAAATTTCCCGGTAGTGGAGCTTACTTCAGCAGCGCCTGCTCCTTTGTACCAGCACCTGAAGTCATGCACTAGCCGTGTGCTGATGTTTGGCTCGTCATGCCCACTCTCCGGGTGTAAGGTGCTGTCTTATTCTTTGAGGGTGAATAGCGGCTTTGATTCTTGCATGTGTTCTTCGCCCTTCTCACCTCTTTGCATTGTGTTGGGTTTCTGCTGCAGCTCGCGTTTCTTTGCATTCACCTGCTTCTGCTCACAGCGTTCTCTTGCACCTGGTGTTTGCTGCTTGCTGCACTTTCTGTACCTGGTTGTCATTACCTTTGGTGTTCCTTGATGTTCGAAATGTCTCTGCTTTTAGTGCTTTCTTGCACTTGCTAGCACACCCGTTAGCGATTTTCTGTACCTGGTTGTCGCTGCCTTTAGCGTTATCGAGCTGTATGAATGACAATTCGGTGTTGCGTTGTGGCGAGGTACCTCGTCTTGAATTTATCATTACATTTTTTACCGATGAGAAACACACTTTCTGTAAGGTCTTCATTTTCTTCACAGACCTGGCACTGGTTAGTGTTGCTTTGACTCCACATCCTCCAACCATCAATTTTCACTTCAACTGAGGCAGACGTGGCACACACAAGCAGTTCCGGGAGAGCACTCTCGGTTCTTCGGGTCGCAGGATTTACACAATCCTCTATCGTGTCACCAGTTAAAGTGTCTTAACCAACCCCAGGTAGCTGTAAATGATAACGCTTCACAGGGAGCTTGGTATTACACATCTTTATTCAGCAGTTTGTATCCGTGAACTGAACATTCTACATCATGGATTTTATGACGCAGGCAGTTACATCATTTTGCGGAGTCCGTTAGGAACCAAAAGGGTCTCGTCATCTCTAACTCACAAGACGGTACATCTTTCTGGTTCAATTAGAATCCATAGCTGCCTAGACCACCTGGGTTTTCAGGTGGGATTGGTGTACTCTACTCAAGGGCTTTGAATGGAATACGACGGATTGAGGTAAGATAGGTGCTTTATGGGTAGATACTCTATCTCAATAATAGAAGCAAAAGAAACAAGTGGTGGAAAGTTAAGGGTGAATCAGAACACTTACTCATAGCGTAAGTAGTAGGAAGAGGAAGGAAGACTCAGAGTAATGAGAATTACTGGTAAGTAATCCAAGCATTTAACATGCTTTCTGCTGCGTAATTTCCAATTACGTCTTATTCAGACAGAAAATCAAGAGATTCAGCCATGTGGGGCATCCGCATGCAATTCCTTAGGGTTATATGCTTGTAGTATTTCTGTATCTTGAACCTAGCAAAGGGCAGCAGAGCACTATAGTTGTCTCCTGTCTGAATATGGTTCTGCGTTGACTAATGACATTTCATGGCTCCTCTAAAGTCCATGTTACTGGTTGCCTAGTTGTAGGTGCTAATGCGTTTATGTGAATTTCATCCGTTCCCTGATCACTCATCTACCATCCTGAGGAAGACAGGCACCCTTTCAGAATTTGGTGTCAGACTGATGAAGTAATTTACTTAGGCAGCTAGATTACTTTGCTCCAAAGTTGAAAATTTCAAGGAACTCCAAAAGTTAGTCCATACCGCCAGATTAGGCATGGCTTTATTGAACACTTTGTGCTGTCAGGTGCTACTCTTTGGGCTACTTGGGCTTCAGAAGTTGCTCTGAATTCGGATTCACTGAGTGATAGTCACTTTACTCTCATGCGGTATAAAACATGTTAATATATTTAACTGAAGGCCTTCTTTTTGGTTGGCTTTTTATAGTTGGTTAATATATGATTATAATTATGACTGCCCGAAACTGCCAGAAAACTCTACTTAAAGTTGTGACAGAACTTTCCGCGTCAAGCACGTTCTTGCCATCCCCTTCACTTTCGCTACATCAATGTAACGAACTTGCGTTGTTCCTCCACAATAAAGTTGTGTCTATTCACTCTGATTCCTCCCTTCAAGACAACCACATGTTCCTTAACACTCAACTCTCTGATCGGGTCAATACTGTCCCCCAAGCCCTCTCATCTGTTGAGTCTTGTCAAGTCAAGGCCTGGCTCTCACTTGATTTGACCTCTCTTCAATGTTCGCTGGGAACTATCAAGTCCGGCTCCCAGCTTGATCCCTCCATCTAAGCTCAGACTTTTGGATGAGTCTGCCCTTGGAGTGATTCTTACTCTCCTCAATTCCTCTTTAAATCATGGGTAGGTGCCCTGGAATTGGAAACACGCTCTTGTGCTCCCTTTTCTGAAAAAGACCGGCCTTGATCCCCTCTGTTGGTCAATTCACTGGCCCATATCTCTTCTTCCACCCTTTTCCAAAGTACTGGAAAGACACATCAATTCTCACCTCTCTCCGCACATGTGACATTGCACAAATAATTCCATCTGTCACAGTAGACTCTGCTCAGGGTTACGGAGGATCTCAGGCAGCAGCTTGACGGTGGTGGTACAGCAGCGCTCATCCTATTGGATTTGAGTGCAGCCTTCGACACAGGCTCTCATTCCATCCTGGTGGATCGCCTTGAAGTCTCAGGCGTTGTAGGTGTGGCTGATCTCCTTCCAAGTTTTTTCACATACAACTAAATCAAATTCAGTAGCTTTAACATCAGGAGTACCGCAGGGCTCAACTTTGAGTCCTCTACTTTTTATTCCCTATGTTCGCCCTCTGGCGGACATTGCAGAAAAATCTGGGACCATCTTCTCTTACGCAGATGATACTTAGATCATTTTCTCTCCTTCATCTGCTTAGCATCAGGACCCCTCACTTCTCCAGCTTGGATTGCGTAATATTTCCTTGTGGATGTCCAGCAATGCTTTAAAGCTGAATGGCCCTAAGACCGAGGTCCTCATCCAGGGGAAAAATCCCAACCTCTGGGGAGCTAGTCATTGGCCAGCCTCTTTGTGACCTTTACCTGCTCCGGTCCGGAAGGTTAAGAACTTCGGGTTTTACCATTAATGGTAAGCTTTCTCTTGGGGCCCAAGTGTCTGGAGTCACCACAGCTTTCTTTGCAGTCCTTAAGTGGCATAAAAACTCCTTTGGTTAGTTCCACCTGAAGCCCAAATAACCGTATTGCAGGCTTTGGTGATCTCCAGACTTGACTATGGCACAGTACTGTACTAGGACGCGGACAAGGCCTTCATTCGCCGTCTCCAACTCATTCAAAATGCGGCTGCTCGCCTGCTTTTTCGGTTGCCTCACCACGTCTGTCTCCCCTCTGCTCCATCAACTTCACTGGCTCACGGTAAACAAACCTATTGATTTCAAGGCCCTATGTTATATGTTTCGAGTTCAGTGTGGCTTGGCACCCTCGTTCAGTCAAAGCCTTGCCAAGCCTTACCTACCCTCTCGCCAATTGCGATCGGCCAGCCTTTCTCTTTTTTCAGTTTCCAGAGTGCTGTTGCTGTGCACTTTATAAATCTTTCAAATTAATAAATATATAAATTGTTTTTTACTATGTACAGTTTCTGAATGCAAAACATTCTAAAGTAAATACTTGGTAGCTACTTTTTCACTCCTTTATTACAGATTTAAGATACAATTAAAATTTCCAATCTGCTTTGCACTGGATGCCTTAAGCAGAGATTCTTAAATACCCTGTGAGTGTTATTACTCTAGTAATCATTCCCCCGAGCTCTGTATATGCATGATAGCCCATTATTAGCATGATGAAGCACCTTCTAGTATGAGGATAGGTCAGAAGGACTGGGACTAGGAATTGAGAATCAGAATAATGAGGCATCAGTTCTTCATCCGCCTTTCTCGCTCTAGTTCTTAAACCATGATTGTATATCAAAACAGCATGTGTTTATGTCAAGGTCCAGATTAAATGTCATTCCTCTATTTCATGAACCTCTCACCAAACACAACAGAGTTTATTCTTGAAGCACTGGGGAAATTACATGAGTCCCTAATTCTACAGCCCCTCCCTCATCCACCTTTAGCCAGTAATAAGAATCAAAGTTTAAGAGAGCAGTTTTACAAGTATAATGCAGACATGTCCCTTTTTCTTCAGCTCGGGAGGAGACCATACCTCAATAAGACTTGGTCTGGATCACACTTTGAGAATCTAGCTGGGTTCTAGTGTAGGTCAGCGAGCCTTACGTATAGTAGACAAAAAATGATTTAGAACTGTCAAGGGAGGTCCAAGTTCACAAAAATGTCTTCTCAATTTTTGTACACCCTTGGATGCTCTCTATATATTGTATATATGGAGACAGCCTTAGTGACAACAAAAACGATTTAGCAGCCAAATCTTTCTATACAAAGCTTGTGATCAATAGAGGGAAATCTAATCTCCTCATGCCTATGAAAGAATTGCACCATATTTGGCATAAAGTTTGGACCCAATCTGACACTCATCCTATCTAGGAAAACCTTAATGGGTTCTTGTACAAAAGAGCTACAGTTTTCAAAACCATTTTGCTTTTATAATAACCACAAACATAAAGGGTCTTCAAGGACAGAAATGCTTCCAATACTCTAACAATGGGGCATACGGGTGTGGGTCAAGTAAACAAGATAAAACTAGTGGGAAGTTAGGCCAACTCAAAGGTCTATTAACTGGGTGTATAAGAGAAGGCCCCTTACACAGTCAGTTACCCATGTAATCAATGAAAGTGAAAGATCTCACCTCCATGGAACACCTGGGTAAACTGGCTTTGAAAGGTTTTTATACACAAACTGTCAGACATAACAAACAGAGGCAAATCCCTCGAGGTGCAGGGCCCTTCTCTCTGGTATGCTTTTGATCCGTTAATTACTAGAGTAAGAGAAATTTTATTATGCATGATTAATTAAAACTGTTGCATTCTGAACATTACAGACTGATAGCAAAAATGTTACATTTATAAAACAATTAAAAAATTATTACATAGTGAAAAAATCCTTTTGTTTTGTGATTCAGAGACATAAAATTGCTCCGATTATGATAGCACTGCTGACACAGGTTTACAGGGGGAAACATCCTTTACAACGTAACTTTTACCACGCAGTGCCTTTACGACGCAACTTTTACAACGCAAACCATTACAACGCATTGCGCTGGGGGGCACTCTAGGATAGGGAATAGGTTTAATTTACTATCCAACACCTTCCCTACTATCCACGGGGACTGGAGTTGGAATAGTAAATTAAACTATTCACTATCCAGCGCCCCAAAGCACTATGCGTTGTAAAGGCATGCGTTGTAAAAACAGCGTTGTAAAGGCATGCGTGGTAAAAGCATGCGTTGTAATGTCATACATCCGTTTACAGGCCTATTTGATGTCAATTATATGAACTGTCCAATTTTAAACCAGGGGAGTGGTCCAATTCAGTGTCTACTACACTGTATAGTGGGTCTCTACTGTTGGCAGCAGGAGTTTTCAGTCTCAGTGCTGTCCGATCGAAGAATTGT
Organism: Lissotriton helveticus; assembly: GCF_964261635.1. Classification (NCBI taxonomy): domain Eukaryota; kingdom Metazoa; phylum Chordata; class Amphibia; order Caudata; family Salamandridae; genus Lissotriton; species Lissotriton helveticus. The sequence goes on along the minus strand of NC_136069.1, from coordinate 416,342,976 downwards.
GTAAGACTACAGTTTAGCTGCACTAAGGAGGGATTAAAGCACAGCATCACTGCCTGCCTACAGGACCTTACTCCATGCTGCTTAAATAGTGGTTTTAACAGTATTTTCCAAATATCATCTAGCTTCTTGCATACGCATATGATATGAAACAAAGTCTCAGTGTCATTCGCACACAGACGGTAAAACTGATCGCCCCCTCTTCTTTGCCACGGTGGCATAAACAGGTTGATCGGGTCAACTCCCAGCCGTAGCCTTAGGAATTTTTCTTTGGTCTCAAGCTTGGATCTTACTTTGAGGTGGGGCTGAGGTTTAAGAACATCATAATTGTTAAGCACGATTCAGCCATGAGCTCTCTTGGATACCGTTTTCTTGTCCTCTATAGCCGATATGAGCCTTGTCGATTTTGTTACTAACTTTTTAAAAACCAAATGGCCCATTGGAGTGTTCCAGGCTTCTGCCAGACCGAGAGCCTGCAAGGAGTTCAGAAGGTAGACCTTAGCTGGTAGCTAACAAGTGCGGGACAGCTCAAGCCAGAGTTAATTGTTCAAGGACCCTGTGTCAGCAGCTCTGATTTTGTGCCAGCTCTTTAAGAAGGCTCCCTACCGTTCTATTTCCTGTTTTTGGATACTGAATTCCAGCCTTATTTGAGCAGGTAAACCATATTTGGGGATCTGGAATATCGCCCGATAGGAAGTTGCAATTATACAGTCAAGGGTAGCAACATCTCTTTCGGTCATGGATTCGCTGCCATAGGTGATTACTGGCTGTAATTTAGCTCACAGGACTTTTAAAAGGGGATCAAGCGTAAAGTCCGACAGCAGTTTCTTCAAGGGCTTTAACGCCTTGGTGCGGGCGTTCTAATGAGTGGGCGGGGCTGCGTCGGCCATTCGCAGCACTGGGGAGGGAGTGCTGGCCGACAGGAGCACGGAAGGGGTTAATGCCAAGAAGGTCATTACTCCCTTCCTTCGTAAGGATTCAAGCTGTGGCTTAAAAGAATTGTTTTTATCTAAAAGCACGCCCAAATATTTATAGGTTGTTACTTGGTCCAGGCGTTTGCCGTCCATGTACCAGCTGGGATTTGAATTCTTGTGATGATTTACGCTCATAACTTTAGACTTTTTATAATTTATTTTTAAGGCGTTCCGATGTGAGAAATTGTGGGTGGCATCTAAAAGGTGCTGAATTCCTATTGGAGTTCTGCTGAGCAGCACTATGTCGTCAGTAAGTAAGTTTGTCAGTACCATGCCACCTAGCTTCGAGGCATGTGAGGAGCAAGCGTCCAGTTCTGCCGGCAGGTCCGACAGGAAAAGGCTAAAAAGTAAAGGGGCCAGGACACATCCTTGCTTTCATCCCTTTGTAGTAATGATTTTTCTTGAGATGCTTCCCAGCGCCAAATTTAATTCTGACCCATGTGTCGGTGTGCAGCTGTATGAGTTGGTCTAGGAGGGATGAAGGTATCCCCCGTTCTTTCCTCTTTGGCCAAAGTTTGAAAAGGTCAACATGGTCGAAGGCTGCTGAGTAATCTATGAAACAAAGGTATAGGGGATATTTATCTTGCTTCGCTGCATCCATGAGCATGGTTAAGGCCATAATGTTAGTTACGGTTCCTTGCCCTTGACGGAAACCCGTTTGAGTCGTTGGTATTATACTATTTCTTGTGGACCAGGTGACCAAGGGCCCGATGTAGGTAAAATAGATTTACCGATTTTTAATTACCGAATCATACCGATTCGGTAATTAAAAATCGGTAAATCTAAGGGGTGGATATGTAGGAACATCCAGATGTTCCTTTTACCGAATCGGTAAATATCTGTATTTACCGATTCGGTAAATACCGACCGGCAATGCCCCATTCATTCCTATGGGCTTTGAAGCCCATAGGAATGAATGGGGCATTACCGGTCGGTATTTACGGAATCGGTAAATACCGATTTTGACAAGGGTGCAGGGGGTGTCACTTTGACACCCTCTAGCACCCCCAAAAAAGATTCGGGGGCCATGTGGCGGGCATACCTGCCCTAAGGGCAGGTCTGCCTGTCATATGGCACAGGTGTGCATGCACACATGTGCATGCACACCGGAATCGGTTTTTTACCATGAAGTTGGATTTCATGGTAAAATACCGATTCTGTAAGGCTTGTGGGACTCAGAAGAGTCCCACCTACATCTCATTGTTACCGAATCGGTAAAAATACCGATTCGGTATTTTACAGATTCGGTAAATTTACCGATCGGTAAATTTACCGAATCTGTAAAATATGTGGACCTACATACCATTTTGTGAATCTCGGTCGGTAACGGCCGAAAATACCGATTTTCGGCCGTTACCGACCGACCTACATCCGGCCCTATGTCTTTAAGCACAATACCTGCATAGTATTTAGCCTCAGTATCTATCAAGGCTATCAGGCGATAGTTGTTTGGATCGGATCTCGCCCCTTGCTTGCATATAGGACTGATAATAGAGCCTCGCCATGACTCTGGGATTGCTGTAGTTCTTAAAGCGTGTCCTATTACTGGGACTAGTGCGTTGCTCCAGAAGTCAGAGTCCTGTTTATACAACAACGGTGGTATGCCGTTCGAACCCGGTGCTCCTGCCCGTCTGGCTCTCGAAATGTGGTTGAGTATTGCTTCGAACAGGGGTTCTTTTTGCATGTCTTCTGGACGAAATGGGCAGTCGTGACTTGGTGGAAGAGCTACCTTGGGCTGCGACTGGTTAGACGGTTCGATGCCCGCGTCACATAGGTGCTCTTGATATCTTCCCACCCTGATTACATCATTTGTGACAACGTGACTCGAGAAGGCCAGGGAGACTGCTATTTCAGGGTCTTGATCGTTGAAATGTTTAAATAAGTAGTCAGCCCAGGTGTCTTCAGAGATATTGGAATTAATACCATGATGATGGGGATGCTGCAATTTGTTGACCGATTGCGCAAATTTGGCACTGTTTTTCTGGTTTGCGTCATCCATAAGTTTCGCCGAAAGATTGTTCTTCTTTGCTCTTTCTTCTCCCATCTCCTTCATTTTAGTGAGGTCTCTAGCTCACGGAGTGTGCCTTGCAGTTTCCGGTTATTTGGGGATTTTTGTTGTTGATTAAAAGTTTGATTCATAGTTTGCTTTAGTGTTTTAGAGACAGGGCTATTTTGTGCGTCAATTGGAGCAGCCGCCACTTTCCCCTGTTTCCGGACATTGCTTTGTGAATATTTGTCTCCTAGGGATTTGACAAATGTTTCCCAGCTTTCTATTGGATGGGTTTAATTGCCTTGACCTTGATTATATAGAGCTTGTGCACCTACTGCTATTTTGTCTATATTGTTGGAGTTGCACCTTATTTTTTTTAGGTTGGTGGTTTCCTCCAGCAAGATGGACTTGCTGGTGTCTGGGATTTGGTAGGGTCTTATTTTTTATTTTATTTATTATTTTTTTTTTTTTAAAACCTTTATTGTACAAAGAAAGCTCACAAATACGGGCCTACAACCCCACGGGCTGGCCACCACACGGTAAAAACGTAGCAAAGGAGAATAGGTTCTTCACAGGATATGGCACCAGGAGCACAGGAGAAACCACAAAGGCCATCGAGCAATCAGCACAAACAGGATAACAAAAGGTTAATTTTCTAATACGGGGCGGGGGAACAGAAGAATAACGGGCCGTGGAAGAAACAACAAGGGAGGGGCCGCGGCAAGCCGCCATTTTATGAACACAGGATGAAACAATAAGCCATACAAACATAGCTACCAAAGAATATACACATAATCGGAGTACAAAGAAGCTACAATGGCATCAGTCAAACCGCGCTCACCCTTCACCGCCCCCACCCAAAATGAGGAGACAGAACCAAAAAGGCCCCCATTGCAAAATACAATACGATACGCACCCCAACGGAAATAAAGAGACCCCCATAAAGGAGGAAGGGGAAGAGGGAAAAAAGGGGACAAAAGAAGGGACTCCCACCAAATCACGCACCCCCAGGAGACAAGACAGAACAACATGACCCGGCAAGTGATATATCAAAAAGTCGATACCAAAATAACCAGCGTGCCACAATCAGACACACACCGGAATACGAACGCCACAGTAACTCCCCAGGGGGACACATGAGGAGAAGAGTCCCGAAAAGGTGAATACACAAGAGCCATAGAACAAAAAAAGGAAGAAATAAGGGGGGAAAAAGACCCCCCAATAGAGACAGACCCCCCCACCCACCCCTAAGCCCACCCTGCACCCCTGCAGAAGGCTACGGCCTACCCCCCCGCAGCGTGCCTGTCGCCCTAATTAGAACCCGAAATATAGCGGAGGAAAGTGAAGTCGGAAACAGAAGACAAAAACGGGAAGGACAAGGGAAGGGAATACGGGATGGGAGACACATACATACACATACACGGGGGAGGGCCGGGAAACAGGAAGAAACGCACCCGGCCACCCGCCTGAGTCGAAGGTCCAAGACCCCGGGAAGCCAAAGATTGTCAGGTTACAGTCCAAGAGCACCAAACAGTCACACATAACCATACCAGGACACGTTGACCATCCAAACCAGTACAAGACTACCGCACGCAGATGCCAGTGCACATCAGCCCTGTCCCTGTTTGTCCAAAGTGGGAACAGTCCGATCCAGCGAGGTCCAGGCCACGAAGAACAGAAGGCAGACAGCAGGAAAATCCAACGGCAGTCCAGAAAATACACGTGAAGGACAACACGGAAGATCCAGGAAAGTCACGAAGTGTAGCAAACGATGCAGGCACAGGTCCAAGGATATGTCCAAAGAAACCGACCCATCTGGGCCAGCACAGGAGAGATCGCCGGGCAGCGGCGGCAAAAAGGAACCGGGAGAGTCATGAAGGTCAGGCCGAGCAAAATCCAGCTCCCGGGCCAGAGGCAAAGGAGGCAGAGCCGAAGGAGGAGGCACCATCAAGTTCCGCACACCCACGGACGTGGTCGTAGCCGGGGCCAATTCTGCCAGGATAATTCCAGCCGCACCCCGCAACGGCAAAGCCACATCCGGCCGTGGGGGCCCGGGAGGCCCGTAGCGAGGAACCATCTCCGAAGTAATGACAGGCGCGGCCACCAAGAGTCGCCAGGAGAGCAGGGCATCCAGGACCTCTTTAAGTGTAGGAAAACCTTTACAGTATTCGTCACCCGGGCCATGCGGCGGGCCTCCAGCGCTCGTCCAGGCCCGGCCAAGACAATTGGGGTCGGTCGCCATTTGAGAGCCCAACAAGGCCGCGCGGCCGCCAACCTCCGCCGGGGCGACGGCAAGGCAAGTGTAGTCGCGCCGACCAGCGGCAGAGCACCCCGGGCAGGAAGGGGGGCCACCAGAAGAAAGGGACCTCACCGGCCACCCAACGCCGCCGGTCCCGTTCTCCGAGTCTGGACGGCAAAATCAAAATGGCCGGGCCGGAGAACAAAGGGGGAGCAAGCCGGATACACGAGGAGCTCCGGCAATGGAAGGCAGCGCCTCCACCAAAGGCCTCCTCCCCACGGGAATCAGCCAGGAAGGACCTCCGGCCCACACGAACAACGGCCTTCCGACCACCTCCACCGCGTCCCGAAGGGCAGCACCGCAGGCTCCGTCCGGCCCGGGAGCCGGCAAGAAGATCCAGGCCAGTCCGCCTCCGACGCCCCAATACAATCGGGGGCACTGCACCGGATCCACAGCAGCCAGGATAACCGAAACAAGAGGTAAGTGCCTGCAGGGCGTCGTAGCACTACCACACAGCAAAGAGGGCTTCCCGGGGCAGGATAACAGCAGGATAAATGTGAAAATACAGGCGGGCGAACGGAGCCGAGCTAAAGCGCGGCCATCTCGGTCGCGAGCTAGGCTCCTCCCGGTAGGGTCTTAATTGAAGATACAACTCTTGTGGAAGGTGGTCACTAAATTTGTTGTTACCGATCTTGCAGGTAACTACTTTACTAAACAGAATCAGAGTCGTAAAGGTGAAGTCTAAATATTATGATATGGCAGTTGAGTGGTACGTGGCTGCTGGTGGGCTGTCGTCTTCAAACCGTCTGTTCAGGGCTCTCATATTTAGGTGTTTTAGGCCCCTAAGTAAGTTCATTACTATACTAGATGGCTTGGTGGACTGCGTTTGGCATTGTGTTGGGATTCCCCATGCTCTTGAGAGGTCCTGCGTTGAGTCTTCTTCCTTAGTAGACCCTAAGAGGTGCATGTTGAAATCATCAGCCAGGATTATAAGGTCTGTTGACTCTTCTTCCATTACTCTCTGCAGCCCCAGTAACAGCTCCTTCACTGCCTTTGATTTTTGTTACGGGTGCATGTATTATTATGATATCCTGTTTGGACTGATTCAGCATGAGTGTTACCTTTGTTGCTTGAATACTGCTTTGTGGTGTTAAATGTATGGTAACAGGGAGAAGCTCACCAATTTTAGTTATTGAGGCAAAAAACTTTAACCCCGACCCCCCGCCGAGCGGCGGTCAAAGGCTAATACCTTTGTCGCCGGCAATGAGTAGGTGGCATAGCCTTGCAGGTCAAAGGGCTTATCTTCCCAAGTCTCTTGAAGAAGGATAATGTCAAAGGTTGTCAGGTAATTTATGAACTCTTGATCATGCATTTTAAAGGCTAGGCGTTAATGTTCCAGACACATACGGCAATTCCGTCGCGTTCTATTTGTGAAGGCTGTACTGAGTCTGTCGCCTGTCATTTTGGACATGCCAGTGTTATTTGCCAATGCATGCCAGTCCAATTGTTAAACGTTGAAGAAGACAATGAGTCTGAGGGACCATGAGTCAATTGCAGTGCGATTTCCAAATGAATTAGTAAGAGGTCAAGAAACCTGTGATTGTTAAGGAAGGACATGAAAAATGATCAGTTCAGCTAAGTTTTCATAATCTATGAAAACTTAAAGGGAGCACACCCCATCCATTTGAAAAGTGCATCAAACTTTAACAGTGGTTCATTGAATTCCATTGATGTCTTGGATAGCAAGACATCAAATAAATAGTGAATGGGGAAGGAGAGGACGGAGCTACCCAGGTCAACAGCCTCCCAAGCTTATACCTACAACAACGCATGCCTACTTGGGATTCTATTTAGGAGATGTGGAGATTCTTTGGGAATTTTGCGAGGACAGGGATTAATTCACATTAATTCATGTGTGTCAGGGCATTAATAAAATTGTATGGCATGCTTCATCATAGAGTTGTCTCAACCACCCAACAGGCTGTTAGGGGTGGCAGATAAGCTTATGAAAATGAACGAGAGGTCTTTGGTGGTTGTGGTGGGCTTACTTTTTAACCGCATGCGTGCGGGCGGAATTCCGCTTGTACGCTGAGATTTTTTAAATCGCACTTTACGTGACGAGCTGGGCTCGTCATCAGCGTGCGAGGAGGCTACGCCATGACGAGCCCAGCTCGTCATCAGCATCGAAGGGGTTAATGAGAAGGAGACTCTATATGATGCTAAAAATCCCTTCCAGGAAACTCCATCCTCTATATTTTATGTCAGGCATTTTTACTGTGGGCTACTAAAAACAAGGTATATGGGACAGTATGAGTTATCCCAGTGCCCTTGTTCCTGTAGTCAACATGTTTCAGCGGTCTCCAAGTCACTGGGAGAGTGATATGTGACATTTTCTGACAGTAGTTGACCGAACACCCACGTCCATAACTGTCCTGGAGCACCCTGAGCATGCAAGAGAATGTTGAACATGTACAAGTGAAGAAGTATAATTTGTTGTTATTCCTCCTAGAGTTACTAGGATCCTAGTGAAGACCGTTGAAGAGGACCTCAAGCAGAATGAGAGGTTGCAGAGTTACATCAAAACCCCTTCATTTGTTTGTCTAACGCAGATATGAAGGTCTGCATCCTGGAGACTGAAGAAAGCAGGAAACTACCCAGAGTGATAATTGCTATGATTCTCTGGAGCCACGGTTCTTAACCTGTGGTCCACAGACCCCTGAGTGTCTGTAACGCCTACTCAGGGGGTCTGCAACTCTTTAGAGAATTAAATAATATTAACAGATTGATAAAGTGTGTATAAAGAAGTAAATTGGACATTTTTTAATATTCTGTAAATGTGAAGGAATTTGAAACTGGAGGCTAAAATTTAAATCAGATTGATTTGTGGGAGCAGTGCAAGTGCCTCCAACAGAATATATTATAGGCAATGGGTGGCCTCAATTGAGTTTAGAAAAGTCCAACCTTCCCATGAAAATGAAAATGTTGATTTTTTTTATACTTGTTATTTAAATAAAATATGCATAATTTGTGTATTTGTTTGTTGAATAGTTGTTTCCATATTTGTGTGCGGTACAAATCATCGAAATTGCTTAGGCTTGTGTCCTTGAATTCCAATAATAGTTTAGTGGAGGGGTCCCTGGATCCGAATAATGATTCAGTGGGAGTCCCTGGACTGCAGTAATGATTAAGTGGGGGGTCCACTGAAGCCAAAAAGGTTCATTGCTCTAGAGTTTTTTTTATCTAGAAATGTTTTTTTTATAAAGCATTTTGATTCCTGTAAATCTATGATCAGTCACAATTTACCTCATGACGCTGACTGTATCATGATTTACTTTGTTCTCTGGACAACGTCATGCCTTTGAAATAGCTACAGAAACCCACTCAAGTCAAGTCAAGTCAAAAGTTACTTTATTTGGTTAAAATTTCAAAACCATCAAAGTACAGATCACATTTCATGCTACCTAATATCAATTATTAACAATACAAGGAATTCATTTCAAATCACATACCAAATACAAAAAAAGGCCATAAGCCAACCTGTGGTACACATTCCCACCAAAAAGCAATCCTTAGTATTCAAATAAATATGTTAAAAAGTTTGTCACACACCAAAATCCATTGACTAAAAGGCTCAATTTTACTTGAAATAATTTAAAAGAAAAGAACCAGCACTATAATTACAGTTTGTTGCGTCTCCTAATTGACCCTGTAATATAGCTTGCTACCCCAAAGCATACAAGCGGGGAGCCCAGCATTTGCAAATAGGCTAGCGCTGGTCTAACTTGCTCAAAGTTACCCCCTCTTAACAGTGGCAAGATACATTTTCTGTGTAACGCAACATAAAAATCACAGAAAAATACCATATGAGGGTGTTCTGCTCTGAGAAGTTATCACAGGGACAAGGGCCTAACGATCCCTCTTTAAAAAAGCCTTTTAGATGCGATAGTAACCATGGCAACATATTATACTTAAACCTAATTAGGGTACATAAATGATAGGGTTTATTTATGTATGTTAGGTACGGCTGCATCTCCCTACCTAAACTTAACATAACAAAACTCCTCACTGAGGGTTTGGCTACTTCCATTTCCTCCCTTATTAACATCGATCTGTTCAGAAACTGGTGCTTCAGGCCTCTGATAGCCGCCTTACCAAGGGCTCTAGGAGTTAAAAATAAGTCAGAGCAACCCAGTGAGTCCATTGTGTCTTAATATAACGGCTCCACAGGATGTCAAGGCCTTTGTCCAAAGACATGCAGTCCTGAATGATCAACTGATTCAGGTTAGGTGACGGCTGAGCCCAGATTCTTAGCCAACATAATAATAGGGCAACCGCAATCTGGTTTGAAATGAAACCGGCACCTAAATCCTCATGGAGATTAAAAATTGGAGTGGAAGCTGGAAGCGACAGCAGCCTACGGAGAAAATTGTTTTCAACTGTCTGGATGTCACTAATCTCAGTATAGCCCCATACATCACTCCCATAGGTTACCATTGGGAGGCACTTAGCGTTATAGATTTTCATGAGGGCAGGGAATGGTTTAGATCCTATTCTTTGTGCAAACCCTAATATAGCCCCAGACGCCCTAGCCAGGGTGTTCTTTTTATGTGCACGCTGTATCACCCACGAATGTCTTTCATCAAAAAGAACACCTTAGTATGGGAAAGCGGGGACTTTCGTGAGTTCCAAGCCCTTACAATAAAATGTAACCTTTTTTGCCCGGCCCATGTCAATTGACATTGAGTGTGATTTTTTGAGGTTTGTAATTAAATCTAGAGAGTCCATAAAATCAATACAACAATCTAAAAGGGATTGTAATCCACGCAACGTCCTCGCTACCAAAACCGCATCGTCTGCGTACAGTAGTGCGGGTATAATTTTTGTGCCTGCTCTTGGGACGTCCTTACAAGAGGCGGTCAAAACATCTCCCAATTTATTAATGTAAAGTGTAAACAGCAAGGGTGCCAAAATGCACCCCTGTCGTACCCCTCGCTTTACGGCCCATGCATCAGTTAGGCTGCCGTTCTCATTATAGCGAACCGCCGCCGAGGTGTTTTCATGAATGACCGCCAAAAAAGAGATCAGGGCCGGCTCCAGCCCAATGCAATGTAGGGAAGCCCAAAGTTTTTGCCTATTTACGAGATCAAAAGCAGTGGATAAATCCATAAATGCCAAATGGATGTCACCACGCTTAGCGACTGTGTATTTCCCTATTACTAGATGAAGATTAAGACATTGACCCGTCGTGCCCTTGCCCTGCCTGAATCCGTACTGCAGATCCGAGATGAAACCCACTCATTACAGCCAGCCTCTTGGCAAGGACCTGCAGCTACCAACATCTGAATTGTGCAAAAGAACTGTGAATTCCAGTGGATGGATGTTACTGGTGTCAGTCGGCACAGGCATCTGACACTCCCAACCTGTAGAAGATACAGTACTTTCAGGCCCATTGCCAACATCTGGTAGGGAGTGGTTCATAATAGCCAATAAGTCTCGCCTTTGCGACCTTATAAGTGTTTAGCCATGTAACAGTTGATGCACCAAGGATATGGTGCTGCAAATACTTATAAGGTCCCAAAAGAGAGACCTATTGGCTATGCCAATGCTTGTTAGAGGTAATGTGAGGAGACCTGATGAGCTGTGGAGTGCTTTTGAGGGACATTTAGAAACAATGGTTGCACTAGGTACAGTCTACATACATATTACTCCGATCTATACTTTGGAAGCTGTTTTTTAAATCTTAAACCTAAATCTTCCTGTGCATTTTGTGGCAGTCTCTCTTATACTGTGTGTAATGTCTAATATATTCACAGTGCTTTCTTTCAAAAGCAACACTAGACATTCAAAGGTCACTAGTCCTCACTGCACCGACCAGAATTCAATTCTGTAGCACTCTGGTGGCAGATAGACCCCCACCCCAGTGATCACATCAATCAATAGAGGGTTTACAATATTAAAAAAGTGCATCTTTCAATGATTAGTTTAACTTGAATGTATTTTTCATTTAAGGTGTGTGTTATTTTATATGCGTTAATTAAAGTGAAAAACCAACAAATTAGTTAAACAATATTTTTGCTTTTTTTAGCCGCGCATCTGGACTTGGCATCACATTTCCTATACTTTTTTAAATGCACTTCGACCACTGGATTACACAATTTAAGTGAGGATTTTCAAGGAGCCGGTCGAGTAAACATCTTTGTGCTTTGATCCCAGACCTACATGAAGAGCCTAAAGAACTGCCTGTGAAGAGAAAGTGAGAACTGTATGGGGTTTCGAGCTTATAGATTAATGCACATGATGCAAGTCCGACCCCCTGGCACATAGACAGTTTTGGAAAGCCCAGCTACAGTAATAGATAAACAAGAAAAGCATGCAGCGAAATTGTAAATAGAAACCCCATTCATAAGGCACTAACAGCCTGATTCATCAAGGGGCCGTTTTGCGAGCCCCTAATAGCGAATCATAGCGATTCGCTATTGAGGACTCGCAAAACGGTATTCATGTAGGAATTGCTAAATAAATAGCGATTCCTACATGTTCTCTATTTGCGAGTAGCAATTTGCTACTCGCAAAAAAAGGAATACCTCCCCATTCATTCCTATGGGCCAAAAGGCCCATAGGAATGAATGGGGAGTATCCCTTATTTGCGAGTAGCAATTTGCTACTCGCAAATCAGATAGCGATTTTAAGGGTGCCAGGGGTGTCCAAAGGACACCCTGTAGCACCCCTAAAATGCACATTTGAACAGGTGTTGCGCACACACATGTCCAAAGGACATGTGTGTGTGTAACATGCAAAAGAAAAAAATGCACTAAAGTGCTTTTTACACTATTTACGCAATTTACCACCAAGTCAGACCTGGTGGTAAATTGAGACCAAATATTGCAATTTCGCTATTTCTATTTGGTTGATGAATTGCATTTAAGGAATCTCTATTAGAGATTCCTCAAATCCAATTCCTCGCAAATATGCGATTTCGGTAATAGAGATTTTTGCATTTGGGATGATGAATCCCAAATGCAAAAATCGCACTCGCAAAGGGCCAGATTCTCAGAATCTGTCCCTTTGCGAGCGCAAATCAGCTTGATGAATCAGGCTGTAAGCTACATGGTTTAATACTAACTGCAGTTTCAGAAAGAGAAGTGTTGGATGGGTGTGAAAGTGGTGGAGTTTAAAACCCAGCTTGAGCCAGAACAGCACGTAGCTAACACCACCCACAAGGGAGCACTATCCTCCTACTGTGGAAACGATAGAGCTGATTCATACTTAAGCAATTCTCTCCTTCAGGGAGTAAATATTAAGAACTGGTCAGACTCTATACAGCAGCAGAATTAGTAACGAGACGAGTCAAGAAAATGCAGAATGAGTTAATCAGAGCACACGCGTAGAACAGCAGTCCTGTGCCAGGAGCTGGGGCTGTTGCTCATAGAGGCCTGGTCAGTTGTGAGTACTGGCTCAAGGAATGCTTCACTTGTCAGGGAGGCTGCGCCCGGCGAGGTATTTCATGAGGTAAAGCTGTCCAGGTGATCTAATAGTGTGCACACGCGCATGCAGGCAGTGAAGCTACGTGCCATGCCTATTAAACGTAAAAAGCTCCGGCAGAACAAATGCTTCAGGTTATATACAAACCAGGGGGCCGATTAGGATCGCGGACGGACTTGAGTCCGTCCGCGACCCCTGAGGAGGAGGGAACGTCCGCATGGGCTGCGGCGTTCCCTCCGAGCAGATTAGGATGTGACCGCCAGGGTGGCGGTCACATCCTCTATCTTTAACATTGCGGCGGATGCAGCTTCAAGCTGCACCCGCCGCAATGTTAAAAATGCATGCATCGCATTTGCATGCACAAAGCAGCAGGCACTGCGCAGTGCCTGCCACTTTGTGCATGCAAATGCAGGGGGTTACCATAGGTACCCCCCCATGTGCACCCCCCACCCCCCTTTCACCCAGGGGGCCCGCAACGGGTCCCCTAAGTGAAAGTCCGTATGCTTTTCCACGGCGGAAAAGCCGCCGCGGAAAAGCATGTATTCACCACCATCCTAATATGGCTGGCGGTGTCTGATAGACACCGCCAGCCATGTTAGAGCTTTTCCGCCGCGGTCGGAAGGCGACCGCGGCGGAAAAGCTGCGGACGGAATTCCAGACCCACCAGCCATCCTAATTTGGCGGTGGGTCTTTGGAGGCTCCGCAGTGGTTTTTGCGCATCCTCCGGGCCGGAGGTGGCTTCCGCCGGCCCGGAGGATGCGGAAAAACCGCAATCATAATCGGCCCCTAAGTGCGAGGGCAAGGCGCGCGCGTGTATACACCGCACGTGGTATACATGAGGATGATTTAAGACAAGTGCAGGTTTCAAGCACGAAGCCCAGTGATGGAACCAGCCCACATTCTTCCGCTAAGCAATGGAAAAAACACATTTAAACAAGGAAGTACTAAGGCTTGAGGCACTTATGACTGCTTGGAGCGTGCACGTCCTGTAGTGCTTGGTGCTGGTAGGAGGAAGGTAGGCACTCAGCGAACTCCAAAATAGAACAAATTAGAATTCATTACCAACCAAATAGCCTAGCTCCAATTTTAAAAGTACGGATGCAGGAAGGCTAATACTTTGCCTCTTCTGCGTAGAAACTAAGACAATGGCAGCTGGATGGTTTGAAGAAAAAGCAAGCTTATATTAGTAAACTACATTTACGATCTCACTTGGTGGTAACGAGAGAACGATTTCATGTTAGAAACATGCAGCATGCTTTTAGGAAATTAAACAATTTGACATTGAGCCGCAAACGTGAACACATTTTTTGGTCTTGCCTATGGACGAGCAGTTACCGACCCAGGAATGCGGTGCTCTGCCGCTGCACCAAGGTGCGATAATGTCATAGTAAGAAGTCCACAGGAAAGAGGTGGTGGTTCCAGAAAGTATCTTTATTCAGGTTAAGATTACAGAGGTGAAGAAGTTGGTAGCCAAAGTGGTAGGTAGGCCAGTAAGTAAGAAGGCCCCACCAGGAGCAGCATCCTTCTGCTCAGCCTGGAGTCAACTGACTAACATGCGTCACACCACATTCTGTGACTTCACTCAACATTCTAGGTGTCCCCAGACTGAACAAAGAGGAAAGACAGGGTGGAAAGGAGAAAGACAAGAAAAGACCTTACAACATATAACAAGCCCGCGAATGGTGCGCGCGCGCCACAGCAAGCGTTCTGTTTTCAATTATTGTGCCTGTGTCTGGGCACGATAATTGACAACAGATGTGGCCTTGGCGGGTAACCGCAAGCAATAGGCCGTGGGCGGAGCAAAGGTGGGACATGTGCCCGCCTTTGCCCAATTGCGTGCTGTCTTACTTAAAAAGACGCATGTAAAGCCCAATAGCCTGCAACAAAAAGAAAACCACACGCACAAGCGTGTGGTGAATTTTCAAAAGCCCTTACATAAAGTCTTCGCCAGAACAGACAATACGTGCTGCTACAGGCTCGCCCTAAAAATGTGGATGGGCTTCGGGAGAAAGGGCCACTAGATTTGCTTCTGAGCTTCTCTTAGGCAAAGTGCACTAAAACGCTGTTTGTTTGAGGAAATAACATAACACCTGGATTAATGAATATCATAGGAGCTTTTAAGTTTCACAGGCGCCATTGGTTTACTCTTGTTTTCTTGTGCAGGTTTCAGTTTTTTTAAGTTTTCTTGAATAAGACCTCCATTTATTCCCCAAAGAGGAGATGTTCTTCGATCTCTTTCTCCATATGTAAAATCTTTCCGGTATCATTTCTGTAATTGAATTCATGGAGTACTTTCAGTAGTGTTTGACCCCATTGCTCCATTCCTCATTCTCGCTCTTTTGAAGCCTTGTTTTCGCCCTAGTTTGTTGCGTCGCAGCATAATGACTTACTAGGAGTATCCGCACATTGTACGCAGGACATCTCCGAACCACCATTTTAACAGGCCCAGCCAGCAATAAAAACAAAACCACACGCACAAGCGTGTGGTGAATTTTCAAAAGCCCTTACATAAAGTCTTCGCCAGAACAGACAATGCCTGCTGCTACAGGCTCGACCTAAAAATGTGGATGGGCTTCGGGAGAAAGGGCCACTAGGTTTGCTTCTGAGCTTCTCTTAGGCAAAGTGCACTAAAACGCTGTTTGTTTGAGGAAATAACATAACACCTGGACTAATGAATATCATAGGAGCTTTTAGGTTTCACAGGCGCCATTGGTTTACTCTTGTTTTCTTGTGCAGGTTTCAGTTTTTTTAAGTTTTCTTGAATAAGACCTCCATTTATTCCCCAAAGAGGGGATGTTCTTTGATCTCTTTCTCCATATGTAAAATCTTTCCGGTATCATTTCTGTAATTGAATTCATGGAGTACTTTCAGTAGTGTTTGACTCCATTGCTCCATTCCTCATTCTCGCTCTTTTGAAGCCTTGTTTTCGCCCTAGTCTGTTGCGTCGCAACATGTTGACTTACTAGGAGTATCCGCACATTGTACGCAGGACATCTCCGAACCACCATTTTAACAGGCCCAGCCTCGATGACCTAATAAAGTTTCTTAAGTCCATGAGGCCAGGTCCTTTTTAATTCACTTTTTACATTCACTCCAGACCATTCCTCTCACTACCCCTACACAACACATAGTACTGTAAGATCAGTGCTCCCGCGTAGTCGCAGGTCGTAGCACGCCCCGCCCCGCAGCGGGACTGGAAGACCACTATGATGAAGCATGACACCAAGGGCCCTTTTGGTGTTTGAGGGGTATTTAAGCAAACACTGTGTGCATCCAATCCAGGATAGGAAACACACTTCCTTGACACAGGAAGACACTTTATCAAGAAACACCCCCCTTCAAGGTGGATCTTTTTGTTTTGATTACAGTGTTTTTGATGAACATAGCAAATGTTAATTAACAGTCAAGAACATTTATTTCCGGTCACTTCCTTTTCAATATAGCCTTTTCCATGACCCGTTGTTCCTCAAATATCACCAGGAAGGAGGCCATGCATTTTTCATTTGGGAGTCCCAAGCCAACCTTTGCCTGCCTTTGACTAGACAGCGACTTGATATTTGGGATACAATGTTTATGCTATCAGACACTTTGTTGATCATCCCTTAGAATGAAAAAGGGGAAAGGGAGCTGTTTCAACTATGTGCTTTTCTGCTTTTAATTCCCATGTAAAGGATGGGATGGGATGACTGTTACTTTAGTATTAAATCTTTTTTATTGAGCAACAAAGAAGAACTGCAAGTTTCATACAACCTTCCGCACCTGCTCGCGCACAAGGCGGCCAAGGATATGCGAGTAGCGCACACAGAGCCATTGGGAGCTCTTACTGCAAGTATTAACACAGCAAGCCGCCTACAACCCTTCCGGGCCGGCCTCGTCATAAAGATGGCAATGCAGGTGCAGATGGTGCCGATATAGGAGCACAAGTAAACAGAAATAACAAAAGGAGGAATTAACAAGTCCCACCTTCCCACCCCCCTCCCACAACCGCCCTTCTCCTTGTCCGTAGAATACAAACAGAGTCCATAGTTGATCACTTTGCTAGCGGTCTCAATCAAATGTGGGGCGTGCTGGTATTTTGCGCTTGTGTAGCTGTGTCTTAGGCTCTGGGAGCAGTGTGTCCGCAAGGCGCAGTAGGCGCAGGTAGCGGGGGCAGCTCAGCTCACGGAATTCCCCTGTTAGCAGGGTCAAGAATGGCCTCCACAGTGCCGCAAATTCTACCCCTTTCCCTGCCTGGGCCAATGACAGCTTCTCCATTCCCAATATCGCCCACAGCCTATGTAGCCAACCCAGCTGCAGTGGGGGTTGGACGGCCCTCCAGTGCGCCACCACATTCTGTACAGCTGCCCCTAGTGCCACCGCAATAAGCCTCCCTCTCCAGGATTTTAGGGGGTACATCAAAGCGTTGGGGAGGCCCAGCAGGACATAAGCTGGGAATCTAGGTAATTGGGTATCTAGGTGGGAGTCTATCAGGTCTAGGATTGAGGTCCAGTAAGGCTGGAGGTGGACACAGCTCCAAAGTAGGTGTTCCAACGTTCCAAGTTCCCCACACCTCCTCCAACAGCGATCGCTAACCTGGGGGTCCCATTGATGTAGCCGTTCGGGCGTATGGTACCAGTAAGTGGCAACTTTTGTCATAGTCTCAGTAAGGCCTGTGTGATGTGCAGAATGCCTGGCTCTATAATAAACCCCTTCCCATTCCTTCCCTGTGAGTTGTCGCCCTAGATCCCTCTCCCATCGGACCCTTCCTGCGTTGTAGGTGTGTATGTTGGTGAGGAGCAGATGCTGGTAGAGGTCCGAGATCAGTTTTTTATCGGATGTGCGTGTCACCAGCCACTTCTCGTACGGGGTGAGTCGGCGCTGCGCCCCGGGGCGGATCGATGGATGCAAAACCCAGTGCCGGACCTGGAGGTAGTGCAGGCGATCCCTTTCGGGTACACCATAGTCGTCTTTCACTTTTTGGAAGGGGAGAATGCCTTTGAGGTCAAACATATGTCCACCAGCTCTGCAGGGAGTCGCCCTCCAGGCCGCATGGGCCCGGGTGTCGAGGCCGGGTGAGAAGTCGGGATTGTCGAAGATCGGGGTCATCGGGGAGGGGAAGGAAGTAAGTTCTCGCGCAACAGCCACCCTGTCCCATACATCAAGTACCGTGCTAGTGATTCTTGAGGCGTACAGATTGGGCGGCCTATGGCAGCGCGGCAAGAACGGGATGCCTTGGAGTGGACGGCCCGCCACCGCCTGGTCTTGAAAGAGCCAGTGTTTGCCCGATTCTAGTTGGTGCCATTCCACCAGCGTGCGCAGCTGTGTTGCTTGAAAGTACAGCGTGAGGTCCGGCACGCCTACCCCGCCGTGTTCAGGGGGGAGTGTGGCAATCATATGCTTAAAGCGTGGGAGCGGCGACCGTTCCACACAAAGCGCGACAAATCCGATTGTGTCTTCTGGAGCCAACCTGCCGGAGGGCGCAGAGGGAGGGTTTGGAACACATAAAGAATCTGGGGCAGTAGGGTCATTTTGGTGGCTGCGATCCGGCCCAGCCAGGACCGGGTGAGGTGTTTCCATCTTCTGAGTTGATCCCGAAGTCTAGCGGTGAGTCTAGTGTAATTGGCATCCGCGGTTGCCTGCACCGTCGGCGCCAACAGGACCCCAAGATAACGGACGGTCGAGTCCGACCATTGCAGGTCGAATTCCGCTTTGGCTTCCTCGAGTATCTCCGGCGACAGTGATACATTCAGTGCCTCCGATTTCGCCACATTAAACTTAAAGCCCGACGCTCGCGCAAAGGCGTGGAGCTCTATAAAGAGGGCTCGAAGGGATTGCATCGGGTTGGTCAGGGACAATAGGACATCGTCAGCATAGAGACTGATCTTGTGCGTGTCTCCGCCGAACGGGATGCCTGAAATGAGATCATGCTGCCTCACACGCTGCGCCGACGGCTCCATGTACAGCGCAAACAGGAGAGGCGAGAGCGGGCACCCCTGTCTGGTTCCCCTTCCAATAGCAAACCTTGGGGAGGTGTGGCCGTTGCCCCGGACAGAGGCATTAGGCTGGCGGTAGCAATTAAAAATACGGTTACGAAGGGTCTCCCCTATCCCGAACCGCTGTAGCACCGCGTCTAGATAGGGCAAATGCACCCTATCGAAGGCCTTCTCCGCATCAATTGTGAGGAGCATACAGCCCGGTCTCGTCAGAGATCCGGCCTCGATGAGGTGAAGGACACGTCTGGTGTTATTGCTCGTTTGTCGTTGCGGGATGAAGCCCGCTTGATCGGGCTCCACCAGCTGCTGCATGTAGGGTGCCAATCGGGTTGCAAGAATGCCGGTGTATAGCTTCAGATCGATATTCAACAGGGAAATCGGCCTGTATGAGCAGCAGCAAGTGGGGTCGCGCCCGGGTTTGGGAATAACGGAGATAGCCGCTTCTAGGAGGTCCGGGGGGATGGCGCTCGGCTGGTCAAATGTGTTGAATAGGTCCCGCAGCAGCGGAGCCACCTGCGGGCATAAGGTCTTATAAAAAGTCGCTGTGTAGCCATCAGGGCTCGGGATTTCCCCAATTTAAGGCGCAAAATCGCCGATACGACCTCTTTGAGGCCTATGAGACGGTCGAGAAACGCTGCCTGCACCTCATCCAGGGACGGCAGGGTCGCGCCCTGTAGGTAGTCGTGGCTATCCTGCAGGTCGAAATGATCCGCCGCGTAGAGAGCCGCATAATAGTCACCGAAGTCTTCGGCGATAGCGGAGTCTTCTGTAAGAGGGGCGGCATGGCCCGGTTGGAGGGCCTGTATATGTTGTCGCTGTTGCTGCTCCCGCAACCTGCTTGCTAACAGCTTCCCGCACCTGTCTCCTCCAGTGTAATACGCCTGCCTGAGGCGCATGGCGGCTTACTCCGCCACATCTTGGTCCAGGGCTGCCAGCATTTTTCTTTCAGTGCAGAGTTGGCGCCACGCCCGTGCTGCCCCCGTGCGCTGGTGCATCTGCTCCAGTTCCGCCACCTGTTGGGTGAGCTCGGCTCGTTTCTGCGCGCGCTCCTTATTATTAGCCGTGGCTATGGAGATAAATTCACCGCGGAGGACCGCCTTAAGGGCCGCCCATGACGTGGCTCTAGAGGTGTCCTCGTTGGCGTTATGCGTGAGAAACTGAGTGATCACCATTTTGATCCGCTCCAGTGTGGTCGGGGTCTGCAGGAGACCGTCGCGAAGTCTCCAGCGCCTCTGGGGACTGGGAGCTATAGGGATGAGGAAGGATGCCACTATCGGCGAGTGATCAGATAGGGAAGCCGGAAGGATCTCCACGTCCCGCGCCTGAGGGACCAGATGGGACGAACACAGGAAATAATCGAGCCGCGCATACGTTTTGTGGGCCGCCGAGTAGTAAGTGTACGCCGTCGCGCGCGGGTGAGCATGTCGCCATAAATCTATGAGGTCAAGGTCCGAAATATGTGTGTGCCCCGTCGCTGACAGCGCCCCGACTTTACCGGACCTCTGGCCAGAGCGGTCTGCTGTGTTGTGGAATACCAGATTAAGGTCACCCCCGAGGAGCAGGTGTGTGTGTGTTGTGGCTGTGGCTGCCTCTACAGCAGTGTGCAGGAATTTCTCCTGCCCCTCGTTGGGAGCATAAAGAGAGCCTACTAGTAACGTCTGGCCTGCGACCTGGAACCGGTGGATCAGCAACCTACCCCTGATTTCAGCCTCTTTCTGCAAGACCCTCCCGCCAAAAGACTTGGCCACTAATATTGCAACTCCAGCCACCTTTGTGTACGCAGATGAAAAGAACTGCCATGGGAAGGATCGGGACTTGAGCCTATGCTGGTCTTTGGGCAATAGGTGTGTTTCCTGCAGGAGGCAGATGTCTGCCTTCGAGTGTTCTAGGAAGGACAGGACAGCCCTGCGTTTGATAGGATTGTTAAGCCCTCGCACGTTGAGCGAGAGCACAGTCAGGGAACGTGTCATTCTAAGTGGACAGCTGGGTGAGCTACTTGTGGAGCCTGGCCCGCAGACGTCCATGACGGAGTCCGTCTGCAATCTGCGCGGGGCGGCCCGTATTGCCTGAGTATGGACCCAAAGTTACGCGGACAAGGAGAACCCCCCCCCCTTCAACTCCAACATACCCCAAAAGTAACTCCCCCCGCCCTCCCCTCCCCCCTCCTTCAATCCCCACTCTAGT
Organism: Lissotriton helveticus; assembly: GCF_964261635.1. NCBI lineage: Eukaryota > Metazoa > Chordata > Amphibia > Caudata > Salamandridae > Lissotriton > Lissotriton helveticus. The sequence goes on along the minus strand of NC_136069.1, from coordinate 416,322,138 downwards.
AAGAAGCATAGTCCCAGTCCTGTTGGTCCACACAGGGCTGTGGTAGTGGTATTTGTGTGGGTCATATCCGATGGCAGCCTCTCCTGCCCCCCGCCCGCCCCCCCCGCCGCGCAGCTAGTGCATGTGTTGAAGGTAATCTCCCCGACAAAGGTCCAGATTACTCGGAGGGAGAGGTTTCTTTGGCTACTTCTGCTACCGCTGTTGCTCGCTCCTGTATGATAACAGAAGCGTCTGGTTTCAGGCGGTGCGATGGGGATCGTCTACGGCACACCGTCTGCCAACCCCCTCGGGACGGTCCCTGTGAACTCTTCGGCGGGGGTTCATCCTCTTCCTGGTCAAAGCCCAAGAGGGTGCAGGTATCTTGAAGTGAACGCAGTTGGTGCAGCCGCCCGTTCCATTTGAATATAAGTCTGAATGGGTGGCCCCAGGAGTAGGGGACCTCCTGTTGTCGCAAGAAGTCTGTTGCCTTTTTGAAGTCCTTACGCTTTTGCAGGGTAATATTGGATAGGTCTTGGTATAAGGCGATGGAGTGACCTTGAAACTGGAGGGGTTGTGCCCGCCGGGCTTCGCGAAGAATCCGCTCTTTCAGCGGGAAGTCTGGGAGAAAGGCCAAAATATCCGGTGGTGGGGCTGAGGCGCGTCGGGGCAGTCCAACTCTGTGCGCCCTGTCGATGCGGATGACGAAATGTGCTGATTCCCCTAGAACACTCCCGAAGAGGGCCTGCAGGTATCCGGCAACATCAGTCCCCTCTGTTTTCTGAGGGACCCCCCCGGACCCGTATGTTGTTTCGACAGGAACGGTTCTCGAGGTCCTCGGCGTGGGCCTGAAGGTCAAGCTGTTGGTCTGTGAGGCGCAGGACCTCCTGTTGGAGCAGCTCAATTTCGTTACTTCTGGTTTGGTCTGCCTCTTCAATGGCGACCACCCGTTCGCCAAGGCCCTCCACGTCACGTCGGAGTTCTCGGACCACGCCGGCCACATCTTGCTATAAGGATTTAAAGTCCTCTCTAAGGGAGTTAAACAGCGTTTCTAAGAAGGATCTGGTGATAGGCACCTGGTCGTCCGCCGGCACCGGTGGAGGTTTTATGGGCGCCGGCGAGGGCGGGTCCTTACCAGGTTTAGGCTGGGATTTAGCCAGTAGTTCAGGGAGCATCTGGGACCCCTTCTTGCCCCTCTGTCCTGCCATGTCGTGAGCCGCCTCGAAGGCGGTCAGGTACCGGGTTCCGGGGGCACGCCGTAAAATCAGGGGGGGGTCGCACCACCCCAGGTCAGCCTTCTCTTGGCTCTGTTGGTGGCCGGGCGGCAAACGCAGGCCGACCGCTCCGCAGACGACCAGAAGACCAATGGGGCAGGTGCCAGCGCGGGTCAGTACCCTCGGGGTCAAGAGGGTAGATGCGGCCACTCGCCTTCCAACTGGCTAGGTGTGTCAGGGGGCCAGCCCCCACTCCATTCAGGCACACACCACTTTGCCGGACCGCCTCTCCGCACCAGGTGTTATGGGCTTGTAAATTGCGAGCGTGGGATAGCGTGCAGAGCCCAGACCCCCTAGTTCAGGCGTTATGTGGCTCAGGCCTCCCTCCGCAGCCCCACACCGGGGGCTCGATTGTGCCCCCCGAGCCTCTTAGGGTGCCCACCACCACTCTCCTCACCTCTGTGCTCAGATGTCTGGGGGTGGGCGGCCACTCCGGGCCCGGCTGCACTGCGTCGCCTTGCTCTCTTCTTGGGGGTCCTTGGATCCGCGGGGGCCGCGGGGCGCCGCCCAGGCCTGGTTCGTCGAGTCGGGGGTAGGGCCGCGTGGTCCGCCGTTGGCTAGTCCGCCGCCGCTCTGTGGAAGCGTCCCGGTCAGTCGTTCCGGGGGCCGCCGGCGTCAAAGCAGTAGGCCCAAATCCAGGGCCTCAATTTTCGCGACCGCCAGCCGGGTCTCCCTCGGTCGCCGGTCTTGCCGCGTGGACAGCGATGCGCTGCTCCTCCGGGTCCGCCGCCTCAGGGCTCACGGCGGGGGCCAGCTGTTAGGGCCCAATTCCAGCGCGCCAGGCCTGCGGGACCCGGCTCCAGCCAAGCAGTAGGCCCAAAGCCGGGGCCCCGATTTTCGCGACCGCCGGCCGGGCCACCCCAGGTCACCGGTCGGGTCGCGGGGACGGCAGCACGTCGCCTCGGCAGGGTCTCAGTCCCAAGTTCAGTGTCGGGGCGCGGGTGGTTAGGCTCGCTAGGCTCGCCGGGTGTGCAGATCCCGCCTCCGGAGGTCTCGGGGCCGCGGATGCTCAGGCCAGTCAGGTCCTCGGTGCTGCCGCTACGGCGGGCCGCAATTCGGTGCCGGCTCGTGCTCGAGCCCTCCAGCAAGCACGCCGGTGCGTGGCTCAGTGTCGGGGCTCCGGCTGTGTTGCAGCACCCCTCCTTCTTTCTCCCTCTGCTGCTCCGGGGAGATTAGGCGATGGCAGCGGCTTTTCAGGCGGGATCGGGCAGGGAGCCTCGGAGACCTGCGTCCGATCACGCCGCCATCTTGGACACGCCCCCATGACTGTTACTTTAGATGAAATTAAGAGGGATGCAGAAATTTTTGTAGAAACAGAAAAATCAACTGCAGTAGCTTTAGGATTAGTAACAAAACAGGTAGATGCCAATGCCAAGGTGTTGATCCAAAATAGAATGGCTTTAGATCACCTTTTAGTGACCAAAAGAGGGGTCCGTGCATCTGTAGAGTCAGATGTTGCACACACCTTACTAACACTCTGTTGGGACAGAAAAGTCTTTAGCATGGTTACTGACGTAAACCCCTGCCCTGAGTGGCCCAGCTGTACTAATGTCTGGAACCCTAATACTGATTTTTGTCATAGACAAACACGCATCATGCATGTGCACCATGACATAGGCCTGTCTCACTGATTGAGGTCATGTGTCAACTAGGAAGGGCCCACAAAGCACAACCCTCAAAGTGGTGAACAGCTACTGCTTTTTCAAAGAGTTAAGCAGCACAAGTGCGGTAGTAGGAACATTCCGTGTAGTGATCGGTAAGAGTGAACCATTCCTCTTTAACCTGAATCACTGGAGTGTGGCCTACAAGTTCACTCATTCAAAGTTCTGCTGATGGGTGCGTAACACATCTCTCGGCCTATTTTGGTATGATGCGGAAAGCTGAGCAGCACATGAGTGGTGTATCTGCGCTGAGTGTGTGTGACTGGGAAGGGTACAATACAAGGACAATGCAGTACTATACAGTGCATGAATGCAGAATGTATGTGCTGGGTGTATGTGTGCCTATGAGTGGTACAGTATACCAACAACAACAACAAAGCACACAATAGCAAGGATCTCTTAAACATCATGAAGGAACTCTCCAACCCCAGCTCCAACACCAACGACATCCTGCCGTCGCAAGTCCTGTGCGACTCCCTCGCCACCTTCTTCCACTGCAAGATAGCAGACCTCCACGACAGCTTCAACACCCAGACAGCCCCAAAAGACAGCAACACAACAGACCCTCCGCACACCATCAACCACAACCCCCTGCTAGCCTGGGCCAGTGTGCGCATCGATGACACCATCAAGACCATGCGCACAATCCACTCCGGTTCTCCGTCAGACCCATTCCCGCACCACGTCTTAAACAGAGCAAGCAGCTCCATCGCACCCCACCTGCGCAACGTCATCAATCTCTCCCTCGAGATCGCGACCTTCCCAGAGATCAACGCCCTACTTAAAAAACCTAAGGCAGACTCAAGAGACCTCAAGAACTTCCGGCCCATCTCTCTGCTCCCCTTCCCGGCCAAGGTCATCGAGAAAAACGTCAACAGACAGCTAACCGGATACCTCGAAGAAAACAGAATCCTGGACCCTTTCCAGTCAGGGCTCTGCAGCAACCACAGCACCGAGACTGCCCTCATCGCTGCCACCGATGACATCAGGACCCTGCTGGACAATGGCGAGACCGCAGCACTCATCCTCCTAGACCTCTCTGTCGCCTTCGACACCGTCTGCCACCACACACTACTCGCACGCCTCGACGCCGCAGGGATTTGGTTTGGACCACCTCCTTACTATCCGGCAGAACCAGGAGCGTCCGCCTCCCCCCATTCCGATCTAAAGCCTCCGAACTCATCTGCGGCGTACCCCAGGGATCCTGTTCAACATTTACATGGCCCCGCTCACACACGTACCCCGACAGCTTGACCTCAACATAATCTCCTATGCCGACGATACTCAGCTGATCCTCTCCCTCACCAAGGACCCCATTACCACCAAAGCCAACCGCCACGAAGGAATGAAGGCCGTCGCTGACTGGATTAAGACCAGTCGTCTGAAATTGAACCCGGACAAGACGGAGGTCCTCATCCTCGGCTCCTACCCTTCAGCCTGGGACGAATCCTGGTGGCCGACAGCAATGGGGGGCAGCCCCGACACCCACCGACCACGCACGCAACCTGGGAATAATCCTCGACTCAACGCTCTCAATGACCAAGCAAGTCAACGCCGTCTCCTCCTCCAGCTTCAACACCCTCCGCATGCTCCGCAAGATGTACAGATGGATCCCGACAGATACAAGAAAGACAGTCACCCAGGCCCTCGTCAGCAGCAGACTCGACTACGGAAACGCCCTCTACGCAGGAGCCCCGAGCAAGCTCATCAAACGACTACAACGCATCCAAAACGTCTCGGCACGACTGATCCTCTACATACCACGCCACGGCCACATCACCCCCCCCCCCCCGAGAAACCTGCACTGGCTCCCCATCAACAAGAGGATATCCTTCAAGCTCCTCACCCACGCACACAAGGCACTCCACAAGACCGGCCCAGTCTACCTCAACAGACAGCTCTCCTTCTACATCCTAACCGCCAGCTACGCTCCGCCGACCTCTCACTCGCCACCGTTCCGCGCATCCGAAGAACAACCACTGGTGGGAGAGCCTACTCCCACCTCGCTGCCAAGACATGGAACACACTCCCACTGAGCCTGCGACAGACCCAAGACCTGCTGACCTTCAGGAGGATACTCAAGACCTGGCTGTTCGATCAGTAGCGCCTCCCCCTCCAGCGCCTTGAGACCCTCACGGGTATGTAGTGTGCTTTACAAATGATTGATTGATTGAGGGGCCGCAATGGATAGATTGCCATGTAGAGTGGGCCGTAGCAATTGCAAGTTGAAGAGCTGGCGGCCATGAGGGTCTGCCATGCAGGCATCTGCTGTGCCGATAGAGTTGGTCCCCATGTACAGTAGAGATACTGTGATCCCGTATGCCAGAGGAGGTCAACTGAACAAGCAAAAAGTGTGACCTGACCAGGAGCGCTCCTGGAGTGAGGCCGACGTGGGAACCCCTTTGCATCTACACCGGGACGAGGTATCAGGAACTTTGCACCACCTTCCTTGCACCGTAGGAAGTACCAAAGACTTACCCTGCCTGGATGAGCCAAGAGGAACCTCCGGTCACTGCGACTGCGTGTGAGGAACTTGGGTATCGTCGAGTGCAGCTGGCCTTTGACGAGTGCAGTGAACTCACCTGAATCAGCTGCTGTTTCTCCAGGACCCGCAGAGGGGCTGCTCAGGAACTCTGGATGCTCCGATCTTGCAGGTGTGGTTAAGACTGAATTCAGGTCAGTCGGCACAGGAGGCACTTGCTTGCTAGATAGCGCTGGAACACTTTTGACTTTGACACTGAGTCGGAGTAGACTAAAGTTTAACAGAGAATTACCACCCTTGCTAGGGCAAGTTGGAGTGGGATACAAAGGAAAGCCTACAAAATACTAGTGGGCAGATTTACAAGCCCCTTGCGCCTCTTTTACACCGTCGATGCAGCACTTTTGTGACGCAGCGGCGGCTCAAAGCCTGCGCCATGCTCCGGGGTATTTACAACGTGAGGCATCTGGGAGATGCGTCATGTAGTAAAGCCCTGGCCACATGTAGTCGTTCCGGGGAAGGGGGGGCATTCCTGCGCAGGAACGCCTCCTAAAAGTGGCTGAAGCAGGCGTAAGGATTGATGCAGCATGTTAGGGATAGGGCACCCCCGAGACTTGCTGGGCCTTTCCGATGAGGGATTCGACACGCATCTGCCCATCCGTGCGCCACGGTGCGCCGCAGTGGTGGCGCACGGGTGGGCAGATGCATCGCAACTCTACTGGCGCATCCCTGCTGATTAGCAGAGGTGCACCAGAAGTAGTAAATCTGCCCCTAGATCCCGGACCACAAGCAGATTGTGTACATGCTTGTAAATGGTGTGTTTCTCTTTGTGTTGTTAGCAGCAAAACAAAATACTTCTTTTTGCGTCTGCGACGAGCGCGAGCCACCCTGCCCGACTCATCGTTAACCATGGGGCCTCTCCTCCACTGTACTCTCTGGAGACTCTGCTCCATCTGAGGGAGCATGCGTGTGAAGGACACTTTTCTTTTGCCGCCACCGCCCTCCCTTTGAGTGACTTCATGACCAGTGGTCTGATGTCTGGCGGACTCCTCAATGTAAGATCACTGCCAAAACATGCCGCGGAAATTCAACTCCTAGTAGAAACTCATCAGTTAGATGTTCTTTTTTTTGTACTGAGACATGGACCCACCCTAACTGTGAAAATGAGCTCAACTGGGCTTGCCCACAGGACTACAAAAACCTGCATCTACCCAGACCCAAAGGTCGGGGGGTGGAGTGGGAATCATCTATAGAGCCTCCTGGCACGTTAACATCTTAGATATGGACCCGGTTGTTGGGACTGAGCTCCTCGGACTTTCAATCAACAGTCAAACAGGAGTCACCTTCACGGCAATCATCTGCTACCGCCCACCGGGGGCTTTCAGTGCCCAGCACCAACAATCGCTACTCACTTCCCTGTCCAACATGGCGATTTCCCACAATAAGTTAATTATTCTTGGGGATTTCAATCTATGGCCTAACGGTTCTTTAGATACTGGACTACATAACCTTCTTCTCTCCTGTGAGAGCGTGGGGCTGAAACAGCTAGTCCGAGAACCCACTCACAGGGCAGGACATATACTTGATTTTATTCTCTCCACCCCTCAGTTAGTACTCTTGAATGACATTCTGCCCATGGCCTGGACAGACCACTCTCTCCTTAAATTTTTCATTAACTGTAAGGGAACTAAAATACTAGCACACAGTATTCCCTCTGAAGTTACCTATAGAGACTGGAAGGCTCTGGAAAGGCGCAGATCTACCGACGCTATGTTCCAAGTGGAGGACAGCTTCTCCCCACACCGTCCAGCCGAGGATAACTATGAGGATTTTTGCCTCAAGATGTCGACAACCATTGACCCCCTAGCTCCATTAAAAACATGTAAGCACAAGGGGAGAGCATCAGCCCCTTGGTTTGACGACTCTCTAAAGCTTCTTAAATCGGCTTGTAAGCAGGCTGAAAGAAAATGGAGACTGGGCTCCCTTGATGCTAACAAGCAAATCTGGAAAACTCAACTCTTGGAATATAAAAATGCGATTATGAAATCTAAAGCCGCTTATTATTGTTCCACAATTTGTACAGCCGCCAACAGCTCCAAAAGTGTTTTTCAGATCTTAAACAGCCTTATCCATCCTGATTGTGCAAAAAAAGCTACCCCTCCCACTCAACTTCTGTGCGACAATTTGGCGTTGTTTTTCAATGATAAAATTGAGACCATCATTCGTAACTTAAGCATTCCCCCCACTCTGGTCGCTTCCATTGGCCCTGACACTGACATTATTGACCCTGGAGCCGCGAGCCAAGAGCACCAGCCCATGGATCTCATGTGGGAATTTCCCCCCATTATTGAGGTAGAATTTAACAGACTAGCTCATGGGATTTCCTCGGGCTCTCCTCTCGACCCCATTGTGGAAAAGTCAGCCCATAACGCTCCTGGCGCAAGACGCCTCTTAGTTCCCATCTTGAATAATTACCAAATAAAGAGACGGGCGCTGGAAGTAGGAAAACAAGAACAGAGTTTTATTTCTCATGAGGAGAGCCTGTCATTTCGGACACTCGCATAGTGTCTTCAGGAGGTGCTCTAACTAGCCTCTCTGAGGCCTGGTCTTTTATTCACTGGTTTAAGACATGTGAACGTTCTTTATTACAATAAAGACATTGTGAAGTATGAAGATGACATCCCCGGCACCCCCCCAGTTCCGGCCCATTCCAACACGTGGCTACAGTAGAGGCCCTTACCCTCCATACAATAGGAGGGGGCTGTCACGCAGCTGAGTGTTCTGCTGATTCCTTTGGAATGTGTGCGCCTGATCGAATCCCAGGGGGTGGGAAGGTCATGATCAATAGTAGCTCCTTTGAAGAGGGGCGAGTGCATACAGTAGTGGGCAATAAACTGTATCCTCGGGCTATGGGATGACCAGCGGTCCGTGCAAACAATCGGGCTCAGAGGAAGGGGTCATCAAAGGAGAGATATTCATGAAAGGAAGGATCGGTGTGGACAATCGAGCGTAGAGGAAGGGTTTATCAAAAGAGGGGTATTCATGGAAGGAAAGGAGGTGTTGGTCAGGCGCGGGGTGTGATTCCCAGTGACAGCGTCATGCAGAAGGAGAAGGGTTCATGACTTGTGCATGTGAGAGTGGGGGCGGTCGGGTGCATGGGGGAAGCTTGCAGGGTCAGGGAAGGGCGCTGATGATCCATCGCAAACAGAGAGACCATGGTACCTAAAATGGCTGTTGTATATATGTGTGCATGGGTCTATGCTGGCGGGATAACACAGTCAGTGTTTTGCAATACCCATTCTGTTTACGACAAGAGGTACAGTGAACACAAATGAACGCCGCTTATGTGTATATACATTGCCAATTTCAACAGTCGCCGCTTTTTAACATACGCTAGTACATTTGTGTTTACCCCAACTGATGGAGTGTACATATAGTCATGTGTGGCCAATGAAATAACGTTCGTCAAATGCTAGCAAATTGCATGTAGCCATATGCAGTCGATACAATTGGCGGAATGCGGTACATATGAGTTTACATTCGTTGCGTTATTCATACAAATCTAGAGATCGGCATAATACTTAGTCGGGGTCAACCAAGGAATCAGGTTCTGACTTTTTCTCCGATGGCATCAACATACAGTAACAAGCATTGCAAATGCAATAGGTCTCGCATTAGAAAAGTTGGAGTTATTGGTCTTGTAAATGACATATTTTATTTATTTGTTGGTTTTTAAAATTGCTAAATTGATGGCTTTGTCATTTACAATGCCAATAGTTATAACTTTCGCGAATGTGACACCTATAGCATTTGGAATGCAACATGTTTTGTATTTACGTGACTTAGATGGCAGCTCTGGTCGTTAGGCCACATCTCTAGAGAGCAGGAGAGTGCAGCAGGGGAGAGAAGCACAGCAATGCAATATGTCTCGCATTAGGAAAGTTTGAGCTATTGGTATTGTAAAGGACACATTTTTTATTTATGTGCTTGTTTTGAAAATAGCGAAATTAATAGCTTTGTTATTTACAATGCCAATAGTTTTATCTTTCGCAAATGTGACACCTATTGTAACACAATATGTGTTGTGAGGGTGAGTGAGGGTGAGGGGTTGAGGGTGAGGGGTTGAGGGTGAGTGAGGGTGAGGGGTTGAGGGTGAGTGAGGGTGAGGGGTTGAGGGTGAGTGAGGGTGAGGGGTTGAGGGTGAGTGAGGGTGAGGGTGAGTGAGGGTGAGTGAGGGTGAGGGTGGGTGAGGGTGAGGGGTTGAGGGTGAGTGAGGGTGAGTGAGGGTGAGGGTGAGTGAGGGGTTGAGGGTGAGTGAGGGTGAGTGAGGGTGAGGGGTTGAGGGTGAGTGAGGGTGAGTGAGAGTGAGGGTGAGAGTGAGTGAGGGTGAGTGAGGGTGAGTGAGGGTGAGTGCGGGTGAGTGAGGGTGGGTGAGGGTGAGTGAGGGTGAGTGAGGGTGAGGGTGAGTGAGGGTGGTGAGGGTGAGTGAGGGTGAGGGGTTGAGGGTGAGTGAGGGTGAGGGTTGAGGGTGAGTGAGGGTGTGTGAGGGTGAGTGAGGGTGAGGGGTGAGGGTGAGTGAGGGTGAGGGGTGGTGAGGGTGAGTGAGGGTGAGGGGTGGTGGGGTGAGGGGTTGAGGGTGAGTGAGGGTGAGGGGTGAGTGAGGGGGTGAGGGTGAGTGAGGGTGAGGGGTTGAGGGTGAGGGGTGGAGTGGGAGTGAGGGTGTGTGTGAGGTGAGGGTGAGGTGAGGGGTTGAGGGTGAGGGGTTGAGGGTGAGTGAGGGGGTGGAGGGTGAGTGAGGGTGAGGGGTTGAGGGTGAGTGAGGGTGAGGGTGGGTGAGTGAGGGTGAGGGGTGAGGGTGAGTGAGGGTTGAGGGTGAGTGAGGGTGAGGGGAGTGAGGGTGGGTGAGGGTGGGTGAGGGTGAGTGAGGTTGAGTGAGGGTGAGGGTGAGTGAGTGAGGGTGAGGGGTTGAGGGTGAGTGAGGGTGAGGGGTTGAGGGTGAGTGAGGGTGAGTGAGGGTGAGGGTGGGTGAGGGGTTGAGGGTGAGTGAGGGTGGGTGAGGGGTTGAGGGTGAGTGAGGGTGAGTGAGAGTGAGGGTGAGTGAGGGGTTGAGGATGAGGGGTTGAGGGTGAGGGGTTGAGGGTGAGGGGTTGAGGGTGAGGGGTTGAGGGTGAGTGAGGGTGAGGGGTTGAGGGTGAGGGTTGAGGGTGAGTGAGGGTGAGGGGTGGGGTGAGTGAGGGTGAGGGGTTGAGGGTGAGTGAGGGTGAGTGAGGGTGGGTGAGGGTGAGGGGTTGAGGGTGAGTGAGGGTGAGTGATTGTGAGTGAGGGTTGAGGGTGAGTGAGGGTGAGGGGTTGAGGGTGAGTGAGGGTGAGTGAGGGTGAGGGGTTGAGGGTGAGTGAGGGTGAGTGAGAGTGAGGGTGAGAGTGAGAGTGAGTGAGGGTGAGTGAGGGTGAGTGAGGGTGAGTGCGGGTGAGTGCGGTGAGTGAGGGTGGGTGAGGGTGAGTGAGGGCTGAGGGAGGGTGAGGGTGAGTGAGGGTGAGTGAGGTGAGTGAGGGTGGGGTAAGTGAGGGTGAGGGGTGAGGGTGAGGGGTTGAGGGTGAGTGAGGGGGTGAGGGTGAGTGAGGGTGAGGGGTTGAGGGTGAGTGAGGGTGAGGGGTGGTGGGTGAGGGGTTGAGGGTGAGTGAGGGGTTGAGGGTGAGTGAGGGTGAGGGGTTGAGGGTGAGTGAGGGTGAGGGGTTGAGGGTGAGTGAGGGTAAGTGAGAGTGAGTGTTGATCGTTTGATGTTGAGGTGCTAGTTGATGATTGAGGGGTGAGGGTGGGTGAGTGAGGGTGAGGGGTTGAGGGTGAGGGGTTGAGGGTGAGAGAGGGTGAGGGTGAGTGAGGGTGGGTGAGAGTGAGTGAGTGAGGGTGAGTGGTTGAGGGTGAGTGAGGGTGAGGGGTTGAGGGTGAGTGAGGGGTTGAGGGTGAGTGAGGGTGAGGGTGGGTGAGGGGTTGAGGGTGAGTGAGGGTGGGTGAGGGGTTGAGGGTGAGTGAGGGGTTGAGGATGAGGGGTTGAGGGTGAGGGGTTGAGGGTGAGTGAGGGTGAGGGGTTGAGGGTGAGTGAAGGTGAGTGAGGGTGAGTGAGTGAGGGTGAGTGAGGGTGAGTGAGGGGTGAGTGAGGGGTTGAGGGTGAGTGAGGGTGAGTGAGGGTGAGGGGTTTGAGGTGAGTGATGGTGAGGGGTTGAGGGTGAGTGAGGGTGAGGGGTTGAGGGTGAGGGGTTGAGGGTGAGTGAGGGTGAGTGAGGGTGGGTGAGGGTGGGTGAGGGTGGGTGAGGGAGGGTGAGTGAGGGTGAGGGGTTGAGGGTGAGTGAGGGGTTGAGGGTGAGGGTTTGAGGGTGAGTGAGGGTGGGTGAGGGTGAGTGAGGGTGAGTGAGGGTGAGTGAGGTTGAGTGAGGGTGGGTGAGTGAGGGTGGGTGAGGGTGAGTGAGGGTGAGGGTTGAGGGTGAGTGAGGGTGAGTGAGGGTGAGGGGTTGAGGGTGAGTGAGGGTGAGGGGTTGAGGGTGAGTGAGGGTGAGGGGTTGAGGGTGAGGGGTTGAGGGTGAGGGGTAGAGGGTGAGTGAGGGTGAGGGGTTGAGGGTGAGTGAGGGTGAGGGGTTGAGGGTGAGTGAGGGTGAGGGTGAGTGAGGGTGAGGGGTTGAGGGTGAGTGAAGGTGAGAGTGAGTGAGGGTGAGTGAGTGAGGGTGAGTGAGAGTGAGGGTGAGTGAGGGTGAGTGAGGGGTTGAGGGTGAGTGAGGGTGAGGGGTTGAGGGTGAGTGATGGTGAGGGGTTGAGGGTGAGGGTGAGTGAGGGTGAGGGGTTGAGGGTGAGGGGGTGAGGGTGAGGGGTTGAGGGTGAGTGAGGGTGAGTGAGGGTGAGTGAAGGTGAGTGAGGGTGAGTGAGGGTGATGTGGGTGGGTGAGGGTGGGTGAGTGAGGGTGAGTGAGGGTGAGGGGTTGAGGGTGAGTGAGGGTGAGGGGTTGTGGGTGAGCGGTTGAGGGCGAGTGAGGGTGAGGGGTTGAGGGTGAGTGAGGGTGAGTGAGGGTGAGTGAGGTTGAGTGAGGGTGAGTGAGGGTGGGTGAGGGTGAGTGAGGGTGAGGGGTTGAGGGTGAGTGAGGGTGAGGGGTTGAGGGTGAGTGAGGGTGAGGGGTTGAGGGTGAGTGAGGGTGAGTGAGGGTGAGGGGTTGAGGGTGAGGGGTTGAGGGTGAGTGAGGGTGAGGGGTTGAGGGTGAGTGAGGGTGAGGGGTTGAGGGTGAGGGGTTGAGGGTGAGTGAGGGTGAGGGGTTGAGGGTGAGTGAGGGTGAGTGAGGGTGAGGGGTTGAGGGTGAGTGAGGGTGAGTGAGAGTGAGGGTGAGTGAGGGGTTGAGGGTGAGGGGTTGAGGGTGAGTGAGGGTGAGGGGTTGAGGGTGGGTGAGTGAGGGTGAGGGGTTGAGGGTGAGTGAGGGTGAGGGGTTGAGGGTGAGTGAGGGTGAGGGTGGGTGAGTGAGGGTGAGTGAGGGTGAGGGTGAGTGAGGGTGAGTGAGGGTGAGTGAGGGTGTGAGGGGTTGAGGGTGAGTGAGGGTGAGGGGTTGAGGGTGAGTGAGGGTGAGTGAGGGTGAGGGGTTGAGGGTGGGTGAGTGAGGGTGAGGGGTTGAGGGTGAGTGAGGGTGAGTGTGAGTGAGGGTGAGGGGTTGAGGGTGAGTGAGAGTGAGGGTGAGTGAGGGGTTGAGGGTGAGGGGTTGAGGGTGAGGGGTTGAGGGTGAGTGAGGGTGAGGGTGGATGTGGTGGTGGATGTGGTGGTGGATGCGGTGGTGGTGGATGTGGAGGTGGTGGATGTGGGGTGATTGCGGCTTGCAAGCTTATTCCGCTCACGTTATGCAGTTTCAAACATGATTGCCACTATTACTCTCAAATTCACTTGGCAGCAAACTGGTGAACTAATTAAAAGAAAGTCGTATTCAGCGTTATGGCCGGTACTTTATTCCAGCAAAGTGGCAAGCCAGTACACACCAATGAGCTAGTAAAGCTAAAAACACACCACATGGCACAATTGCTGGCTGAGCGAGCAGAAGTAAGCCAAACAGCTTTCCCGTAGCTAAGGAGAGCTGAGCTCTTTTTGTAGCAGCACGCATAAGAAAAGTCCCGTATTTTCACCAAAACACTCTCTGATAATGATCAGCCGAATTCAGAAGGCTTCCTGCCCTCATATATTCCCAAGAGAGCAGTAATCTTATAAGGAAATGCTGTCATCACACCTAAAGCTACGGATGAGGAGAGCTTGCTGGAAGACATTCAATTAATGAAAAAAAAAAAGAAAGAAAAGGAGACACGGCCGGCCGGCCGTGAACTGAAAGCACGGCCGGCCGTGAAAAAGCCTTTGATGCCGCAGGGGGTAATTAGGGGAGGAGAATGGCTGGGCTGAGGCAGAGCGCCAAGCCTTTGATGCAGCAGGGGGCGGAGCGGGAAGAGCTGCTGGCGGCACTAAGCTGACGATTTGATGCTGTGCACGCGCATTTTAACTAATTGCGCTTGCGCATTGAGTTAAAAGTGCACATGCACTTCATCAAATGGCCAGTGAATCGCCAGTGTAGGTAAGCTTTGTTTAAGCCCCCATAGTCTCGCTCTGCTCAATGCGCATGCGCATTGACAGGCGAGACCTAAAAAGTGCTATATGAGACTTTTGGACTTGAGTGACCGATGGAACATTTTTGAAAGCAATAGAAAGTTCAGGAAGGGGGGTCTTAGTGAAAATGTCTTTTCAAACGATGAGCCACCACTGGTAGACTCTGGTAGTCCGTTTTCTTTTCGTTGGCGCTTTTGAGCACCGGCGGTGGAGCTATAAGTCCAGCTCGGAATCATCCTTACGCGTTGCAGGGTGCGATCAGTCCTCTGCTGTTAGATCACAGTCTTGTTTCCTAACTGATCTTCTTAGGGGTGCCTTATGCTGGGCACCTGTGTGTCTTTTCTTCTTCCGTGGCAAAACCTAATTCTATAGTCAAAAACTTATATGAAAGAGTTTGTTGAATAATCGAGGGAAGAGAGGGCGGAGTGGGGCCAGATCTTCGAACACACCAAGGGACCAAGGGAGCAAAGGACAACGAGCAGGCAGGCCCATCAGTCGGACTCAAAAGGGGACGGGGACTTCAGGCACGAGTGGGTCAGCAAGTCGAGGGCTTCAAGGCAGCCCTTCATTCCTTCATCTGCCGAGTTTGAGAGTTGTGCCTCGTCCCGCGTCTCGTTGCTCTGCGGCTCCACCTTTGGTTGCGGTCACATGTGCTTCATGATCTGTGGCCAGGCTGTGCGTCACGTCCAGCTCCTCTCCTCCGGTGATTGTATCTTTGAATGGGTACAAAACAAGTTTTTAGAAAAACTGGCAGGAGAAGACATTTATACATCTCAATTCCGTCCCCAACCCTAAGTAGGTAGGGAATAAGTTCATCGGTCACAGTCAGAAGTCACCACTTATGTAGTATGTAAGAGGACATTTCCACTGAATTCGTACTTTCTATCTGGCGTTCATTCATGACATACGCGGAGAGAAGTCGGATTCCCATCGACAGTGTATTCTATCAAACTCAAAATCGAGTCCTTAACCCAAGTACCAACGATCTTACATCTCCCTTCGGGGTCGGCTAACTCTCGCAAGCAGGAGGTGTTATCATCATGTGGGGGGGGGACAGAGGTGAAACATGTTTTACTTGGGGAGTGACGGTTAATCAAGGTTATTAATTGTGCTTCGGGGATAGCTGATATGGAGCCGGGGTCAATCGGGAGAAGCGAGGACACTTTGGACATCCGCACTTAAGTGCAGAGGGGTGGGACAATCTGGGCATTGGGGATCGCATTTCTGACGAACTGAAAAACAGAAGACCATTGACGTTATAGTCCCCCTATAAAAAGGCCAGATTAGGGGACATCAGTCGTCTGACCTGTCCTTTCCTTCATTACCAACTCGGGTTCTATCGTTTTGCAGAAAGGAGAGGTAGTAACATGGCAAGTTACAATCGTTTTAGTTCCTGTCAATTTTGCCGAACACCTTTGTGTTCGAAGAGACCCAATTAGGTTCGTGCCGGTGGGGCACAACGTTCTTGCACAAGGGGGGGGAACAGGGGGACCCTCAGAGAGAGAGAGAGAGAGTCGCCCACACTCTAAACGAACCATTTGGTACACGTATGACGTGGAGAGAGAGAGAGAGAGAGAGAGAGAGAGACGTGTACAATAATGGTCCATTCAGTGCGCACACAACACAGAACAGCAGGGGTTAAGTAATACGGAAACACAGGCAGAGGGATGACGTAGATCCATGCATCATGTATACACAAACTCAGACGGGGGAGACAGTACATGTATTATGTACAAAAATCCAAGACAAAACATAAAACAGTTATTGGCCAAAATTATCTTTTCCTGTATGCTGTGCATCCTTAGCATCCTAAGCTCTTTTTACCTTTTTCTTCTCTTTTATTCGTCGGCTGCCTTTACTGGTGGCTTTGATTGTACACACTTACGCCTTTGGCAATTGGTCATGAACTAACCTGGTCGGGCTAATGCTCACGGTGGTATTTTCGAGTCATTTTAGCAAATGTGTTTCCAGGCTGAGACAACAGTTGGTGTCAATTGGAGAATAATGGGGCAGCTTTGAGTTACATGTCTATGAGGATGCGAAAAAGGAGGTAGTAGGTTTTTAAATATTGGCAATATTCCTAGCCCTCCCGGCTGAGGATACTTGTGTAAACCTTACCTCGGAATATTCCTTAAACTTTCCCTATTTAGTTAAACGTAGGAATGTATTCATTATTGTACGTCATTTTTGGTTGCATTATTCGGGGTTTGCCGCGGTTAGGTACCATAATCAAACCCTCTTTCCCGTCTCTTCGTCCTCTAGATCACCATTTTCGTACATTAATCGACATTCCGATGTGACCTGCAGAGAGAGGGAAAAAGAAGGGGGCAGGGGCTACATTGATAGACACATTAGCGCGCATAAACCCAGAAAGGCTTTTACTTACTGCATACTCGGCCTATCTCCACAGGATGCAGTCCCTGCCAACTGGGCGTTCAAGCCCAGGTGGACCGTTAGTGTGACTTTTCTTATACAGGTAGCATATAAAGTATAGGCTAAATACCAGGATCTTTAGCGGTTGCTTTTGGCTGTACAAAAGGGAAAAATACACAACTAAAACTTGGACCCTCCATATCTGCAATATCTCTATATATTATACCTTTTAACCCTTAACTAATCGAGCTGAGTCATTTCACCTGTATTTTAGTTATATCGGAAATAATGATCATTTATTTGAAACTTATCAATCTACGCGTGACAACTACGTTTGCTTTTTCCAAAAATCTTTAATAAGAATGTCGGTGCACAAATACGGGCCTACAACCCCGTGGGCCGGCCACGGAGCAGGCTGGAACTGTAGATGTGGGGATACTTTATTAGTGAAAAACCCAATGGAGTCGGGGTTGTTTATTTTATAATAAAAAGTACGACAAGTGCAATAAAAACATGTCGAGAATTCAGTGTGGGCGAGTATCATAAGTGTTGAAATTCGAACTTGCAATAATCATGAGGCGCCAAAACTTAACAACAATTCATTGTCCGAATGTTCAATCAGTACCCATCTGATGTCAATTCACTGTCTGAACACATAATCAGTACCCATCCTATATCAATTCATTGTCCGAACGTATAACCAGTACCCATCCCGAACCAGTTGCACTTCGGGAGTTTTCAGAATGGGGGTAGGTATCTGTTGACTTGTATCTATCTCATGTTACCGTTATTGGGGCGTGGCGGGTGGTGGGACAGGCATGTTTGGAGCAGTGAGGGGTGGCGAAGCCTAATTGCCTCGTGGCCGTCGTGATGTCAAGCTTGGCTTCTCTCACCATTTTCATGTTTCTTATTACGGGCTTATTCCTAACGTTTCTCATTTCTAGCGAAATCATGTATTTTATCGTGAGCTGTTTCTAACGTTTTCTTATTTGTTGCAAAAATCAAAAACTCATCAGTGGCCTACTGACTTTACTTGATTCCTTTTGTTTTCCCTAACGATTTTTATATTATTTTTTTTTATCTGCTAGCATGATACAGCGGCTAATCCGCATTTTTCTTTATATTTGTCCTTTTTATTTGGGGTGTCCTCCGGGCTGAGCCGGATGACCTACCTCTAATAAATGGTCCGGGTGGAACTAGTTTACCAATCAGTGGGGAGTAGATAGGCATGAAAGATTACAACGGGGGACAAAAGGTCCACATTACCTACCCATCACTATTTGCAAAGACTAGACGGAATATTTCTATTCCACGTTATTTGCAAACAGAGAATACCTCCAAAGAGAACCAATTCCAAACAATCAATGTTCGGACAAACAATCAATCAATGAGGAATGAAATAGGCACGACGGGTTACAATGGGGGCAAAAGCCTGCGTTACCTACCCTTCACTATCTGCAAAGGGAGAGAGAATATTCCTATTATTCCCCGTTTGTAGGCAGAGAAGATCCTTAAGAGAACCAACTTCGAACAATTCAATGCTCGATCAAACAATCAATCAATGGGGAGAAAAATAGGCATGACGGGTTACAATGGGGGACAAAAGTCCGCATCACCTACCCTTCACTATCTGCAAAGGGAGAGAGAATATTCCTATTCTTCCCCGTTTGTAGGCAGAGAAGATCCTTAAGAGAACCAACTTCGAACATATCAATGCTCGATCAAACAATCAATCAATGGGGAGAAAAATAGGCATGACGGGTTACAATGGGGGACAAAAGTCCGCATTACCTATCCTTCACTATTTGCAAAGAGAGAGAGACGTTCCTATCTGTCGCTGTTTGCAAACAGAGAATGTCTCCAAGAGAACCAATACTTCAAGTAGCACCCAAGGCTAAATGAACCAATCAATGAACAATACCAGTATCTAAATACCGTTTCCAATATCAACAATCAATCAATCAATCAGATGGATAAAGCCATCCTACCAATTAGACGTAAAGACGTCCTACTTAACCTTACCCAGACCGGACCGTGTGGACAGTTCTTCGTCTTCCTTTCTCCAGCGCCCGATCGTTCTCTTTTCTCCATGTTTTTACCGCAGCATTCCTGTGGGATTCCAGTCAGGACAGTAGGTCACTTGAGAGAGGTCCGTTCGGAATCGGTGAAGTTCATTCGATCGGCAGCCGGACGAGGGCCCTCTCAAGGCAGGTATACTCCAATCATTTAGATGTTCACCCCATCGTCTGGACCTCTCTTACCGGACCTTATGTCACTGATGGGCCCTACGTTGGGCGCCAATTGTGGAAAAGTCAGCCCAAAACGCTCCTGATGCCCAGGCTGCTGGCGCAAGATGCCTCTTAGTTCCCATCTTGAATAATTACCAAATAAAGAGACGGGCGCTGGAAGTAGGAAAACAAGAACAGAGTTTTATTTCTCATGAGGAGAGCCTGTCATTTCGGACACTCGCATAGTGTCTTCAGGAGGTGCTCTAACTAGCCTCTCTGAGGCCTGGTCTCTTATACACTGGTTTATGACATGTGAACGTTCTTTATTACAATAAAGACATTGTGAAGTATGAAGATGACATCCCCGGCACCCCCCCAGTTCCGGCCCATTCCAACACGTGGCTACAGTAGAGGCCCTTACCCTCCATACAATAGGAGGGGGCTGTCACGCAGCTGAGTGTTCTGCTGATTCCTTTGGAATGTGTGCGCCTGATCGAATCCCAGGGGGTGGGAAGGTCATGATCAATAGTAGCTCCTTTGAAGAGGGGCGAGTGCATACAGTAGTGGGCAATAAACTGTATCCTCGGGCTAAGGGATGACCAGCGGTCCGTGCAAACAATCGGGCTCAGAGGAAGGGGTCATCAAAGGAGAGATATTCATGAAAGGAAGGATCGGTGTGGACAATCGAGCGTAGAGGAAGGGTTTATCAAAAGAGGGGTATTCATGGAAGGAAAGGAGGTGTTGGTCAGGCACGGGGTGTGATTCCCAGTGACAGCGTCATGCAGAAGGAGAAGGGTTCATGACTTGTGCATGTGAGAGTGGGGGCGGTCGGGGTGCATGGGGGAAGCTTGCAGGGTCAGGGAAGGGCGCTGATGATCGATCGCAAACAGAGAGACCATGGTACCTAAAATGGCTGTTGTATATATGTGTGCATGGGTCTATGCTGGCGGGATAACACAGTCAGTGTTTTGCAATACCCATTCTGTTTACGACAAGAGGTACAGTGAACACAAATGAACGCCGCTTATGTGTATATACATTGCCAATTTCAACACCATCCCCCCTAAATACTGGAAGTCATCTGGAGAGGAACTCTTTCCCACTCTCTGTAGGATTTGTAATCAATCCTTGAGCAGTGGCCTAGTTCCTGCCCGGTGGAAGCAGGCTCTTATTAGGCCACTGTTAAAGAAACTTTCCCTGAATCCTGAGTGTCTACAGAATTATCGGCCAATTTCCCTGTTACCTTTCCCGGCAAAAATTGCCGAGCGCTGGGTGAGCTCATGCCTCTCCAAACACCTGGAGCAGAATCATTTTCTGGACGAATTACAATTTGGCTTCCGTCCAGCCCATGGCACGGAAACAGCTCTACTCACTGCCATGGAGGACCTTCGTATGCGTGCAGACAGGGGTCAGGCGGCTGCCTTGATCTTGTTGGACCTGTCTGCCGCATTCGATACGGTCAACCGTATGATTCTGCTGGAGAGACTAAAAGAGGCCGGGGTGGGCGGTACTGCCCTGCATTGGTTTCATTCCTTCCTGCGGGATAGGAAGCAGGCTGTGTCCCTCCCCCCCGTATCAATCGGCCTTCTCCCCGGGGTGCCTCAGGGCTCGTCCATAAGCCCGATTTTATTTAACGTGTATTTAAAACCTTTAATTACGTTAATCAAAGCCCACAAGCTAAGAGCAATCAACTATGCCGATGACACTCAGCTCATTCTCTCCTGGGAGGGTGAGGAATCAATTCCTCTGGAGTCGTTTCATGACTGTCTTCGAGACACAGCTTGCTGGCTTCACAAGAACTCCTTACAGTTCAATGCCGCCAAAACCGAGGTTCTGTTTTGTGCCGGAAGTCGGATCCCCCGCCCGTTCCCAGCTGAGTTCTGGCCCCCTGAAACTCTGGAAAAACCACAGCCGGTCACCACCGTTCGCAATCTGGGAGTTATGATAGACAACAAGCTCACCATGGAAGCCCAGGTTGCGAAAACAGTGCTTACCTGCACGGCTTTGATTCGCTCCCTCCGCAAGATCTTCCTACTCCTAACCTTGCAGGCCCGGGCCTTAATCGCCAGATGCACCATTCTTAGTCGTCTTGACTACTGTAATGCGCTGCTGCTTGAGGCTCCATCTGCATTGTTGGACAGACTCCAAAGAGTTCAATCAGCTGCCGCCAAACTGGCCCTGGAATGGCCTAGGAGATCCTCGGCTACTGCGGCAATGGCTGAACTCCACTGGCTCCCTATGAAACAGCGAGTTGCTTTTAAATCTCTTTGCCTTGTTTTTAAAGCTCTGCACGGAGTTGGCCCTGTTCCTCTGCAATCTCTGTTCGAATGGTATATTCCAACCAGAGCTCTTAGATCCACAACAGCATGTCTGGTTAAAGTTCCAAGATTTAAAAAAGCCAGGACAGGAGGAAGATCATTCAGGGTTACTGCATCAAAACTCTGGAACAGCCTGCCTCTGGATGCCCGCCAAATAACAGAACTTCTCCCTTTTAGGAAACGGATTAAAACCTGGCTTTATCCAAAATGCTCAACGCCAATCACTCTACTGCTCATCTCCTACTGCATTCATCTTAGAGAGTTGTCTCAGCGCCAGGATACCTGCAAGGTGACAGCTGCGCTTTATAAATGTTTTAAATAAATAAATAAATAAATTATCATAAAAGTAAGTAATTGGCAAGACAAAAATTTGATTTCTGCTGCGAGTATTTGGGGGTAGTGAGCCTGTGTTCAATCCCTGCATCTATTTAAGCCTGATATTTTTCATTATTTCAAACACACCAGTCAAATGGAATCTAGAGTGATTACGACAAGGAAGCTGCATCTTTAGTTCCACCCATCACACCCTCTCTGCCTAAGAGCAGTGGCTTCGCTCTGCTCTATTTTACGGCAAACAGACACAAAAACAGCAGTAAAGAAATTAACTAGTTTGCAGTGGACGATCTTATCCCTTAAAAATAACAGACTCGGCCAACACATGAAAACGACTTGAACAAGCCAATTGATGAAAAGACCAACATCTGCTTTCGCTGAATTTAGTACCGATCTAAAACAAACTCAAATTGAATAGAGCAGAGAGGGTGTGTCGAAAAAAAATCACGGAGTCACACTGAACGAAGAGACGGGTGTACAGGGAAGACATTATTTAAAAAATGCTATCGGATAACATACAAACTGAACTGCAGAAATCTAGCAGTTTGTGGAAGTCTGCCAAGCTCAGCCCTTCTCAGCTGTTCTTTCAGTCGGTAGATTCGAAGGAGGACTAAAAGTGTATGCCCGTGAGATCGTAAACAGGCCTATTGCGGCAATCTTCATGAATACGCGCTTACCGAGTAAGTAAAGAAAAGTATGCACTGGAACAATCAAAATAGAAATAATTTATCTGTAAAAATTGAATCAATTCGATGCAATTTTTACTCTGATCTTTTCTGAAATAATTCGTATATAAAACATTTTCATCGCATTTCTTTACATTTTTCATCATTGTCGAACTGTTGTTTACGAAAAGCAGCAAAAAATGTATTACAATGTCATTCCTAGTTCGGCGTTCACCTCGGAGCACCAACCAAATCCTCTTCCAAGATGGCCGACTCTTGTGCTAGTGCCTATGAAATGTTTATCGTCGTTTTCTCTCTTCCAATATTAGCCGGAGTTCAGCACCGAGGTCAGCACAATTCAGTTTGCTTCTAATAGTACGATCTGATTGGTCGCTTCGGATTCTAACCTAATGTCTGATTAGCTGTGTGTGAGCCGGGGCGTAATTACTCTAAATTCAAACTGCGGGACCGAGCAACGGTTGGGATTGATTTGTCAATTTCATATCGCAGTGTAAGAGAAGGATCAGTCATGAGCTCCGCACTGTTTTCGGTGTCGCGGCAGTCCATTAGCCATCGATTCCTGTCGGGACGAGGTGAGTTGGTGTCTTTTACACTGGTGTCATTATCTGAATTTACGAATAGCGGTTGTAGCATTTGTTTAGATTGGGAGAAGTACCTGAAAACAGATATTAAACATGTTTTAGGCAGTTTGTTGTTTACTTTCAGTGGAAAGCATAGCGTTTCATTATTGCTACCATTTGCTTCCTGGAGTTAAATGACTACTTGCAGTTTTAGGTATTTCATCTTTAATTGCGTGAAATCGCGTATTTTTTTTATCCTGTCTGTTTTGGAGAATGCCATCTTCCTGGTCTCAAACAGTAATTTATTCCAAAGTAACGCAGGTTTAAGTCCCCTGTATTTCCTGCACTGGTGGTTGAAAAGCCCTATTCAAGTGGATCATGCTTGACACGGGGGCAGTTGTTAGACACCTGTGCGGACCGGACCCTCTGATGTAATTTGAGAGCAGGTGTATGCGCGGTGTTCGCGAAGAATGCACTCTGTGCATGGGACAGCTGGTGAGTGCTGACATGCGAGCGCAGCTGAGGTGTGCTCTTTTCGAGGTGGGCGTGTAAGAGTAACCCGTTGTTGTGTAATATCCAGGGAACACGTATTATCCCGTGGATTACCTTCGGAGCTTTATTTTCCGAAGACAGCCGAAGGTCAGGAGATAAATAAAACATGGTTCCAAGGGAATACCAAATGATACACATAGGCACTGCTAATTATGTGCGATTTGAGTTTCATTGAGCAGTTGTGCCTCTACAGTGGTGGATTGATATTTTTACATTCAAACCCATTCCGTACTTGGCAGATTCTGGAAAGTCTTTGCACATTACAATGCGTCACTTTGTTTCATGACTATGAATCGATGGGAAAGTGTGTTGTGGGTATTCGACTGAAATGCAGTACCTGTAAAATGAAGTGACTGATTTAGTATGTGTCTCCTGGATGCATAAAGAATAGCGCCATTAAGAACGCTCTGTAGATTACTAGGTATCTTTGCATTTAACTACAGTGCTCGTATCCCGAACCTAGACCTGCCAGAGAGGAGGATACTATACTTTAATGAGGCTCTATTAGTATTCAAGAAATGTTGGGTGAGAGGAGGAACAGTCAACCTCGTCAGCGTCTAGAATGTTTAAAGAAAGAATACGCCGGAGCATTCAGACCGCTCCTGTTTGCTCTCGGAGATCCTGGCGGCTCCGGTATCTTAAGCAAAACTCGAATTGAATAATTAACAACACCTCCCGAAAGCAAATTTATGCAGCAGGTTTGTACGCTCTTTGCATGTGGGAGATTGACACCCTATGCAAAGTGTTTGTTTATATGCACACATTCTTTGGGAAATGTCAGGACTGCCTTTTCCTAATTTGCTGAAGCATACAAGTCCTTCAATGCTCGTTTGAGAGTGAATGGGTGGTCTGCTGCATTGTATGTATATTGGTTCGTATGTTATTGACACAACAGAGTACCTGATGGGTTCTGGTGTTGACATAAGATGGTGCACTTGTTATATTGTGGGAGAGGTGTGGCGCCAGGGCGACTGACGCTGGAATCTGGGGACCACGGTTCGATCCCCGGCTCCGGCGGCAGGTTAGCCCAGCACCATGTGACTCTGGGCAATAGCTCGCTTAATCTTCCCGACGGCCCCCAGCGCCTAGAGACCCTTACGGGTGATTGTGCGCTTTACAAATGTGGACTTTACTTTACTTTTATATTCACAGGATTTTAGGGGATGTCCAGGTAGTTACTGGAAAAGTCCTGATCTGCAAATATCACAGTTTCAAAATGTAAGCACAGTAGAGCTAGTCACCAGTCCCACAAATCAACAACCTCTGCCACATCCCATTTTTTTGGGGGGGATGGTGGTGGACTATAGGTCTTCCTTCACTTCCACAGAACCAACATGCTCCCCAGTACTTGATGTCTACTCCATAAAGCGCATGTCTCATTCGTCTTTCAGAATTACACATTACGCAAGTCTTTTAGGAATTGAATTGGTTTGCCTGTCTATACAAGCCTCCATATTTCGCACTTATCTGCATGGTAGGTGTTGAACATGTGACAAATCTCAGTGCTAAGGTGAGCCCAAAAGGGAGGACTGCAAATTGAAAAGGTAGATAACTTTCTCACAGCCCAAGAGATTAATTTTACACCCAGCACGCTAATTCTCATTGCTTTGCTCTTGAAAGTCATAACAAACTGATCTACTTGAAACTGAGAGAGTTGACTGTCTGGTTTGCAGAGTTGCAAGCAGAAAAATAAATCTAAAGTAGGTATAGTGGTAGACTGGCGGTGATTTCTGCCTCTAAGCAGCTTTATTGGTGGCAGTCGTCTTAAGCGTCAGGATTGAGAGCCTCTGACTCTTTGCAGCTTCCTTTTCAGCATTCATGAATGACAACATGACCTTGAGTGTTCTGCCGTCCTCACTGAAGGTAGTTTACATGGTTACATGTCTAAGAAATGTTTTTTTTTTTGGTACTCATATGATGGTGGTAGAAACATGGAGTAAGCATCAGTGCTTTATTCCGTTTTACATTTCTGCATTCTGTTCACTTTACATTTAACTTTAATCATAAGTGGCAAAAATCCTGTTACTTCAGTGTCAATATTACAGTCCTCGGTAAGTCTTCCAGGCCCCCCAGATTTTCTAATCTTTTTGGGGCACCCTCTGCTCTTACATTGCACATTCTGCTTGCCAACACCAGTCTAGCTCTGTTACCCACTCCTCCAATGTCGGAACAGTGACCACCCCCCCTTTCCTTGTTGCATTCCTTTTTGCTACCACCGTTGCCAGTGCCAGCCAGTCCTCGTTCCTATAGGTTGCCAGCAAAACCACCTAGGCTCTAGTGGGACCTCTAAGATGACAACTGGCGGCGATTGTCTGCCAGTACGCCTGTAGGATTGGACAGTCCCATACAAGGTACCTTCTAACCCACATTCCCTGTGGCACCATGCATGTTCACATCTCCCCATACGGTGCAACACGTCCTAGGGTAATATACCCTGTGCACCACATTCAACTGTATAAGCCTGAATCGTGCTCGTATTGCCACTTCCCTTGGGCTCTGGAGCAATGTCTAAAATTATTTATTTACTGTCTGTTGTCCTGACACCTTTAGGGTCTACAAAAAAGACCAGCAGCCGCTCCATAGATTAAGGTCCCAGAAAGGCTTTTAGCCATTATCTTGACAGACTAGGTTACTAAATAGATGAATGTGTGCCATAAGAAGGGAAAGTCGTCGGGAAGCATGCAGTTTTGTAGGTGTTTCTGGTTTTAAAACCCGGTTATGAAACTCTTCATCAGAGACTTATCTCTGGACTCATTCCACTGGGAGAAAGCCTTTATTTCTGACTTTGTCATGGGGTTCCTTGAGTGCCTTTTAATTCCCTTTAGAAACAGGTCTGTTTGGATATTGTTACTTGAGCCGAGCGCCAGCTTTATGTATTGAACTACTCCTGCCATGGTCCTCAGTTTGCCTCCTTGCAGAGATTCTGGGAGTTCTTCATATAAGAAATCTGTATGAAAGTGTCCTTTAGAACAACAAATTACTTACTTTTGGCAACATTGTTTCCTATCTTCTGCAGATTCTTTATGACCTTACCACCTCCAACCTGAATCTTTGTTGGAGGATTAATAGTAGAACCAAACAATGCTACGATCTTGTTACATGGCTGCTTCAGAGTTGTCGTAAAAGGAGTGGCCAGAATTAAGCCACTGGCACTTCTGGCATCTTGTACAAATCCACCACATCATATGTGCCTCAGATCATCGCAGGCCACCACCTGTTGTTGGTGACATGGCTTTGCTAGGAATACAATTCTTGCTTCAGGTGAGTGCCTTAGGAGAAATATTTTCACAAATGGAATATAAAGGGGAAACTATCTATACATCCGGAATAAAGTTTTATTTAAGGTAGAGTACCAAACATTTTATTGGATACCTAGTCACTTTAATTTGGACTTCGTTAGGCGTATCAAAGAAGTTCAAATAGAAATGTGATTTCTCGTGTATTTTCTGTCCTGTAAAATATATTGACTTTTTTTAGGTCTCGCTCTCGAGACCTATTGTTGTTGAGATGCCTCCCAAGGGAGACAGACCGGTGCATGAGCCGCTCGGGGTGTGTGGACGCGCTTCGCGCGTGCACACACACATCGTTACTGAGGCTGGCCGGCGCACGCTCGCGCGCATACAGACACAGACAGACGCACAAGCGCACACACACACACACACACAGACACACACACCGCCTCCCCCCACGCACACATACACACA
Organism: Lissotriton helveticus; assembly: GCF_964261635.1. Lineage (NCBI taxonomy): Eukaryota > Metazoa > Chordata > Amphibia > Caudata > Salamandridae > Lissotriton > Lissotriton helveticus. The sequence goes on along the minus strand of NC_136069.1, from coordinate 416,295,380 downwards.
CACCGCCGCCGCAGCCCACAGACGCCAAAAAAAACCCTCGGGACCTACGGTCCCCTCCCAGGGGTCCTCTGTACAGCGCCATTCGTACTCCTGGGACCTTCTCCCCGTCAGGGCGTCATACTCACCTCTCCCTCCGCCTCCTCCTCCTGCGCCAACAATTGAGAATCCCGGGAGGTCGAGGCCTGCTCTCTGTCCATCTCTACCGGGGTGCAGCTGGCTACCTCCATTTAACTCTCTATTTACACCGCGGCCTGCGCGCACGCCTGTTAGAAGCCAGCCCAGTCTGTCAGTGCTGTCCGTACGTGTGACATCAGCTCATTACGTGCCGTGTCGACTGTCTGACTCTTCGTCAAGGAAAGTGTGCTGCTGCAGGAGTCCGTTTTAATTTTTTTGGTCTCTTCTAGGAGAGTGGTTGGAGCAAGCAGTTGTGCTATAGGAGACAAGGGACGGGAGCAGTCAACTTTCAAGAGATTGGGGAGCAGGCAGCTATACATTAGTAGAGTAAACGCAGTAGGCAACTGTGTATTCTGTTAGAAGGTGGTGGAGCAGGCAGGTGTGTATTAGGACATGGGCGGAGCAGGCAGCTCTGTGTTAGAGGATTGTGAATAAGGCTGGTGTGCACTGCGAATCAGACAAAAGTGCAGTAGGAGGTAAGGGGGCCGTTAACTGCCAAAAGATTAGTGAGGCAGCCAGCTGTGCATTGAGGATAATGTAGCAGGCAGGTGTGCACTACGGCATGATGGAGCAGGCTGCTCTGCTTAAGGGAGTGGGCAAAGCAGGCACTGTGCATTACGAGATTGATCGGAGCAAGCAGCTGTGCAGTAGAAGACCAGGGACATTTCCTTCTTTCTTGAATCCGTGCGTTCACAGCGGTCTTCCAAGGCCATGGGAAATTGTTCTTCGTTGGGTCTCCCTGCAGTACCTGTTTGCACGGACAGCTCATCTTTTCACTGCCCAAGTGTATTCAAGGTTCAAATGACTTGCGGTCAGACATGCCCGGGCAATGCTTTTTCACCAGTCTTCCTTGGGACATCCGTTAGGACATGGCCGGCTGCCATTAGGTCTGTCCTGGAGGAGATGTGTGCTTCTGGATACCATTAATTCATAATAAGCCACATTCCCCAACCTTTTTTTGCGTCATTGTTTCAAGCTCTGTCGTGACGTTGTCGCGCAGTCCGTAACTTTGTCAGTAAACGTGTTATTGTAAGTTGCTTAGTGCTGTGGGTAACATCATCCCTTCAAAGGTGGGGCGCCACCGGCATTTCCTGAAGTGAATTAGAACTCTGGTGCAGCCGCCAGTGCTTAACTGGTGGTGTTCAAGGAAAAGTTCCCTTTCAGTGCCGGGGTTGGTGAATATCAAGACAGTCGAGTGTTCTCTCCCTCATACCGCAGTCTTTCTTTCCTCACCTACCTACGCACTTTCCTTGTCTTCATGTCGCATATGCAGGCTCTTTTTCTTATTATCGCAGTTTCCTGTCCTTGTTGTTTTCTACCACTTCCGCTCTCTTTCTCTTGGTCGGACTCTGGTGGTGAAAATAAGCCCAGCCACCTAACAGCGGTGCTCACCACCTGCACAAATTAAGCACCGAAGATAGCACTGGGTGGGTTGGTGTCCACCCACGTCGACATGTTGTGGTGTTATCCCTCCCTCGGCGGTGGTGTGGGGAGCGATAGGCATGAAACAAAACGCAGCGACACGTCGCTAACAAAAAGCACCGGCTCTGCTGTGTACTTTTTGAAATATGTATTTACTGCGCACTGCAGCATTTCTAGTCAGTTTCAAGATTGTTGTGATGGGGTAGAGGGGCGATGCCGGGGTTACTTAAGTTCAGAGGTGCATCCGTCCACGCCATACCCATCATTCTGGGATCTTCCACTCTTAGGCTTGTAATAGTTGCTTTGGAGTTTTGTAGGGTCCATTCTGTGACGTTGCCGTGAAATATAAACGTTTTATTAAGGCTTTGGCTAGGGGCGAGAAGATCTGAACTGACAGCCAGAAATGTAGTGTCCATAGCAGCGTTCGAGAGCAGTGCCCCCGTGCTCGGAGTCGGAATCACACAATTGTTGCTCCAGTGCCAGTACAGAGTTTGTATGGGCTTCAGATGCCAAGATTTTCATAGGAACCACTAGCCCACACCTCCTCCTAATGCTACAGTGTCTAAAACATAAAAGGGAAGTCGGATAGGTCACTGATCTGCATTTGTAGTTGAATGTTTGTATTTCCTGCTCTGGGTTTGGCATTGTAAGATAGTGTCACCACCCTGTCTGCCTACACTGTTAAAAAAAAAAAAAAAAAGTAAAACCATTATTTTGAGCTACTTCATTCTACCACAGGAGTAATGAGGCTTGATAAGTGCATAAAGGACTGAGTCCGGGTTCTATTACATGTGCCCCAGTCAGGGGATACAAAACGTATCCCACCGAATAAAATCAGATACCCCAGGGTTCAGAATTTAATGGCTGCAGTAAATATTAACTATTACAGGATTTCTACATTCTAATGGGGGGTAACATGCAGAATTTGGTGCTTTCTGCACCAAAATCTCCCTGTCTCTCTTTTACGTTTTGGCATGCTGAAATTTCTCCTCTACACTCCTCAATCGTAAAAAATGTATCAAGCCTGGTTATTGAAAGGGGCGGAAACATTTGCCCTCATTGGGACCCTCAATCACTGAGAGATTTGTCACAGGTCCTGTGCTGTTGTTGCAGTTTTCACTGTGGTGTCCACCTCACTTCTGGCCATCACAAACGCTGTCTCCAATCATGAACTTTTCACCCACAGTCATGGTTTTCAGTTGTTGGCCTAACTTGTTCGATACAAGTAAACAAACAAACAGTGTAACATCCAAAATATATTAGGTTATCACACAAAGATTCAGGAATTAAAACAGTATTGGTAATACTTTAAATATAATTGGACGAGGGCAGCTTAGTTTTCATTTGTGTGATCTGTGGCAAATTATTTCATCATTCTCTGCCACAGTTCCTTTAAATAGCGAAACTAGAGAACATAACTATTTCGCCTGTTATAGAATCTGCGATAGGATTATGTAATATTTTTGGTCGCGGGTTCTTAACCTTTTGACTGCTGTGGACCCCCGCTTAATTACTGGAACCCGCGGACCCCCACCAAGTCATTATTGGAAGCCAGGATCCCTCGCCTAAGCAATTTCTATGATTTGAACCTCAAAACAATACACAAAAATACAAAAACAAGTATAAACCAAGCAAATGCTCAAATATTGAAATATTTTGTTAAATTCACAATCAAATCCAGAAAAAGATTTTACATTTTCAGTTTTGCTTCTTCATTTGTTTATACTTTATTCATGATAATTTATTAATTTTGATATTATTTAATTTTGTAAAACATCTGCTGAGACCCTGAAGAGGCCTCACAGAACCCCATCGGCCCCAAGACCACAGGTTAAGAGCCACTGTCTTAGGTTAAATATTGTGCATTTGAATGTTTAAATTGTCCCATGTTTGTACATAACATACTTGTTGTTTTATTTACCCACGTCATATCTAGTCGCCATCACTAGCTGTAGCCACCCTCCTGGATGATGTCTTTATGTAGTCAGATATATGTTCCTGAGCAGCGTCCTCACTGAAAAGTGTGATGCTGAGTTCTCAAATATAATTGCTATTCTTTGAGTCCAGTCCGGAGGTCCTTCAATACTGATTGTGCCCTGTTCTACTCTACTTACTATATTCATGATTTGTGAGTTAGCCTTACGTTTTATTGCTGATTTGTAGAAAAGTCGCTGCACCTGTTCTTGCTGTCCTGGCTTATAATATGTACTCAGCTCATGCTGTCTCATGAATTCCTGTCTGGGCATAGCTTGCATGTCCCTGGAAGCGCCACAAAGCAAATCTTTGTGAGGTACTCAAATGCCTACAGGATACCCTAAGTGGCTAAGTATCGTTTATTGGACACAGATTCATTTTACCTAAACTAACGGCCACATTATGTAACTGGCACTAATGGCAGGCAGTGTTGCACCAACATGTCTACTGACTCATCAGCAAGTGCTTGTTTATTCATTGATCAATTGGTGCGAAATTGCCTCAGGCGTCTGATATTTAAATCACCCAAAGCCACATCACTCCGCTCTTTCAATGTATATTTTGGCAGTACACTAAGATAATGTTCCCGTCTGTGCACTCAACATTTTCACTCTTAGCAGTCTGCTGTACCACTTCCATGATGCTTTCTATGTTTTTTAGGAGCTTGTGGGAACTGTTATCTCTGTCCTTTTTAGGTCTCGTGGCGATTACAGCGCTTCGCGCTGGCTCGCCAGAAACCTATAGTCACCGGCTCTGCTTCCCAGGAGACAGGAGATGGGCACGCGCAGGCTGCAGGCCGGAATCTGATCAGGTCGCGCGCTCACCACATACAGGCACGCGCTGTGCCCATCTCCTGTCTCCCTTGCAACCCCACCACCACCACCAAGCCAGCCAGTCCGCGTCTGACCAAGCCAGCCCCAGCCCCGCCCGCCGCCCAAGCCAGCCCCCCCGCCACCCAAGCCAGCCACCCCCCCCTCTCCCCCAGGAAACGTGCAAAATCACCCGGTGCTGCGGCGCAGTACTCCAGCTCCTCCAGCGCAGCACGACGCGGGGCTCTCCCATTAGGCATGGGAGCCCCTGCTATTCACTGGTCTTCACCCGGGCCCTCTCCTGGGACCCGGGACTTGAGTATTTTCTCCCATGCCTGTGGGTCTCCTTCCTCAGCTGCAAAGTAAAAGTCTCGGCTGAATTACGAAGCCCTCTTCTTATCATGGGCGGCTTCAGACCTCTGGAGGAAGGCGTCGGGGCTCAGGGGAAGCGGGAGGTGCGTCTGTGCGTGAATGTGCGTTCTTTTGCGTGCGATTGCACGTGCCCGTGTGTGGTACGTTGGTGTGTTACACGGGCGGTTTGTGTGTGCTGTATCAGCTTGGCCCCGGACAGCACATGGGCACGCGCACGGCTTGTCTTTCATCTTGTCTTTCAGCTTGCATCTGGACAGCCAATGTGCACGCTCGCACGATCACGTCGTCTCTTTCAGGTTGTTTTCTGTTTGTATGCGCTGTACTTTCAGGCAGTGTTGGCAAACACTTCCAGCGCCGCACACCACGCATCAAGGCTCCTCTGGTGCGTGTTTCACAAGAGACGTTTCTTTTCAGTGAGAGGCACCTCGCCTTCCATTTCAGCAGAGGGCATGTTCTCCTAAATGCTGGCAGGTACGGTTTTATTAAGTTTGGTATTAATCAAGATACCTTTTATCACCTTCTGGACGAAACTGAGTTGGCCCAGATGAACGCTCTATCAGTGTGCTCACTAAATGGCATTCTGTCACTAGGGTGTGTAAGTGCACGTTTAGGACTGTGCACTAGTGATAGAAAGTAACAGACAACCCTGCATTGGCGGATACAACAGACAACGCAGAGACTGGTGCCTGCTTGAAGCCCGCCTCAGTCAGAGTAGGAAGTGCCCGGGCCAGGGGGTAATCCATAGTGTTCCTGCAGGTAGCGCCGAGTTTGTTTTCTCTTTCACGCTCTGTTAAGTGGCTGTCTCCAGAGCTTTGTCTGAAATGGATTAAGTAGCGCTTGAGAGTCCTTCATCCATCTCCGTCACTTTCCCCACCAAGCGCCGAACCATTTGCTCTTATCTGAGCCATCAGTCCAAGGATAACTGTGTGTGGAGGTCACGGCAGGAGCCTTCACATCCAGGCCATTAATAACGGGAGCAGGAAGGCCCGTCAAGCGCGGGACAGGCCTAGCCCTGCCTCTTCGGCCTAGAGACGCGCGTTCTCGGCAGAGCACTATTGTAATCGTTTCAGCCGGCAAAGGAGACCAGAGCTGGGCACGCGCCCAGCATTTTCAATGGGCGAGGAGCGACAAGAGCTGGCCACGCGCGGATTCAGTCGCGCGCACGCACAGGGCGCCTGCGTCTCTGCCGCGCGCCGATGACTGCTCTCTTCCTGGCCGGCTTCACGGAAGGCAGCATGCTTGATTTTTCCTCCCACCCTTTCACTACCAGGTCCCCCCCCCTCGCCGTACTTGACCGGCTGTTTGTTTATTTATTTGGACACCGGGAGACCGAAGCAGAGGCTGTCACCCCTTGCCGGGACTGCCGACAGAAGCAGCCGTCCTTTCCTCCGAGGAGCGAGCGGCCGCTGGCCCCCGGATCCTCCCCGTCCCCTTCATTGTACCGAGGGAATGCTTCTCCTGCCTCCCCCACCCCCGGGGCTGGCGTGCAGTGATGGCAGCGATGCGGGCCCTTTTGTTCAGGGTTTGACAGGCTGGCCGGAGACTGAGTATAAAAACAGGTTTTCTTTTTGTTCTTTGCTGTTGATACCAGCTCTTTTATTGTAATGTTATTTGTACGTTTATTTGTGCTCCAAGCGCGGCATAGCAATCACATGCGATGTTGATCATCCCACAGAGACTTGAACCCGGTTAATACATAATGAATGCAGTTGTTTTGCACTTATTTTCTCAGTTTTGTTATAAAGTGCGGCACACTGTGCTTGACTTGAACCCGGTTAGTACACAATAAATGCCCGTGTTTTGTACTTATTGTCTCAGTTTTGTTGTAAAGCGTGGCACACCATAATTGATCTTTATTTATTTGTTCTTCCTTGCATTCACACAAAGTGTTGAGCATCCTGCAGAGATTCGAACCCGGTGCTCCAGTTTAAAAGTCGGCCAAGTAGCCGTTATGCCACCTCCAAATTGATGGGTCTAAACTAGCAGCCATCTTAATGTTCTGCCACTCCGTGCTGTGACGTTAATGCGTCCATGGAGACACCGGTGTACATCCACATGCAGCGCGAGACCGAGGAAGCAAAAGTGTAGACACTGAAGAGTTCCAACGCTGCTGCTTCAAGTATCCGGCCTCTGAATGGCAAAGTCCTGGAGTCCATTCTGGTAACTGCTGAACTACAGCGTGTAATCACACAAGTAGTGGCATGATTAGTTTGGAAGAGGCACATGCTTGGCTGATGCAAACACTTACGCTGCAGGCAAGACTAGTGTGTGTCTTAGTTCTTAGACGTTTCCGGAGTCTAGGAGAGGGCAGTTGATATATAGGAAGCAGGGTGGCTGCATCCTCTGGCTCCGCCAGAGTCCATTCATTCTCCAGGGCGCAGCTTGCTTGCCTGCCCTATGCCACAGGAAGCAACAGATGAGCCTTCAACACTGTGACCCGAATGGAAGCTGTCCTTGGCAGGCTTTCTCGGGGTGTACCACGGCAGGGTGTCGAGCTGTCTGCATTTAATCTCTGGGGCCCCTGCATCTATGGGGCCCCAGCCTGGGCGCTGAACTGAGCTGCTCGACCATGCTCTTCAAGGTGCTCACACCCTGCAGCAGCAGCTCGCAAAATTCTGACATTGCCAAACGAGAGAAACTGAATACATTGTTTCTGCTCTTCTTGTCATCATGCTTTTAAGAATAAACTGACACCTACTTTCTATCCATGCAGTGCCCTGTCTCTCCAACGCTAAGCCCTGAATATACATCGTTTCTGTCACCCTGTTCCCTCATGCTAGCGTGCGGTGCTTGCTAGGGTAAGATTAATCAGTGTTCCTTTACCTTTTACTGGGTAATTCCTATGTTGATGCCATGCGAGCCCTGCTTTATCTGTGTGTATGACTTTTATGCATTACTAGTTTTTCTTTCTCAATAACAGAGAAAAAAGCCACTGTTTGCCTGTCTTTGTTTGCTACTTCCCTCACGTTTCTCGTTTTGTGTTTCGTACTCTGTTGTCCTGTTTGTGTTTTTCTGGGTGTAAGAAGTGTGTGTGTGTGTTTGTGTTTGTATGTGTCTGGCGGCAGCGCCACATAAATACGATCATAAGGCCGGCACTCTAATGACAGCGACAGATGGAGCGAACGTGGGAGACTTCATTCGGAGCACTGAAACAAGACTGAGAGAGGGGGACAAGTGAAGACTGAGGTGAGGGAGGAAGGGAGGAGAGAAGAGGGAAGACAGGAGGGAGTGCAATGCCAATAGCTCTCCCTTTAATAATGCCGAGACCATTGCATTGTAAATGCTTGTTTTTTCCTCCAGTCACGCATATTCATCATAGCCAAGCTCCCTCTACGTTACCAACAGGCCCAAACCCACAATGGTGCTTTCATTGGCCCAAAACCCTGGCATATGTAGAGAAGAAGGCTGCCCGATGCCATGCACAGTGTGTTATAATCTTTAATATATTCACTGACATCTCTCACTTGTGTGGACTCATTGTCTAGTGGTGCTAGGCTGGCTTCTCGCCAAACACGTTTCAAAGTGGTCAGGAGCACAAGGCCAGATTCACAGCGGCAAATATGATTTCCAGCCTTAAAGTAACGCAGATCTAAGCTGAAGCAGTTGAGTGTTCTAATAGGACCCAAGCCCCACCAGCAGCACCTGCTGAAGACGTCGCAGGAGGTCATAGTCCTGCTGGGCACGCTTTCGCTTGTTCTTAATGTTTTGTACACATAGTTTGTATTTTTTTGCACATTTTCATGCACATTTTCAAATATTTTTTAGAGTTATAGTTTAATGGCTAAACACTAACCTGCAATTAAAAACACAAGTCACACGGAAATGTTTCTAAGTATTATTCAAGTAAAGATAGGAGTCGAAGGGCTTGGTGTTCTCTTTAGAAGTATGTTATTGCTTGTACATAGGTTACAGGTAGAACAAGCCATGTCATTTCAGTCCTTTAAACTTAGATCGCCATGCTTGTATATATTGTATGTGTAGCCTGTGATTATTTTGTAAACCAACTTGTGAAAATTGCCCTGAAATAATTAACATTAATTTAATGTAAAAAAATGACACACACGGAAGTATTGTATAAAACCTAGTCTGCATGTGATAAATATCTACGTAAGCTGTGTCAGACCTGACGTTGAAGCAGCGCATTAAGATTCCGTGTAAGCGCCTCTTGCCATTTCCCGCCCCTCCCCCTGTCTTTCTCTTTCAATTTAGCACCTAATGGCACCTGTCCTGACGTCAGACCCTATTGTTGTCACACGATCTAACATTGGTTTAATCTAAACTTTTCTCTTCCTCTGAGGATTGAGCACACCTGCGGACTGTGTACTGACTAAATGCATTTACCACCTACGATATGATGGATTTTGCATTTGGACTACTGACGTGGAGAAATAAATTGTACTTTCCTTCTAAATTCGACCATAGGGCTTCTTTAGGCAGACTTAATTCGGTAAATGTACAGAGCGAAGCAGAAACCGTAACAAATCTGCTTCTGCTTGACACCCCTCCCTTCCAAGGAATTGGGCAGCTCTCAGAGGCAACATGATGATTTTTGCTGATAAAATGGGTAAGCAACAGCTAACCATTCACAAACCATGTTTATATACCAATTGCAAATTAAAAAAATAATTAATGAAAAGCATTGTCATTTACAATGCCAGTAACTCAAACTTTAATGCTGCAAAACCTATTGCATTGTAAATGCTTGTTTTTTTTTCTTGCAGAGCAAAGGCCTCGAGAGGCTGAGCAGTTTTCAAGAAAATCATCGTTTGTGGGCCCAGGTATAAATCAGAAGGGTGCCCAAAGCAGGTTAGTTGGTTGTGCGTGTTCAGCAAAAATCCTCTTACTTTTGAATGGCCATGTAATTGGTAAACTTAGACTAGTACAATGTTATGGCCCAGTGTAGTAGAACATGGATATGTCTTTCCATGGACCAGGAAGGGCTTCACCCGTCACTGTCGCTTGTTTTAGGACTGTGCGTATGATGCGCAATTCATCCACATCCGCGCATGACTGGAAAACCTATCCGGATGATTGATTTCATAGGGATTGCCTATGACGATTGCAGACCCATTATTTAAAACCAAATATAGTATGTCAAATTTGCATGCTACACATGGAATCATTCCAATACGATGTTTTTAGCACAAAATAAAGAAGCCGTAAAACTGGTGGTCCTGTTATGGTGCACAGATTAGTAATTTGGTGGGTAGTTAAGGTGACAAACTGTAAACATTTCACACAACCTTACTTTCTCATCAACATAATTATCTATGTCTTTGGCATTTTTCTCCTCCCCCATCTTTTTGGCTTTAAGCTTTGTCTAATTTCTTGCCTTTGCTGCAGTGTCTTGAAAGACCTGTGTTCGTTTTGAAGATCTGATTGAAAGAGCTGTTGGGCTTCTTGTATTGCAATTAACACGTAGACCAATGTAGTGATAGTGAGGATATTTAAAGCGGATAATTGAACAATACAATTCTCTCTGATTATTTTCAGTCGCTAGAAGAATGTTGATCTGTGACTGATTCAAGAATTGTATATTATGGGTGACTAATATCCTATACTTCTAATCACACAGTTCACATGCAAATATTGTCCTGGATGCTGTAAATTATAGGGTCTACTTTAGTTTTTCTTTAACTACTCGTTTCCTGAATCTAGCCAGTACAGGTGTGTTTCTCCACTCCATCTTATCTCTCTACAATGGTCTTTAAACTCTTTAATGCCCCTCGCTCCTCTTGTGGAGCGGGGGGAGGAGAATCAGTAGGGGCCCCCTCAAATTTTTATTTTATTAAATTGGCAATTTTTATATATGTATGGACTTATTTAAACATTATACTTCAGTTCTGTTGGCGTTTTACAAATGCTATCAAATACATGAATGCTAAACATATTATTCTGTTCAGGCAGAATAATCTGCTTGTACCACTCACCGAAGGCTATCTACCCTGAGACTACACACACACAGCAATGTGCGCTCGTACATGCACATTGAACTGTTTGGAATTGTCTTTGGACACACACACTCCATACGCCGTCGCCTTTACAGTTTCAATACATAAGTTTATCCACTGATCGCTCCGACCATCCATTTACTGGCTATGGACAAATAAAATTCCACACAGATGAGCCAAATTTTCGAAAAAAGATTTTCTCTCGTGACTTTTGGGGTAATAGCAACCTTACTTACAGAATTGGGAGGCAACTTATCCTCTTATTTAAGGTTCTACAGTTCATTCGCTTCTAAGAAATTTTCATTTGCTTTGATGTTTCCCAACTACGTGACATATAAGCCCTGAAGAAGTTACTATCTGTAACGAAACACGTGTCAGCTGCCGGTTTCATTCTTTTTGGGATCCAAATACAGAAGAACTTCCAAACAACAATCTTTTGTACCATGTAATGTTAAACACTGTACAGACAATACTTTTGCGAAATAAGATTAAAACATCTAAGGAATCTCATGTATATGATGTTCTCTTCATATTGTCAAACATTGGTGCTGTTCATATGAAAAGTTAGTAGACGTGATTCCTTAAACTGGTCAGGACTGGGAATCCACTCCCTTAGAAGCACTTGCTTCTATGACAAACAAGCATTTGAGTGCCAGGGTACAACAAATCTTTTCAATAACTGCTTCTCTAGTGAGTTTCTTTACTGCTCAAACGTGGACTTTTCAGTGTATCCAAGAGCATTATAAGAGATTCCTGTTAAATAGCATAACCAATGACATTGAGAATAACCTCTTGTCACCACGGAGGACTGTCAGGTGGGCATCTATTTGCAGTATTAAATTCAAGCTGGGTATGTAGTGGGTCGGCTAACGAACAAAGACCATGCTTCTTAACTCTTCTTAACTCTTCTTGCTACTTCGTAAGTCAGTTGTGGAAGTTTGTTTTATTTTTTGTATGTCACATGATATGTATTATAAAAAAATGTTTGTTTCATGGTTAATAACCCAAAGTGTGCAGCCTGCTTTGTCTGGCACTTTTCAGCTATCGCTCTGAACTGAGTTAAAAAAAAAGAAAACTCGTTACTATTAGCAAGCCAAGGACAGTGATTCAAAATCAATGGAGTAACCCAAGTCATGGTGTTAGTCGAATAGAGTACGAAAGACTCCAACTTCTCTGGTGATACTAAATGTAAAAACCTATTAGGTATCCATTTCCTACCACTCCTTTTTCTGCCATATTACTATTCTCTTGTGGATTGCCACTCGTGATAGTGGCGATGTCAGTGGGTGTCGTACTGCTAGTGACAATCTCTGGGGTATTGAAAGCTGCACTAATTATGCAACCATCTTTTGTCCTTTAATAATCCTCTAGTAAGAAAGCATGGTCGAACAGATTGGCAATGTGTGCATCTGAAGACTCTTGGCCCCTCTCATGTGCCCCTATAGTCCCTCCAGGGAGAACATATCTTTCCCATTTCTTGATGCAACCTTTACTTTTGTATATTACTTCCTCTGCTCGTTGGCACCAATCTAGGTCGGCCTCCCACTTTGCCACTGACTGGGGGAAGGGCGCCCCCTCCGTCTCGCTGCATTGTGTTTTGCAACTCCCACAGCTAGGGCCAGCAAGAGTCTATTTTGCCGGAGCCAGTCTCCCTCGATCATCAGTAGGAGCCACCTGGTGTTCATTGACCCCTCTACCCCCAATACTCTCAACATCACTTTTGTTATTCCTTGCCCGAATGAACCGATGACCGTACTTTCCTATCGGATATGGAAGAAGATTGTACCGACTGTCTTGCCCTATTAATATAGCAGTGTGCGTGGGTAATATGAGCGGTGCAAGACCCTGAGTTGTACCAGCCCGAATCTCGCCCTGATCGCTATGTCTCTCGTGCTCTACAGTCCCTCTATCCAGTCTTCATCTTCAATATTGCCCAGGTCATCTGTCCAGGCACTTCTAAGGGTGAGGGGCAATGGGTCTGGTGCATTGTTCATTAATTTCTTAAACACTATGGGCGTCCCTTTGTCAAGAATGGGGTCTACTAATAGTCTATCTTCAAGAGGGGAATGATCTGGGAGGGTCGTACCTTTTTGCATGTATCTTTTTAGGGAATGCATGAGTCATGAGTGGGGGAACCGTTGGGAGAGCGCCAGGTTGTATTCTTGTTTTAAATTGTCAAATGGGAGGGGCACCCTGTCTCGCCACACGTCTCCCAGGTGCTCAATACCTATAGTCTGCCATATTGAAGCCTTCTAAATTAGCCACGTCCCTCAGTTGGCTCTCTATCCATAGTGGGGTCATGCCCGTCAACCGATCATGCCAACCCAGATGGATACCTAGTTGCCTCTTTCCAACATTTGACCACTGTTGCAGTATGTGCTGGACAGTGCTTGCATGGCTTACGAGCATATGAGAGGTTTGTACTTTTTGTTTGGCATCGCTTCTCTGTCCATTCTATAGGCCGGTTCCTCCCTATCTGTGTAGATCCAATAGTTTATCAGTATGAATTGTGAGGCCCAGTAATAAAGTCTAATGTCTGTGACTGCCAAGCCTTTGGGTTTGGTTAAATAGATAATGACTGACTTACGAATGTCCTGCACTGTACTGAAGCATTGAGTGATAGAATAGTGCTGGAATGTCCCATGGAAACATATGGACATGGAAACAATGGGGAGCGACAGAACAGTTTCTTTCATCACTCATGGCTGGCATATACATTTTGTTATTATACAATAAATCCTCTTGGGCCCGATTCACACAGGTAAATTGAGACACATCTAACTTTACGACTTTCAGTATTCACGAAGGGCATTTACAAGTAGTAAAGCTAGACTTTTGTCTCAGTTTACCTTTGTGAATCGGAACCCTTGTGTCTGTGACTGTTTTCTGAATCCATTCACTGCTGTGAATAGGCAGAATGGCTTGTTAAGTTGCTCACAAAATTGCCAGAAAGCTGGATACCTTTTAACCAGCCTTTGGTACGGATGTATGACATTACAATGCGGTTTTTACATTGCAGTCCATTACAACGCATAGCGCTTTGGGGTGCTGGATAGTGAATAGTTTAATTTACTATTCCAACTCCAGTCCCCGTGGACACTAGGGAAGGTTATTGGATAGTAAATTAACCTATTCCCTATCCTAGAGCGCCCCCCAGACCAATGCGTTGTAATAGTTTGCGTTGTAATGACCGCGTTGTAATGGTAGTGCGTTGTAAAAGTTTCGTTGTAAAGGGTGTTCACCCTTTGGTACTGGTCTGCTTGAACCTTCATGTTTATAAATTTCTATTCTGGAGGCTGAGATATTGTAACCTCGAAATGTGACTGAGGGTGACTTAACGGTCCCTTTGGATAACTTGGCATACCATTGATGAAGTTTCAAACGTAGTACTACTTTTACATGTTGTCTGTGTCTTATGAAGTGACAGAAATGATTAGGCTCTTGAAGTAAACTAACACATCAGCATAGGAGATCTTGGAAAAACCTATTTAATGAAATGCAGGAAGGCTGCCAGAACACTACATAGGTGTGAGAAAGTGCCATCTTAATTGCCTTGGTATGCCCCCACTTTTTTTCTGAACTGCTGATGTACTTTGACTGAGTGTGCCCTGGGTCCCTGCTAACCAGGTACCCAGGGCCTGTGTTCCTTCCCTACAAAGAAAAGCTATGCTAAAACAAAACACCCAATTGGCATCTCTGGCCACCAGTCGTCCCCTACTAAATGGTACCCTAGGTACCCAGGGCATGGTGACCAGAGAAGACCTCTGAGGGCTGCAGCACTTATTGTGCGACCCTCAGGGACCCTGTACCCTGGCACCCACACACTGCCTTTGCAGGCTGAGTGCCTAAGTAAAGAACTAAAGCAAGAGTCGACATGGCACACATCCCTGTGTGCCATGCCCACAGAACCCACTGCCCTGGCATACTTCAGTCACCCTTCTAGCTGGGTGCCCTATGCCAGAGGTGAGTGCACCGGGGCATGAACCCTGTGCCCCTACAGTTCCCAGGGCCATTCCTGGGCACTGTAAGTGCAGTGATTCCATTTAAGAGTATATGGTGCTGGGAGGTCGTCACTAGGAACTCCACAGCACCATAAATGGCTACACTTAAGACTGAGAGGGATTTCGCTGTGCGCATGCACGTGTGTGAGCATTGATCACATGTGCAGCACAGAGCGAAATACCATTACACCTCACTATCTTAGTTTGATAGCACCTTTATCACAGTCACTCCATTGTTGTTAATTTACATTTGTTTGGGGTACAGGAGTGCCTACTCATGCCCTTTCTCTCGTTGTTATTGACTACACTGAAGACTGACCAGTTTGGTACCAAACTTCTCAGCACATTGAACCTGCACTAATGCCAGTGTGGGATTTAATGTAAAATGCACGAGAGGGCCTCTTACAGAGGCCCTCCAAAACCTGAACCTACAATCCAAAGTCTGGGCTGAGTGGCTGCAGAGGCTGCCACACAGCCAACGTGTTGCTGGACCCTGGGTGGAGAGCCCCCCCCCCCCCGCTCTCCTGGGCCTGCAACAATGCACATCCTGGGCGAGGTGATCTGACTCCTCTCCCAGGATGGACAGGGGGAAGCTTCAAAGGCATACCGCCTCTGAGAGCTTCTCCAGACCATTTGCTGTACGCAGCAACCAGCCCCCCACCAGGCCGACCCCCACCCGGGCGGGAAGACTGGCGGGGAAAAGCTACGTCTGGAAGGGGGGTGTGCCAACCTGTGCCAACACCACCCTTCCGGTGGAGGAGGCGAGGTGAAGCACAACCCCGGACCCCGGCCATCTTGTAGATGGGGAGTCCTGCCCAATCCCAGCTCGGCTCCTGCCCCCCTCCCACAGAAGAGGGGCAGGCTAGGGGGTACTCACCCCAGGACAGGGACCCATTGGTCCCTGCCCTTGCACTACCTGTAACGCCCCTAAATTCAGTATTTAGGGGCTCCCTGAACCTGCCTTCCTTAGATACCGATATCAAAAAGAAGAAAGAAGATCAAGAAGAAGACCCGCCGTGCAGCTGCTAACAGGACAACAACAACTGACTTGGCCCCAGCCCTACCGGCCTGTTGATCCTGGAACCTGCTCCTGTCTAAACCTGGCGACCTCCGCGGACAGCAACCTTGGAACACCCAGAGGACCTGCCTGCCTTGACCCTCTCGACGATTGGGTCTCCCATCAGCAGAGGCTCTGCTGCAACAACCCACCTGGTGCCCACCAGGAAGCTCCGGACCAGCCCACTCTGCACCAGCCGAGCCCGGGCCGGGCCAACCCGAACCAAGACCACGAGTACGTCCCCCCGGTGACTGGGACCCAAAGTCCAGTCCCAAAGACCCTCCTCGACGAACCAGCCGACGCCTGCAGACTCAAAACCAGGGGCCACCCCAACCGCGACCAGCCGAGGGTAAGCTTTTCCGACACCCAAAGACACCCCTGCACCCGGCGCCCTTCAGCCCCCTGTGCCTCCCTTTGGGGTACCTACCTGTGCTCCAAAATCCCAACTTACCTCTCGAAGTGCTGGTCGCCCCTGGAGAGTCACCGTCCCCGAGCCTGAAGTCTTTGTTCCTTTATCAAGATCCTCGTTGGATAACATTGAGCGCCCGACGGCTCAAAAGCACCCTGCACCCAGCCGCCCGAGTGCCGCTGGCTGTGACCTCTTTGCCCTATCCTACTTCCCCCCCCCCCCCTTTGCCCAGGGCAAGTGACCAGGAGCCCCGGTGCCAGAGCCGCGTGGCCTGCTAGCCTGCAGCCACCAACCGAAGGCCCCCTTTCCCTCATTGGATAACATTGGGCCTACCTACCTCTGCACCCGGTCGCCCCTGCGCCGCTGAGACTGACCTAACTGTACTCACCTGAACCTGGGGGACCCCTGAGTCTATGCCCAGAACCCTAACTTCACCAACCAAGTTAATCACCTGGAAACCGGTAATTCACTTACCTGCCAATGGATAACATTGACCCATCTTTTTTTTGCCAATTTTTTTTCCCCAATTTTTTTTTTCCAATTCTTTATTTTTTATTAGGGTATCAAGCACAGAAAACAAACTTAAACCATACCATTCAAAGGAAACAATCCAAGCCTGTGGTTAGTGCCCCCAATATTTTTCACAATTTTACTCAAGCCCCCCCACCCCCCCCCCCCTCCTCCCCGGCGGATCCATAAATGCAAAAGAAATACCAACAAGCATTTGCAATGCAATAGGTCTCGCATTAGGAAAGTTTGAGCTATTGGTATTGTAAATGACAAATATTTTATTTGTTTTGGTTTTGAAAGTAGCGAAATTAATAGCTTTGTCACTTACAATGCCAATAGTTTTAACTTTCGCAAATGTGACACCTATAGCATTTGTAAAGCAAAATGTGTTTTGTATTTACGTGACTTAGGTGTATTGATATTACAAATAACAATGGCTTTTAATTTTTTTAAATAATTAGTACTTAAATAAAAGTTATTGTAATTTATAATGGCAATAGCTGTAACTTTTGTAAATAACTTTTGTGAAGATTATTTTCAGTGTATTTTATTGTCACGAAAATCCAAGAACAGAAGTGCAATATTAACATCTTTTTGTGACATTTGTAATAAAGCTTGAAACATTGAGAGAATGTATTTGAACCAGTTGTTGTTGAATGGTTGCACAGATTGATGCAGTGGTGGCGCTGAGTGATGTTCTGGTGGGGATGAGTGATGCTGTGGTGTTCAGTAATGCTGTAGTAGCGCATAGTGATGTTGTGGTGATTCTGTGGTGGTGCTGAGTGATGCTGTGGTGATGCGATAGAGTGAGGGTGATAGAATGATAGAGGGAGGGCGATAGATAGAGGGAGGGCGATAGATAGAGGGAGGGCGATAGATAGAGGGAGGGCGATAGATAGATAGTTGTGTGTGTGTGGTTGTGTGTGTAGTTGTGCGTTTGGTTGTGTGTCATGTGTGTTGTGTTTGGGGTTGTGTGTGTTGTGTTTGGGGTTGTGTAGTTGTGTGTTTGGTTGTGGTTGTGTGTCATATGTGTTGTGTTTGGGGTTGTGTGTGTTGTGTTTGGGGTTGTGTGTGGTTGTGTGTGTGTGGTGGGTGTGTGTGTGGTGTGTAGTTGTGTGTGTGTGTGGTGGATGTGTGTGGGGTTTTGTGTGTTTGGTTGTGTGTGTGCGTTGGCTCAGCGAGACCTAAAAAAGTAGACTCTACATGTAAATAGTTTTTTCCGTTTTTCAATCCGAGATAAAAAATCCAAACTCCAATTCGTGGGGTAATGTTTGCTGGGGGAAAACTGAGTACCCTTTCCTTCCTGAAAAAAATAACAAATGGTAGGATTCCATCGTTCGATACAGTTTCGAAGCACAGCACCAGAACAAGCAGCAATATCGAGAGGTGGTGGGGGCAGGGTGAAGGGTTAAGGGGTAGGGAGAGACGGCACAGGCTGGGCAGGCTGCGATGGGCTGGTGGGAGGAGAAATGCGAGTGAGTCACGGCCTGGCGGCCGTGAAAAGTGAAGTGAAGTGAATAATTAGGGGAGGAGAAATGCCAGAGGCCGGCCGAGCGCACGCTGGGGGAGCCTTTGAAGTCATGCGAGGCTTAGACAACAAGGCAGGAGGCAGGCAGAAGGCTTGGGGATGTGCTCGTGCATGAGCAATACAAAATAGTAATACACCAAAAAGTAGCTGAACAAAACAAAATGCCCATGACAGAACACACAATGAGTACACTAACAACATACATAACAATGTAGTGGAGTGAGATCTCTGCGTGGAATTCGGGGAAGCCCCCACTTGAGATTGTAACACAGCCCTGAGCGGTTTCCATGTTTGCAGTACATTTCCAGCAATCAAGAACTCTGTATAAACACTGCGTGTTTGGCTGCTGCTCTTTAGCCACGCCCAAGTCCCGCCAGCCTCTAAGGTGCCGACCGGGAGAGGATATGGCGCACGGGCCTGAGCTTCCGGCTTTGGAATTGGGAAGCTGCGTTTGGAAACTCCATTGAACGTCCTGCGATTCTGCGCAAGTCACTTGCTCTCCCCGTGCCTACAAAAATGAACGTGTCCTTGTGCTGATGCAATTATGCGAGGCAGCCTGGTTGGGGAGTGCAGGCGTGGGGGGGGCGGGGAGGGAAGCCTGTGGGAGGCTGATGCCTTTGATGTGAGACCAGGGGGGAGTAGAAATGCGAGTCACGGCCTTTGGCCGTGAAAAGTGAAGTGAATAATTAGGGGAGGAGAACTGGCAGAGGCAGGCCGAGCGCACGCTGGGGAAGCCTGTGGGAGGGAGGCTGATGCCTTTCATGTGGGGAAATGCGCGTGCTTGTGGACACATGATTCACGTGAACTGTTGGAAATCCGCTTTTGGGGAGCCTTGGGTTTAAGTCTTGGTTTGACGGCATTAGACTCGCATATTCATTTCTGCGGAATGGATTAGGCGAGACCTTAAAAGTAATGATAATAGCATAATACAATAAAGCAGTAACATAGTAAATGGGGAACATGGAATAGCAACAGAAATATCTTTAGCTAACGATAGAGCATAGGCAGCCAGAGCTTCTCTCCTGTCTCTCTAGCCCGCCTACCTCTCCTCGCTACCGCCATCTCCCAATTGTGTATATATACACAAAAATTTGCTACGCCAGATGTATTCTGTAGGGGGAGTGATATCCAACCAGACTGTGGCTATACATATACGATACACGGCCATAGCTACAAACACAAATTTCTTATTATTTTCTTCCATCCCTTGCTCGGACACACCCAGCATGACAGTCAGTGGGGTAAGTATCAACGCTAAGCCCAACATTGCCCTCAACCGACATTCGATTTGTGATAATAATGACAAGTTTCGAGCAAATGGCAAACATATGCGTACTATCCGCAGCCACCTCTCCACAACGCGGGCAACAAATACCAGTGAGACCGCCCCACCTGTGTATTCGAGCGGGGGTGACATATAGATTACACCAAGTCTTGGAACATTGTATTTGTAAATTAGCAGATATACATGTCGTTTGACTATAAAACAAAGTCTTCACAATCCCCCTGCCTGGCCTGTAGCTGCAGTTGCCATCGCTCAAAATGTTTAGATAAATCATCCCCCATCCCAACCATAATAAATTTATAAACAATAGCTGTTGGTGGAACCCTGTTTTACCCAGCATTTCTAGCCAGGGGAGTTGAGCCCGATTGCGAAATTTTTTTATCTATCACATCCCTGATTTGTAGATATTTAAAAAAAATCCGTATTGCCCATCCCAAACCGATCTTTAAGAATGTCAAAAGAAATTCTACTGTCCCCCGCTAAAAAATCCCCAATACAATAAATCCCCTTCTCCTTCCACCTACGAAAATAGCCGTCACTAAAAATGTCCGGGCAGAGAAGCGTATTACTGCCAAGTGGGGAATACCTATGCCCCCGGGGAATTCCCATCTTTTTCCTAATGGAGGTCCACACTTTATAAACTAAAACTTTAAACTCAACCCTCTTGAAATATGCATAATCTATATGTCGAAGCAGCAGCAGACCCCGAGCCTCTGCCCCATACAAAAGATAGAAAATTGAACATCCTGAATCGTCTAGACTACAACCATTAATCAATTCCGCTGAATATTTCAAAGTGGTGGCACAATAGTATGCCTGAAAATTTGGGGCGGGCCATCCGCCCCCTGTCTCGAGGCAGTCATTAATCGTAAAGCCCTTCTTGGGCGCTGCCCCGCCCAAATAAACCAGGAAACTAGTTGGTCTAACTTCCGAAACCAATCTTTACTAAATTCCAGAGGGATAGCCCTAAAATAATACAACATTTTCCGCAAAAACATCATTTTAATGACATTGGCCCGACCCATCAATGTTAGATGTAAGTTATTCATTCTCTTGGAATCCGTTTTCATTTTTCCTACAAGAGGTCCAAGGTTGATATCGACAATCGTGGTCGGGACAGAGCTAATCTCAACCCCGAGATACCTCGCGTGGGGAACTATCCGTGAATCAACCATATCCACCTTTTGATTTATCACTATTTGAGTTTTTCCTTCATTCATGTGATAGCCAGAAATTTCCCCAAATCTAGATGTAATAACTCCTAGGGCAACCAAAGTCTCCTGCGGGCTGGAGTCACTATTGCTAAATCGTCAGCATAGCCAAGAACTTTTACCTCTTCTCCCCCCCCCCCCCTGGCGTTGACACGGATTGAATTGCCTGTATTAATCTAATTAGAGGATCAATATAAATTGTGAATAGCAAGGGAGAGCAAGGGCAGCCTTGCCCGGTACCCCGCTCTATACTGATCTCTCCAGAATAACTGCCCTTTAAAACTATATACATGCCTTTAATTGCCCGGATGTACCCATCTCCGATTCCGTAGTACTTCATTACTCCCCATAAAAAAGGCCAGGAGACCCTATCAAAAGCTTTTTTAGCATCAAGTAAAATTAATGCTATAGGGTCTCCTGTCACCTTGGTGTAATCAAATAGAGTTATGGCTCTACGAACATGGTCAATGGTTTCACGACCGGGAACGAAACCATGTTGGCTATGTGACACCATGTCTTTAATAACAGAGCCTAATCTGTTCGCAAACATTTTTTAATAGATTTTAACGTCACTATTGATTAAAGTGATTGGGCGGTATGCCCCTAGATCTGTTGCTGGCTTCCCTTTCTTTAAAAAACAACAACACGATTTTGGCACCTCTCCATGAATCTGGCGGAGATTCACCAGCCTGAATCAGAACAGTTCCAACAAAATTGGTGCAAGCTGCGTGGCAAATCTATACTAATATAATAAAGAGAGAGCCCAAACCTTTGAGGCGGGTAATCTCAGGAACCACAGCACCAATCACAACACCCAATACAGCGTTGGAAAGGGCAGTTGCAGCAGAAGGACATAGGCTATGCAGATGCCCACCATATACATTTAAAAGGTAAAAGAAGCGTGCCAGCAAAGTAGTCCCTTGTGGGCGTGTCTGCGTTGTGCTGTGGGCGTGTGCTGGGGGCGTGACAAACGCTGGGGGCATGTGGTGCGTTCCGCCCTTCATGCCATGTCTCATATCGTGTGCTGTGGGTGTGTGCTGGGGGCGTGGGCGTGTGCGGGGCGCGGGATTACGGGGAAAAAAGCGGGCGTTGTGCCCAATATTTTTTTTTTTTTTTTCTTCCAAGGTTCTGTACATTCCAGCTCCGGCTGTCCACCCTGCTCCCTTTAAATACCCCTGCACCCCATAATCATAACCCACCCTTACTCCTTAAAATACCCCAACACCCTTAAACACTAACCCATCTTAACCCTATAAATATACCCTGTACCCCAAAACCCAAACCTATCCCTAAACCCTAAAAATACCCCTGTACCCCAAAACCCAAACCTAGCCCTGAACCCTATAAATACCCCTGTACCTCAAAACCCAAACCTACCCCTGAACCCTAAAAATACCCCTGTACCCCAAAACCCAAACTTAGCCCTGAACCCTAAAAATACCCCTGTACCCCAAAACCCAAACCTACCTGTCGTGTTGGCCCTTTAAGTTATGTTTAGAATTGTTTTACTTTAACATTCCTTGTAGTCACAGGATTCTCTTCCAGCCTCTGTGCTGACAGTTGCTGGGGAAGAAGTCCTGTGTAGGTTGTGCCCTACCTTGCTCCTGTGCTTTCCTCCTAATAAACTCTCTTTTATACCTACTATTGAGTGGACTCAATAATACAATTTTGGCGACGAGGTCCAGGAAGCACTAGGAAACCCCTTGAACCCTGATGATTGTAATTTTAAGGATTTTCAAATTTTACCTATTTACAAGGAAGAAACATTTTAATGAAGAATCAATTCTACTCTGATTCCATCGATATTTCCAAGATCCTTTACCCCAAGGAACACCTTATTCGACTTTTACCTCAACTGCCTCTACTTCGTTTTACTGCCTTCTTCACAGTACCATGTGAGTAAAGTAACTGTTTATTTTAATTGACCCCAAACCTCCGTTTTAAGCGCAATCGTTTAAGAGACATTAATCAACTTTTATTGTATTAGCGCTGGGTCTACAGTTTATTCATTCTTTACAAAACTCCATGGGTAATCTGTGCATCTTTTAAAATCGTGGTGAAGCTGTGAAGCGGTTACCTTCGAATTGGAACGAGCGCCTTCAATCTTCCTCGCTCTCCGATTCTCCGACTTCCTTCCTACGTTGGATTCTGATGTGCATCATACCACGACGCATCACGCACGTCGCGTGATGACGAAAGACGCTAGCGGCCATTTTGAGGTTACCATAACAACGCTACCGGCAATTCAGCGTCTGTGCTTCGTTACTCGGAAACATCGATCAGCAGTGTTATTTTCGTCATTCTAAGGCAGTTTTCAATTACGTTTTCCGTTTATCTACTAATTCACTACCCTCATATTTAATCCCTTCAATTTTACACGGAATTGTCGTGATTCCAGTTTTCATCAAGTTACATTTGGTAAGATTTTTTTTCTCTCCATTAACTGTTTTGTGACATTTCATAATTCTCTATGGCTACTCAAAACTTTACCATTCAATCACCTCAAGCCTTTTGGCCTTCTGGCACAGAACCTTGCATGAAATGGCTTCAATGGAAAGCTTATTTTCTAAACTTTATTGATACCATCGACGAAGAAGGAAAAATGAAACCAGAAAGGAAAAAGAAGTTATTTTTACATACTCTTGGTGCTGGGGGTTTGAAAGTGTATGAGGAAAAGTCAAAATGTACTGGTGGTGGGGAATCTAATGTGTTTAATGATATATTGAAGGATTTTGATAATCACTTTTCCCCCAAAGGGTGTATAGGTATTACCAGGTATAAATTTTTTCGCAGGAAACAGCCTGGAGAAACTATAGATGTCTATGTATCTGAACTGAAAAAGATAGCAGATGATTGTAAGTTTGATCACCTTCAAGAGCAATTTATAAGGGATCGGGTTGTAATGCATGCATCTGATCCATCAATCCAAGACAGACTTTGGATTAATGGCGATTCAGACCGTAAGGATGTTTTAGCTATCGTTCGGAAAGCTGAACTTTCTGGCCGTAGCGCTAAAGCTATCAAAGTGAATGACAAAGTTTCTTTTGATTCAAATGTTGTTTCCGAACATACTATTTCTAGAGTTCAAAGTAAATCTAATTATAAACAGAAGTACCAAAGTAAACCGAAGCCTAGTGATGTTAAAAATTCTGAGAAGCTCAAGTGCTTCAGGTGTGGTAGCAGTTCACATTTGGCTAATTTTAAATTGTGTCCAGCCATTAAAGAAAAATGTTCCAATTGTGGGCTAATTGGACATTATTCTAGAGCCTGTTATAGGTCTAAGAGTAAGAAAGTGAAGGTAATTTGTGATTCTTCTTCTAGTGATGACGAAGATATTGTTAGAAAAGTTTTACATTGTTCTGTTGAGGATGAATGCATTAAAAAAGTCACACATTGCTCAATGGAAGATGAGTGTGTTCAGAAACCACTTGAGAAAGTTTATATTTTCAACATGAATGACTCCCTGAAAAGTAATATTCTCTAAAAACCAATTTGTAACATGTTAATTGGTGGAGTTCCCATTAATATTTATGCTGATTCTGGTTCTCCCTATACTATAGATAATGAAAAGGTGTGTAATTCTGATTTCGCACAATATTTGGGAAATTAATTCTACGCTCCAGATATCTCTCCTGAAGGATATTTGGGGGAGAAGATTGAAATCATTGGTTTCAAGCCTTTAAAGTTTAGATTTAAAGATAGGGATTCCCTAGGGAAGCTTTATGTGGCCAAACGTGGTCCTTCTGTCCTTGGATGGAGAGATCAGAGGGATTTAGATATCATTTTGAATCCCAATAGTCCTGAACCAGTTTTAGTAATTAATGATGGTGAAAAAATTGGTGATTCCATGTTTAAAAAGTTTCCCACCGTTTTTAGTGGCAAAATTGGTAAATTTCATGGATTTTCTCATCGCATTGTCTTGAAAAGTGATGCGAAACCTAAAATTTTTAAAGCTAGAAATATTCCTATTTTAGTTCGCAATGACGTTGAGAAAGAATTAGAGAAATTGGTTGGAGAGGACATAATTGAAGCGATGGAATCCTCTGAATGGATTTCTCCAGTTGTAATCGCAAGACGTTCTAATGGCAAAATTCGGCTATGTGTAGATCTTCGCCATTTGAACGAGAATATTGTAGTCGATACATTTCCATTACCCAAAATATCTGAAATGCTATCTTCAGTTAAAGATGCCTCTATTTTTTCTACTTTGGACCTTTCTGCCGCTTACCATCAGATTTCTTTGGATAATGACAGTAGGCACCTCACAGCGTTTATTACCCCCATGGGGTGTTTTCAATTTAAGAGAATGCCTTTTTGTTTAGCTTCCGCTGCTGCCATTTTCCAACGTATTATGCACCAGCTTTTTGGCAAACACCCTAAAATTAGATTTTTTCAAGACGACATTTTAATTTATGGGAAAGATGAGGCTGAACACAATTCCATTCTTGAAGAAGTTCTTAGTATTCTTGAAAAGAAAGGTTTGACAATTGAGTTTTCCAAATGTCATTTTGGGGTGAATCTGTAACTTATTTAGGTCATGTATTATGTTCTGATGGTGTATCAACTAAACCCAAGCTAGTTGATGCCAATAAAGAAGCACCTTCCCCGACAAGTAAGGATGATGTTCGATCATTCCTCGGGTTGGTAGAATTTTATTCTAAATTTGTTAAAGGTTTCTCTAGTAAAGTTTTTAACATCAGACAACTTTTGAAGAGTAAAGTCAAATTTCAGTGGTCTGCTCTTTGTGAGAATGAGTTTAATGGTATTAAATCTGACATCATTAATGCCCCAGTGTTATCCCCTTTTGATGTGGATCTTGACTCTGTTATTACCGTGGATGCCAGTAATAAGGGTTTGGGAGGTGTCCTTTCGCAAATTGACAGTTTTGGAAAAGAACGCATTGTTGCCTTTGCGTCTAGGGCTCTTTCCGTTCCTGAAAGTAAATTCTCGGTTATTGAGAAGGAAACCCTTGCTGTTGTTTGGTCTTTAGAACATTTTCGGAGTTTTATATGGGGCAAAAGATGTGTAGTTAGAACTGATCATAAACCTCTCACCAAATTGCTTTCCACCGATGGTCTTTACAATGCAACTGCTAGAATTGCTAGGATGACTATGCGTTTACAAGACTTTATAGTCAAAATTGTATATTTTCCAGGCAAAAGCAACGTAATTGCTGATTTTCTTTCACGCATGCCCTCTGATTTACTAGAGTGTACAGTAAATGAGTGGGATTCCTTTCAAGTTGCCCTTATTCATGATGAAAACCCTTTTTGTATTGAGAAAAAAGTTTGGATTGAGGAGTATGTGAAGGACAATGTGTTGGTCTCTGTTGTTTCTTCCATTCGTGAAGGTTGGCTAGAGAAGAGTAAATTGTCATCTGATGTCAAACCTTTTTGGAAGGTTAGGAATGAACTTACTGTTTTGGATAATACGATTTTTCGAGGTGACAAAGCTGTTCCTCCCTTATCTTTGAGAAACTCCATTTTAGGTTTATGTCACAAGGATCATTGTGGAATTGTTAAAACCAAGCAGAATATTAAACAATGGTACTGGTGGCCTGGTATTGATGTCATGACTGAAAGAATGGTACCTGACTGTGTGGTTTGTTCAAATTCAGATAAAGTACTCAACACTTTAAAACCTGAAATGTGTGTACCTATAGTTCCTGATGGTCCTTGGCACACTGTTGCAATGGATATTATGGGGCCTGTTGGGGACAGTCACAAATTTGTCATTTCTATCACTGATATTTTTTCTAGATGGCCTTGCATTACCATTGTAGATAAAGTCGATTCAGCCACTGTTTTGGAGTTTATTGATAAAGTTTTTATGGAAGGTGGTCTGCCTACTCAGATTATTAGTGATAATGGTGTTCAGTTTTTGTCCAAACTGGCTAAATCTTATTTCGATAGAACAGGTATAATTCATAAAACTACTTCATTATATAATCCAAGTGGTAATGGTTTATGTGAAAGGTTTAATAGGGTTCTGAAGAATGCCATTCAAATTGCTAAGTTAAAAAAAGAGGATTGGGAAATTTGTGTTCACAAAGCTGTTTGGTCCTACGGAACCAACATTCATGACGCTTTGAAGATGTCGCCCTTTGAAATTATGAGGGGTCGTGTTGCTAGGACTAAGTACAATCCTAATTGGTTACATAAGAAAAGTTGTGTAGACATTTGTATGAATGAAATCTAGGGCAATATTTTTGAGAAACATCTCCAATATAAGAAGAATTTTGACAATAAATTTGCCTGTGGATCTACGAATGTTGAAACTGGCATGTTGGTTAAAGTCAAAATACCATGGAAGGTTCGCTAAGGTGAATCTCAATTTTCAAAACCTTTGAAGATAAAGAAAGTTTTACGAAAGGCTGTTCTTTTGAGCGATGGAAAAGTATGGAATTTAAAGAGAATTGCTATTTACAAAGGGAAGAAAGATTTCTGTACTGATTCCATTAATTCTGCACAATTTTCTAATATTACTCCGGAATCTCAAATTGTTCAAAATGAGGATCATGGTGGTTTGCTCTTTTCTGAAAATGTTTCTGTTCCTGTTAGTACCTCTAATGTTGATATTCCTGGTGGTATTAACAGTGAAGCTATTTCAGAAATTGAAAATTTTTCTGTTCCTGTTAGTACCTCTAATGTTGATATTCCTGGTTGTATTGACAATGGAGCTACTTCAGATGTGGCTAACAAAGAATGATTGGTTTCTGTGAGAAGTTGGCCTGGTAGGGGATGTTTCCAATTCTGGAACCACCTACTACCTGACCAAACAATCCCTTATGGTGTCTGGTTGTAAGTCAACCTTATTAGACAAGCTATCCTAGGGGTAGCATGGACTAAGCAGCCTAAAGGCTTAACTTAAGAGGTCGTGTTAAGCGAGCTGTTTTACCACATACAATCCTGTAATACCAAATGAAAGGACACCACACAAGTATATATTATCAAAATATATGTGTTTATTACTAAAAACAATCCCCAGTATTCTTTATGAATAAAGGGGCACAAGCGTTAAATCAAAAGCACTGTTTAAACATACAAAGTTGCACAATTATGGATGAGGGTAGGGGCCACTCAAACCATATACTAAACAAGTGGTATAAGAGAGGCCACTCGAACAGTGGTTAGGCCTAGGGCCTAGGGCATCGCTGGGAGCAGTCAGGACAAGCAATGCTGAAGTCGGGAATGGCCCTCGGGATTCGGGAGATGTGCGGAAAGCGCACGCATGCACCAATGTTAACCAATGGTGCGTAAAAGTCAAAGAGTTAAAGTTAAAGGACACTTCCGCTGAACCTAGAGATACAAAACTTAACACACAGACCCTAGAGGTGTGCACCAGTGTGGGAACACCGGCGGAGCAAAGTTACCTCACCCACAGGAAGCGGGTGCATAGGGTCGAAGTGGCGTCGGGTTTTGACACGCAGGCTCTTGGTGCTTGAAGCTGAAAGGGCTGCAGGCGGGTTGAAGATGAAGTGTCCGGTGGAGTCCAAGGGTGGACTCAAGTAGAAAAGTACCTGAAAGCAGAGGGGACAGACTCTGGGTCACTCAGCAGTGACCAGGGTGGAACCAGGACGGAACCAGGCAATGTCGGGCGCAATCAGGTGGTCGTCGAGGAGCTTCTCTCCGCTGTCACGTGGGCTCTGGGGCATCTGCGACGTCCAGGAGCAGGTCACGATCTGTCCCACGCAGGCTCTCACCGTCGGTGCAGTCGGCTTCTGGTTTGGAGCAAACAAGCCTTGGTAAGAGCAATCCACGCGGGATCGGAAGATTGCTTCTCACTCGGACCAGGAAGGTCAGAGTCGGGGCTCCTTTTCAGGGGAGCTGGTGTGGATCTGGAGCAACCAGAATCACAAGTCTTCTTCGGTAGTTCGTCGGCACAGGGACCACAAGCCAGCTGGCAAGTGACCGGGCCAACGCGTTGAGCCAAATCGTGCCAAAGGGCCCCACGCAGCACTCGTCGAGTGTGGAGGGCTGAACTTCGGCTCAGGAGTAGCTCAGGGTGGGGGCTTCTCAAACCCCGATGCACAGCTTCGAGGGTCACTCGTGGGCTGCACGGTCAGCGTCTCGTGGTCAATTCAAGATGGCGTGCCCCACGCTTCCGGTCGCCTCCACGGGTCTCAGCTTTGCAGGGACTGTGGATCGGGCTGTTAGAAGCTGGGCAGGCTTGATCTCGTCGATCTCAGTCGCTCGAGTTCCGGCGGGAACTGCAACTAAGTAGACGTCGAGGGCTGGATGGTGCCTGCTGCTGCAGGGTGGTCACTCCTTGACCACAAGGGAGATTCTTCGGGCTTCCAAGTTGAAATGGGAGTCCAAGGGTCCAGAGTTTCGTTTCTAATGTTTCTTCCAGGAAATCTGAAGTGCATTGGCACTGCTCCCACTCTTATTCCAATCTGGGGGGCGTGATTACCTGCTAGGTCCCCTCCTATGGGTGGGACCCAGGAAGTGGGTGGATACACCCCCTTCCTTTGATCCAGGCCGCCCTGGCACGAGGGCTGGAGTGCCCCAGAACCGGTTTGGCCGGATTATGCAAGGGGCAGCCTTGTGCGCCCCAAGCAGTGTCTGGTTTCTTTCAAACCTCCCTGCTACAATACACTATCTCCTGTCTGGAGGGCGGTGACACCCTCCTGTGACAGGAAACCCTTTGTCCAGGACCCCCTTGACTGAGTTTCGGTCAGCTCCAGGGGTCCAGACATTTGTCTGTGGCAGAGGCATCCATTTTGTGGATCTTAAGGTCTCTGGAGAAATCAACCGCATTAAAGTAAAGTAACATGTCTTACCCCTCTAGAGGGGTGGAATGCCATCCCCGTCGCCAGAACTGGCGAGGGGATGGTATTCCAAAGCGTATGACACCTTACACGACATGTTTTGATAAAGCCAAACCAAAGTTGCTAAATAACCGCGAGGATTATAAGGCACTTAATAGTATATGGTATGGCATTATCCTGAAACAGCTTAGGGATTTGTTCCCGACGGCTGCAGACAGGCTCAGCTCATGCTAGAGCTCCATCTCACATAAAACCACGCACTCAGCCTCCAGGATTGATGAGGCCTTTCTATAGGAGTGGCTCACAGGTTTACATGTGTTCAGATATAGGTTTAGACATAGGTATACTATATCTAAGCAAGGGGTGTGTACACCACCTTACCCCAGCTGAGTGATCAGCCAGTTGTGTCAATTTAAGAACCAGCCAGGGGTGGCAAAAGATATGCTGTAGCCCCTGGTAGGCCTTAGTGGCTCCTATGCCCTGTGCACCTATAGTGCGTTCTACAGGGGCTGACAAGGAGTCCATTTCCAATTGTGGTATGTACCTAGGGTACATGGAATCCATTTTACAGAGAGAGCAGATGGCCTGGGGCCCTGATTAGCAGGGAACCAGGTCAACTAAGTCAAAAAACCAGCTAAACACAGGCAAAAAATCCGGGGTAACCATAGTCAGGTAGCCACCTTCCTACATAACCCCCCCCCAAACGAAAGGAGATAAGGCTATCCTTGGCCAGGTAAGCCTCTATTGCCTGAGTGGCCATATAAGGAAGTACCTGCACTAGCATGGGTACCCCCTGTCTCATGGTCCACTAAGCAGTCCCTCACCCTTTGGGTATTAGAGGGTCTCCACCATAGGGAATCACTACCTTGGGTGTGTTTATGCAAAGTTAAAGGCTGGTTTGGATATGGAGTATTGAAGCGAGGCTCTACTAATTTAGGGCTTAGCTTCCTCCAATTATCTTCCACCATGTGTGCCTTTCTCTCTTTAACTGAGTTGCACTGTGCTCTCAGGGTCAACCTCTGGCTACCTAAAGCTGGAGGCCGGGTCCCTCTGTTTGGCTTGCTGGAGGGACAGTTCAGGTGTGGGCCCCTTGGGTCCCAGGTTTGGCTGTGCCCAACAGAATCCATCTGTGGGAGGTCCCTAACTGTTTTTAAGGGGGCTCCCTCAGGAGTTTTTAAAGTTTTCACCTTACTAGGGCTACTAGTTTTGGTGCACCTAATCTTTTGATGGGGGTGCTTTATTTGACAGGGGGCCCTCTGGGCCTCACTGTCCTTCTTGTCCTCTGCAGCCCTGGGCTGGCTAAGGCAAGGTAGAGAGGGGCAGGTTACCTGCTCCAGACTGGGTCCCACCTGAGAAGGGTCCACCGCCATCAGAGGCTCTGTCAGGCCAGCCCTAACAACCTCTGGGGCAGTTCCTTCATCAGGGGTAAGATCAGTTCCCTGAGGAGGCTGATCCTGTCCTAAAGTCTGGTGAGGGGGAGATTTCTCTTCCTCCTCCATGCTCTCAGTTTGTGTAGAGTTATCCATCATTTCAGGTTTCACAACACACATGTCAGTTTGAGTTTGGGCTGTGGCCATCACAGCCCCACCAACCTTTTCAGGAGGAGACTCAGTTTGGGTTTCTGCTGTTATCATAACAGCTTTGCTATTCTGTTCAGGAAGAGCTTTTGCTAAAGATGGGGCAGAGAGTTTCTCAGCCCTACCAACCTTTTCAGGAAGGACATCTTGAATTGGGGCTGTAGCCATTACAGCCCCACTAACCTTTCCATTGGAATTCACCATTCTAGAATGGGTTTCCTGTTCAACCTCAGCCCAGGCTGAGATCTCCAAATCATTACCAAGTAGGCAGTCTACAGGCAAGTTTGGTGACACTGCCACTCTCTTTGGGCCAATGACACCTCCCCAGCTGAGACTTACTACTGCCATGGGATGATTTGTTTGGATTCCATCAATGTTTGTAACCTGGTATGTGGCACCAGGTAAAAGTTGCTTAGAGGGGACTAGGCCATCAGCCACCATGGTGATGCTAGCCCCTGTGTCTCTAAAAGCCTCAACTTTCAAACCATTGATGATGGGTTCTTGTCTATACTTGCTCAAAGTATTTGGGCAAGCAGAGAAGTTGGCAAACCCCATGCCAGTTTCATAAACAAGATCATTGGGTGATGGGGACCTGGATAGGCCAGGGTCCACCTGAGCTCCAACAGTAAACCCACCCAGATTCCTGGGTGTGCTTCCACTTCCTGGGGGATTACTGCTGACAGTAACAGGAGGTGTGGAGGCTGGCTTTGGAGGTATATTTTCTTTATTGTTATTCTTGGGACAACAGTTGTCTGTTTTGTAATGCCCCACCTGTTTACAGGCATAACAATAAGGCTTTTTCTCAGTTGAAGAAGTGTCTTGGGACCCACCCCCATCCTTGGAGTTTTGGGGCCCTGGGGAAGTCTCTTCTTTATTTTTATCCCCACCCTTATCTTGAGGCTTGGTAGACTCCTTCTTCTGGTTACTGTCCTGATTCTTAGGCCTAATCCTGGTTCTGACCCATTTGTCTGCCTTCTTTCCCAATTCTTGGGGAGAGGTCAGATCAGAGTCTACCAGGTGTTGGTGTAAGAGCTGGTTCTGACAATTACTTAGGATCTGCTCCCTCATAATCAAATTATACAATCCTGTGAAGTCATGTACTTTGCTGCCATGTAGCCAACCCTCCAGAGCCTTAGTAGCACAATCTACAAAATCAGTCCAATCCTGAGTCTGTGTCTTCTGGGTATCTCGGAACTTCAACCTGTACTGTTCAGTGGTTAAGCCAAACCCATCTATCAGAACACTCTTCAGGACTTTGTAATTGTTTGCATCCTCATGTCTAACAGTGAGGAGCTTATCTCTCCCTTTCTCTGAAAAGGAGTACCATGAGATTGCTGCCCACTGTTCCTCAGGAACCTGCTGTACCATGCAGGCTCTCTCAAGAGCAGTCATCCATTTGTGGATGTCATCCCCTTCTTTGAAGGGGGGCACAATCTTTGTCAGGTTTCTACTATCATAGGACCTGGGTTTCTCTTTTGGAATATTGCTGCCACCAGTGGCATCTAAGCCACACAATTTCTGCTCTCTTGCCAAGGCAAGTTTAGCTTGGGCCATGGTAAGTTTAGCTTGAGCCAAGGCTACCTTTTCCCTCTCTATCTGGAGTTCGACAGCCCTCATTCTGGCCCTATGCTCAGCTTTCTGAGAAGCACTCATGCCTCTCTCTGATTCTCTGGAGGCACTAGAAATATGAGAGTCCCCTGAGGGAGATCTCACTCTTCTGTTGCCTGGGAGAATCACATGTTGGGTTCTGGGGAGGTGCTGGCCCTCTCCATTCCCCAGTAGGTCCAAGTTGGCCTGGCTAAGCCTACCAACTGGAACCTGGCTACCCTGATCCTGTACTTCCAAGTCCTCAACCTCTGAGTCCTCATCTTCATCATCCTCCTCCTCTTCAGGGGGATCATCTACAGGGGGGTTCCCTCCATTTCCTGTTTCTAGGGAAGCTTCCTTCACTTTCTCTAAGTCATCCTGATCTAGGATGTCTACCAGGATTTGGCAGGTGGGGTTTCTGCCCCTTTTTAACCCTCTTGCTTTGCACAAGGCAATCAAGTCTCTGCGGGTTAACTTGTCATATCCAAAAGTTGCCTGGGTAGGGTCAACTGTCACAGGACTAGACCCTGAGGCCTTTCCTGTGTCAGACATGGTTACTAGTGAGGTGTAAGTGGTGCACTTACCTACACTAAGTGTTTTCCTACTGGACCTTGCTAGTGAGTTGTAGTCAGGGGTGTGCTACTCCCTTCAACCTATAACTACTAAGTTCAGTAGAACTTAATATGCTAAGCTTTTGATTTTATATGTACCTAGAGGTACTTGATGTGATCTTTCAATTTGATATAAAGATTGCAATGGTAAAACAACAGCAAGCTCAAATCCGCACCGCTGCTCACCAATGTGAGAAGTTGGCCTGGTAGGGGATGTTTCCAATTCTGGAACCACCTACTACCTGACCAAACAATCCCTTATGGTGTCTGGTTGTAAGTCAACCTTATTAGACAAGCTATCCTAGGGGTAGCATGGACTAAGCAGCCTAAAGGCTTAACTTAAGAGGTCGTGTTAAGCGAGCTGTTTTACCACATACAATCCTGTAATACCAAATGAAAGGACACCACACAAGTATATATTATCAAAATATATGTGTTTATTACTAAAAACAATCCCCAGTATTCTTTATGAATAAAGGGGCACAAGCGTTAAATCAAAAGCACTGTTTAAACATACAAAGTTGCACAATTATGGATGAGGGTAGGGGCCACTCAAACCATATACTAAACAAGTGGTATAAGAGAGGCCACTCGAACAGTGGTTAGGCCTAGGGCCTAGGGAATCGCTGGGAGCAGTCAGGACAAGCAATGCTGAAGTCGGGAATGGCCCTCGGGATTCGGGAGATGTGCGGAAAGCGCACGCATGCACCAATGTTAACCAATGGTGCGTAAAAGTCAAAGAGTTAAAGTTAAAGGACACTTCCGCTGAACCTAGAGATACAAAACTTAACACACAGACCCTAGAGGTGTGCACCAGTGTGGGAACACCGGCGGAGCAAAGTTACCTCACCCACAGGAAGCGGGTGCATAGGGTCGAAGTGGCGTCGGGTTTTGACACGCAGGCTCTTGGTGCTTGAAGCTGAAAGGGCTGCAGGCGGGTTGAAGATGAAGTGTCCGGTGGAGTCCAAGGGTGGACTCAAGTAGAAAGCACCTGAAAGCAGAGGGGACAGACTCTGGGTCACTCAGCAGTGACCAGCGTGGAACCAGGACGGAACCAGGCAATGTCGGGCGCAATCAGGTGGTCGTCGAGGAGCTTCTCTCCGCTGTCACGTGGGCTCTGGGGCATCTGCGACGTCCAGGAGCAGGTCACGATCTGTCCCACGCAGGCTCTCACCGTCGGTGCAGTCGGCTTCCGGTTTGGAGCAAACAAGCCTTGGTAAGAGCAATCCACGCGGGATCGGAAGATTGCTTCTCACTCGGACCAGGAAGGTCAGAGTCGGGGCTCCTTTTCAGGGGAGCTGGTGTGGATCTGGAGCAACCAGAATCACAAGTCTTCTTCGGTAGTTCGTCGGCACAGGGACCACAAGCCAGCTGGCAAGTGACCGGGCCAACGCGTTGAGCCAAATCGTGCCAAAGGGCCCCACGCAGCACTCGTCGAGTGTGGAGGGCTGAACTTCGGCTCAGGAGTAGCTCAGGGTGGGGGCTTCTCAAACCCCGATGCACAGCTTCGAGGGTCACTCGTGGGCTGCACGGTCAGCGTCTCGTGGTCAATTCAAGATGGCGTGCCCCACGCTTCCGGTCGCCTCCACGGGTCTCAGCTTTGCAGGGACTGTGGATCGGGCTGTTAGAAGCTGGGCAGGCTTGATCTCGTCGATCTCAGTCGCTCGAGTTCCGGCGGGAACTGCAACTAAGTAGACGTCGAGGGCTGGATGGTGCCTGCTGCTGCAGGGTGGTCACTCCTTGACCACAAGGGAGATTCTTCGGGCTTCCAAGTTGAAATGGGAGTCCAAGGGTCCAGAGTTTCGTTTCTAATGTTTCTTCCAGGAAATCTGAAGTGCATTGGCACTGCTCCCACTCTTATTCCAATCTGGGGGGCGTGATTACCTGCTAGGTCCCCTCCTATGGGTGGGACCCAGGAAGTGGGTGGATACACCCCCTTCCTTTGATCCAGGCCGCCCTGGCACGAGGGCTGGAGTGCCCCAGAACCGGTTTGGCCAGATTATGCAAGGGGCAGCCTTGTGCGCCCCAAGCAGTGTCTGGTTTCTTTCAAACCTCCCTGCTACAATACACTATCTCCTGTCTGGAGGGCGGTGACACCCTCCTGTGACAGGAAACCCTTTGTCCAGGACCCCCTTGACTGAGTTTCGGTCAGCTCCAGGGGTCTAGACATTTGTCTGTGGCAGAGGCATCCATTTTGTGGATCTTAAGGTCTTTGGAGAAATCAACCGCATTAAAGTAAAGTAACATGTCTTACCCCTCTAGAGGGGTGGAATGCCATCCCCGTCGCCAGAACTGGCGAGGGGATGGTATTCCAAAGCGTATGACACCTTACACGACATGTTTTGATAAAGCCAAACCAAAGTTGCTAAATAACCGCGAGGATTATAAGGCACTTAATAGTATATGGTATGGCATTATCCTGAAACAGCTTGGGGATTTGTTCCCGACGGCTGCAGACAGGCTCAGCTCATGCTAGAGCTCCATCTCACATAAAACCACGCACTCAGCCTCCAGGATTGATGAGGCCTTTCTATAGGAGTGGCTCACAGGTTTACATGTGTTCAGATATAGGTTTAGACATAGGTATACTATATCTAAGCAAGGGGTGTGTACACCACCTTACCCCAGCTGAGTGATCAGCCAGTTGTGTCAATTTAAGAACCAGCCAGGGGTGGCAAAAGATATGCTGTAGCCCCTGGTAGGCCTTAGTGGCTCCTATGCCCTGTGCACCTATAGTGCGTTCTACAGGGGCTGACAAGGAGTCCATTTCCAATTGTGGTATGTACCTAGGGTACATGGAATCCATTTTACAGAGAGAGCAGATGGCCTGGGGCCCTGATTAGCAGGGAACCAGGTCAACTAAGTCAAAAAACCAGCTAAACACAGGCAAAAAATCCGGGGTAACCATAGTCAGGTAGCCACCTTCCTACAGTTTCCACTAGAAATGTTAGTGATACTCACATTGCAGATGAATGTTGTTTTTCAAATCAAAACTTCAACAACACCACTGTTGAAGATTCCATTTGTACTAAGGATACTGTTATTGGGAAGAAACGTGTTTGTTCCAAACCCATATGGTTACAAGATTTTGTTTGTTAATGATTTAGTTTTTTTTCTTTTGTTTTATAAGGAAGAAGATGTGTCGTGTTGGCCCTTTAAGTTATGTTTAGAATTGTTTTACTTTAACATTCCTTGTAGTCACAGGATTCTCTTCCAGCCTCTGTGCTGACAGTTGCTGGGGAAGAAGTCCTGTGTAGGTTGTGCCCTACCTTGCTCCTGTGCTTTCCTCCTAATAAACTCTCTTTTATACCTACTATTGAGTGGACTCAATACTACACTACCCCTGAACCCTAAAATGCCCCTGTACCCCAAACCTAGCCCTGAACCCTTAAAATACCTCTGTACCCCAAAACCTACCCCTGAACCCTAAAAATACCCCTGTACCCCAAAACCTAAACCTAGCCCTGAACCATAAAAATAACCCTGTACCCCAAAACCCAAACCTACCCCTGAGCCCTAAAATACCCCTGTACCCCAAAACCCAAACCTAGCCCTCAACCCTTAAAATACCCCTGTACCCCAAAACCCAAACCTACCTCTGACCACTAAAAATACCCCTATATCCCAAACCTAGCCCTGAACCCTAAAACTACCCCTGTACCCCATAACCCAAGA
This sequence comes from Lissotriton helveticus, assembly GCF_964261635.1. Taxonomy (NCBI): domain Eukaryota; kingdom Metazoa; phylum Chordata; class Amphibia; order Caudata; family Salamandridae; genus Lissotriton; species Lissotriton helveticus. The sequence goes on along the minus strand of NC_136069.1, from coordinate 416,258,457 downwards.
CTATATCTGAACCCTTAAAATACCCAAACACCCCAAAACATATACCTCAGTACCCCAAAACATATACCCCTATACCCATACTTACCTTATCCAAACATTTTAAAAAAACATGCTTTTACCATTCATGCATTTACAACGAATTTCGTTGTAAATGTATGCATGGTAAAAGCATATAAAATGTAATGCCATGCGTTATAATGGCATTGGGGAGTCATGGTACTTTCGTAATGAAAGTATGAGGAGTGATGGTATGCGGAAAGAAAGTTGCGGAATAATGGGTGTTTACTCTCCCTCGGTAAGTACATTGGTGGCACGGCGGCCCACATCTCTAGCAACATACTAATAATTTTTCACAACCGATTTGAAAAATGCACAGGTCTCTCTCATTGATGGCCAGCACCGACATACACTTTTAGACCCACCTCCCGCCACAAGTTCTAGAATTGCGAACTTTAGAGCTGGGGAGCTACGTTCGAATCTCGGCATCAGCTCAACATCCTGTGATTCCAGGCAATTCGCTTCGTCTCCCCGTGCCTACCACAAATGAATGTGTTCTTCTGTAATGTAAATTGTGCTCATGCCATGTTGTCGAGTTCGCGCTATATAATATTGCAAGGAAAAACAAAGTAGGGAAACTCGAGTTCACACACTACTGAACGCGCTCTCTTAAGTGCATCAGCAGTACACTGTGAATCAGAGCGTTTCACAGGCCTGTCACAGATAAGAAATGCTATCAAAACGAAATCCTACAAAACAATATACTACTGGCCGGCAGCAATTCATACCTGGATAACGTCGGGACGGGCTGCTAGTTTTTTATAAAACTCTCCTGGCAAAAAATCAAGGCCCACCGCTTTACCAGATGGAGTCCTCTCCAGAGCCTTAACTACCTCGGTCAAAGTAATGGGTGCTTCGATCATACCGATATCTAAGGAGGGGAGAGGTTCTATTGAGACTTGGTCTAAAAATCAAACTATCTCCTCTTGCAGAGTTACATTGTGCATCATATCCTCCGAATATAGTCTGATAAAACTTCTCAAAGGCTAAAAGAATAGCATCGGGATCTTTTACGAATCCAATATCTGGATCATTAATCCCCAATATTTGAGTCTGAGCATCCTTTTCCCTTATACGTACAGCAAGGGTCCCTTATACGTACAGCAAGGGTATGTCCTGTGTTTTTTCATTACTCTCGTACATTTGCGTATGCCAAGCGACGTACCTAGCTGCAGCCTTACTGGTAGAAATCTCCACTATAGCAGCTCTGGCGGTTGCAATCCGTGTTTGCGCGGCCTCTGTTTTATCCAGGATCACCTGGCCCAGATTTAATTCAGCTCTACTCAATGCGGCATATAGCCTGTTAGTTTTGTCCTTTCCTTCGACCCCGCCAACCAAACTGTCGTCTCACCCCTCACCCCGGCTTTAAGTGCATCCCAGACCATTTGGGGGCTAGTGCTCCCCTGATTTTCTGCAAAAAACCTGGTGATCCATACAGCCATCAGTTCCACATATTGGTTGTCGCTCAATAATGTACGATTAAAAGTCCAGCCAGATCTATTATTGACACACTTTAGTGATAGTTCCAAAACCTGTGGGTTATAATCAGACATAACCTTAGGATATTTCTGAATATCACAGCCCACCGCCAAATTTTGCGAAATAAAAAAATAATCCAACTTAGAATACGAATGACGAGGGGCTGAGGCACTTTGAAATTTTCTTTTCTAAGTGTGAAGTTTTGAAAACTGAAAATATTCCTATTCCTATAAAATCAGCCAAAGTCCGAATTCAAAAATGCTCACCTGTGATCAGGAGAAAAGCCAGTACTGTACCTTTCAGCCCAGTATTGAACTGCAAAAGTTATCCCTAGTGGGGTTACTAGTAACCTGTATTTTCTCCATAGGAACCCATTGTCTGCTTTTCTATGAAATTTCTTTTGTCTACTTTTGAAAACTGCAAATATTCTTTAAAAACCGTACGACATACTGAAACGCAATAACCTACCTGTTTTGAGTTAAGCCCCCAGTGCTGGCCCTAGGAGACTAGTGCTGGGTTACAAAAGTAACGCAATTGTACTTTACCTGTAACCTGAATTTCCTCCCATTGAATAACATTGTGAGAATCACCTCACAGTTTCTAAGTGTGAACTTTTAAAACCGCTTTATATTCAGGAAAAATCATCACTGTAACTAAAACGTTTTTGCTAATCTGGTTTCAACTTAGACCCCAGGACTGAATCCAAGATCGAGTCCTGGAACTACCAAAGTAATCAATTGTACTTTCCTATGAAAACCTATTGAGCTCAATGCTAGAGTGTGTTTCAGAACTGTATTGCTATTAGCTAACCTGTGATTATTGTGTGTACAAACTTATTGCTCCTCTGCAAAGTATTTACCTGAGAGAACTCGTATCTCAAAGTATATTTTTATAACTGTTGGTTCTAAAAATAAAACAACTATATCTAAGGATATAATAACAATTGGCCTGGAGTTCAGTTCTCGAGTGTGTGAAACCTTTTGCTGACTGAGTGTGTACAACAAATGCTTTACACTGTCCTCTGGTACTCCCTTACTGCTCGACCAAGCTACCACTTTGGAGAGTAAGGTAAGTTCTGACTTTAACCTCTGTTAAACCTTTGGGGTTTGTGGACTCTATACACACTGTACTGCCTTATTGTCCAGTGTATATATAGAGCCACCTTCTCGCAATAGGGCATCACTAAATACTCCCTGCCCATATTTGGTATTAAAATCGGCCTTTCATTAATTTCCAGTTCCAATTCGTAGAAGATAGATGTGAGAAGTTGGCCTGGTAGGGGATGTTTCCAATTCTGGAACCACCTACTACCTGACCAAACAATCCCTTATGGTGTCTGGTTGTAAGTCAACCTTATTAGACAAGCTATCCTAGGGGTAGCATGGACTAAGCAGCCTAAAGGCTTAACTTAAGAGGTCGTGTTAAGCGAGCTGTTTTACCACATACAATCCTGTAATACCAAATGAAAGGACACCACACAAGTATATATTATAAAAATATATGTGTTTATTACTAAAAACAATCCCCAGTATTCTTTATGAATAAAGGGGCACAAGCGTTAAATCAAAAGCACTGTTTAAACATACAAAGTTGCACAATTATGGATGAGGGTAGGGGCCACTCAAACCATATACTAAACAAGTGGTATAAGAGAGGCCACTCGAACAGTGGTTAGGCCTAGGGCCTAGGGAATCGCTGGGAGCAGTCAGGACAAGCAATGCTGAAGTCGGGAATGGCCCTCGGGATTCGGGAGATGTGCGGTAAGCGCACGCATGCACCAATGTTAACCAATGGTGCGTAAAAGTCAAAGAGTTAAAGTTAAAGGACACTTCCGCTGAACCTAGAGATACAAAACTTAACACACAGACCCTAGAGGTGTGCACCAGTGTGGGAACACCGGCGGAGCAAAGTTACCTCACCCACAGGAAGCGGGTGCATAGGGTCGAAGTGGCGTCGGGTTTTGACACGCAGGCTCTTGGTGCTTGAAGCTGAAAGGGCTGCAGGCGGGTTGAAGATGAAGTGTCCGGTGGAGTCCAAGGGTGGACTCAAGTAGAAAAGTACCTGAAAGCAGAGGGGACAGAGTCTGGGTCACTCAGCAGTGACCAGGGTGGAACCAGGACGGAACCAGGCAATGTCGGGCGCAATCAGGTGGTCGTCGAGGAGCTTCTCTCCGCTGTCACGTGGGCTCTGGGGCATCTGCGACGTCCAGGAGCAGGTCACGATCTGTCCCACGCAGGCTCTCACCGTCGGTGCAGTCGGCTTCCGGTTTGGAGCAAACAAGCCTTGGTAAGAGCAATCCACGCGGGATCGGAAGATTGCCTCTCACTCGGACCAGGAAGGTCAGAGTCGGGGCTCCTTTTCAGGGGAGCTGGTGTGGATCTGGAGCAACCAGAATCACAAGTCTTCTTCGGTAGTTCGTCGGCACAGGGACCACAAGCCAGCTGGCAAGTGACCGGGCCAACGCGTTGAGCCAAATCGTGCCAAAGGGCCCCACGCAGCACTCGTCGAGTGTGGAGGGCTGAACTTCGGCTCAGGAGTAGCTCAGGGTGGGGGCTTCTCAAACCCCGATGCACAGCTTCGAGGGTCACTCGTGGGCTGCACGGTCAGCGTCTCGTGGTCAATTCAAGATGGCGTGCCCCACGCTTCCGGTCGCCTCCACGGGTCTCAGCTTTGCAGGGACTGTGAATCGGGCTGTTAGAAGCTGGGCAGGCTTGATCTCGTCGATCTCAGTCGCTCGAGTTCCGGCGGGAACTGCAACTAAGTAGACGTCGAGGGCTGGATGGTGCCTGCTGCTGCAGGGTGGTCACTCCTTGACCACAAGGGAGATTCTTCGGGCTTCCAAGTTGAAATGGGAGTCCAAGGGTCCAGAGTTTCGTTTCTAATGTTTCTTCCAGGAAATCTGAAGTGCATTGGCACTGCTCCCACTCTTATTCCAATCTGGGGGGCGTGATTACCTGCTAGGTCCCCTCCTATGGGTGGGACCCAGGAAGTGGGTGGATACACCCCCTTCCTTTGATCCAGGCCGCCCTGGCACGAGGGCTGGAGTGCCCCAGAACCGGTTTGGCCGGATTATGCAAGGGGCAGCCTTGTGCGCCCCAAGCAGTGTCTGGTTTCTTTCAAACCTCCCTGCTACAATACACTATCTCCTGTCTGGAGGGCGGTGACACCCTCCTGTGACAGGAAACCCTTTGTCCAGGACCCCCTTGACTGAGTTTCGGTCAGCTCCAGGGGTCCAGACATTTGTCTGTGGCAGAGGCATCCATTTTGTGGATCTTAAGGTCTTTGGAGAAATCAACCGCATTAAAGTAAAGTAACATGTCTTACCCCTCTAGAGGGGTGGAATGCCATCCCCGTCGCCAGAACTGGCGAGGGGATGGTATTCCAAAGCGTATGACACCTTACACGACATGTTTTGATAAAGCCAAACCAAAGTTGCTAAATAACCGCGAGGATTATAAGGCACTTAATAGTATATGGTATGGCATTATCCTGAAACAGCTTAGGGATTTGTTCCCGACGGCTGCAGACAGGCTCAGCTCATGCTAGAGCTCCATCTCACATAAAACCACGCACTCAGCCTCCAGGATTGATGAGGCCTTTCTATAGGAGTGGCTCACAGGTTTACATGTGTTCAGATATAGGTTTAGACATAGGTATACTATATCTAAGCAAGGGGTGTGTACACCACCTTACCCCAGCTGAGTGATCAGCCAGTTGTGTCAATTTAAGAACCAGCCAGGGGTGGCAAAAGATATGCTGTAGCCCCTGGTAGGCCTTAGTGGCTCCTATGCCCTGTGCACCTATAGTGCGTTCTACAGGGGCTGACAAGGAGTCCATTTCCAATTGTGGTATGTACCTAGGGTACATGGAATCCATTTTACAGAGAGAGCAGATGGCCTGGGGCCCTGATTAGCAGGGAACCAGGTCAACTAAGTCAAAAAACCAGCTAAACACAGGCAAAAAATCCGGGGTAACCATAGTCAGGTAGCCACCTTCCTACAATAGGTTCCGCAGATCTCCTCCTTTTCTGAACCATTGAACAGTGCTTAATTGAGATTAATGACAAAGGATGTTTATTGCATACCATAATGGTGTTGAGTTTGCTGTAATAAATGTTCGGGTACAGTTTTCCATTGGGTTTTGGGAGTGCCTGGTATTGCAGATAATGAAGGGGCATCTAAGACCTCCAACCCCATTTTCAAAATGTCTGTTAAAAAACACGAGTAGATTCATGATCTCTTTTGTTACATCTCCTGATGTTAATGGTGTTCCATCACAGCTCTCACTGTGCTGTTGGCTTATTTACCAAAGGTATTACAAGTTTCGCGAAGGCTTAGAGTCGGAAGAAACCAACCTCTTTAACAAGACTGCAGCCCTTCAGAAGGTCCCTCTCAAGTCGGAAGAAGTAACTGCTTAAGTCCGTTACAAAGCTGCAATAACTCCTGTTATGAAATGTGCCTCTTGAGTGAGATGCAATTGCTTCAAATGCCCTTCAAAGTTGAGGAGGTGTGGCTTCTACATAAACATTTTTTTACATATCCACTTTTGCTACACTAATAAACTGTGCTTGATTTTTAGTAGGATAAGGAGCTATGCCAATGCTGGTGTATGCTGCTGAATTTATATCTGTGATATTTCAATAAGTCTTGATTTACATTGGAACACTTGTAAAGACAACCTAGTGTGCATGTATGTGTAATAAATAAAATACATATATAATTAGCATTCACGTGTTAAAGTCCAGTACCATCCACTGATAACGGTATTTTCGATGTGTGTGGAGATAAGGGAACCAACACATAAAGTAATTAACATATGGAACCAAGGAATATGGTCAAGTGGAACCCAGAGCATGATTAGCTGCTTACATTTTTGCTAAAATAGATGTTTAAGTAATCACAGAGATAGTGGGTGAAGATCATTGTGTTTAAGTCTCCATAGAAATAGTGTGTACATTCAAAGCTTAAATCCCATTATAAACAGTGTGAAGCTAATGATATTCAAGCCCACACAGAGGTTGTGTGTAATTATAGGAATGCTCAAGTCCCCACAGAGATGGTATGTTATTACAGCTATGTTCAAGTCCCCACAAAGATAGTGTTATTATAGTGTTGTATCATGAATTTTTTCTAAATATTTTTCTGTTATTAGTGTGTTTTAAAAACATTGGGAAAGGTTAGTCCCCACAAGGCAGGTATTCACACAAAGTCCCCACAAGGATGGTAACACGTGTGTGTGATTGTGTGTGTATATATGTGTATGTGTGTGTATATATGTGTATGTGTGTGTGTGTATATATATATATATATATATATATATATATATATATATATATATATATATATTCACTTAAAAAACCATTGAAATTGCTCCTATATAGTTAGTTGTACTAACTATATTTCGCGCACCTGCAATCCACTGCTGATGATGTCACATATTAAATCATTCATGGCATGGTCAGTGACATCACTGATGAGACTGGTTTAAAAAAAAAAATTAATAAAATATATTGGGAAGACTGATCGAATGGGGATTCACCCTTGTAATGGTAGAATGTGCTGTAACAAACTCCCATCAGACCAGGATGCTTACCTTTCTCTGCATGATGTGTTCCTTTTGCTATGATAATAACTTTCTAAGATGTCGAAGCAGGTTAAGGGAGGAAGTATGTTGATGCTGTTTGAGATTTAACAAACCTTCACAGTTTCCTTTCACTTGTTCAATTCAAAGTGTAGTTGGAGTCAGTTTGGTTATGGTTTGTTTTGTTGCTATGAAAATGTGCTCCCTTGCAGTCCTTTGCAGTGTCTTCTAGGACGGCAGGAGCAAGTATTTGCTAACAATCTGGAGAGCCAACCTGATGGTTCTCTTTATCAAACTTGTAGGATCTCTGCAAGGTTCTTGCAACTTTCTATATCCTTTAGGCCCCTGCTGAAAGTGATTTTGTGAGATAGCAGGTGACTATTTCAGCTTCTGGGCACCCACAAGCCCTGGTACTGTCTTGTTCTGCAGTGTTCAACTAAAAGTCTTAGAATTTATCAAATCAATTCCCCCTTCATTATGGCAGTTTACAATCTTTTGGTTTTGCAACAACTGCTCTGAGCTGCCTCCTTATGTTGATCTACAGTTGAAACTTATTTTTGCATCAAATTTAAAGGTTTAAGTGCAATTAAACACTGTCTTCAACTCAATTTCTTTGCCAGCAACGCAGCTGGATCTGGCTTTTGTATTCTACTTCCTGATAACATTATTAAGACTGCCAGTAAAGAATTACTGGATGGTAAGCCTTTACTCTCTTTGCCCTACTCTGTTCTTACTCTGTTGGTCTGAAGCTTCCAGACTCCTATGTAGCAAGAGACGAAAATACTGATTGGGTAGCCAGCCTTCAGATTTCAGGTAAACTCTCCTATTGAACTCCTAATTGGGCATTCAAAAAGTAAGCTAGTGGGTCCATAATGACCCTGAAAGGGATTTTACTTTCCATTTTTGAGTTCTATTTTGCTTCATAAATAAAGAAAATTGTAGACACTCTAGAGTTGCTACTCATTGGTCACTTTATGTCCAGGCTCCTTACTGAGAATGTCAGAAATATGGAGTACCACCTCTGCCCATAAATGAGATCTACAGAAACCTGCATTTAATGTGCTGTGAATGGACCGGAAGCAGAGACCTGCTCTGCTTGACTTTAAGGTTCTACAAGTGCATCCTATGTCTGAAGAGTTGCTGATTCAAGTGTCTTCACCAAAAATTAAAATCTGTGCTCTTTCCTAGCTATACAGCTTCTGATTACTCGCCCATCTCTCTCACTTCCTCGACCGCAAATCTAAATTTCGTTGCTCTGGGTTATAAAATCCTTTTCATCAGCCCTCATTGAGGGTTTTCCAGATTTGTGAACTATTCCCATGTTAACCTGGTATCTGCGAGGCTCTTGCATGCAACTAATTAACTGTAGGGGGGCCTTTGGATAAAGTCACTAGGTGACCAGAGAGTTAACTAGTTAAGAAGACCCGATTAGATGGGCAGGACTAATTTCTCTGCTCTATATGTCCATTTAATTGACTTGCTGGTTAATAGTGAGTAGCTGTTTGTTCATGTGGATGTTGTTTTAAAAGATGTAGAAAGGAGGGTACACTGCAACACTCTGAAGTTAGCATCTAGTGGTCAACAGCTTCACTAGGAATTACATCAGTATTGTAGATATGGTTCTGCTCCTAACCCGATTCAACACCATCAGTTATTTTAACCTCCAAGAACAGTGAAAGGGCCTACTACAGCAACCTTCTTTTCTGTCCTCTCAGACAGCAATACACCTTTTAAGGAGGTAATTTCAAAACATTCCCTATACTCTGGATAGGAAGGGCGGATGTTGGAATTCCTGCTAAAACATAAAGTAGATTGCTTTTGAACCTCAGGATTACTCGGCTAACACTGCTCATTGCAATTTTGTTTCAAGCGGAAACCATCTCCCTTCCTGCTCTTTTACTTCTATGTATTCAAGAGAAAGGAACTACACAAAGTAAAATAGCGTAATGAAGTGCAAAATTTTAAACGTCCAAAAACTCGAGTCCTCTGGTAGCAAATTAACCAGGCAGAATCTGCAGTGTAACTAAATGATGGTCAGTTGCTTTATGTATCGCATATCTCATTTTATTAGCTCTCTCCTACAGACAGCTTTTAGTGAACTCTTGTCAAAAGACCTCTGGTTGACTATACCAAAAAAGTACAGTTGCCTCATGGCCAGCCCATTGGTTGCCTTCATTGTCTCTCTGGTTGATGGCTTGCTTCTTAATCAATTGCTTTCCTTCCTCTGCCTGTGTTTGTCCATACCCTAGCTTATTTCCCATCCTTTTGATTGGATGATATGTCCTTCCACTGCTCATATTCAGGAGACTACTTTTTCTTTCTGCACCCTCATGAGAGTGCATGTGTTTTCTTTCTCCCTCATGCACTGCGTGTCTTCTCAAATGCCACTCCCCGCTCACTCCGTGTTGATCCCTCCTGCCCCTCCTACAGATTGTACATTGCTTGTCCACCTCATTTTTCACTTCATACCTCCTGCAGAGAGGAGAAATATTAAACGTACATCTCCCCTGAAACAATTAACCACCTATTCACTATCCGTGTGTGTCAGTAACTTTGTTGACAAGTTACTCTGTTTCAGTGGGTACTTGTTTGTTCGCTTTAATTTCATGGGTGCCAGGGTGTCCCATCTGGGTGCTGGGTGCCATAAAGGGGTGGAGTTAAGGAGGACTACAGGTTTTTGTCTTCTCCTGTTGAAATTAGCTTTGTTAGGGGCCCACCGGTGGAGGGGTTCACCCTATTCTGTCCACTGGTCCTTAACCCCTTCACTGCAGGGCTGTTTACCCCCGCTGTGCTGGGGGGCGGGGGGGCACGCACAGCGCCCCAGTCCTCATGACGAGGTCCGCTCGTCATGAGCCACGGCGCTCCGGTGCTCATGACGAGCTGAGCTTGTCATGACTACGCCCGTTCCAATGGAAAGCTCAGCACAGCAGGGGAATCAACCCAGCATGCGAGCGTTCCATTTAACGGGCACGGTCATGACGAGCTCAGCTCGTCATGAGCACAGGAGGGGTTCAACCAACAAAATAGAGACTGGCACGGAATCTGGAATATCAAATAAGTTTATTAATCACTCATGAGTGGGACTACATCAATACAACACCCTCAGGCACTGTATGAGGTAGTACAAGGAATACAGAAACCAAGGGTCTTTTTATACCCAGTTTGTTGCACAGTAAGAATAGAGACTCAAATAGAAGGTACAGGCATACACAGGAGTAGCTATCGACTAACATGGACTGACGATATCACGTGGTGAGCAAAGTGGGAGGGGAGAAAGAACTGCTTACATCAGTTGGAATAGCCTAACCGTTACATTCTAAAACAGGTGCATTCTAGCAGCTGCAGGCTTTTCTGGGCTCGTACATTGCTCTGGCTCAGTGCTGAAGGAGTTACCTACAGTTGATGACTCCAGCAGAATAGAAAGGCAGGCAACAGTGAAGATTGCAGAATCGCATGGCTTAAAATGGATGCCAGAACAAAAAATGGCTTTGGCTTATGCTAACTGCGATTTACACACTCAATCCATGTTCCTTACAAGCCATAGGTAGACTAATGTCTGTTTACATGTGTAGCGATGCTTGTCTGTTATGTGTTGCTTTTTTGTGACAGTTTTTTTTGTGTATTCGTGCTTACATGCATTGTCTGTGCACTAAGTAGAAATGAAAGGTTTTTATTTGTATTCAATTTTTTTTAAACTTGGGGCATCAATAGCCACTAACAAAGGCCTGCCAACCCACATGGTGCCCCCATTCACCATGCTGAAAAAGGTGGCAGTCTAAGCAAACTTTAGTTATTTGGGGGGGGGGGTGATGGGGATATACCTCTTGGGCAGCTCATGTTGTAAAACTTGTCCAAGGCCCCTCCTATACGGTTAGCTTTTTAAAATGTATTTTTTATGCTTGGAATTTGTATTTCTCTTGGTATGTTGTGTAAGTGAGTGTAATGGGACAATTTCCGGCATGGGACGAGGGTGATTTTGATTCTTAACAAGGTAGTGTATGATGTGCAAAGACTAAATAACTGAGCCAGTATTAAGTCTTTTTAATATGATATGTTTATATTTTTAAAGGAGTAACTGGAATGCATTACATGGTGTGACCGTTCGAAAGAAAAAAAGCTGCACGAATCCTACACAAATAATGGTGAGTAATCAAATTACTTGTAACATTATGGCATAAAACTAGTCATATGGATAGCTAAGCATGCATTTTAGTTTTTCCTGCATAATACAAAAGCTACTAAATAGTTTGTTTAATTTAAAGTAGGAAGATAAAAGCAACTGATCACTATATGATGGAGTCCAAAAAATGTAAATGCTCAACCATACTTGCCAACTCACATTAATCCTGCCTGGTATTCTTGCTGATTTATCCTAAACTGGAGAATATCTGCATGCTCAGTATTCTGAAACAACTCTACAAGTGTGTATTTTCAGTTTTGTAATTCAACATAAAAGATGTGGCTATAATAGGAAAGTCCATTTTTGCCAATTAGATTGCATTGGTCCAAAATCAGGTGGCGAGATTGATACATAAACAACGAGATGGTCATCTGCCAGACTACTACTGGATAAACTTCATTGGCTCCCTCTGATCCAACGCATCGCCTTCAAGACTGGGTGTATCATCTTCAAGGCTTTGCACGGTAAAAGCCCAAAATTCATCAGCTGCAGAATTGTCAGACATGTACCCTCCCGTAACCTTCGGTCGGCCCATCTTCAGCTTCTTTCTATCCCTACCTTTAAGCTGAAACGCCAAGGAGGATGCAGATTCTCTCATCTCGCTCCTGTATTTTGGAATTCTTTACCACTACCAATCCGGATGAGCAATGACCTCCTGACATTTAGAAAATTGCTTAAAACTTGGCTATACGAGCAAGCGCTCGGATAACTTCCCTCAGTGTGATTTCTGGGTGACCGTGCGCTCTATAAGTTCCAATTAAGATGAGATAATAAAGTACATTTAACAGACCCTACTTCAATAGGGTAGTTTAAAAAAAAAAAGTAAGACCGGAAGCAATGATGCTTCTGTGTAAAGGCTGCAACGTGGGAGAAAAATACTAGAAACTCATTGTGCCTCAGGGATTTCTCATAGATGTGCTTGACAAATAGGAAGGGTAGTAGAAAGAAGAGCAAATCTAGGAGTATCGGGACAAATTTTGACACCCTGTGGAGCATACAAGACAAGCTTGGGCTTTCCTATTTGTGGAAGAAACATGTTTGTGAAAACCTAAGTGTCCAACTTCTTGTGGCAATATATTTTGTGCAAACGAAGTATCCATACCAGCGCTCTTTCAGAGCACATTCACTAAACTTGGACCAATAAAGAGCAGATTAGCATGGCCCTAGTCCAAGAATGTCAAGCTAATTTGTGAAGCGTTCCTTATTTCCATGGTAATTTTGCATATGCCATTCCTTTTGAGAGCTTGATACACTGCTGTTGTGGCAAGTCTACACTGAAATGCCAAGTATGACATTTTCTTGGAGTTTGTCTGCATCCTAAAAGTTCCTTCAATTAGAGGCAGTTTCGAACATAATTATTACTTCTATATAAAATATGTTGATCACGTTTTAAATAAAGGCAATAACCTAACGCATGAAAGTGTTTATCCTCAAGGGAAGATGAGCTGTGTGCTGTCCACTTGGCACTCTGGTATTACATAAAAAAAAGCCCTTTTCTGTTGGATACTTCTAACTGCAGACTCCTCACCTTTAGAATATTCCCCAGGCGCCAGACTGGATCTGGTAAATTAATTTTTTTAATATTTAATTGATATGGGTAATAGAAAAGAGCATATAAATGAATGTAGTTCTGAATATCAATACAAATTAAAATAGACCTACAACCTCTTCATACAGTCTGCGCAAATTAATCTACTGGTGGTCCTGAGATTCAGACGCAAATGTATGAGAGGCTCGCAATTTTCCACTCTAGGACCTCAACTTTGTAACTCTATGCCTATTGCAATCAGACAAACCGCAAATTACATGTGTTAGAAAAAAATTGAAAACATGGCTTTTTACTCAAGCCTATAGTTGGCTGCAGATTCAGCGGTGGCCACTAGCTCAGCGCCAAGAGAACTATTGGTGTATGTGCACTCTATAAATCCCCCTTCACATAACCTAATAAAAACTGCTTTCAGACATACCAACGAATCAATGAAACTAAGTTAAAGAGCTTAGCATAGACATACTGCGAAAAAGAAAAGCACACGCGTGCAGAGTTTAAGTTGTATCAAATACAATCCTACTTCTTTAATTGATTGTTTATGCATATACATCTTCCACAAAATTGACTCTATTCATTTTACTCTGCCAATGAATGAATAAAGGTGTCTCAGTTGAATTCAATCGTTGCAAGATCAAAGTGAGCACAACATTGCAAGGAAAATGAACCTGTGCTCCGATGACAGATCGTAACCCGGAGTCATTACTAATAATCCTGAACGGAATAGTAAAGGGTTCCAACTTTAAGGGCTTAATTAGTAATGAACTCAACCTGCCAACTGATTCCAAAACTCATGAAGAGCGGATCATAATGTGGTAATATGGAGCCAGTCTCCTCCCTCCAGACGGCATCTAAAATAAAATTTAAGAACTGCGGAGAAGAAGCTGCTCACGCACATGGGAGCATGATGTTCAAGCCAACGAGACTAATGCTCCATGCCTCTAAAATTGGCACCTCTAAGTGATTTATAGCAGAGTTGGCACAGCTCCTCCCACTCCTTAGATGTCAATCTGAACCCACTTTACTTCTCTATTTTCTGAGCATGTTTGGCAAGCAGATCAACAGAATCTGTCTGTACCAGCAGCCAACACCCCTCAATTTAAATGAACACAACATTTTTAAAATTAGCGACCCACCTGAAAAGGAATGCTGAATACAGCTTTAACAGATTGTTTTTTTTTTTTTTTTAAAGTTCATTCTTACACCATAATGGGTCCTGAATCGCCGTGTATCTTTAAAAAAAAAAAAAACTATTTGGGGGTAAATAAAAAATAATATCCTGGCAGAAAGACACCTGTATATTCCAGCATGGTGTGGACTAAGCAATTGTCAAAAATATGGGCATAAAGTGTATCCCTGAGACAGCAAATGGTGTCTAAAAGTGATGCCAGATAATCTGATCGCAGGTTGGGCATCTTAAGGCCGCCGCATTCTTTGTCCAATTGATGATTTGGAAAACTTGTCCTGTGCTGATTGTTCCTGCATAGTAGCAAGTCGATCTCCGGGAAAAAAATATTCCTGAAATTTTACCCAGGGCATTAAAAAATAAAAAGATGGGGAGGAGCCAAGCTGGCGACCGAGATGGCTGCATAGACGCTCGGCTCCGTGAGCCTTCTCACCCCGCGCATACATCCTGACGACTATCCTGAGCTGTAACGGCATATTTGAGTAGGCGAAGGACAACTTTCACTGACCGTTTGCTCCGCAGATTTGTACGTGCGGCAGACCCGTGGAAATGTCCCCGACTGTTTTGCGGCCTTCACGGAGCTGGGACCGGGGTGTCGAGTGAGGAGAGTAGCCGGCCGCGACTGCGACACCAGCGGCCTCTGGTGGAGGTGTGGAGTTGGCCGGAGGGCACCGGAGATCTGATGGGCCGATGGCGACAGTGCCGACCCAGTCCATTTAGTGGAGTGCCTTGTGGGATGTGCGGTAAGCAGGGTCGAGGGGAGTGCACAATACTTGGCCCCCTTTCCAGTGCTGTGTCCGGGCATGACTGGTGACTTCTCCCGGAGTCGGCGGGCGGCTCCCAGGGAGCGGCGGAGATTTTGTTTAGCCTTTTGGTGACCCTTCACTGGGAAGCCTGCCTTGACTTTCGGGGTCCTCGTGGCGACTCCTGTAGCGCCCTGGTGTGGGGCCCGGTCCCGAGGTGCGGTGGAGAAGGACGAGGCCGGATCAGCTAAGATGGCGGATGGCACCCTCTTACGCAGACCCCATCCAGGCAGAGAAGCTGCTGTGCGGGAGAGTCCTGGGGTCTGGCGACCCGAGACGGAGCCCACGTCCAGAGATATCCTGGCTGCGCTAACAAATCTGCATACGACCCTGATCCGGGACGCCCGGGATCTGGGTAGAAGGATGGCCGCCATTGTTGTCCCACCGTTCCACACAGGCATAGTTCGACCTCAAGGAAGCGCCGATGTGCCCGCCTCTGCGTCAGTGATGAGTGCTCCAGCTACGCCTATGTTCGTGGAGACGCTGGAAGACCCGGTTCATGAGATCGCTTTGGACAGCTCTGTTGTACATGTGAGTGACTCGTCGGGGCACTTATCTATTCGGCGGCTGGGGAAACAACGTCGATCTATGGTTTGGGTTGCCCCGGCGGCGTTTCAGCGCTTACCGGATGGTGTGACTCTATTTCCCTGGCTGGTGAGACTGTTCGGACTGGAGGATGTTTTCGGGGTCGATACTGACACAGACGGATTTCCGCCATACATATTCGGCTGGGTTTTGGTGGCTGAAGTCCCATGGAGTAACAACACTGCCCGGATCACTTGGACCCTCCACGCTGCTCTATATGCCGATTGATAAGTGGAAGTATGTTGGTACTATTGATGGAAAAGGCCAGGGGTGAGACCGTCTAGGACATAGTGGAACTTATTGTTGGCTGACGGTGATTTGGGGGACACTCAGCGGGGATGTTATTGATTGTGCTATCGGTGATTAATGTTTTTCATGGCTATTCTGATCTTGCTTTTAGGATGTTTATTGTGCGCAGTGGTGGGGGGGGGCGGGTGGCCAGATCGATGGCCCTTCCCCACATTTTTCCTCTCTTTCCTCTTTTTCTCTTTTTCTATATTTCGGGTCTTATTTAGGGCGACAGGCACGCTCCTGGGGGGGGGGGGATAGGCCGTAGCCTTCTGCAGGGGTGCAGGGTGGGGGGTGGAGGGATGGGGTTTGTTAATATGTCCTTTCTTTGTTTCTATGGCCCTTTGTCTTTCTTCCTTTTTGGTGTCGTCGTTTTTCATGTTTCCTACAGTATTTTTCGTTTTGAGGGGTGGGGTGCAGCTTTGCTACGAAACGTGTTTGTTTTTACATTTATCCTGACTCGTGTGCCTTACCCCCAGTACTTCAAACGTATTTGCACTATTTGCGGATTTCCTGCTTCATGCTTGCTATTGTAGGACCATGTATGACCGCATGGCATTGATTCTGAGTTTTTCTTTATTGTAAAATGAACCTTCTCAAATCCGGAATCTTGCACAGTACGCTTGAATACAAGTTATATCCTGGACACTTATTAGACCCCGATTTTCGGGCTGCTGTATTTTTCTACATTGATTTGCTGTACTTACGACTTGACTAGCGGCCGGCCGGGGTGGTTGTAGGCCCATACTTGTATTTACTTGAAGTGACAATAAAGGTTCTCAAAAAAAAAAAAAAAAAGATGAAAAGAGGCAAGATTGACATTTTAATTAAGGCTACTCTACCATTGATTAATCCAGGTAGTGAAGAACATTTAAAAAGGTTACATACTTTGATTAAACAGAACTATGTGTCTACACTAAACAGTTCCTCATAATTGGATGTGATGTAGAAATACAAATATCTAACTGGATGTAAGGGGGTGTACTTCTAGCCTAAGTCTAATATGATATCTGCAGCGGAGGCATTAAATAATAGAATTTTTGCCTTTCCTAAATTTTATTTTGTACCCCCAATTGATGTAAACTCTGTTTTTGTCAAGTAAATTCTGAATATTATTTTTATCTGCTTTCAGATAAACCACTAAATCATTTGTGTATAGCTTCAGTTTAGAAATACCAAGTAGTGGAGGAAAGAGGTTCGATAAAGAGCTAACAAAATCTGAGATGACAGGCACCCCTGCCTAGTTCCCTTGGTAATCCCAATCTTGCCCACTTCTACAAAAATGTATTATCGATGCTGAGGTATTCGTATGGAGGTCTTTCAGCATTGTCAAACACCTAGCAGGAAATAAAGTCCCCCAGAATACGAAAAACAGCCTCCCAATTTACCAGATCAAAGGCTTTTTCTGCGCTTAACATTAAGATAGCTGCGCAGAATTGACTGAACAAAAAAGTTAATAGCCTATGTTAACTGAGACTGGTCTATTCACCAGAAACCCACTCTGATCTGGATAGATCAGCAAAGCAGCTACAGACGTGACCCTAGATGCAATAATTTACTTCAGTATTGGAACTTTCATAGATTCACATGCTTGAATCCTTCCCCGTCATCCGATGGGAGTCCCCGTACTTAAAATAGTAGTGTTAGACTTAATAGTAGCCATAGTACACAGGTTAATAAACTAAGAGGCCTAGGCCTTTCTAGTCTATACCTATCATAGTCGTTATTAAAAAAGAAACCAAAGTTATGCCCCAACCAAGCTGCATTAATCGCCCTCTAGAACACTCCTGAGAGAAGCTCAGTACCTCAAATTGTCTACTGCACGTTGTGCTAAGGGAGTCTTCTCTGAGCTCTGCTCAAATTTCTCATCTAAAGAACATGTTTGGATTGTGGGTTACCAAATCTGACTGGATTATAGCTGACAAGGCTAAAAAGGCTCTCTTCAGAGAATGTGCCACTTGCTTGAAGAAGAGGCTGTATATAGAGGACTCTCAAAAAGACTGCATTTGTTTGTACCCATCTCAAAAGGCATCAATGTGTGATTTGTTGCACTTTTTCTAACAAAACCCTTAGAGACCAGGAAGGACGTCTTCTTATCTGGTTCCAGAAATTGATAACCAGGTCCAACCCATTGTCAGACTCTGAGAGTGAGCAGTCTACCTCTTCAAAAGTTTCTAAAATTTCTGGAAAGAGGGTCAGGGATTCTTCACAATCTGAGAAAGAGCCTGTCAGGAAATGCGTCCAGAAGTCCTCTCACGAATCTGCCTCTGATCGCAATAAAGGTTCTCACAAAAAAGAACAGCCATCTAAGACTGTATCTGCGCCAAAAACATCACCTATGGAGCTCAAGTTAACATGAAAAAAACCTTCTTCTGACAAACCGTCAGCGAAGATAAGTGTTTCAATTCTGTCGACAACTAGAGGCTGTCGTTCACATCGATGCAAGGTCTAATTTCGTCGACCATTCCTCTAACATCCTCATCTAAGAAGGGATAAGCATCGGCGACTAAGTCCTCTTCGTTACCCTTTAATTCGACAACCACCCCATCGTCATCGAGGAAAGTACCGTCGACGAGGTTGTCGTTGACGGAAAAGTCGACAAAGCCACAGCAGTTGACGAGGAAGTCAGTCGTCGAACATGCCAAAGTAGATAAAGACCCTGTCGTCGACTAGAGTGCAGTCACCGGCGTCCACTAAATCTTTGTCGTCAACGAAGCCTCATCCGTTGACGACATCACTGTCTTTGCCTAAAGTAAAGGTAGTTGAAGGAAAGACATTGTTGTCGATACAATAGTCGACAAAGATGTCTGTGAAATTAATTTCACCTGCAAAGACACTGTAAACGGAAATTACACCTGAGCATACATTACCCAGTAAAATTACACCACTTACCCACTCCTCTTCTGGAGGAAGGATATTCTGAAGAAGAGGGAGGCCCTTTTGGGATGCTATAGCCCGTCCGTTACACGTTAAGTGTCAACCAGATGATGATGATCATCATCAGCAATACTATAGTCCAGCCTATTTTGTTCCTCCTGAACAAGGACATCGGCAGAATCATGAAGAAATGGTAACAATGCCTTCTGCATTACATTCGGATCTGCAATTCATGCTACAAGATTACCGACAACAATTTCCACCGTAGAGATGGCTATTGGAGCTCCTCCACCTCCGGTGGCATCACCAGTACGACTGAATGCTCCTGTCGTACTCTCTGTACCGAATACTCCGCAGTCTGTTCCTCGCCAGGAAATGGTCTCTTCGGTTGAAGAGGGATAACTTCATGATATGGCCTCGGAATGGGACGATTACAGGATGTTGTCACCTGCCTTGCCAACACCACCTCTGGTAGATTCCCCACCAGAGAATATTGGGGGATTTCACAGTTTATTGGACCATGCAGCGAAAAGATTTGCTGTACCAATGCCTTCCAAGCAAGCAGACTGCTTTTTATACAATTTTAAAGAACCATTTGTTATTCTGTCAGAGCTATTTCCTTAATTGATTACATCTCGGATGAAGGTATTAGAATCATGAAAAATCCTGCCTCTGTACCAGCGGTGCTTCCACGCCTTGACATAAAAAAAAATATATAATATAGAACATCATGTAGTGAGGACGAGCCTTACATTCACACAGAGTTAAGTTAGCATGGGTTTATCAGAAGGGTAAACGCCATTATTGCTTTCCTGCTCTGCTTTGCACACAACACGCACTTGCGATCGTGTTAAGAGAAGGCTGAGTATTTTGCTTCACATGAGAATAACTTGTTATGCTACATTTCTAAACTGCCTCGCTAGTTTAGTCTACACATAGAGAGCCGAGACTGTCAAGGTTATCTTGGACACTGTGTCTGTTATTCGGAATGACCCTCGCAAGTTCTAGCCATAACACATATGCAGCTATACCCACCTGATACTAGCACTTTTAATAATGCACTGTGCAGGCATGATCAGGCACTTGGAGAACTTTCGTATCCTGACAGCTTGTGCAGAACTCTGTGATCCACTACTGCTGAGTATCAGAGGTATGGGTCCGCCCAAGTAATCCTTTGAGACCTTCATTAGTTATAAACTAACTAGGGAGGGTGAAATATAGGTATATTTTAAACTTGTTTCCCGTGAGCAATATAAGATGCTTTCTCCCTTTGTATTTTATGGAACAGTAACAATGCTGACAACCTTGTTTCTGATAATATGTTTACTTTTATTATCTAAGGCAGTGGTTCCCAAACTTTTTTGACCCGTGGCTCCCTTGACCTAATTGGCAGTTGGCCGTGGCTCCCCACCATTTTTTTACCGGCGCACCGGGGTGCCGCGGCGCACACTTTGGGAACTAACTTGTTCCTAAACCATGGCACTGCCACAGACTACTACGCTACATAGTAATCCTTGCACATTGATAAGATGTGTAAAAACACAGCTTTGATATTCTGTAAAGCTCTTCATACAAGTAACACTGTTATGTTATGTTATGTTATTGTCATTTTTATTGCGCACAGATGCTCCAGCAAAGGAGCGTCCTGGCGCAGGGAAAGGTGGACACAACACAACACTAAAACAGGAAAAAGAGAAGGGGGCAGGAATTTAAAACAAAAAGGTTTTCAAGGCCCTACGGAATGCTAATAAGTCATCTAGCAGGCGGATTTCTAAGGGAAGGGCGTTCCAGAGAATCGCAGCTCTCACGCGAAAGGAACGACCGCCCATCCGACTGAGTCTGAAGCGTGGGACAACCACAAGGGATTGACCAAGAGATCTGAGAGGGCGAGTCGGGACATAAGGAGATACAAGATTGTTAAGTATCTCTGGTGCCGACTTTTTTAAAGGCCAGGCTGAGAGCTTTAAAATGAATTCTGCTTTTGATCGGTAGCCAATGCAAGGACCGTATAGTGTTGGAAGTAGGACTGGTCCGAGGCAAACCGACCACCGCCCTCGCCGCCGCATTCTGTACCCGTTGTAGGCGAAGGATCTCAGCTTGGTTTGCTCCAAGAAGGAGCGAGCTGGCGTAGTCCAACCGGGAGATAATCATCGCTTGGATGACCAGCTGTCTAGTCGGGGCGTCAAAAAATTTGAGCACTGGTCTTAACCCACGTAGGACACCAAAACAGCTTGCCGCCACTCTCTTAGTATGAGTCGTGAAACAGAGAGTATGATCAAGCCACACTCCCAGGTTTCTGAGTTCCAACACTGGTAAAGGGGCCGACCCCAGCTCAGGCGGCCACCAGCTGTCCCCCCAGCGGTCCGCATCTCTTCCAACAATCATCACCTCAGTTTTTTTAGCGTTCAGCTGGAAACAGCTGTTGTTCATCCAGCTGGCCACTTCTCTCAGCTCATTTCGGAACCTGGGGGCATCCTGCTCGGCATCCCCGCTGATCGTAACCGCTAGCTGCGTGTCGTCGGCATAAGAGACCATGGTTAGGCCCCACTGCCTGGCGACCTCAGCCAGCGGTTGCACGTACAGGTTGAAAAGCGTGGGACTCAGCGACGAGCCCTGAGGAACCCAGAGGTCCACTGGATGATACTTGGACTGAAAAGGAGGGGTGGCAACGCAGAAGGAGCGATCGCTAAGGAAGGAGCGGAACCACTGCAGAGCAGAGCCACAGATGCCAATGTCCTCCAGGCGGTGTAGAAGGATGCGATGGGACACGGTGTCACAGGCAGCGCTATGGTCTAATAGAATAAGCGCTGCCGTTTGACCTGCATCCAACACAGTCCGCAGATGTTCTACCATTGCCAGAAGGGCCGTCTCCGTGCTGTGACCAGCACGGAACCCATTCTGCATGGGATCGAGGACATTGGCCCGGGTCATATGCTCAGCGAGGGCCAGATTGACGTGGGCCTCCATGACTTTGGCCGGCCAGGGAAGCAGAGAAATAGGGCGGTAGTTTTCTGGTTTTAAAGGATCCAAAGATGGTTTTTTCAGGATCGGGGAAACCACCGCTTGCTTCCACTTGGCGGGAACACTGCCTGAGGTCAGGGAGAGATTGATCAGTGAGCACACTGCCGTGCGCCCCCGAAAGGAGGGGTCCCTAAAAAGGGCAGATCTTAAAGGGTCCGCAGGCGAACCAGATTTGACTCGCTGTGCCCACTTGGCAAACTCATCCTCGGAAAGAATGGGGAGAGAGTGCAGCGACGGACAGCTACTGGTGCCATTCAGGGGGATCGAGGACAGCATCGCGCTAGGGAACGACTGGTAGATATTCTTAACTTTGTCCAAGAAAAAAGCGGCTAAAGTTTCACAGTGGGAAATGGAACTGTCCACTTGCGGAGCAGCTCTCTTAGCCATCAGATCTTTAATAGTTTTAAAGATGGTCTTAGATGGGTTGAGGCTGCTACGGAATTCTGTCGCGTAGAACGCCGCACGGGTTCTGCATATGGCTCGATGATAGAGCTTGACAGAAGCCAGATACGCAGTTTTCTTAACGGCATCATACGTCTTACGCCACTCCCTTTCTGCCCGTCTGCAAGAGCCCTTCAAAGCGCGGAGAGCACTGTCATACCAAGGGCTCGCCTGCCGGGAGCTGGATTTACTAGCGATGATGGGTACCAGAGCGTCAAGCGCCTTAGTAATCCAGTTACAGAACAGATCGTAGCCCGAGGTGGCATTAAGCAGAGGGCCTAATGGCTCTTCAGCCATGATGTAATGAAGGTCCTCTAGCCTAAGCTTGGGAGGTGGAATAGTAGGGGTTACAGGAAGGGGTAGCCAGACGGACACCAGAAAGTGGTCAGTCCATGCCACGGGAGAAACAGCCGAAACTTGGACATCCGTTAGGTTGGTAAAAAACGGATCCAAAATGTGACCAGCCACATGTGTGGGTTGGGAGACAGTTGGGTCATCTGCAGGGCCTCCAAATCCGCCGAAAAACCACTGATAGCCGCAGTCTCTTGCCTGTCAAAGTGGAGGTTAAGGTCACCTAAGATGGAAAAATTGGCGCAACCACTCGCCAGCGTGCTCACCGCCTCCGGGAAAGCACCCCTGAAAGCAACATCACTGCCTGGGGGGACTGGAGACTCAACTCCTATAAGGAGCTTAAATAAGGCAGCATCATATCTGGATATACCTTAATTAGAAATCCCCAAGCAATAGCCAGGTGTCATCAAATGTCCTTACACAACATAGGCCCTTAACAACCAGAAAGGGAACTGGAACTTTCTGAAAAGTAGCACTGCAACACCAGTACAGGCCAAAATCATGAAAAGCAACGGTCTTATCCAAAGTTTTTTTTCTATTAAATTTTTTCATGTCTCACCTACCGACAGCTTTTAGCTGTCATTTATCTTAAGATCTATATTACACAATAAGGAAACTGAGCGTATTCTATGGGTCAGACCACTGTTCATGAATGGTTTGCTTTCTTGTTTACTTGCTTCTTATTCAATGGCTTTCCATCCACCTAGGTTTGTTCCGCCACTGGTACATAAGGTCTGTATCATCCTTTTGATATGATGACTTGCATACTTTTTCGACTACTAACATTCAGGGAACTATTTTTCTTTTTCTAGCACTCCATGGGCGTGCAGGTGTTTTCCTCTCCTCGATGTGCTATTTCCTACTCACATCCCTGCCTCCCTTGCTCTCTGTGTTGCTCTTTCCAGTTCCCCCAGGCTGTCAGATCATCTGTTGCTTCTCCGGCTCTTTGTCCCACTTTGCTTTTAAATGTTTATTCTTGCATGTACGTACATGCCTCATCAAGCTGCAGTGGGCACTGCTGCTTTTTTTTTTTGCTGACACGGTCTAGCATCAACAAAGCATTTTAACAAAAAAACAAAGCATTTTAGCAATTTAGTTCCTTCTGCAGAAGCGGTTCAGAAGCGGCAACCAGCACTGACAAAATCTAAAGGTCGGATGACAAAATCTAAAGGCAAATCATATTGGCTTTGGCAATACCCGATTTTTTTTTTTTATTGCTTCCTCCCCTGAAACTCCACAATGTCATGATATAGTAGAGCGTCTGTAATAAATATCATATATATTAACATCAGTTTTGTTTGAAAGCACTTCACGCACATACCCCCCAACTATCTCTAGACAACAAACATAAGAAAGCAGGAAGACTCCATTATTTAGAAATCGCCAGTGCTCCGTGCAATGTAAACAACTGGCTAGAAAAGAAACGCCAAATGTAATTGTGCAACTCCCCATTTGCCCCACCCCAAAACACATACCTTCCTAACCCGGTCGGCACCTGTTCAATCTCTTCCTTTAGGCAGCTACAGTTTTAGCCCTTTCGTCCGCCGCAACCTCACTGAGCTCTTAATTGAGCCATTTAAATGCAGAGGGCGGGGGCACTTTCAGCACAAAAGAGCCACATCCTGGGCAGCGGCGCGGCGCCCCTGGCTTCTCATCACGGCGCACCGGGGCGCCGCGGCGCACACTTTGGGAACCACCGATCTAAGGTACTGCGCATGAGAACACGGCGTTAGAAATAAACATTTCAAACTTGCACGTGTCTTCATTTACTCCTTGTTTTGGACTGGTATGAGACTGCAACGAAAGAGTGCTCTTGTTAACCACCTTACCTGAGGTAACCTAAGTCGCATGTTCTGGGTTGACTAATCATTGGTGTTTTTGCTATTGGACGAAGTACTAATGAGTCACTCATTGCTAGTCTGGTAAGGGGGTTTGGGTACTAAGGTGGGTTTTGGTACACCCTAATTCACTGAGGTCAGAAGTGTCTCTGCACAGTTCTGTGTAGGAGCAGAATCCCTGCAACAACCACAGAACGCCCCAGCGTGCCTCACAGGTAACCCAAAACCGGACTCCGTGGTAATGTAGGCTGCTCCAAAAATCCTGCGGCACCTATTTCCGTGCCTCTGGACACAGCAGGCAGACATCTAGATTCCATTGGTAAAAGATTCTCAGCGATGTCAGCAAGAACAGTAAAGGCAGCAAACTCCCTGGCGATCTTAGGGCGCTATGATCGCCAAATATGGTCGGACATTCGCGGGTAGGATCTCTAAGGCCAAGAATAACAGTAGGGAATTTTTTGCTATTGTTAACCGCTTTCTTGCTTCTTGTGCCGAGCAACCAGTATTGCCATCTTCTGGGCGCTGGTGTGAGGACTTGTCGTCATTCTTTGAAAACAAAATAGCAGGGATTCAGGCCAGTTTGCGGATCACCTGCCTCAGTCAGAGCCTTTTAGCTCCTGTCCATTCCTCTCTCTTGTGGCTCTTCGGAAATTTTTCCCTCTTCTACCTAGAACGGCAAGAGAAACCGTGGCGAGAGCACTTCTCTCTCGCCTTGACTACGCCAACGCCCTGTTTTGTGGCTCTACGGCTTATTTGACTAACCGTCTTCAGATAATCCAAAATGCGACGGCCAGACTCCTTTTTAACATCTCAAGGAGGACCAGTGTTCGTCTCCACCTGCGTAGTCTTCATTGGCTTCCAGTGGCTCAACGGATTATCTTTAAGACCCTTACCTTCGCCCAAAGAGCCATTGATGATCAAGGTCCTCTCTATCTGAGGAAACACTTTTCTTTCTACCTTCCTAATCGGCCCTTGCGCTCTGCCACCCAATTGGCGGTTCCACGATTCAAACGCTCCTGTTTTGGTGGACAATCCATTGCGGTTAAAGCAGTTGTGGCCTGGAACTCTCTACCTTTGGCCTTTGGGCTAATCAGAACTATTCGCTCTTTAAAAAAGCGCTTAAGACTCACCTGTTTAAAATGTCAGCTTAACTTTCTGTTCTTTCCAAGTAGCTTCTGCCTTGCTGCATCACCCCTCCGCGCCAGGTTACTCCAGTAGTAATTGAGCGCGCTATAAAATCTTATATAACATAACATATAACATTGCCTCATATATTGACCAACTGCCGGATGATTTTAGGGAAGAAGCAAAAAGGATCTTGCATGAAGGGGGGAGCGCATCCAATGAGATAATAGATTCAGCCATTGATGTTGCTATGATAGAGTTTAGACAACTAGCCGGAGCAGCAGTCTAGCGGCGACCGGAGTGGCTCAAAGCCGCCTCCTTTCGTCCAGAGGGTCAGAATAAGATAATGGACCTTCCATATGATGGAGAAGCTCTTTTTGGGAGCCATGCCAAAACCATCAAGGCAGACGCCAATACTGCAAAGTCTTTGGGGACATTGCAGGTCAGAAAAGCTCCTTTTCGAGGTTCTAAGGGAAGAGGGCAGCCATCCTACAGAGGAGGACATCGAAAATACCGATACCCAGCATATTATTCAACATCCCAGTCATATCTGCCTCAATTCCAGCAGAGACCACCACCTCAGACATCCTACATCAGAGCGACTAGAGGAAAGACTCCACAAGGTTACAAAGATACTAGCCACAGACAATGATATAGCACAGGCTCCGGCTCCAACTCTTCCTTCCCCATGTTCAGCTTGTTAGTTTCAAACTCATTCCACCCGCCTGGGAGGCAACATTTCCTTTTACCTCCACCAATGGCAAACCATTTCTACAGACCAATGGGTCCAACGCCTAGTACAATCTGGAACATACACTAGAATTTATCCAAAAACCACCTACACCCCCTCCCCAAGCCCCCTACCTCACCCCAGGCTCTTCAGCAAGAAGTCAGAAGCATGCTTCAAAAAGGGGCTATAGAGAAGGTCCCATTGTCCAGCTGGGGCACAGGTTTCTACTCCGGTTTCTACTTGATTAGGAAGAAATTAAGGCAATGGTGACCAATTTTGGCCCTCCGGAACCTCAATCTGTACTTTTAAGAAGCAATCCTTCCAAATGATAACATTGCAGGAGGTACTGAAGCTACTAAATCAGTGCGAGTACTTGACAACCCTGGACCTCCAAGATGCATATTTCCATATACCTATTCACCCAAGATACAGAAAATACCTGAGATTTGTGGTAGTGGACGCCGCTACCAATTCAGAGTGCTTCCCTTTGGTCTGAAGTCTGCTCCCAGGATTTTTACAAAAAGCCTGGCTCTGGTTGCAGCGTATCTCTGATAACCGCAATATCAAGTCTTCCCATATCTGGACGACTGGCTGATTAAGGCTCCGTCCGAGACCGCAGCTATAGTCCACAAAGGCCTGCACTATTCTCTTCAGGATATTGAGTCTTACTATCAACTAGCAAAAATCCAATCCGAATCTGTCACAAAAGATTGCCTTCCTAGGAACCCAGTTAGACATGGTCTGCTTGGAAGCATATCCTGCAGAGGAACGCCAGTGGCGGCTGCTCAATATGGCAGATTCCATCAAAAGAAGAAAGTCTTTCGGTCCGACTTTATAGATCCCTTTTGGGAATGATGTCGTCATGCACACCACTGATCCCTTTCTGTCGTCTCAAAATGCGCCCCAATTCAGGAGGAGCTGGACAAGCAGTGGGTACAATCAGCACGCTTCTTCAATGACCAAATCAAGGTAACTCCACGCTGGTGAAAGCCCTAGAGGGGTGGATAGACATTAGGCATCCGTCAGTTGGGCTGTTCTTGCAGCAAGAGGCCACACCACTAGTGAATTCCACATACATGACCTTATTGTACACAAAAAATGGACCCCGGCCACATCTTACTCACGGAGACAGTGGCATAAGGTCTCAGCAGATGGCTTTCAAAGTGTGTTCACTGAGCCTCAGTTTGAAGCTGCTGACAATATTGAGACAGCCCTATCTAAATATAATTCGGCTATTGCCGAAGCCATCGACCAGATAGCCCCCCTAAAGGTTTGCATGAACCATCCTAATCAGCGCCAAACAGCGTGGTTCACCGATCAGCTGCGGCTACAAAAGCAAGTCTGTAGGAAGCTAGAAAGGGTCTGGAGGACCACACATACTGAGGCGGATAGAAACCAATATCACCTCTTTGACCAACTATCATAAACATTAAGGCTGCATGGAAGGTGCATATATCACAATTAACGCAAGCTGGAAACTCATCTAAAATGCTGTATCAAATTTTACAAGCCTTTATCAAACCTAAGGCTTGTGAATGCATCACACTTTCCTCTCAAAAAATGTGTGACGATATTTCTTCTTATTTCTCCCATAAGATAGAGGTGATCTATGATAAAATCTTGATGACTGGCAATACGGTGAGCAACTCTGAGTCCTCACAAGCTCTCAGTTCGGTTAACCATGTGCTGCTCAGTGATTTCCCTGCCATCACTATAACTGAGGTTGAAGCATTAATGTGCAAGATCAAATCCGGCTCACCATCTGACTATATCCCCGCTAAAATCATCCCATCCCTAGTTAAAGAACTAGGCCATATAGTTCAGTTCCTTGTCAACCTCTCACTCACGCATGGTCTGGTGCCACAGGAATGGAAGACGGCCCAGGTGAGACCCATTCAGAAAAGCTCCAAAGTCCCATGGTCAGAGCTGTCGAACCTCCGCCCCATCTCACTTCTTCCGTATCTGAGCAAACTCGCGGAGAAGCACGTTAACACCAATGTATCTAACTTCATCGAACAAACTGGATGTTTAGATCATTCCCAGTCCGGGTTTAGGCCCAAGCACAGCACCGAATCTGCACTTCTTTTAGTGACCGATAACATCAGAATGTCCCTTGACAAAGGACATTCTATGATTCTGGTGCTGTTAGACCTATCCGCGGTGTTCGACACGGTGTCCCATGACATCACGCTCAGAAGATTGGAAGAGGTGGGGCTAAGGGGACGGCTCTGTCATGGATGAGGAGTTTTCTGTCGGGGCGCTCGCAGGGTGTCAACCTTGGCCCGTATCGTTCGACCCCCCCCATGGAACTGACTAAGGGGGTGCCACAGGGCTCCTGTTTGAGCCCTACGCTTTTCAACGTATATGTCGCCCCCTTGGCTAGTCTCCTAAGGACATATGGGTTCATCCCCGTCTCATATGCCGACGGCACGCAGCTCCTCTTTCCATTCAGTACACTCGGAACCGAGGTCTAACGGGCCCTCTCTGATGGAATACGTGCTGTGTCCCAGTGGATGGTAAGCAACTATCTACAATGTAATGTAGGAAAGACAGAGGTGATGCTGTTTGGCGAGGCCTCTCTTCTGTGGACTCCTGAATGGTGGCCATCAGATCTGGGTCCTAACCTTGTCCCCAAGCTTGTTGTTAAAAATCTAGGTGTCCGCCTCGATCAAGGCCCTTTGTTTAAATGAGCAAGTGACTCAAACAGCTGGCTCTTGCTTCCATATAATCGGAATGCTTAGGGAGTTTTTCCTATACTCCCTGACTCCACCCGAAAAACTCTGGTCCAGGCTCTGTTAATCAGTCGCCTGGACTACTGTAATGGGCTGCTGATTTCTGCTAATGACTCTTTACTAAGCAGACTTACAGCGGCCAGACTGGTCCAGAATGCGCCACCCAGGTCGCCTTCGCGACCTTTGTTGGTGAAGCTCCATTGGCTGCCCATCCGCCAACAGATCAAGTTTAAAACTTGCTGTACTATCCACAAAGCACTCCAAAATATGGGCCCCTCCTACCTGGCGGACAAATTCCTACCTTACACTCCCTCACGTTTTCTTCGTTCCAGCAGTAAAAATCTTCTCGAAATACCAATCATTAAGAGGACAAGATTGGGATGGAAGGCCCTCTCTTACCTTGGCCCACGCCTCTGGAATGATCACCCTGACTCCCTTAGACTCTGTCCAGAACACACAAAATTTAGGAAACTGTTAAAGACTTTTCTGTTTCAAACTGACTGAGCATGCTAGTGTCCTCAACCCTCCTCAAAGCCCGCCTAAGAAGAGATACTCCTTCGGGAGTCGTTTCTAGCACTATACAAACATATAAATAAATAAATAAAATAAATGTGCCCTTAGAGGGATGGGGAGCTTTCTTCCAGGAGCTTCAAGTAAGCTACAGGTGGCATCTGGTTCAAACTCAATCCCACATAAATTTACTGGAACTGAAGGCTGTGCAACTGGCCCTCCAGGCTTTTCCTCCCAGAATACGAGACTCATCAGTGCTAGTCCGGACGGACAATACCACAAAGATGCACTATATAAACAACAAGGTGGCACAAGTTCTCGCCATCTCTCCAATGAAGCACAGAAGTTGTGGAAAAGGGCCACACCTCACATTCGGCCTCAGAGTAGAACATGTCCCGGGATGTCGGGACACGTAAAGCAGACTGACTGCATCATACCACGAATGGAAGCTGAATCAGCAAACTCTGCAGAACATATTCCTACACTGGGGCACACCAAACTTGGACCTGTTTGCAGCTCCCCAGAACCGCAAATGCTGGTACTATCAAAGTGGGCATCCCCAACAGTGGTCATAGGGGAAATGCCTTTTCAATTTCATGGTCTGGCGTCTTTGCTTACGCCTTTCCTTCCATTCCTCTTCTCCCAGGAGTCCTGAACCATGCAAACTGATCCTCATTGCTCAGGCTTGGCCACGTTGAAACTGTTATACAGAACGGCTTCTTATATCGCAGGTCCCACAATTCTGACTGCCAGTGTTTCCCTATCTTCGGACTATGAACCAGTGGCAGATATTCTTCCCGATCTCAGGGACCTGCATTTGTCGGCATGGCTCCTGAATACAATAAGTTCCAGTACCTGAACATTTCCAACGAATGTCGCGTTTATCTTAGCAAGAGCTAGGGCGGACAGTACCAACAAAACATACCACCTCAAATGGAAGCATTTCTGCATCTGGTGCCATCATGAGGGTTTGCATCCACTGTCGTTCTCTCCAGAGCAGATCTTACCTTACCTCTTGCAGCTAGCGAAGTCAGGATTGGCGCATAGCTCTAAAAAGGTTCATTTAGCAGCCAACTTCTGTTACAGAAGATCACTTGCCTTTCCACCTCTATAGTCCTCTAGAGTAACTAAAGACTTCCTCAAAAGGCTGTTTCAAGTGTTTCCTCCTGTAAGGCCTCCAGCCTGGCAGTTAAATGCTGTTCTTTCACAATTCATGAAGGGCCCCTTTCGAACCAATTCACACAGCAGATATCCAATTGCTGTCATGGAAGTTGTCTTTACATCTTGCCTTGACGTCAGCCAGAAGGGTCCGTGAAATTCTGGCTTTTGTAATAGAGGAACCTTTCTTGCAATTCAAAATGGATAGAATTCTACTCCGCACAAATCCAAAATTCATTCCCAAGGTTCCATCTGATTTCCACCTGAATGAACCGGTGGTACTGAAGTCTTTTTTTAATTTATTTATTTTTTTTTTTTTTTTTCTGAATCAAACTCCTTCGGCAGAGGGGACTCTGGAGTCATTAGATGTCAAGCGTTGCCTAAAGTTTTATCTGCATAGGACACAACCGTTCCGCAACACTTCTCAATTATTTGTCGCATACAGTGCAAGCCTTACGGCTAGAGCAGTTGACCTCGCAGTTGGGGAACTGGGTTCTAGCCTCGGCAAAGGCGCTATAAATCCTGTGATTCTGGGCAAATCACTTAATCTCCCAGAGCCTAACCAAAAAAAAGACACTGTCCATCTGTATTGATACTGGTGCCCGCCTAAAGCGCTCTGATAACCGATTCCTCTGGTCTAGTTCGCGCTATATAAAACTTTACAAAAACAAGGAAAGGTTTCCCGCTCTCCAAACAGAGTATTTCTAGATGGGATCGCAAGTGCAATACAATTTTGCCATCACAAAGCAGGCAGACCTCTGTCTACACGAGTCCGAGACCATTCCGCGAGGGCTGTGCCTTCATCTGCAGCTTTATTTGTGAGTGTCTCTTCCGGAGATTTGCTGTGCAGCAACGTGGAAGAATAGACACCAGTTTACCAGACACTACGGCCTGGAGTAAGAAATAAGTTACTTAACTGTAGTTCTCCAATATTGGAAGCTTTCATAGATTCACATGCGACTCACCATCCCCTGGGAAAGCCCAACTTTTGTTTATCTCAGCATAATAAATTTAGCCCTTGTGCTTTAAAATCCGAGGTACTGAGCTTCTCTCAGGAGTGTTCTAGAGGTTGATTGGTTGGGGCATAGCTTTTTTTATGACTGATCGATATAGACTAGAAAGGCCTAGGCCTCTTAGTTTATTAACCTATCGGGTACTATGACTACTATTAAGACTAATACTATTTTAATTACCGGGGACTCCCATCAAGACGACTGGGAATGATTCAATCATGTGAATCTATGAAAGCTTCCAATACTGGAGAATTACAGTTACAGATATGTAACTTTATTTCTCTCTTAAAAAGCTTAATCTGAGTTTAGAAGACTTATTGGATAAAATGAATTCAGATGAACTGCTGGTTTCTTTTTCCCAAATGCAAGCGACCATTGCCTCTAAAAAACCAGGACCCCACCCCCCCCAATCCAGATTAAGATTGAATTAGAGTTTAAACAAAATATCCTGCAACTTGGGGAAAACAACCTTATAAACGTCTATAGGGAGTACATAGCTACTCACCGCTTTCCCATTCTCACAATTGTCTAAACCTAGCTAATTTCCTCTGCTGAAATCCGAGCCTAACATCTGAACTTTGGGTGGAAATGATCTTGGGGATTATAATATTTTGTGTTTAAAAATAATATATCTGAGATCCTTTTGATCAGTAGTCGCATCTGCATTTTAAAATAAGTGCTGTATATTGGTAAAGAAAACCTCTGAATAAGGTGGGACTCGCATACAAGCTGTTAGTGGGTTCTTAGTCGTGTTTGCATTGGTTTTGGACTTTACGGAGTATGCTAGCAATCTGTTTCACTCTTCTCATAAGATTTATATTCTGTTGCCTCACCAATTTTCCACATAAAAATCCTTTATTTGCTTTGCAAGAGTCCCAACTCCTGGAGATGGGCTCATGAGTCTAGCTTCTTATCTAAGCTTTGAGCAGAGGTGGCATGTTCAACATTCTTCTGAAGTATGAAGTCCAAGCATTTCCGATTTGTTGCCATTATAGCTGAACGTGCAACCACCTGGCCTCTTAAAACCACAGTTGAGTGTCCTAGACAATACTAAGGGGGGGGGGGGGGCATCCAAATTAATTTGAAAAAATTTGATCAAAAACATGTTACCCAATCAAGTTCTGATATCAACACTATCAAAATCACCTATTTTGGGGCGAGTAAGCCCGCTCCTACTCCAATGAGATCTCTGCATGATCAGAAAAACCAGTCCTAATAATTTGAGTCTATGATTCTCCTAAAAAGCGAGAAAACAAGAAAAAATCTAGATTCTACGCGGTGTCTAGCCATATAACAAGTATATTGTCTACATGTTGGGGATTGGAATTACCATGGGCCTATAAAACAGACGCCAGTCTTAAGAGGCAATAAAACATGCGGTTTTGGGCTTAGCTTGCCTTGTATTCTTCCTTAAGGTGTATAATTTGGAGTCTTGAAGGAAATTAAAATCTCACCCCAGAATAGGGCCTTTGAATTAGCCTGCAAAGGAATGCAAATGCTGCAGGGCCTCAATCTGGTCAGTAATTGGCCATAATAATTCACAAAATTACAACCATCACCCACCAGGGACCGGACCCAGAGCCATCTTCCCAATGGGTCCTTGACTGATTTGATAATCTCCACCTTTTAATGAGCGCCTAAAATAGCCACCCCTCCTACAAGAAATATTTGCAGAATTAAACTGAGCCTGCAATACCCAATCAGGCAGCAGCGAAAGCCTTAGATTGTTGGATTTAAAATGATTCTCTTGAAGAAATATGGTCTCTGGGGGAAATGGGAGCTTAACAGCTCGTAGCCGCACAGATTTTAAACATATGATTTGCCCCGTTGATGTTGCAGGACACAACCGGAGAAGTGTGGCTCACTGGTTAGAGGAGGCAGACCCGGAAGCCGAGATCAGACCCGGGACCAGGGTTCAATTCCCGACGCGGCAGGGTCTTGAGCCCAAAATGTCCACGGACTCGGTAATTCTCGTTTCGGTGCCTACTCAAATCACAGGTTCACACTCTGCAACTCTGGGCAATAGCTTGCTTAATCTCCACTACGGCCCCCCGCGGCGGGATGCCTGGCTTTCACCTTGGGGAACCCAGTAGGGGCTATCTCACAGGGAAAAACCAGGACGGGTTCCCAATGCAAAGCGCTTTGAGACCTGGCGGTGATATTGCGCTATATAAAAACCCATCCATCCAACCTTCATTATCCACCTGACCAGCATTTCTACCGAAGGTGGTGCCTCTGTCCAAGTTAAACATTTGCCAGAACCAAAAAAAGTCTACCATTTTCTCCTTTATGCTACCCCCATCACATCCACCCCCTATTTCCTCCCTCTCCACCACTTCTATTCACAGAACTTTTCCCTTAGGGGCGGGGGCAAAAACATAACCCTGAAAAAAGAAATAAACTGAGAATAGAGATTGTCAAAAAAAGACCACCCGAAAGCAATAATTGAAGGCAGCCACATTATCTAACCCCAGGAAAGAAAGCAACACAACCTCATCTATCTAGTCTTGTCATTCGGTAGTGTTCACTGACAGATTTGTGCATCTTAGTTTAAAATGTGAAGACGATCCTTATGAAGTACTCGCAGCTTAGTCTCCTGAAACAAATTAGGTTTGCCCGACTGCATAAAGCATGCTCCAAAATTCCCTTCGCGGCTATAATGGTAATCTCTGAAAAGATCTTAAAAGAAAAATCTTCTGGGGGACCAAATGATTTCTACTGGATTGCTTTTACCAAGATTTGTTCCATTATGCGGCACTCTGGAAAAGTCACCAGCACAGTCCATGGATAGTTAGAGAGGTTTTGCATTTGGGGAGGGACTTGATGAGCTCTCATAGTAAAGTCTGCGGTATGGTTAGAATTTTTAATAAGGCGTTCCACACAAGTAATCATACTATAGCCTTATCTGAAATAGACTTTCTTTTCCTTGTAGCACAGAGTGCACCGGGAGGTGCCTGGCTACCGAAACGCTCAGTTTTTATCACCGCCATCTTGTAAGGGTGGTTTTATGTATATGTTTTACTGTTTCTCCTGTTTCATTCAGTTTCGTTTTTTTACCGGTAGCTTTGTCTCCACAGGGAAGCGTGTGAATGGTTCCAGCTAAACAGCCTCAAGTGTAACTCGGACAAATCTGAGGTGCTCTTTTTCGGCTGTCGGTCTGATCCAAGCTAGCAGGATTGGTGGCCTGTAAATATGTTTCCTCCATCGGCTGCATCTACGATGGCCAAGAACCTTGGAGTTAAAATCGATAACGGCTTAACGCTGAAGTCCCAGATTCTTGGCCTAGCAGGAACATGCTTCGGCCTCCTTAAGATGCTCCGTAAGTTCCTTCCCTTGCTCTCGTTGGCACACAGGAAAACTACGGTGCAAGCCCTTATTGGATCGCGGCTTGATTATGCCATTGTCTGTACTTAAACGATTCATAAAGGGGGTGGTGATGGACAGAGTATCTGAATTAAGCAGAACACTACTACCCAGTCAAAAGATCAGGGCTTGATCCATCACCGTTTTTTAGCTCACTGCACCATCCCAGCTCAGAACCTGGCTACATGCAAATTAGTCTGACCCTGGCCCAGTGCATCATGGGAACAGGGCAGACCAAACTACCAAGCCAATTCTTTACTGGAAAGGAAACAAGCTTCCGGGGACCGGTTTCTGGCATTACAGCCGTCTTCGGCCCGGCTTGCTTGAATCCTGATGGTGCAGTGAGCAAGGGACTCACATCTGAGCATACCCTTCCACACTTGTGGTGGCCAAAACGATTCATAAAGGGGGTGGTGATGGACAGAGTATCTGAATTAAGCAGAACACTACTACCCAGTCAAAAGATCAGGGCTTGATCCATCACCGTTTTTTAGCTCACTGCACCATCCCAGCTCAGAACCTGGCTACATGCAAATTAGTCTGACCCTGGCCCAGTGCATCATGGGAACAGGGCAGACCAAACTACCAAGCCATTTCTTTACTGGAAAGGAAACAAGCTTCCGGGGACCGGTTTCTGGCATTACAGCCGTCTTCGGCCCGGCTTGCTTGAATCCTGATGGTGCAGTGAGCAAGGGACTCACATCTGAGCATACCCTTCCACACTTGTGGTGGCCAAAACGATTCATAAAGGGGGTGGTGATGGACAGAGTATCTGAATTAAGCAGAACACTACTACCCAGTCAAAAGATCAGGGCTTGATCCATCACCGTTTTTTAGCTCACTGCACCATCCCAGCTCAGAACCTGGCTACATGCAAATTAGTCTGACCCTGGCCCAGTGCATCATGGGAACAGGGCAGACAAAACTACCAAGCCAATTCTTTACTGGAAAGGAAACAAGCTTCAACAACAAAGTCTCCTTTGCATATAGCCAGGTTCTGAGCTGGGATGGGGCAGTGAGCTACATAACGGTGATGGATCAAGCCCTGATCTTTGGACTGGGTAAGAGTGGTCTGCTTAATTCAGACACTCTGTTCATCACCACCCCCTTTTCTGAATCGTTTTGGCCACTATAGGTGTGGCAGGGTATACTCAGACATGAGTCCCTTGCTCACTGCTCCATCAGGATTCAAGCAAGCCGGGCCGACGACGCCTGAAATGGCAGAAACCGGTCCCCGGAAGCTTGTCTCCTTTCTGGTGAAGAATTGGCTTGGTAGTTTGGTCTGCCCTGTTCCCATGATGCACTGGGCCAGGGACAGACTAATTTGCATATAGCCAGGTTCTGAGCTGGGATGGGGCAGTGAGCTAAATAACGGTGATGGATCAAGCCCTGATCTTTGGACTGGGTAAGAGTGGTCTGCTTAATTCAGACACTCTGTTCATCACCACCCCCTTTTCTGAATCGTTTTTGGCCACTATAGGTGTGGCAGGGTATACTCAGACATGAGTCCCTTGCTCACTGCTCCATCAGGATTCAAGCAAGCCGGGCCGACGACGCCTGAAATGGCAGAAACCGGTCCCCGGAAGCTTGTCTCCTTTCTGGTGAAGAATTGGCTTGGTAGTTTGGTCTGCCCTGTTCCCATGATGCACTGGGCCAGGGACAGACTAATTTGCATATAGCCAGGTTCTGAGCTGGGATGGGGCAGTGAGCTAAATAACGGTGATGGATCAAGCCCTGATCTTTGGACTGGGTAAGAGTGGTCTGCTTAATTCAGACACTCTGTTCATCACCACCCCCTTTTCTGAATCGTTTTTGGCCACTATAGGTGTGGCAGGGTATACTCAGACATGAGTCCCTTGCTCACTGCTCCATCAGGATTCAAGCAAGCCGGGCCGACGATGCCTGAAATGGCAGAAACTGGTCCCCGGAAGCTTGTCTCCTTTCTGGTGAAGAATTGGCTTGGTAGTTTGGTCTGCCCTGTTCCCATGATGCACTGGGCCAGGGACAGACTAATTTGCATATAGCCAGGTTCTGAGCTGGGATGGGGCAGTGAGCTAAATAACGGTGAAGGATCAAGCCCTGATCTTTGGACTGGGTAAGAGTGGTCTGCTTAATTCAGACACTCTGTTCATCACCACCCCCTTTTCTGAATCATTGTCTGTACTTGGGCCTGCCGAGTACCTTCTACAACGTCTACAGGTGGTTCAGAACTCGGCGGCTCGGGCCATTTTTGGCCTACATAGGCGAGCCAGAGTGTCTGACCTCCTGTACACTCTTCACTGGTTGCCTATCCGGAAACGGATAGTTTTCAAGGCACTTACTTTGGCCCACAAAGCTTTTCATGCTACCGGGGCCAAATACATTCAGAAGCGGCTGGCTCTCTATCAGCCTGCCAGATC
The DNA here is from genome assembly GCF_964261635.1 of Lissotriton helveticus. Classification (NCBI taxonomy): domain Eukaryota; kingdom Metazoa; phylum Chordata; class Amphibia; order Caudata; family Salamandridae; genus Lissotriton; species Lissotriton helveticus. Next base: position 416,221,195 of record NC_136069.1, on the reverse strand, counting down.
TCTGAGGTCAGAGTCGCAGGTTCTGGCTGCGGTCCCAGTCATAAGAAGAGTACGGACTGGTGGCCGGTCTTTCAAGCGCCTGGCGCCTCAGCTCTGGAATACCCTGCCGATAACTCTTCGCAGGAATACCAAATTGTTGGCCTTTAGGAAGGACCTAAAATCCTGGCTTTTCGCTCAGTAGGCCTGCCCCCTCTCCGCCGGCCACCCTGTTTCCACTGTAGGTCATAAAAGCGCCGGGACACTCCCCGGAGTAGCCGAGCGCTATATAAAACACCACCTAACATTAACATAACATTAACTCAGCAAGGGTTGCTGGATCCCAGTCTGATTTTACTTTGCCCTCACTTTTTTAGTTTTTAACAAGCGCCGAGGAGCGCTCTAGACCATGAGCACTTAAGCAAACCATTAGTAGTCTCATAGAATTAAAAGTCAGTTTAGCAGATGTCACAATCCTGGGTGATTGTAATTATCACCTGGGAAAACTCATTAGATGTAGACTCGTCAAACCTATTAGACCATATGGCAAGTGAAGGTCTAATGCAGATAGTTGAGGATTCCACACATGAAGCGGGCCACTTCATCGATGGCATTTTTATGGACAACCCATAGCTTAAACCGACATCTCTCTCTATGGCTTGGTATGACCATAAGGCGATCATGTTCGAGAAAAGAAGCACAGTCCTGCGTCAATGGTGCTCCACAGTCGGCAGACAGCTTAGTTCCTCTCTCTCATCCATTTAACTATGTCTATCTCTTCGTACTTGGATATAGCCTTTTTATCAATGGTTAGACTTCTCACTAACCTAGATAGCCCCAGTAAAAAGTCATCATAGTTGCAAGATCAATCCATCTGAGCCTTAGTTTAATCAAAGTCTCCGATGCAAAAAATGGTAATGTAGGAGATCTGAATGTAAATGGAGGCTTGATTACAAAACAGATGACAAAGATTTATAAAACCAATAGACCAACCTATTAAAAAAAAAACTGATCCAAACTGAGTTACTTCACTGCAAAAATAGAAGCTGCAAATAATTCCTTTGAGGAATTTTTTGCAACAGTTTAAACTATAGAAACTTCCTGAAGCAAGAAAACCCAATATCAATCCACTATTTTGCAACAAGCTAGCCTTCTACTTTAAAGTCAAATCAGTGTAAGACTCCTTCTCCAATGGTAATCAAATTGTAGACCTAAACCATAGACTGACAAGATGCACCTAAAACCCCAGTACTAATACTCTATCTCACTTTGGGCAATTGACCGTTGATCAGACATTAAAAGTCTTTAATCAATTGAAATCTGGCTCACCCAGGGACCCATGCCCAGCCAGAATAATCCATCTGGTTCCTAATAATCTGTTAGAGGCAGGCTACTTTCCAAAAGACTGGAAGATAGTCAATTCTTCCTTTGCTTAAAAAAAAACAACCTTGATGCTGGCAACCCCAATAACTATAGGCCCACTCTATCATTTCCGGCCAAAATGGTCGAAAAAGTAGTTAATCAGGAATTGACTACTTTTATGGACAAAAACAAGACCAAACCAAAGGGAAAAACAAGAGCCATGATCCAACGCAGTTCGAATTCGGTAGTCCTCATAGCACTGAGCTAGCAATTATCACCGCTACGGAGAAAAATTAGACGGACAATAGATTGTGGGGGAAACGTGGCCCTGATCTTATTAGATCTTTCAACTGTGTTTGACACAGTTAATCATACTTTCCTAATCGACCAACTTGAATCGATTTTACATTAAAGATAATGCACTCCAGTTCATCACTTCCTTCTTAGCCAATCAAATCTAAACAGTTTTGCTAGGGGACTTTACATCACCAGCCTTCTCACTCCCTTGTGGGATTCCTCAGGGCTCTTCCCTGAGTCATACCCTATTCAATCTGTCTCCCCACTTGCAGCGTTGATCAAATCCTACAGTTTTACGCTAGTCTCGTATGCTGACGATAGACCGATTATTGTCTTCGTAACAGGTAATCCTGAAGTCACGGCTGTTCAGTTTTACGATTGCATGCTCCATAATGGTAACTGGATGCGCATCAACTGTTTGAAGCTGAACTCCACAAAAACTGAGGTTTTGATGTTTGGTGGTACCCCACCTATTGGTCCTCCAGTTGGTGGCCTCAAGAATTGGGAACCCTGCCCACCCAAAGTAGTAAAGCAAAAAACCTGGGAGTAATTATTGATACCAAGCTATCCTTCAAAGGACAAATAAATCACACCACCTCCTCTTGTTTCTATAACCTGAAAATTCTCAGGAAAGTCTTGCCCTATGTTCCACTAATGTTTTAGAAAAAGAATGGTTCTGGCATGGCCACAAAGGTCCAAGGAAAAGTAGTCTCCCCGTTGGGTACACTGTACTGGAATTGGAATAGATTGTTAATATCTTAGGGAGCGGTAAGTAATATGCACTGGGTCCTGTAGGTAAAAATAACGTATGTTATTTATTTTAAGAAAAATATTCAGGTGCTCACATAGATGAGTAACAAGTGTGGCATGAAAAGTGAGGGTGACTTTAAAAAATAGACATCGCATTGAGGACAAATATTAGAACTTCTCAAGAATTTACAGATTGTAAGGAGTTCCTGTTGTAGGGGGTCGACAGCGTTTCGATCTCAGCTATTCGAGATCCTCTTAAGGACATAACCATGTGAGCAAGCTGAATCTAAAAAAGATATTAATTGTTATAGTTGGGTCCCTGGTTACTTGCATATACAGAGTCATTCCTAAATAACAAATCACACCACCTCTTCGTGTTTCTATAGCCTGAAAATTCTCAGGAAAGTCTTGCCCTATGTTCCACTAACGGTACAAAAGGGGGTGGTGATGGACGGAGCATCTGAACCAATCAAACACTCCCACCCAGTCAAAAGATCTGGGATTAATCCATCACCGTTCTTTAGCCCACTCTGCCACCCCAGTTCAGACATGGCTATATGCAAATCAGTCTGACCCTGTGCCTCATGGAAACAGTCCAGCCCGAACTGCCAAGCCATGCCTTCCCTGGACCGGAAACCAGCTTCCGAGGACCGGTTTCTGGCATTACAGCCGTCTTCAGCCCGGCTTGCTTGAATCCAGTGGCAAAGTGAGCAAGGGACTCACGTCTGAGCATACCCTGCCACACTTCGGGCTGGACTGTTCCCATGAGGCACAGGGTCAGACTGATTTGCATATAGCCATGTCTGAACTGGGGTGGCAGAGTGGGCTAAAGAACAGTGATGGATTAAACCCAGATCTTTTGACTGGGTGTGAGTGTTTGATTCAAATGCTCCGTCCATCACCACCTCCTTTTGTACCGCTATGTTCCACTAAGCCAGCAAAAAATGGCAGTCACTGCCCTCATTTTTTCTAAAGTGGACTCCTGTAACGTGCTCTTCATTATTATTCCCAAAAACATTTTCTGTGCAAGTTGCTGAACGCGGCAGCCCAGTTGCTGCTGGGTATTACAAAACCTAAATCTGCATCTCCAGCTTTGGTCCAACTGCACTAGCTCCCCATTGGTAAACCCATCCAATTTAAAATGCTCTGCATAGCCTTTAGGGCAAAACAAGTCCTTGGTCCAGATTACCCGATATTTCCAATGCTACACCCACGCACGTTTACTGCGCTCATCCACTATTGGAAATCTTGTAGTCCCTATATTAAAAAATGTTAACTGGGGAGGGAGGGGATTTGTAACTAGTTTGACGAGGATGTGGAACTCTCTTCCAACAGAACTCAAACAAAGCAAATCTACTGGAATTCAGGAAGAATGTAAAAACCAATCTAAGGTTTGAATGCAGGGTGATTTTTCGAACTCTGCTTGCTTATCTTTTGAGGGCTTTTAATGCTTTGTCCAACCCACTCGAGTGTCTGAGTAGTGCCAATCTGATCTTCCAAATCAGAGGCCCTGTGTTCCATTTCATCAAGCCTGCTAGTAGTACTAGAAAGCTTCTGATCAATACCATTTAGCTTACTGTCTAAACACACCATAGCCTGGCCGTGGGAGGTTTTGATATCTCTGACGTCTAAAGTTACCATGGGGATCTGTGCCTGGCCCTGGTAATGTGGGATAATGACTTAATCGGTAGTCTTCATGATGGTTATCTTGAGACATTAATGGAGCCAATGGAACCAAACTTGAAATGGCAGGGTCCAGCTGTGGAGTTTCTTGGGCCTTGCTGACCATGCGAACAGAATTAAGTGCTACACAATTTGCTCCATGCACTTAGATTGAGTACACCTAGGGCATTTCTGGTCCTTATTATGCAGTAAACCGAGCCGTAAGTACGCCCCAGCAGGTCACTGTTCTGATGCGCTCTACATCTCAATCATCCAATGAGCGTGTAGAATCCGTTTCTGTGCCTGACCATTGGGGATTTTTATGGAGCCCAGTTTATAAATGCAGACTTGCATCGAATGAATGAGGACAATTCAGTTTGACCTGATGCTGTAGCAGAATATTTGGAAAATGCAGAGTCTAAAGTGGGCTTGCCCTTCTGCAGGGAATTCCTTCAGCTGTACTGCTTCATTTTGGTGAAAACGATGCTTACAAAGGAGCCTACACCACACAGTTCGCAAACAGTCATTTAAATAGCCTACCTTCTTCCAGACTCCTGCGCAGCAGTATAATTTATCGCTTAGTAGCTGAAGTACTTTAGTGATGCCCACTTTCCCCCACCACACCCATTCTCAAACTCCTTGAGAGCAACAAAGTGGAACTCCTCATTTGACAGGAGTTTGTAGGTTTCTTTTTTTTAAAGCCGGAAGGCTGGAGTGAAGTTGGGAGGATTCAAGATTTAATCCCTGAAGAATCTGCTTCCTGCTGCAGTTGTATTTGAAGCTGTGGAGAATATATACTTGAAGCAGCCTAGCGACCTGGAATCTTCCCTGACCTCCACCTACTTCAAACTGCCCGAGCTCAGTCAATTCTGCATCATGTGATTGCAGCTGACACTCTGTTTGTAAAAGCTCTCAAGGGGAAGAAAGCGTGCATAGGAGGCCAGAACCACAGAGGTGGCTAGAACCACTAATTCCCCAGGCTGTCGTTCCACCGGGTCTTTACCATTTTCCAGCTCTCTGCTGGGGTGAAGGACTGCTGAAATATTGAATGGCTAATTTGTACTCCTTCTCTCGGTCAGAGAAGCCGCACTAAGATGCTGCTATTGCTGTTGCTGATGAGCTCTCGCCCAGAGCTCTGACGTTTGGGGGGGTGGGGGGTGGGGGGGGGGAGGGACTCGCTCACTCTGACTATGTTGGTAATTCAGTTTGTGGCATGTCTCGGTGATGCATTGAGTGCGCCCTCATGCACTGGAAGTCAGTCTGGGACCTCAAAGCTGTACATCATTAAACACAGGAAAGTCACAGGCTTCACACAAATGCCTCCAAGCGGAGGAACCGCACTCTAGGCCACTCCCATTTATTTTATTTTTTTTGGTTTTTAGAAGACCTTTATTATGCAGTAAGTGGACATCATACATTTCACATTTCACGGCTCACAGAGGCCATCTGAGCACAGAACAATAGGGTAAATTCTGAACAGGATGACACAGCCATTCAGCCGACAACCCGAGGGTCCGGCGGCGAGTCTCATGAGATAACATGTGTAGCCATCTGTTGTCTAGTTATATAAGTGATAGATCTTATGGTTTTGTGTTTTTTCTTCAAAATTCGCTTTGCAATGTTCACCCAGCAGTGGCGTCATGTTGGTAGTTTCCCAAGTTCCCGCTGGCAATTTAAGAGTCGGCTGTGGTTAGTCAGTAATGGGGAGGGGATCGGCAATAGATGTGTCACCAATGCTGAGGCTGTATTGCTGTCCGTGAAGTGGCACAATGTATGGTAGTATAGCTCACTGAGGCACAGGAGCAAGCAGGTATGTTCAGCAGGGTTAGTCTGTAGCCATGTTGGTCAAGGCTCAATCATCCAGCAGTAGGGTGTCTATGTGCCTTCCCAGTCACGTTATTGGGAGGGCGCTAGGGACGTGGCAGCAGCTAATATACAGAGCAGCAAATCCATGTCTAACACATGCGAAGCCGAGAGTAAGCTCGTACCTCTTGTAGTGTGTGAGTGGCATCGCGTCTCCGCAATCTGTGGGTAGTATGAGCTCATTGAGGGATTGCTTCCTGATAGTGACATGTTGCATCTAGTGTCCTCATTTGAAGTAAGGAGTGGGGTCTGGTCAGGGAACATGACCAGTAAACAATCAGTTCCCTATGCGTATACAATGGCTGGGAAAACCGGGGGTTGGGAAGGTGAGAGAGACAAGGGAAGGGAGAGGGGGAGATCGTCGCGGGTTCTAATGTGGGGCATCTATTGTATAGTGGGGCCTGGCAAGGCTTCCTGTTATGTAAAGGGAGAGATGGGGGAGGGGGGGGGGGGGGGTTTAGTCCCGGTCTGGGGCCGGTAGGTGTTGCCTGTAATGTATAGGCAGAGTGTAAGCTGGCATTTCGTGGGGCGGTGGCGCAGTCCGTCTATATGGTAATCAATCCCCTGCAGGAGGAGGGGAGGGGGGGGGCGCTTCCCTTTGAGTATCCCTAGTTGGCGCGGGCAAGCCGGGGCCAGGGCAGCGGTGTGCACTCAGTGTCACGAAGGCGTTCGGTGTATGACGGAGGAGTGTAAGTATCTTTATCCAGGGGTATATGTCGTGTGATTGTAAGAGGTGAGTGGGTGGGGGAGAGAGGTGCAGGGCTATATCCGCTCTCGGCGTTGGTTGGCATCGCTATGGCGATGTTGCCCGTTATCTCAAGTGATCCCTCGCTCCTGGCAGGCGTGTTGGAATGCCTTTAGGAGGTCGTTCCAGAGCTGAGCAATAGGGAATTTGCGGAGTCCCGCTGTTTCCTCTCGGAGAAGTACCGTGCCCTCCGCTCGTGCGCAATTGGTAAAGGAGGCGCGCCAGTGTCGAGTGTGGGGGGGGGTTGCCGCCTTCCAATGTTTGGTAAGCAGGCGTTTGGCCGTTATAAGTCCCATGTCCCAGAAGCGTGTCCGCACTTTGTTAAGCTTCGTACGTTTATATAACCCCAAGATACATGTTTCCCACGTGTGTGGTATCTGCTCGCCAGTGCTGCGTGTGAGGAGCGTCACGACGTCGTCCCAGTATGTGTGTATATCAGGACAACACCACAGCATGTGTAAAAGGTCTGCTCCAGTCAGAGAGCAGCGTGGACAGGCGGCATCAGTGGTTGTAAAGTATCTATTTATTTTGTCAGGCGTAAGATAAGCGCGGTGCAGAATGTAGAGTTGAATAATTTTGAAGCGGGGGCTGCGCGGGACATATGTCGGTCCGGCTAGTATCATCGCCCATTCCTTGTCAGTCCAGGCTCGTCCCCTGTCCGTCGCCCACTTGTCTCGTAGCTGTAATGTGGATGGCTGCGAGTGCGTTTGCAGAGCCTGCGCTAACCAATGGATGACGTGCGAGCCATTCCCCATAACATGGAGGTACTGCATAAAACTATGCATCGGCAGTTCTTCCGCCACATCGCCCCAGGAGGCAGTGAGTGTGCGTAAGAGAGTCGCATGTAACAGGAACTGCCCAGCTGGGAGCTCCGTAGTAGCAGCCAGGTCCGCAAAGGTGAGCAGCGTTCCTTCAGTGTACAGGTCACCCAGGGTATCCACCCCTGCGTGCGTCCAGCTAGTCAAGCGGGTCACAGTCAGTGCGCCCGTTGGGCTTGGGGTGCCCAGAATGGGTAAGATCTGGGCGTATGGTGTTGTAGCTCGGGTGAGTCGCAGACAACGCAGGAAGCAATTGCGTGCTACCGCCAGGTGCAGCTGTGATGGGCAGGAGGTTCGGGTTATCGGGTGGAACAGCTTGTTGATTTGTGTTTGTGTCCAGGCCGCAGTGTCTGAGGCAGTATCCTCAAGATGTTTGCCGCTGAGCCACCCCGTCACCCATTGCATCTGTGCCGCAAGATAGTACAGCTCCATGTTGGGAACTGCCAGGCCTCCCAGCGTTGTTGGCATGTAGAGCTTGGTCAGCGCTACACGGGGTCGGCCCTTATTCCAGATGAGGCTGCGCAGCAGAATCTCCAGATCACGGAAAATTTTATTCGGTACGTAAGTTGGTATATTGGCGAAATAGTACAGCAGTCTAGGCAGCACTATCATTTTGGTAAGTGCTATACGACTCGGCACGTTGAGGGGTAAGGTGTTCCAGAATGTGACCTGTGCTCGAATCGAGGCAATTGCCCGCAGGAGGTTCCCTTCCAGGACATCTATTGGAGTCCGATATATACGTATCCCCAGATAGCGGAACGTAGTGGGATGCCACTGCAGTCTGCCTCCGCCCAGGCGCACATCGCACTCGGGCGTGTCCGGGTGGAAGGAATAAGCCCCCGATTTGGACCAATTAATTCGCAGTCCTGACATCTCTTCGAAGGTTCGGAAGACGTCGGCCAGGGAGGCAGGAATGTCAGTTATGTCCCTGACGTACAACAGTAAGTCATCTGCGTACAGCGACACTGTGTGGAGGCCGTCCTGTGGAAATTTAGTTCGTGTACTGAACATTATCTACGCCATCTTGCAGACTCACGTATGAGAATACACGACAGCCATTTTAGGTACCACGGTCTCCCTGTTCACGATCGCCCGTCAGCACATTTTCCTGACCATGCAAGCCTTCCCCGCGCACCCTGGCTGCCCCCGCGCTCACATGCACAAGCCATGAAACCCCGCATGACTCTGTCTCAGGGAATCACACCCCGCGTCTGACCAACACCTCCTTCCCGTCCATGAATACCCCTCTGTGGATAAACCCTTCCACCACGCTCGATTGTCCACACCAGTCCTTTCCGTCCATGAATACCCCTCCTTTGATGTCCCCTTCCTCTGAGCCTGAACGTCAGCACTGACTGCTGGTCATCCTCTAGCCCGAAGATACAGTTTATTGCCCATTACCGTACGCCCTCGCCTCTCCTGAAAGAGGCCACTATTGATCATGACATCCCCGCCCCCGGAGATTCGATCAGGCGCACACATTCCAAAGAGATCGGCAGAACACTCAGCTGCGTGATAGCCCCTCCCAATCATATGAGGGGAAAGGGTCTCTACTGTTGTCATGTGTTGGAAGGGGTTGTAACTGGGGGGTGTCGGAGATATCGTTCTGATGTCATTCTCATGCTCTACAATGTCCCTGTTGTAATAAAGGACGTTCACATGTCTTAAACCAGTGTATAAAAGCCCAGGTCTCAGAGAGGTAGAGAGAGCACCTCGAGACGATACCTCGTTGTCCGATCTGATGTGTTCTACTCCGTCGGAATAAAACTTGTTTCCTGTCTTCCAGTCTCCAGCGCCTGCCTCTTTATTTAGTAACTTCGTATGGTATTAGAGGCGTTTCACGCCGGGCAAATTTAACTTAGGAAACAACTTCTGAAATCGCCTGACCATTGTAAATTGATCTTTATCAATTGGCGTCCCAAACGCGGGGCCCATCAGCGACACGTGGATCCAGTGGGAGAGGTCCCGACGACAGAGTGAACGACTGCAACGATCGGAAGAGCTCCTGTCCGATAGACCCTCGTCTGACAGCCGATCATCTGAACTTCACTGATTCCGAGCAGACCTCTCCCGAGTGATCTACGGTCCTGACTGGGAACCACCAGGAGTGCCGCGATAGCAACAGAGAATAGAGGACGATCGGGCGCTGGAAGCGGAAGACGAGAAACTGTCCATGCGGTCCGGGTAAGGTCGTGACACACGACAAATTGCGAAATTGATTGATTGATTGTTTGAAAATACTAGTATTACTTATTGACCGTTTCTGAGAAATTCTCTATTTGCAAACAAACACAGAATCGCCATACTCTGTTTAGTCTTTGCAGATAGTGAAGGGTAGGCAACGCAAAACTTTAACACGTCGTGCCTATTCTTTTTTTCTCCCCATTGATTGATTGATTGAATATGCATTGAATTGTTCGAAGTTGGTTCTCTTAAGGATCTTCTCTGTCTACAAACGGGGAAGAATAGGAATATTCTCTCTCCCTTTGCCGATAGTGAAGGGTAGGTAACGCAAAACTTTAACACGTCGTACCTATTCCACTCCTTCATTGATTGATTGTTTGCCCAAACATTGACTGTTTTGGGAATTGGTTCTTTCTGGAGGTATTCCCTGTTTGCAAATAGCGTAGAATAGAATATTCTGTCCAGTCTTTGCAAATAGTGAAAAGATAGGTAGTGCAGGCTTTTGCCCCCCATTGTAATCCGTCATGCCTATCTTCTCCCCATTGGCTCATAGTTGGGTCAACCCGGACCGCTTATTAGAGATGAACCATCCAGCTCCACTGGAGGGCACCCCTAATAAGGACATGTTTACTAAACAAGGACTAGTCGCTATAGCTTATAGTAAGTTATGGCATAAATATACAAAAAGGGATCCTAAAAACCAGTGGCCACTGATAGGTTCTTTTGATGAAAATAAAATAAAAACACTAGAAGCAGCTGTAAAAATAAATAAGGTAACGCCCACTATGCTTGTTAGTATTGGCATGTGGCACAAAGAAGCAGACCATCGCAAAAAAAAGGAAGAAGCAAAAACAGTGAAAGAATTACGCAAAGCAGCCCATCTGGCTGCAAAAGAACTAGATGAAGAAATAAGAAGAGAGGAAGTTAAACAAACACAAGAACCAGGACTGACAGGTCAATGCCCTGTCAGGACCACCTCTGCGCTCTACCCGGAGATTCCCTCCAAACAGCGGGCAAATGACGAGTTACTGCTCGGTCCTCCAATTATCTACATGCCTCCTCCATATGCTCCCTGCCAACCTCTAGCACAACACTCACCAGTTCAAAGTGCAGGCATGGGTGACCATAGCGCTAGTGCCCCGGCTCTTACGGCCTTCGCACCAGCCGCGTTGGTAACAACAGCAGATGAGCATGAGACCAACAGGCATCTAACAGCTAGACCAAACAGGTTGAGCAAAGATGAGCGGGATGGAATCGACCAAATAGCAAAAACCCTGGTAGAACGAAAAGAGAGCGAAGAATATACGATGAATATGCACAACTCGCATGCCGGTAGTCACAGACGGCATTTTATTTTACGGTTCAGCTACCACACCCTGAACGCGTATGAGGATAGGTACCAGACTAAGGGTCCTGCTAAAGTGACGGCTCTATATAGAAGGGTCGATGTCGGAGATGGGGCTGAAAGCGATGTGACGGACCTCTTCATGCAAACGCTTGAGGTCTTCCGCCACCTCGCGGAACAGAAACCAGAAGTCAAGATCACAGTCCCTGAGACGATTGGGCCCTCATTAGAAGCAGCCAACACCATGATGCCTATCAGAGAAGCCGCCCCCTATTGGGTTCCCCCAAGAGGTCAGGGAACGAACGATGATATCAACCATGTAGATGCCAAAGGGAGGGTTGTGTACAACTGGGTTTACCTACCATGGGATCGGCAAGATATTTTAACTTTTAGACAAACCCTGCCCGATTTAAGAAAGAACCCTACAGCATTTTATACTGAATTAGGCACAGCCTTGGGCTCAACCATAATGACTCTAGCGGACATGGATTTGTTTTTCGGGTTGTGTCTGCCGGCTGATGTGTGGAAGCAAATCCGGAGAGCCGACCACACAGATCTGTTCGGACACACCTGGACAAAACTCGATGAACTAGATAGGCAGCGAGAGCCCGGAAAGAAACCTGTAAAAGACATATTGGAACTCCCCGACAAAATAGTGCTGAAGCTAAAAACGTTGATCCCAGAAAAGAAGGTAGACTGGTCGATAGTCACAGCCTGCCGCCAGAAACCTCAAGAGGACGTATCAGAATACTTCTCACGATTTGAAACAGTGTTCTCCGACTACAGTGGCCAAGACATGACCACCGCAACCGGACAACACCTATTCGTGCAGAACTACGTAAAGGGGCTATCGCAAGAGGTCTCCCAAAAGTTACAGACTAGCGAAAGTAGTTGGGGAGCCTCTAAACCTACAGCTATCCTTCAGATGGCTCAGTATTACGAACACCAAAAGAACGAGAACGAAAGGGCAACTGAGAAAAAGAAAAAGGACCTAAAGGAACGAGTAATGATTGCACAACTACAGGGAGTGACCACAGGGAGGGAACGGTATAGGGGAAATTACCAGTCAAATACCCCTAGGAATTCGACCCCTAGAGACCGCAACCCCACCCCTGGCGCTCCACGAACCGACCTTGATGAGAACCAATGTGCATTTTGTAAAGAATTTGGACATTGGAAGTCTCAATGCCTAGCCCTTCGGGAACTGATTAAAAATAAGGAGACAAGGGACATGGCAAATGGCCCCAAAACTGGAGGGCAGGGACGAGGACAGACCCACGACACCACCAATGACCGATCTGGTAAATCAAACACATTTGACCGCCCCCGACAGAATCAGTACCAGCAGTCCGATGGCAACAATGCTCACGACTCTGCATAGGACTGCCAGGGGCAAGGGAGGGATCCAGTCGAGCTCTGTGTTGACCAGCAAGGTCCTTATGTCACTGCTAAGGTCCTGGGTACAAAGTCTCCATTTTTGGTAGACACTGGAGCGACACGTAGTGTGTTATCAAAACGACTGATTCCAAGGGCTCGCACATTACCTCGATAGGTTTCGATGGGACGCCCTCCACTAATCCCCTGTCGGTACCTATCTCCTTTGACCTAGGAAACAATCCCACTGACACGACGTTTCTGCTCTCCTCCAACTCCCCTGACGCTATTATGGGTATTGATTTACTGAAACATTTCCGAGCTACTATTAGGTGTTCCCCGGAAGGAGTCCGAGTCATCCTGTACGACAACCCGAACTTGACCGGACCCTACCCCGCACGACATATGTGCACTTTAACAGATGCTGACCTATCCTTGCTCGATTCACTACCCCTGCACCTATGGGCCAGAAACGACTCGGATGTGGGACAAATGATGATCGATCCTGTACACATAACTGTTCGACCAGATGCAATACTCCCGAAACTCCCACAGTACCGGATATCGCCCGAAGGCGAGAAGGCGTTGGTAGCAATTATTCAGTCCTTGGTAGATGCAGGAGTGGTAGAGGACGTGGTTAGTAATGTCTGCAATAGTCCAATCCTACCCATTGTTAAGAAGCAAGGTGAGGGGGATGAGAAAGCGTACCGCTTCATCATCGACCTGCGAGAAGTCAACAAAGTGGTGGTGCCACAGTACCCCGTAGTCTCAGACATCGCCACCATTCTGACTCTCATCCCGTCCACTGCCACCACCTTCACCGTTATAGATCTTAAAAATGCATTTTTCTCTATCCCCATCCATCCAGACAGCCGTTCTCTTCGGTTTCACTTTAAAAAACCGTTCATACCGATTTTGTAGAGCTCCCCAGGGCTACACTGAAAGTCCCAGCATTTACAGCCAGGCCCTAAAAAGGCAGCTGGACGCCGTCCAGCTACCAGATGGAGTGGTGTTGATCCAATATGTCGATGATATCCTTTTGGCGGCCGACACCACTCCACTTGCAATCACAGCCACTATCCAACTCTTGCACTTTCTCGCGGAGAATGGCCACAAAGTCTCCAAAAAGAAACTGCAGTTCTGTCAGTCCCAAGTAACATACCTGGGTCATCTCCTGTCCAAAGAAGGGAGAAAACTTACACCCGACCGAATCCAAACCATCCTAGACACCCCTATTCCAAAAACACAGAAGCAAGTCCGTTCATTAGTAGGCCTTACTTCTTTCTGCCGACAATGGCTACCAAATTTCAGTCTCATTATAAAACCCCTACTTTCCCTGTTGACCAAAGATGTTCCGTTCCCACTCCCGTGGACCCCTGAATGCCAAGCATCCTTTAAGGAGTTGCGGGATGCCCTTTGCTCGGCACCCGTTCTAGGAACACCAGATTACTCCAAGCCCTTCTCCCTCTACACTCACGAAAGGGAGGGATGCGCATTGTCTGTTCTGACTCAGCCCATCGGCGCCAAACAGCGCCCTTGTGCCTACTTTTCTGCCACTCTTGATCCAGTCGCCAGAGCTCTACAAGCCTGCCTTCGAGCAGTAGCCGCTGCTGCTGTCTCTATCCGACAGAGTGAGGGAATTGTACTTTCGAACTCCCTCACAGTATTAGTACCCCATGCAGTTGACACGCTTTTGAACCAGACAAAGACTCAACACCTGACTAGTGCACGACTGACAGGATACGAATTGACTTTGCTTGCGCCCCACATCACCCTGAAGAGATGCACGACATTGAATCCTGCTACACTGTTACCCTTGCCTGAAAATGACCCCGATGTGCCCCCTATACACGACTGTGTGACCCTCACGGACGAACAGACTAGGAGTAGAGTTGACCTCCGAGACATTGCTTTCACAGACCCTGACGGAGAACTATGGGTAGATGGCTCTTGCATCAAACTCCCAGACGACACCACTTCTGCTGCCTATGCGGTAACGACTGCTCGAACAGTAGTTGAAACAGCTTGCATCACACAACGATCCGCACAGGCAGCAGAACTAATTGCCCTCACACGAGCATGTATCATAGCAGCAGGAACCACGGCAAACATTTACACGGACAGCCAGTACGCCTTCGGGGTAGTTCATCATTTTGGGATCCTTTGGAGGGAAAGGGGATTCCTGACGTCCCATGGTACACCCATCCTTCACGGACATTTAGTCTCCGCCCTGATTGAAGCAGTCCTTCTCCCCACACGATTAGCAGTGATCAAATGTCAGGCACACAAGAAGGTGACAGATTTAGTTGGACAGGGAAACGCACTAGCCGACATCACTGCCCGAACCACAGCTGAGAATAGGGCCACGACACGCATGTATGTGACCAGGTCACAAGCAGAAAAATGGACCAACGCTAGGGAAACGATCAGGGATATCCAATCGGCCAACACACCACACGAACTGACTGAGTGGGCACGGGTGGGTCTAAGGGATGACGAAGGCTGCTGGCGGACAAAGGACACAAACAAATGGTTACTGCCTGATGCATACTTGATCCCCATACTGACAATGGCACATTCCCCTGCACACACAGGTTCTGCCCCCATGATCGAACTCATTTCCAAAGTCTGGCACAACGGCAAGATCCCCGACTCAGCCAAACGCCTAGTCCAACAGTGCCTTATCTGCTTACAACACAACCCCGGGAAAGGAACTGTAGTACCCCGGGGAGGGTTTGGGATCCCCGACCACCCCTTTGAGGTCCTCCAGATGGATTACATCCAATTAGAGAGGTGCCAAGGCTTGAAGTACGTATTGGTCATTGTATGTGCCTTCAGCAAATGGGTGGAAGCCTATCCGACCCGTGATAACACTGCCATGACTACTGCCAAAGTACTACTGAAGGAGTTTTTTCCCCGCTACGGCCTTTGTCGAATTTTATGGAGCGACAATGGCCCCCACTTCATAGCTGAAGTTATCCAACTCATCCTGAAGGGGTTGGGGGTCAAACAAAGGTTCCATGCGGTCTTCCACCCCCAATCCGCTGGCCTGGTTGAACGACACAACGCTACACTGAAACTGAAACTGTCAAAAATAGTGGCCACCACAGGACTTAAGTGGCCAGATGCCCTTCCACTGGCATTGCTATCGATGCGCTCCACCCCCACTAAGCATCACTTGACCCCCTACGAGGTTGTGTTTGGACGACCTATGAACCTCTGGACTGCCCCCAAACCAACCTCCATTCATGACGTCCCCGACGTCCTGCTGTCAGATTATTTATACAAATTAACTAAGACATTGTCTGTCATTCATCAACAGGTGCAGCAGGCCATCCCCGATACTTCCAGGGGTCCCGGTCACGATATCCAACCGGGTGACTATATCTTGATCCGGAACTTTCAACGAGCGAAGAGTCTGGAACCCCGGTGGACGGGCCCCTGGCAAGTACTGATCACCACTCGGACGGCTCTTCGAGTGGAGGGGAAAAAGAATTGGCTGCATGCGCACCACTGCAAGAAGATTTCCTCGACCCTGGCCACGACAGACAACGTCAGCACCCAGGAAGAGCTCCTGAACAAAGACCGACCGTCACTGAACTGCTATCCTGATACCGAGGCACTTGAACTTGTAAAACACTCTGATCCCACTGTGCCATCTCGAGAAGGGTATTTCCTGCGTCGAAAGGAGGGAGCTTCGGCTAAGTAGGCCACTGACTAAGTTAAAAATCTCAGAACGGTGACCCAAAGCAACCAAGGGTTACCTGGAGAGAAGCTAAACTAAGTCTGTGGTTCTGCCCACTACCGAGCACCTTGAAGATGAAGATGATGGAAGCGCCAGATAAGAAGATGATGGAAGCGCCAGATAAGAAGACGTCGAAAGCAACAGGAAATACCCACTATAGGAATCCAAAAACTGACAATTTGCACAAATCAAAGACAATTGCTTTCTTCACTATCTCCCTGTTCTGCCTCCTCCTCATGACTTCCTTCTGGATCCTGGAGGAAAGCACGCCCGCTCACCAGATGTTGCCAACAACTGTCCAGCCAACAACCGTGAAAGAGCACCACCTGATCACCCTTTCACCTCAGCTTCGAGAAAGGCGTAGGGAATTCTGGAACAATTCCTTTGTACAACTGTTGCACCAGCACAACCTTGCTGCAAATGCCACAAACTGCTGGATCTGTGGGTTGCTCCCACATGCTACCGGACACTCCATCCCCTTTATTCCTTCACCTTTCTCAGTTCACGGCTCTTGCCTCGCCTGGTTGATCCTCATGCAAGAAAGCCACAAGGACAATGCTGCTTCTGGTCAGACAGTGTCGCACTTCTACTACGGGTTCTGGCCGAACAACACAGGAAAGCCCTTTTGTCCCGCAATTTCAGGTTCAACCTTCCTTACGAACATCCCTGCCAACGAAAGGGTCGAAATGCAGGTGCTCCACAATCCAGCCAGATCCACCTTCTCCCACCTGCGGAAACAAACGGCTGCCACCCTGACTGCAGCCCTGTCTGTCATCAATGTCACAGGGCTCGTATGCCTTGAAGGACAAGGAACGCAGCTGGTGGGTCACAGCTCTTGCCGCATCACCAAAACATTGGCCTCAGCTAACACCCCCTCCTTTGTTGCTTCCCCGAATATGTACTTTGTTTGTGGCACCAAAGCTTACACGTGGCTCCCAAAAGGCTGGAAGGGTACGTGCTACATCGCCTTCATTCTTCCTCCCACGTATGTGGCTCCAGCCAACCACCACCGGCAAAAGCGCGCTGGAGATGTTGAACAAGCCGACTCCACCGGAGCACAGTTCCTAGATGCAGCAAAGGGACTTGTTCCTCTGTGGGGACCAATGGCAAATAGCCGCGCTATCCGACACCTGACTCAGGCATTAGAAACAACCATTAACATCACCGCTGGCGTCCTCGCCAACAACACGGCTGAGCTTCAGGCAGTCCGCCTGGTGGCTCTTCAAAACCGTCTTGTTCTAGATGTGGTTCTGGCCGACCGTGGAGGTGCATGCCGCATCATCGGCTCCAGCTGTTGCACCTACGTGCCAGATAACTCACCTTCAGTCTACAAAGCAATCGAACACCTCCACAGACTGTCCTCGGAGGTTCACCAGGAACAGGAAGGATGGTCGCTTGGAGGCTGGTTCTGGGACACTTTAAAGAACTGCGGATGGAGAGGGTTAACGTTTTTATTGATACCAATCATGATACTATGTGGGTGTTGTTTAGGTATTCAATGTTTACCATCTTTATGTGCACTTGTTTCCAACTGTATGTGCCCGAAGACTTTGAACTTTAAACCAGAGCACATGAGTCCCCTATACGAAATAGAAGTGCGTGGTCTCATGGGGATTGATCCGAACTGACAAGCTGGCGAGACATGTTAAAGGGAGGACTGTGGAAATTTAGTTTGTGTACTGAACATTATCTACGCCATCTTGCAGACTCACGTATGAGAATACACGACAGCCATTTTAGGTACCACGGTCTCCCTGTTCACGATCGCCCGTCAGCACATTTTCCTGACCATGCAAGCCTTCCCCGCGCACCCTGGCTGCCCCCGCGCTCACATGCACAAGCCATGAAACCCCCCATGACTCTGTCTCAGGGAATCACACCCCGCGCCTGACCAACACCTCCTTCCCGTCCATGAATACCCCTCTGTGGATAAACCCTTCCACCACGCTCGATTGTCCACACCAGTCCTTTCCGTCCATGAATACCCCATCTTTGATGTCCCCTTCCTCTGAGACTGAACGTCAGCACTGACTGCTGGTCATCCTCTAGCCCGAAGATACAGTTTATTGCCCATTACCGTACGCCCTCGCCTCTCCTGAAAGAGGCCACTATTGATCATGACATCCCCGCCCCCGGAGATTCGATCAGGCGCACACATTCCAAAGAGATCGGCAGAACACTCAGCTGCGTGATAGCCCCTCCCAATCATATGAGGGGAAAGGGTCTCTACTGTTGTCATGTGTTGGAAGGGGTTGGAACTGGGGGGTGTCGGAGATATCGTTCTGATGTCATTCTCATGCTCTACAATGTCCCTGTTGTAATAAAGGACGTTCACATGTCTTAAACCAGTGTATAAAAGCCCAGGTCTCAGAGGTAGAGAGAGCACCTCGAGACGATACCTCGTTGTCCGATCTGATGTGTTCTACTCCGTCGGAATAAAACTTGTTTCCTGTCTTCCAGTCTCCAGCGCCTGCCTCTTTATTTAGTAACATCGTATGGTATTAGAGGCGTTCCACGCCGGGCAAATTTAACTTAGGAAACAACTTCTGAAATCGCCTGACCATTGTAAATTGATCTTTATCAGTCCGCCAGTGGAATCCCCCAGTCAGGCCCCTGTGTCCTAAGTATCGTGGCTAGGGGCTCCATGGCCAAGGAGAACAATAGAGGCGACAGGGGGCAGCCCTGCCTAGTGCCTCTGCGGACCCGGATGGTGTCCGAGAGCAGTGCGCCCGTGCGGACCCGGACCGTCGGTTTGTCATATAGTAGGCCCACCATGGCCTCATATCCCCCACCCAGTTGGAACTTTTCCAAAACCGCTCCCAGGTACGGCCACTCAACCGAGTCGAATGCCTTCTCTAGGTCTAATATCAAGCACCCTGCTCTGGGCCACTGTTGGGCCCATACTCTTGTATCCGGAAAAGGCGACGGATATTGTGGGAGGTGTGGCGTGTCGGGACAAAGCCGTTCTGGTCTTGGTGCACCAATAGGGGCACATAAGGGGCCAGTCTTCGAGCTAGCGTAGAGGCCAGTATTTTGTAGTCTGTATTTAGCAACGCTAGGGGGCGGTAGGAGCCCATCTTTGTGCAGTCCTTGTCAGGTTTGGGAATGGATATCAGGGTTGCTTCATTTAACGTTGGGGGTAAGGTAGCATCCTCTAAGGCTGCAGCGTACATTTTCAGAAGTTCGGGGATGAGTATGTCTGGGCCTGCTTTGTAAAATTCGGCCGGGAGCCCATCTGGGCCCGGGGATTTGCCATTGGATAGGTTAAAGATTGCGTCGCGAACTTCATCGGGTTCAAGCAAGGCTCCCAGTTCGTCCTGTTGCGCAGTAGTCAACTGTGGCATTTGCAGAGGAGCAAGGTAACCAGCAATGTCGGGGTGCGGGTGGGGTAGTCGGGAGCGGTATAGTGCATTATAGTGAGTGGTGAATGCGTCGTGGATCTGGCGCTGCGAGTATAATAGGCCCCTCCCTTCTACGTGTATTGCTACTACTGGGGTCGAGCGTGTCTCCTGTGAGACCAGCCAGGCCAGCAACCTGCCAGGCCTGTCACTCATATGATGTGTCCTCGCCGAGTGCGCTGCGTAGTTGATGTCGCGAAGTCGCTCCAAGAGGCCCGCGTGGTCTGCGCGTGCCTCCTGCAGTGAGTCAGCGCCACCCCCAACGGCCTCCCCCTCTTTGTCGAGCAGAGTAGTCTCCAATCTGGTAAGCTCACTCTCAAGTTGTTGTCTCATGTGGCCTTGTGTCCTCAAGCAGTGTCCCCGAATTACCACCTTGAAAGCGTCCCATTCTACCTGCGGAGAGGACGCCGTGCCTGTGTTGTCTTCAAAGTATTGAGCAGTGCATGTAAGAAGGGACTCGCTGAAGGCCGCGTCAAGAAGCAACGTTGGTTGTAGTCGCCAGGTGGGTATGGGGGTGCGTGGTTGGTCCCAAGCCATGGTCAAAAAGTGTGGGTTGTGGTCCGAGTGTGTGCAGCCCATGTATAATGCGTCAGTCACAAGGGGCAAGAGGTCAGTGGATGCCATGAACCGGTCTAGGCGGACATGTAAGCCGTGGGCGCCTGAGTAATAGGAGTAGACCCGTGTCCCAGGATTGTGTGATCTCCAGACGTCGTGGAGGTCCCACTGCTCGGCCCACTCCTGCAGCGCCTTTGTGGCGCCACGCGTCGGAGCGCCGATAGGGGTTGGGGAGGAGCGATCTAATGTCGTATCTAGCGTGCAGTTGTAATCTCCACCCAGTAGCCAGGGGGCCGCATGCCAGGTTGCCATCATCGTAGAGAGGCGCGTCAGGAAGCCTCCCTGGTTAGTGTTTGGAGCGTACAGTGATACCAGCACTATCTGGTGCCCATCTAGTCTGCCTTGTAGTGCAACAAACCTACCCTCCTGATCTATCGTAGTGTCTGTAACCGTCCAGGGGGTCCCGGGGCGGACCCATATCAGTGCGCCGCGGGCGTATGGGGAGTAAGTTGTGGCATAGAGTTGTCCGCGCCATTTGCGGTGCAGCGCCCGGACCGCCGCCTTGTTCAAATGCGTTTCCTGAAGTAGTGCTATGCCTATCTTGTGTCGCTTCAAGTACGAATAAATTTGGTAATGCCTAGCTGGTGTGTGCATCCCCCTAATGTTCCATGTGCATATTCGTGTCTCAGTCATGGCTTCCGTGGGTATAAGCTCCTCCAGCCCCCCCGCTCGTCAGATACTTAGGCAGTGCTTCCCACTTGGCCCAGGGCCTTCTCCCCAGTACAAAAGTGCCCCAAGGTCTCGGTACAGAGTGTGGCGATCTCCGGTGGTGTAGAAGTGAAAGGGAGGGAAACATATGCCCTCAACATGGCAACATAACCTGAAATGCCAAAAGGTCGGCTACATAACATGTCGCCGTCCAAACGCTCGTATGAGCTCGTAAACTATACAGTTCTAAGGGGTACCGTGTGGCTTAAGTTGTAACAATAAAAATGACAGTATAGTCCATAGGGAGTGCAGCGTCCCTCCCGGGTAGTGTCAAAAGGCCGTTGCCGTCTGGCAGTTGCCCAGGTCCTGCCGCTCAGCGCAGCGCCAGCGGCTCTCTCAAGCATCTAGCTGTAGGGGTAGGTCTCTCAGGGGGGGAGCTCCCCCGCTTCAGATAGTCTGGGTGTCGCCGGTTGGCATGTGTAAAGTTGCCGATTAGGTGACCAGGTCTTAGCAGTGGGCGGCTGGGTCATAAGTATATAGTAATCACTATACCTGGTCGGAGTCCAGTGTCCCAAGGCGAACAGGGCCCAGCAAGGCACAGCTGCTTAGGTCTCTTCTCGTGAGGGGGGGCCCGCAAAGCCCTTGCGCGGATATGTCGTCTCCGGCGCACGGGAGCAGGAGTCTGTGTGGGCCGTTCAGCCAAACAGGTCGGCAGTTTGTGGTGTGACGTCTGGGAGATCGTCGGTGTGCTGGGAGTCCTGTAAGCCATAAATTGCTTCATCATCACTCGGGAGAGGCGCCGGGCTGGTGTCCGGGGCAGGGGACGGAGCCGGAGAGCTACTGATTTCCACTACTTTGCGGAGGGCGTCTTGTTGTTCCTGTAGCATCTCGTTTGCGGTTGGAGAGCGAGCTGGCGATTCCCGTGCTCTGGGAGGTGTGGGAGCCCTGCGTCGGCGGCGCCTCCGTGTCCCTCGTGTGCGTTCTGCGGTAGCAGTCCCTTGCGCTCGCCTAGGTACATCGGGCATGTTCTCATCCAGCCAGGCCTCAACTTCGTCAGAGTTTGTGAAGAAGTGCGTCCTATCTTTTGCTACCACCCGTAGCTTGGCAGGGAAGAGCAGCGAGTATTTGAGTCCAGCTTGTCGCAGTCTTCTTTTCACTTCCAGAAAGGAGTGTCTTTGCCTTTGGACTTGCACAGTATAGTCCGGAAAGAACATTACTGTGGTGTTATCAATCCGGATCTCGCCTAGCTTCCTGGCTTCCCGCAAGATCGCGTCGCGATCTCTGTAATTTAGGACTCGAAGGATTATAGGTCTGGGGTTCGAGCCAGCAGTTAGGGGTTTCGTGGGCACTCGGTGGGCACGTTCCACCACAAAGTGAGGCGACAGCGCACCCTCCGGCAGCAGTTCACGTAGCCAGTCTTCTACTCTTTGCGTGGGGTCCATCCCCTCCCATTTCTCCGTAATGCCCACCAAGTGGATATTGTTCCTCCTTGCCCGCCCTTCTGCATCCTCCGCGCGGTCCTCCAGGAATTCCACCCTGTTAAGGAGATCCTGTATGTGTTTGTCCGACTGCGTCACCTTCGGTTCCAGTGTTGCCATCGCGCCTTCTAGCGTGGTGGTGCGTTCCTGCAATTTCTTATGGTCGGCCCTGAGATGGGTTAGGTCAATTGCCACGCTGTCTATCCTGGTTTCCAAGGAGGTGCGCGTCTGTTGAAGGGATTCCTCCATCCTTTCCATGGCTGCTAGGACGGAGTCCAGCTTCGACGCCACGTGGTCAGCGTCCATCTTGGATGGTACCTTCGTCGTCTTCCCCTTCACTGACGCACCCCCCGTTCCGGTGCGTGTCATCACCCCACCAGACATGGGGCAGGCGGTGTGTGCAGGCAGCGTCGGGAGCGAATCCTGCATTCGTTTGTGTGCGCGCAGGGGAGCAGACGAGTCCGTGGGCCGCATCCGTGGTGCGTCAGGTAAATCAGACCATCAGTGTGGTATCCCCGGCGCCAATCCGTTAGCACTGTCTATTGTCGTGGGAGGGGGGGGGGAGCGGGAGCTCCCCGCTCAAGTGTTCGGCCGCTCCTTTGTGCCACTCCTATGTGGCCTGTGGTCAGGCGTTATCCGCTGTAGCTTCCGCCGTGCTTGTCAGTGGGAGAGTGACGTCGCCCAAGCATATAATGGACGCGTTCCGCCGGTCCTCGAGTTCTCACCCGCACCCACGGTTCCTCCGTGGCGGTGCCGCAATGTGTGCGGTAGGTAGGTGTCTTGGGCTTGCGGCAGAGCGGGTCGTAAATTGCAGCAGGTCAGGACGTTAGCCCGGTGTCAGCGGAAGAATGGCCCCAGCCGCTCCTATCTGCGCCTCAGGTCCCACCAGGGCTGTTTTCGCTGCCGGGGCGTCTCCCTTGGCAGCGCTGCGGCAGGTGCTTGAAGGCGCAGATGGCTGTTGTGGGTGGTCGTGTCTCGCTGCGGCTCTTGGTGTGCTGTGCCCTCTGCTGGGGGGGTGGGGAGGAGGGTTCCCCGGCCCAAGAGCTCACCGTGGCTCCGCGAGGTCCCATGGGCACCAGGGTCCTCGGATGGCGGCGCCGGTCGGAGGCAGCGTGCGGCGTGGGAGGGGGAGAAGGAAGGAGGCTCCGCTCACCTCACGGCGTCTCCGCGCCGCTCCGGCGTTCCAGCACAATTGTTGTCTCCGGTCGCCGAGTGGTCGCTTCCCCACCTCCGCGTCTTCTCAGGTCCGCCTCCGCTAGGCCTGGTCTGCGCTAGAATCCGGCCGCTTCTGGCCCATCGACACCCCCTCTAAGTCTCTCCAGAGCCGGGCGTATGGGAGCAATGGTTGTGGTGCTTTGGGGGTCAGCGAATCTGTCGCTGTCCGCTTCCGCCAGGCGTCGGGCCGTTTTCCGTCGGCCGCGGCGTGGGGCCTAGGAGTTCTCAAGAGGCCGCGGCCTCGCTTGATCGCGACCCCAGCTTCGTCGCAGCCAGGCCGGCTGTCGCAGCGTCGTCGGCTCCGATGCGGAGCTCTGCGGTCGATCCAGCTAGAATTCAGCCTGTGTGTGGGCAAGGGTTGCGGGCAGGTCCGCCAGCAGTTTTAGGCCAATTAGGACAGTTTTAGTCGGAGAAATGACCCGGGGTAGGGGAGCTCAGGCAGGAGCTCTACCCAGGCACGTCCTTCTCCATTGCGCGCTAAGCCACGCCCCCATCCTCTAGGCCACTCCCATGAGAAGTATTCTTTGTTTTAGAAGTTCTCTGGTAAGTCAAAGCGGAAGAAAGCTAAGTGGGACTCCGCTTTGGATACTTGTCAGACAGTTTCTTTGCCAGTTTGGGAAGTTTCAAGGCTACTCCTGAACTTTCATCTTGACAGCCCTCGTAACTCAGAAGTAGGTAACTTCTCTGCTGACCTAGCAGCTTGTCAGCGGCTCCAACTGTTTCAAGGCCCCACCCACTCTGCTGGCCATTTGCTAGATCCAGTCTTCTCTAACCTTCCCTACCTCACAGTTGCTACCCCCATCCCAGTGTGCTGGTCTGACCACTATCTGATCCTCATGACACACTCTAGGGTGGAGCCTCCTCGGAGGGTGCTCCAGAAATTGTCTCTCAAACGCCCATGGCACAAATTAAATTTTGACCATTTCCATGCCCTCCTCTCTATGAACACATCTAGCTTGCCGGATGATCCAGATGCTGCTGATAAAGCACTATCAGACTGGATCCTTCGCCCTTTGGACACACCTATTCCTGCTAAATGGTCTACGTGCCATACATCAAATCTAGTCCCTGGTACAATGACAAGCTCGCTATTATGCGCAAACCCTGTAAGAGGTTGGAGCGGGTGTGGAGACCAGATTATGACCCGATCCTGAAGGGGTGTTATCGGGCAGGAAGTATCTCAGAGCCATTTGGACAGTACGGGCAGCCTACTTTGCAGACGAGATCAGGAGCAGCAATAACCCCACCAAGAGTATCTTCTCCATACTTGGAGATCTTAAGTCGGCTGGGGTACCTGCAGCGCCCTCTATCACGTCGGATAAGCATTGTGAGGCTTTCGGCACCTTCTTTGTCAACAAGGTGGAAAACCTCTATAAGACCTTTCCTCAAGCTGATGTGTTCTGACCCTGTGTGTAGACCCCTTCCCACTCTCACGCTTGCCGCCTTCCTGCCGATCTCCCAGGATGAGCTGTGCTCATTATGCAGCAAGGTTAAATCTGTCTCTCCTGTGATCCCATGAAGCCAGATCAACTTCTGAAACTGCTACCTGTGTTTATTACACCTCTGGGTCAGGTGATGTCCCTGTCTATGACAGTTGTCCCTAGGACTTGGAAACAGGCCAGGGCTGTTCCCCCTGTTAAAAATAAACATATCCTCGATACAGCGAAACTTGAGAACTTTCGTCCTATCTCTCTCCTGCCGTGGGCATCCAAGATATCAGAGGCCTACATAAATTCCTTCTTGACAGGTTTTTTGGAAGAGAATCACATACTTGACCCCTCTCAGAATGACCAAACATCTGAGGGTAGCACTGGATGTGTGATGTTCTTCGGCACTGATCCTGATGGATCTCAGTGCAGCGTTTTGACACGGTTTCTCATCCGATCCTGTTGCATAGGTTGGAGGAGGCAGGCATTGTGGGCCCTGCTCTGGATTGATTTTGTCTCTTTTCTTTCTTTGTGGACCTTCCAGGTAACGGTTCCCACTTTCACCTATATGGTTCATACTATTCAACAGGGTGTGCCACAGGGCTCAGCTCTGAGCCCAACGGTTTTCAACTTGTATGGCCTACCATTCGCAGCGGTGGCCAGGAGTAGAGGGCTTACAGTAGTATCATATGCTGATGATATGCAGTTGGTAGTTGCACTCTCCGATGACTGCGTGCGGGACGCTCATAAGTTTCGGAGCGATCTCGCTGCTATCGCTGAGTGGGTGACCGCCAACTGCCTCCAGCTCAATGTCAGCAAGTCTGAGGTTTTGCTGGTAGGGAAAGATCCTGAGCTGTGGAGTAAATGCTGGTGGCCTGCTACCCTGGGCTGTACACCCGCCTCCAAACCGGTGTTGACATATCTAAGTGTCTGGATGGGCTCTGCTCCCAGCTTCCAGGTCCAAACTAAAAGTGGCAGGGACTCGTTTTGGGATACTACAGGGGCTCAAACCGCTGTTGGTTTTTTTCCATCCACCCATCAGGCAGGTTATTTTTCAGTCCTCTGTTTTGTCAAGACTGGATTACGCGAGCACCCTCTACCTGGGGGCTAATAAGACTGAGATTTTGAGACTGCAGAGGGTCCAAAACGCAGACGTCTGAACTCTCCTTGGCCTTCCTAGAACTTGCTCCACCTCCAGTGCTATACGTCGGCTACACTGGTTGCCGGTGGCCAAATAAGTGGAGTTTAGGCCCCTCTGCATTGCTTTTTAAAATCTTAAATTTTTCCTTTCTTGGCTAACCTGCTTTCATCATATACTCCCACCCGCCAACTGCACTTGATAGGTCATCATCTGGCGGTTGTTCCCTGGGTAAGGAGGGTGTGTGTTGGTGGGTGCTCTTTTCTTACACTGGCAGCTGAACTCTCTTCCCATACACATTCACAGAATTGACTACCTGGCTTTTCGTAAGGCTATTAAGACTCACCTCTTCCCTACACTATAGGCCCTCTTCTGTCCGTAGTCTTTGTGTTTGCTGTTAGGCCCAGGATGCTTTGCTGGGACAGCTGTGCGCTCTATATAACACAACATAACATAAATCCGAGGGCTTGGCATACAGGCAACGCCAGTCTCTCCAACCACTTCAGCAGTGACCCCATCTCTTCAGCAACCACTCCAATCCATGGTTCTGGTTGCCAGTGTATAGGTTATTTGGGGCACCAATCTGACAAATATTAAATTTCTCAGTTGATTATTCATGTATATTAATACTTCCATATTCAAAATAATTGGCTATCCATTTTGGATCCTATATATCTTAGCTTTAAAAATACGTGTGCAAGGACAAAACATTCTTGTTACACCCTATGTATTGGTTCTGTAACAACATTAGATCCATTTAAGTCTCTTGAGCAGTATCCACATGTAGTTAACTTCTTACTTTATACCGTACCCTTTTTTTCTGCACCTACCTTAATACACCGTCTCTCAGGAACACTTGTCTATTCTAATGCAGGAGGTATGAGGTTTACTCACTAAAGAAGACATCAAGAAGGTCTCTTTGCTGTTCATCAAGGACTTGCACGTATGGGTTCTCGTGGACAACCTCACCGCCATGTAGTATTTCAACAAGCATGCCTGAGTGGGGTGCTGGGTTGCATGCCAAGATGCTCTGTGCCTCTGGAGTTAGCTGGAGCATCGGGCATCATCAACTATCTGGCACTGATCTTTAAACGCCGGGGCAGACTAGCTCAGCCTGCAGCACCTGGCAGATCAGAAATTGGTGGCTGCTTCCAGAGTTGACAGAGGGCATCCTTTCAACAGTGGAAGAACCATGGCTAGATTTTCTTTTTGAATACCAACAATATAGATAACAATGGGTCAAACTAAAAAGGGATCCTTCAGGGTGAAGGATCCCAAATGATGTTGGGCGGTACAGGTCGGTGATCTGATGGGAACAATTATTTCACCACGTTGTACTCAGAGTGGATTTCGCGGTTGTATCCCTTAGTCACACAGATAGTCTTTAGATGGTCCTTTTTAGTTTGACCCATTGTTATCTATATTGTTGGTATTCATATTGTTAAGGGATGATAGCAATGTTAGGTCGGTAAACATTCCCTTAGACCCTCTTCTGTATTCGGTTTAGATTTTCTTTTTGCCACCGTCTAATATGATCCGGCAAAACATTTGTGCCTGCAAAACTCTCAGGAGATGCATTCCAACTGGAGTGGAGCACGGGGCTCATGTGCATAGTCCTGCTATTGCCTTTCCTGCCCTGAATTATGTATATTCGGAGAGACTGGACTAAGTCATCCTAGCAGCTGTGATGCACAGAAATTCTGGGCATGAGCGTCTGTCTTCCAAACAGGTTGCTACTCTGTGAGAATTTTATGTCGCAGCAGCAGGACAGGGTTCTGCACCAAAACCTGTAATCTCCTCTCTGTGCATGGAGACTGAGCAGCAGCAGTTGGCCGTGTTTGAACTACCACCTGAGGTTGTGGGTTTTATCTTGCTGCCAGGTGTTAGTCTATGAAGTCTACTTGCAGCAGGCACTGGGGAAAATGTGTGGCCTGATGTGAAGTACGCAAAACAGGCTCTTTGCAAGCCAAACTGTTGTATCCTTTTTGTCTTTGGCCCAGCAAGGCCTTGCACTGGACACTAATGAAGGTTATTTGCTGATGTAGTTGTGTTTTGCTGGACCAACCTTCCTTGTTTAAATTACCTATAGCGATGTGGTTTCATGAAGTTTAAACTTGTATTTATTCCCAACTAGTAGGTTATGCCAAAGTGGGGTTTTAACATGGTCTTGACATTTCTCATGTGTACTCTCTTCAAGCCAATGCACAGCTGCTTGCCTTCTAAAATTAAAAGCTGACTTCCTCATTGCAATTACTTATGGGTGACACACAAGGTAATTTCAGAACAACCGCCCTACTCTGCTTTTTTCCCCCCAGACAAATTAGTGCTGAGAACTCAGCCGGCCTTCTTGAAGAAAGTTGTGACTCCTTTCCCCCTTGGGCCATCCCTCCATCTGCCAGCGTTCATTGCTCCACCTCCTCCCCCTCAATAAAGGATAGGCTCCATAGATTTGACCCTTAAAGAGCGTAAATCTTTTACATCAATGGGACCAAGGACCATTCTGTGGACTATCTGACTATTTTTGGGGGATTCTCCTGGGTGAAGATGTAGAAGGCTGTGCAAAAGAGGACGCTGTTGAGGTGGCTAGTCCTCTACATTAAGATCTGCGATGCATTGTACAAAAATCGGCCTCAAGAAGGCCTGAGAGCCCGTTCTGCCAGGACCAAGGCTGCTATCGCTGTGTTTTCACGCAGATCGACATCCACATCACAATGTGGCAGCAGGCGGCACACATTTTCAAGAAAGCCTTACTGCCTTTAAAATGTCCGTCAGGAAGGACATTTTGCCCACTCGATTCTGCAGGATTTTTGGTCACTCCACAGAACTGCCTTGGGAGGTACTGCTCTCGTATCTGTTCACAAGGTGAGGAATCTGTGTTTAGAAGCATCCATCCGAAGAGCAAGTTACTTCTGTTTGACACTTTTTTTTTGGTGGATATACTCTCTAACTGCAGGTCCCACAGCACTATCCTCTTGCCATCTAAAACGGTTTCACATTGGAGATCTGCACACTGGTTCTGACATTTATTTTGTGCTCTGCGTCCAAGGTTGCAGAAGGAGTTGAACAAGAAACTGAAATTTGTGCAGGGAAAGCATTTATATGTGGCTCACTATCACTTCTGGGGCAGACTGAAGCCTACGTTGAGCTGCATGTTGCCACCTAGGAGCTCAAAGGACAATTGCAATGATGTTTCTGGATCCAGTCTGGTTCTTGGGGAATGTTCTAAAGGTGAAGTATCCATCAGAGCATTATTTCAGGTGAGTAATTTGTTATTTTGTATACTTGATAGTAGCTAATAGCAAACTATCGTATGTTCTCCTTTTTAGTGAATTCCATGTGTTCACTTTCCACGAATTTTGAGAGGTTGAAAGTGAAAGGTAACTTACAAAACCATCTTCCTCCTTAAATAAAATTAAAAATGTAAGGACTAAATCACACTATATTTACTTCTCTTGTTCATGGATACGGAAGGGTGTCTTAAGTGCTTTGCCCTTCTCCATATGTGTGCACTTCAGTGTTTTCTTGCCAAGGTTGTGTATTTTACTACCATTCCTGTGGTCTTATTGCCGAAAAGAAGTAATCAGCTTGCTATTATATTTGGTGTTGGAGAATATTAGCGAAGATCCAGTGACAGAAGAAGTTAACGACTGGGTAACAGTTATCGTTCAAGGGCCGCTTCATTATAATAAAATAACTTTCCTGTGAAATCAAGGAAATGAAGCAAAGTTTTGATAAAGACAGTGAAAAACAACTGAGGCTAATTGTCATAGTGCTGCTTGCTGGATTTGTAGTGGTCCAATTGTAGCCCAAAGTTTCTGCAGTTTCTCTCAATGGTTAGCTGTATTCTAATGATAAATGTCCTTCCCTTTTTAAAAGGTGGAAAGGGAAGGGAAGAGCTGTTCTAGTTGCTATGTTTAAAAAAAAAAAAAAAGTTTTTTCTTCTCTTCTCTATAGTAGTGTGGTTTGATATTCTCCATTTGGCTTTGAAAAGATCAAAAATGTCAGCTGTTGCCTATAGGTTATCATCCATATATATTTTTGAGAGGTTTTTCTCTCAACAGGAGTGTTCTGGAATCCTACATGTGGGCAGCACTTCATGTTTTTTTTAATGAAGATACCCTACACTAATAACTAGTGTCTCACCGGTATGTAACTTTTTTTTTTATTCTTCCAGTGCAAACGTTGCCTGGAACGATGTCTCCTCTTAAGGATCAGTCCATTGTTGTACGGACTAGGTCCTATTTAAAAACCATCATTGGATACAAAGTATAAAAGACCAGAAGAATGAGACCGTTGTCAACTAAGTAAAGGGAATTCTTGCGCTAGTACTATATCTTTCTTAGTCTGGCTCTTCTGCAAAAGGCAATTTTTGAGAGGCTAAGGGATGGGAGACTCTTTCCTGGAAACTTTTACTCCAGGTCCTGGTCTGTGCTCAAATGGATAAATGCAGCTTTTTATGGCAGATTATAAGCTCCAAAATTGGGAAAAATTGTGCAACTTTGAGTTTTGCCTCTGACTCTGCAGTGGAATTAATTTTTAACTTTCAGTAGTCAAAACAGCAGCCTTCCAACAGTTTCTTATTGGCAAAAAAGGCTAGCCTGCAACAGTGCTTTATGTATGTGCCTATTTGTGAGGCAATACCTGGGCACTGAATTATTTGCTCAAACATTAGATCAGAATGTGTATTTTTGTTTAATTTACCTTTGTCATATTCCACTCTACATTACAGAAAATCAATTGTCCTACTTCTATAGCATGGCTTATACCCTGAGCGAGTATCCAGGCGTTGTGCCGCAGGAATCTGTCAAAGCGGCAGGTCTTGAATCCCTTCCTGAAGTGGGTCAGCGAGGCGAAGGTAAAGGGGGGGGGGTGTAGTATTTCAGGCTTTCGCGATGTGGTGGGAGAAGGAATATCCTCCGCAATGGCGGATGCATGGTATGAGGGAGAGGTGAGCGAAGATTCCTGGTAGGTCAGTGGAAATGCAGGCTGTGGTTCATGCAGGCAGGTCTATTTGTGAGTCTTCTTGAACAGGTTGAGGATGAATCTGGCAGCTGCATTGTGGATCGTCTGGAGTCTTTGCATGAGTTAGGTGGTGCCTGCGTAGAGTGCATTGCCGTAGTCCAGTCAGCGGGTGATGAGGGCATGTGTCACTGTTCTCCTGGTGCTGATGGGGAGCTATTTGAAGACTTTGCTGAGCGTGTAGAAGCAGGCTAAGGAAACTGCGTTGCCCTGACTTTTCATAGAGTTCCCTGCCAGGATGATGCGAAGGTCGCAGGCATGATCTTTCAGTGTGAGCGTGGGAATGAGGTCCTCTGGCCACCAGGAGTCCTTCCATAGCGTGGTGTCTGCCTGAAGCTCAACACAGACAAAACTGAAGTCCTGATCTTCGGCAGTTGTTGTTCATCCAGGCTGAGACTTTCTTCATACATTTGTGGAATTTGGTCTTTGAGGTGGGGTCTGCTATGGACGAGCTGGGTATCGCCTGGGTAGGAGATGTTGTGTGATCTGATAATGCCAGAGTGGTGTCATGTAGATGTTGACAATGGTTTGACTGAGAGATGAGCCTTGAGGTAAGCTGCAGATGGTGCCATTGGGTTGCGAGCGGAAGGGATGGAGGCGGACACTCTGGGTGCACCCAGTGAGAGAGGATGCCATCCATCCGAGTCCACCATTTGTGATTCCTATCCGGAGTAGTCTATCAAAGAGTGTGTGGTGGGAGACTGTGTTTAAGGCTGCTTAGAGGTCCAGCAGGATCAGGGCAACTGATTCGCCCCTGTCAGGTAGGGTGTGTGTGTCGTCTGTTGCGGCAATCTGGGATGTCTCTGTGCTGTGGTTGGCTCTTAAACCTGAGTGGGAAAGGTCCAGTAGCTTGTTTCTTTCCAGGTGTTCAGTGTCTCGAGGTGTCTGGAAAGGTTACTGTGGTTATGGAAGCATGGAGGGTGGTTGTGAGTTGGTGGCTGATCTCCTGTCATCGAAGGTCTAAACTAAAAGTTGGTGGGGGTTGGCATGGTTGGTGCTCCAGAGTGGATGGCATTCATAAGTTAGTGTTTGGTGTGCGGAGCTGATCTCATGTGGTATGAAGGCGGTTGATGGTAGTGGTCAATCAGTTGCGGAGGAAGTCCGAGGGTTGGTGATTGAAGTTTCTAATGATGATTGCTATCATGTGTAAGTGGTCGGCTAGGGCGTTGCAGAGTTCCTGTGAGGAGGGTATCAAGTTTTTGTAGCTGATGGGCAGGTGAACTCGTACTATAGTGAAAAGTTCCTTGGTGCTGTACTTGATCCAGTGGGTCAACGCCTCCTTTTTATGCAGGTTGGAGCTGGCGGTGGTAGTCATGGAGGGCTGATTTGAAGGTGGCTCGGTCTGTGTGGTTCCTGCTAGTGCACCATCTTTCCAGTTGTTTGCACCTGTGCTTTAACGTGTTAGGTTCCGGAGTGTACTAGCTTGCTTGTTTGGTAGGTCTGCGCATTTTGTCTGGTTTGGAGGGACTGACTCAGTTGGCAGCGCTGGTGATTCAGGTGTTCGACCAGGCAGTAGGCAACTTCAAGTGGGTTGTGACATTGAACTGTGTGATGCTGAGGGCATCGATCCTTTGTTGTTGAGTGAACTTGGTCCGGTTGCGGTAAGGGGTGCTGGGGCGGTGCAGGGAGGTCCGGCGAGAGTGACGTATGGTTTCGTCATCGGTGATGTTGCAGGTGATTGATTCCTTGTGTACGATGGCCATGGCACCTCTGTCTGTTGGTGTGGTCGCGGTTTTGTCTTGGGCAGAACCCTATCGCTTTAAGTTCCATTGTGGCAAAACCGATGTGCTTTGGATAAACCATTTTTAATCAATTGGGACATTACCTTATAAATTCTGGCCTCCATCCTGGTCCAATTACCCCATGTCCAGCAAAGATTGTGAAAAACATAGGTTTTTATTTGGATCCTTTGTGATCGCTAGAAAAGCAAGTTAATCATTTGTCTACCACCTACTTCTACTTGTTTAGGGTAATGGAGATTTCACCACTTCTTCCTAAATTGGCCTGCTGGCTGGTCACTAACACAACTTTTGAAACTCTTGTGTTGGCTAATCAGCTGTACTATGTTGATGAACTACAAAGGATCAAAAATGCCACTGATAAATTTGTTCTCTCACTCTCATTCCTGCTTCCCTCTTCTGCCTCTAATGTACTGAACAATCTGCACTTGATTCCGGTGGAAAGGGGAATACTTTTTAAATTCCGATATAGTCTTTAGAGCTCTGTATGACACCGGTCCTTCCTACCGGAGTGAAACAAAATATACATATGTTCCTGGTCGCGCTCTCCAATCCAAGGTGACGTTCCTATTAATATTACCAGGATTTAGGAGGGATTGTTCTGGAGGTAGGGCCTTCTCTGAGGTGGCAACCAAACTTTGGAACTCACTTGCTCATGTATCACACAGGATGCTGCAGTTCAGGAGATTTATAGAAGCTAGCCTACCTTTTTTTATTGACCATCTTGCATAATCATTTCAATGGAGCTGGTCGGCCTTTAAAGTAGGCTGGGGTTGCCATCATAAAAGTATCATTTTGTGATCGCAAACGCAACTAGGGTCACAATTGTCTTTTTTTTGTTATTTGGTCACAGGGCAGATATTGGGGTCATGCTAGTTGGCATGATCACTTATCTTGATTGGTTTATAGTGGTGGTTTCTGAGCTGTTACGTTTCGCTCTAGTACAGCCGTTTTAAAGTGCTCTTTATAGAATGTGATTCTTTTCTTAATATTGACCTAGAAACCATTATCTGTACTAAAGACCCTAGTTCAGTAATCTGTGAACTGATTTTGATAACTTTTTTTTACCAATATTTCATCTGAAAAAGTTTTGTTATCCTTGCTTTCCATCTATCTACTGATGAGACGAGTGTGTAGTTTTATTCTCTGTTAATGAATAGCAATTAATATTTTTTACCGAGAAGGAAACTTCATTAATCGCCCTATTCTTCTCTGGAAGCTCATGAAAATCGAAATTAAAATGCTGGCCAAGAATTTTGTTTCTCATCTGATTATTATTTTTTCTACATTTGTCTGTTTTAAATTAGATGCTAGTTATTTTGTAACCGCTCTGGCGTTTATACTTTTTTTTTTTTTTACACCAGTACCCTTTTATTTTAAAGGGCGTTTTAGCTTCGATATGTGTTAGAAAGATTTAGGAATATGATCAAGATGCCCAGGAAGGCTATCTGGGATTAATGTGTTTCATGCTGGTATCAACTCCGTTATAGCCTTTATTCTTAGTTTTGTACATTTATTGTATTTTATCTCTTTTTTGACTGTAGGAAGATAAAGAAAATGCAGGGAAGCAACCTGTTCTGGTGAATCCAGTAGAAAGGACTGGAATTACTGTACTTCAAACAATCCAGTCTCCCAACTTGTGTGCAGCCTCGGTCATAAGCAAAGACTTTGAAAATCTTCGATTAGAGGAAATAAAATCTCTATCTTTGGAACAAAATACTGCAGCTATTTCACGTAGTCACTCCTCTGTGAAAAGTGTTGCAGATAAACATTCAGTGGCGGACACAGGCAATGCTGGCTCCCAAAATACCAAAAAGGCACTGAACGGTTTGGAGAAATGTAATCCTGATGCCAAATTTACCAAAAAACCTATCCGTGGAGTTTTTCGTGGGAGAGTAGTACAATCCAAGATAAGCTCATTCTGGAAAGTGTCAAATGATGAAAGCCAGGCAAAGGCTTCAGTTCTTTCTAACAACTTGGCGAAATCTCAGCCATCAAACAATTCAACTGCTGGTCTAGTAAATAATGCACATTTCACGATTAAATCTTCACGTAAAGAGTCGAATTGCCCTTTGGATAAGGCACGTTCTGTAGGTGTTTCAAAACGTCCTGCTAAACATTCTGCTTCCACTGTTAAACCCGCTGGAAAAAAACAGTCCTCTGTTCCTGTCAGGATGACCACAGTATCCAACTATGTTAAAGTTAGTAGCACTGCTTTTTCTGCACATGGAACTGCACCCCGGCTTAACAGTTGCTCAGACTTGGTTCAAAAAACAAAGCCTGCAACCGCTGCAGAACTGCCCAGTGGTAAAATGCATCCATCTAGTTCGTTCAAAGTATGTAAAAGCACAAAGAAGCAATTATCTACTGCTAGTGCTGCACTGCCCAATGGTAAAATGCATCCTTCTAAATCGTTCAACGTATGTAAAGATATCAAGAGGAAAGAGAAGCCATTATCTACTGCTGTTACTCTGGGGAAAAACTCTTACCGGCCTCCAGTAAAACAGTGTCTTCCTACTGGTCAAGGAAATGCACCTGGAGCTAGGCAGTCTCGAGTCTCAAAAACAACAACTTTGGCTTCCTCAAACACTATTTCTGCACCTTTCCGTCCCAAAACAGTCTCTGAAATCCTTACTGCTGCTTCTACTAGATGTGTGCATCCAAAGGAGTCTGCAGAAGAGCAGAGGTAATTTTCATGTATTTTTTTTTTTTTAAATCGAAAGATTCATTGCTTGTGATGTTTCCATGTGAATTGTCTGTTTTAGTCTATTTTGGTGTGACTTTCTTAGCAATCCATTATAGTAAATACTGCTTTTGAAATCCAGTTATCACTGCTCTGACATCGAATTGGTGAATATTCGGGTCCGAAGCCTGCCCTCTACTGGATGCTGATCCACTCCATCAGGCAAAGAGACCGTAGGTGGCAGTGGAATGGTAGCTGACAGTTGCTCTCTCTATCCTGTCAGCTGCTGGTCCATACAAAACCCTCTGCTGATGGGAGTGAGGGGGTGGGGGGGTGGACTTCAGGCCCAGCTTGCCAGATGCCGTATAGTAGAGTCTCTGTGCATAACTGCCTGATTGGTTCTCTTCCCCTGCACACCAGGTAGTTGGCTGAGAAGGGGAAGAGAATTTGGGTCGGGCTTACACATCCTAACTTTTTGTCATGGTTATCTGAACCAGAGGTGGAAAACATCCTGTTAGCAAAATGACATCCTAGGCAACTATAGCTTCACTGTTCATCTGATAGTTGCAAACCCTCAGTGGGGGAGCTGTTATTGATAGCTACCCATTAATATTTCTTTATGTTGAGAATAGATATCTGCTCAGTGATTAAACCAAGTAACTAATTGTGTATTTCAATACTCTATCTTAGTCAGTTAGCATCCATTTTTATTTGTGCTGTTACAGGTTACAAACTTGATTAAGGGTGAATTGCATCCTTGGCTGAACAGAGTGGAAGCAAAATACTAACTGGCAATTCAATTCTCTGTTGCCAAGCACCAATATGCATTGCATGGTATTGCATAAACACTGCTACTTGAAACTGCAATATTTTGTAACCAGTTGTATTCAATAATGTTAAAATTCAGTATGGAGTCCGGAGTACAAAACTCGCCAGTGACTGCTAGTGAACTTTGGAAACAACTAGGCTTCAACAGTTGCTCCAAATTGAATTGAGCAAGCTAGACATCTCGTTTTCTTAACCTCATAATCCAAGCTCATCCTCTGAGCTTATTTTGAAATAAATGAGTCCAATTGTGTTTGTGGGTTTTATTTTTCTTCCCCCTACAACTTGAATAGTCTCCATTGCATCAGTGGTGAGCATGGGGCAGTGAAGCCTATAACACAGCAGCAATGACCTCCAAGCATATGTCCATGATAACCTTCATTATGCTAGGAAGGAAACCATTGTTGTCCTCAATGTGAGAGGACACCAAGGGGCTTTCACAAACGCACCACTCCTGCAAACACCAGCATGAATGTTGTGACAAGCACACATGTTGAAATGGGTGCAAAAATAGCACCTGCGCTTACAAGGCTTACACCTTATCTTTCCCTGGAAGAAGTCCATTCAGGCAGGTGCTCCTAGTTGGTCTTTAGGGGTGTTTGTGAAGAGGTTGTGTCCCCCACCCTCCTACCCACCCACCCCGTGGCTCTACTGAAAGTGACATGCTGACGGCCATTCAAGACACCACATTTGTCCTTCTGCAGCTCCATTGGATGTGGGATCCAAAGTCAATCAATGTTCCCCTTAAATTTGAATCTTTTTCAGTAACTGCAGTAAAGTGCCCCTTTTTGACATCGTCACCCCCACGTTTTGCTTTATACATGATGTGATTTCAACTGAAAGTGCACTGGGTTCCTGCTAACCTTGTACCCAGTGCCAGAGCTCTTTCCCAAAACTGTACCATTGCCCCCCAATTGGCAAAACCTTGGGCCTGAGGTACTAAAGAGGGTCCCTAAGGGCTGCAGCACAAATGGTGCCACCCTAAGGAACTCTTCACCAAGCACATGCAAAACTGCCATTGCAGGCTGCATGTCTTGGTGCAGACAAAAGTGGAAAAAATTACGTTGCACATCCCTGTGTCATGTGCC
This sequence comes from Lissotriton helveticus, assembly GCF_964261635.1. Taxonomy (NCBI): domain Eukaryota; kingdom Metazoa; phylum Chordata; class Amphibia; order Caudata; family Salamandridae; genus Lissotriton; species Lissotriton helveticus. Next base: position 416,183,801 of record NC_136069.1, on the reverse strand, counting down.
CTAACACTGCATGTAATATTTGGAACTTACTCCTACAGCAGGCCTTACAGCCTTATGGCAGGGTGCTGAATATTACATGTGAGGGCATACCTGCATGAGCAGACATGCCCCTGTGCTGGTCATTCCTATTACTGCCAGTGTAAATCAATCAATCCATTTGTATAGCGCAGTACTCGCCCATGAGTGTCTCAAGGCGCTGAATATGGAAGGCATTTTAAAAAGTGTGCTGGACACTGGTGAAAACGAGTTCCCAAGCTGCATGTTGGTTTCACTGAAAATAGGGATGTTTAGTATCAAACATCTCATATTGGTAAACCAGCACTGATTCCAGTGATGGATTTACCAATATATTCACCCAGAAGACACTCTTGAGGTGCACCCCTGAAAACCTACCAGCCTCTGGTGTGCTTGCTGACTGGCTTCTGCCTGCCTGCCACCCGAGACCCTGTTCTGACCACCTACGGTGAGAGTGTCTTCTCTCAGGGGCCCCGGAACAAAAGACAGCCCGGAAAGAGGGTGCAACACCTCCTCCAAAGGATAACCTGCTGATTAGCCTTCGTTGGGCGGCAAGGTGAAAGGGCTGCCACCTTAATCTGGCTCCCCCTCACAGGGGAAAAAGCCTACCCCTTTGTCCAGGACCCCCATGGCACTTGGACAAGTGAGAAAACATTATCTAGTCAGGTAAGCGTGCCACCTCCAGGTTAGTACCACCCCTAAGGTGGGCTACTGTGAGGTGGACACTGTTTTTCAGAAGTAGCCATCTTTTTTTCTCAGATGGATTCTGAGACAGTTATGCCCACTTCCCACTGGAAGTGGTCATATAGGGGCATAGTGACCGCAAGGGTGCGCCCACCGAAAAGATGCAAAAGCAGAGGAGACCAACCCTGCCAGCCTGTCTGCACCCCTCATTGAAAACTATGCCAAAGTAGACTCGTCCTGCAGATGTTGACTCCAGAAACCTGGGAAGACTGCCTGCTTGCAGTAAAGGCCCAAGACCTCCAGTGAACAGCAGACCTATTCTCCTGCAACTTGCAGGAATTCCGAAGCAAAGACTGAGGCCTCTGGAACCGCCAAAAACCTGACACCTGAGGCAACCACTGCACCCGTTTCCCTCGGCCCAAGTTTAAGGGGGCCAACTGTGGCAACACTAGAGTTCGAGTCGATCGTGGTTCCACCCACGTGGACTCCCCAACACCGCCAGCGGCCTTGGCACTCGGGTCCCCTCGACAGCAGCTGCTCCTGGTAAGAAAACCCAACGCCTAAAGTCACCTCTGCATCCATTGCCCCCGGGCCATGGAGAAGAGTACCCCAGGTGTCCCTACGTCCCCGATCATTGCCAGACTTTAACTTCCCTGTTGGTTTAACCCAGCTGGCCTCCTAGCCAGAGCTTGCATCCTCTTTTAGCAGTGACCAATGTCCATAGAAACCTGTTGGGCTCCTGACGCTGTTTTGTACCCAGCTGCCCCATGCTGCTGCTAGTGGTGTACTGCTGGTGCTGCCTTGGACCTTGCCCACCACTCACCCTAACTTCTGAAGGTTGACCCCGTAAATCGCTGTACTGTACCGATGTGCAGAGCTTTTTCTTCCTTCCATAAAACCTTGCAGAACTCCAATTGCACGGCCCTTTTTAAACTGAAAATGTATATTTAAAAACGTACTTGTCTGAATGATTTTTCTCTGATGTATAAAGATACTTGCTTATTGGTGTCCCGTGGAGTCTTCTGTGTCATTTATTGATCTGTGTATTTGCAGATGTTTTGCACTCCTTTGTTAAGCCTAATTCTGCTTGACCACACGGCCCCCTAACAGCGCACTTTGGGGTTGCATAGCAAGTCCCTGTCTCTCCCTGGACTCTTTGCACAGTATATCAGATATTTGATGTTCGAGGCATATGAGCTGCAGATGACACACTGTGCATAGATGGCCACCTAGTGTTGGGCCCGGATGTTTGCAGTTGTTTTTGCCCTGAAAAGTTCTTTGGAAGTCACAAGATAGGTGACTCCTCCTTTGGACCACATTGCGCATGGGCATCGGCTCCATCCTCAGATTGTTTTTTCCGCCATCTGGCTCGGATGTGTTTCCTGTGCTCCGTTTTGGAACCGATTTTTCCTTCGGCGCGCAATCCTCACCCAGTTCGACGGTATTGTTTCGACCCCGGTTCCCATCGTGACTCTTCACGACTTGAAGTCTTCGATTCCGGTCGCCGACTAAGACCTTCGGGCCTACCTGGGCCTTACTCTCTGGCTCATGAAAAGGACGCCATTCAAGAAGTGTCCATGTGGGTCGAAGTTTCCCCACACCGATCTACATGAGGTGTGCAACCTTTGCCTCTCACGAGGCCAGATACTGTTCCGCTTGTGCCTCTTTCCGCTCCAAGAAGACTATTCGGGACCGACTAGCTCTAAGAACTATGGCTCGCTTCGACCAAGGACGACATCTTTGAAGAGGGCGTCGACGAGCAGGAGCAACAACATGGCGCGAAAGTGACTCCGAGGCCGAAGACTCGGACGTCGAGGACATCACTCCAGCACAGCGGGTTGTGAGTACACACCTCGACCCCGACCCTTCCTCGACACCCTCCAGAAAGGCTTCGGTCACACCCTCTCCTTCGGGCCCCGGTGCACACTGAGAGACTGCTTCCCATGTCCTGCTTTCAAGCTCGGCTAAGAAGCCTAATAAGCCTTTGGGTGACTCTGGCTCGAGGCAGGCTACCCCCGGTGCCGGCACACACCTACTGGCACTGAAAAAGAAGCCATCTTCCACCTCCACGCCAGCTGCTTCCACATGTAAGCACTCTACGCCGAAGACTGGAACCGGCTCCTCTGCACCAAAACCACACTCTGAGCCGAGCAAGAAATTACCACCCAAAGCACCCGACTCCCATGCTTCGGAGTCAAAAAGACCATCAAAGCCGAAAAATGCTTCGGAGCCGGAAAAAACACCCAGCCCATCAGACCAAGAACATGTTTCTAAACCAAAAGATGTTACCGGTTCGGTGCCGATAAAGCCTACGGAACCAAAAACCTCAGCAGCGAAGGATCTACCTCCCTCAGATGAACTATTCCATCCAGATCCTACACAAAAGACTGAGTTAATCAACCAGTTTTGGGATCTTTAACCATAGTTCTAAAAAACAACCATTCGAGACGCCTGCACCGGCTCGTCAAACTAAGAAGGACATTGCAACTTCTCCTCTAAGAATACCTTCTCCTCCTCCTCCTCCTCCTCCTCCTCCTCCTCCTCCTCCTCTCCCTTGCCACACCACTCCCCTGCACCATCTCCTACTCCATTAGAAGATAATAATGACGGGGATAACCCCTCTGACACAGGGGATGGTGCAGATAATGAGCCACTAGATATTCCTAGTCCTCCTGGCTCACCTGACCCTTGGGATGATTATAGTACCCCAGACGTCCCTAACATCCCACAAGATGACATATACCCCTCCTGGCATTCCCCACTAGAGGACACTATGGGATTCAATCAACTTGTCCATAGAGCTTCCCAATATCATGGAGTTGACCTACATACTGACCCAGTAGACGAAGACTTCCTTGTGGACACCTTTGATACAGCACAAAGGTCAACCTCAATTTTTCCTATGCTTAAAGGGGTTATAAAGCATGCGCCAGAGCTCTTCAAAGACCCAGTTAGGGCTCGAATTCTCAACCCCCGAATTGAGAAGAAGTATAAGGCTGCCCCCTCAGACCCAGCCTACATTAAAGGGCCTGCGCCACTAGACTCCCTTGTAGTCTCCAATGCACGCAAGAGCCAATTCCCAAACATCAGGCGAGGCTCCCCCACCAGATAAAGAGTTTAAATTCCTAGACACCTCAGGCAAGCGGACAGCGTCACAGGCAGCAAACATTTGGCATATTGCTAACACTCAGGCAATATTAGCAAACTACGATAGGGCACATTATGATGAGTTAGAATCCATAATGGCAGCACCTTCCCGACAAGTACAAGAATAGGGCCAATGAACTTATACAAGAGGGTAAAACCATCACCAAAACCTCTATTCGTTGTGCCCTAGATGTAGCAGATACCGCTTCCAGGGCAATTAATACCAGTGTCCTTTTGCGTAGGCATGCCTTGCTACGCATTTCAGGTTTGAAACCTGAAGTACAAAGTGCCATACTCAATCAACCCTTTGAGCAACACTTATTTGGACCTGATGTGGACGTAGCCCTTGGAAAAAATGAAAGGATACGGACACCGCTAAATCTATGGGAGCCTTTCAGTCGCAAGCTCCCAGACGTTCTATTTGTCGCTCACCCTATAGAAGCACCACTAGAGGCTACTCCTCAGATAGTCCCTCTACTTCTTACAAAGCTCCTACCCAGTCCACTTACAGTACGGGCTACCAAAGAGGGGGTTACAGGGGCAACAATAACAAAGGCAGAGGCAAAACTAACAACTCCCGCTTTGCCTCCACCCCTGCCCAATGACTTTCCACCACTTCCCCCCTCACCATTCCACTCCTGTAGGGGGAAGACTTCAACAATTCCTTCCTGTCTGGACCAACATCACATCAGACAGGTGGGTACGAAAAATTATCCAATCAGGTTACTGTCTAGAACTAACCTCTACCCCCCTGCCCCCACCAAACATACCACCCAAACAGCGTCCAATGTCACAAGATCATCTATTGCTGCTAAAGCAAGAAGTAATTTCCCTACTGGAAAAAAGTGCAATAGAACCAGTTCCTCTGCACCAACCAAACAAGGGAGTTTACTCCCTATACTTTCTTATCCCAAAGAAGGACAGCTCTCTAAGGCCTATTCTAGACCTCCGACATCTAAACATATACATACAGTCAGTCCATTTTCACATGGTCACACTCCAACAAGTTCTTCCTCTTCTGTTACAAAACCACTTCCTTGCTACTCTAGATCTCAAGGACGCATACTTCCACTTTCCCATTCACAAAGCTCACAGGAAGTATCTCAGATTTGTACAAGACGGGCAGCACTATCAATTCAAAGTACTCGCATTCGGAGTCACAACAGCACCAAGAGTATTCACCAAGTGCTTAGCAGTAGTGGCAGCACATTTAAGAAGACAGCATATCCACGTCTACCCATACCTGGACGACTGCTCATAAAAGTCAGCTCCTACAACCAGTGTGTTGAACACACTCATACCACTATTCAACTGCTTCACAACTTGGGGTTCACAATAAACCACACCAAGTCCCATCTGCAACAGTCCAAAGTACAACAATACCTCGGTGCCACAATCAACACCTTGACAGCGCTAGCTTATCCCACTCCGGTAAGGATAGCCAGCATGCAAGCTCTTCTCACAAAGTTTCAGCCACAACACTCCCTTCCAGCACGAGGGATGATGGTCTCTTGCATTTTCAGAGTGCCCCATGCAACATTTTCATAGTGCCCCATGCAAGACTATAAATGCGTCCTCTCCAAGAGTGCTTAGCACGCCAATGGAACCAGGCTGAAGGTCAATTGACAGATCTAGTGTTGGTGGACAGTTGGACTCATCGCTGTCTGCAGTGGTGGAACACCAAATACCTTTTCAAAGGGCAACGGTTCCTAGAGCCAGTTCCTCAGATAGTCTTGACGGCTAACGCATCGCTCTCCGGCTGGGGAGCCCACCTACTGCAACACACCATACAAGGCAGGTGGACACCACAACAAAAGTTACTCCATATCAATCATCTGGAGTTACTAGCCATATTCCTAGCATTAAAAACGTTTCAAAAGCAAATATCAAGCAAGGCTGTGTTATGTAATGATTTCCAGGCAGGTTCCGCAGGAGCGCCAAGGATCCGAAGAATAATCCACAGCCTTCCCCTACGGCCTCCCGACTCTATCAAACACTAGAGTACCGAGAGGCTCGCTAGGGGAAAACAGGGAGACAAAACAAGGAAAGTTGGGGAAAGAATATAAACTTGGCTGTAATCTTCTGCGTAAAAGGGCATACACACGGCCAGGACTTCTGGTGGATGTGGGAGCAAATATGTTTTAAGCTTTGCTGTGGAACAAATGTGTAGTGGTTGCAGGGTTCAGCTCGAGTTGATAACCTGTAGAAGGCTCCTAAATGAACATCTATGTCGAAGTGGATTGGCCCAGAATCGAAAGAAACACACTTGTATAACCGACGTGATTCTGGGTGATGCGGAAGACTTCTGCGCCCCTCACGAGTCCACGCAAGTGCCCCCAAACACTCACTTTAGAGATGGCCAGGAACACCGGAAGTGATGGTAAATGATCACGGCCAAAAGGCAACAAAACGGGAAGCAAAAGGGATGAAGGGAAACCCACCGGATGGCGGAGACAAGGCCCGGCCACCGGGTGGAGGAATGATGATAAACCAAACTAAATACCTAATGCATGTTTCCTGCTGAGCGGCGGAGAACAAGCCCGGCCGCCTGGTGAAGCAGGTAAGGGATGGGACTACAAGCGGGAAATGTAGCCCGGCCGGACGGCGGAGTACAAACCCGGCCGTCGGGCGGAGCCGATGGGAAATGGGGAAGTCAGAAAAGATGCCCGGCCGGACGGCGGAGCACAAACCCGGCCGTCGGGCGGAGCAGGAAGGTAATGGGAAACTTCTGACTTGCTGCCCGGCCGGACGGCGGAGCACAAACCCGGCCGTCGGGCGGAGCAGAATTGACAAACAACAAAGTTCCGTGAGTTCTAAGAGACGGAACTACAGGAGGATCAAGGAAAAAGCCTCAGGGAGGTAGGACGGCGAAGGACCCGTCCTCACAATGACCAAACGGACGTCAGGCAAAAACGGGAAACAAGACGGAACTGCAGCCACGGGAGCTTGACGCAAGAACGTAAAGCGTCGCTCCAAGGGCTCTGGAAGCTTTTGTAGGGATTTCTCTTAAAGGGACAGCACATTGGGGATCTCGGGGCATGACATGTTAGTCCGCACAGACAACATGACAGCCATGTATTACATACAGAAACAGGGCAGAACACACTCCCTGCAACTCTCTCAGCTAGCACAGAACATATGGCGGTGGTTTTATACCTCAAAACATATTCCTCTTAGTCCAGCATGTTCCAGGAGTACAAAACACCATAGCAGATCTGTTAAGTCGTCAAACACAACAGATCCACGAGTGGGAACTTCATCCGCAAGTTCTTCAACCATTCTTTCAGATGAGGGGACAACCTCAGATAGACCTCTTTGCCACCCACCAAAACGCCAAATGCCCACGCTTCGCTGCCAGATATCCACACCCACTGTCCAAAGGCAATGCGATATGGATGAACTGGTCAGGCAAATTTGCGTATGCTTTTCCGCCTCTACCACTCATGTCACTAGTAGTACGCAAACTACAGCAGCATTCTCTAACCCTCATCCTAGTTGCTCCAACGTGGGCCAGACAGCCGTGGTACACCACACTGCTACAACTGTCTGTTGTGCCGCACCAAAAACTATACCTATATCCACGCCTTTTAACCCAGATCCGTGGAGAGATCAAACACCCGGATCCAGCTCCGCTCAAACTTGCGATCTGGCTCCTGAAATCCTAGAATTCGGACGTCTTAACCTACCTCCTGACTGCATGAACGTCATAAAAGAAGCTAGACTTCAACCACTAGAGCATGCTATGCAGATAAGTGGAAACGCGTTGTAATATATTGTCACAACAACAATATTAATCCACTAGACGTGTCTATTCAACACATCATAGGATACTTACTACATCTCCAAAGATGTAACTTAGCTTACACGTCGATTAGACTGCATGTTGCTGCTATAGCAGCATATCTACAAAACAGACCGCATCTATCTCTGTTCAGAGTGCCTGCTATTAAAGCTTTCATGAAGGCCTCAAGAGAATAATTCCTCCCAGAGTACCACCTTCCCCAGTGTGGAATTTGAACATTGTTCTCACACGGCTAATGGGACCTCTCTTCGAACCTTTACATAAATGTGAACTACAATTTTTGACATGGAAGGTTGCGTTCGTAGTAGCTATTACTTCGCTACGGAGAGTTAGTGAACTACAAGCACTGACCATTCAAGAACCTTTCTTGCAAATGCATCACAATAAGGTCGTTCTCCGTACTAATCCAAAATTCCTTCCCAAAGTCATTTCTCCCTTCCACCTCAATCAATCTGTGGAACTGCCTGTTTTCTTCTTGCAGCCACAGACCGTAGCAGAAAGAGCTCTTCATACTCTAGATGTCAAAGGAGCATTGTTATACTACATTGAGAGAGCACAACCCTTTCGTAAAACCAAACAACTTTTTGTGTCTTTATCACCACCACACAAGGGCAGCCCTATATCAAAATCTGGATCTGAAAGAGACACGTTAGTGATAGATTCCTTACCTTAGAATATCCCCAGGCGTTAGACTGGATCCGGAAAATTTTGCGTAGCAATACCCCTGCGCGCCGGCAGGCGTCTTCCGCGGCTCCGCGTCCGTTGTCGGCGTCGTTAGTGCCGGAATGACGTCGCCGGAGTACTTAGACGCCGCCCTCGCGCGCTGACGTCAGTTCTTCTTTTTTCCGCGCCAGCTATCGCAGATCCGGAGAAGCTCTACCCCTTAGTCTTTTTTTACTAAACTTTTTGATCTTTTTGATCGTTTCTCTACTCGAGTTTTCGACTCAGACGGTGCCGGTAGGGATGCCCGGGTTTAAACCCTGTTCCAAGTGCGACCAACTGATGTCGGTTACCGACCCCCATCGCCGGTGTCTCAAGTGTTTAGGCCTCGACCACGACGACCGCACCTGCTCCGACTGCTGGGCCCTGACGTCTAAAGCTAGGTGGGAGCGGTCCCGCAAGCGACTTGAGCTCCGGTAGTCGGCCCCGCGCCGCTCCAGGTCCCAGTCCCACAGGAGGTCGAGGGACCGGTCGCGGGGTCGGAGCCCTCGCAGCTCCGGGAGTGGACATCGGTTGTCAGGATCCAAGTCCTCAGGTAAGAGGCATGAGAGGTCTGAGAGACGTCATTGTTCCTCCGACCCACCCCGACGCGGCCGGGGGTTCGGGTGACACCACCCACGCGGCTCGGATGGAGTCGCGAACGTCGCCGCCTGCCCCACACCTTCGGGTCCCTGGGCATGACGCGACGCCTGAGGAGGTTGAGCGGTACCTCGTGGCCATGAGGTCCCTCCCTCCTCAGCCGGGTCTCGTGGCGCCTCCGGGCCCAACGGCCCCGGCTGGAGGGCCTAGCGGGTCGGGTGCTTCGGCTCCGGCTCAGTCGCCGTCGGGTGCTTCGGCCCCGGCGCCGCCGGCGACTTAGGTCTCGGCGCCGCAGGCCCTCCCTGGATCCGCTTCCGGATCCGGGTCGTCGCCGGTCGACCTCACGGCCTCACCGGCGCCGGCCCTGCGGGTGTCGCCCCCGGCGCCTACTATGGACGCCGTCCCCGATCCTACCCTCGTTCCAGCGCCGGAGCGGCGCCACTGGGCGCCGCTCTCTACGTCGTTTGGAGATTTCTATTTCTACGAACCGGCCCCATCTGTTGACACTGAACTGCAAGAGATGGGTGACGAGGGTGATTGGGAGGGGTCTGTGGACCCTCTGGCACAGGAGTGCCAGTCTCAACAGGACTGGACATATGAGCTTGGGGAGGCCAGTGGACTTGACACTTCGCCAGACACTGGATTTGTCTCCCCTCCCACCGTGGCTACGGAGGAGGGTGCTGCTTACAGTGTAGTGTTGACACGGGCGGCCAAGGCCTTACACCTTGAGCTCCCCGTCGCGGCCGTGAGGACTAACCTCCTCACTGAGGTCCTTAAACCGCAGGCAAGCTCCACTGAGCCTCTGCTGCCGTTTAATGAGGCCTTGTGTGACGTTCTTGTGGGCCCTTGGTCCAAGCCCGCCACAGGTCCGCCTGTGGATAGGAACGTGGCCAGACGCTACCGCCCGGCCCCGGGCGACCCTTGCTTTTTGTCCACCCATCCCACCCCCGAGAGCCTGGTCATCCAGGCCTCCACTTCCCAGACCGCATTCCCGGCGGCTCTGCCCGATCGGGAATCCAAGAGGTATTCGGGAAGAAGGTGTTCTTGTCCCTGAGTTTGGGACTGCGGTCAGTCAATACCGCATGCCTCCTGGGCCGCTACACCCACACCCTGTGGGACATGGTCGCGGACGTGCTGCCACAATGCCTGGAGGAGGCCCGGGCTAAACACGCCCAAGCGCTTGCGGAGGGTCGAGATGCAGCGCGATATTCCATCCGGTGTGGGCTGGATACCACAGACTCACTGGGCAAGGCGATGGCAACGACAGTGGCGGTTCGATGCCACGCCTGGTTGAGGTCCGCCAACTTTTCGGCCGATGTCCAGGCCACTCTTCTGGGCATGCCGTTCGATGGCCGTCGCCTCTTTGGCGACAAGGCAGACCATGCACTTGAGCGTTTTAAGGACTCCAGGGCTACGGCCAAGTCCTTGGGACTCTCTGCCCCACGCCAGCAATCGGGTGCCTTTCGCTCCTTTCGTGGCCACGGAAGGGGCGCCCCCACACGTGCTGCCAGCCACACACAGCAGAATGTTCAACAGCGCAGTGGCGGCCGTGGAAAGCGCCGTGGCGGGGGTCGGGGACAACAGCGAGGCCAGTCCACACCTTCCCCCTCAGCACCTGCCTCAAAACCCTCCTAGTCCGTGCTTTCAGGCCCATGTGACGCCAGTGGGGGGCAGGGTTCGCCATCACCTCTTCCACTGGCGCACTGTCACGTCGGACAGGTGGGTGCTGCAAATCGTCCGAAGGGGCTACTCCCTCCCCTTCGAGGCCACCCCTCCAGCCATGCCACCGCAATTCCACCGCGTGTCGGGGGATCACTTGCAACTTCTGCAAGAGGAAGTAACGGTCCTCTTGGCCAAGGGGGCCATTGAGCGTGTTCCTGAGCCAGAAGTAGGATGTGGTTGTTACTCCCACTACTTTCTGGTACCCAAGAAGGGCAAAGGGGGCCTACGCCCTATCTTGGACCTACGGAACGTCAACGGCTTCCTCCGGAAGTAGACGTTCAAGATGCTGACTTTGACTCAGGTCTTAGCTGCCCTGGACCACGGAGACGGATGGTAGCGTTGGACTTGCAGGACGCTTATTTTCACATCCCCGTCCTGCCGGCCCACCGGCGTTACCTGCGGTTCACGGTAGGCCACGAGCACTTTCAGTTTACCGTGCTCCCCTTCGGCCTTACCAGCGCCCCACGGGTGTTCACGAAAGTGATGGCGGTGGTCGCAGCTCATCTGCGCAGGTTAGGGGTGTCAGTCTTCCCCTACCTCGACGACTGGTTGTTGAAGGTGGGCTCACCCCAGACAGTCGTCTGCCACCTCCAGACTATGGCCGAACTCCTGCACCTGCTGGGGTTCTCCATCAACGTGCCGACGTCACACCTGTGTCCCTCTCAGAAGCTCCTCTTCATCAGAGCGGTTCTGGACTCGGCGCAGTTTCAGGTTTATCCTCCCGAACAGCGGGTTCGGGATATTCAGGCTCTGATTCCAATCTTTCAGCCTTTATCCCGAGTCTCGGTCAGGTTGACGCTGCGGCTTCTGGGGCTGATGGCCTCCTGCATCCTTCTGGTGCATCACGCCCAGTGGGGGATGCGGGCTCTGCTTTGGGACCTGAAGTTTCAGTGGGCCCAGCATCAGGGCAACTTGTCCGACCATGTCTTGATCTCGGAGGGCACTGCAAGACAGTTACAGTGGTGGCTCACGGACCGCGATTGGGTCAGTGGCAGATCCCTCTCCCTACCCCACCCGGAGCACGTGGTTGTGACGGACGCGTCCCTCCTGGGCTGGGGGGGGCCACATGGGAGAGGCAGAGATCAGAGGCCTCTGGTCTCCGGCAGAGTCCCAGCTCCACATCAACCTTCTGGAGCTGCGGGCGAACCGACTTGCACTGAAGGCATTCCTCCCCTCTGTCCGGGGGAGTGTAGTGCAGGTGGGTGTTCACGGACAACACCACCGCCATGTGGTACCGCAACAAACAGGGCGGGGTGGGGTCGTGGACCCTATGCCAGGAGGCTCTGCGTCTCTGGCAGTGGCTGGAACATCAGGGCGTGACCCTGGTGGTTCAACACCTGGCAGGTTCTCTGAACGCGCGGATGAACTCAGCCGTCGGTGCATGATGGATCACGAATGGCGTCTGAACTCTGACGTGGCGCAAGGTCTTTCACCAGTGGTGAGAGCCTTGGTTAGATCTATTCGCCACAGAAGAGAGCGCGCAATGTCATCAGTTCTGCGCGTGGGAATTTCCAAGGGGGCACTCGCTTGGATATGCTTTTCGACGCGAGTGGAGTTGCGGTCTATTGTACGCCTTTCCGCCTATACCACTTCTGCCCAGAGTGCTGAAGATCAGGCGTGATCGGGCCCAGGTTATCCTTGTGGCTCCGGACTGGGCACGAAGATACTGGTATCCCGAGCTACTCAGGAGGTCAGTTGATCCCCCGATTAGTCTGCCTCTTCGGGAGGACCTTCTGTCGCAACAGCAGGGGACGGTCCTCCACCCGAACCTGTCCAGACTCCACCTACAAGCTTGGAGATTGAGCGGCGACAGTTGAGGCCATTTGACTTGCCTCCTGAAGTCTGTAATGTCATTCTGGCAGCCAGGCGTCCCTCCACAAAGTCTGTATACGCCTGCAGGTGGAACAGATTTGTGGCATGGTGCACAGCAAAGGCTGTGGATCCACTCTGCACCCCTTTCTGAGGTTCTCCTCTTCCTTCTTTCTCTTGCCCAGCAGGGCTCTGCTCTGGGCACTATCAAGGGCTACCTTTCTGCCCTTTCCGCCTTTTTAAGGCTACCTGATCAGCCTTCCTTGTTCAAGTCCCCAATTGTAAATAGGTTTTTGAAGGGCATCACACGTTTCCTCCTGTTCCTTTCGTGATGCCCCAGTGGGACTTGAACCTTGTACTTACTTACCTTATGTGTGCTGCCTTTGAGCCGCTCTAGAACTGTCCTCTCCGTCTTTTTACTTTGAAGACTGCTTTCCTGGTTGCCATCACCTCTGCCAGGAGAGTGAGTGAGCTCCAGGCTCTTTCTTCTACACGTCCATCCGGACAAGGTTGTGTTGCGGACGAGACCCTCTTTCCTGCCCAAGGTTGTCACGGCCTTCCACATCGGGCAGTCAATTACCTTGCCCACCTTCTTTCCGCCTCCGCATCCCTCGAAAGAGGAGGAGAGGCTCCACCGTCTGGACCCAAAACGTGCACTCTTACTATCTGGATCGCACACGCCAGTTCCGGGTGGATGACCAACTCTTTGTTGGTTACGTGGGCGCTAAGAAGGGAAAGGCGGTGCACAAGCGGACGATCTCTCGGTGGATCATCTTGTGTATCCAGGCGTGTTACTCCTTGGCTAAGAAGGAGCCCCCTGTTGGACTGAGGGCTCATTCCACTTGGGCCACGGCGACTACCACGGGCCAGGGAGTGCCCTTGCAGGACTTTTGCCAGGCAGCTACGTGGGCCTCGCTGCACACGTTTGCAAGACACTATTGCCTGGACAGCCAAGTCCGGAGGGATGGCTTCTTTGGCCGTTCCGTCCTCCAGGACTTTCTGGTGTGATTATTGGTTCGCAGACCCACCACCGGGGTTGGTATTGCTGGGTATCTATTCTAAGGTAAGGAATCTATCACTATCGTGTCTCTTTCAGATGCACAAGTTACTACTTGTGTAACGATATATCTGTAAGAGACATTAGTTAGTGATAGATTCCTTACCGACCCACCCATCCTCCCCGTTCTGCGAACCGATATCTAGGGTTAAGGTCATCCCCTTTCAGGGCCCTAGTTTCATGGCACCAGTGTTGGTTCCATCATGGCTCTGCGTACAGATATATCGTTACACAAGTAGTAACTTGTGCGTTAGCTAGATGGATTGTCAAATGCATACAGATTTACTACCACAAAGCTAAACGTACGTTATCTGTTCCTCCTAAAACCCACTCTACAAGGAAAATAGGGGCTTCAATGGCATTTTTAGGGAACCTTCCCTTAGATGACATCTGCAAAGTGGCTACATGGTCTACACCGCACACATTCACCAAACACTATTGTGTAGATGTGCAGACTAAACAGCAAGCTAATGTAAGCCAGGCTGTTCTCAAAACACTTATTTCATACTACTGCAACAGATGGGGGTGGTCGCTGCTAAGAGTGGGTACTGCTATACAATCTATGCACAGTGTGTAATCTGCAGCCCATATGCCTCGAACTGAAAATGATACTTGCCAGTATGCATCTGTTCTTGGCATGTAGAGCTGCAGAGTTACACACGCCCACCCGCCTCCCCGGCTACCCTTTTCTGTTCTAGTATTATCTTAATTAGATACAGCTTACATGGACATCCTTCCTTTTCTTGCAAAGCTCCATCATTTCCCTAATGGCAAAAAACTATTTGAGGATGGAGCCGATGCCCATGCACAATGTGGTCCAAAGGAGGAGTCCCCTATCTCGTGACTTTCAAAGAACTTTTCAAGACGAAAACAACTGTAAACATCCGTGCCCAACACTAGGTGGTGATCTATGCACAGTGTGTAACTCTGCAGCTCTACATGCCAAGAACCGATGCATACTGGTAAGTAGCATTTTCCATATCAAAGAGAGCTAGCTTCCTACAGTAACTGTTGCTTAGATTTTTTTTTTCTTTGTCAAAACATGGGCTGAGCTTTGCCTGCCATGTCTTTGGTCAAGATTATTTTCTTTCCTCGTGTGATTTGTGATATACAATGCACCCTAAAGCACTTATGGGAAAAGAGTCGAAGCAGATGTTCGCTTTGAGTTGTTTTTACTTGAACGATAAAGCTCTTCAGAATCTCATAGATCGAGGTCTGCTGAGAAGATTTGTAAACTCAAAAGGAATGTAAGAATCCTAATAGGAGGCAGTCCCTGTCTGTGACCTTTGCTAAAGATGGGGATTCGTTCGAACCTTTACTGAGATAATGGTCCAGATTTTCATGACTTCTTCCTCTGTGGGTTGGGTTGGGGTCTGGCTCAGAGTTCTTCAGTACACTAGGGGACTCCGACACTGACCATTACAATCTCAGCACCACTGCCAATCTTTAGCAGCAAATCCCATTATTTCTTTACTGAAATATTACTTTGATATTGGCAACTTTGGCTTTGTCAACTTCTGATGCTGATCACGGCACTGGTCAATACTGTTCCTTCATCAGTGTAGCAGATTTTGCATTTTTATTTTCCTTCTAAAACTTTCTGCTTTCTACAGGAGGGCTCACTTGGGAGTCATTTTTGTAGATGCAGTAATCCTTAGATTCTGATTTGTGTGTGTATGTAGAGATATATATATATATATATATATATATATATATATATATATATATATATATATATATATATATATATATATATATATATATACACTCTCACATTTGACTTTGCTAACTAGCCCGAATCTGTTCTTTTGCAAGTATTTGCATAAAATTCTGCCTTGTTAGCAGATCTCCACATTGAAAGAGAATTGCAGACTACAATGGAATGTAAACGTTCGAGCCTGAGGGGCTAGCCTCTATTGAGCAGCCTAAATTTGAAGCTGCTGGTAAGAAGGCAACTGAGACATTGGCCATTCAGTTGTGCAAACGAGAACGGAGAGCCACTCCGTTGAATGAGATTCTGAAGGGGAAGTAGTCTTCCGAGGACACTTTCTTTTAATGATGCTCAAACTGGCAGGTGAACAAACTCTGGCCTAGCTTTTTTTTAATTCTGCTGGTGACTAGAGGTTTCTCTAAAAGGGAGAATCCAGCTCCTCCAAATCCGCCAAATCTCTGAACATGAGACACCTGAAAGTTTGGTGGTGGAATATTTGGCGTGCAAGCTGCAAAAGGACTGTACCTATAAATCCAATTCATAGACCAGATGTTTGTTTCTGGTGGTTAAGCTTGGTGTCCTCTAATGCAACCTGTTGACCGGCCCATTATCCTTACATAAATACACTGTGGAAGTTGGCAGCTTTGACTGTTCAATTTAAAGGGTTTCTGTAAAATTAGGAAACTTCAAGACCTTATGGGTGCTTTTGGCAGGCCTGTTCAATGGATGTGGTCGCGCAGCTCATGGGTCCCTCAGTGGTGGGAATGTATCCAGCATGTCCAGGCTCTGTCTATAAACGTTTTAATGGGTAACTGCTCCCAAGGGAGAAAGCGGATTCCTCCTTCCAAACGTTTGAACTAAATCACACCACTCCTAGTATGTTAGATCTTGTTGTTGCTGCTAAGATGCTAGACTGGACAAAGTTTATGGCCAACAGTTTTGCAGGCAGCAACCACCACTGTGACGCCACTGTGACACTTCTGTAACCACATAAAGGTCATGGGAGTGGCAGAGGCTGACTGGTATAGTCTTCAGCTCGCCCCACGTCCCCACCCCCACCCTCTTCCAATTGCTAGTAAATTCTTTTGCTTGATTGATCCTAGATATACGTCAGCCACCTCTTAATAGTTGGCGGAGTTCCACCAGCAATAGCAGCAGATTACTTCAGACCAGTGGGTGTTACAGTAGTAGATGGAACATGGCAACACTGCCATTTTCTTGGAGTAACCCTCCAATTGTTCCTCTTTTCCCTCTTCCTCCACCCTTTCTCTGCTTCTGCCCCCCCACCCCTCCTCCACATCCATAGGATGAAAGTAGTGATGGTGTTAGAGAAAGGCTGCAATAGATATGGTTGTTTTCTCAAATGAGTCTTTATTCCTATTTAGTTCTTAATTAGAGGGTTTGCCCCTAATCCAGGCCCAGCAATTTCTGAAAAGGTTCAGAAACCGGGGAGAAAATAAAGTTTTTGACTGTCTGGTACATCTTGCTTTATTTTTTTTTCAGAGGATTAGTTAATGTCCCTTATGCAGATTTTCTCACCTCCAGGGATGTTTGGGTCTATTAAAGTGATGATTCTGTTGTTCAGTCTGCGGAGATAAAACATCCAGGTCTGTTCTGTATCTTCTGTGGTTGAGGTATTACTTATTCCCATTGCTGCAGCTTTGTTAGAGAATGAGAACACCACAGTGTGACCTGCATTTTAATGGAATCGATTCTCCAGTGACTTGAAATACCGGTCCTTCCTCAGTGATTATATGGTGGGAGAATTACAGTGATGGGAGTGTTCGGATCATCTCCGTCCTCTTTTGCTGGAAAGGATTCTGGTGCCCTCCTTTTTTTAGCGGTTGGGATTCCTCCTCTGGACGTAATCTGGTAATAGCAACAAAAAGGATTGGTAGGAAAAGGGACTCTATTAGGCTAATTTAGACCTCAAACTAACAGTGTTGCTCCCTATACCATTATGTGAGTCAGTTAGATGAGTAGTTTGAGGTCCTACGTCTGGTATGGACATAAGTATTTGTAAATTAAATTTCAAGTTGCAGCAATTGTTGGCTTATAAAGACAATTTTTTTAAATTCTTTTTATTGGAAAGTAATTGCAGAACGAATACATTGAACATCAATTTGATATAGTGCATGTTTACAGTTTCAAATATACTATTACATAGAACAGACATCAATTGTAGCATCACTCTACTTCTCGGCCTCATTGCAAGTATTGTCCCCCTCCATTACTCCCCTTAGAAGGAAGGACCATCAATCGGCATACATATCCCCCTGCTTTTATTCCATTCCCCCCCAAATCTTGGAACTTTTTTGTGGGCATCCTCTTCCTTCATAAGCCACTCTTTCCGCCTGCATACACCAATCTATATCTGCCTCCCAGTCTCTGAATCTAGGCTTGGTTATGCCCCTCCATGTCCTTGCAATATTGCACTTAGCAACCATACATTCCAGCGAGACCCAGGTTATTTCTTTCACAGTAAGGTCCGTTTTGTCCCAGATGTTAAGGAGGCACCATCGGGTTGAGACCCATACCTCCTTACCACACAATGTCCGCATTCTCGATGTTGTTTTATCCCAGTATTTCTTAATAATTAGACATTCCCACCATTGATGTTTAAACTTTCCCACCTGACCATAGCTCCTAGGGCACAATGGTGAGCCTAATGTACATATTTTAACTAGTGTCCTACTGGTATAATACGCTTTATGTAGAATCTTTAGTTGTATGAAATCGTGAACGTATAGCCACCTCCCGGGGGGCACCAACTCCACTTGCCACTCTTCGTCACTCATGTCCCCTACATCATCTACCCATTTTGAGCGTATTTTCTCCAATTTATCAGGTGAGTTATTCAATATCTTCCCGTATGTCAACGATATCACCTTCTCCTTTATATAGTCGTCCAAGAGTATCTTCTAAAGGTGAGGAGGCCAGGAGCTCAATACCGTTAGGAACTGCCTTTTGCAATACGCTGCGAACCTGAAGGTATCAGTTTCCCCCTCATCTAGTTCATAATCCCTTTGGAGGTCCCTAAAAGGAATGATCTTCCCTCTTGCCCACAAATCACCAACGCTAGAAAGACCAATCTTGTCCCATTTATCGAACCCGGGGTGTTTTACTAGCAGCTCCAAATGCGCCGAATCATAAAGTAGAGTGGCCTTTATCGTGTTTTTCCACCCCAGTGGAGCTGGTGCCGTGTACCATAGTGTGACAATAGTTAAGGTTGGTGTGTCTTGGTGCATTTTTTCTTCCACCATAAATTGCTCTTAAATAATTCCATGGGGATATATTATGCCTATCCATCCTATAGGCTGGTTCTGCTTGTGGCCATTGTACCCAATGATTTGTGACGACCAACTGAGATGCCCAATAGTAATATTGGATTGTTGGGAGGGCTATACCTCGATCGTACCAGCTTTTCGTGACTTTAGTCAATACTATACGAGGATATCATTAATCCAGAAAAATATGTGTATCTCTGATTCGGTTGCTTGAAAATACCTTGATGGAACAAGATATGGTGTGTTCTGCAAGGTGTAGACCAACTGGGGGGAGTGCCATCATTTTGTCCAGGGAAGCTTTAGCAAGTAGTGTGAGGTGCAATCTCTTCCAGTGTTGCACATCATCTTGTAGTCGACGTAGGGGGGGAAGCCAGTTTTTTTTCTGTCATGAAAGACTGTTGTGCTTGTGGTGACATAAATCCTCAAGTATCAAAATCCTTCAGTTACTCTGCTCGCAGCACTGAGCTTGGGAAAGTCAATGACCGCCCGCAAAGAATATATATAAGCGTCTTATCCCAATTAGTAGTATACCCCAAGTATTTTTGAAAAAGGGTAAATATGTGCAGTACTCTGTGTATTGAGGAATATGGTTTGGCTAAATAAGCAATATATCAACATATAGGGAAATTGTCTTCTCATTCCTCTATCCATTTAAGTCCCCTGATGAGTGGATCGCCTCTGATCCAGACTGCCAAAGGTTCTAGCACCAGTGTAAATATTAGTGGAGAGAGTGGGCAGCCCTGTCGCTCCCCTCTCTGCATTTTGTAAGCCAGTGACCTTCCTCCATTCACTGTGATTTGTGCTAGGGGCTCTGAGTAGAGAAGCTGTATCCATGGCAAATATTTTATACCAAATCCGAATCTTTCCAGGGTCGCGAATAGAATGGGGCATTCAATCATATCTAATGCCATTTTGGCATCTAGTGACATTATTACTGCCTCTTCTCGAATAGCCTCTGCCCTACCCAGTACTCCATTGAGGCGCAGCAAGTTGAGTGCTCTATTTCTACCTGGCATAAAGCCAGATTGATCGTGGTGGACTAATTTGTGTAGCAGGGGGGATAATCGAGTAGCCAAAATCTTGGCCAGAATCTTCACTTCTAGATTTAACCGGGATATGGGTCGATAGGAGCCACATTTTTGGGGGGATTTTCCACTTTTGTGTATTACCACAATATTGGCCATTCTCTGACTTTCGGGTAGGGTACCTCTCGTTACACTCTTTATACATCTTCACCAAATAGGGGGTAATTGTGGATGCATTTAGTTTATATAATTCGATTGGTTAGTCCACTCTGGCCCATCGCTTTCCCGGCCTATAGCGCCCCAATTGCTTGTATCACTACTTTTTAGGTCAATCAGACTCCAAGCTTTCTCTTTCTGATGGATACATCTGCCAGTAGATTCTTCACCTTGTGAATATCCAGCAACGTTTGGAAAATTCTTTTGTAGCACGCCGGCGTGGACGACGTCATAAGAGCACGGCATCGCTCGCGACTCCGACTGACGTCACTGACTCCTTATTAGACCTACGTCAGCGTGATGACATAAGTTCCCTTTTTTCCGCGTCGTCGACGCTAATGGTTTCGGGGAATCTCTTTAGCTATTAGTAACTTTTTTACTGTTTTCTTTGTCTTTTTGCTTCTTTGTCTCGTCGAAGATGTCGACTAAGAAGACCGGATTCAAGCCTTGTGGGGAGTGCGGCAAAATGATGTCGATAACGGACCCACATGAAGAATGTATTTGGTGCCTTAGTTCGGACCATGACGTCAAAGGCTGTTCTTCATGCAAGAAAATTAACCCAAAGGCTCTTCGAGAGAGGGAAGCTTAACTTCTGGTGGCGAAGTTAAAAGAAAAAAAGGAGAAGAGGGCTTCGAGATCGCGTTAAAAAAATACGAGGTCAAGATCCTGCGCGGAGTCGCCTTCGAGGTCGACTTCTGATCATGCTTCGAAGTCAAGGAAGAAGAATAAAAAGCAAAGACATGGTTCTCGACATCAGTCCGGTAGGGATTCGGACTAGAGACCGAAGTCACCGAAGAGGATGCATGGAAAGTATATAGTGTCCATCTCCTGAGTTGGATCCAGTAGGTGAGGCTTCACCTTTAGAGTCACCGGTTCATTCTCCGGCTCCGGTTTCGAATCCATCTCCGGCTCGAGAGGAAGAAGAGGCTCCAATGCCCGATTGTTCGAAGACTCCGACCCATCCACCTGTAGAGCAAGAGGTGAATCCGGAGCCTCAAAGGGATCGGCCTGGGTGTCTTTACCCTACCTTCCCAGCTCCAGGTCAGGACCCAACTTCGTTTTTAAATGCGATGTATGGTGTCTATTCTAGAGCCATGTACCCCTCTGGTGCGCCTTCGGGTCCCATGGGTCACCTTGCTTATTATTTAGGAGTTCCTCACTCCTATGCTCCGGCTCCTTTTATGCCTTTCATGCAGGCGCCGACTCCGGCTTGACATTTCCCGACGCCGAAGCCTTCGACGCCGAAGCCTTCGACGCCGGCTCCGATTCGTCCTCGAGAGCGGAGACCTGTGCCTCCTGGTTCGATCCCGACGTCGGCTCCAGAGTCGTTCACGGATCCGACGGCGTGGCGCTTGAAAGAGAGGTCCAGAAGGGATGCTCAGCGTCTTATAGAGGAGCAAAGATATAGAGAGGAGGCTGAAGCTGAAGTGGAAGAAGGAGAGCTTCAGGAGGACTGTTTTGAAGATTTGAGGGAAGCCAGTGGTTTGGAGCTTTCTCCTGAATGGGAGCTGTCTTCTGTGTCTGATGCCCCTTCAAAGGACGTTACACCTTACCACATGGTTATTAGGAAGGCTGCGGATCTTCTAAACTTGACTTTGCCTACAGTTGAGTATAAATCTAATCTCTTGACTGAGGTCCTCCATTCTCCAAGTTCAATTGTGGAACCATTACTTCCTTTTAATGAAGCTCTAACTGAGCCTATAATGGAAGTGTGGAACAAGCCTCTAACAGCTCCTGCAGTGGCAAAAGGTGTTGCGAGGAGGTATAGAGTTGCACCTGGGGATCCTGAATTTTTAACATTTCACCCTTTGCCTGAAAGTCTGGTTGTTCAGGCAGCTTGCTCGAATAAGGCTGTGCATTCCCTCAAGTGCCTGGGGGATAAGGAGTCCAAAAAACAGGATCAGACTGCCAAGAAAGTCTTCTCCTCAGCAAGTATGGCCTTAAAATCGACAAATGCCACTTGCCTTTTGGGGAGATATATTCATGCCCTAATGGACTCTGTGCGACAGTTGGCATCTAAAATTCCTGAGGACAGCAGGAAGAATTTTAATGAGGTGTTGGCCGATACCCAGGCAGCTGCACGTCGAGTGATTCAGAGTGGGCTTGACCCTGCTGATTTAGTTGCTCGCATCATGGGAACTTCTGTTGCCTCTAGAAGGGCTGCCTGGCTGAAGTCATCTGACTTTTCTGCTGGTTTTCGGGCAGCGTTGTTGGATTTGCCTTTTGATGGTGTTGGACTTTTTGCTAAAAAAGCTGATGCAGCTCTGGAAAGGTTTAAGGACAGTAAGGCTACTGCCAGATCTTTGGGGCTGCAGACCAGAGGTTCAACAGCTAAAAGGTACAGAGGATTTGGACGTTCTTCCTTTCGTCCCTATCGTCAATCCCAACAGCAGCAGCAAAATACGCTGTACAAGTCGTACAGAGGCAGACAAAGAGCTCGTCCTCTAAGACGTCAGGCCTCCTCCTCCTCTACCTCTTCCCAACCCCCTCCCACAGCAGCAAAGCAGCCCTAGATCCGCCATTCAGGATCATGTGGGTCCTGTAGGGGGTCGGCTTACTCATTTTCTGCGAGATTGGGAATCGGTTACATCAGATCTTTGGGTTCCAATCTCATAGAGAATGGGTATGCACTTCCCTTTCGGGAATTTCCCCCAAATTACCCTCCTTGCCAAGGTTTTTGCTCGGAGGACCACCTAGTCCTGGCACTATTGAAAAAAAGTGCGATAGAGGTGG
Source organism: Lissotriton helveticus (assembly GCF_964261635.1). Taxonomy (NCBI): domain Eukaryota; kingdom Metazoa; phylum Chordata; class Amphibia; order Caudata; family Salamandridae; genus Lissotriton; species Lissotriton helveticus. The sequence goes on along the minus strand of NC_136069.1, from coordinate 416,161,294 downwards.
TTCCGGACCAGGAAAGGGGTCAGGGATGCTACTCCCGGTATTTCCTGATTCCCAAGAAGGATGGCAGACTTTGTCCAATCCTGGATCTCAGGATCTTGAACTTTTACCTAAAGCAGGAGAAGTTCAAGATGCTCACCCTTGCGCAGGTTCTTCAGGCGCTGTTGGAAGAAGACTGGATGGTGTTGATAGACTTGCAGGATGCATATTTCCACATCCTTATTCTGCGGTCTCACAGGAAGTATCTCCGTTTTACAGTAGGATCGCAGCATTACCAGTTTGCGGTTCTTCCGTTTGGTCTTACTACTGCGCCTCGAGTCTTCACCAAGGTGATGGCTGTGGTGGCAGCACATCTCAGAAGGTGCGGGATACCAGTATTTCCTTACCTGGACGATTGGCTGATCAAGGCAGAATCTCCAGAGAAGGTGCTCCCATCATCTGCAAATGACAACTCAGTTGTTGTTCAGCTTGGGTTTTTCGATAAATGTGCCCAAATCTCACCTGGTGGCATCCCAGCATAACCTGTTCGTAGGTGCAGTACTGGACACAACTGTATGTCGGGCATTCCCTCCTCAAAGGATTCGCGACATACAGGAAATTATTCCTTTATTTCACAATGGAGCGGTTGTTCCAGTCCTGAAGGTCATTCGTCTGCTCGGTCTGATGGCTTCCTGCATTCTGTTGGTCAGTCATGCGTGCTGGCACATGAGGGCACTCCAGTGGTGCCTCCGCAGGCAGTGGTATCAACACAACGGAGATCTCAGGGAGTCAGTCAAGATCTCCAGAGAAGCTGCAGCGGAGCTGACTTGGTGGAGTGCAGGGCAACCTGACTCAAGGGAAGCCCTTTCAGTCTCCTCCTCCAGTGGCCACAGTGATCACGGATGCCTCCACTCTTGGGTGGGGTGCTCATCTGAAGGATCTGGAGGTCAAAGGTCTTTGGTCTCCAGAGGAAAGGTTGCTTCACATCAACCTTTTAGAATTGCGGGCGATACGTTTGGCACTAAAGGCTTTCCTCCTTTCCCTTCGCGGTCAATCGGTTCAGGTCCTGACGGATAACACTACCGCCATGTGGTACATCAACAAGCAGGGTGGTGTAGGGTCGTACCGTCTGTCGAGAGGCTCTGCGACTCTGGTCCTGGGCATAGAACCATCAGATTTGTGAGGTTGCAAATCTGGCCGGTGTGCTAAATGTTTGTGCGGACAGTCTCAGTCTGCATTACTCGGCTGATCACGAGTGGAGGCTTCATCCGGAGGTGGTTCATCACATCTTTCAGACGTGGGGGATTCCACAGTGGCACCTGTTTGCCACTCACGAGAACGCACACTGCCCGTTGTTCTGCAGTCTTAAGTATCCGGTGCAGGAGGAGTTGGGAGACGCGTTTCAATTGAATTGGAGTTCGCAGCTCCTTTACGCGTTTCCTCCCATACTCTTGATTCCTCGGGTTCGGAGGAAGATTTGCCAAGACCGGGCCCAAGTTATATTGATCGCCCCGGATTGGCCAAGAAGGGTGTGGTACACAGATCTACTTCACCTCTCATCACACTCGCCGCTCCATCTCCCTGTCAGGGCAGACCTCTTATCGCAGTCGCAGGGGCCGGTTTCTACCCCCACCTCCAGAGCCTGCACCTTCATGCCTGGAGATTGAACGGGGCAACCGGTCAACATCTCCTTCTCTCCCACCGGATGTAGTGGATGTTCTCTTATCGTCCAGGTGACACTCCACTAAGTTGATTTACTCTTATAGATGGTCAAGATTTGTTAAATGGTCTGGAGAGGGATCCATTGATCCTTTAAAGGTCCATTTGTCGCATGTTCTTCAGTTCTCACTTTTCATGGCTCAGCAGGGATGTGCTGTGGCCAGTTTTTTTTTTTTTTTGTAAAATATTTTTTATTGAGAGTTTAACATCAGCAATACAATGTCTTTTCAGAGAAAGTAGTACATTAGGTTTCCTGGGAACAGTAGGTAAATCACAATATACATAAAGGAATGTGGAAGTTCTAGGGTGAAGAGGGAACCTCGGTACTGGGAGTCGGGGGGAGGATGACATATATCTCCTCAATAGTTCCACAAGCTCCAAACATGGGACCCCTTCTTGGGACATCCACGGGCACATATATACAGATTTTTCTCGAAACATTGCCCAGTCCAAGTCTTTTTCCCAGTCTTGCACTATAGGAGGTAGCGATGTCCCCCATAGTTGGACAATATTTCTCTTGGCCAGCATTAGCTCCAACGTCACCCACTGTATTGAGCAGACATTTAAATCCGTAGGCTCCCAGATGTTTAATAGACACCTGCAAGCTTCCAGTCGGAGTTGCACAGATAAAACCGTATTTATAATTTCATGGATGTTACGCCAGTAGGATTGGATCAACTCGCATTCCCAGACTATATGAATGAAGGTACCCAACAGGCCACAACCTAGTCTATGGTCTCCCTCGTCTGCCCTCCCTATCCGTACCAGCTGGGGCCCCGTTATGTAAACCCTTTGTAGGGATTTTAGTTGGACAAGTCGGAGACTAGCTGGTATTGCCACCACTCTCGGAGAGGAGATAGCCTCCTGCCACTCCTCCTCCTCATCTCCATGCCATCTCTGGTCCATTTTTCTCAGAGGACCTGAAGGGGGTCAGAGCTATTGTTGACCAGCTTTTTGTATATCAATGAAATGGTGCTGTCAGGAATATGGCTGTCTAGTATTCTGTCTTCTAGCGGGGACAAGTCCGATAGTGTAACCCCGGGCTGTAAGTGAGTGCGTAATGCGTGTCTGACCTGCGTGTAGCTGAAGCGTTCAGAGTCGGCCAACTTCTACTGTTGCTGCAATGCGGCGAATGATTTAATATCTGTTTTTTCCCACAAATCGCCTATCCGGGAAATACCTATGAGATCCCATTTGTCTAATCGCTTACACCTCCACAAATTTCCCAGTTGTTTGGAATCCCATAGTGGTGTTGAGAGGGTTAGCCTACGTCTCCACCCCAGGCACTTATTGGCCGCATGCCAGACATGCACCGCATGGTGAGTGGGGCCTGTAAGAGTGTAGCACCGGGACCTAGAGTAGAGGGCTCTGTTGAAGTCCACCCCCCTGAGAGGAGCCATCTATCCTTATTGTAACCTGGGTCTCCAGGCTGGGCATAGGTACAATGGTTAATGGATGACAGGTGAGCCGGCCAGTAGTACAATTTGATTTTAGGAAGACTGATGCCTCAGTCGTACCAGTTCAGAGAAAGTTTACCGAGAGCAATACATGGTTTGCCATTGCACAGTAGGTCCCTTTGGAGGCTCTCTACTATACGTGGTTTGCCATTCCACAGTAGGTCCCGTTGCAGGCGCTCTACTTCTCTAAAATAGCTTGCGGGTATCAGATCCATGGAGTTATGAAGGGCATACAGGAACCAGGGTAAAGACATAATTTTAAAGAGAACAGCCTTCCCTAGCAGGGAAAGGGGAGCGACCTCCACCGATCAATATCTTTATGCAGCCTGATCAGGGGGGTGGGGGGGGGGCGCGAAGGTTGTGAGTAACGGAGGGAGGTATCCAAAGAGAAAAAGATACCCAGGTATTTGAAGCCTTCTTTACATGTCTGTATGGGACACCCCTGTGGAGAGATGGGCCGATCGCCCGCCACCACGAACAGGAGGGACTTGCTCCAGTTTATGGAGTAGCCTGAGTATCTACCAAAGATTGTGAGGATGTCCAAGACCACGATCAAGGATAGTCTCGGAGAGGTCAAATAAAGAAAAATGTCGTCCGCGTAAAGGGAGATACGGTCCTTCCACTCCGGTGACCAGCGCATGCCCTGGATCATCGTGTCCCCACGCACCCAGGCCACCAAGGGTTCCAGCGCGAGGGCAAATAAGAGGGGATAGGGGGCTTCCCTGTCGAGTCCCCCCTACTCCACTCCAAGGTGGCTGATTTTTTTTTATTGTTGACTACAACTTGGGAAAGAGGATGAGAGTAGAGTAGCGGCACCCATTGTATGAATTTAGGACCAAACCCCATTTTCTCCAGTACTGCCCACAAGTATGCCTATTCAATGGTGTCATAAGCCATGGCCGTGTCAAAGGAAACTATGGCTGCCGGCTATAGGATGGAAGCCGCCCTGCCTAGCACCGTGCACCCTACGCAAATTAAGTGCAGTGTTGCGGTGCGGTATAAAACCGGACTGATCCGGGTGAATCAGGGTCTCAATCGCCGTCAAAAGCCAGTTAACCAAGAGCTTAGCCAGGATCTTAGGCTGTGCTTTCAGAAGGGATATCGGCCTATAGGACCCGCAGTTGTTTTTGGGCTTCCCCCTCCTTGTGGATGGTAACGATAGTGGCCGTCCTTTGGGGCAGGAGTCCCGAGAGTCTTCATACGTGGCCTTTAAGTATGGGGCCAGTTTGTCTGGCTTGAGCTTGTAAAGTTTGATGGGTAACCCATTAGGGCCAGACGCTTTGCCCGGTGTAAGGGACCGTATTGCTGCTGCTATTTCATCATTGGAGATGTTACTCTCCATGAAGTCGTGGTCAACCCCCGACCGTGTAGGCAAAGCTATATCGATGAGCATTTGGCGGGATTCTTCCCTGTGATCGGGAGCAACCGAAGTGTAAACTGCTTCAAAATGGGCCGCAAACTGGTCACAATGCCTAGCTGGTCTGTAAGGGACTCCCAGTCCCGCCTTTGGAGCTTCGGAACTAATCTACTTGCCCAATCTTTTTTTTTTTTTATCCAGCCAAGCTAGTAGTTTCCCCGCTTTATCGCCCACCACCTATATCCGTCCCTGTAACGCTAGTAGTTTCCCCGCTTTATCGCCCACCACCTATATCCGTCCCTGTAACGCTCTCCCCAGGGCCTTAGCCTGATCAGTCGCTACTGCCCTATATTCCTGCTGCTTGCGTTTGAGAAGATGGAGCTTTGCCGGTGTGATATCCGAGTCTTATTCTGTTTCAACAGTCTTACCTCCTCTTCTAGAGCCTCCAGTTCCGCCCGGCGCTCTTTCTTCTTTCCCGAAATCAGGGAGAGGGCCTGGCCCAGAATCACCGCCTTAAAGGCCTCCCAAAGCGTCTGCGGGGATTCCACTGAACTCTAGTTTTCATTAAAATAGTTATCTATGGCAACGAGGCGTTCACGGCGAATATGGGGGTCCCAAAGGTACCATGGGTTAATGGGGGGGGGGGGGCACACGCCCCTCCTGCTTGTAGTTTAGAGCCACGTGAAGCCAGACCGGTGAGTGATCTGAGATGCCCCTGGCAAGATGTTTGAGATGCGGGGTTAGAAAGTAATCCATCTTGGATAAGCTCCCATGTGCCCCAGAATGGAAAGTATATTGGAGTGTGTTAGGGTGAAGGGCCCTCCAGGTGTCCGCCAGTCCCATGGAGTCAAAATCAGGTAGCCAACAGGCTGAGCGAGGGAGGTCACGCGGGTGGGGTGGGGGAGAATCAAAAAGAAAGTGACGGGATGCCCCTCCCAAGTGCCCGAAACCCCAACAGATCTCCCTCTGTCGTCCGTCCAGGTCTCTTGCAGTACCAGGGGAAAGGATTAGGATTATTTCATGAGTATTCCAACTCCACAGGAGCCCGTGGTAAACCCTGTGTGGGCTAATAGAACGTAGCCCCCTCTGTGCAGCGCCTTACATACATTACCAACTAAGTGGGTTTCCTGACGTAGGATAACGTCCGGGGCATGGTGCTTTATATATTGATGGGCAACGCCGAGTTTAATTTTGTCCCCCAGTCCATTGACATTCCAGCTTAACATTTTAACCCCACTGTCCCATCCTAAAGCCATTGCGAATTGTGTGATTAGAGCTTACAGTACACATTCCTACTCTCCAGGTCAATATTGTAATAGAAGTCGCTGATGGAATAAACATTTCAACAACATAACGCACCCCCACCCAACAACCCCGCTGCCCTGCACTCTGGGCTTGAAACTGCCCATAGAAAACTTGCAGAGTGCCTGTTTCCCTTGAAAGGATTCAAGAAAGAAAGGAGAAGTAAAAAAGGAAGGGGGGAGGGGGGGGGGGAATTAAGGCGTACCCTACCCCGGCCCCAGAAAAGAAATGCAAACCTACAGGCAATTACCTCTGGTCCAAATGAGTCCACGACCCCCAAAACTATGAAGGTAGAAACCCCCCCACCCTTCACGACCCCATTTACTTAGTCCAGACTCCGCCGTTGAATGGCTCTCCACCTCAAGCTGGTTGACTGTTCTCATTTTCACCGCTGCTACGGTCGGTCGGGCTCTTTGCGCCAAGGCTCTCGATCCAGTCTGCTGTGGCTTCGGGGTGTTCAAAGAACCACTCTCCTCGATGCGAAGATGCGCCGGAAACAGCATGGAGTACTTCAGTCCCCGCTCTCCAAGGATGCGCTTGACCAATAGGAACGACCGCCTCTGCCTTTGCACCCTCTGCGTAAAATCCAGAAAGAAGGAAATTTCATACCGTAGGGGCGCACCCGCCCTGGAGTTTTGGAGAATAATGTCTGGCACAGTTCAAGACTCGCGCCAACATGGGCCGCGGGGGAGCGCCCGGCCTGGGTCTTCCGCCCGGGACCCTGTGGGCACGCTCGATGGCAAAGAACTTACTGAGGCCCTTGGGTTGCAAATGTTTTAAAATGAGGTCCTCGACAAAGCGGTCCGGGGACTGTCCCTCTGAATTTTCCGGAACCCCAAGGATGCACAGGTTATTGCGACAAAGGCAGCCTTTCGTAGTAGTCCAGCTTGAGGTCAGTATGTTTGCGAAAGTCCTGAAGGTCTCCGATCTCTCCGTGAAGCTGTGTAACATCACCTAGTAGACTTGCAGTGGTAAGTTCAACCTGCCTGACCTTCTCGTTCAGCTTGCCCATATCGGCCCTGATGTTAACGTCGATCGCCGCTGTATCCAGGGAGGCCTTTTCACCAGTGATTGCTTCCATCACATCTTTAAGTGAGATTTCCTGCTCCTCCTGACTGACTGAGATACTTATAAAGCGCTCTTATGCCGAGGGGTCTTGGCGCTAGGTAAATATGATGCAGACCGCAACAGATCTTAAGGCTTTGAGAAGAGCCAGGTCTTTATAATTTTTCTAAAAACGGCCCTATTGGATTCTAACCTGATTGTCACGGGGAGGGAGTTCCATAAAATGGACGCTTGGTAGGAGAAACCCGTTTCTCCCCATCTAACTCTTTTTGTTCTAGGGACACAGACCAATCCTGTATTGGCTGACCTGAGAGAGTGTTTGGGCTGGTATACCGAGAACAAAGTTTGAGTATCCCAAGTCCCTCCTCTATATATAGCCTTGTGCAGTAGGCCTAGGGCTTTAATGTTCACTCTCTGATGGACTGGGAGCCAGTGTAACTCCTTAATCACCGTAGATGTTGGGTGATATTTGGGTAGGCCAAGTAAAACCCGAGCCACTGCATTCTGGAGCGATTGAGGTTTTTTGGTCTGTCCCTTAAGTATAGGGCATTACAATAATCGATTCTTGACAGTCCCAAGGCTCCGACCACTGTTTTTCGAAGTGACAGAGGAATGAAGGGCAGAATTTTCCGTAAAAATTTTTAAGGTGAAAAAGCATGATGAGGAAACTTTATTTATTTGTGAGGCAAGTTTAAGGTCCTTGTCAGACACAAATCCCAAGTTCCTAACCTTGGGCACGGGGACTGGACAGGTGCCTGCTTCAGGAGGCCACCAGGCTTGGCTCCATACCGAGGGTAGTTGCCCAAACTCTAGAACCTCAGTTTTTTTTCTGTATTTATCTTTAAAAAGTTTGAATTCATCCAGATCATTACATCTGTAAGGCAATTCCGAAATCTCGCAGCTGTAAGCCCCACATTTTGTGTCACTGAGACCACTAGTTGAGTGTCGTCAGCGTACGACACCAACATTATACCGTGCTCTTTGATCACCCGAGCCAGAGGACTGACATATAAATTAAATCATGTCGGAGACCAGGCCGAGCCCTGAGGGACTCCACATGGGAGATGGAAGATTCCCCATTGCAGGCCATTCCAGTGGATTAGTTGTTCTCACGAGATTAGAAACGACGTTAGTAGAGTCAGAGCCACATCTTCTATACCCGCTTCCTTTAATCGATGCAGCAATACTGCATGATTTACAGTATCAAAAGCTCCAGTCAGATCTAACAGGATGAGTGCAGCTCTGCCTCCCCCATCCATCACTTTACGGATCTCCTCTGTGGCCATGATTAAAGCTGACTCAGTGGAGTGCCGCGAGCGCAAGCCATGTTGTGTGGAGTCAAGAATGTTACTGCTATCCAGGTATTCTGTCAGTTCTAGGTTCATGGCTTTCTCCACGATTTCTGATGGTAATGGAAGACGGGAGATTGGGCAGTAGTGTTTTGGCTCCGAGGGGTCTAAGGAGGCCTTTTTTATGATCTGACTAATGCATGCCTTTTTCCACAAGGAGGGAAACTCCCCAGAAGTAATGATCGAATTTAATAAAGGAGTCAAGGTGGAACTTACTACTTCTGATACCAGATGTAATATATAGGGGGGGGGGGGCATGTGTCCAGAGGTGAACCTGATTTAGTGTTTAACAGGTTGGCAACGTTAGCCTTCTCCAGTGTGGAAAAATAAGACCACCTTGGCAGAGATGCCTGGTGATCCACAGTATTTTTGAGACACAAGCAGCAGTGGATAGCCCATCATATACCACTTGAACTTTATTCTGAAAGAACACGGCCATCTGTTCCACAAAATTTTGGTCCGGCACAAATGCTCTGTCACCCGGACATTTTGATAACGCTGACACTGTTTTAAACAGCTCCTTGGAGGAGTTTTTTGCCTCCAGGATTTATTCCGTAAACTAGACTGATTTGGCAAATTTTATGGCTGCCTTATGATCTTCTAAGGCGCAATTCTAGTCTTTTTTTTTATGATCAGCACTATAATCTGATCTCCAAATGTTTATTTGCCGTAGCTCAGTCGTGTACCAAGGTGAGCTAACACGTTTATTATGGAGTTGTTTGCCGGTTTCCGGGGCGAAGACATTTACTGATGAACTAAGCCAGCTGTCAAAGTTTCCGACTAGGTATTAGGGTCAAGAGTCACCACCGGGGGATTATTCGCCAATGCGGTTGCCAGATCTCCCTTTTGGATCGATTTCCAAGGACGAGATTTAAAGATACCTGACCTTTCCCTACAACCCCTAATATTAGGGGAATGGTTTATACAGAAATGTATTGCAGAGTGATCCGACCATGGTAAAGGTTGCACGCGGACTATCTTAAGATGTTCGTTGTTGGTAAAAATACCATCCAACGTATGGCCAGCCACATGTCGGCTCGTCTACAAGCTGATTCAAACCATAACTTGCAAGATTGCCCAAGTGAGATGCATGCGGGTTATTATTGGCCTCCAAATGGAAGTTAAAATCCCCCAAAACAGTAAATGTTGGAGTGTCCAAGCAAGACTCCAGAAACGTCTGGAGCGAGCTAGAGAAAGGCGGTCGGACCCCTGGTGGTCGGTAGATTAGTAGCATCTGAAGAAGTTAGAAGTTATTATTTCTAATGTTAAAGGACAGTGCCTCGGCCTGTAGTTAGGATTGTGGCAAAATCCGAACTGAAAAGCAAGATCCCTGAGGCTGATTCTCTGGACATCCGGGATTCAGGATTGTTGCGTCTCTTTTGGGACAGTATAACGGTCCAATTTGTTGGATTGCAAAGCTTTTGAACCCCGGACACCCTCGGTCTTGACACGTTCCATCATGGCTCCCTCCAAGTACCACCAGTCTGGACATCTGAACTTGGGCAAAGCAGCCCCACCACTACCGATGAATGGGCCTAGATCCTTTGAATGTTAGAGGGTCTCTGTATGCAGTCAATTAGTTCTCAGACGGGCTATTCTCAAAGAGATATGTTCCCGTTCCGGACATGGATGTGGCAGCCGCCCAAGGAATCTCTCCGGACAATCCAGGTCTGTGCGCCCTCTCAGCGGCTCCCGGAGGCCGCGGGTCTCACCTTTCCTGGCGCAGTGGGTCCACCAATCACTTGATGACAATATGGGGGCTCAACAGCCTTATTTCCACCAATACCACGGGGACTGTGACTGCGCAGCCGAGGGTCTCCAGGAGGCCGCATGTCTCCCCCGCGCCCGCTAGTAACAGTCTGCAACTCTAGGAGGGGTGGAGGGGGACGATGCAAAACAGGTGTTGGCTGTCTCAAAATCTGCTCCCCGGTCCGTGCCAGGTAGCAATGCGGAGCAAGTAGGTTGTCCGCCCCCTGCACACCAAGCGATCTAGTGCCACTCCCGTATGACGATGGATGAAGGGTCCACTGTGTAGAGGCATGGGAGCGGGCTTCCCATCGCAGCGGCGGCGCCCTCCAGATGCGGCGCCGCCGCGAGCACTGGCCAAACCTTCCGGAGCTTCCCCGCCGCCCCACGTAACACTGTGGGTCCCGGCGCGAGCCTCGCTGCGAGGCCCCACCTCTGCAGCGGTAGAGTCTACGAACTCCGGTGACTAAGCGGGTTAGCGGCAGCCCCGTTTCCGACCAACAAAGGTGTTCATGCGGCCGCTAATCGAAGTCTGCACTCTGGGGGGGAAGAGGCGAGGAGCAACGCAGAACAGTTCCAGGCAGCACCAATTTCTGCCCCCCGGTCCTCGTCTGGTGGCGATTTGGAGCAGACCGGCGGCCTGTCTACAGCTCACAGCTTACAGGTCCAGGGCTACTCATCTACAGCAGGACCGGTGGGGTCTCTGTGTATGAGCGCGGGAGCACACTGGCCACAACCTTCTGGAGCTTCTTCTCTGCCCCACACGACACTGGGTTCCGGTGCGAGCCCTGTTGCAAGGCCCCACCTCCGCAGTGGCCGGAACTTCGGTCTCCGATATTGGAGACGGGTCAGGATTAGTGGGTTTGTGTCCGCTACGTTTCGGACTCACAAATCTGCCACTGGGCAGGCCGGATCTTGGACAAGATAGACGGTAGGACGGGGCCGGTCCCGGAGCTGCACCCTACGTGGCTATCTTGCCTCGCTGCTTGGCCACGCCCCCTGTGGCCACTGTTAAGGGAGATTTGTCGGCTTATTCGGCTTTTCTTTGTTTGCCGGATCAGCCGTCTTTAATAAACATCATCAAAACAACGGGAGATTTAAATAAAGGCCTCATTAATAGGTTTCCACCTAATCCTTTTGTGATGCCTCAGTGGGATTTGAATCTTGTTTTGGCTTTCTTGATGTGCTCCCCGTTTGAACCCTTATATAGTTGTCCATTGAGGCTTTTGTCCTTTAAGACTGTCTTTCTTGTGGCTATTACCTCCGCAAGGAGGGTGAGTGAGCTTCAGGCTCTTAGTCCAAAACCCCCGTTTTTAACCATACATGCTGAACGGATGGTCCTTAGGACCAGGGCTGCTTTTCTGCTTAAGGTGGTTACTCCTTTCCATCTAGGGCAGTCCATTACTCTTCCTGTGTTTTATCCTCCTCCTCACCCTTCCAAGGAGGAGGAGAGACTTCGCCGCCTGGATCCTAAAAGAGTGGTGAGCTTTTATTTGGACAGGATGAAGGACTTGCGAGTGGACAATCTGCTCTTTCTGGGTTACGTTCGACATATGAAGGGCAAGGTTGTGCACAAGCGCACTCTATCCAGGAGGATCATCTTGTGCATCAAGATCCGCTATGCCTTGGCTAACAAGGAGCCTCCTGAAGGTATTGGGGCTCATTCTACAAGAGCCAAGTCATCAACTTCTGCTTTGGCCAGAGGTGTACCTGTAGTGGACATTTGTAAGGCAGTGGCGTGGGCCTCCCTCCACACTTGTGAAGTAGTGTGGCTCACTGGTTAGAGGCGGCAGACCCGAGAGCAGAGGACGGCCCGGGACCAGGGTTCGATTCCCGGCGCGGCAGGTTTCTGGACCAGGGTCAGCGGACTCGATAATTCTCTCGCCTCGGTGCCCACTCTGATCAGCGTTCACACTCGGCAACTCTGGGCATTAGCTTGCCTCATCTTCACTAACGGCCCCACCAGACCGCCGGGGATGCCTGGTCTCACCCTGGAGATACCCATTAAGGGACCATCTCTCAGGGAAGCCAGGAAGGGTTTCGCAGCGGTCGAAGCGCCTTGGGACCCTACGGGTAAGTAGTGCGCTATATAAATGCCTATACATTTACATTTACATTTACTTTCGCAAAGCATTATTGCTTGGACTCCGAAATGAGGAGGGAGGGCCATTTTGCGTGCGCTGTCACAGGACATTTGGTTATACAAGGGTGGACACCCTCCTCCGGGAGTGGGGCTGCTGTGGGAATCCATTCATAAGTTGAGGAATCCACAGGCAGATGTATCCATCAGAAGAACAAGTTACTTTCCTTCGGTAACGCTTTTTCTTGTGGATACAGCATCTGTCTGTGGATTCCTCACTGACCCACCCTTCTCCCCGTTGTCCACCCTTGTGTACCTTAAAGGTGTTTTTGTTTAGCATGATTGTTTGATTTTGATGTATCATTTTGCATTGTGTGATGTTAGGAAATGCTGTTGCTCTTTGGCTTTCCTTTTGATTTTGCACTGTGTTGTTATTGAATATTGTATACTTTTGAATATGTTGTCGGATCACCCTTCCGATTTGGAGGCATGGGAAAAAAAGGGTGAAACTGACATCACACTGACGAGGCTCTTATGGCTCCAGTGACGTCATGCGGAGTCGCGAGAGGAGCCTTGGCATTGTGGTGATCTCGTTGGTGTGCAGAGCTAGGTAAAGTTTCCGCGGAATGCTGGCACAGGGGTTATTCTTAAGGTGAGGAATCCACAAGCAGATGTAAGGTGAGGAATCCACAGGCAGATACTGTATCCACCAGAAAAAGCGTTACCGAAGGTAAGTAACTTGTTCGATAGGCTATAATGGCCCTAGGCCACCTGATTAATAGCCCATCTATGTCCTTTAGGTTTAAAGCATTTTTATTGCAGTTTAAGAAACAGGGAGAAACAATACATACAATGAATACAGTCATCGTAATAACAAAATGCGCAATCTTCGCTCCAGCGGCGCCATCAGAGCGCCATACAGTATCACCTGAGCACTTGGAGAGCCTTATGCTAGGCGGGAGTGCCATGATGACAAATTCCAAAACCAACTCCCCCCCCCACCATTCCCCCACCCAGAAGAACCCTCCCTCCTCCCTTCCTGGTGCTGAGCAAATATCTTACCCATTCGTCCCCATCGCAAGGTATCTACGCCTCTTAATGTCCCCTATCTCCAGTTCAACTAGGCACTCTGGGACGTCAGCCTTAGCAGCCTAAGGTATCGGGGGCAAGTAATTTCCTTAAATTCCGATTGTAGCAGAGTGTGGAAAGGTTGCCACAAGTCCTCAAATCTGTCCACCTCGCCCGCCACCGTGAGGGACAGTTTCTCCATTCCCAGAACGTGCCATAACCTGTGCAGCCACCCTATGGAGGTAGGAATGTTGGTGGAGCGCCAATATATAAGTATGTTTTGGACCGCTGAGCCCAAGGCAATCGCTATCTGTCTACCCCTCCTGGATCGTAAAGGGTACATCAAGCCATTAGGTAGCCCTAGTAGGACATAAGCTGGGAAACGGGGTAATTCAATGTTAAAGCACTGGTCTATTTCGTCCAAAACCTCCTTCCAGTAGGGATTCAGCTTCGGACAATCCCACAAGATGTGTGTAAGCGTGCCGGGCTGTCCGCATTCGCGCCAACAAGTGTTTGGGATGTTATGATTCATGTCGTGCAACCTCTGAGGTGTGTAGTACCAGTATGTGGAGATTTTAGTAAAGGTTTCGGTGAGTCCTGTGTGGTATGCTGAATGACGTGCCCGGTAGGAGATATCGTCCCATTCCTTGTGACTCAATTCCCTCCCCAACTCCCGCTCTCAGCGAACCCTCCCCGGGTTATGGATGTGGTAAGTGGGGGGTTGTAAGAGACGGTACAGGTCCGAGATGAGCTTGGCGTCCGACGAACGCGTCGCTAGCCACAGTTCGTACGGGGTAAGTTTCCGGTCAGCCAAAACCCGTATCTGTGGTTGGAACGCCCAATGGCGTACCTGTAAATACCGCATACGCTCAGTCTCGGGCAGATGGTAGTCCCGGCGAAGGTCTTCAAACGACACGGCTCCCTCCGGGCCATAGACGTGAAACAGAGCGCAGCATCTGGCTGTCTGCCACAGCGCGAAAGCGCCAGGCTCCTTCCCGGGCCGGAAGTCAGGGTTCCCAATCAGCGGTGTAAGTGGAGACGGGAAGGTGGTAAGGTCATGCGCAGCATTCACGGCGTCCCATACACGAAGCGGGACCTGCGTGACAAAAGACGCATAGAGATTAGGGGGGCGGTGACTTCTGCGCATGAAGGATACCTCTTGTAGGGTCCTGCCCGCCACAGCCTGGTCCTGGAATAGCCAGTGTCTGTCTGATTCCCATTTACTCCACTCCACCAAATACCGTAGCTGCGCCGCTTGAAAATATTTATGCAGGTCCGGAATGCCAAGTCCACCAGACTCAGGTGCCAGCGTGGACAGGGCCCTCTTAAGTCTGGGCTTGCGGCCCTGCCAGAAAGCGGCCGATGTCGGACTGAGCCTGTCGTATCCACCCCTTCGGTGGTTGGAGCGGCAGGGCCCGAAACAAATATAGCACCTGCGGCAAGAGGGTCATCTTTACCGCAGCGACTCGTCCCAGCAACGACAGCGTGCCCTTGCTCCAGCGGGAGAGCTCCTCCTTAAGTTTCTTGCCCATGGCTGCGTAATTGGCGGTCACCATGGCGGGCAAAGAAGGCGCCAGGAGTATGCCCAGGTACGGGACCAGCTCCCTAGACCATTGCATAGGGAATCGTCCCTGCAGCTCAAGTCTCGTGGCCGTGGTGAGCGAGACATCCAGGGCCACCGACTTTCTCATATTCATCTTGAAACCCGCAACCGCGGCAAAGGCATCCATCTCGGCGACGCAAGCGGGGAGCGCCTCCTTCGGATCATCAAGCATCAGGATCACATCATCTGCATACAGACTAATGGTATGGATGTGGCCCCCCATCCGGACGCCGGTCACAGCCGGGTTTCGACGAATTCTCTGGGCAAACGGCTCCATGTATAGAGCGAAGAGCAGCGGGGATAA
Organism: Lissotriton helveticus; assembly: GCF_964261635.1. Classification (NCBI taxonomy): domain Eukaryota; kingdom Metazoa; phylum Chordata; class Amphibia; order Caudata; family Salamandridae; genus Lissotriton; species Lissotriton helveticus. Next base: position 416,146,268 of record NC_136069.1, on the reverse strand, counting down.
GGGGCATCCCTGTCTGGTACCCCTCCCAATCACGAATTGTTCGGAGCTGCACCCGTTCACCCGCACCGTCGGGGCGGGAGATTTGTAGCAATTAAATATGAAGGTGCGAAATTTCTCTCCCACACCCAATTTGCAGAGCACTTTCTCAAGGTAAGGCCAGTGCACCCGATCAAACGCTTTCTCCGCGTCAACCGAGAGCAGCATGCGTTCCCCGGGTATACGGGAGGCTTTTTATTGTACATGGACCACCCTATTAGTATTGTCTACCGTTTGTCGGCCTGGAACAAACCCGGCCTGGTCTGGGTCCACCAGGCCCGGCAAATATGGCGCCAAACGTGCCGCTAGGATCCCCGTATAAAGCTTGAGGTCGACATTCAGTAACGAGATCGGCCGGTAGGAGGCGCATTCAGTTCGGACCTTCCCCGGTTTGGGGATAACTGATACAGTCGCCCGCAGCAAGTCCGGGGGTATAGCTCCCGGCTCAGCAAAGGAGTTGAAGAGCCGTGTCAACAGTGGCGCTAGCTCCTGACAGAAAGTTTTGTAGAAAAGGGGGATGTAACCGTCGGGTCCCGGGGCTTTCCCAGGTTTAAGTCGCGAGATGGCCGCAATCACCTCTTCCGGCCTAATGTCACGTTCCATGTATTCTGCCTGTTCCGGGCTAAGGACAGGGAGGTCGACCGACGCCAGATATCCATTCTCGGCCAAGGCCGAGGAGGGCGCGTCCGCATATAGGTTAGCGTAGTATCGACGGAACTCGTCCGCGATCTGGTGGTCCTCCGAGGCCAAGGTGCCATCAGGAAGGGACAATTCCTTAACCTGTTGGTGTTTCACCCGGAGTTTGTTCGCGAGGAGTCGGCCGCATCTGTCACCGCCAGTGTAATAAGCGTGTTTCAGACGCAGCGCTGCGTACTCCGCCCTGTCCATATCGAGTGCGGAGAGAAGCTTCCGGGCTGCTTTGAGTTGCCTCCAGACTCTGGGGGCCCCCGTCCTCTGATGCATTCGTTCCAGTTCTCGTACCTTATTCGTAAGTTCGTCCCTTTTCTGTTGACGTTCCCTATTCTCCGCGGAGGAGATGGCGATAAACTCACCCCGTAGCACCGTCTTCAGGGTAGCCCATTGCGTTGCCCATGAGGTATCCCCATTCTCATTATGTGTCCGGAACTCAGAAATCGCGTCGCGAATCTGTTTCACGACCGTCTGTTTATGTAAGAGGGTATCCCTTAGACGCCAGACCCCTCGTGAGGGAGACATCGGCGGCAGTTGAAAGGAGCCCGACACAGGGGCGTGGTCAGACAACGTAAGAACCCCCATATCGGACGCAGTCGCCAGCACAGCAACCGGTCCCATGACCAAGAGATAATCTAGTCTAGCGTATGTTCTGTGTGCGTGAGAGTAATAAGAATAGGCCTGCGTGGTGGGGTGTAGGCGTCTCCATAAATCGTGCATATCAAGATCCCACAATCGGGAGGTACTCAGCTGCGAAAATTCCCCTGTGTGTGGACGTCGCTGCGCAGATCTATCTAAGGAAGAGTTAAAGACCATATTCAGGTCCCCCCCAATGATTATTTGCCGGTCTGGTGTAATCGCGATATCCTCCAGGGCTGATTGTAGAAACAAATCTTGGCGGTCATTAGTGCTATATATGGAGCCCACCGTGAACAGCATGCCCCCCAGCCTAACCCTGTACGCCAGTAGCCTCCCCTTCTGTTCCGCCACCTTGCAGAGGACCTCCCCTCTAAACTGTCTGGACACCAAAATTGCAACCCCCGCTGTTTTAGTAGTCCCTGAGGAGAAAAGCTGTATCGGGAATTTGGGGGACTTCATCCGGGGACAATCCCGGGCCAAAAGATGAGTTTCTTGTAAGAGGCAGATATCTGCTTGGGTGTTTTCTAGGAGGGACAGCAGTGCCCTACGTTTGATCGGGTTGTTTAACCCCTTCACATTAAGGGTAACCATCTTAAGGGCCATGAGTATACCGTGAAGTGCCGCTTAGTGAGCCCAAATCAGTAGGGAAAGCAGGGCAGACAACCAATACGGGTCGGAGCAAATGCGTTAACCTCGCAGCACGCCATTCTGAATTCTGTACCTGTCGAGGAAGGACATGGCAAAAACAGCAACAAAAAACGAAAGCACAGCACAAACCCCCGTCCCCTCCCCAAACATCCCCAACCAGCCCTGAGAAAGAGGTGTGAGGGTAAAGCATGCAGAGCAGCAAAACAAGTCAGTCCAGCAGAACCCCTGTACTCCTCCCTTCCCCACCCTCCAAACAACCCCTGAACTGCCCAACTCCCCGCAACCCCCCCTCCCCCCTCAACCCCAGCCCCAACTGCTCAAAAAACCCCATTGTCCCAGTCTGGTCCCTAACGGGCTAGTCCGTGGAAAAGTATTCGAGTGGACGTCCAGCCACCACCTAAGCCCTCTCTGAGCCCCCCCCTGCCCCCCAGAACCCTCGCACCTGCAATGGTGATGAAGCTAAGATGATCTCCCCCCGGAGTCCGCTCAGGCCGTCAAGGCCGCACCACCAATCGTCGCATCTCTGGACGCCTCCCGTATGGCGCTGTCCATCTCAGCCCTGATCGTGGGAGAATCCGGTCGTGGAGACGGGAGCGCAGGGCGCCGCCTCCGGACCGTCTGCCATCCCTCCCTGGAGGCTCGGCGGCGTCTAGGCGTTGAGACATCGTCGTCCGCTGCGGTGAGACCCAGCACTCCGCAAGTGTCCTGGAGGGACCGAAGCTGATGCAGTGTTCCGTTCCAACGGAAGATAAGCCTGAAGGGGTGTCCCCATGAGTATTGCGTGTCGTGTTCCCGTAGAAAATCCGTGGCGATCTTGAAGGACTTGCGTTTCTGCAGTGTGATCGTCGATAGGTCTTGAAACAGGGCTATTTGATGACCCCGAAAGCTCACTGGTTTGTTCCGCCGTGCTTCACGCAAGATTCGTTCTTTCAGGGGAAAATCCGGGAGATAGGCCAAAATGTCCGGGGGGGGCGCCGAAGCCCGGCGCGGCGGGCCCACTCTGTGCGCCCTGTCAATCTTCACCGGGAAGTCCGCGGGCTCTCCCAAAATGTCGCGGAACAGATCCCCTAAGTAGGCTGCGGTGTCGTCTCCCTCTTCCTTAGATGGAACACCGCGGACTCTGATGTTGTTGCGCCTGGACCGGTTCTCGAGGTCCTCGGCGTGGGACTGGAGGTCTATCTGTTGTTCTTGGAGCCGCAGGACCTCCTGCTGCAAATGCGCAATCTCCTCGTCCCGGGATTGATTAGCGTCTTCCACGGTGGATACTCTTTCCCCTAGCGCGTCGACCTCTCTCCGCACCTCCCGGACCTCCCCGGCCACCTCTTGTTTCAACGTCTGGAAGTCCTCTCTGAGGGTGCCGAACAGTGATTCCAGGAAGGACCTGGTGACCGGGGGCTCTCCCCCCTCCGCACCCCGGGAGCTAGTGGGGGGGCTCGGGGCTGGCTGACTCCGGTCCTGTCTTGGCGCCCCCCTGCCCAGCATTTTGGGCAAGGTGCGCTCTCCTTTCTTGCCCCCTCTGTTGTTCGACATCATAGGAGTTGGGGTGCGGCGTGGGGGGGTAGCCACTAGATTCGGCTGGGCGCAGTGGCGCTGAGATCGGGGTTGTGCCTTCTCGCTTTTCTCGGTGTCCTGTTCAGCCCAAGACAAGTCAGCGGGACTTCGGGGCTCCAAGGCGTCGGGGGGGGGGGGGGCGCCACGGACTCCCCCAGCAGGTGCCCAACCCAGGTGCGCGGGAAGGATCAGTGTCCAGGAGTGGCAGGCGTTCCCCCGTTTGATATGGCCCAGTGCTGGACTACGGGCCGACGCCTGAAGCGCTACACCACAAGGGCTAATGAAAGGCACACTGCGCCACAGGGAAAAGCAATATGGGCCGGGTCTCCCCCTGATCGAATTCGCCGTCTCAGGCAGCCGGGGCAATGTTCAGCGTGTCCCAGGGCGCACCTCGCACTTGGCGATGCGTCCGATGAGGGACGAGGGTCCGATGTGATGCAGGCCGCCGGCACGCAGGCCCGCTCCGTTGCGCAGGCCGGGCACTAGTACTCTGGTCCGGGCCAGTCAGGCTCCCGCCCCGCACGAGGGGGCAGCCGGGCCCGTCATCCCCCGCTATCAGCAGTCCCGCTTCTGCACGTGGGTCTCAGTGATGGTTACTATAAGTGTCTCGGGAAAGACTGGCCCGTGGTTCCAAGCCGAGCTATCACACAGCCATCACTCAAGCTCCTGAAAGAAGAGGGCACACTCAACTTGATAATTTCTCAGTGTTTCTTCAGGCAGGTGGTTCTTTATGATGTAGTGGTGCTTTGACAATCCAACCTTAATGTGTGGGTACTTGTGGTATCTATCATGCATGTAGAGGGAGAGTTTTTTTTACCACAGTTCCTTTGGGCATGTTCTATGGGTTGTCTGCAGCAACCAGTGTTCCACAGAAAGAGACAGCTTTTACCCAATATAGCTCAATCACATCAAACGCCTGGAAGGCGTAGAAGCACCGCTCAAGGGTAGGCCTCGCGGCCCGGACAATCCCCGGAGTTGCGTGGCGGCCCTACTCCGGCTCCTCCCCCGCCTCAGTCCGGGAGGTGTATCGTCGCACCCACCAGCCCTCCGCCGCAAGCCGCAGCGGTAGCCCGAGAAAGGTGCCACGTCAGGCTGCCGGTTCTCAGCAGCGCTCCGGAATGTCCCCGGCCGCGTTTGCGGGTCGCTGTTTCCGGTCCCGTGTCCTCGCCGGGTTCGCCGCTCCCGACGGCTCCAGGGATGTCCGAGGCGAGCCGCCGCGCTGCAATTACGGGGCCGCCAGGGGTCCAAACCGCTCCGCTGCTTCCCCAGCCACGCCGGGTCTCTCCGCCACCAGATCCGGGGGAGATCGGCGGTGCAGAACGGCACAAGGGCACTGGGGTCTCGGGAGCTCGAGACGAGAGCGTCCGGTCAGCCCTCCATCTTGGCCACGCCCCCCCAATCTATGTCCTTTAAAAAAAAAAAAAAATAGGATCAAAGTTTAAACTATAACCAATCGGCGTCTAGCACCCTTTAGAACACTCCCAATAGAGGCGGAGTCCCTCAAGTTTTCACCACATGTTGTGTGTGTGAAGGGAGTCTCCCAGAGCTCTGCTTAGTTTTCTTCTCAAACAGCTTTTTTCAACCTTAAAGGTATTCTGTCCGACAAAGGACTTTTCAGTCCCTGCAAGACTTGTGGGAGGGAAAGGGTTCATGTGGACGACCCACATACTGAATCTACAGCCTCCCTCCTTGACATGAGGTAAAACAGTGCAAAATCTGTTGTACTTTCATCTAAAACATTGAGGAATAGAGAGGGCAGACTGCTCTTGGGGCTTCATAAATTTAAGTAGCAGAAAGCATCTTCAGATGAAGACTGGGACGCCTCTTGCAGGTCTCGCAAAAGAGCCAGATCCTAGAAGGGTATGTCTGAGGAGACCAAGAAATTGAAGGCGATGCCACCAGGCTAAAGACTCCTTAAGGCGAAACGTAGAAAATTCTCCTCCGAGCCAACCTCGTCTTCACAATCTGCTTCTTCTGCTACCGAGAAACTATATTCGTCTGCCCTGTCGTCGGATCCAGTGAGGCAAATATTCTCAGAAGTCACTTTCTACAGCGCCATTACCAGCAATACAGCAGTCGTCGACCACGACTACCACACTTTTGTCAAGAAGTCAACTGTGGCTATCGGTGCTCCCTTCTTGTCGACAAGAATTTGACCATTGTCGACGCAACACCATCTACTAAAATACAGTTGTTAACGGAGCCACTAACTCCACCAACGATGATCCCATTGACTGTCCTGTGGATGTCTGATCTGTTGATGGCGGTCCTGTCGACCTCGGATCCATCAATGGTGGTCCTGTCACCTACTTCTAAGTAAGACCGCTCCATCCTGCTGATGACTATAATCTAGAACAGGACGTATTACCAAAGTGATTAATACCTTTTCCTGCCATGAAGTCACTTCCCCATGCAAGGTCTTACCTTTGCCACCAAGCCACTTACTAGACACGGAAGAATCTGACCATGACTGTCCGTTTGGGACTCCTCATAGCCCTACACATCTACATGTCCAGTGGAGTATGAGGACTATGATGACTAGGAACAATTCTACCAACATTATCCCGCTCCTCCACGGTAGCTTGAGCCTTATAGGGATTACTTGATCCTTCATAGACGGTATACTACACACCTCCTTGAGCCAGGACTTGCAAGCTATGTTATCAGATTTCAGGAAGCAGTCTCCCTCAACCACAAGAAGAGTGTACTGAACTGCCATCACCACCACAGCTTATCGCTACTCTTACTCCAGCAGGACCTCCTCCCCCATGCAAGGTCTTACCTTTGCCACCAAGCCACTTACTAGACACGGAAGAATCTGACCATGACTGTCCGTTTGGGACTCCTCATAGCCCTACACATCTACATGTCCAGTGGAGTATGAGGACTATGATGACTAGGAACAATTCTACCAACATTATCCCGCTCCTCCACGGTAGCTTGAGCCTTATAGGTATTACTTGATCCTTCATAGACGGTATTCTACACACCTCCTTGAGCCAGGACTTGCAAGCTATGTTATCAGATTTCAGGAAGCAGTCTCCCTCAACCACAAGAAGAGTGTACTGAACTGCCATCACCACCACAGCTTATCGCTACTCTTACTCCAGCAGGACTTCCTCCTGCTATTTCTAGGACACCTCTGTCCTTAAAGACAGAACCTCCTAGGGACGACCCATCCTCTTCGGATAGTAACACTGAAGAGGTTGAAATTTATCATCCTCATTCTCCACCACCAGTGGATTCAATTTATAATTCCTGCACAATCCCCTCCTCCATGTCACTCTGTAGACTCTCATTCGGAGAAATTCACTACTTAATTGAGACAGCGGCTACCAGATTCCATCTTCCTATGACAGTAAAGCAATCCGATTGCTTCCTTTATAATTTTAAAGAACAAACCAGGAAGTCTGTATGCTCCCTCCCTATTATTGACAATATTTGGCTTGATAGGTTTAATGTAATTAAGACTCCTGCCACAATGGCTGCTGTTTTGCCATGGATTGCTATGTATAGGACCCCAGAAGATTCCCTTTCATTCCTTACAGGGCACCCCAGGCCCGATTCAGCCACATCTCAGGCACCGCTTGGATAATATTTGCAAACGCTTCATCATGGCCGTCATAACCGTATGAGCTGCTTTAGCATTTCAATCGCCAGATTGTAAAGTAATGCACAGGCTAATAGACAGGAAGCCAAGAAAATATTAATGGAAGGAGAATGCACGCCTCTGAGGTGTTTGACTGCGCAATAGATATAGCCACCACAGGCTTTGGACAACTGCCCGGCACTGCAGTATTAAGGTGCCAAGGATGGCTTAAGGCGACCTCATTCAAGCATGAAGTCTAATCAAAGATCCTGGGCAAGGCTTATGATGGTGAAAATGTATTCGGCAAGGATACTGATGACTTGCTAGCCATCAAGACTGATACTGATTCCGCCAAATCCCTTGGCACCCAGCAATATCGAAAGTTGCCCTTTAGGGGAGCATGCTGTCTGGGTTTTTTTCAAGCTATAGAGGTGCATACCAATGCATCCAGCAGTACCAGCCCTACCAGTCAGTGTAGACCTAGGTTACCAGCAGCCAGAACCTAGACCACCATCTACATCTGGTTTCTTTAGGCAGGGCTCCCGCAAAAACCCACCATTTTAGGGCCTTGACACGGTTGCAAGCAGCAACCTCAGTCAGGTACTAGCTATTATCCCCTCCCTTCCTGTTGGTGTGAATCTACAACCACATTCTTCACCAGCAAAACATCACCAGGCAGATGGGTGTTAAATTTGGTCAACTATGACCACACCCTGGAGTTTTTAGAACGACCACCAAGCACTCTGCCCAGGGTAGTGCACCATCCTTGTCTTCACTTATTAAAACAAGAGGCCAGAATAATTCTCTCCAAGGGAGCAATTGAGGGGTTCCTGTGACTCCAAGGGGAAAGGATTCTACTTTTGTTTTTTTCCTTATACGCAAGAAATCAAGGGAGTGGAAACCTACTTTGGATCTCAGAAAACTCATTCTTCATGAAGCGAACCTTCAGGATGATTACTGTTCAATATCCTTCAGCGCCTCAACAGTGGACATTACATGACATTAGTGTAGAAGATGCCTATTTTCATATCCCCATCCATCCCAAACATCAGATACCTCAGATTCACAGTAGCTTGTACCAATTACCAATTCAAGGTCCTTCCCTTCGGTCTGACATCCGCTCCTCGGATATTCAACAAGTGCATGGCCCTAGTAGCAGTCACCTCATGAAAGCAAGGTCATCAAGTATTCCCCTACTTGGACGACTTATTGTTAAAAGCCCCAAACTCTGTGCAAGCATCCATTGTTCCCAGTCAGTGACATTCCTTGGGCCGAACTGGACTCAATCCAGAACAAGGCTTTCGTCTCTCGAGAGGAGGGCGGTCGGCAAACTTAGCACTAAGCATTATAGGTACAGCCAAAAGACTAACCAGATCAGTTAAAAGAAATCAACCCTGGGAAACACGGTGGTTCAACACGTAGTGTTCCAGAGCACAGAAGAATCTTAAAATGACTCCACATGCCAAGCCTAGTGATAGAACTCAAATTAAAAGCGCAAGACAGGCCTATAAAAGTATTCTAAATCAAAGGAAAGAAGAACCAAGGAGATTAGCCTGGGAAGATCTGGTGAGAGCTAGTGCCCTCCAAGATTCTAAAAGCTTTTGGGACATTATTAATTGCCCTTTTTTTTTTTTTACAGCCTAGGTCAGGCACACGGATTCCCTGATTTTTCGTGGATGCCTGGGAATCTAATTTCTTGGTCCTATTTAACCCAAATCTTATTCAGTTAGAAGAAAAAAGTGACGATTTGCCATCAGACTTAACCTCGACCTTCCAATTAAGTGTATCCCTTTCAGTAGCCGAGGTTGAGGAGGCCTTAGCATAGGGAATCTGTATGAAAGTGCCAGGTCCCGATGGTGCCCCATTAGATTTGTTTAAAAGTAAGCCCAAACGTTGGTCACCGTTGCTGACCAATGTCTTTAAAGCAGTGGTGGTTGATCCAATCCCAGCAACTTGGAAGGAGGCCATTGTGGTTCCTGTGTTCGAAAACGGCTATAGTTGTGATCCTGCTTGCTACAAGCCAATCTCCCTTATCGACACCAGGCTAAGGTATTGGGGAGGGTCGTCCTTGCAAGACTTGAGACCTGGGTGATAGGCACAGGGATCACGTCAAACACAATATGGGTTTAGGAAGGGGATGAGCACCATAGAGCAGGGCCTCAATTTGTCCCTGATTATGGGCAAGTACATGAAGGCCAGGAAGGGTCCTATCTACCTGGCCTTCATGGACGTATCCAGTGCGTTCGATACTGTTAATCGGGAGAAACTATGGGCTCTAATGGGGAAAATGGGTGTTGAGAGAGGGGGGGAGAGACTGGGCCTATTGTTTTCACAGAAGGTGTACTGCAGGGGTGTTTTTTGGCTCCTTTCCTATTTTTTTGATTTATACTAATGCCCTAGAGGGATTTTTTAATAGAGCAGGAAATTGACTTTCCCCGAATTGGAGGTAACCCGGTCTAATTGCTATGACAACAAACCGCCTCCAAAAATCACTCCATGCTTTTACAGATTTTAGGATGGCGCTTGATTTAAAAGTCAATTTTATTAAATCTTATGTTGTGTGTCGCCCCAAATCGACTAAAACTATAAAATTTGCAGTAAGGGGTAAGACTATTGATAAACTGGCAACTTTTTATACTTGGGGAACATTTTTAATAACACTATGACTTGGGATCCTCTTATTACTGCAAGGGTGCAACATAGAGCTGGTTACCCTTTATAAAACCAAATGCCTACCTGTTGCATCTTATGGGGCAGGAGTGTGGTGTTGCCATAAAACCTGCCACTTAGCGTCTGGAAAACAAATTTATAAAAAGGCTATTGATGACCCCAAACAGTGCCCCAGGTTCTTTTTTCATAGTGAGCTGGGGTTGGAATGTATAGAGGATCGAATACATATTGCTCCTCTGCTATGGGCAAAAATATGTCTGTCTGAAGGATTAATGTTCACAGGGGAAGTCATTAAGGACTGCATTAATCTATGCGATACATGAGATGGGTCTCGGGCACTACTAGGACTACCCTGCTAGCATTAACATAAACGTGAAAGTTATTATAAAAGAGACGTACCATTCTGGGGTAACCGAGTACCGCTGTCAAGCTGAATCTACCGGTCCCTCACATCTGTCTCCAGCACAACGGCAATTGTATCTAACTTTTACTACTAATGCACAGACCCGATTTCTTTGAACCAGATCACGTTTATGCACTTGGTGGTGGCATTCCCAAAACAATCAGGAAGGGTCGACAAACTCACACCTTGCCCATGCAATAATCTGGCAGCTCAGAGCACGTTGCACTTTATACTGTCTTGCCCCCTTTATGAAGAGCAGAGGGAAACGTTCTTAGCCCCACTTTTGAGGGCTATCAGGCCTTGTACCTACACTGAAGGTTTTAATTTTTTTTTGCATTCTTGGGCTACCGCTGTCATTTTCACTGCAGTAACTAATTATATTAAAGTTGCAAAGACAATTAGAAAACGCTGAGTCACAATAGATCAGGTATGCTGTCATTTTAAATGATACATTTTTATATATTCATGAAATGTTATGATTGGCAAAGCAGCTCGTCGTACTGGGTATTTGGTACCAGGATTATACTCTCTTTTTTTTTTTTTTTTTTTTTTAATTGTGCAAATACTAGGAGTTGTTTCTTTGATCGTTTTACCTATGCTGCTGCACAAAAATGCTATGAAAGTTTTAAAAGTGGATTGTATATTTTGGCAAACTTTTATGGTTCTTGTAACCGAATAAAGTTATTCTTATTCATTGCAGGAAGACAGTATGCTTCAGTGAGGATATTCAAATCACTCCTAGGCATGCTTTCTTCGGCAATCGATTTAATTTCACTAGCTCACCGCAAAATGAGACCGCTGCATGAATAACCAACTACAGTGGGTACAAGTGACTGGATCCTTCTAAGATTTGATTTCCATCACTTTACACATGAGGGAAGCGTTAACATGGTGGTATCTCAAACCACATTTTTCAGAAGGTCTCACATTTCTACCATTTCTTCCAGATTTTATCATCAATCGATTCTTCTATGGAGGGCTGGGGAGGCCATTGGCAGGACCTTCAAATGCAAGGGAAATGGTCTCCCTCAGACTACTAATGCATATCAACAGCCTGGAGCTAAAATACCTATTCCTCTCCCTGCAAGCTTTCCTCCCACGGATCTCCGGATCCTTGGTGCTGGTTTGTATGGACAACATGTCCAGCATTTATCACATCAATAAACCTGGAGGAACCAGGCCCCCAACACTCTTCCATGAAGCTGAAGAACTTTGGCTCATAGATCACAAGATAATCTTAAGAGCTAAACATGTTCCAGGACTTCGTAATACTCTCGCAGATGCTCTCAGCAGGACAAAGGACCGCAGCCACCAGTGGGTGGGGAACCAACATAAGCTAGACAAGGTGTTCTCGAAATGTTGGAAACCATCACTGCACCTCTTTGCCACAGACTGCAATACTAAATGGCAGTTTTATGCCAGCAGACTCCCTCTCCCAGGATCGTGAGGAAATGCCCTTTCGATGCAGTGGTCTGTGATTATATGCATACACTGTCCCCAGACACCCCGTGGCCTCTTTCTTCACCCCCCCTTCCTCCGTGTCCCCCTCCCCCCTTCCCCCCCCACCACTGATTCTCAAGGTCCTCACCAAGATGAAAGCAGAAAGCCGTCTCCTGCTGATCGCCCCCAGGTAGGCCAATCGATACTATTTTTTTCTGAGCTTCTACAATGCAATCTTTTCTGACCATGAACAGGGATCAGATGTGTCACCTGGAACCAGCATCTCTCCAATTGCATGCATGGCTCCTGATTTATGCACATTTCGGAATTTAAGGATCTCAAGAATGCAGAGATTTTCTCTCCAAGTGTACAGCGGAGGCCACCAACAAGACTTGCAGGATAAAATGGAAAAGATTCTGCATTTGGTGCCAACGGAACAATTTGCATCTGTTCCGCTATTCTCCAGAGCAGATCTTACCTTATCTACTCTCCCTGTCGAAGTCTGGCTTGAGCTACGCATCAGTAAAGGTCCACCTCGCTGTAATCTCTGGATATATACGCTCTTCTATCAAATTGTCTCTGTTCTACAAGGTTTGCAAAGCAATTCATGAAAGGGTTATTCTGAACCTTTCCCCCCCCCCTGGCGAGAGCCCCATCCACCGGAATGGCATCTTAATGTTGTCTCTCGCAATTCCTGAAGCAACCATTCGAGTCAGTTCATTGAGCTGAGCTCAAATTTCTCATAGTGTAAGTCGCTCTTCTCTTAGCTCTCACAGCTACCAAAAGGGTTAATAAGATGCTGGCTTTTACCACTAAAGAACCTTTCCTTCGCTTCACGGATGACTCTGTTATCCTCAGGACAAATTCTAAATTCATCCCAAAGGTTCCCTTCACGTATCACCTTAATGAGCCTGTTCTCAGGACTTACTTTCCAAATCCTATCACACCTGCTAAACAACCTCTACACTCTTTGGACATTAAACAATATCTCAAATTTTACCTGCACAGAACTAAGCGAATCCGCAAGACTGACAAGCTATTGGTGGCCTATGGACAAGGTGATCAAGGCACCACAGTGACCAAACCAACCATTGCCATATATACCACCTCAGCAATTAAATTTTGCCATATCTAGGCGGGCACGCCTTTGGTGAGAATAGTTAAAGTGCATTCAACGAGGGCAGTCTCCACTGCGACTGCTCTGTTTACAGGCCTTCCACTGGAGAAAATATGCCGCTCTGCAACGTGGAAGAGCATCCACATGTTCACTCAGCACTTCGACCTGGAATCCGCGCAGCATACTGACGCAGCTGCGGGTCAGGCGGTGTTGCGTCCTCTATTCTAATAAGGCCGACCTCTTTAAATACAGGTATTTTTTTCTTATTTATATTCAAGAGGTTAAATGTCCCCTTACTTTTGTATCATTTTGCTTATTTAAAGTTTTTGCACTAATGCTTATCTTAATGTCAATGAAGATGTTTGCATGTTGAGATATATATTTCCATCATTTAGCTCTTTAAATGCTTTCTCTATAAATGTATATCCACTTTACCCACCATCCGCTAACGTTAATCCCCTTTATCATAATACTGCTGGCTATCCTGATTGAAGCATGTGCATCTATGAAAGACTGGATAAGAAAAGAAGTTACTTACCTGTAACTGCAGCTATCCAGTATTGGTATCTTTCATAGATTCCCATGTGATACGCCCTGAAGAGGCTCCCCTTTTAGTTTTGATATTACTCACACTGGGATGGAAAGTCTGAGGGACTCTGCCTCTTTTCAGAGTAGTGTAAAGGGGTGCTAGCAGCTCATTGGTTATAGTTTAAACTTTGGTCCTTTTAAAAATAAATAAAGGACATGGAAAGGCTATTAATCTGCTGGTCTAGGGCCATTATCGCCTATGATACTTTTACTCTACTGCTTCATTATGGTACTGTGGGACTCCCACTTCGACTAGGAATGATTCAAGCATGTGAATCTATAAAGGATAACTACCTGTAACTACAGTTATCCAGTACAGTTAACATATTTTCTATTGTGCCTCCAGTGCACTCTGCATTTGACTAGAAGCTAATTTGGCCTCACTTATTGAGCGGTCTTCAGCAAGCCTCCATTTTAGCTGCTGAAGTGTGACGAAATACTCCTGATAAAGGCTCTTCCTTCTCCATATTATTTTGGTGCAATTGTCCCAAAGGGAGAACATGTGCACACCGTATTTACTGTTGCTTCCATTCATTCCCCCTGTAGAGTGGGCCAGTGCCATAGGTGAGAGGTGTATAACCTGAGAGAATGCAGTATTTCATGTTAGTTGTAACCTGTTTTCACACCAATGTGTAGTATAGGGGCATTCCATGCTTTCCTGTCTGTTTGAAAAGGGAGTGGGTCTAGTAGAAGGGTAGATTAAGGAAAAGCTTGTTTGTCACCTAGGGCCCGATGTAGATAAAGGGCATTTACCGATTTGTAAATACCGAATTTTACCGATTTCGGTATTTACAAATTGGTAAATGCAATGTAGTTATATTTACCGAATTTTTTACCGAATCTGTAACAGTCGGTAATTACCGAATCGGTATTTACCGATTCTGTAATTGCCATTGATTCCTAGGGCCGTGAGGCCCATAGGAACCAATGTCAATTACCGAATCGGTAAATACCGATTCGGTAAAATTACCGAATTTACAAGGGGGACAGGGTGTCACTTTGACACCCTGTTGCACCCCTGATTCAGGCTTGTGTGCCATGTGACACACATACATGCCCTCATGGCATGTATGTGTGCCACATGGCACAGGTGTACATGCACAGATGTGCATGTACACAGAAATTCGTTATTTACCATGCATTAGTATTACATGGTAAATAACGAATTCTTAGGGGCCTGTGGCAATGTTTCCAGTGCCACCTACATATAGATTCACCCATTCGGTAAATATACCGATTCGGTATTTTACAGAATCGGTATATTTTACCGATTCTGTGAAATATAGGCCCCCTACATCTCAATCACCAAATACCGGTCGGTAACGGCCGAAATCGGCCGTTACCGACCGGTATTTGGTGACCTACATCTGGCCCCTAGTCCCTTATTTAGAAATATTCTACCCTCTTTGTCTAGATTACTCGCTACCTGAAACTGAACTGATGGGGAAGTGGGAAGATTAGGTGCTGTAGTGCTGCTCACCTTTCTTTCCTCCAAAGACGTCCATGTGGATCAGGATGAGTAAGGACGTGGGCTAGAAATAAATACAAAATAACTTGTGGTTCTAATGAAACTGTAAATATGTTTAATCTGTCGTTGCAATTTCTGGTTTCTTTGTTTTCTTCCGCACTTATACTAACTCGTTATAATAGTTATGGATTCTAATTGACCTCACGTTGTCAATTTTTGAACACAGGGCTCGGCTTGCTCGGTGGCAAGCTTCAAAAGGGAAGGTTATGAAAAGACCACCGATGGTAAAAACTAAGGTGCTTCCGCCTGATGTGCAAATAGAAACCGTTCCTATCATCCCAGAGCGCGTAAATGATGACCTACAAAGATTATCCGAGGAAGAAGCAGATGAAAAGGACTCTGAATGCACAAATTTAAATCAGGTATACCAGTACTTATATGTACAGTGTTAGCATTCAATAACATTTCAATGTACCTGTGAGGCTGTTGGCATACCTTTCCTTACAATGCGTCAATGCAAAAAGGCTTAATTATGCTGTAGAAGCTTAATTCAGCAGTCTGTGTGGAATGCAACATGCGGCTCATTTCGTTTCCATTTTCTACTTATTTTTATTTAATGAAGATGGGATTGGCCTTTTTTCAGACTATTATAGTACACTCTTGCTGTAAGATGCCTTTCCTCCAGTCTAGTGTGGCCAAAGTTTTTTGTTTCACAGACCTTTAATAATTTGAAAGAGTTACTCCGGGCACATTTTTGCAGTGCGGGAAGAGACCAACTAAGAGCACTGAATAAAGATGGGAACTGATGTCAGTGTGTTAGGTTGTGCCTTTTTTATAGCTCCGAGAACTGTCCGATGGATTACCTAGTGTTGTGGCGTTGAAGAACTATGCAAGAGTTTTACAGATCTAGTCTGGTCCATGGATGGAATTGCAGCGTGAGTAAGTTGCAGGTAGATGTAGTATTCACAAGAAAGATTGTTAACCAAGGTAACTTATTCTTCGAGGTGCTTAAGGTCCTTTGGAACATATACGCTTTTAAAGATCTAAATGGGCTCTGTTGAAGATGTAGTCCAGTATACTTTACTCAGTTGAAGTGATGGTGTTTAAATCTGATGTCCTATTGAATCTCCACAGCTCTGGCAAGTGATGCCTGGGACCCAGTAATGACCCTTGGCCTTTAGATGCATGGAGATGCAGAAGTCAAACTGTAAATATGAGGCTGGTTCATGCCCCCTTGGGCCATTCCACAGTGCCTGCCTTTTCCTCTCTGTAGCCAATTGCTGTCCTTAAATTTAAACATTAAATCTTTTTGTTCCATATGACATCTCCCATAGCAAGGGTTTCTGGTAGGTTATTTTGATGTCTTTAACACTGCCCAGCATCACTTTGGGACAGTCTCCAAGGAGGACCGGACTTTAAGTTTAGTACTCCAACAGCACCTGACGTCGCAACTGTGAAGGCTCTGGACTCAGCACTGCTTCAGAGTAAGCCTTTTCCCTGCCGAGATGGCCCTTTGGACCTCTGTACAATATCCAATGCCATTCTAGGTACCCCCCTGTCCTTCAAGTTGGCATAAATTCTTTGAGAAGCAAACACCCCTCTAGAGCCCCGAGACTCACTCGAATGGAGGAGCCCTTCAGGTCACATTCTGAAATTTTAGACATGGTTGACTGGGATTATAGGTGCATTTAGGTAAATGTTGCCTGGACGGGATTATAGGTGTATGGAGGGAAATTATGCAGACAGCCCCTGCCTTCCGTGTTTAAGGATGCTGGACTTTATTTAGACCTTCAAAATGGTACGGGTCTTGACCCCTCCTCAGAAAGTGGTATTCTGTACCCTGCTTGACCTTCTATCAGTTATTTACATTTCAGTATATGCAGAAGCTCTGGAGTTGCTCTTAATGCTTGTGGAGTCTAAGCAAAACCTCACGAGGGAAATTTCCCAGTCTTCTTTTGCGGTTGACTACGCATTTATGGAGCCAGTACTGTGCTACAAAGCTGCCATAGTAGTGGTGCCTTTGGTCAGGTCCTCATCACTCACTATGCACTGGTTTGGATTGTGCCCCTAGATATCTAGAATGATTGTTTCATCTATCTATCCAACATCTTCATGGGCAAATTTACTTGGTCATTGTATCTTGCCACCACTTTGCAGCTCTTCACCAAAGTGCTATCTGTGGTGGCGGCTTTTCTCAAGAGGTCAGAAGTAGATCCATTCCCATACTTTGACAACTAACTTGTGAAGGTGGGGTGTTTCATTCTAGTCAGACCATCTTCAGCGCACCATGACTACGTCACAGCCTATGCTTTTCAGTTGGTTTACAGTAGCATGCCTTATTCTGCTCAGAGGGTGAGCTTTATTGGTGTAGTGTTGCTGTATGGAAGCTTTTCCTTTGCCTCCAGATTCTGAATATTCAGGATATGATTCCAATGTTTGTAGCGGTGTATCTAATCTCGGTACTTGGCTTGTTTTATTTAATGGCCTTATGCTGGCTACTTGAACATGTCAGATGAAGGTTCTTCAGTGGAGCTGTGGAGAAGTCTGGCATCAGGGGTGTCTTGGTTCCAATGTACAGTTCTTCTGGTTCTCCATTTTTATTAAATCCAGATCATTTAGTGCTATCTCCGTTGTCACTGATTCCTCCTTGTTGAGCTGAGGTGCATGTCTTAAGAAGTTGATGGAACAAGCCTCAGTGGTCCACTATTCAGGAACATTAGCACATAAATGTGCTGGTGTTTTGGGCAGTACTCCTGCATTGAAGGCCTTTCTCATCTCCATTTCGTGGTATGTTGTTCATTCTTTTAGACCAAGCGATCCATTAGATAAAGACCGGTCCTGCATTTGGAGGCCTTGTGTTTGTAACAGTCACTCTAAAACTGCAGGTTGAGACCTTCAGTCTCCTGTCACAAGTGGATCCTAAATGGACTGATTTGAATGTCCTTATGTGAATCTCTTCACAGTGGTTTTAAATAGGAAGTGTCTTCTTTCCTGTACCTTTCAATTTCCTCCGTAAGATTTTGCAGGGAGCACCTTCTAATCTGGCTATTAGCAAGGCCCGTTTGATGTATTCCTTCTAATCCCTCTGCTTTTGCAGACCCTACAGAAGATGTAGGAGTATAAAGTTAATTAGATTAATTAATCTAATTTCTTTTCACCCCAGACTCTGCAGTGGGGTTTTAACAGTGCAAATTGACCGCCTTCTGCGTGCTACTCATGGGGGCGGATGCCATTTTAGCTGCCAAAAACACACTATCAAATAAGGCTATGCGGGGCTATAATCTAAAAGTTAAATTTCTTGGTGCAAATCTGTAAGCTTAAATCCATTTTGAGGCTCGCTTTTCTGAAATAGAGTGCTTTGCACGTTCCCTTTCTCAACAAGGTTCAGCAGTCATTACCATCAAGTGGTATGTGGCTGCTCCATCGTTTTTTCTACATCTCCCTGAACTTTGTTTGGTCTGCTTATCCTTAGTGGCATGTTTTCTTGAAACAACCGTTTTCATGCCAATTTCCTCCCATGCTCTTTATTATTCTTCAGTGGGCGCTAAACTTGTTAACTCATCTGATTGTATCACCATCTGGGTGTGATTTTTGATAACACCTTGTTGTTCGACACCTAGGTTAATAGAACAATGGGTTCCTTCTTCTGGATGATTGTTATTCTGAAGAAAATATTACCTTTTCTTCCAAAAGAGCGGAGGGTGTCAGTGGTCATTGCTCTTATCACCTCTCGCTTAGACTACTGTAACGCTCCTTATTTAAACGCCAGCGAATATTTGTAAAATAGGCTCTAAATCATCCAGAATGCTGCTGCATGCCTGGTTCTGAGAATACCCAAACTCTCTTCGGTTAGGGAAGGACTGAGATTGATTCATTTGCTTCTAGTTAAGCGCGTGTGCTTTATAGCTTGACACGCAAAGCCCTCCACACTCCGATAGTTTTCTCAGGACAACCCTTACTTGGTATATCCACGAAGAGACAGCTGCGCTCGGCTGGACAACATATGGTGGTGGTTCCTTGGTGGGGGGGGGGTGCGAGGTGGGGGGGGCAGACGGGCCTTCACTGTTGCATCCGCCATGCTCGAACTCCCGGTGCATATCTGGATCCTCAAGCAATTTAAAACCTGGCTTGTTACAGATTAATCCTTCTCCGGGGTGAGGAGGGTAGTTCCTGCTGTTCTGAGCTGCTTCGTTCCTCTGTTATTCCTCCTGCATAGTGCTTTGATGCCTTGTTTGGTGTAATAAGCTCTATAAGTGCTACAAATACCATTTGAAGCAGTGCACACATTGTTCAGTTTGTCTGTATTCCTAGTGGCTATCACTTTGGCCTCTAGGGTTCGGTGACTATTCAGATTTCTGTTGTGACAACCTGGTTCTATGTACTGGTCTATTTTGTCTACCAAAATGTCTGCCATTCATATGGGTCAGTTCATACCCCTTCAGTTGTTTTTCCCCTTTCTTCCACACCAAGGAAAAGGAGTTTGCACATAATGAATTTTAATCTTGCGTGTGCTCTCTCCCACTATGTTGATTGTACTAATCACGACAGGGAATAATGGTTAACTCTGTGCAACTAAGCTGGAGCTACAAAAAGCAAAATGATTACTAAACACACTATTTTGTGTTGGGGTACCTTCTATATTATTAATTACTCCTTGGGCAACAAAAGCTGCTGACTGGTATTTGGGCACACTCCGAGGGCTTAATGGTAGATTTTATTATTCTCAGCAGGGGCATCCTGGTGACTGATATTTGGTGGACGGCTGCTTGACCTTCTATGCATACCTGTGCTAAATGTTCCTGTTTTACACCTGAGCACAAAGCAATTTACCAGGGATGTGTTGCATGGTTTACTATGTCATAATAACTTATTTCATTTTTAAAATTCCATAGAAACCCAATTACAAATTATAAAAGCAATAGAACATTAAGAAAACATTTAAAGAACATTATAAATATAGTCATCATTTAAAATCTAATTCTATACAAAACTGTTAAATGTTGGGGTAACCAATTCCTTTCTTCTACAGACTCTTTATCAGGCAGTGAATAAGAGCAAAATGAACCATTTGACCATTTGAAGGTACAAGAAAGTGGTCTTTTACCTAATGAGGACACAAGTTTGACAGAATAAAGGTTTCTCAAAGGGTCTGATATAACTTTAAAATATGCATTCGCGTTTGAACCAACCAGCAATTAAGTGCATGGATTAGTATAATAAAACCAGTACTATCTGTGGGGGAAGAAATTATGAAATTAATTTCACCCAGGTTAAATGCCATCAGTCAGCCAACCTAAACATTTGTTAGGATGGGTAAATCTGGTTCTACACCCAACACGGTTTAGAAATAAAAAAAATTACTTTTTTTATATTAACGTAAATCAATATACAATAACTTGACTGTTAACCTGTATACAGCATCTGTCATTTGTTTCAAGGTTTTTTTCTTCATAGTAGTTAATTTAACACATACACAGATGTGCTTCTGACCTCCTCAGAAAAGCCACAATAACAGAGCGCATTTTGGTGAAGTCTACTATCCTTTATTCAACCTTACCTCCAATCCATTTCAACAACCATTGTTGCTTTCTTGAGTCCCTTTCTCTATTTCTTTCATACATTTTATATGGATCCCAAAAGTCTCTTGGGCAGCCCTCTGGTGCGCCAATTCACAATAATCCTCCATTTTCTCAACAATATGCCATAAAAATGAAAAACCATCTTAAGATTTCATCATTTTCTTTTGCTTTCTAGCCATGTTTCTAAAGTGTGCAAAAGCTTTCTTAGCTCAAGTATTATCTTTCTTTAAAACCAGACATGTAAATTTGTAATTTTCCGCAGTTCAGTCAATGCAAAGCTTTTTAATCTATTTTAACCGAGGGATTTTTAAAAAAACACGTTAATTTGCATTCAGTTGAACTCTGTGGCAAGGTTTATCTAGACCGAGGCCCATAATTGAATTGGGCCTAATTTAATCATTTAGACCCATAAACCGAACTTCTCATGGCAGGAAAAACGGAGCGCTTTCAGAGACACCCAAAAGCATCCTGCAGAATTTGTTTTCCTGTAACTTTGAGATCTTATTTTACCCCAAATGACCAAACTATAACAAACAGATGAAACACTCTTGCTGTAATTATCCTCCATTTGTTTCAGCATTTTGTTTTCCAATTTACTAACATGATTAAGTACTGCACCAATGGTCTAAGAAACCGCAGAATTCTAGTATATAAAAGAAGAGGGAAACCGTGTAAACCAAGCAGTCTAAACCACGCATGTCTTAACAATGCAAGCGGAATACAGAGGTCTAAACCACGCATATGTCTTTACCACGCATATGCGTGGTTTAGACGTTTGTGGAAGTTGGTGCTCTAGACTCTGGCGGAGGGTTGGAGGTGCCTTCCTGCCAAAACCAACTTGGTGAGGGCTTGGTGAGTATGACTTTTTTCCCATTACTTCTGTCTAACATTTTTATATTGTGATTATTTCTCACCCTACACCTTTCTCAGTATATCCTCTAACTCCACTCTGACCGCCCTCTGACTCTTCCCTCCCCTAATCATCCCAAACCTGCTCCTACTGCTATGATCGCCAAATAAACACTTTCTAGACCCTTCCCTCTTCTACAACTCCACTATCCATTACAATCCAACCAACATACTTGCATGTCCACTGCCCAAATAATTTTATATTTCCCTATGCTAATTCACCACTAATAGTGTTTGAGTAGCATGCTACTGCTCGAAAAGCGCTTTTATGCCTAGTCGGGGATACCAAGTGCTATATAAATGCAAACACCTCCCTCTTCTATCCCTCCACTATCCTTTTCAACCCCAATAAAACTCGCATGTCCACCGCTCATATGAATTTCATATTTCCTTATACTAATTCACCACTAATACTGTTTAGGTTCCGGAGTAGCATGCTACTGCTCGAAAAGCGCTTTGATGCCTCATCAGGGATACTAGGTGCTATATAAATGTGAACACTTCCCTCTTCTATCCCTCCACTATCCTTTTCAACCCCAATAACACTCACATGTCTACCGCTCATATAAATGTCATATTTCCCTATACTAACTCACCACTAATGCTTTCTGGGTTCCGGAGTAGTGTGCTACTCCCCAAAAAGCGCTTAGACACCTCGCCCGGGGTAGTAAGCGCCATATAAATACAATTACGATTTACAATTATTTATATTCTAAAAGGCGGGGAAGCTGGGTTTAGGGCTCAGGGTGGGGGTCCAAGTAGTTGGGATAGGGTACTTTTCACGGCTGGTGAAGGCGATTTTGGGGCAGGGAGCGGTTTTGGGGTTGTTTAGTTCTGGGGTGAAGGTTTTACAGGGCTTGAAAAATCCACTTACATTGTGGAGCAAGATTTATTTAGGACGAGTTATCAAGCTGAAAATCCTCTAACTTCATGGAAGACCAATCCACTTTAGAAAGCAGAGCAAACGTGACCAGCTAAGATTTTAAGGCTGCTTTAGTGAAAGCGCAATAGAAATGCTATTAAATCGTATCTTGTCACATTTGCTAGCTTTCAGAGAGAGGTCAAAAGTCAGCTTATCTTATTACATTTATTTTTCTTTCTGTGATTTTAATTGAACTGTGCAATCCATGTTAAATGAGAGGCTGTAAGATGTCCTTCTTTTTTTCTAGCACAACACTGAAATAGCTAAGTGAACTGTTCAAACATTTCAAAAATATTTCACTAGTTATGAAGACCCATTTTTGTAATTCTGCGGTGAACAAAATATTTTTATAGGATCAAAACAAGTGGAACACTTTACTTGATATGCAAATTTTAAATATTTTTGCTGAAATCCAATTTACCGCAAATGTTTGTTTTCCATTTATCAATAAAAATACATGTTAGGGGGACGTTTTGTGGCTATTTCATTGGAAAATATGCTATCTGTAATTGATAATGCACTACCACATCATGCTTTGGTAATACTCTTATTAAAAGTGAGTTTTTAAACATGAACTGGGAATTATTACTGCTCCTTGGGTGGGCTTCGTATTTAGGGCTGGGTTCTGTTTTAGCATTCAGGGCGGTGGGGCTGGAGTGTTTTTAGGGCTGGGGACGTACTTTGGGCAGGTGGCTGAGTTTTAGGACTTGGGGCTAGGACTGAACCTTAACCAAGCATTTGCCTTTACCATCTACAAAGAGGCTGCAAGCAGGTCCTGGAAACCCATGGGGGAACTCGACCCTTCTCCTCAGCCTGTTGGGCCCGTGTACATTGGTGCTTTGGGGTCTTATTCCAGTGCAGTAGTCTCTCGCAGTTGGAGGGAGCCGGCAGAAAGGGTCTGCAGTTTGGGCAAACCCAAGCGTGGGCTTGGCTTTTGGTGGGTCTGGGGAACCCGTTGGCACAGTCACCTCCCTTGTACTCGGGCTCTGAAGCTCGGGCACGTAGGTGCTTTGAGGCAATGGGTGGTGGTGGTCGCAGACTTAAAACTTTTGCTCTTGTTTTATGCAGGCGGGCAAACAGGACAGCTGGGCCACTCACAAAGTGGGGTCTCACTGTCCCTGAAGTCCCTTGACGTGCCAGTCAGTCTTCCTCTACGTTGGTGTCTGGTCTGTGCACAACAAACCTTGACTGCTGCAAGGAGTCTAGTACCCCAGCGATTTGCACTGTGCAGCTCCAGTTGGTCCTGGCATCCGCACACTTGGAGGGAGGACGGATCTGACCTATGGAAGCACTACTGCCTCTTCCTGGGTGACAGCTGCGTTTGCAGACTCAATAGGCGGCAGGTCGGTGTACCAGTTCCTGCTTCTTTGGTGCCTGCGGCTGCAAGGGAGTAGCTCCTCTACTCCAAGGAAGATTCTTTGGCAATTTGCGAAGTACTGGCATGCCTCCAGGCTTCTTTAGGTCTGCACAGTAGCAGGACAAATCGGTTGCTCTGAGTCTGGTGCAGCTGACAGGCCGGCAGGGTTGGCACCAAGTCATTCGTACTCTTGGGTTCTCTGATCAGCAGTCTTCTTCCACTCCTTTTGTGTCCAATGAAAATCTGGCATCCGAGGGTCCTCTAAATACTCCATTCAGAGGCGTTAAGGGGATTGAGGGTTGGTAGAGAATGGGCTACTTACCCTGGGGTCACTACGTGTCGTATATGACCACTTCTGTGGGAGTGGGCATAACCATGTCCCAGAATCCCTAAGTTTGTCAACACAAAGATGGCCAATTCTGAAAAGTCGTGTTCACCTCAGATTAGGCCACCTTAAGTTCTGTCCAGATGCCAAAGGGCTCAGGATAAAGATGGCAGCTCCCTCCTGTGAGAAGCCAGATTCACATTTAAAAGGCGGTGGTCTTTTTTGAAGCCCCTTGCCTTCAGGGTAGGGGTTGGGGTGGGGGGGGGTTGGGTCAGAAACTAGTCTGCCACAGCAAGGTTTCAGGGGGTACCTCTAAGGTACCCTCAGGGAGCATGTATTAAAAAACACATCACTGGAATAGGGTGGGTTTATTAACAAAAAGTGATTGATACCAAACACTTTAAGTTTCAGTGAAGCCATGATGTAGCTGGGGAACTCGTTTTGACCAGTGCCCAGTAAATACCTTAAGATGGCTTCCCAGCTCACTTGCAAAGTCTAGCAGTAGAACTAGACATCACAGGGGCATATATGTGCATACCGATATGTCCTCCCATGAAATATAATGCACCCTGCCTTGGGGCTCAAACGCCTGCTGAAGCGGTGACTTTCATATTTTGGATGCAGTGACTGGCATGGCACACAGGAAAGTCATGTGTTCACTTATGGTTTGCACCATGTCACATGGCCTGAAATGGCAGTCTGGGTGGAATTATTTTGTGGGTCTCTTAGGTTGGCGTACGATATGTTGCAGCCCATAGGAACCTCTTTAGCACCCCTGTCCCAGGTGCCTGGAGTACCATTTACTAAGGACTTACAGGGGTGCTAAAGTCCACTAGACTTTACCTTGTTTTAGGTAAGGAACATTTGCACCGAGGTCGGATTAGCAGGCCTCAGTGCACTGTCAGTCGAAAATCAGCATCTATTAGCTAAAAAGGGGGCAAAAAGCCCTGTTCTCTTCCGTATGTTTTTACGCAGAGTATGCAAACGTTATTAGAACATTGGAATGTTGCGAGCTTCATTGAAAACCATAGAGTGCTCCTGGTTTCTAATGGCTGGTAGGAGCCTGGAGCTCCAACATTCCAATGGTTTTGTTCACAGCTGTTACTGTGAACAAAACCTCATGGAATCCAAGGGGATTTCAATCCTCTTGTGCTCTTTGAGGCCTTTGTTTTTTTAGAACCTTCTTCCCACTAGTTACGGAATGTTCTAATAGCCTTATAGCCCTCCGTAGCTGGGCTATACTGGCATTAATGTCCAGCTCCCTTGTTACAGGCCCTTGCCTTCGACTTGGGCCTTTAATGCTGGAGCGGACCTTTAAATATAGTCTTATAGCCCGCCTTAGCGGGCAATACTGCCATTAAATGCCCGCTCAATCGGCGAGGGCCTTTTACAAGGGAGCCGGACTTTAATGGCTGGTATATTCCAGCTATGGAGGGCTATAAGGCTATTGGAACATCCTGCCACTAGAGGGCAGAATGTTCTAACAAATAGGAGTCTCACACCAAAACGCGTCTGTATTGGCACTAAGATCAATGAGGGAGACCTAACAAAACAGTCTCTGCCTTCCATTAAGTGAAACAAAGAAAAGGGTCTTCTGGGCTCATGAGAGAAAAACGCAATTTATTGAAAAAAGGTATACTCTCCGTCTCTCGAAGAAAATGTGTACATGAATAATATAATATTGAGCATACATTTGAGGTTATTCGCTAGGTCCATTAATTTTTACCCTTGTGTATAGGTTTTATTATGATGAGATGTGATTGTATGTATGTATGAATGAGATGTGCAGTAGAATTCAATGGGTTTTTACCTTGCTTTTGAGGGGGAGGTTTGCCTGGGGATCATTGGTTAAGGGGGAATGTCAAAATCTTTGATATGCATCAATGAATTTGAGAGACTAAAGATATAGCTTATTTGGGAGTAGTGTATTCATTGATAAATTGTAAATGCAAACTCTATTTGGGACTCAACATTGTTCTATATCATACTGTAGACGTATGAGCAATTTTGAAATACAGTGGGGAAGGCAGATTTTATGTTTGGACCTATGACCAATGTACAGTTGTACTCTACGCAGACAGGACAGCAGCTACTGCTTGGGCGATTGGGACTGTGACTGCTGTATACACTGCCATCCCATCGCAACCTGGGCTGCATCACTCCTCTGCCTAAGTGGGGTGGCAGCGTCAGACTACTGCTGCCGTATCTGCACTTGCACCAGCCACAGTTCTACAGACTAGTTGGCTGGGCATGTGGACTGACGTCCCATACCTGTCCTGCACTGTATTCCAGGGGACTGTTTCGACATAGCTCCCAAATTATACATGGGACTCGAGCCCCTGATTCATTTATTTATTTGCAATATTTGTACAGTGCAACACTCCTCCCCAAAGGTATATCTCTGCACTAGAATTGCTGAGAGCTCTAGAGTCCGAATTAGGGGTTTAACCGCTGTATGATGCGCCAGAAGTAGATAGTTATTCCCGGAAAAGCCATTTTCTTTTTTCTTTCTAAAATTAAGATGGTTTCCATGAGGCGAGTGTTGAGATAGTAAATTCAATTGGGCCGCCACTAAATAAGAGAAGGAGCAGCCCCTTGTCCTCACTTTTTTAGATGACTTCGGAACACCAAGCCGGTTTTGTTAAGTGCCTTGCGTGTTCGGCAGAGAAGTCTAAACTTTGCTTTTTTGCGCATGGGCAGCCAGTGAAGGGTTTAAAACTGGCCGAGGCAGAGCTTAATAGGTTTTTGTTGCATATTAGTCTGGCTGCCATATTCTGGATTACCTGAAGACATGAGAAAAGGTAATCCGCCATGCCCACATGTCGCTTTCCCGTAATAATCTACCCGGCACTAAAGCCTGAACTATGGTTCGTCGTACATCCATCAGAAGATATTTCTCAGAAGTATGCCGAGCATTTGCCACAAGTACCATTGACTTGTTCCTGCCTGGATACGGAATTGTCAATTTGGATCCCTACATTTTTTTTGTCACTTTCTTAGGCTCAGGGACAGGGCCTAGCATAGTCGGCCACCAGGAGGAGTTTCAAATCTGTTGTGCTCCACCAAAGAGAAGGATTACTTGTCTTTAAGGTGTTTAATTTCAATCAGTGTGCTTTCATCCAACTTGACACCTCCGTAAGAAAGTTGGTCAGATTGACTCTGGTTTCCTGATGTTTTTCCCACAGCGAAATTACCAGCTGGGTATCATCTGTGTAAGAACAGATCTTAAAACACCATTTCCTCACAATTTGTGTGATGGAGGAGACATACACATTAAAAGGAGTTGGCCTTATGAGAGGAGGCCAGAGGCACTTCGCATTTGGATGTACAGGGAAGTGAACTGAAGGCGACTAAAATGACTAATTGGGTTTTCTTATTTAAGAATGAGCCTTACCATTTTAGAGCTTTAGAATAGATCCCAGTCTTGTACAGTTTTTCTATCAATAGGTGATCAGACGCTGTCAAATACCACGGACTGATCCAGTAGGATCAGGACTGCAGCCTTGCCCTAACCCACCTTTTAATCTGATGTCTTTTAACAGCCAGAAAAGTGGATTCTGTGCTATTGTTAGTTCTAAATCCTGTCTGGGATGGGTGTGACAAATCGTTTTCTAGAAAGGTGGGGAGCTGGGCATCGATTAGTCTTTCTAATACCTCCGACATGTTGGGGAGCAAGGGGATAGGTCGATAGTTGGGCATCGACATGTCAATCTTTTAAGTTTTCTTTGTGAAGGGAAGAATGAAAGCTTGTTTTCAGGAACCTGGGTGTACTGCCGAGGCCAGGGATAGATTACAAATGTGTCAGAGAGAGGCCTAAAAGTAGGGCCACCCGAGCATAGTAAAATGGGGGCGGGGTCTAGTGGAGAACAAGACTTCACTTCCCTCATTGTAAATATCTTGGAAGAACAAGTTGAAAAAACAAAGTTCCGTAGCTCTGCGCTGTCTCTCAGTGGGGTGCTAAATTGTTACCACGGGATCTCGTCTAAATGAGGTTGTGTCAAACGTAGAATATATATATATATTATATATATATATATATATATATATATATATATACTGTCAATCTTATCAATGAAGAATTTCCCTATATCCTCACAATTGGTGGCTGACTGGGTAATGGTTTGTAATAAACAAGCTGGTTGTGAGAGTTGCTTTATGATTTTAAAAGGTTTGTTTGGATGAATTACTAATTTCTTCAATACACTTCGTTAAGTAGTCCTTTTTGAAATCTCTTTGGTAGATCTTCAACTCTAGTTAAAATTTCTGCCCATCTTTGATGCATTTGGAGTGCCTCCGGAGTTGCTCCAAAGATTTGCTTAGTCTTAATTCTGGGGAGTACCATTTCTGATGGTGTGCTCTGCCAAGATTTATTTACTTTCAGCGGGCTCATTTATTCCAAGAGTTGATGGCAGCGTTAATCTTCTCTAGATAGGTGTTTGGTGAGGATCTTATGGTCAACCTGCGGAGAAACAGAATAGTTTGAGAATGAATCTAGATTTATTTAGCTCCAATCTATCCTATCTATCCTTGGGGGCAGGGATAGGTCGGTATGCTTTCTTTGAATTGGTAAAAACCAACAATTGATGGACAGAATGTAGAACAATGTCATACATTCACCCCAGTACAGAGATCTGGGCCTAAATCCATCTTTTTTTTTTTTTTGCTCCCCATGCCATTCCAGTTCCAACCCACCCATATGCAAATCAGTCTTGACCCTGCGCCCAATGGGAACAGTCCAGCCTGAACTGCCAGGCCAGATCCTCCCTGGACTGGAAACAAGCATCCTAGGACCGGTTTCGGGCTTAAAGCCCTCATCAGCCAGGATAGCTTGACTCCAGTGGCGTGGAGAGCACGAGACCCACATCTAGGCATACCCGTCTCACTCAGGACGACAAATGCAAAAACAACAATAGCTGACAGAATGCGGAACAATGTCATACATTACCCCAGTACAGAGATCTGGGCCTAAATCCATTGTTTTCTTGCTTCCCCATGCCATTCCAGTTTGAAATCGAATTGGTGGTGGTGAGCGCTAGAACGTAACCTGAGCGTACTCCATCCAAAGTAAGGGTTTCATGTTTTTGATTGAGGTGGCTTTATATTAGTGAATAGTAGGTCTAACTTGTGTCCTGCAATGTCGGTTGGGCCAGAAATCCATTTCTTGAGCTGCATGATTTGCATATTCCTCTCCAATCGTTCAGAGGGGATCCTTTGGATTTTAATAGCGTATGTTAATCTCCTATCCTGATATTTGTCATGGTTTAGGATTCATGGAGTTAGCCAAGAGACTAGGTTGGGGGCCATTAGGGATTGTAACCGTGGTGTCTGTAAAATTCTGGGCCTCCAAGCAATTTTCTATATTTATGGGAGATTTGGAACCCTAAGAACTCCCATTATGTTAGAGGAGCTGAGTTCAGTGGAGCATGTGTATTTATCTTTAAAGATGACTGCAGTGCCGCTTCCTGTATGAACCGGTCTGTGATATTTCAAAATTTATAGCCCATAGGTATTGAAATAATGACTGGCAGGGTGTGATCATTAATCCAACTTTCTGTAATAAACACCAGTAGTGATAGAAGGGGTAAGACTAGACTGAGCCTGCCTTGGGCTGCAGCCACAATACTTACCGTGAGTTTGAGTCATGCTGACTACTACAAGGACACACCATAGTTAGGGGTGTCACATGGAAGAGTGTACCAGATGGGAGAGATGCGGCTTAGCGCTTGAAGAGAATCCGACTCGAGACTTTGACTTATTAGAATTATTGGAATTCTGTAGTATTTAGTGCAACAGAGTGAAAATAAATAAAATATATATATTTTCACTCCGTTGCACTAAATACTACAGAATTCCAATAATTCTGAGTGAGAATAAAATATATAATTGTGTTTTTTTTTTTTTTTTTTTAAAGAAGCCCTGGGCTTACATTGAGGTTGAGTGTTTAAGTGCACACCTCGAGCACCCCGCACTGGACCTCTCTGAAAAGCTTGTGACTGCTTGCCCTCCCCTGAGTATAGTGCAGGAGGTGTTGTATATGGCCCAGTTTGCTGAGTCATGGTAGGTTAGGACCCAGGACGTTGGTGGCAAAGAATGACATCAGCTTCCTTTTTTCCGCGTTGTCGACGCTTACGGGTTTTGAGGGATCCTCTGTAGCGTTGATAGTAACTTTGATACTATTGTGGTTTTCTGTGTCTTTTCCAGTGTTTCTGACTCCTGTCGTGATGTCGACCTAAGAAGACTGGTTTCAAGCCGTGCGGTGAATGCGGGAAGATGTCAATCACGGACCCGCATGATGACTGTATATGGTGCCTGAGTTCAGATCACGACGTCCAGGGTTGTCATTCCTGTAGGAAGATGAATCCAAAAGCTCTTTGTGAACGTGAGGCGAAGCTCCTAGTTGCCAAATTAAAAGGCAAAGAGGCTAAGAAGAGTTTGAGGTCGGTTTAGAAGTAGTCATCGGGGCATGCTTCCAGATCTACGAAAAAAACATAAGTAGAGGAAGCATGGATCAAGGCACCATTCAGGAAAGGAGTCTGATTCGAGAGCGAAGTCGCCTAGTAGACTGCATCGAAAGGATGTGGTATCTCCTTCTCCGGTACCAGATCCGGAAGGTGAGGCCTTGCCCTTGGAGTCGCCTGAGCATTTACCGGCTCAGGTGTCGAATCCCTCTCCGGCTCCGTCTCGGTCTCCAGTTCGGAGGAGGAAGAGGTTACCTTTCCCCAGGGCTCGACGACTCCGGCTCACCAACTGGAGGAACAAGAAGAGTCTATTCCGGTGCAGCCTCCTCGAGAGCAGCCGGTGGGTTCGTATCCTCCTTTCCCGGGTCCAGGACAGGACCCCTCACAGTTCTTAAATGCCATGTATGGTGTTTATGCGAGAGCCATGTGCCCCTCTGGAGCACCGGCTGGTCCCATGGGTCCGTTGGCATACAATTTGGGAGTTCCCCAAACTTATGCTCCGACGCCGTTCTTGCAGTTTATGCCGACACCGCCTTGGCATCTTTCGGCGCCGCCGAAGTCATCGACGCCGTTTCCTGCTTCACCGGCTCCGGATCGACCTCAAGATCTTCGGCATGGTCTTCTGACTCTGAGTTCGACTCCGGCTCCGTGTTCGACTACGGCTCCTTCGGAGTAGATTCCGGATCCGACGACGTCGGTCCGGAAGGAGAGGTCGAGGCGTGAAGCCCAGCGCCTGTTGGAGGAGCAAAGATATAGGGAAGCTGAGGTTGAAGAGGGTGAGCTTCAAGAATCTGAGGATTATTTTGATGATTTAAGAGAGGTAGGTGGACTGGAACTGTCCCCTGATTGGGTTTTAGCCTCGGTGTCGGATCCTCCTTCCAAAGATGTGGCTCCCTACCATGTGGTTATAAAGAAGGCAGCGGATCTGCTGAATTTGACTTTGCCCACTGCGGAGTATAAATCAAACATTTAGACTGAAGTCCTCCATTCTCCCTCATCTGTGGTGGAACCTATGCTTCCTTTTACTGATGCTTTAACGGATCCTATCCTGGAGGTGTGGAGTAGGCCTCTTACGGCTCCTGCGGTTTCTAAGGTAGTTGCAAGGCGTTATAGAGTGGCTGCTGGGGACCCTGACTTTTTATCCTCTCATCCTTTGCCTGAGAGTTAAATCGTACCGGCAGCCTTCTCTAAAAGATCTGCAGGTGCTTTTCCCCAGGTGGTGCCTGGTGATAAGGATTCAAAAAAGCAGGACCAATCTGCGAAAAGCTTTTTCATCAGCAAGTATGGCCCTCAAATCTACGAATGCCACTTGCCTTCTGGGTCGTTATATCCATGCCTTGATGGATACTGAAAAGCAACTGACACCTAAACTTCCTGAAGAGGACAAACCTTTTTAATGAGGTGCTTGCTGACACTCAGGCTGCTGCTCGGCATGTCATACAGAGCGGAATGGACACAGCGGATTCAGTGGCTAGGATCATGGGGTCTTCGATTGCCACCAGCAGAGCTGCCTGGCTGAAAACTTCAGAGTTCTCTGCAGATGTTCAGGCTGCTTTAATAGATTTGCCCTTTGATGGCTCAGGCCTTTTTGGTAAAAAGGCTGATGCTGCTTTGGAGAGGTTCAAGGACAGCAGGGCAACAGCCAGGTCTTTGGGTTTGCAAACTAGAGGATCTGTGAACAAAAGGTATAGGGGCTTTGGAAGATATTCTTTTCATCCCTATAAGCAGTCACAACAGCAGCAACAAAATCCGTTGTATAGATCCTACAGGGGCAGACAAAGAGCTCGTCCTCGGACGTCGGGCATCCTTCTCCTCCTCCTCTTCTTCTACCCACCCCCCTCCTACAACAGCAAAGCAGCCTTAGATCCGCCATTCCGAATCATGCGGGTCATGTGGGGGGCCGGCTTACCTATTTTCTGCGGGATTGGGAATCGGTTACATCAGACCTTTGGGTTCTCAATCTCGTAAAGAATCGGTATGCTCTTCCCTTTCTGGAATTTCCCCCAAATTACCCTCCTTGCCAAGGTTTTTGCACGGAGAACCATCGGCTGCTCCTGCAGGAGGACGTCCTGGCACTGTTAAGAAAAGGTGCGATAGAGGTGGTTCCGGAGCAGGAAAGGGGTCAGGGATGCTACTCCCGGTATTTCCTGATCCCCAAAAAGGATGGCAGACTTCGTCCAATCCTGGATCTCAGGGTCCTGAACCTTTACCTGAAGCAGGAGAAGTTCAAGATGCTCACCCTTGCGCAAGCGCTGCTGGAAGAAGACTGAATGGTGTCGATCGACTTGCAGGATGCGTATTTTCACATCCCTATCCTGAAGTCGCACAGGAAGTATCTCCGTTTCACGGTGGGTTCGCAACACTACCAGTTTGTGGTCCTTCCGTTTGGTCTTACTACTGCGCCTCGAGTCTTCACCAAGGTGATGGCTGTGGTGGCTGCACATCTCAAAGTCGGGGATACCGGTATTCCCTTATTTGGACGACTGGCTGATCAAAGCAGAATCTCCAGAGAAGGTGCTCCATCATCTGCAGGTTACAACTCAGTTGTTGTACAGGTTGGGTTTTTCGATAAATGTACCTTAATATTGCCTGGTGTCCTCCCAGCGCAACCTGTTCATAGGTGCAGTACTGGATACAACTGTATGTCGGGCATTTCCTCCTCCACAATGAATTCGCGACATACAGGAAATGATTCCTTTATTTCACAATGGATCGGTCGTTCCAGTCCTGAAGTTTCCTTCGTCTGCTCGGTCTGATGGCTTCTTGCAGTCTGTTGGTCAACCATGCACGCTGGCATGAGGGCGCTCCAGTGGTGCCTCCGCAGGCAGTGATATCAGCACAACGGAGATCTCAGGAAGTCAGTCAGGATCTCCAGAGAAGCTGTGGCGGATCTGTCTTGATGGAGCATGGAAGGCAATCTGTCTCAAGGAAAGACTTTTCAGCTACCTCCCTCGGTGGCCACAGTGATAACGGATTCATCCACTTTAGGGTGGGGTGCTCATCTGGGGGATCTGGAGATCAAGGGTCTTTGGTCTCCAGAGGAAAGGTTGTTTCACATCAATCTTCTAGAGTTACGGGCGATACGTTTGGCACTCAAGGCCTTTCTTCCTTCCCTTCGCGGTCAGTCGGTGCAAGTCCTGACGGACAACACGACCGCGATGTGGTATGTAAACAAGCAGGGAGGAGTAGGGTCGCATTGTCTCTGCAGAGAGGCTCTGCGTCTATGGTCCTGGGTTCAGGATCATCAGATTTGTCTTATGGCAAATCATCTGACCGGGGTGCTGAACGTGCGTGCAGACAGTCTCAGTCGGCAGTTTTCAGCCGACCACGAGTGGAGTCTTCACCCGGATGTGGTTCATCAAGTCTTTCGGACGTGGGGGACTCCTCTGGTGGACCTGTTCGCCACTCACGAGAATGCTCACTGCCCGTCATTCTGCGGTCTCCAGTTTCCGATGCAAGGAGCTCTGGGAGATGCGTTTCAGGGGCTCTCCACTCCTCGGGTTCTGAGGAAGATTCACCAAGACCGGGCCCAAGTTATATTGATCGCCCCGGATTGGCCAAGAAGAGTGTGGTACACAGATCTTCTCCACCTCTCCTCATGCCCGCCGCTCCGTCTCCTTCTCAGGGCAGACCTCTTCTCTCAGATGGAGGGGCAGGTTCTACACCCCCACCTCCAGACCTTACACCTTCATGCATGGAGATTGAACGGGGCAACCTGAATTCCTTTTCTCTCTCACATGATGTGGTGGATGTCATTTTATCGGCCAGTCGTTAATCCACCAAATCTATTTTTTCTTATAGATGGACTAAGTTTGTTTCTTGGTGTGGAGAGAAGTCCATTGACCCTTTGAAGGCTAAATTGTCTGATATTCTTCAATTTGCACTCTCTTTGGCGCAGCAGGGTTTTGCTGTGGCTACGGTTAAGGGTTATCTTTCGGCTTTGTTGGCTTTTCTCTGTCTGCCGCTACAGGCCCCCTTGTAGATAGGAACGTCGCCAGGCGCCACCACCCAGCTCCGGGCGAACCTAGCTTCCTGTCCACCCACCCCACCCCCGAGAGCCTGGTTATCCAGGCCTCTACTTCCCAATCCGCATTCCCGACTGCACCCCCAGATCGGGAATCCAAAAGGTATGAACAGTTTGGTAAGAAACTGTTCTCGTCCCTTAGTTGTGGATTGCGGTCCGTCAACAACGCTTGCCTTTTGGGCCGTTATACCCACTCTCTGTGGGATACGGTTGCGGCCATGCTGCCAGAGTGCCCGGAGGAGGCCCGGGCGAAGCCCGCTCAAGCCCTCACGGAGGGACGAGACGCAGAGCGGTATTCCATATGATGTGGGCTGGATACCACAGACTCGCTGGCCAGGGCGATAACGACTGTGGCGGTTCGCCGCCACACCTGACTGAGGTCCGCCAATTTCTCGGCTGATGTCCAGAACACCCTCAAGGGCATGCTGTTTGATGGCAGCCACCTCTTTGGTGGCAAGGCAGACCATGCGCTTGAACGCTTCAAGGACTCCAGGGCTACGGCCAAGTCCTTGGGCCTCTCGGGCCAGCGTCAGCAGCAGTCTGCCTTTCGCGGCCAAGTAAGGGGCGCCCCTTAACGTCCTGCCAGCCATGGGCCGCTGTCTAACATCCAGCGCGGCGGCAGATGTGGTAACTGCTGTGGCGGTGCCAGGGGACAACGGCGAAGCCAGTCCACATCCACTCCCGCCGCATCTGCCTCAAAGCCTTCCTAGTCCGAGCTTTCAGGCCCATCTGACGCCAGTGGGGGGCAGGGTCCGCCATCACCTCCTCCACTGGCATACCATCACATCGGACAGGTGGGCGCTGCAAATCGTCTGAAGGGGCTACTGTGAGAAGTTGGCCTGATATATGATGTTTCCAATTCTGGAACCACCTTGTATCAGTCCAAATAACCCCTTATGGTGTCTGGTTGTAAGTCAACCTTGTAGACAAGCTATCTTAATGGTAGCATAGACTAAGCAGCCTTAAAGGCTTAACTCAAGAGGTCGTGTTAAGCGAGCTGTTTTACCAATCACAGTCCTGTAATATCAAATGAAAGGACACCACACAAGTATATATTATAAAAATAAATGTATTTATTACTCAAAATAATCCCCAGTACTCTTTATGAATAAAGGGGCACAAGCGTTAAATCAAAAGCACAGTATAACATACAAAGTTGCACAATTATGGATGAGGGCGAGGGGCCACTCAGACCATATACTAAACAAGTGGTATAAGAGATACCAATCGATCAGTGGTTAGGCCTAGGGCCTAGGGAATCGCTGGGAGCAGTCGGGACAAGCAATGCTAAAGTCGGGAAAAGCCCGAGGGATTCGGGTGCAGCGCTGAAAGCGCACGCATGCACCAATGTTAGTCAATGGTGCTTAAAAGTTACACAAATAGAGTTTAAGGACACTTCCGCTGAACCTAGAAAGACAAAACATTAGACACAGGCCCTAGAGGTGTGTACCAGTGTGGGAACACCGGCGTTGCAATGTTACCTCACCCACAGGAAGCGGGTGCATAGGGTCGAAGTTGAGTCGGGTTTCGTCACGCAGGTTCTTGGTGCTTGAAGCTGAAGAGGCTGCAGGCGAGGTGAAAGAGAAGTGTCCGGTGGGATCCAAGGGTGGACCCAAGTCGAGAAGTACCTGAAAGCAGAGGGGACAGAGTCTGGGTCACTCAGCAGTGACCAGGGTGGAACCAGGACGGAATGAGGCAATGTCGGGCGCAATCAGGTGGTTGTTGAGGAGCTTCTCTCCGCTGTCACGTGGGCTCTGGGGCATCTGCGACGTCCAGGAGCGGGTCACGATCTGTCCCACGTAGGCTCTCGCCGTCTGCACTGTCGGCTTCAAGATTGGAGCAAACAACACTTGGCAAAAGCAATCCACGCGGAACGGGAAGATTGCTTCTCACTCGGACCAGGAGGGTCAGAGTGGGGGCTCCTTTTCAGGGGAGCTGGTGTAAATCTGGAGCAACCAGAATCACAAGTCGTATTTCAAGTTTCGTCGGCACAGGGGCCACAAGCCGGCTGGCAAGTGACCGGGCCAACGCGTTGAGCCAAAAGAAGCAGAAGGGCCCCACGCAGCACTCGTCAAGTGTAGAGGGGTGAACTTCGGTGCAAGAGTGGCTCAGGGTTGGGGCTTCTCAAACCCCGGTGTACAGCTTCGAGGGTCACTCGTGGGCTGCACGGTCAGCGTCTCGTGGTCTTTCCAAGATGGCGTGCCCCACGCTTCCGATCGCCTCCACGGGTCTCAGCTCTGCAGGGACTGTGGATCGGGCTGTTAGAAGGCAGGCAAGCTTGATCTCGTCTATCTCTGTCGCTCGAGTTCCGGCGGGAACTGCAACAAAGCAGACGTCGAGGTGCTGGATGGTGCCTGTTTGCACAGGGTGGTCACTCCTTGACCACAAGGGAGATTCTTCAGTCTTCTACGTTGAGTAGGATGTCGAAGGGTCCAGAGTTTCGTTTCTTACGTTTCATCAGGATAATCTGAAGTGCTTTGGCACTGCTCCCATTCTTATACCAATCCAGGGGGCTGGATTACCTGCTAGGTCCCCTCCTATGGGTGGGACCCAGGAAGGGGGTGGTTACACCCCTTTCCTTTGATTCAGGCCGCGCTGGGTCGGGGGCTGGGGTGCCCCAGAACCGGTTTGGCCGGATTATGCAAGGGGCAGCCTTGTGCGCCCCAAGCAGTGTCTGGTTTCTTTCAAACCTCCCTGCTACAATCCACTATCTCCTGTCTGGGGGGGTGTGACACCTCCCTGCGACAGGAAACCCTTTGTCCAGGCCCCCTTGGCTGAGTTTCGGTCAGCTACAGGGGGTCAGACTTGTGTCTGTGGCAGAAGCATCCATTTTGTGGATCTGAGGCCCTATTAGAAATTAACCGCATTTCAGTAAAGTAACATGTCTTCCCCCTCTAGAGGGGTGGAATGCTATCCCTGTCGCCAGGACTGGCGAGGGGATAGTATTCCAAATCGTATGACACCTTACACGACATGTTTTGATAAAGCCAAACCAAAGTTGCTATATAACCGCGAGGATTATAATGCACTTAAGAGTATATGGTATGGCATTATCCTGAAACAGCTTAGGGAGTTGTTCCCGACAGCTGCAGACAGGCTCAGCTCATGCTAGAGCTCCATCTCACATTAAACCACGCACTCTGCCTCCAGGATTGATAAGGCCTTCCATAGGAGTGGCTCACAGGTTTATATGTGTCCAGATATAGGTTTAGATATAGGTATACTATATCTAAGCAAGGGGTGATTACACCACCTTGCCCCAGCTGAGTGATCAGCCAGTTGTGTCAATTTAAGAACCAGCCAGGGGTGGCAAAAGATATGCTGCAGCCCCTGGTAGGCCTTGGTGGCACCTATGCCCTGGGCACCTATAGTGCATGGTACAGGGGCTGACAAGGAGTCCATTTCCAATTGTGGTATGTACCTAGGGTACATGGAATCCATTTTACAGAGAGAGCAGATAGCCTGGGGCCCTGATTAGCAGGGAACCAGGCCAACTAAGTCGAAAACCAGCTAAACACAAGGCAAAAAATCTGGGGTAACCATAGTCAGGTAGCCACCTTCCTACAGCTACTCCCTCCCCTTCGAGGCGACCCCTCCAGCCATGCCACCGCAGTACCACCACGTGTCGGGGTATCACTTGCAACTTCTGCAAGAGGAAGTATCTTCCCTCTTGGCCAAGGGGGCCATCAAGCGCGTTCCTGGGCCAGAGATAGTGTGGTTGCTATTCCCTCTACTTTCTGGTTCCCAAGAAGGGCAAAGGGGGCCTACGCCCTATCTTGGACCTGCGGAACGTCAACGGCTTCCTCAGGAAGGAGAAGTTCAAGATGCTGACTCAGGTCTTAGCTGCCCTGGACCCCGGAGACTGGATGGTAGCGTTGGATTTCCAGGACGCGTATTTCCAAATCCCCGTCTTGCCGGCGTTACCTGCGGTTCATGGTAGACCAAGAGCACTTCCAGTTCACCGTGCTCCCCTTTGGCCTTACCAGCGCCCCACGAGTGTTCACGAAAGTGATGGCGGTGGTCGCAGCTCATCTGCGCAGGTTAGGGGTGTCAGTCTTCCCCCTACCTCGCCGACTGGTTGCTGAAGGCGGGCGCGCCCCACACAGTCGTCAGCCACCTCCAGACTACGGCCGAACTCCTGCACTTGCTGGGGTTTTCCATCAATGTGCCGAAGTCGCACCTGTGTCCCTCCCAAAGGCTCCTCTTCATCGGAGCGGTTCTGGATTCAGCTCAGTTTCGGGTTTTTCCTCTCGAACAGCGGGTTCGGGATATTCAGGCTCTGATTCCGATCTTTCTGCCTTTATCCCGGGTCTCGGTCAGGTTGACACTGCGGCTTCTGGGGCTGATGACCTACTCCATCCTTCTGGTGCATCACGCCAGGTGGCGGATGCAGGCTCTGCAGTGGGACCTGAAGATTCAGTGGGCCCACCATCAGGGCAACCTGTCCAACCATGTCCTGTCTCGGAGGGCACTGCGAAACAGACCGCAATTGGGTCAGCGGCAGATCCCTCTCCCTTCCCCAACCGGAGCACGTAGTTGTGACGGATGCGTCCCTCCTTGGCTGGGGGGGCCACATGAGAGAGGCGGAGATCAGAGGCCTCTGGTATCCGGCGGAGTCCCGGCTCCACATCAACCTTCTGGACTTGCTGGCGATCCGGCTTGCACTAAAGGCATTCCTTCCCTCTGTCCGGGGAAGTGCAGGTGTTGACGGACAACACCACCGCCATGTGGTACTGCAACAAACCGGGCGGGGTGGGGTCGTGGACCCTTTGCCAGGAGGCTCTGCGCCTCTGGCAATGGCTGGAACACCAGGGCGTCACCTTGTTGGTTCAACACCTGGCAGGTTCCTTGAACGCCAGGGAGGACAAACTCAGCCGTCGGCGCATGATGGATCACGAATGGCGTCTGAACTCTGACGTGGCGCAAGGCCTCTTTCGACATTCAAGGCGGCACTTGCTCGGAGACGCTTTTCGTCGCGAGTGGAGTTGCGGTCTGTTGTACGCCTTTCCGCCTTTACCTATACCACTTCTGCCCAGAGTGCTGAAGATCAGGCGCGACCGGGCCCAAGTCATCCTTGTGGCTCCGGACTGGGCATGAAGGTATTGGTATCACGAGCTACTCAGCATGTCAGTCGGTCCCCCGATTCGTCTGCCTCTTCAGGAGAACCTTCTGTCGCAGCAGCAGGGGACGGTCCTTCACCAGAACCTGTCCAGCCTCCACCTCCATGCGAGGAGATTGAGCGGCGGCAGTTGAGGCCATTTAACTTGCCTCCTGAAGTCTGTGATGTCATTCTGACAGCCAGGCGTCCCTCCACAAAAACGGTATACGCCTGCAGGTGGAACAAATTTGTGGCATGGTGCACAGCGAAGGCTGTGGATCCCCTTTCTGCCCTTCTTTCCGAGATTCTCCTCTTTCTTCTTTCTCTTGCCCAGCAGGGCTCTGCTCTGGGCACTATCAAGGGCTACCTCTGCCATTTCGGCCTTCTTAAGGCTTCCTGATCAGCCTTCTCTTTTCAAGTCCCCGGTTGTAAATAGATTCTTGAAGGGCATCCCTCACATGTTTCCTCCTGTTCCTTTCGTGATGCCTCAGTGGAACTTGAACCTGGTTCTGACTTTTTTGATGTGCGCTTCTTTCGAGCCACTTCACAATTGCCCTCTTTGTCTTCTGACTCTTAAGACTGCATTCCTGGTTGCCATCACCTCTGCCAGGAGAGTGAGTGAGCTCTAGGCTCTTTCTTTTAAACCTCCTTTCCTTTCTGTCCATCCGGATAAGGTTGTTTTAAGAACGCATCCCTCTTTGCTGCCCAAGGTAGTCACAGCCTTCCACATCGGGCAGTCTGTCACCTTGCCCACCTTCTTTCCGCCTTCATCCGTCGAAAGAGGAAGAGAGGCTCCGTCTGGACCTAAAACGTGCGCTCCTCTTTCTATCTGGACCGCACACGCCAGTTCCGGGTGGATGACAAGCTCTTTGTTGGTTACGTGGGCGCGTATAAGGGACGGGCGGTGCACAAACAAACCATCTCTCGGTGGGTCGTCTTGTGCATCAAGGTTTGCTACTCCTTGGCGAAAAAGGAGCCTCCTGTTGGGCTGAGGGTCCATTCCACTCTGGCCACGGCGGCTACTACTGCCCTGGGTCGGGGAGTCCCCTTGCAGGACATCTGTCAGGCAGCTACATGGGCACCGCTGCCCACGTTTGCTAGACACTACTGCCTGGACAGCCAAGTCCGGAGAGATGGCTTCTTTGGCTGTTCCATTCTCCAGGACTTTCTGGTGTGATCTTGGTTCGCAGACCCACCACCGGGGTTGGTATTGCTGGGTATCTATTCTAAGGTAAGGAATCTAACGAACGTGTTTCTTCAGATGAACAAGTTACTTATCTTCGGTAACGATATATCTGTAAGAAACATTAGTTAGTTAGATTCCTTACCGCCCCACCCATCCTCCTCGTTCTGCAAACCGATAGCCAGGGTTAAGGTCATCCCTTTCAGGGCCCTAGTTTCATGGCACCAGTGTCTGTTTTTATCATGGCTCTGCGTTTCTGCCGCGGAAAAGCTGTGTATAAGAATTGACGTCAGCGCGCGAGGGCGGCATCTAAGTACTCCGACGTCATCCCGACGCAGACGATGGATGGGAGCCGCAGACAATGCCTACCGACGCGCAGGGGTACTGCTACGCAAAATTTTCCCGGATCAAGTCTGACGCCTGGGGGTAATTCTAAGGTAAGGAATCTAACTAATGTTTCTTACAGATATATCATTACCAAAGGTAAGCAACTTGTTCGTCAGTGCTGCAGCCTTTTCTGAAGCCTGATTGTGAGGGGTCAAAAAGGTTGAATTTTTTGATGTGTTTGTCTAATTGGAGCAGACACATTTTTCAAGGGCTTTAGAAAGTAGGGGGAGGTTAGTGATGGGGCGGAGGTTGTTTAAGTCATTAGCATCGGCGTTTTTGATAATGGGGTAGATTTGACCAAGTTGGAGGGACCTCAGGACACTTGCCGTAGCAAGGAAGGTGTTGATGATTGAGGTCCAGGATGGGACGATAATGTGCTTTAGGTCCTGGTTAAGGTTAGACGGGAGGGTGTCTTTGGTTTGGGAGAATGGTTTTAGTTTATTAATACTGTTTTGGACTTTGTGCTCATTTACAGGGATGAAATTATGTCAGGAGGCATTGTTTTTTGGTCTGGAGTATTGGAGGTTGGGTACAAGAGGAGTAGGGGTGGGAAGGTGTGGGGGATAGTTTAGGGAGGGAATAGGAGAAGGAATGAGTGATGAGGGGTTAGGGTGAGGTGAAGTAGGGGTGAGTATGAGGGGGGACCTAGGGGTGTCGGGAGTGTGAATTAGAAGAGATGACAGGAGAAAGTAGGGGGTTGGTTGGGATCTGCGTTGAGTGAAAGGATTGATCTATTTTAGCTTTTTTAATTTTTTGTTTTTTGAGGAGTGGTCAATTTTTTCAATCCTAACGGTTGAGGCCGTCTGGTTAGGCGGTGCTGAGGAGGTTTGGTGTGGGATAATGTTGAACAGTTCTCTAGGTCTGTTTTTGGCCTGATCGAGTTGTGATGGAAGAAGGATGCCTTTTCTTTAAAAAAAAAAAAATTTTTTGTATGTAGACCTGGCTGATCTGAGGAGTGTTGGGTTCGAGTGGGAGGGATGCTGTCTCTAGGTTCTTTCCATTCGTCCTAATGATAGTCTTTCGATAAGTTCGAGGTTAAACCAAGATTTGGAAGGAATGGGCATGATGGAAATGGTGAACAATATGAGGTGGTGGTCGGACCAGTCAAT
Source organism: Lissotriton helveticus (assembly GCF_964261635.1). Taxonomy (NCBI): domain Eukaryota; kingdom Metazoa; phylum Chordata; class Amphibia; order Caudata; family Salamandridae; genus Lissotriton; species Lissotriton helveticus. The sequence goes on along the minus strand of NC_136069.1, from coordinate 416,104,078 downwards.
GGGGATAATGTTGGTCAGGAAGGCTAAGTCATTGTTGGTAATGATGGCATCCAGGATGGCTCTTTTGGTGTGGGTGACTGACAAAGTTGTTTCAGGTCATTGATCTCGAGAAGGTTGGTAAAGAGGTTGGTAGTGGGATCATTGGTGTCGTTCAAGTGGAGGGTGAGGTCTCCAAGGAAGAGATTCTTTGAGGTGAATAATGAGGATTGTGTAATCAAGTCAGAAAGTTAGTCAGTCAAAGATCATTTTAATTACATAAGTATACATAATAAAATTAATCTTTGACAAAATCAAAACCAAGTTCATCAATAAAGGGGTGTGCATCACCAGGAGGGTTGTAGATAGTGTGTAAATGAATAGAGTGGGCGCCTAGAATTTTAAGTTTAGCTTCAAGGTATTCGAAGGTGGTGTGGCCAGAGTTGTTAACAAGGGAGAGCTAAAGTTCGTTTTTGAAGATTATGGCCAGTCCACCTCCTATTCTGTCAGGTCTGTCGATTCTGAAGATAAAGTATCCGGGGGGGGGGGGGCAGTAGATCAAGCATCCTCGAGTATTCATTGATCCAAGTTTCCGTGAGGAATGCGATGTCAATAGATTCACTAAGGATAGATTCGGAGATTTCACTGGCGTGTCGGGCGACTGATTGGCCGTTAACAAGCATGCAGGCGAGTGGATTGGTGTTATTTTGGGAGGGAGGGCAGGAGTGGATGAAGGAGAGTTGGAGGGGATCTGGGGGAGGGGGGGGGGGGGAAAGGAGGGAATTCTGTTGGTCCCTAGAATGACAGGGATGTAGGAATAGGGGGGGAGGTGGGCTGTTGACTGAAGAACTAGGATGGTAGGAATTGGATAGGTCAGATGGGGAGAGGCGGTTTGAGGTGCGGCGAGGCCTAGACCTACTACCAATCAGTAGAATCTTTGTATAATTCACTTACAACCTACTCTGAACAATAGGAGTGATTCAACTAGGAGTATTGTAAATAATACAGAATCTGACCTTAAAACTACTTATGGTTTGGAGTGAGAGATGACTTCCTACCCCCTCTGGCTACTAGTAAAATGGCCTAAAGGAAAAAGTTGCTGGTTAGTTTTTATATTTGTTTTGTAACTATACAGATTCAGTTTGAAGAAATGTAAAAGCAAGTGATCTAAACACTGTATGTACTATTGTTATGTAATCTTATTTTAACTAATGTTTAATAAATATTGAAACATATATGCAGGTTTATTTGGAAAAAAAGTTCAATAAAATTGTAAAACAGAATATTGAACTTGTGCGTTTATGTAAGATTAAGCTAGAGATGCACAGTTACAGGCAAATGAGTTATTCAGTAACGTTCTGTATTAGCTATTCATGTAAGTGCATTGAGCATTACCAGGTGGTCTTGTCTTAACTCTCTTCATTGGACCTATCCTAGTTTACAAAGTACTAAAAATAAATATAAGTACAGTTTGTGAAAAAGCCTTCATTTACAGGCACCGGCTGTAAGGGAAAAACGTATATACTCTGAAATAAAATGAGCATTGGCAAAGTTAATAGGCCTAGTCTTTTGCACATTGGCTTTACCAGTGCTTGTTTCCCAACCTCCTCTTGTAATGGGTTTTGTTTTTTGGGAGGGGGGGGGGTGATGATTCTAGGATGGCTGCTGTTAGTGCTCACCAACAGTTGGTGGCTATCTGGTAATGCTTTTCCTTCTAGTTTAAGCAAAAAACATTTACGATAGCCACTGTGCATATACATTAGTGCCATCTTGGAATGGCTTGAAAATAATTTTTTTAAATGACTGCCAACTCATATAGCGGTACAAAAGGGGGTGGTGATGGACTGAGCATCTGAACCAATCAAACACTCACACCCAGTAAACAGATCTGGGTTTAATCCATCACCGTTCTTTAGCCCACTCTGCCACCCCAGTTCAGACATGGCCATATGCAAATCAATCTGACCCTGTGCCTCATGGGAACAGTCTAGCCCGAACTGCCAAGCCATGCCTTCCCTGGACCGGATTCAAGCTTCCTAGGACCGGTTTCTGGCATTACAGCCGTCTTCAGCCAGGCTTGCTTGAATCCAGTGGCAAAGTGAGTAAGGGACTCGCGTCTGAGCATACCCTGCCAACTTATGGCGAACAAAGTGGTACAAAAGGACGTGGGTCCCTTGCTCACTAGGCCACTGGAGTCAAGCTATCCTGGCTGAAGACGGCTGATCGCCAGAAACCGGTCCTAGGAGGCTTGATTCCATTCCAGGAAAGACATGGCTTGGCAGTTCCGGCTGGACTGTTCCCATGAGGCACAGGGTCAAGACTGATTTGCATATGGCCATGTCTGAACTGGGGTGGCCTGGTGAGCAAAAGAACTATGGATTAAACCCAGATCTGTGACTGGGGGTGAATGTTTTGCCATTGTGCAACATTCCGTCCATCATCTTGTGTTTTGCAACTCATATAGCGGCAGGCTGCACAAGAGTGTGGGTTTGGGGGTCATGTGGCTGCTGGGAACTAAAGCTCCTTTTTGTGTTTTTAATCCTCAGCAGAATAGAAAGGGGCAGGGGCTACCAAAACAGACCAAGCAATGCATGGTCGGATGTCTGCAGTGGAAGAATACCTAAATCAGTGAAGCCTAAATGCTTCTCGGGCATGGCAAACACATCCATCCTATGAGGAGCAGGGGTGTAGAATAAATAGTCACTGAATCATGAGCAAGAGGTGGATGCAGAACAGTCTCTAAACCCGCATTAAATGCAGTAGGGCTCTTTGCTTACTGGCAGCTGAAGCAGTAGGCAAGCCATGAGCAGTAGAAAAGAAAACGTTCTAAAAAAAAAAGTGTATGTATGTATATATATGTGTGTGTGTGTGTGTGTGTGTATATGTGTGTGTGTGTGTATATGTGTGTGTATATATGTGTGTGTGTGTGTATATATATATATATATATATGTGTGTGTATATATGTGTGTGTGTATGTGTGTGTGTGTGTATGTATGTATGTGTATGTATGTGTGTATGTATATGTATGTGTGTATGTATATATGTGTGTATGTATGTATATGTATGTGTGTATATGTATGTATTTATGTATGTGTGTGTATATATATATATATATATACACACACATATACTACACATATACACACACGTATATATATATATATATATATATATATATATATATATATTTATTTTTTTTTGCCCAATCCTGTCACCAGGAAATAAATTTGATTTATTCTCAGAAGCAGTCGTGGAAGTCATGAAAAAAATCATGAAAACACGAAACGCAAACAAAAGAGAAAATCTCTCGAAAGAAGAAAGAGAAGCAATAACATCGTTGAGAGAAGATGCAAATCTTATAATCAAACCAGCAGACAAGGGGGGCAACATAGTCCTGATGGATATTCAGGACTATGTAAAGGAAGCAATGAGACAACTCAATGACTCAAAAAATTATCGAAAACTTCAGAATAATCCGATCAATGTAATGACAATACAGTTAAACAGACGCCTACAAGATTGGCGCAACAAAGGATTACTCCATGAGGATAAGCTCAAATTCCTATCCAAAGATTTTCCGGTGATTCCCACCATATATTTCCTGCCAAAAATACATAAAACTCTGATTAGTCCCCCAGGCAGGCCTATCGTGTCATCATGTGATAGCCTCTATGAGAATGTCTCTCAATATGTCGACATTTATCTAGCACCAATTGCTAAAGACATGAGTTCCTATATCAAGGACACAAGTGATTTCCTAAGGATCCTAAATGACATCATATGGGACAAAGAATACCTGCTGGCTACAATTGACGTAGTATCACTGTATACGTCAATTGAACATGAAATTGGTCTGAAAGCCTGCAAATACTTCCTCAAACAACGGAACGTAAAGGAACTTCAACATACAAATATGCTCATGGACATGATTGAGCTTTGCCTCACCAATAATGTATTCTTATTCAATCACCAGCTGTACAAACAGGAATGTGGCACGGCCATGGGCATCTGATTGTCGCCGAACTATGCGAACATTGCAATGGGATGGTGGGAGAAAACAATTGCGTGGGAACCAATCCACCAAACGGACATAGATAAAATCATTTTATGGGTCCGTTATATAGATGACCTTTTTTTAATCTGGAACGGAAAACTACAGGACTTCAACAACTATTTTTCCAAACTTTGCCAAAATGAAGTAGGCCTGAAATTCACATGCTCAACAAGCAAAAAAGAAATAGACTTCTTGGACCTGAAAATCTTTATTGAAAATGAAACCATTCATTCAACTCTATTTCGTAAACAAACCGCAACCAATAGCATACTTCACGGCACCAGCTTCCACCCTCAGCCATTAATTGCAAGCATACCATATGGCGAGTTTATTCGCATGAAGCGAAACTGCTCAAAAGAATCAGATGCAGAGACAAAAATAGAAGAAACAGCAACCAGATTAAAAGCTAGAGGCTACAAGGAAAGAACTCTGGAAAAAAACGAGTGGCAAATAAATCCAGATCCGATATCCTAAAACACAGACAACACGCTAAAGGTAACACAAAGTCCACCACGATTCATAACCACGTACAATAAAGAGAGTGGGATCATTGCTACAAAAATCAGGAAATATTGGCACCTCATATCCAATGATCCAGATATTGGAGAAATGCTAGGAGATGGCCCATTATTCAGCTACGGAAAAACGGAATCATTACGAGACCAACTAGTCAAAAGCCATTTTGAAACAAAAACTCCCAAAGGAAAAGCCAACTGGCTCACCAATCAACAAGAAGGCTTCAGAAAATGTAATGCATGCAAAGCCTGTAAAATTGGACAAAACAAAAACAGCTTTGAGGAACCAAATGGTAAAATGACTACAATAAAAGGAAAAATCACACATGTGGTATATATCGTTGAATGTGAATGCAAGAAACAATACATTGGAAGCACAACATGCATGCTAAAGAAAAGAATATTAGAGCACATAAGAGCGGTGAAGAACAAGGACATGTCCTATGCAACTGCCAAACACATGGCATCATGTCAAAACAGCAACTGGAAAGCTATGACATATTATGGGATTCTCATGATAAAACCTAGCGAAAGAGGAGGCGACAGATGGAAAAAACTGAGGCAGGCGGAGTCACGCCTCCTCATCAGATTAAAAACCAAGGTGCCGAGAGGCATGAACAATGACGAAGAACTTTATGTACATCTTGAGTAATTGAAGAACAGCAACAATATTTTAACAGACTTGGTAGAGTGATAAGGTACTATACGCTTAAAAAACCACAAGAAATTAAGATATAAATTACAATATCACAGCACCAGCGAAATACGAAGAATCAAGATGAAATCCAAACTGTTCACAAGAGAAAACATATAGTGGCGGTGACCAAAATGCAATGCTACATCCCAGAGACATTGTAACAATCACATTAATATTATGACTGTCAACCAATGAAGAAAATGGGTATTATACCCAGGAACTATACAAATGCAAAACAAACATAAATCATACATGTCATAAGAACCCAATGCCTGGATTAAATTGTAAAAAATGATAAAATTGTAAATAGTTGTAATTATGTCATTGTACTACATATCCCACAATGCCCCATAATAGCAGGTTGGGATATAAAAGTAAAAAGTAATGATTACTCACTTACCGAGCACAAAGCCGAGGTCAGGCTGAAACACGTTGGTTAAAGTTGTGTTGAATAAACCGAGCTGAAAAATCACCCAAGTCTGTGTGCCGTATCATTGGAGCAAAAATTGCTGTTTTGGGCAATGATCCGGCCCCTATGCTGAGCACCAGTAGTGGAGCGCAAGCAGGGTTTGAAGGATCACTTTGCATGTGTGTGTATATATATATATATATATATATATATATATATATATATATATATATATATATATATATATATATATATATATATATATATATATATATATATATATATAATCGTAAATCATTAGTTCTTGGATATTACAAATTGGGTTTGGTGGTAGATATGGAAAATGGTACAGACATCCTGCTCTAAATGTATGAACTGTTTAGATGAATTTATAAATCACTCCCCCCCCCCCCCCTTATACTACTATGATCTTGGTTTTAACATAGTTTTCGTCAACAGACAGTCGACATGCTACAGAACATCCCTCTGAACCAAAATGTGGACTCTCCAAAATACGAGAAAGGTAAGGAAGTTTGTAATAAATTAATATCAACACATTCAAGGTTGGCAGCATGAAGGAATGAACTGTTCATGTTTTAAATCTGCATCTTCTGCACTCTATTTTATTAGCCATTGAAACCTATACACATACCTATGCTGTGTATTTAGCAAAGGAATTCAGTTGAGTGCATCAGTTGCTATTGAACAGCTCATACATGCATGGCTCTCAATTACCCACACCCACATTTGATTTAAGGCTAGGAGTGGAAAGCTGCTGATATTGAGTGTTATTGCTACTTGTCAGTGATCTGTACTCAGTTGAGGCATACATGCTCTTTACTGCTTAGGTACTTTAGGTGTCACTTATGTTGTTGTGACTATACCTTATTAATCATCATAGACTTTATTTCAATCATCATAGATCATAAAAGTTTAACCGCTGTTGGACTCGGATTCACCTGTCCACCTGGGGTAGCCTGGCTCAAGCGGTAGGCCTAAATCTTAGGCTGTCTGAGGTACTTGCGCCACACTCGCACAGTAATCCAGCGTACATCCACCCAAAGATGACACTACACCGTAATTACAAAAAGGTAGAAATGCGTTATCTTTCCTTCAGTTAGTTTATCAGGTGCATACAATTCATTAAATCATATAATAGGCATTACTTCTGGAACACCTGCATTTGTAAACATATGTTAAAGTACCAGATCACATTTCATAAGCGATTCCTTTTAGCACTCAATGTATCAGAGAGAATAGATTAGCTGTAAACATAAATTCATTACATTACCCCCTTTTGAAAGAAAACAAGTTCCAGTGATAAATCTGCAGCATTGGTATCTGGAAAAAGGAATCAAGCCGTTGATAGCCTAGAATGCTGCCTGCAGACTAAAACAATAGACCATTTACACAGTGAGTATATTCTACATTCATTTAAGGAAATATTTCAGATTAGCAATCCATACAGGCAGGAAAATTGTTGGTGAACACACTCACGTTAAGAAGGCAGTTCATGAATTCAATTAACAAAATAAGGAGGCAAATTCTCTCAAGGAATTATAGCTACACTTTTGCTTTAGCATGTTAACATGTCCCACTCGTTAACTTGCCAAGCCCCAGTTTCAAATTAGTTCCAGTCAGACCGAATCGATTCCTGAATCCTTCGTCCTTACAAACTCTGAACTCCACCCGCAGTGTAACTTGGCTGTCTCTAGCACCCAGGGCCTCCACACTCTCCTCCTAACTCCCAGCTTACTTCGACGCCTGAGGCGTTTACAGCATCTCTGAGATTCCACAGATCGAGGTGTTCTCTTCTACCGCTCTGCTCAGGGGAGGAGGAACCCTAGCCGCTAAACTTCCTGAGAGGAATTCACTCTCCTTCGCTGGTTGATCTCTCTCTCTTTCGCGTCCCTCACTGCAGCGCTGGAATGTGGAAAGAACCTCCCTCAGGGCGGGGGGCTCGCTCAGGGTTGGCCCCCTTCGATTCCGCCCCTTTCCTCCTGGACGCTCTTTCTTGTCGGCGCTGGGGCGGGACTTAACTTGGCCTCACCTTTGACTTCCTCGCATACGGCGGAAGCGACACTTGTCTCTCACGCCGGCCCCCTTCAGGTTCACCTAAGCGGGGGCCTGGCGGACTGGCTGCCACAACGCCGCTCCTTTCCCACACGATGCAGGGGCTCCGAACAGAAAGGCAAAGCCCGCACCGTGTGCGCCGGCAAAACCGGGGTCCGCAGCAATGCCTCGGAACCCGCACTGATAAGGCAGACTCCGGGGAATTCCGGCCGGTCAGCAAGGAGTCGGGCAGCCGAGGCCTCCAGACGGCCGCACAACAAGGGATAGGATGTATCGGCAGTATTCGTAGTCCCTTCCCGGAGGTTGTGACACCCCCCCCAACTGCCAACTCGTATGCCCTCTCACCTCGGTTAGAGTCCCAAACAGACACAAGAGGGATGATGTGCCTCAATAAGCTAATGGGGGGCAGGGCTAGGTCAGCTCATAGGGGATGACATCAGCAATGAGGTAGCAACCCCTAAGGACAGTCAAACCTTCACTTTGCGCACCAACCTACCTTCTCAGTTGCCTAAGCTCCTGACTAGACTCCCCACAACAAGAACAAAAAGTCTGCCCACCAGTCCTCCTTGTGTAGCCCAGCCAAGGGAGTCCGGAGTGGACTAGAAGGTTCTCGAACCCCTCACTGTAACCCTATGGCCCCAAGCTATGAGGTGATCTGGACAGACCACCATTTTGTGTTTCCCTACCCTTCCACCATTTTAGGGGGGCATCTGTGCCTTAATACCAATATTTTATAATAGGGTGCCCAGAGACCTAAAGTCAACACCAAAAAAAAAAATGTAATGGACAAGAGAAAAGAATGAGAAGGCAGAAAAAGTGGTTTAAACAAAAAGAAATATGAGGAGGGACCACCCAAAGGGCGGACAAGTCTAACAACCACAATACACAAACGTAAATAATATACATAATAAATATATATATCTAAAAGATTTCAGTTAGAAGAACAATAGGAAAGACTCCAAATTCATGTTTCAGCCATTATCCTAAAAATTGCAAAGACTTAAACCACGTGTAAAATTACAATATAAAAGAATTGCCACCAGCTAACTTCTTTGAGAATCAAGCAATTCAGGATCATTGACAAACTTTAGCAGATTGGCTCGCTTAATCCAGAATGCCTTTGGAAACCTACCCACACAAAACGCTACAATCTGGCGGGTATCACTCTGTAGTATCCTAAAAGTTTCCTTGGGCTCCTCCAGCCCAGGTTTCTGCACAGGGGAACAATCCATTTTACATGTGTATATATTTATAAAGGGGACAAAAATCAAAACCTGGCTAAGTGTTTCCGACCCTACACACAGTTCTTCTATCGGACCTTTATCCGGTTGCCATTTGCGCGTAAATGATTTTATGGGTAGGGTGCCATATCTGAATTGGAGATCGTTTTTATGCCAGTGAGGGGACAATCTCATCAATGTGGCTTTCGTTGGTGGCTTTTGGTTTCCGATCAATAAATAACACTGTGAGGGAGCCCTTGCAGTGTCTAGTGCCACACTTTCCCAGAATAATCCCTTCAGGTTGGCCTGTCCAATCTGACACATACTCTCGGGTGAAGTCCAATATTCATCCATTTTCAACTTCAATGATAGTTTTGACTGCACAGATCCACTGTATTTTTCGTGCATACTGTGGGACCAAAACATCTTTGATACCATAACGGTAGGAGACTCCAAAGCCATGGTTGTCCATAATCTATTCTACATTCAATCTTATGGACAATTTTCTTTTTTGCCATATTTAGCTATAAGGGAAGTCAATGGTGTACTGACCGGAAGATTAAAAGGGTTCTAAGGAAACTTAGTTCCACCACAGAAAGACCTTCAATATGTGAGTAGCCCCACAATTCAGCACCATATAGAACTGCACCCATTCCTTGTCATTGTAAATTTCCAGAGCTGGAGTCACCCTTCTTGATATTGTTTTTCTTTGGATTTTCCCAATTTGTGTGGTATACAGGATCAAGAAAAGATGCACCTTTTCCACCTGTGGCGCCCAACATAAGTTCCAATTTAATGCCCAAGTAATCCAAACTTAATACTACATCGAAAATTATATCACCCACTAACATCCTCCTCCTACAGGGTTTCGATTTCTGAAGACCATACATTTTGTCCTGGAGCTATTTAGCTCCACCCCGGCTGTACACAAAACAATTGGAAGGAGTGCAGATGTTGTTGCAACCCTTGAGGTGATTTAGAAATTAGCAAAGTATAATCCGCAAAAAGGAGTGTAGGAACTCTCCGACTTCCTATCCTTGGTGCATCACACCCATCTCTATCTAATGTGTCAATATCGCCATTTATGTACAGCTAAAAGAGTGGGTGCCAGGACACACCCCTGTCTGACCACCCCGGTCTATCTGGATCTGATTGGTCCGGGCCCCATGCTGCCCCCACCTCACCTGGACAAGTGTGTTGTCATGTAATCTCATAAGAACGTTCAACACAGAAATCCGAAGCCCCCTATCCTCAAGAACCCTCCATAATTTGGAACGGGGGACAGGTTTGAATACTGCACGTAGGTTGACAAAGGCAACAAAGTTTACCCTTGCATATGATCACCTCTCTTCAGTATTTACGGGCAAAACGGAAGTTCTGATCTACAGTGCTCACATTTTGTCTGAAACCTGCCTGCCAGTCAGAATATAATCTCATCCCTGATCCACTCCTGTACACGTAATAGAACTGGTGCAGGTATCTTCTGCACCATTCTTGACATTATCACCTCTGTGGGAATAAAGCTGTTCAAAGTGGGGCCCCCATTCTGAGGGCTGGATGCAACATATGAGGGTTTGCTTGCGACTGCTAAGACAGCCAAACGCTGACTTCCAAAATGCCTTATTATCTTTATTACAAAGTGCTCTATACAGGTCAACCTATATGGAACTCTGCCATTCTCTTTTGGCTCTATTTATCACTTGATGGTATAAGTTTCTTTTCTTAGCTATATCTAGCTGAATTTTGGTCTTAACCGCTACAATGAGCTCCCATTTGGCTTCCTTACATTCGCTATTATACCTGTTTACGTGTTTGGTGAGAATATTCCCCAACCGCCTTTGTTTACCCAATTTATCTCCAGTAAGGGCAATTGGCTTTTCATGGAAGTCAGCAAACTTCTTGATTCTAGAGGCAATCAGGAAATGCGATAGACTCATGTGTAGTAACACTGTTCTTGATCACTTCTAAAACCTCAGGGTTTGTCATCACCCAGTCCCACCTGATTTTCTTGGAAATGTTAGTATGTGAGAGGACACCCGTATCTTTATTGCCGTATAGTATCTGCGCTCGGAACTGCATCCCAGATCAACCTAAAAAGAGCATTGTGGTCACTATTCTGGTGCTCCATTATATCCATATCCACAATTGCCAGCCAAAGTTTTAGATTAGCCAGAAAATCTATTCTGCTATGTCCTACCCTATTATAGGTCACTTTACCTTGTCTGTCTAATTGACATCCACCATTTGTTGCCCTCAAATCAAAATGTTGTGTCCTGGCCAATATTTGGACCACCTTTGTCGTTTACCTAACTGTAGGAAGATATAGAGAAGGAATACCCCATTGGCTGTTCTGGTCTTTTATTTGATCAAGTAGGGAAAAAACCATGGGTTCAAAGGTGGCATTTAGATCCCCGGCCACCAAAAGCCTATCTTTATCTGGGCTCTCCAACAGTGCGTGCTACAATAGACTAATTACATTTGTCTCCTTACTGCTGCTCTCTGCTCTTTTATAAACATTATAAATTCTTAATATCATGCCAGACCGAAACACCAATCTAACAGCTAGAATGTCACTGGAGGCAACAGGCACAGGGGGTATTCTACACTGGAGTGATGTTTTAATCCCTCAGCACAACCCTCCTGACGGTCTGCCCCTTGCGGACTGGCTAGCATCCACACAAGGATGTATACTCACTTTTATGGGCTGGGGCTAGACACCATGTCTCTTGAAAGAGGCAGATGTGAAATGTTTCAATAAAATCACCCCAATCATCATCATCATCATCATCATCCTCCTCCAGTAGCTTAGTCAGTACTGCTACATTCCTTGACAAGATTTTAATGAGGTCCACGGCAGAGACACAGTGAGAGGTGGCAAGTCTGGTTACCCTATGATGCTACCCCCACTGCTTGTCTGGAGGCATACTAACTGAAGACTAAGTCTGATCCCTCAATCTATCCCCTTTATTCCATACCGGAATCTCCCTACCCAGCTTGGGCGGACTAGTTGTTTGAGCTATTGGCGAATGGGTCTGCACTTCTTCCACCTAAATACTAGCAACAGGCTTACAACAAAGAAGTGACTGAGGCTGCAGTCAGTGCAAGGGGGTAGATAACCCACTGCTGACTGCCTCCTTCCCCGTCTTAACCTGTGTGAGCTTTAGCTTGCTCAGTGTAACAGGATCACAAAACTTTATTTGGATCTGTGTATTTGTATTGGTAATGCTACGGGCTTCGACCCGCAATAAGACCTTCCACCAACTCACTATTAGCAAATGAAATGCGCAATTTGTCATAGTACTGGTCAGTGGTACACAGCTTTTCTACTCCTATAATAGCACTCCTGGTTAGTGCATGTCTGGTATGAATGAATGAATGAAAACAAATTTATATAGCGCTACTAAGCCCAAAAGGGCATCAAGGCGGTAGTTCTAAACAAACAAATAAATTACCTTGTTAATCAAGTAGTCCGAATCTTTTCTGACCCCAGTAGCTAGCTTGGGAACCTTGTCCAGAAATATCACAGCTGGCTGACCCCCCACATTGTCCCGGGTGTAAATACCATTTTGAATTTTCCCTGTTGGCCAACATCCCCTATCTTCGGTGGACCTCTGGGTGCAGTCATATGGCAAAGGCTGCTGTCGCTGGGTCAAGGTAAATGATTCCCATTCGAGTGGACTGGACCAAGATTGAGAGGGTTGGGGCCTGCCATTCCTGTCGGCCGAACACACCTTTTTCTCGAACTACGTCCGTTTTTTTTCCCTTTTCCGCGTGCATCGCAGATCCGGTCCTTGCTACGGGCCTCTTTCAAGCCCCTTTTTCTTTTCCTCCATTCTTTTGGTGGAACAGTGTGCGAATGCCTTCGGGCTTCAAAACTTGTACGTTTTGTGGGCGTCATATGTCGGCGACGGACCCACACCTCATTTGTATGTGGTGTTTGGGGGATTTCACTACACCACCGACTGCGAGGCCTGTCAACAGTTGAAGCTGAAGTAGTGGCGGGAGCGCCGCATGAAACTTTTCTCGGCACGTCTCTCCAGGTTGACTCCTCCCCTCGGTCTGCTTCGGCGGACGGCTTGAGGTTCGGCCGTGGTAGTCGTCCTCTCCCTTCTCCGATGTCCCGTGAGCGTCGCTCCCCGGTGGGTAAATGTCGCAGTTTGTCCCCGGAGGCTGGGTTCCGGCCTACCGGGGGCGTGGACTCTCCACAGGTGATGCGGCCCCACGTGTTGTCCTATCCACCGTTTCCCGGTGATGGGGCTTCGAGAGTCCAGATGGAAACATACGCGGCGGCTTTGCAGACCTCGCTGGCGTCTTCCCCTTCTGGGGCGTCGGCGGACCCCTCGCCTTGCTCAGGGCCCTGCGCGGTGGCTCCGTCCCCGGCGCCGACTGGTTCGGATCCAGGCTTGGAGGGTGTCGTGATGTTGGGGTGCGGCTTCTCTGGGGCACCTCCTTCAGGCGTCTTTGCCTCGCCGCAAACTCCTGTGGGAGTCCCTGTGGTGTAGCGGGAGGTCGCCAGGGCTCGGGTCGCATCCCAGAGCCACTCTCTGTCCCTTGACAGGGTGGTCCTGTCTACGGCCGAGGTGACGCCGCTACGGCGTCGGCAGCAGCTGGACCGTGCGGAGCCACAGGGGTTGGTGAACCCTCCTTGCCCCGCTCCAGGTTGAGGCCAGGTGAGAACCCCTTGCCCCTCTCCAGGCCCCTCTCGTCCTTCCCCGGCGTACCATCTATTGGAGGTCCTCCACCAGGGCTCTGGTGGAAGGAAGATTCTGCTCCCCTTTGAAGGTTCCCTCCTTTCTTCCTTGACAGGGGCTTAGAGGCATCCTGCCTCGGGGGACCCGGTGCCTCAGCATCTTCTGCAACGGAATCTCCTTGCGCCGTGTGACCCGGCGTGCCTTTCCCTCCACCCCTCGGCCTCCAGTCCTCTTTTGCGGACTGCTTTTCCCTCCCTGCCACCACTGTTGACTCCGCCTTCCCGAGAGGCCAGCTGGCTGGACTCTTGGAGGCTCAACATGTTCGCCTCGACCATCGCTGCCCTGTGGGCTCTGAACACCTTGTGTGTGTGCTAGCTCGGGCCTCCTCTTGTTTGTGGGACTCGGCTGAATCTCTGGGATCAGCTGCGTCCCCGGAGGGTGGTCAAATGGATTTATGGCATCATGCGTTGGATGGCCGATAGCTGGCTGTTTTTATTCTCCGCTCCGCCCTGGACGTCTCAGCTTGGTGGGAACCTACTGAGGTGGCCAGAACATCTCCTCTCAAATATGGACTCCAGTGGAGATAGGAGAATGCTGCCTTTGATCACACACAAGCTGAGCAGAATCCAAGCAAGGTCCCTGATAGTCATTCTGCCATGATGTTCATTAAGGCAATTTTGGAGCCTCTTATTGGTCTAATCACATCTCCTCAATGACCATTACGATTCAGACTTTCTGAAATGTGTGCTTTCACTATTACTTCCTGGCCTGATGATGGGGAACATTCATGCTCATTGTGGAAATTACCTGGCCAACGGATGTTTGTTTTTCCAAGGGAACATTGATGCTCATTACACGGACTATTAGGGCAATATACTGTATAGAAGAAAGGTGCCTATGGCTCAAAACCTCAGAAGTCAAGACCTACAATAGTTGAGGTAGTATTGAACTCCAATTCTGCCATCTTTCCAACCTCAGTTACATTCTTACATATTGGTAATCTTTACAAATCAATAGCATCACAAATACAAATTGATCGTGAAGCCACAAACCTCATTCATGTTATGTGGAGTAGTGACCTAGGATGAATCCTCAGCATAGCAAGAAACTTGCATTTCTCAGGTACTGGGGTATCATTCATAAATTCACATGCTTGTATCATGATAATTAGCAGTGCCATACATGAGCACTGAAATAAGAGATAACTGACAGTGGATAGTGGGTAAAACGTTCTACATTTTATGGTAGCAGGCTCACCTTATTTGAAAAGATGCCGAAGTACTGCTTAACTCAAGCTGTATCACCACTCTGTGCCGAATCCAGACTACAATGCTGGGTAAAAGTGCCTGCTCCTCCAGGTTGCAAAAGACGCACAACTGATGGACGGAAAGCAGAACAAATCAAATATTCACCCACAGTTAAGAGATCTTGGTTAAATCCATCATTCTTTTGCTCACCATGTCACCCTAGTTTGGACCCAGCCATATGCAAATCAGTCTTGACCCTGTGTCTCTTGGGAACAGTCCAGCCCGACCTGCCAAGCCAGCTCCTCCCTGGAACGGAAACAAGCATCCTAGGACCGGTTTCGAGGCTTCACCCCTCATCAGCCAGGATAGCTTGAATCCAGTGGCAGAGTGAGCCCGGGACCCACGTCTGGGCACACCCAGCGCACTTAGTGCGAGAAAGCAAAAGACACATAATTGCAGGACAGAATGCAGAACAAATCAAAACATTCATAAATGTTTGACATTGTTCTCCATTCTGTCCATCAATTTTTCTTTTTAGGTCTCGCATGCGCTGCATAGGCAAAAATACATTTTTGCAATTGATTCACTTTTCGCCCTTAAAACGCGCACGCGTGTCATTGCCTTCAATGGCAATGCGTGCACGTTTGGCGATTCCTTTGTGGGAGCGAGCTTGAAACCATATGTTTGTAATTAACTTACAAACACATGGTGCCCCCAGCTCACTCCCGCAAGGGAAACTTTGTGTGCCTCCCACTTTCCCCCCTTGTGAGCACGAGGCGCGCGCACTTGTTTAGATGCCTTTGTAACCCAGCTTTATTTAAGATCCGGATGCTGCAGGGCAGAGTGCAGTCCTTCTGAAAGAGGCAGGCATAGCAGAGCCGTTTGGACACTGGGTTGCTTTGAGACCGGCAGGGCGGGCTTTACTGCAGGTACAAGCAATGTGGGAACTGCAGGTGCTCCCTAAACCGGCACGGATAATCTTACATTGTTGGCGTCCAGGAATTTATACAGCATTTAATACCGATAATCGCCCCGCTTCTCATCCGTTTTTTCGGATATGTGTACTTTGGTACTGTCTTGAAGCACTTTGTCCAAGATCACACTATAGTATGACTTTGACTTTAATTTAACCTTTTGAAATAACAAATGTGCCTATTGACAAATGTAATTGGGACTCTATATAGTAACGAAGGAAGGATGGGGCGTTGGGTTAGGCGCTCGACCTCGGACCTGGGGATCTGGGTTCGAGTCTCGGTAACAACGCCAAAACCTCCTGTGATTCTGGGCAAATCACTTAATCTCCCCGTGCCTAAAAAAAATAAATGAAAGTGTGTGTCTTCATGTAAAAAAACGTAACTTGTGCTATGTAAAGCGCTCTGATACCTGATTCGGTTCGGGTCTAGTTCGCGCTATATAAAACTCTACAAAAAAATAAAGTAACTTGTGAGTGGCGGATCTCAGCAGATGGCAGATGCGAGTGTACAAGTCACTAAGTTAAATTTTGACGGGTGGTCAGATAGCACCTTGATTAGCTACGCCCTGGACAACAAAGCTGGCACAGCAATTTCTCTTGGGCTTTTACTACTCTACGGTTCCCTTCTTCGGCATGTCGCTTTCTATTCTTCAAGGTAAAAAATAAGGTGCTTTGAAGCCAGAGAGCAGTGCGGCTTTCAAGTTACATTGTCCGGTTCAAGTCCCGGCTTACTAACTCGCTAAAACTGATTGAGAACACCCCCTCCCCGCCCCCCCCACCCCCCACTCGCGCAGTCACTTTATCTACCAGTGCTCTTATTTTTGCATTCCAACCCCATTCTACCTGTATGCCAGTCACAGAAGATAGCGCTTTGAAACAGCTTGTCTGGACTGTGCAATATAAAACCTCAAATAATATAAATAAATGTTATTTACAACCCCCCCCCCCCCCCCCTCACCACCCACACCCCATGAGTGCATTACACCAATGCTGGGGGGTTGGGAAGTCAATATGCCAGTAAAACGCAGCAGATCCGGTCCTACTGGATGGCCCCCTCCCACCCATGTACCAGTTGCTGCGCACTGCCGGCCCGACCCTACTCACACCGTGATGACCTCAACACTTCCCCAGTGTAGGGTTTAGCGCTTTGATGCAGCAGTTCAAAGGGGGGCCTGAGCTGGGATCGTGTGATCTGGGGTTTTGCCGAAGCTTGGGGCTGGATGACGAATTATACTCCTGCTGGACTGTGATATTTACACCGCTCACACTTAGAAGGGAAACCGCGCCTTTGAAAAGCAGAGCATCTTTAAACAGGCAGAGGCGCCGAGCGCTTCGAATCGCAAGCTCCAGAAAAGGGTGGGCTGGAAGTCCGCAACTGGAGGAGCAACTAGCGTTAGAAGAAAACGAGCATTGGCATAGCCAATAGGTCTCACCTTTGGGACCTGGTGCCTAACTAAATACTTATAAGGTCCCAAAGGCGAGATCTATTGGCTACGCCAATACTTGTTTGCATTTGTCACCCGATTGGGACGGGTATGCCCAGACGTGGATCCCATGCTCTCCATGCCACTGGAGTCAAGCTATCCTGGCTGGTGAGGAGTGAGACGTCGAAACCGGTCCTAGGATGCTTGTTTCCAGTCCAGGGAGGACCTGGCCTGGCCATTCGGGCTGGACTGTTCCCATGAGGCACAGGGTCAAGGCTGATATGCATATGGCTGGGTTCAAACCGGATTGGCATGGTGAGCAAAACAACTATGGATTTGGGCCCAGATCTCTGTACTGGGGTGAATGTTTGACACTGTTCTGCATTCTGTCCATCAATTGTTCTTTTTGCATTGCTCTTCCAGGTTGCAGCACGGCATATACCTTCGATGTGCAGCTCAGTCAAAGCCTTCTTTATTGATACTGCTCTAGTAGAGTTTATTCTTTTGTCTTAAAGGTCTGTCCACCTTAGAATGACAGAACTGAATGGCTGTTAAAATCCACTGTGCTATCATGGGCTTGGAAACTGGTCCACCTTTCTTATTGTTACCTTAGGACACCCAAATTTTATCTGTACTACGAATATGCTTAGTGCAATGTAAGTAGAATTTTAAGCATCTCTTGGCATCAAGAGTATGAGACTCCGTTTCCACTGGTGTTTGAGGATTTCTAAAGAGTCTGTAGCTTAACAGGTTGATTGAGATGAAAATCTGTGGGAACCTTCGGTATGAACTTTGGATTAGTCTGAAGAACTATCATGCTATCTTTGAATTGTAAAAGAGGTTCCTTTAATAGTGAATGCTTGCTGTTCGCTCACTCTTCTAACAAAGTGAGAGCCAGCAGTAACGCCACTTCCCAAGTAAGGAACTTCAGTTCAGCCTTATGGCTAGGCTCAAATTGACTTTTTGTCACGTGTGATAGAATGATGTTAGGCTGCCATTCAGGTGGTGGTGACTTGACTAGAGGATGTGCTCTGAATAGTCCATTAAGGAATTGGACCATTAATCTGTGAGACCACAAGGAGCCCCGCCCCTCCCCCCCCTACCCCCCCCCCATCTCCCATGTATGTATAGAAGGCAACAAAGCTTCCTTATGTTAAACCATGCCATATGACTGTGCCCCACCCCCCTTATCTTTCATCATTGCCATAAATCCCATCCAAGCTGCAGCCCCAGTTGCTCTAAAGGCCGCTGTTATCTCGCCCAATTCCCATCACCTCCCCAGTGCTTTTGGAAAGGTTGAACAGTCTTGATGTACTCTGGTAAGACCGGCCACGTTTCTAATCACATCAACAATAGAGAAAGGACTACCTCTGGCTCCCTATATGCTACCCTGGTGGCCATCTTTGAATAGTTCACTACTGGAGGGGCCATCTTAGACTAGTCATTCATACCTACTGCCCACACTTTTACCACTTAGGCTTAATGCCCCGCAACCCCACAAGCTCCCCACCTCTTCTACCCACGCCTCTTCCGCCATGGAACGCTTGGGCGAGCACACCTACAAAATCATCTACCCACCTGAGCTCACCAAAAAATACGCCAAACGCTACAAACACAATTTCCTGAAGGCACACCCCGAATTACCGTGTGTGGACACCTATTTTTCGCTGACCAATGGAGACCCAAACAGCGATATCATCTTTTACACTCCACGTAGAGCACAATGGAGGAAAGCGTTCCTCTCCACTCTCACTATTCACACCACCAATAAATCCGCTCATGGCCTAACTCTTTCTATCACACCATCCCTAGTCTTCCCAGGCAGAGCCACAATCACCATCTACGACAATGGGACCATTCTACTCCAAGCCACTGATAGGAACCTTTACCGTCTAGACAACCTATTCCCTACCTTCTTAGAAAACATCGCCAAACGGCGGACCTCCACTCCGCACACATCAAGCTGCACAACTCCTCCCAACACCAATCCTCAATATAACCCGCCTTGCCCATTGCAACAGCGGAATGACCTACACCTCTCCCATCCCCCCAGTGTTATAGTTAGTCACACACCTGACGTTACCCCCCCACTCCCCTCATACATCCAACTTACCCCTACCCACCCTTCCCCCCATCTCACACCTCATATGAATCTGGCTGAATCCACCACCACCCGGAGTATATCCCCCCCCCCGCGGCAGATCTTCTTCCCTCTCTACCCCCCCATTCTCATCCCCCACACTCCCAACTAGCACCCCAGAACTTGCCTCCTCCCATACAATAACATCCCCTCTCCTCTCCCCCCCTTACTCAGCCCCCGCTTCCTTCTTACCAACTCTATTATCTTCGACCTTCACTCATCCCTCAACTCACCGGCGCCGCCTCCCACCGACGACCCCACCACTACATCCCACCCTCCCCCTACATCACCCACACCCCTCGCATACAAATCTTCGCACCCACCGAATACCACCCCACCCACTTTTACCGCAGAGCCCTCCACTAACGCTAGCATACCCCACCTCACCGCCCCAAATTTGCCCTCTAACTCCCCTCTCAACCTCTCGCCCATGGCCCACATCACGAACACTAACCCCAAGACACCTCTTGACCTGATTCTATCCACCCTCCTACAACTCAAAGACGAGCTCCGCACCATCAAAGAACTTCTTTACACACCCTCCAGACAACATCGACCCACAACGACCACCACCGTATCCAACAAACGACGCACTCTCCCCACAGTCCCTCGCACTCAACTCTCTCCGCACTGGCCCACTATCCCCGCCCGCAACAACACCCACCGCCCCCGGCGTGCCCTTAACTCCCTGTCGGACCACGACTTACGCACCCTCCTCCGCTCTTTTGGCCCAGGACCGGTAAAACACATAACCTCCACTCACCTCCCCATACCCACTATTCTCACAAATGCCCTTAGGCACCCAACTCTAAGCAACATAAGTTCTGTCCCAAACAACCTCAGAAAAGTCCCCCTATCGCTAGAACACTCGACCTCCCTTCTCACCCCCAGACTCAAATGCATCCTTCTCAACTGCAGATCGGCCCAGAGACACTCCTCCGACATTGCAGATCTCGTCACATCAATGGATCTTGACCTAGCCATATTGACTGAAACATGGCTAACTGAAGCCTCCACGCCTATTATGGACATACTAGTTCCCCCCAATTACCACATCATCAGACTCGACAGGACCGGCAAGATGGGCGGGGGAATCGCATGCATTTTCAGGTGCAATCTCTCCGTCACCAAAGTCACCTCCCCTCCCTCACTTCCTGTGAACTCTTCTGCCTCGATATCTCCAGCGAGGGCAAACCAGTATGTGCTCTACATCTCATCTATCACCCGCCTGGGGACAACCTCATCTTCTCTCAACAACTCATGGACACTACCACTTCCAACGCCGGTCGGCAGATCACTCAAATCTACCTGGGTGACTTTAATCTCCACTGGAACGATCAGAAAGACGCAGTGGTGAATAGTCTCAAAACTTTCCTTAATGCGCTTGACCTCACCCAAATATGCAACAGCCCAACACATGATAAAGGTTCGATACTCGATCTCATCATCGCCAAAGAGGACTCTACCCAACTGGGGGCAATCCAACCTTGTGATTGGTCAGATCACCACATCATCACCTTCTTTATCAATGAAAAAGTCAAACCCTCCCAGGCTCAACCCACCAAATCCAAGATCTGGAAAAGGGACATGAAGAATCTTAACCCTAACTCCCTACCTCCCCACACCTACAGGCTCCTCCTTGCCCCTGCTGGCGTCTCTGATGTTCAATCACTGACCGACCTCTACCTCGACTCTATGACCTCAATAATCAACGAAGCCGCCCCACTGCAACTAAAGAGAGTCTCCACCAAGAGCTCGAACCCTTGGTATGACGGCAGACTCAACGAAGACAGGCGTGCTATGCGATCAGCAGAACGCACTTGGAGAGCTGACCCCTCATCACTACATCGCAAAAAGCTTAAGAACAAGAGAAATGCCTATTTTAGGAAAATCAAGCGTGCGAAATCTGACTTCTTTAGCCTCCAGCTTGACCAAGCGAAAAACCGACCAAGAAAATTGTTCGAACTAGTCAAAAGTCAAACAAAGCCGCAACCCTTACAATCAAACAACCCAACAAGCGATATCCCACACAGTGAAGACTTTTCCGCCTTCTTCAAGCTAAAGACCGACAACATAAGAACTGATCTCCTCAATGATGTAAGCCAAAACCCTGGACACATCAGAATGTCTAACACTCAGCCTAAAAACAGCGCATCATGGGCGTCCTTCGACACCTACTCTGAAGAAGCAATACACAGACTGCTCGGTACCTTGAAGCCCTCTAATCACCTCTCAGACCCTCTACCTGCTAACGCTGTAAAAGACTTCACCACCATGCTCCTCCCACTCTGGACTAAAATCATTAACAGTTCCCTTCAACAAGGTCTCATCCCTGACTCACTCAAGGTGGGGCAAGTCACGACCATACTCAAGAAACCTACAGCTGACCCGCCTGACCTAAACAATTACCGTCCCATCACAAACATCCCCACCTTGGCCAAACTGCTGGAAAAATGTGTACAACTCCAACTAACAAAACACATTGACAAGTTTGATCTCCTCAACCCTCATCAATCAGGCTTCCGAGCGAAACACAGCACGGAAACGGCCATGACTCACATAATTGATGACGCCCTCCAAATTCTTGATCGCAATGATTCATGCCTCCTCATCCTTCTCGACCTTTCATCAGCTTTTGACATGGTCAAACATGAGAACCTCCTGGAGCTGCTAAACACTAGAATGGGTTTATCCGGGACTGTTCTCAAATGGTTCGATCCTTCCTACATAACCGGTCTCAGAAGTTCAAGATCAACAATGTGATGTCCTCGCCTGTGCCAGTAGACTTAGGCGTTCCACAAGGATCCTCCCTTTCACCCACACTGTTCAACCTCATCATGGAACCACTTGCCACCTTGCTCCAAGCATCCAATGTATACTTCCATATGTATGCCGATGACACTCCACTCTACCTAAAGGTACAATCCCCGGATGATATAAAACTCCTGAACTACACTCTTATAAAGACCCAATCGTGGTTGGCCGACAATCACCTCAAACTAAATGCTCTGAATACTGAGTTCCTTCTGATATCACCCCCTGCGAAAACTACCACCACCCAAATTTGGCTCAACCACCTAACAGCACTCAATGTCCGGCCCACCATCGTGGATTCCACGAAATCCTTAGGTATCACACTTGACGCAAAGCTCAACATGCAACAGCACATTAGCAAAGCAACGAAAGGAGCCAATTTCCAAATCAACACATTGAGGAAACTGAAACCCTTACTCCCAGCCAAAGACTTCCAAAATGCAGTACAAGCCCTCGTCATCCCCCGCATAGACTATGGAATTGTGACCCTCAGTGGTCTCCCTCTAGCAACAACTGCACCCCTAAGAGCCTCCTTGAACGCTGCCGCGAGACTCATTACTGGCTCAAGAAAACACTCTCACATATCCCCTGACTTGAAATCCCTGAAATGGCTGCCCTTTGAAGCCAGAATACAACTGAAAATTGCTGTTATGACACACTCGGCCGTTCACCACAAGGCACCTAACTACCTCACTCAAAAGTTGACTATATCGGGAGGGTCGAGATCCAATAGAAGTACAAAAAATCTACTCTTGAAACCTCGCAGATTCCGGAAGGAAAAAACATACAAACGCTCCTTCTCAGGAATGGCACCGAGGATCTGGAACGCACTCCCTCCCGAAACCAGGCTTATCTCCTCCACGGCCTTCTTTAAGAATGAGGTGAAAGCCATCCTCATGGCTAAGTTCACCTGAACTTTATTGTTTGTTGATCAGAGACTTCGCACCGCTTTGGTATCATTGGCTACATGTTTGTCTAATGTCAAATAATGTCATATTATTCCTGATTTAGATCTGTGTATTCTTCTTGTTTGCCATAATTCTATGATGGTTAGTCGATCCTTTTATGCTACTCACTCACTACCTATTATTAGACTATTCACGTTAGCCTGTTGAATCTCGATGTCCCTTCCCCTTGCTCCCTGTAACTTTTAGATACTGTCATAAGCCATCCCTTTAGCCTAAGTTCTCCTGATTTCTATCGTAGTTGTAGGAAAGTCTCAGTATCTTCTTATATTATCGCTTAACTGATTGTTTATTGATATTTTATCAGCACATGACTGCTATCGGATCATGCTACTGAATTTTATACTGCACCCAATATTATGTTGCGTCACCCTCCTGCTATCCTCACCCCTTGTTTCTGTGAAGCGCTCTGATATCTGTAAAGATCTTGTTCGCGCTATATAAAACTCTGAATAAATAAATAAATAAATAATGTAAGTATAACCATTTACAATTACTCACCGGTTGCCATATTTGGTAAGGATGGTTTTCTAATCTTCTCTACCAGCTTTTCATGATTGACAAAGCTGAACCATTCTGTTATTTGCAGAAGCACAGTATAATGATTGCCCACCTGAAGATGACATTTACGTGATGCCATACGTTTATTTAACAAGGAACAACGGTTCCGGTGGAGTATATGCATAATATTTGATAATTATAAATCTCAATGGCATACATTCATGGGAAAGGATTGTCAGTGAGAATCAAAATCGTACACACCAAGGCCTTCACTGTTCATGTAAGGATCCTGCCACTTGTCTAGCCCGGGGGAAAAGAGTGCATCGCCTCCCTCTCGCCGCGTCCTCCGGCTGACTTTTGCGGCCACGTTCAGACATTGATCGGAAGGAGTTCCATTAGTGCACATCTGATGGCATTTTACTTCGGTGATTACCCATCAAGGTTTGACATTTTGGATCCCGCCTGACTATGGCGGCTGTTGGTATTGGGAAACACAAGAACTTCTCTCCCCTTTGGATGGTACTCCTAGATGGTAATCCTTAATTTATTTGGGATTTGGACCCTGTAACTCGTATGCAAAAAGCACTGCCGGACCCATTTCGTCTCCTATTGGGTGCCCGGCTGGGCCCAGAAGGAGTACATTCTTCTCTTACACTTTGCCTTGAGCCACATTTTTACTGGTGTGCACTTTCCACACTGACAGTCAATTGTTCTCGCTTCAGGTGTCCTGCATTGTTGGGTCCTGATGAGAACCCCCCCCCACCCACCCCCCTATTTGCTTTTGGGGTTGAAACTCCGTCAACACTTATTTTAAACGGACCACCTTCCAGCCCCTAGCATTGTGTTAGAAGGCTGTCAATTCTCTGTTTATATGTACTTGTGGTTTTGTACAAACTGAAACATACTGTATGTCGCAAACTGTCAACTTTTTTTTTAAAGAATAGGTTCAACTTCACATGGGACACCAAGCAAGTAAAATACTTTACTACACAAAGTGCATAAAAAGTAAAAACCCATGTATTTCTTGGTGTATATGATTTTGATTCTCCCTCTGACATCCCGTTCCCATGAGTATATGCCGTTGAGCTTTATAATTATTAAATATTATGCATATAGTACATAGGAACCGTTGTTCCTTGTTGCATAATTGATGCCCTGGTTCCTTGTGAGTAGGGTGACCCTTGTTCTTTTTGAACATACATTTATTTGAAGCATCTTTATAATTGACCCAGTGAAAAAAGCACATTGCTGTTGTACACTCATAACGGTGGGACATGTCGAAGCAGTCTTATCCTGATGGAGGACCCTATTGATATTTAATGGGAGGTACTTCTGCACCTCATCCGGACAAGCTCCGAATCGGTGCCTCAGCCAGCTGCTTCTGTCTTGCACCTCTAAACCTATACACCCATGACAGAAGAACAACAATTCTCTAGGCAATGGCTTTTTGCCTACAACTAGCGGCCTGCCTACCTTCAACAATGTCTGAAGACACAAAATGTTGTTGAAATAGGGAGCTATTATTTAGGAGGGTGGAGGGTTAATGGTGGCAGTGCGATCGCTTCATGATCGCAGTTTATCTTCATGTATAATTTTGATTTTATACAAGTTTCGAGTACTGGCATATTAAATATACCATCTGTGATGCATGGTTTGGAGATCAATGGCTGCAGTTGAGTGCACTGCATGTATCTGTATAAATAAAAATGTAACTGTTCGTTTGTTCAAAATCTCAAATCTCCGAAAGTTCTTCACAGATTGCTTTGAAATTGTGACCCGTTTTATTCGAATACGCTCGTGTTTTTATATACACAACGTTAGATTCGAATATGCGCATGTCGAATACGCGAGTGTTTAATCGAAAGCACAGAAACATAAAAATGTCAATGTGCCTTTGATAAAAATCTTAAATCTACGAAAGTTCTTCACCGATTTGAAATTTTGACAGTGTTTATTTCGAATAAGCGTGTTTACATATACACAACGTTGGATTCAAATACTCATGTGTCATATACGTGAGTGTTTTTAATCTAAAGACCCTATCGATTGGGTTGCTGCGCAACAACTACAATAGACGCAAAGACAATAGTCTACACATATTAGGATGGACAGTTGGGCTCAGGATGGGAGACCGGGAAGTGGGTGGAGAGAGGGGGGGGGGGGGCAGTTGGTTCACTTGGCAACATTAAGAAAGGACGCATAGAGACAATAGTCTACATATATTAGGATGGACAGTTGGTGTCAGGATGGCAGACCGGGAAGTGGTGTGGAGGGGGGGGAGGAGTTGGTTCACTTTGCAACATTAGCGCATGTTTATATATACACAACGTTGGATTCGAATACGCGTGTGTCCAAAACGCGCGTGTTTTTAATCGAAAGGCCGAACAGACCCTATCGATTTGGTTGCTGCGCAACAAATACAAGGGACGCACATAGACAATAGTCTACATATAGTAGGATGGACAAAAACATATTGTATACCCACAAGCATTATGAAATTAAACATATTCGAAACGTGCGCTTACTCTTTTCTTTCTCTTCCATTTAACCAAACTGAGCCACAGCAACACTTGGCCGGGTACAGCTAGTGGAGAATATACATTTATCACATGTAAAGATTTTTATTTTTTTTGTAAAGGGTAGTTCTCCAGTAATAGGGGTGTCTTTCATAGATTCACATGCTTGAATATTCCCCGTCGTCGAAGTGGGAGTCCCACGGTACATAGAATAGCAGTAATATATGCAAATATAATATACATACATATAATGCATTAAAATATAGAAAGTTTAAAAGTACCATAGAACAGAATAGGCCCATAGAAAGCCTAAGGGAGAACTCACTTTAGTAACATATCAGTGTCATTATGTGTTGGTCCACATTCTAGCCAATCAGGCTGTAGCTCCCTCTAGAACCTTCTCCTCAGAAGCCCAAGTCCTCAGATTTTCTACCGCATGTCGTGTGAAGGAAGTCTCCCTGAGCTCTGCTCTGTTTTTTTCTTCAAACATAGCTGTTCTTCTTCTCAGATGTCTTCCTCAAAGAAATCTTTGTTCAAGCCTTGTCCATCTTGTGGAAAACTGCGTCTCTTTTATGAGGATCCTCACAGTAAATGTATTTACTGCCTCTACCCGGACCATGACAGTCTAAGACCTCTCAGAAGCGTGGGTCGGAGACGGAGATGCCTTCTCCTTTTCTCAAGAAAATTAGACTTTTGGAAGTCTTTATGGATGTCTCCCCACAGGATTTGCCTCCTATAACGCCTACGGGACCTGGCTCTCTGGCGTCACTGTCCAAAGCCATGCCATCATCCTCTAAAACGGGCACTGGCTCGTCGACGGGCTCGTCGACACGTCCGTCGACGACATCTACGACGACGAAATGTTCAATGTCTTCGAGAACTAAGTCGACGACGTCCACCTCTTCGACGACGTCCCATGAGGTGAGACCCATTACCTCTATCTTAAAGATCTCGTCGACGACTGCCAAATCTACACTGTCGACGAAGAAGCCACCGTCGACGCGTCATCCGACGACGCACTCGTCATCGACCAAGATCACAGCACCGTCGACGGGTCGCCGTCCGTCGATGGGATCCTCATCGTCGACGACAACTTCGTCGGTGGGATCATCTTCGTCGACGAGCAAGGCTCTACCCCCGTCGACGGCGAAAAAATCTTCGGCGACGAAGGTAAAATCAACTCCGTCTGCAGTTACGTATTCCCAGGCGGCCTTTGGATCTACCACCACTACGTCGACGGGCTCGTCGACGTCGCACCATCCTTTAGCCACTGCTACCACCTTCACAGTGGTCACTGCTTCCACATATAGAAAGGTGCCTCTTATACAGTTGAGTCCTGTCAAGAGTGGTTCTGCTCTTCCTAAACAACTGTTTCAGTCTGCGGAGGAGGACTCCAATGATGGTTCAGAGGCGGGCAATGTCTTTGGCCAAGCGTCTAGCCCATCCGAGCTAAACATCAAGTGCCAAGATTATGATGAAGAGGAGGAAGAGAACGTCGAAGATGGGACAGATCTATTTCCGGTGGACACTTCAGAGGCACCTATGGCAGAACAAACGACACAGATACCACTGTCTTTGGTAATGAATCTGCAGCACATGCTGGACGATTATAATCGCAGATTCCCACAGGCTCGGCCTGTTTCTCCAGTGCCGCAACCTCCTCCACAGCCTCAAATTCATGCACCAGTTCAACCCAGGTCACCAGTGCGTACCCAGCAGGATACGGATAATGAGGAGCAAGACCCTAACAACACAGATCAGAATGATGATGACAACGGTCTTCAAGAGTGGGACGACTACATGGCTCAGACACCTTCGACCCCACCAACGTCGTCTTTTGCTTCGCCTCCTGTGGATATTGGCAGTTTCCATAACCTGATGGTCCGCGCTGCGAAGAGGTTTCACCTCACTTTAGAAGTCCAACAGACTGATTGTTTTCTTTCTATACGATTTCAAGGACTTACCTCCACGGCAAGCCCACACTATTTCGAACATTGACCATATCTGGGAGGAAGGCCTCAAATTGATGGAACGACCAAATTCGATCCCTGCTGTCTTACCAAGGCTGGATAAAAAGTATAAAGCGCCACCGACTTCTCCGGCATGCCTAGTGTCACAGCCTAAGGCGGATTCCGTCATTACTCAGGGAGCTCAAAAAAGGTCCCGCAATCCTGCCACACCTCTCACATCTCCTCCTGATCAGGAAGGCCACAAGCTGGACTCCATAGGGAAAAAGTTTACCCCCATGGCAGCCATGACTGTAAGGCCGGCTAATTCCTTGGCTATTCTAGGACAGTATGACCGCCAAATGTGGTCCGAAATTGCAGCATTCATTCCACAATTTCCAGATGCCATCCGTGCAGAAGCACAAGCCATCGTTCAGGAGGGGGAAAGATCTCTTCAGAGATCATTGACTGCGCCCTTGATATCTCTTCTACGGGATTCAGGCAATTGGCTGGAGCTGCAGTTTTGAGGCGTCAAGGCTGGCTAAAATCTACAGCATTTCGCCCGGAGGTTCAGGCTAGAGTACTCGATCTACCATATGACGGTGATTCGCTCTTCGGCAAACCTATCGACGATGTCCTCGAATCAATCAAAAAGGATACGGATACGGCCAAGGCTTTGGCAACCCTCCAATATAGAAAACGGCCATTTCGAGGAGCACGTGGTAGAGGCGGCAATTCTTCCACTTTTCGTGGATCAAACCAATATCGCTCTTACACTGACCGTCCAAGGAATACTTACCAGTCCCAAAATCGTCAGACCTCCTCCAGACCATACCAGAGGAAAACCACATACAGAGGTGGTTCAAATGCAAAGAAACAGTGACAGTCCCAGCCTCAACCTTCCACTGACTGTAAAAATTGGAGGACGAATCTCCAACTACATCTTGAATTGGTCAAACATCACCTCCAATTAATGGGTCCTAGATGTGATTTCCAAAGGACATACCCTGAAGTTTACCAAATTTCCTCCCAATCGCCCTCCTTCTGGCCCCCCCTCCCCATTTCGAGGAACTATTGGCTCAAGTCAAATTAATGATCAGAAAAGGTGCTATCGAGGTGGTACCGCAAGGCCAGCGAGGCAAGGGTTTTTACTCCTGCTTCTTTTTAGTCAAGAAGAAGTCTGGAGAGTGGCGCCCCATTTTGCACCTACGGGCTCTGAACAAATTCATCACGTCGAAAACTTTTCAAATATTGACCTTGCTCCAAATTTTGAATTCTCTCAATCCCGGAGAGTTCTTCTCCACGATCGACCTCCAGGACGCGTACTTTCACGTGCCGATTCACCCCAGGCACAGAAAGTACCTCAGTTTTACAGTCGGACACCTGCACTTTCAATTCAGAGTTCTGCCGTTTGGCTCCGCTCAGCACAGAGGGTCTTTACCAAGATCAGGGCCCCGGTAGCTGCTTTTCTACGCCTGCAAGGCATTCAGTTTTATCCATACCTGGACGACTGTCTGATAAAGGCCTCAACCTTCCAGCTGGCAAATCAGCACACTCAGGTTTGTCTCTCTCTTTTTCAAAACTTGGGCCTTTCCATCAATTGCCAGAAGTCGCACTTTCACCCGTCTCAGCGACGAGATTTTCTAGGAGCCTCGCTAGATTCTCGGCTGGCAAAAGTTTGTGTCCCAGGAAAGACAGGACCGCATGCTCAAGATTGTATGATTCCTGCAGTCAAAGCTGTACGTTTCAGTCCGGATGTTGAAATCATTCCTGGGCATGGCTTCCTCGTGCATTCAGTTGATCCCCAACTGCAGGCTACATATGAGGGTCGTTCAAGAGGAACTAGACAAACAGTGGAAACAGATTTCAGGATCGTTCAACGACAGGATCTTTCTCACGCCCCGCATTCAGGTGGCACTGAAATGGTGGTCTCACCCTCCGAACATTTCCATCGGTCCGTCTTTTCAAGACGCGACTCCGACTCTTACGCTCACAACCGATGCGTCCTTAGAGGGTTGGGGAGCGCACCTCGAGGGAATGTCGGTAAAAGGAAAGTGGACCTCAATCCAGCACACCTGGCATATAAACTGCCTAGAGCTTCTTGCGATCTTCCTTGCCCTGAAATCGTTCCAAAGGTTAGTGCAGGGCCAATCTCTGCTGGTGAGAACAGACAACACCACCAGCATGCACTACCTCAACAAGCAGGGCGGCACGAGGTCCCTTCTAATTTCCAGACAAGCATAGGAGATATGGGACTGGGCGATTCATCATCAAGTTCATCTTACAGCCATCCATGTACCGGGTGTTTCCAATGTTCTGGCGGACTCACTCAGCAGATCTCTCTCGGACAATCACGAGTGGGAACTCAACCAACCAACTCTCGAGTTAATTTTCCGCCGGTGGGGCCAGCCACAGATGGATCTCTTTGCGACTGCCGCAAACAGGAAATGCCAACGCTTTGCAAGTCGTCATCCCCACAGAGAGTCGAGCGGAAATGCATTTTCGATCAACTGGTCGAACGAATTCATTTACGCTTTCCCTCCGATTCCTCTGATTCCGCGCCTGCTGCACAGGATGAGGCTTCAACCCTGTCATGTCATCTTGATCGCACCCAAGTGGCCACGGCGCCCATGGTTCTCGGACCTTCTGTTGTTTTCGCAGAAGGAGCCAATATCGCTTCATCCTCTGCCTCACCTCCTCACGATGAAGCAAGGGCAGATTTGCCACCCAGATCCAGCATATCTCCAGCTCCATGCCTGGAACCTGAACACAATGAATTTTCACGTCTAACCATCGACGCAGATTGCAGGGAAGTGTTGGCGCACGCTCGCGCTCCATCCACCATTAAAACCTATCAGCTGAAGTGGAAGCGTTTCTGTGTTTGGTGCCACACCAAAGCCTTGGATCCTATGACCGCCAAACCGGAACAGATCCTGCCTTTTTTCCTATCCCTTGCAAAGTCAGGACTTTTTCACTCCACTCTTACAGTGTTTCTGGCTGCATTTTCCCGTTTCCGTCATGATGGTTCCACGTCACTGTATTCTTCTAGAGTCATCCAACAGTTTTTCAAAGGCCTCTTCCGGATGTTTCCACCTATTCGTCGCCCTCCACCTGCTTGGCGTTTAAATCTGGTTTTGTCTCAACTCCTCCTGCCTCCTTTCGAGCCCATCCACTCAGCAAGCTTAAAATTCCTCACGTGGAAAGTTGCTCTGCTACTCGCCTTAACATCATCTAGGCGTGTTAGTGACATCCAGGCATTCACAATTCAGCCTCCTTTTCTCCAGTTCTCCAATGAGGCAGTTACGCTCCGTACTAATGCAAAATGTATCCCGAAGGTTCCAAGTGATTTTCATCTCAATGAACCTGTAATTTTAAAGACTTTCTTTCCTGATCCTCAAACTCCTGCTGAACGTTCATTGCATTCATTGGATGTGAAACGCTGTCTTAAGTTTTACATTCAACGTACTACACCATTCAGGAAATCAGACCAGCTATTCGTGGCCTATGGCCCGATCTGCAAAGGACAACCTGTTACCAAACAGACTATTACTAGGTGGATTTCTTCTACCATTACTTTTTGTCACCAACGGGCTGGCAAGTCCCTTCCTGCTCCAGTACGAGCTCATTCAACTAGAGCTGTGTCAACTTCCACTGCCCTCTTTGCGGGGGTACCTCTACGACACATTTGCAGAGCTGCTACGTGGTCGAGCAGCCATACTTTTACGAAGCACTATTGTCTACAGTCAACAGACGCCGCGGATGCGGCAGTGGGACAAGCGGTGCTGCGGAATCTTTTCCAATAAGGTGAGCCTCTGTTGCTACCCGCCTCCAGTCATAAAGGTATTTTCTCTTAAATGTTGACATATTGCATTTTAAATGATATCAACTTGTATGCTTGGAGTTTTATATTGCCTTTATGACTTATATGATGATTTACTGCTTTCTACTCTTATTCAAGCATGTGAATCTATGAAAGACACCCCTAATACTGGAGAAGAACATAAGTTACTTACCTGTAAACTGTGGTTCTCCAGTATTGGTGTCTTTCATAGATTCACATGCGACCCTCCCTTCCTCCCCTCAGAGGCTCCCTTCTCCTCAGGCACTTTGGTTATTTGGTGCTACGAAAATCTGAGGACTTGGGCTTCTGAGGTGAAGGTTCTAGAGGGAGCTACAGCCTGATTGGCTAGAATGTGGACCAATACATAATGACACTGATATGTTACTAAAGTGAGTTCTCCCGTAGGCTTTCTATGGGCCTATTCTGTTCTATGGTACTTTTAAACTTTATATATTTTACTGCATTATATGTATGTATATATGTAATTATGGTAATTTTCCTGTATATATGCATATATTACTGCTATTCTATGTACCGTGGGACTCCCACTTCGACGACGGGAAATATTCAAGCATGTTAATCTATGAAAGACACCAATACTGGAGAACCACAGTTTACAGGTAAGTAACTTATGTTCTTTCTTGCTATAGAAAGTGGTCTAGTTGGGAAGACCGGAGTAAGAAAACTGTGGATTATTGAACCTTTATCATTACTAGGTCTAAATATGTTTCCTATTATCATGTCTGCAGTAGAGATCGGCAAAGAGGAACAGAATAATAACGGAGAACTGGAAGATTTGAAGCATTTGGTCAAGAATGAAGGGCTTGTTGACCATGAAACAAATTCTGAAATAAATGATACTTTTGAAAAGCCAAAGACCGAAAATATGTCTTCAAAAAAGAAGTTAAACTTGAGACGAGCCTACCAAAAGGCAGAAGATGACAAAGATGGAGAAGTGCAATTTATCACATGTTCACAATTCAGGTCTCCAGACAATGAAGCAGAAGGTTCATCAGTAATCCGGTTTAATGTGAGGACTACTCCGTCCTTGAAAAGGTTAGTGCATTTTTTGGGTAATTTTGTTGGGGGGGGGGGGGTCCTCTCCCCTTTTTTAACGGATATCTCCATCAAGAGATCTTGATATTTTGTATTAAAAGTAGTTTGCACAGTTCTCATTTTGCTTGTTGAGAGGCAGCCCTGAATTATTATCTGACACAATGGCAGTATTCATGAACTCCTCCAACTACACCCCTCATCTTCTGCCATGTTCTTCTATTTTTAGGTCTCGTGACCTTAAATGCGCGCAAGCGCATTGAGGAGCGAGAATTCAAGTGCTCGAAATCCTCTTCAAACCAAAGGCTTCGTTCCTTGGCGTTTTCTTGAAGTTCACGTGGCCACAGGCACGCGCTTTTGGGCCATAAACTCTGTTCCCCACAGCCTTACATTCATTTCTCCTCCCCCTCCCCAGCCAGCTTCCCCCAGGCCGTAGCAGCACTCCTCCCACACCAGCACCTCCCCTCTCTCTCCCCGCAAACACAGCACTTCAGTTGGTGCGCACTCCCCCTCCCAACACTGCCTTGTTACTCTCGGCCAGGCTCCGCATTTCACCCATTGAAATAACTTTAGAGCAGCATAAAAGGGTATACAAACAAAGTAATGTAACTAAACAGAACATATATTCTTAACTAAATGTGGCATATACATGGATAATATATGGAACGTATGTAAGCATAACATACCATATGTAGAGTGCAGTGTGCAGAGTGCAGTGTGCAGAGTGCAGATTGTGAGTGCAGAGTGCAGAGAGAACTCAGCAGCACCACCACAGCATCACTCAGCACCACCACACCACCACTCAGCACCACCACTCAGCACCACCACAGCACCACCACAGCACCACTCAGCAGCACCACTCAGCAGCACCACCACAGCACCACTCAGCAGCACCACCACAGCACCACTCAGCGCAATCACAGCATCACTCAGCGCAATCACAGCATCACTCAGCGCAATCCAGCATCAATCTGTGCAACCATTCAACAACAACTGGTTCAATTATGTTCTCTCAATGTTTCAAGCTTTATTACAAATGTCACAAAAAGATGTTATTTCACTTCTGTTCTTGGATTTTCATCACAATAAAATACACTGAACATAATCTTCACAAACGTTATTTACAAAAGTTTAAGCTGTTGCCAATATAAATTACAATCACTTTTATTTAAGTATTAATTATTTTAAAAAATTAAAAGCCGTTGCTATTTGTAATATCAATACATCTAAGTCACGTAAATACAAAACATGTTGCATTACAAATGCTATAGTCGTCACATGTGTGAAAGTTATAACTATTGGCATTGAAAATGACAAAGCTATTAATTTAGCTATTTTCAAAATCAACACATAAATAAAAAAATTGTCATTTACAAGACCAATAGCTCAAACTTTCATAATGCGAGACATATTGCATTGCAAATGCTTGTTATCTGTGGGCACCTTAACGTGGTTTACTTTCTTGTCATTTTTCAAATTGTTTAGTCATGGTGAATCAGTTCTATTACCAGGGTATACAAATGAGAACAGACTGGAGTGAATGGCTTACCAGACTTTTTTAAAGAGGGGGCGAAATGTGGCCAGCGGCTAGAGCTGCCAACTCTGGAACCCAGGTTTGAATCCGGGACTTAGTTCGCACTTGGCTCCACATTGTGGTGTTCTGGGCAAATCACCATCTCCCTGTGCTAACAAATGTGAAATGTAATTTACTCCAGTATTGGAACTTTCATAGAATAACATGCCTGAATCATTCCCTGTCGTCGAGACGGAAGTCTCCGGTATATAAAAAAGCAGTGCTTAGTAGAAAAGCAAACTGAAAAGAGGCCTAGGCCCATTTCCTTTTTGCAACCCATAGCCTTTGTTATGTAAAAAAGGCCCAAACTTTTCCCTGAACCAATCGGAGCTCCTCACCCTCTAGAACCCTCCTGAGAGAACCTTCTGCCCCTCAGATTTTTCTACTGCACGTTGTGCTAGGGAGTCTCCTTTTGAGCTCTGCTCAAACTCTTTACTTTTACAGTATTTTGACTTAGTTTTGAGGTTTTTCATCTACCATGTCTGAGAAGGAGAAGAAAGGATTATTTAGAGCTTGTTCCCCCTGCTCTAAGAAGAGGCTTTATACAGATGACCCTCACAAGGACTGCATCTACTGCCTCTATCCAGACCATAAGGCAGCAGATTGTAAGGTATGTCGTACCTTTTCGAATAAAACCTTGAGAGATCGTGAGGGAAGGCTGCTGATCTGGCTTCAGAAGGTTAAATTGTATACAAAAAGAGGGAGAGGAGATCTTCATGGATCAAGAGGGCAACATTACCACTTGGGAAAAGTGGAAGGTCCAGACCGCAGTGTAGGCCCTCAGATATGTGTTACCAAAGAGAGGACTGGGCTGTTCCTGGGGTGAAGGTGCAGGTCAATGGGATGTGGATATGCAAAGGTGGTTAAATGGTAACCATCCATTCCAACAGTTTGGAAATGAAGTACCTGCTTATACATTGTTCCATGCCTAAAGTTCAATTATTAAATGTAACAGCAGTGCCTGGCGGGATGGACATTATCTTCGCCACTATCCGGTCCTGGCGGAGAGGGGTAGGCGACTCAGCGCAGACACGGGAGCAACAACCTTAGCTACAGAGGCTTCACTCACCGATGTCCATGCCGCCAGGCACTGCTGTTACATTTAATAATTGACCTTTAGGCATGGAACAATGTATAAGCAGGTACTTCATTTCCAAACTGTTGTTGTAAGCACTGATACTTAGTTAGATCAGCAATACTGTAGACAGCGAGCACTTCTTATAGGTCCTGATGAATCGCGGGTGATTATACCTTAAGCGAGAAACATGTCGACCACTACCTTTACTTTTTAGTATAGTCTGGAGTGCGGAATACATCACTTTCCAGAACTCCCACTCTAACTATTGTTTTTAGTTAGCGCACGGGACCACCCGAATAAAGTTCCTTCTGGTACTCCTGCGTTATTTTATAATTCACATTCCGTCTACTACTATTCTGGCCCCTCACCCACACTTCACCCATGGGCAGTTGGATAAAAAGATCTCCGCCAAAGAGCTCCTCTTTGAGGTGTAGCCCGTTGGGTATTGCACCGCCCACCCAACGAGGAGCATTGCCCATGATGAAGCATGACACCTGCAAGGGTGTGTGAGGCCAATATATCCAACAAAATGGATACCCACTGGATGGTTACCATTTAACCACCTTTGCATATCCACATCCCATTGACCTGCACCTTCACCCCAGGAACAGCCCAGTCCTCTCTTTGGTAACTTCAGAAGGTTAAAGCCAGGAAGGAGATCCTCTCAAGTGAGAGTGAAGAGGAATCTGTGGCGTCTAAGATCTCAGAAGAGAAGTAGATCTCCTCAGACACATTCCTCAGGAGAAAGACCTGAGAAGGCCCCAAAAAAGACCACTCCAGGGTCTTCAGGGCGCAGTCCCTCAAGATCCCTTTCAGTTACAGCTAAGGGGAAGAAGGGTTCTGATTGTGAGGTGAAACTAGTGAAATCCGCCTCAGATCCACCAGAATCTTCTCAGAAAATCAAGATTACCATCAAACGGACTTCTTCTACGCCTTCTGAGGAGAAAGGTACTGTTTCAGCACTGTCGACGGGACTGTCGACGAAAAAGGGATCATCGACGACGACAAAAACACCTCCGTCGTCGACGAAGAAAGATGGTGTTAAAGCTGGTGAGAAAACCGCGTCGACGGCGATATCGTCGACTGTTTTACCGTCAACGGCGCCGACGACGGCAGCGTCGACGAGGACGACTACGTCGACGAGCACAGCGTCGACGGTGACTACAACGTCGACGGTGGCGTCGACGACGATGACTTGGTCGGCGATGGGAATCTCGTCGACTGGCTCGTCGATGAGGGAAAAAACACCAGAAAAAAGGTTGGTGCCTTGGAAAAAACCTATAACACCAGAGGTTACATCTCCGAGCAAGGTCTCTCCATTGCTGCCATCTCACCTTCTGGAAGAGTAAGATTCGGAAGAGGAAGATGACGAGTATGGAATTGCGAGTAGCCCTTCGCAATTGCAGGTCAAATACCAGGAGGAGGATTCTGAGGAAGAATATGGGGGTTATCAGGAACAACCCCAGGAACAGCACCGATATCGCCAACAGCAACGCGAGGAGATGACAAGTGTGCCATCCTCTTTGTTGAGGGACCTCCAGGGCATGTTAGAGGATTATAAGAGGAGATACCCAGCGACTCCAGTAGCTCAACCGGCCCCAGAGGTTATTCCACGGTCGGTACCAGGGACACCGGTTCGTAGGAGAGAGATTTTGCCGGAGCCTACTGCTAGGTCTCCGCCGACGTCACATCATGATACCTCGGATGAAGATCATGAGGATGGGGAAATTGCGGACACAAATGCAGAATGGCATGACTATATCACCCCCTCACCTTCAACTCCTACGCCGAGAGCAGTGGATTCTCCACCGGAGGATATTGGTGGATTTCATAATTTGATGGAAAGAGCCACTAAGAGATTTGCACTGACCATGACGGAGGAGAAGACAGAATGTTTTTTATACGACTTCAAGGACTCGTATCGGAAGTCTGTGCTATCCCTGCCTATAGTGTCTCATATTTGGAAGGAAGGATTAAAGGTCATGGAGACACCAGCTGCGGTAACGCCGGTTCTGGCCAGACTAGATAAAAAGTATAAGGTACCTATTGATGCTCCAACTTGCCAAACCGGATTCTGTTATTACTCAGGCGGCACAACAGAAATCCAGGAACCCATCTGCTCCGATTGCAACACCTCCGGACAAAGAGGGAAGAAGATTGGATAATGCGGGGAAAAAGGTTTTCCTTAATGTCGGCTCTGCTAGTGAGAGCAGCTAATGCCCTCGCTATCTTGGGAAGGTATGACCGGCAGATGTGGTGTGACCTGTCTCCATACATTAACCAGGTGCCGGAACCAGAGAAGCCGGAGGCGAAGAAGATTCTCATGGAAGGAGAGAGGACTTCGGCCGAAGTCATAGACTGCGCTATGGATATAGCGACCACGGCATTTAGATCCTTGGGAGTAGCGGCGGTCCTGCGCAGGCAAGGATGGCTGCGAGCAACAGCGTTTAGGCCAAAGGTGCAAAACAAGATTTTAGACCTCCCTTTCAATGGAGAAGAGTTATTTGGGAAGCATATTGATGATACTCTGCAGAGTATCAAGAAGGATACGGCAAAGGCTCTGGGGACACTGCAATACAGAAAAACCCCTTTTCGTGGCTCCAGGGGTAGAGGGCAGTCCTCGTATAGAGGAGGATACCAACAGGGGAGATATTCTTCTTATCCATCCTCATCGCAGCCTTACCGTCAACAGTACAGCCAGCGTCAATCAGGAGGATATACAAAATCAACTCCAAGAGGACGGGGTGGCCGGGGAAAGGACAACACCCGTCGACAATGACCACCTCCATCTTCCGGCTCTGTCAGATGCTCCCCTGGGTGGAAAGAGTGCTCACTATCTTCACAATTGGCGGAAAATAACAACGTACCAATGGGTCCTCAAAATAGTTCAATTCGGTCATACCCTAGAATTTCTTCAAGCGCCCCCTTGTACGCCACCGATGCACCAGAGAGCCAACCATCTGCATCAACTCCGGCAGGAGATTCGGACAATGCTCCGAAAGGGAGCAATAGAACCGGTACCAAAAGCCCAGGAAAACAAAGGGTTTTACTCCCGGTTTTTTCTTGTCAAGAAAAACAAGCTCCAGGGGCGCCCCATTCTGGATCTCAGATCCTTCAACACCTATCTCAAGAAACAATCTTTCAGGATGGTGTCTCTGCAGGACATCCTTCCGTTATTAAACCCAGGAGATCATATGACCACATTGGACCTACAAGACGTGTATTTCCACGTGCTGATCCATCCTGCACACAGACCGTACCTTCGGTTCTTAGTAGCCGGAAGACATTACCAATTCAAGGTACTGCCATTCGGTTTGAAGTCAGCGCCGAGGGTTTTCACGAAATGCCTGGCTCCAGTGACGGCTATGTTGAGGAAGCAAAAACATCAAATATTTCCTTACCTCGACGACTGGTTAGTCAAGGCACCATCAAAGGTACAGGCCAGAGCGTCAACACAGGCCTGCATAGACTTATTCTCCAATCTAGGTTTGACTCTCCACGAGGGAAAGTCAAACCTCCACCCAGCAAGAGTGATCACATTTCTGGGGGCAATATTGGACACGGAATGCAACAAAGCGTTTCCCTCCGAAGAAAGGCAACTGAGAATTGTGTCCCTCTTCCAAGACTTTGTAAGAAGAAAGTCTCTTTCAGTCCGCAGGTACAAATCCTTGCTGGGCACGATGTCATCTTGTATTCCCCTGGTACCTTGCTGCAGGCTAAGGATGAGACCATGGCAAGAGCAGATCGATCTCCAATGGCGTCAAGCGGAGGGTACCTTCGACGATACAATATGGGTGACATCAGTGATGGTACAGGCAGCAAAGTGGTGGACACAAAGAAAATGTGTCTCGGACTGACGTTTCTGGCAAGAGCGGCTTCTCTAGTGGTAACGACGGATGCGTCTTTAGAAGGATGGGGAGCTTTCCTTCAGGACCTTCAAGTCCGTGGTCGTTGAAGGCGCACGAGCAGCAATTACACATAAATCTGCTGGAGCTCAGAGCGATCCGCTTGGCATTACTGGCTTTTCTACCAAGGATAAGAGGTTCGCCGGTGTTGGTAAGAACAGACAACACTACGGCGATGCATTATGTGAACAAGCAAGGGGGAACAAGATCTCTCTCCCTGTCTCGGGAAGCCCAGGAGATATGGGAATGGGCTCTTCAGCAAGGAATATCATTGGCAGCAGAACACCTCCCGGGGGATCAAAACGTCAAGGCGGATACTCTCAGCAGGCTCAAATCGTCCTGCCACGAATGGGAGCTAGACCAGGGGATCCTGGACAGCGTCTTTCGAGGATGGGGAACACCGATAGTGGACCTCTTCGCTACAAGGGAAAACAGAAAATGCCAGTACTTCGCAAGCTGGCTTCCCCAGAAGGGATCTTGGGAGAATGTTTTCCACGGCATGGTCCGGCATCTTTGCCTACGGTTTTCCTCCAATTCCTCTTCTCCCCCGCGTACTGGTGAATATCAAGAAAGAGCCGTGCAGACTGATCCTAGTAACCCCGTGGTGGCCAGACAACACTGGTTCACGGAACTGCTGCTGCTGTCGGAGGACCATTCAATTCGGTTGCGTCCAATTCCATCGATTCTGACAATGTCCAAGGGGCAGGTGCTCCATCCGGACCCGAAATCCTTGCGATTAGCAGCCTTTCTCCTGAACACTGTGAGTTTAGCCATCTGAACATCTCATACGAATGTAGGGAGATCCTGTCCAAGGCCAGAGTGGAGAGTACCAACAAAACCTACAGGATGAAATGGAAGAGGTTTTGTCTGTGGTGTAAGAGGCATAACGTTCACCCTCTTACTGCTGCACCTCATCAAATTATACCTTACATTCTGCTATTGGCAAAGTCAGGATTAGCACACGCTTCCATCAAGGTGCATTTGGCGGCGTTATCCCGCTACAGGAGGTCATCGTCCGGCCCATCCTTATGGTCATCAAGGATTGTCAAGCAATTTATGAAGGGGATATTCAGGGTCTTTCCTCCAGTAAAGCCTCCACCACCACTATGGAATCTGAATATTGTACTCTCTCAATTGATGAAACCACTGTTTGAACCGATACACAGGGCAGACCTGAAGTTCTTGTCCTGGAAGGTGGCTCTTCTCATTGCATTGACTTGAGCGAGAGGAGTAGGTGAAATACAAGCGCTCACGATTCAGGAGCCTTTCTTACAGTTTCAGGAAGATAGAATGATTCTCAGGACAAACCCGAAGTTCATTCCGAAGGTGCCAACGGATTTTCATTTGAACGAACCTTTGGTGTTGAAACGTTTCTTTCCTCATTCGTCAACAGCAGCGGAACGAGTATTGCACTCACTGGAGGTTCACAGATGTATGAAAT
Source organism: Lissotriton helveticus (assembly GCF_964261635.1). Taxonomy (NCBI): domain Eukaryota; kingdom Metazoa; phylum Chordata; class Amphibia; order Caudata; family Salamandridae; genus Lissotriton; species Lissotriton helveticus. The sequence continues at coordinate 416,063,025 of NC_136069.1, read as the reverse complement.
TTTACTTGAAAGAAACTAAGGCGTTTCGCAAGTATTCTCAGTTATTTGTCGCTTTCAGCGCACCCAGGAAAGGTTTCCCGCTGTCAAAGAGGGGAATTGCCAGATGGATTTCCATTGCGATTGTCTACTGTCATCAAGCTGCTGGAAAGCCTTTGAATGCACGAGTTCGTGCCCATTCCACAAGGGCGGTGGCCACATCCACTGCACTGTTTAGAGGAGTGCCAATCCAGGATATCTGCAGAGCAGCGACCTGGGCATCTACGCACACCTTCACCAGGCACTACTGCTTGGAGGCAGCCGCAGAATCTGATGCGGCGGTGGGAGAGGCGGTACTGCGGATTATCATCCAGTACGGTGAGCCTCTTTTACATCCCTCCATCCGTAATTTCTCTTGTTTGCAAAGTCACATTTTCTATACGTATATACAGATATGAGTTTATGCTTCATTTTCAAATTGTATTGCATGATTATGAAATGTATCTGAGAAATGTGCTTTGTTTTTTCACTGCTCGCTATTCTGATTCAGGCATGTGAATCTATGAAAGTTCCAATACTGGAGTAAGAAAACAAGTTACTTACCTGTAACTTTAGTTCTCCAGTATTGGAAGCTTTCATAGATTCACATGCACCCACCCTCCTCCCCTGAGAGGCTCTCCTCGGATTTAGCACAAAGAGTGTGTTATATACACAAGTGCGCGAAAAATCTGAGTGGCAGTAGGTTCTCTCATGAGGGTTCTAGAGGGTGAGGAGCTCTGATTGGTTCAGGGAAAAGTTTGGGCCTTTTTTACATAACAAAGGCTATGGGTTGCAAAAGGGAAATGGGCCTAGGCCTCTTTTCAGTTTGCTTTTCTACTAGGCACTGCTTTTTTATATACCGGAGACTCCCGTCTCGACGACGGGGAATGATTCAGGCATGTGAATCTATGAAAGCTTCCAATACTGGAGAACTAAAGTTACAGGTAAGTAACTTGTTTTCTTCTGCATTGCCGGATCTAAATAAATGCTCAATTCACTGCAGCTTGTGTGGACCCAGGCACGGTTGTATGTCTAAACAACTACTGCCTTAACCACGACTTTCTGATCCACGAAAGCTTTACAACGAGCTATGCTAATCCACTACTTTTTTTTACATCGACTTCCTAAACCACGAAAAGTATCACCTCGTGACTGGCCAATAGATGGCAGTATTGTAATAACAATACTTCCACTATATATTTTTTAATTGCTCTTTACCCATTTCTTTGATATTTTATTCTATGTATTAACTAACTACAAATTATTTCATATTATACACATATTGAAGTGAATATCTTGTCTTAATGTTGCACTCAGGTAATATAAATATATAATATACAATAAGGGACCCTGCTCCCTTGTTGGAGCACCAAGGAGATCACAAAAGCCCCCAACTTAAAAGGGGTGGGTGCGGAGAGGTGTGACATGAGCAGTCCTGGCGGCTGTGCTTAAAGTCAGGCTAGGTAACGTAGCAGCATGGGGGGGGGGGGGGGGGGGGGGGGGGGGGGTGTGACCAGTGAATTGTCAACTGCCTCCGGGAGTGCAGTGTCATCTCCTTTTAGTGAATAATATTGAGGGTGTTGGTGGTCTTTTTCCCCCAATGATGCCACTGCAGCTAGAGCGCACCGTATGGGGACCACTTTGTGAATTAACTGGTATCATCTGCATCAACTTCATCGCTGTGGCTGAGACTCTCCAAGCAATATGTAGAGTAAAAATGTATTGCCCGTAAAGCACCAATGTGGCCCGTTATTGCTAAGTTGGGAGATAGGGCCTGGAGTCAGGTAGGCATTTCTGTGCTGTTATTGTATATAGTTTTTAATGCTGCATTATTATGGGACATGAAAATTAAAGCACTAAGCAGAATCAAAGACAAAAAAACAACTCCCATAATACTTGTGCGTGTATAAATGATGGTCATTAGCACAACAAACAGTTAAGGGGTGGGGGCGGAGAAGAGTGACATGAGCAGTCCTGTCGGCTGTTCTTAATGTCAGGCAATGTAATGTAGCATCATTTGGGGTGGAGGGGTGGGGGTCGGGGGGGGGGAGTGATGTGCAACGCTGAGAATGGGGGCGGAGAGATGCCACGCACAGTTTTGCATTGCAGTCCGGGAAAAGTCGTTGTTCAGGTCTTCGTTGTTCCAGACTTCGTTGATCAGGATTTATCGTTGTTCTGACTTCGTAGTTCAGGTGATTCGTTATTAATACTTCGTTGTTTAGGATGTTCCCCCCCCCCCCCCCCCCTCCCCCGGCACATCTTTAAATACATTGTCCTTCATGAAATTAACATGCAGAAAGTTCTAAATCAAAGTTAATTTCCTATAGAACATGTGATGTTAGACTGTCAAATAGCATTTTTATCTGCATGCTAGTAAATATTGATGAACATGATTAACTTAAGTTTACATCTGCCATGGAAAGAAGCAATCTTTCAACATGAAAAGCATGAAGAGAAAATGCATTATATAGGACTACATTGAGGAGAAAAAAAGCCAGTCTCTTTAAGAAGCTTGGAGGAATCCCTGACCACAATTCCTTGTACTGGCAGTTGCCCTGTGAGTGGTTTCTTTTTTTCCAGCTCCTTCAGGTAGGATCACTAAATGCGAAGTGTTTCCCACACCTTAAAAAAAGTAAAAAGAAATCCAGTGAATACTTCTCCAACAGTTTTACTAAACATATTATCGCTACTGTTGAGTAAAACTATTCTCCAAGTCAGACACTTATTTTCTATCAGAGTGACTAATTTTTACCAACTGTACTACTTGTGAAAGGAAGAAGGCAAGTTCTGCACACAGTCTGTGTGGTATGCTTGCCACCATCTCGTCTGGCAAAAAGATGTGACGTTTGTAGTTCAACACTAGTGATTCACAAATTGCGATAATCAAGCCTGAAAGTGATTCTAATAGCACTGGACTGGCCAAGACAGTGGTGGTAGACGGACATTCCACTGTCCATGAGACTTCACAAACGTCTTCCACTCAGACCTACTATCCAGACTTCAGGGACAGATTTGACATGCGACCCTCCAGTCTTTGAATTTGGCAGCAGAGCTCCTGAAATCACACAATATGGTCACTGAATATATGAACTGAATATATGAATATTCACAAGGAATCAACGCGCCATTCCACAAAATCATCATGCCCTTCAATGAAAGTGATTTTGTATCTGGTATCAAAGCAATGGGCATAATCCTATCACTGGTGAAGAAAATGTCCTCCTCCAGTCTTTGCTTCACTTAGCCAAAACCAAACTATAATTTTCATCGATAAAGGTTCACCTAGTAGCCTTTAATACATAGAGGAAATCAACCATCTATTCAAAATTCCTGTCATAAAAGATTTTCTAAAAAGACTTGAGACTTTCCCTCAAAGCTTTTTTTAGCACCAAGGGAACTAAACCTAGTGCTTTTAAAACTGATGGGTCCACCTTTCAAATGAATTCATCAAGCAACCTTACAACATCATCCTGGAAGACTGCTTTTTAATGGCAATTAGTGCTGGATACATACTTAGTGATTTTGCAAGCGCTCTCAGCAATATAATCCTTTACTGTTTTTCATCATGATAGAGAAGTATTGCATACTCATCCCTCCTTTTATTTCATACCAAAAGTAGTATCTGACTTTTACATTAATCAATCCTATGTCTGCCTACATTGCTTCTATGGCAGCAAAAAGATCTCCATTCCCTAGATATAAAAATGATTCTCGGTTTTTTATTTAGACAAATCATGTCAGAAACCCACTTCTACTCTTTGTAAATGGATACATTACAACAAGGTATAGCAACTTCAAAACAAGCCATCATGACATGTATTGTTAAAATTATACATGCTACCTAATTTCTAACAAACCTCTCCCAGGTTAACTTAGGACTCGCTCAACAAAAGGTAAAACCGCAACCACAGCCATGCTAAGGTACCCTGGCTAAGACCTGATCCCATTCTGGAAGTTTTTAAAGTGGCAACCTGGTAGTCTATATAGTCAATACATATGTATATAAGACACTACTGTTTAGACACCAGTACACGAGCAAGAGCTGTTCAAGAAACACTTAGAAACCTATTTCAGTAAATCTGCCATTCTTTGACAACTACCATTACTAAACAATGGGGGAACCCAGAAAGACCCACAGGACCTGGGTATGTAATAGTACAAAAACAATTAGTCCAAATGGGATTATTGTAACTTTAATAGTACACAAAATATAGAAAGCAGACACTGAAAGTGAGAAACTATTGGATTTTATCATAAATGTGACAAATATTTTTTTTTACTTATACAAACGTTATGATAAAGTTGCTCAAGTCATCAAGAAAGTGATTGAAGCGAGTGCTCGTGATAAAGATCAAGTAAAATCAAAGATAATACATAAAATCAATATTTATAAATTCATATAGAGGAGGCCTATCCGGAATTTTCTTGTAATACTGATTACACAGTTTTCCTTAGCAACCTATGTCTTGGAACAGAGATGACGAGAATTGTGTTTCCCGTATAGGTAATGGGTATGTCGACGTTTCGACCCCATCGGAATGCAGGTCACTTAACTCCTTAATAGGGGTTCTTCATCAGGACAGGGTGAATAGCAACCAAAAAGACACCAGTCAAAAACTGGTGGTAGGCCTCATATACAGGGCCTGCTGGCTCCTGGGGGCCGATAATTCGGTATTGCCAAAAAAGTCCACAAGAATCCAAACGCTGGATGTGCTATAGGTTATTGAATCTGTAGTGCGGGCTTGTAGGTATTCAATTTACCCATAGGGCATTCTAATGCAAAAGTTGGGATTTCATAGGTCCGAATCAGATCATGTCAGAAGTGTAGTCCTGCAATAAAGACTTACCTAGGGTAGAGACAAAATCCACTGACTGGTAATGTAGCATGTCCAGCTGTTCGATTCTTGTGGACTTTTTTGGCAAAACCAAATTATCTGCCCCCAGGAGCCAGCTGGCCCTGTATATGAGGCTTACCGCCAATTTTTGACTGGTGTTTTTTTAAGTTGCTCTTCACCCTGTCCTGATGATGACCACCTATAAGGGTTAATTTGCCTACTTTCCGGTTGGGTTCGAAACATACCTATTACCTATACCAGAAACACTATTCTCGTCTTATCCTGTTCAAGACAGCTACTTAGACGCCACCCTCGCACGCTGACGTCAGTTCTTTCTTTTTCCGCGCCTGCAAGTGCAGATCCGGAGAGAGAGGTACCCCCAGTGACCTATTGACTGAGTTTTTCAAGGTCATTTTGTCTTCTTTTTGAGTCGATCGACTCCTGGTGCTGTGGGATGCCTGGTTTCAAGTCCTGTGGGGACTAAGTTGCTTGAAGTCCAGCAGTCTGCCCCATGCAGCTCAAGGTCCCGGTCCCGAGGGAGGTCGAGGGACGGGTCGCGGAGCCATCACCATCGTTCGTCGGGATCAAAGTCTTTGCAATCTGGGTCGGGTAAGATGAAGCATCACAAGAAGTCGAAGAAGAGTCCTCGCTCACCGACTTCCCTTCGCGTGAGGTGGGTGATGCCTCCCCCGCGGCTGCAGCGGAGCCTGCAGTGTCAGTCAGCCTACCCGCCCTTCCTGGGCCCGTCGGCAACTCCAGCCCAGCTGCATTTATTTCTGTCAGCCATGGCCCGCCTCTATGGGCCGTCCGTCGCGCCTTCGGGCCTCGCCGGTCCGACTGGGGGTCCTTGCCCTTTACTGTCAGCGGCTCCGGTATTACGGTCTTCTCCGGCCCCAACGATCCAGGCCTGGATTTCGGTTGACGCTGGTTGACCTAGTGAGACCTCCACCGACGTTGACCCCACCGGCACCACTTCTGACGTCGCCGGTGCCCCCGGACAACGTCCCTGGTTTCAGCCCTGATGTGGACACTGCGTCGCTCGATGCCGATTCAGTCGCCGATGGGGCCTTTTTACCCCTGTGTCCAGTCTCTGTATTTTTGGCCTGTCCAGCAGCCTTCTGAGGAAGGGGAGGACTGGGAGGCGTCTCAGGACCCTCTCGCAGCACAGTGTGAGTTTGACCCGGACTGGGTTGAGGAATTGGGAAATGCCAGCAGTCTTGACACCTCTCCTGAGCTTGGCATTAAAACTCCTTCTACCGTGGCTACGCAGTGGTGTTTAGGGCAGCGAGGCTTTACAGCTCCAACTGCCTACAGTGACCATCAGGACTAACCTACTGACAGAAGTGCTTCAGCCGGCGGCTACCTCTGTGGAGCCACTGCTGCCTTTTAATGATGCACTTTCTGGTGTTCTTTTGGGCACCTGGTCAAGTAGGATATGAACTTGGCCCGACGCCATCGCCTGGCCAACCCCCTTTTCCTCTCCCAACACCCCACCCCTGAGAGCTTTGTTGTCCAAGCCTCCACGTCCCAAAGCGCCTTCCCTACCGCACCCCTAGATAGGGAATCCAAGAGACTGGAACAGTTTGGGAAGAAGATTTTTTCTTCCGCCAGTTCAGGGCTGGGGTCTGCGAACACCGCATGCCTCTTGGGCCGTTATTTCCCCTCTGTGTGGGTTGCGGTGGCGTAAGTGCTGCCTCAGGGTCTGGAGGAGGCCCGGACAGTGCTCTCTCAGGCTATTGCTGAAGGGAGAGATGCAGCCAAGTTCACGATTCGATGTGGCCTTGACACTGCCGACTCACTGAGCAGAGCGATATCCACGACTGTGGCTCTCTGTCGCCACGCCTGGCTGAGGACTACTGGTTTCTTTGGGGATGACCAGAACACTCTCATGGACTTGCCCTTTGATGGCATTCACCTTTTTGACAAGGTGGATATTGGGTTGGAGTGTTTTAGGGACTCACGGGCTACGGCCAAGTCCTTGGACCTATCGGCCACTCGCCCTCCTATGCCTTCTGCCTTTCGCTCCTTTCGTGGCCAGGGAAGAGGTGCCCTGACAAGTGTGCTTCAGAGCCACAGGCCTGCGCAGCAACAGTCCCAGCGTGACTGCGCATGTGGGACCCACTGTGGTGGGTCAGGGGGCCAGCAGGCGGGTCAGTCCACCTCCACCCCAGCCACCACTGCCTCAAACCTTCCTAGTCTGGTTTTTCAAGCCCATCAAACGCCAGTGGGCGGAAGGATTCGCCATCACCTCCCCCACTGGCTTATCACTACGGACAGGTGGGTTTTACAAATAGTCTGCAGGGCCTACTCCCTCCCCTTCTAGACTACCCCTCCAGCCATGCCACCCCAGTATCACCACATGTCGGGGATCACTTGGCACTTCAACAGGAAGTTGCAGCCCTCTTGGCCAAGGGGGCCATTAACAAGTTCCAGTGCCAGAAGTAGGTCGTGGTGGTTGTTGTTCCCACTCCTTTTTGGTGCCCAAGAAGGACAAGGGCCTTCGTCCTATCTTAGACCTTTGGAACGTCGATCGCTTCCTCCGGAAGGAGAAGCTCCAGATGTTAACTCTTGCTTAGGTCTTGTCTGCCCTCGACCCTGGAGACTGGATGGTAGCGTTGGATCAGCAGGACGCATATTTCCATATTCCCGTCCTACCGGCCCACCGGCGTTAGCTGCGGTTTACGGTAGGCCACGAGCACTTTCAGTTTACTGTACTCCCCTTTGGCCTTACCAGCACCCCTTGGGTGTTCATGAAGTGGCGGTGGTCACAGCTCATCTGCGCAGATCTGGGGTTCCAGTCTTCCCCTATCTCGACGACTGTCTGGGGCGATCCCACCTTCAACAGCCAGTCGTCTCCCACCTCCAGACTACGTCCGACCTCCTGCATTTGCTGGGGTTCTTAATCAATGTGCCGAAGTCGCGCCTCATTCTCCCTCAGAATCTCCTCTTCATCGGAGTGGTTCTGGATAAGACGCTCTTTCGGGTCTGTCCCCCCGCACAGTGTCCTGGATATTCAGGCTCTGATTCCGATCTTTCGGCTTTTATCCTGGTTTTTTGTCCGGCTGATCCGCAGGCTGCTTGGCCTCCTGCTGGTCGATCATGTTAGGTGGCATATGTGGGCTCTGGAGTGGGACCTGAAGTTCCAGTGGGCGCAGCATCAGGGGAACCTGTCCGAGTCTGTCCAGATCTCGGAGGGCACTGAAAGACAGTTGCAGTGGTGGCTCACAATCCGGCAGTGGGTCAGTGGCAGATCCCTCTCCCTTCCCCAACCGGAGCACATAGTGGTGACGGATGCGTCCCTCCTGGGAGGGGGCAGACACATGGGAAAAGCAGAGATCAGAGGCCTCTGGTCTACTGGCAGAGTCCCGGCTCCATATCAACCTTCTGGAGCTTAGGGCGATCCGACTTGAACTGAAGGCATTCCTTTCCTCTGTCAAGGGGAGGGTAGTGCAGGTGTTCACAGACCACACCACTGCCATGTGCTACTGCAACAAACAGGGCGGGGTGGGGTCGTGGACCCTATGTCAGGAGGCTCTGCGCCTCTGGACATGGCTGGAACAGCAGGGCATTTCCCAGATGGTTCAACACCTGGCAGGTTCACTGAACGCCAGGGCGGACGAATTCTGCCGCAGGGGCATGATGGATCACGAATGGCGTCTTCACTCGGATATGGCACAGCGTCTTTCAACAGTGGGGAGAGCCTTGGTTAGATCTATTCGCCACCGAAGAGAGCACGCAATGTGAGTTGTTCTGCGCATTGGAATTTCCAAGGCGGCACTCGCTTGGTGACGCTTTTCGCCGTGAGTGGAGTTGCGGTCTGTTGTACGACTTTCCACCTATAACACTTCTGCCCAGAGTGCTGAAGATCAATCTCGACTGGGCCCAAGTCATTCTTGTGGCTCCGGACTGGGCTCGAAGAGTAGGGTATCCCGAGCTACTCAGTATGACCATCAATCCCCTGATTCGACTACCTCTTCAGGAGGATCTTCTGTCGCAGCAGCAGGGGACTGTCTTCCACCCGAATCTGTCCAGTCTCCACCTCCTTGTGTGGAGATTGAGCCGCGGCAGTTGATTCCTTTTGACTTGCCTCCTGAAATTTGTTATGTCATTCTGGCGGCCCTCCACTAAGTTGGTATACGCCTGCGGGTGATACAAATTTGTAGCATAGTGCACAGCAAAGGCTGTGGATCCCCTTTCTGTCCCTCTTTCAGAAGGCCTTTTGTTCCCTCTTTCTTTGGCCCAGCAGGGCTCTGCTCTGGGCGCTATCCAGGGCTACCTTTCTGCTATTTCGGCCTTTCTCTGGCTCCCTGATCAGCCCTCTCTAGTTCTTACATACTTGATGTGTGCTCCCTTTGAGCCTCTTCACAACTGTTCCCTACGTCTCTTAACTCTAAAGACTACTTTCCTGGTTGCCATTGCCTCCGCTAGGAGGGTGAGTGAGCTCCAGGCTCTTTCTAGTAAACCTCCTTTTCTGTCTGTCCATCAGGACAAGGTTGTGCTCAGAACCCGTCCATCCTCTCTGCCAAAAGTTGTCACTGCTTTGCACATCGGGCAGACCATCACTTTGCCCACCTTCTTTCCGCATCCTTCCAGAGAGGAAGAGCGGCTCACTCGTCTGGACCCAAAACATGCGCTCATTTTACCGGGTGGATGACCAACTACGTTGGCGCCAAGAAAGGTCGGGCAGTACACAAGCGGACTATCTCCCAATGGGTCGTCTTGTGTATCAAAGCCGGTTATTATCTGGCAAAGAAGAAGCCTCTGTTGGTGCTGTGCACCCATTTACCAGGGTGACTGCTGCCACTACGGTGTTGGGACGTGGTGTCCCCTTACGAAACATCTGTCAGGCAGCTGCATGGGCCTCGCTGCACACTTTTCCTAAGCATTACTGCCTGGACAGCCAAGTCTGGACAGACTGCTTCTTTGGTCGTTCTGTTCTCCGAGACTTCCTGGTGTGATCTTGTTTCGCAGAGGTACACCTTCTCTTCCAGGGGATCCTCATCAATAGTCATAAGCACTGAATAAGCACGGGAATATTCAGTGCTTATGACTTTGATGAGGATACCCCTGGAAGAGAACTAGGATTACAGGTAAGTAACTTATCCTTCTTCTGCATATCACTGGTAGCTGCATAAACTGCAGTGGTGCTTCCGCTCTTTCAGTGGGCCCAGCACTGGGGCATCCTTGTGGAAATGTGACTGTTGACGGCAGCTCTGGACCTGCAGGTGTTGGTCAACTACATCACCAACAGTGAGCTGCCAGCCGTGGACAGATCAGTGACTGATTCCTCCTTCCTCTGTTGGTTGGTCATCTCCATGCCGTGGAGATCTGGGATCTTTGGTCTCCATCGTAAAGAAAGTTTCATTTCAGCCTGGCCCCCCAATGCATTCCAGCACTCCATCCCGGGCCAGTTAATTCAGGCCCTGAGAGGATGCTGTGCTGGTGTGGACTCGGGTCTCCTGTGTCTGGAAACACTGAGGTTATGGTCTTGGGCTGAGCTCACAATGGCTGGTTATGAACCATATGAAATGACCATCTTGTTCTGTGGTATTTTTGCTGACCATGAGTGGTGTCGCCTGGAGGTAGCTCAGTCCATCTTCACCCTCCTGGGCACCTAGCTGATGGCAGTGGCGGCTCGCAGAGGGAGTGTTGGGGGGTGGGGGTTGGGGTGGTGGGGTAGTGGAGTACAACAGCATGGAGTAAGGTAAGTAAATAAAACAATTTACCTTGTGCTGGCAGCATTGCAAACTCAGCAATGCAACAAGCGCAAGGTAGATAGTTTTATTTATATATTTACTTACCTTATTCCATGCCGTGGTATGTCCGAATCCACTATCCCTCCCCCTCCTCACCGCCCCGCAGCACTCCCTCTGCGAGCCGCCACTGGCTGATGGACTTGTTTGCCACACCGAAGAAAAAGACCATTCTTTTCTGCACCTTGCGGCTTCTGCTGCAACAAGCCCTGGATGGTCGGTTTTGTCTAATTGGGACGACCATCTCAGTACACACTTCCTTCCATTCCTCTGATTCCTCGAGTTGGGAGGAAACTATGTTATGACTATTCACATATATTCAAGCTAACACAAGGAGATGATGACGGAGCACTGAAACATTGTAGACACTCACTCCCCGTCACAGAATGGATCCGTCATCGTTCTTTAGCTCACTTCACCACCCCAGTTCAGACCCAGCCATATGCAAATCAGTCTTGACCCTGTTCCTCAAGGGAGCATATATTAATCAAGCCTGACTGGTCAAGGAGGGTTTGGTTCTCAGATCCACTCCATTTGTGTCTTCTTCCATTCAGGATCGACATCCTCTTGCAGCCGGAGGGCTGGGGGTTCTCCATCTGAACATCCACCTTCATGTTTGGGGTTAAATGGGGTAACTTGATCTCCTTTGACCTACCTGTAGAAGTTGTACACCTCATTTCCCCCTCTACTAATCCTTGATGCTAGGTGTGAATGTAACGAGCCATTTATTTCTATCAAAGTTGCCTGCTCTATATCGCTACAGGTAAGCAACTTTTGCATTCTTAACAAGTGTGTGGGTTCAAAGCTATGACTGCCCTTTGAGCTCGTAGGGCTGGTATTGTGAGCAGAACTTAATTTTAAGTTGTTTGAACTGTGCCTATTATAAATTGTAAAAATGTATGTTGTGTTAGCCTTTTCATTATTTTTTTCCGTTTGCAGCCTTTCCAACAATATGCACAGTCAACTAGGAGATTCCACTTTTAAAGACTTCAAGTTTTTAACTCCAGTGCGGCGCTCATTACGTATCGAGCGCAAATCATTCAGACTTCCAGAAATGTTGCATGACCATGACCCTTGTCTTTCATCTCTTGGGGAGCTGTCGGAGCTGGAGGGGGACGTTAATGCATATATCTTCAGAGAGAACAACGCGCTAAGAGACCTGGCTAAGCACGCCAATCAACAGAAGGAGACATGAAGTTTTACATTTTTTACATTGCTTTTATATGTGTCTTTTATCCTTTTCTGATATATTTGTGCTTTAATGTCCCTGCCTACACTTTTGTGGGCATTTTATTTTCTTCTAAGGACCGGTTATTTGTTAAAAAAAATAATAATGAGTTTTCATTGTAAGACTGGTTGTGGCTTTACTACAAAAGGTGGCCAGGCCCTTTTATCTGTTTGTGTGTCATGTACATTAAAATGAACTCAAAATGTGTATTAAAAGTATCCTAAATATAAAAGTGTTTTTTTTGTTTAAAACAAGTGACCGCTTATATCTCCACATGGGAAGTGTTATCTTGGCAGAACTTATCCACATGGGTGAAGGTGTGGCCTAACTGCCACAGCTACCAACTTTAGAACTGGGTAACAAAGGGCCTCCGGTATGAATAGCAGATTAGATAAAAGGGGTCGTAATGTATGCACAGATTTTTTTTTTTTTTTTTACAAATGCGTTCTTATTTTGCAAACCGACCAATGTATTTATAGATCAGTTCACAAAATACAGAATCCTAGTGTCAAAATTTTACCTACCTCATAAATGTGTGGTCACAAATTATGACCCGCTATTGCCCTAGGCTGGGGGTCAGCAGACCACCATGTCCGTGATTGCTTTTAAATTACATTTTTTTTTTAATGCGGCCTGAATGAAGTTTAAGCAACGTTTTTTAGGTTTTTTTTCTTTTCTTTAAGGTAAGGCAGTGATCCTTGGGACCACAGCCTATTCCTAACAATGTTCACCATTCAAAGATGAAAGGGTCCTTTGGGGGCCCATTCGCGTTTGGGAATGAATTACCATCCGTTGTGAGTAGGTGGTAAAATATTCATGTTTTTCATCAGGATTTTGATTGCAAAACATGAATGCATACCTTAAGGAATCTGTATTCTAGAAGGAACCACTTTAAAACGTCCATTCCAAATAATGATTCCTTAATGTTTCCTAAACCCATTTAATGATTCAGAAATCCTTTTCTAATCGTTAAGTGTGTTCAGTACATTTAAAGTGATTTTAGTGGTCCCAGACCCTCAGATTTACCCGTATCTGAGGGTTTGTGACCAGCCTTTGTATTGAGTCCCAGCGTCAACTCCAGTTAATGTGATTTTGGACAAATCTATGAATCTCTGGTGACTATAAAAAACAATGAATCCTACATTCTGTAATTTAATGTGGTGTTCATGTTAACCTCGCCAATGCTCTTGGGACGAGCGGTATGCAAAAAAGCAAAAGAAAATCAGTAAGCTGACAAGAGTGCGTTCAGAAAAACAAAAGATGTGAACATGCCTTCCATCTGTTCATTTTTTTTATCTTGGTAGTTCAATTTCAGTAATCCAAGTTGGGCGGTCTCTCCTGTGGTTTAGTTAAGAATGCTAATAGGATGTAGTTGCAGAGATCTTGTCAGCAATCCTGGAGAAATTGCACATCAACTTGTCACAGACCATCCAGGATGTGTCCAACTCTCATTTGGTTAGGCTTGGAAATGACCGACCGGTTTGGGCAAAGAAGGTGGGACTAGCATGGTGCTCGAGTGTCATGCATAATTGAGATCCAGGCTTCTCGTGTGGTGTCTAGGTGTCAATCATTAATATGCTTTTAGATCGGTCTGGTCTGTTTGGTGAGAAGGCTGACTTCTCCCTAGAGCACGTTAAACTAAATCCATGATGCACACGCTCAGTCTCTCCCTACCTCAAAGCAGTATTCCCAACAGTTTGGCACATTTTGAGGCATCAGCAGGGGTTTCCTTATAGGCAATGCCAAGGCCCACCACCCCACAACTCACCCAGTCTGGTTAGGGTATGGACTCCCACAGATGCTTTGACTTTCTCTTCCAACATGTTTTCTCTTCCGAACGTCAGAGCGTTCTCTTTTTTTGGGAGGGGGGGGGACACTTGTCTATTTTGCTAAAGGGATTGAGGCTCTTTTGCCAAAAGGAGCCATAAAAGGAGTACTGGGCTTGGAAGTTGGAACTGGATTGTTACTACCTGTTATTTCCTTGTGCCAAGAAAGGGTGGATACCTTTGTTCTATTTTAGAGTTTTGACTTCTCTATTTCTTCCTGTGAAAGACAAATTCAAGAAGCCCACGCTGGCCCAGGTACTATCTGTCTAGATCCTAGAGACCGGATCTGCCTAGATCCTAGAGACAGGATGGTAGCGCTAGACCTGCAAGAGGCCTATTTCTATGTTCCAGTCTTGCCGGGCTAAATGTGCTACTTGTGGTACAATGTAGGGTCTGACAATTTTCAGTTTGCTTGCTCTCTTTCATCCTCACCTCTGCCTCTTAGGCGTTCATGAGGGTGATGTTGGTGGTTGCAGCATACTACTGGAGGTTGGGTGTACCAGTCTTCCCCTAGCTCAATGATTGGCATGTTGATAGTGAACCCATATGATGTCAGGAGGTTTGCTGTTGTCTGGAAGTGGTCCAAGACTGGCTGTTGAAGACTGGCTCACCAAAGTCAAAGTCACACCTGACTTCTTCAGAGACGCTCCCTTTCATCGGAGTCATCTTTGTTATTGTGTATTACTGGGCCTTGAATCCAGATCCGAGTCCAGGACATTCAATCTATGATAATGATGTTTCAGCCTCAGTCCTGACCCTCTGTGACGATGGTTCTATGGCTTCTTGGTCTATTGGCTCCCTTCATACTTCTCGTCGACCATGCCAGGTGGCATGTAGGGTATCTGCAGTAGGACCTGAATTTTTAGTAGGCCCAGCACCAAGGAAATCTGTCAGATTGCATTTTAGGTTTTTGAGGAGCCTGAAAAAGATCTGAAATGGTGGCTTCTTGACTACAATTAAACCAGCAGCAGACCCTGTCTCCATCTCACCCAGAGATTTTGGTGGTCACAGACACTTCATTGCTGGGTTATTGGGGAGTGGGGGTCATCTGGGAGAGGTGAAGATCGCAGGTCTCTGGTCTTCAGTGGAGACCTGTCTCCACATCAGTCTTTTGAATTGCAGCCCATTCTCCTGGCATTGAAAGCTTTCCTGCCGTTCATCAGTGGATGGCCAGATCTGATAGAGACTACTAGCCGCAGATTCCTTAGCGTAGAATTATTCCCAGGTGTGAGACTTGATCCGAAAAACTTTTTGCCACAGCATCCCTGCATGCTGGGGGGGGGCCGAGATTGGCGGGGGACCCTCGTCCTTTCCCTGGGTTCCTCTCGCCCCTCCATGCAGGCGGCTGACTCGTCGGAGGTCAGGTCGACAACCTTTCCGGCACATCCCCTCGTCGCCCCGGCTTTGGCACAGCCCCGGTCTCCAGCGCCGAGTGCTGTGGGGGAGGTCGTTCCGGCGTCTCCGCTGGCATCGGACGACAATGTCCTGCTTCAGATTGTGGACTCTACGGCGCCAGGTCGCCATCTGGCCGTTGACTCGTCCTCGTACGCCTCCTCTCCAGAGGGTCCACGGTTGCTGGTGTCATCTTCGCTGGAGACGGGCAGACGCGTCGTGGCTTTTTCCCCGGCGTGGTTTAAGGACGGCCTCTCGCCGTCTCCGCGGCCTTCGCCAAAGGAGCCACAGGTCCCCCACTCCTCTGTCCCTCTTCCTACTTTCTGGACCTGACCCTTCATTCCTCCGGTTGGCTTGGGGGATGGCTGCCTTAGCTTGCAGCCATCGCCTAACGAGGAGCTGCTGTTCCCCTCCGCGGGGCTCTACGGAAGCGGGTGCGGCCTTCGCTCGCTCTGTTTCCACGACTGTGGGAATTTTGCGCATGGGTGATCCAGCTGCCCATTTCCCAGCAGATCACCTTCTGGAGGTTCTCCACCACGGCTCTGGTGGTAGGGAGCTGCTGCTTCCCTTCAAACGTTTTCTCCATTCGTCTCTTTTTGGGACTTTGGCCCGTGTTGCCATGGGGGACCCGGTGCCCCAACACCTTCAACACCACTGCCGCGTTATCCAGTGTGTCTTTCGCTCCATCCCTCTACCAGAGGCCCTATTTTGCAGAATGTCTTTCCCTCTATGCCG
This sequence comes from Lissotriton helveticus, assembly GCF_964261635.1. NCBI lineage: Eukaryota > Metazoa > Chordata > Amphibia > Caudata > Salamandridae > Lissotriton > Lissotriton helveticus. The sequence goes on along the minus strand of NC_136069.1, from coordinate 416,047,241 downwards.
CCGCTGTTGTCTCCACCGTCACGGGAGGCCCGCTGGCTGGACTCCTGTGGCGCAATATGTTCACTTCAACCAGTGTGGCTCTGCGGGCCCTTAACATGCGGTGTTTTGGCTAGGGCCACTTCTTGCTTGTGGGACTCGTAGGAGTCCCTTATGTCTGCCGCTTCTCAGGGGGGGGTACCTGTGTTGATTTGAGGCACCATGTGTTGGATGGCGGGAAGCTGGCAGTGTTTATTCTTCGCTCCGCTCGGAACATCTCGGAGGTGCTTGGTCGTGCCATGGCTTCTTCGGTTGCACTTCGTCGCCATGCCTGGCTTCGGGACAGTGTGTTCCCAGAGAACATTCAGGAACGGCTTGTGGACCTTCCTTTCGATGGCGCTCTTTTGTTCCACGCCCCTGCGAACTCGGCCATTCAGAGGTACTTGGTGGGGCTTCGGCCCCCCCCCGCCCCGCTGTGACTTGATCTAGTCTTTGTGAGGTGGTGTTCTGTTGGGGCGAGTCGTCCCAGTTGTGTGGTCTGTGTGCTTCATGTGCATTTGAGTCCTCGTTGCTGGGACTGTGGTTCTGTTGGTTGCTGGCCGGCCCTTCATTGTGTGCTTTTACTTTGGGTTTCTACACCATGCTGGTCCTGAGACTAGGCCTTCTGTTTTCTCGTTGGCTGCTTGACAAGCCTTCTGTTGTTTTTCCGCGAGTATTTCTGTTGTCGAAGTTTTTCCAAAGAGGTTCCCATGTCTCGGGACGCAACATGCCCTATGTGGGACAGTGGTAGCTGTTATATAGTTCTGTCATGCACTGGGGAGCTGTGGTCGCCTTCGGGCCTCTGCTCTCCGTGGCGTTACAGTATGTTGCGGATGCAATCCTTGTTGGAACGGCTTGAGTTGCGCCCCGGGGTGTCCTTCTCGAGGGTCACTGCGCTGTTCGCCTGATCTGGTCTGCTGTCTGCGGCCTGACGTCTTGGCTCTGTCTGGTTCCACTTCTTTTTTTACCTGTGTGTGCGGACTCCTCCCTGGAGTGTGTCCGGACCCTTCTTCGCTCTCTTGCTCTCCGCCTTCGGCTGATGTCTGGTTTTCCCTGAGTGTGCCCTTCCGTGGTGCTCTCGGCGTCTGGCTGTGCTTGCCGGTGCCGACCTACTATCTTTCTGCACCATTGTGCCCTCTTGGCGTTTTAGTGGGTCTGTCCTCCTTGCCTTGTCCGCTTCTTCCAGTGGGCCCTGCATTCAGTTCTGTCTCTCCTCCCTGGGGATGAGATAGCTCTCGTGTTCTTGCCCCCCTTACGGGCGCGTTGGATGGTTCTTCCTGGATGACCTCGGGTTTCCCAGTCTGCTTCCACCTGCTTATTGCTGGCGCTGCCGTTCTATCTGGTCTATTGCCTTCTGGCTGTGATCACTAGGTGTGTTCCCGGTGGGGGGGGGGGCTTGCATTTTCTCTACCCCCTTTTCCTTGGAGTCTCTAGGTTCTTCTTCACCCTCGGTGCTCCTCTTATTGCCTTGCCCTTGGGTGGAAGTTCTGTTGCCTAGTATGGGCGTGGGGTGCTTTGGCCTCCTTTCGCCTTGCACCCTTTTCCTCTGCTGATTGAGGACAGGCTACCTCTGTCTTGTCTTCTTGCGCCCCCTCTGGGGTCAGCGGTCCTCTCAGTGTAGGGGTTCCCCTTGCCTGGGGGTAGGGGGCTCTTTGCCATGTCCGCTTGAACTGTCCCCTGTGGGACTCAGTTATGTCCAGGCGGGTGGGGTCCTCTTGCAGACCCTCCTCCCCTCTGGGTATGGCAAGGGTATCTATTCTATGTTAAGGAATCTGCGGCTAGTAGTCTCTATCAGATGTTCCTTACCTTTGGTAACAATGTATCTAGTAGAGACGAGTCTAGCCGCAGATCCCTTCACGGTCGCCCTTCCTCCCCGTTCTGCGAAGACTATTGGCTTGGCCTTCTGCACTCGCCTCCCTGTGGGTGGCTGTGTCTTCTAGTACATTCTTGCCTTCTTTCTGACAGGATGTTCGTCCTGTTTATCTGTTCCCTATCATTCCCTTTTGGCATATTGGAGGATAAGGTTATAGGTACTTCGGTGCCCTTATGCTCTGGTAGCTCCAGATTGGAGCCTACCTTCCACCCCCATCCTTCCCCTTTATTACTAGGGTTCTGGTCCCTTTGCTATCCTCTAGTTTATTTTTTTTTATTTATTTTTTTTTAGCTCTGCCTCTGCCCTTTGTTCCTTATGAGAGTTGTCACACTCTGTGATGTGGCTGTCTTGGAGTTGCAATTCCTGGTTTGTCCCGGACTGATTCCCCTTCATGGTTTGTGGTTGGGGTTATAGTCCTGCTACATGTTCTCATGATTTTTTTTTACATATGTTCTTTGTCTCCAAGGGGGGGCGGGGGGGCTATCTCCGTACTGGCAGGGTTGCTGCTCAGGGCTGGGCTCTGTTCTTTATTATTTTCCCTGCCTTTGGGTACTGCAGTGCCTGGCACTGCTTTTTATGGTTTTGTTCCTCACCATTCCTTTTACACTTTTTCTGCTCTTTAGCACACTGTTCCTATACTCTCACAGTTTTGCCTGCTGGCACCGCGTTGTGGCGTGGAAAAGTTCTCTGAAGAAAACTGATGTAGGTGCGCCGGGGTGGGACTTGTGTGACGTCGCGTACGCGGACAACGCCTGGTTGGAGTTGCGTGATACTGTCCCCACGGTGCGCGGGGACAAAAAGATTTCCGGATCCAGTCTCACGTCTGGGGATAATTCTACGTTAAAGAATCTGCGGCTAGAATCGTCTCTACCAGATACATCGTTACCGAGGTAAGTAACTCTTCTGTCCTCATGGACCACACCACTGCAATGTGATATTGCAACCAGCAGGGTGGAGTGGGATCCTGGGCCTTGTGCCAGGAGGTCCTGGCCTCTAGAACAGGCTTACTTGGCCAGATATTTTCCTGATTGTACACCGCCTGGATCTTGAAATGCTAAGGTGTACACACGGAGTTGGCGCCGTTCATCTTTCAGCAATGGTGGCTCGATCTCTGTGCCACCACCGAGAATGTGCAATGTTAAACATTTTTGAACACTGAAGTTCCCTAGAAGGCTCTTTCTCAGACACCTAGAGTCCAGAATGGGACTTTTGCATGCACTACCGCCGCTATGTCTTCTATCCTGACGTCTGAAGATCAATAAAGACTGCGCAGTTTACATCTCAATGCATGGAAATTAGACTGTGGCAGTTAACTGCATTCAATCTTTTAGCTGAAGTAGTGGATGGTTTTGTTGCAGCCTGTCATCCTTCCTCAGTCTGTATACACTGCACCCTGGTAGAGGTGTGTGGCTTGGTGTGGCAATCATCATACAGACTTGTTCCAGCTCAAACTGTTGGATGTTTTGTTGGTCCCCCCCCCCTCCCTCCCTCCGCCCTCTCTATCTTTAGCCCAGTAAGGAGTTGCTGTGGGTACAGTTAAAGTATCCCTTTAGCCTTTTGGCCTTTTTAAGTTTACTGGACAAGCATTCCTTGTCCAAATCCTCTGTTGTGATGAGATTTTTCAAAGGTTTAATACACTTGTTTCCACCCAAACCCTTTGTGATTCCACAGTGGGACCTAAATGTTGTCCTTAATTTTATTATATGCACCCCTTTTGAGCCATTGCACAGCTGCCCTTTGTTCCTTACCCTGAAGACTGTCTTTCTTATCACAATAACTTCAGCTCCTCCCATGAGTGAGCTTCAAGTCTTGTTGGTCCAGCTACCCCACACCACCTTCTTCCTGGACAAATTGTTCCTGAGGATTACAGCTGCCTTTCTTTGCAAGGTTTTTACTCCCTCGCACGTAAGGCTGTCCACCACGCTTCCAGCGTTCTTTAATCCACCTTACTTGTCAAAAAAGGAGTAGAGATTCCATTGTCTGGACACCTCAAATTAGCTGAGCTTTTATATCGATCGTACCAAAAACATCCAACAGTTTGGGCTGGAACAAGTCTGTATGATGATTGCCACACCAAGCCACACACCTCTACCAGGGTGCAGTGTATACAGACTGAGGAAGGATGACAGACTGCAACAAAACCATCCTCTACTTCAGGAGAAAGATTCATATCGGAAGGTCCCGAATTAGAGATCTGAATGCTGCCACAATGAATTGCTTTTTGAGCTCTATATCCAAGGGTGCAGACCGCTTGAGGAAGGAAGATGACATCAGCGAGCTTGGGTGGCACTTGTATGCAGCTTTGGCTGTCATTTCCCAGGCTGAGCATGCTCGACCGGCGATGCAGACTAGGGCAGGTTTACCCGCTGGACCATTAGTGTATATCCCATTCAAAAGATGCAAGTTACCCCTCACTTGTCATGAGGATGCTGCAGTATTGATGCTTTGGGTCCCAGAGGTGGCAGAAAGACCATTTCAGCATCCTGGTGTGGGGATTGTGGGCTGTACTAGGATAGGCAAAGCTATTCTTTAAACAAAAAAGAACCCTGGCATTCAGTTACTATTCAGGGTCACTGCCTCTGTTAGTGTTTGCTTTGTTTGCCCTAAGTTGGCAGGGTATGCCCAGACGTGGGTCCCTTGCTCACTTTGCCACTGGATTCAAGCTAGCCTGGCTAATGAGGGCTGTTAGCTCGAAATCGGTCCCAGGATGCTTCTTTCCAGTCCAGGGAAGACCTGCCTTGGCAGTTCGGGATGGACTGTTCCCATGAGGTCCAGGGTCAAGACTGATTTGCATATAGCTGTGTCTGAACTGGTATGGTGAAGTGAGCTAATGAATGATGATCGAGTCAACCCAGAACTGTGACTGGGGACGAGTGTCTGAAAAATGCTCTGTTAGTGTTGCAGCAGACTTATAATTAGGTGCTCCTGATGGATATTTCTACCCGCATATTCCTCACATTAGAATACCCCTTTGAATCCAGCAACATTTCTCCAGCAATGTTCCCACACTCCACTTGGTGGCACATTTTGGCTTTGCATTGGCCCTTATGATCCAGGATGTGATGTAGCAGAGCTGCATGTAAGAGCCACCACTGCTCGCTGATCCCAGTTCCGTTCTTCCATACTTTACGACACAGATCCGGAACTCCACTCCAAATTTTGTCCGCCTTCTGACAACTTCCAAACTAATTCCAATGAGCAAGAGAACAAAGTCCCTTTCTGAAATGACAGGTTTCAAACATGCTATGAATGTAGATAGATGTTGGTCATGGACCCACGTAAGATCAGTCTCTGCCATAAATACACCCTAATGCATTTTCAGGCGATCCGAACCGAAGACATTGTGGCCCTTGCGTTAAGTCCTACCGCAAGGCGCGGGAATGAACTAGATCTTGCCAAGGCTGTTTTCAGGAGAGGTCATTAATGAGCACACATCGAAGTGTATTCAAGAGATCGCTAACTGTGAGACATGTATTGTGTAGGAATGCTTTGTTGAATACCTCGCACATGAAGTTGGAAACCGCAGTTCGAACAGCTAGTTATGGAGAGAAGCTGGAGGTCGGCCAGGTTAATGCTGGCACACCCATGAGTTGGATGATTAAAGGAGTACAGTTACTTACCGGAGTAGCTTATCCTTAAAACTGGATCCCTAGGCATGATCCAGGGGCAGAAGGGCTTGCCTTAGACGCTCCAGTTGTGCAGTCGTGCTAATGCAATGTTTAAATAAGCCTTCATATGGGGGGGGGGGGGGCGTGTCCAGAAACGCTGGCGCTAGGAGCACGATCCTTCAAAAACCAAATTAACTAACACCATCAGCAAAGTTAACAGAATCGGAATTGTTCAAGTATACAATTATCGGGTGGGATAATCTTCGCCTCTGTGTCCTTAATAGAATTGAAAATTCTTATTCACGTATACTGGAAATTTTTTGATTTTATGTCAGACAGAAGGCTTCAGATTATGCAATAATATAGCTTATCAACCACCATAGAAAAGGTATTACATACTGGTTTATGATAGTTTGACAACCAATCTGCCATGTGGATAATTTCTTCCAATCGAGCTTGAAGTCATGGCTCCTTTGAGTGAGCGCCAAATATGGAATTGCCTGTTAGTGCTTCGGAAAGGAACCAATTCACCCAGCATGAAAAAGTGTAGCAAGACATTATGCCATGAGGTTGTAACAAAGAGATTAACAGTGAACCAGAAGAGAAGCTCCTTAAAGGGGCAGTAATGCTCTTGTACTCCTGTAAGCATTGAACCACACCAAGTTTTTTGTTCACTCGAAGAGCTGGAAATACCACCTGTCCGGCTGCTGATTTAGTTCACTTGGAAATCAGGAAGGAAACACCTTCAGGTTAAAGGACCTTTCTGCAAGATAAAGCACTTTGTTAGGCCTGACATCATTGGCGTGAGTCTCCCTTCCATTTTTGATGGATTGCCTCCTCTGTTTTGATATGTTTTTGCTGGTTATATTTTTTGGGCACTGTGCCACTGCTATTCGGTGCCACAGTGCAAGTGCTCCCTATGTTAAATTGATTGTATTAATTAGTGATTCCATGATTGGGTTATTTGATTTACTTGCCAGGCCCTAGTATAGTGCACCATGTGTGCCCAGGGCTTGTAAATCAAATTCTGCTGGTGGGCTTGCTGCACTGGTTGTGCCACCCACAGAAGCAGCTTGTAAAGTGTGTCTCAGGCCTGCCATTGCAAGGCCTGTGTGCAGTCTAGTACTGCCATGTCAACTTTGCCAGTGCACCCACATGCCAGTCCCTCAACCTTCCCTTTGCTTCATATCAGACACCCCTATGGTAAGCCGGAAGGCAGGGTGCATTGTAAGTATAAGGTAGGACATGCCCTGGTGTGTGTAGCATGTCCTAATAGTGAATTACAGCCATTTTCGTTTTTCACTATTGCAAGGCTACCTGTTCTCCATAGGCTAGAATGGGCAGTTAGATTATTACATTCTTATCATTCTAACTGACTCAGGTAATATGGTTGAAATTCGAATTTAGTATGCCTGAACTCAGAATGATAAAATACATCTTTTAGTAAAGTTGGTTTTAATATTCGGTGTTTGAAAAAACCACTTTTAGAAAGTAGCTATTTTCTTGCCTAACTGTTCAGGCCTGCCTCTGTTAGGTTGTGTATTCCTTGTCTCGGTTTGTGAGTGACAGGGCTGGGGGATTCCAGGAGACACGCCGGGGCAGCCCAGTGGTGAATAGAGAGATCTGCATCTAGATGGGAGGGAGGAGTTGCACCTGGGACTTGAAAAGGGCTGGGCCTTCCCTCTACAATGCTGGCTCCACCTCCTGGGGTGCGGCTGATGTCTCTGCCCTGCACTGTGAAAGGAGAGAAGGAGTCATGTAAACAAAGTGCTCAGTAACTGGTTTGGACTAGGCAGAGGCCTTTCTGCCTTCAGAGAACAAAGGATTTTGAGGTATAAATATTGCGACCCAGTCCCAAGAACTTTAGATCACTTCTGGGAACAAGAAACCTTTTGCCAAGGAAAAGAACTAAAGGAAACTGCAGGAGTTTGGACTGCCCCTCTGCCAGTGTGCTGTTTGCTGGGTTGGCCTGAAGTGGTGTCTTCATTGCCAAGGGAAAGAAGAAGGAACTTTTTAAGGACTTTCATCATCTACAGAATATTCTCCAAGGGCTTGAACTTGTACTTGCCTCCTGCTGAAGTCTCAGGGACTAAAGACTTCACCCCCCGCTCCCCCTGTGAATTTCCTTGCTATCTACAGACATTTGCGTGTTGCTCGGAGCTGGAAGCGAGACGCACCGAGAGGAAGCGTGTCGTAGCTGAGATCGTCGAATCGCCAGAGAAGCGTGCCGCTGCTGCATCTCCCTGGAAGCGTGTGTTCATCGAAGCTGCCTTATGTCTCCTCACCGGAGAAGCGTGACTCCATCGAGAGAGTCGACATCGCATCACTGGAGAAGCGTGTCGCAGGGCCTGTCGTGGCTCCAAAAAACAGTCAGCACAAGGCTGCCAGGGCGTCTTCGCATAATCGCCGCGTCAAGGGCGCCAGCTTCTCGCATCGCGAACGGATCATCGTATCACATTAAGGCGACATCTTGCGCACCGCAACGGGCCCGCAGGCCGAGAATCTACGCATCACCTCCACACCGGTAAGGATCACGACGCATCCCCTACTCTGCGCAAGCATTGAGGCAGGACGCAACCTTTTCCCCGGATCACGGAACCGACGCATCTCCCCTTTTGCAAGCCTTTTGTTCACTTTGTGTTACGCATCCAGGTACTTTGTCGAGAACTTTGTCGCATTTATCATTTATCATCAACTTGAACTAAGCAAAGTTTATCATCTTTAAGTCAACTTTTAGTGTAGTATTGTGTATTTTTGTCGTTTGTGGTCTTGTGTTAAGTCTATATAAAGAATACTTATTTTTATAAAACCTGTGTTGTCCATCTGTAGTGTTTTCACTGTATTACTGTGTATATTCACAAATGCTTAACACACTGCCCCTGAGATAAGCCTGTCTGCTCGTGCCAAGCTACCAAGGGGGTGAGCAGGGGTTATTAAGGAGTGTAATCCACTTATCCTGACTTAGAAGTAAGGGTCCCTATTTAGACAAAGGTGAATACCATTGCCAACTAGACCCCCAGATCTAACACACTTGAACATCAGAGACCTATTTGCAGGATACTAGGCAAAACAAGAGTCAATTTCAGGGATAGGTGTTTTTTGGTCAGCAGAGAATTGTTGGGCCAAGATTGAAGAAATCTAAAGACAATGGAAACATGCCAAAGAGAAGAATATTTTGGTTGAAGAGGAGCAGAAAATCTTATTCCTCTGAAGTTTGTACACAAGCAGGTGTTCTCACACAGACTGGTTGATGATCATCAGGTGGCCGGTTGAAATCACTGGTCTGTAAGAATTGATGGTTCGAGAAGTAAGGCCGTCTGAGACTAGGGAGATAAGAAAATTGGGGACATGAATCACATTTGCGGTCACTGGATCCACACCCCGTTGCACGCACCAGGCAGACAATTGTGTCCATGCTGTTTGGTAACATTTATGTATGGTATCCACCCAGGCCTTGTCCATGAAGTTGCGTGCCGGTTTTGAAAGTCCATTTGCAGAAAGTCCCCAAGCTAATAATCTGAGCTGACTGGTCATGAATAAAGGATGTGGAATCCCGAGATGGTACAGGGGGAGAGTCGGGAACTAAGAGTAGCAGAGGGCAATTGCAAGACCGTTCCAGCAAAGTCTGAAACTAACTCTGTGATCGCCAAAGGGGCGATAACAGGTCCACCTCTGCAGTCTGACATCTGATCTGAGGGGTCACTGTCAGCAACATAGAAAAAGAGAGAAAAGCATAGTTTAGTCCAGTCCAAGTCTGCAAGAATGCATCCGTCTCTATTGCTAGCGGATCTAGTCTCCAACTGTAAAAGGATGATAATTGGAACGTTAGGCAAGATGCAAGCAGGTCCATCTGGCATGGACCTTATCTCTGTATGAGCCTGGAGAACTTCCACTCGCTGGCATTCCTGAGGTTCCGAAAGTTCCAATCGGCGACTGAATTCTGGGAGCACGGGAGATGAATAGCTATGACCAAGATCTGACTCTGAAGGCAATAATGCTAGAAGTCTTTGCTATCTTCATGAGGAGGCTTGAGCATGTGCCTCGCAAGTAGTTGATGTATTGGACTGCAGACACGCTGTCCATTTTCAGAACGATACAGCAATGTGTGGGATGGGCTGTAAAGGAGCAAACTCCAAAATAACTGGCCAGCAACTCTAGACAATCTTTTGCCCTTCTTGAGTCTCTTTGTGTTGTGTTTGCCTTGTCAAAGCGCCAGGACGCCCCTTCGCTGGGGCAGCTGTGCGCGGTATAAATAAAAATAACATAACATAACATGTAAAGAGAGTTTTGATATGGATCAACGTCTCCATGTTTAGATGCTGCTGCAGCGAGCACCCTACTCCAAACGGCTGGTGTTGGACTGTGCCACCATGTGCAGAATGAGTCCAAAAATGGCCTTCCCATTCCAGGCGTTAATGTGATCCAGCCATCATAGCTGCCTGTGAATGTACTTCCTGAGTGAAAGCAATCTGATCTGATTAGGAAAAATCCTAGTGCAGATGAGCAATCTTCAGACACTAAAGGTCCCAATAATGGTGGGGCCCCGGAAAAACGGCTTGCATGGATTATGCCAAGAGGCCCACACGTCGTACTAACCAGTGGTGTGGTTGTAAGATTTGTGCATTTTCTTTTTTATTGCTTTGATCTTCTGTCATGAAATTTCTAAGGTGGCTGGGACAGACTCAATAGAGAATCCCAGAAAAATAATTTGGTGTGTGGTAAGATTGTCGAACTCTAACACTGGCTTGAGCAGTTTTGATAAAACATCAAGGGGCTGACAAGATCGCAAAATGTATTGCCAAAAACTTTAGGTAGTCTCCCACCATTGAAACTGCAAGAAACAATGGTGTGGAGGAAAGATGGAGACTTGTAGATAGGCGTCCTTCAGGTTAAAGCGGCCCATGTAGCCACACTTTCTCAACAGATCTCGTAGCAAATGAATCCCTTTAATTTTAAAATGACAGTAAAAGATCCAAGAGTTGAACTCTTTGAGGTTGATGACTAGGTGAAAGGGCTCTGCCTTTTTTTTATCCATGAGCGGAGTGCTGAGGCCCAATGAGAATCTCACAGGATGAAGTTGGTATGGAGCTGTGGCTCGCTTCTGCCAGAGAGAAGACAACCCCTGATCTATGAAGCGACTCGTGTGATTGAAAGTGGAGTTACCCAAACAGTGATCTTCTGAACTGGAGTCTCGTAAAACTTCAGTTGAAAACCTTGAATAGTCTGAAGAACCCATGCATCATGGGTAATGGAGATCCAGTTGTGGAGAATGGAGATCCAGTTGTGGAGAAAAAGGCTCCCTCTAATTTTACCTCCGAAGAATGGTGAAGACTCACCTTTGTAAGAGGTGTTGGAAGCTGATCCACGGGCATTTCCACAGTGAAATCTTCCTCTTAAACCTTGTGTCTGGGTAGGATAGAAGGGAGTTCCTGTCTGCCCATCTTTCCAACTAGAGAATCTTCTGCTCTGACTTTGAAAGGAAGAGCCTGGATACTGCAAGCAGCTGGTGGACGGGTCTTCGCCTCGACCAGTCTGGGGGGAAAAAAGGTGGGGTTGGAATACCTTTTTCAATGCTGCCTGAGCTTTGTCCACAGAAGTAATCATATTCACAAATTTTGCTACTACCTTAAAAAAGGAGTTACCAAAAAGTGGACCATCAGCCGAGGGTCCGGTCTCATTGGTAGCCAACTCTCAAAGCTTGGGGTCCACGTGAAGGAGGCTAGAGCACCAGCACTCAAGACGATAAAGCGCAGTTAGCATTGCCCAATAGGCAAACTGCTCATTGGATCCAACCAGCTAACACATCTGGGTCAATAGGGGAGCCTTGGTCTTTTGCCCGAAAAGCCTTATCTAAAGTTTTTTCCAAGGGGATAGATATATCCAAGAGCTTATCCTGGTGAGCGTTCCAGGAGCATTTGACCCTTTTATTGGGGTCTTTAACAAATTTACCCATGAAGGAGGGCAGTTAAGGTCAATGTCTTCGGTCAAAGCCAGCTTTCCCTTATTAAGAAGGCCTGCACCATTCCAAGCAAATTAAGCTCCTAACCTCCTTAGGGAATCACTTAGAAAGCCTACTCTGAAAGTAGGCTGCAGTCTTGAAGGATGGCATCCAGTCTGTGCAATGCATATGTACCATATCCTCTGGATTAAAAATATCCTGTAATAAAGGAGACTCAGAGGGACCTGAAGGACCGTTTTCTGCAGAAGTATCTAAACACATCTTCTTAGGAGCAGGCAACGAGCATCAAGTGTCTTCCTCATCAGAAACATCTGTATCCCCTTCTGGGGTTTCGAAATCTTATAAAGACACTATACTGTCTGGGATATCCTCTTCTAAATCCTCCTCATCAAAGGAGGCCATAGAAATCAAGTAAACCTTTTGTTTCAAGGTGTCCATCTTGGATGTTTCTTTGAGGGGGGAAAAGGTTTCTGCTATGGAGGAACTGGGGAGTCTTGAAGCTTCTCACGAGGCATGCCTTCAAAAAAGGTCTCAAGTTTTTCAGCCAAAGGTCCTTAAGATTTAGTGATGGTCCTGTTGACATTTTGTATAGCTTAGGATATTGCCTCGTTGTCAGAAAAGAATGAAATCTGAAATGTTTTCCTGTGTTAAATCAACAGGCAAGACCGCATGATTGGACCGACACATCATGTTTAAACACAATAAGTAGACTCAATTTAATTCCCCACTGGTTAGTCGCCCTAGGGTTATATAGGGCACACCTCACATATGCTACAGGCAAGCCTGGTTAATACTAATACTGGGGATGGACCCTGGCGAGGTAGCAAAACACTCCCTTGCTCTAAACCCAAACCAACATATAGAGAACACAGGGTGCACAAGCACTAATAACCCAAAAAGCACTAATAAACCACAAGCACTAATAACCCTGTAAATAGAGAAAGATTTTGTATCTCGTGACACCGGGTTTGTTATCCCACAGACTCCAGCTCTGCCAACATCCGTGTGTCTGCACCACTCTGCACCCGTCGTCCACGGCCCGAGTGCGAGTGGTCCAACACCACAAGGAGGTCTCCCCAGCGATTCTGACCCGAGATCTGGTTATCTCTGACCTACCTCGAATCTCCCATTGAAGCCTGCAGCCTCTCTCTGGAGAATCCCCCTGAACGTGACCAGAGCTGGTAATTGAAACTCAATGACTAAAGACACCCCTGCACCCGAAGCCCCACAGCCTTGGGTGACCCAGTATCCAGCCAATGGTGTCCCAGTATCCCTAGGCATCCCAACTTACCTCTCCAACCAGTGGTCATCTCCAGAACAAAGATCTTCGTACCCAAGCCTACAGTCTTTGTTGAACCCGTAGAATACCCAATTAAACCAACAGGGTACCCAATGCCAAAACCGCACTCTGCACCCAGGCACCACTGCGGGTGCACTTTTTGTTGCTAAACAGGATCCCCCTTTGCCCTGAGCCTAACACCAGGAACTTTGCTCCCACAACCCAGTGGCCTGCTCGTAAGCATCCACCAACCGGAGGCCCCCTACCCCCCAGTGGATAACATTGGGCCTCAGCACTCCGTACCTGGCCATCCTAATGCCGCTGAGGGTGTAACAAGAGTGCATCCTTGACCCTGAGGGAACCCTTGTTCTTACCCCAGAAGCTCAAACCCAAAGGGCAATTACTTAGCTGGTGACCGTTAACTTAATTTCTCTCCATAGGAACCTATTGACTGTTTTTCTCTGAAAAATGTTCGGTGTTGAGTTGATTTGTATGGGAACCTGAAAAATAACCATTATGCCAAATGGATTTTACTTACCCTTTCTCTCGGAAATGTCCCAGTGTGATATCTGGGCATATCACACAGTAGAAAAAGTAATCTTTACAGTAATTTCAATACTTTGACTTATCTGTATTTCAAACAACTGCATTTGAACTTGCATTCACTTGTAAACACTGCATAATATATTGCAAAGCATTTATTTAACTTACCTGTGCCAGGCTTGGGTTGGTTCTAGAAATAAAAAAACTAAAACCATATTTGTATACAAACAAAATTGGTCTGAGTTCAGTCTTTGGGTGTGTGACATAATTTGCTGATTGAGTATATACAACAAATGCTTAACACTACACTCTGATAAAGCCTTACTGCTCGCCCTCACAATCCCAAATAGAGAGTAAGGTGCTATCTACTTTTACCTCTGCCTACCTTTGGGGTTCCACGGGACTCTGTGCACACTATACTTCATTTTGGTATACTATATACAGAGCCAGCTTCCTACATTGGTGGCAGCAGTGGGATATACAACTTTGCATTTGTTGGACTAACTTTGTTACAACCTGATCACACTACAGAACTCTTAAATTGTGTTTAGAATTCTGCTTTTTTTGAATTGACAGAACTTTCCAAATTACTGAAAGTCTTGTTAGGGCCTTGGTTAAGTTCCTTTAGAATTTTCGAAAAATAAAAATTCACTTGCGTTAGGATAAGAGGGGTTAGAAAGTTTTTTTAACAATGTCGCTTAACAAAAACCGAGCTGTTAGTGCAGATAACCACAATACAATAGAGGAGCAGGTTGAGGAGCTCAACCTCACCCCTTATCTCCACTTAGAATTTAGGGAGTTAAGGGCTCTATGCAAATTTAAAAATATACTCATGGGGTTCTATCCCTCCAAACAAAAGCTCTAGGAGCTGTTGGCAGGGTATGCAAAGAACCATCCTTCTGAGAATGGTGAAGACCTCTCAGAAGAAGAGGAGGAGATGAGGATAACTACCAACCTCCCCCACTTCATAGGGAGAGAAGGGCTCCAGTGCTCCTGACTCCAAAAATAAGCTTCTCAGCACCTAGAGCCCACACAGTTAGATCGGATGCTGCTGAGGAATTAAGGAAAGCCTCAATGAGGAGGACAACCTTTTAGCAAGGTTGACCAAAAGGTTGGATCTAGAGACCAGACTCCTGGCTCTAGAGAAAGAGAGCGCAGAGATGGGCTTAGCACCCATCAATGGTGGCAGCAATATACTCAATAGGAGAAAGAGCAATCTTACAATCCTAAAATACCCAAAGGGATTGTCCAAAAATATGAAGATAGTGATGATATCACAAAATGGTTCACAGCCTTTGATCGGGCCTGTGAAATGAGAAACATGAAGAAGGGGGGCACTCCTTTGGGAACTGTTTGCTGGTAGCTGCAGGTACAGAATCCTGACCCTTACAGGGGCAGATCCTGGGTCTTATGCCCTCATGAAGAGAACTCTGATTGAGAGCTTTGGACTCACAACTGAGGAAAACAGAATTAGATTCAGGAGGGGCTCCCAAAACCAATCCTGGATTGACTTTGTTGACTACTCAGTTAAGACACTAGATGGTTGGTTACCTGGACACAATGTGCATAATTTCAATGAATTTGTCGATGAAAGAACATAGTTTAAGTAATTACGCTAATAGAAAGTTACATCAGCATTTGGTAGACCTAGGTCTAATTTCTCCTCAAGTATTGGAAAAGAAGGCAGGCCACTGGGTCAAGACAAGGGTGACCGAAACAACCACCGGGGGTGACCAAAAGAAGGGTTACAAAACCTCCCCAGGGGAAAGGAGGCGAGAATCCCCAAGATAAAAAGCTTGAGACTTCAGGGGGCCCTAAAAACCTGCACAGGGGGGTGGGACCCAAAACTCTTCCCAAACAAATAATATGTACAGGGGAAAGAACTTTGATCCCTCAAAGGCCTGTTGTAACAGCTGTAAGAACAAGGTGAGACACATAACTGGAGATGCTACTTGTCCTAACCATAAGCTCCCTAGTCCTCTTACAGCTACTCCTGGTGTAGCCAGTCTCCAAATGGTATCGGCAGTGTGCGAAGAGCAAATCGGGTTGTACACTGAAGCAGTTCTAGTCACAGAAGGGGAAGTTGAGTTTGCCACTTTAGCTGAGTGGCCACCCAACTTAAAGTAGTAGTTGCAATACCCTTGGATCAATGGGACTAGAATAGAAGCCCTGGAGGATACAGGTACCAGTGGCACTATGGTAAGAGATACACTGGTTTCCCCAGAGCAATACCTGATTGGGAAAACTTACCCAGTCACCAATGCTCACAGTGTTACTACTAACCATGCAATGGCTATGGTGACATTAGACTGGGGGGGTTACTGGCCTGAACTAGGTAGTGGTCTCTCCAAAGCTTCCAGCTGCATGTCTGTCTGCTTGGTAATGACCTGGGAACCTCCGCATGGGCTGAGGTAGAATTAAAAATCCATGCATCAATGCTGGACATCCCTGAGAATGTGTGGGTGAAAACAAGAGCACAGAGCCGAAAGCAGGGTGAAAAAGAAGTATTGGAGCCTGAAAGTATGGCTCAACCTTCCAAGAACAAAGATAAGAAGACTGGGAAACTAGCTTCTGTACAGCAAAATAATGAGGAACACTCTCCTCCGGGAGAGGGCTTGGTATCCTCAGAGGGAACTGAGCCCATGTAGCTTGACCCTTACCAGGTTGAACGCTTAAGCCCAGGGGGATCCTCCAGGGAAGAGCTGTGCATTGGACCGCAGGACTGTCCAACTCTTGAAAGCCCGAGGGAGCAAGCTGCTACCCAGGAAAAGGGAGATGTCCGTGGTACCAACAGACTTTATTGGGAGGATGGGCTATTGTACACTTAGGCTAGAGACCCCAACCCTGGAGCCACTAGGAGAGTGGTAGTGCCTCAGAAGTACAGGGAGTTCCTACTAACTTTAGCTCCTCACATCCCTCGAGCAGGACATCTGGGCAAACCAAAACCAGGGAAAGGCTAGTCAGCCACTTTTACTGTTCCTAGATGTCTGAGAAAGTAAAGGGGTTAGTCCGCTCCTGTGTCACCTGTCAAGCCAGTGGCAAAACAGGTTGACACCCAAATGTTCCCTTAATTCCACTACCAGTGGTTGGGGTTCCCTTTGAAAGGGTGGGTGTGGACATAGTGGGTCCCCTTGAACCTCCCACAGCATCAAGGAACACATTCATACTAGTGGTAGTGGATCATGCCACTAGGTATCCTGAAGCAATTCCCCTTAAAACTACTACAGCACCTGCAGTACCCAAGGCCCTCATTGGTGTCTTCACCAGGATAGGGTTTCCTAAGGAAGTGGTTTCAAGCAGAGGGTCAAACTTCATGTCTGCTTACCTAAAACACAAGTTGAAAGAGTGTGGAGTGCAGTACAACTTTACTACACCCTATCACCCACAAACCAATGGTTTTGTTGAGAGGTATAACAAGACATTGAAAGGCATGATTATGGGGCTCCCCAAAAACTCAAAAGGAGATGGGATGTCCTCTTACCATGCTTCCTTTTCACCTACAGAGAGGTGCCTCAGAAGGGAGTAGTGTTTTCCCCCTTTGAACTTCTGTTTGGCCATCCTGTTACGGGACTACTCTGTCTTGTAAAAGAGGGTGGGAGAAGCCTCTCCAAGATCCCAAACAAGACATTGTGGACTATGTGCTAGGCCTAAGGTCCAAAATGGCAGAGTACATGGTAAACGCTCCAAAATTCTTGAGGCCAGAAAATAACCTCAGAAGCACTGTTATGACCAAAAATCTGCACTAGTTGAATTTCAACCAGGGCAAAAGGTGTGGGGTTTGAAACCAGTGGCACCTAAGGCTCTCCAGGATAGATGGAGTGGCTCTTACCCCATCTTAGACAAGAAAAGTGAGGTCACCTACTTGGTTGACCTGGGCACAAGCAGGACACCCCAAATGGTGATCTGTGAACCGCCTTAAGCTTTTCCATGACGGGCTGACATCACCATGCTGATGGTGACTGATGAGGATCAGGAGACAGAGAGTGAACCTCTCCCTGACCTCCTCTCATAAAGCCCAAAGATGGGTCAGTGGATGGAGTGGTCTTTTCAGACACCCTCACTGCCCAACAGCAGACTGATAGCAAGCAAGTCTTGCAGCAGTATGCTAAGCTCTTTTCCGTAACCCCTGATCAGACAAACTGGTGTACCCATGATGTGGACACTAGTGACAGTGCACTCGTCAAGAACAACATCTATAGACACTCTGATCAAGTCAAGGAAAGCATCAGAGCTGAATTCAGCAAGATGCTGGAGTTAGGGGCTATTGAACCCTCTGAGAGCCCAGTAGTTCTGGTCCCCAACCCTCATCCCCAGAGTGGGAAGAGGGAAATTAGGTTCTCTGTGGACTATAGAGGGCTCAACTCGGTCACCAAGGTGGATGCTCACCCCATCCCAAGAGCAGATGAGTTGGTAGATAAAGTGGGTGCAGCCAAATTTCTAAGTACCTTTGACTTAATTGCAGGGTACTGACAGATTGCCATGGCACCAGGAGCAAACGAAAAGACCGCATTCTCCACACCTAATGGGCATTATCAGTTCACTGGTATGCCTTTTGGTTTAAAGAATGCCCCTACCAACTTCCAACGGTTGGTGAATTAAGTCCTCGCTGGATTGGAGGCCTTTAGTGCAGCATATCGAGATGATATTGCTGTTTTTATCTCTACCTGACAGGATCACCTGATCCACCTGGCGGAGGTTTTAAAAGCCCTACCAACTGCAGGCCTAACTATCAAGGCATCCACATGTCAGATAGGGCAGTGTGCTGTGGTATACTTGGGCTACCTTGGTGGAGGCCAAGTACAACCCTTACAGCCCAAGATCCAAGCCATCCTGGACTGGGCAGCTCTAACAACCCAGACTCGAGTCAGGGCATTCCTTGGCTTGACTGGGTACTACAGGGGGTTTGTGAAGGTATATGGGTCCATTGTGACTCCCCTCACACAACTTACCTCCAAGAAGATGCCCAAAAAGGTCAACTGGACAGTTCGCTATCAAAAGGCTTTTGACACCCTGAAAGAGGTGATGTGCTAAGCACCAATTCTCAAAGCTGCAGACTATACCAAGCAGTTCATAGGGAAGACTGATGTCTCTGAGCTAGGGATAGGAGCAGTCCTATCCCAGACCAATGATGAAGGCCATGACCAACCTGTTGCTTTTATAAGTAGAAGGCTTCTCCTCGGGGAGCAGCATTGGAGTGCCATTGAGAGGGAGGCCTTTGCTGTGGTTTGGTCCCTGAAGAAGCTGAGACTATACTTGTTTGGTATTCACTTCCTAGTTCAAACTGATCACAGACCTCTCAAGTGGCTAATGCAGATGAAAGGTGAACATTCTAAACTGTTGAGGTAGTCCATGTCCCTACAGGGAATGGACTTTATAGTGGAACACAGACCTGGGACTGCCCATGCCAATGTAGATGGACTTTCCAGGTTCTTCAACTTGGACAATGTCTCATCCTCTTTTATTTGGGGGGCGGGGGGTTGTGTGAGAAAGTGCCCTCTTTTTCTGCATGGTTGCCCCCACTTTTTGCTGAACTGCTGATGTAATTTGACTGAGTGTGCCCTGGGCTCCTGCCAATCAAGTACCCAGCGCCTATGTTCTTTCCCTAAAACTGCATTGAACACCAAACCCAATTGGCACTCTCTGGCCATAGGTCAGCCCCCGGTAAATGGTACCACAGGTACCTAGGGCACTGTGACCAGGAAAGGCCTCTAAGGGCTGCAGCACTTATTGTGCCACCATTAGAGGCCCTGTACCTTTACACTCGCACACTCCCTATGCAGGCTGCTTGTTTTGGTGCAGAACAAAGTGAAGAGTCGACATCGCACACATGCCTGTGTGCCATGCCTACAACCCACTGCCCTGACATAGATCAGCCACCCCTCTAGCTGGGTGCACTATACCAGTGGTGAGGGTAAAGGTGTATGAGCCCTGTACTCCTTCAGTGTCTGAGACAATTCTTAGTCATTTTAAACACAGTATAGCCATTAGGAGATTATGGTGCTGGGAGTTTGTCATTACCAACGCCACGGTATCCTAATGGCTTTACTGAAAACCGAGAAGTTTGATATCAAACTTCTCAGCACATTAAACCCACACTGATGCCAGTGTGGGATTTAATAAAAAAATGCACACAGAGGGCATCTCGGCGATGCCCCCTGAAAAATTACCTAATATTAGTGTCCATGCTGTGTGGCTGCTCCCCAGCTGCCTTCACAGTCATCTTTCTGGACCCAGAGCCTGCTGCTCTAAGGGGTCTGAAACAAAGCACATCCTGGGACAAGGTGCCAGGCCTCCTCCCCCATGATGGGCAGGGTCCACGAAGGGGAAGCTTCATAAGGCATGCCGCCTTTGTGAGCTTACCCAGGCCTTTTGCTGCTGCCAGCAACTGGTCCCACCGGTTCTAACCCTCACTTTGGGCAGGAGAACCGTCGGGAAAACCAAGTGAGGACAGAAGGTCTGCCCACCTTTGCCAACCCCCACCCCTCATGTGGGGGAGGTGAGGTGAAGCACAACTCTCAGTCCCTGCCATCTTGCAGATGGGGGGACCCGGCCAATTTGAGTGAGGCATATGCCCCCCTCCCACTGGAGGGTGGCCTATTGGGGGGTGTACCCACCCCAAGGAAGGGACCTATTGGTCCCAACCTTTTACTTACCTGTAACGCCCATACATCTAGTATTTAGGGGCACCCATGAACCTTGCTTCCTCAGACAAGCAACGACCAAGAAGAAGGACCGAACAGCCGTGCCGAAGCTAAGAAGAGGATGCTCACTGACTTGGCCCCAGCCCTTCCGGCGTGTCCCTACCTCAAACCTGCAGAAACGAAACTCCGGTGTGTTCTGCAGCCAGCAACCACAAGAACCCAGAAGACCTGCCCTGCCGTCCAAAGAAGAGACTCTGTGAACATTGGATTTGTTCACCCACAGACTCCAGCTCTGTCAAAATCCACGAGTCTGCACCACTCTGCACCAGTCGCCCCGTGTTCTAGTGGCCCAGTACCATGAGGAGGCCTCCTCTGCGATTCTGACCCGAGATCTGGTGATCTCTGACTTGCCACAAATCTCCTAGCGAAGCCTGGAGGATCCCCTCGGCCATGACTGGAGCTGGTAAGAGAAACCCAATGCCTAAAGACACCCCTGCACCCGAAACCCCACGGCCTTGTGTGGCCCAGCTGATGGTGTCCCAGCATCCCCAGGCATCCCAATTTACCTCTCCAACCGGTGGTCACCTCCAGAAGATCTTCTTCCCCGAGCCTGCAGTCTTTGTTGAAACCAGAGAATCTCCATAGAAACCAACATGGCACCTGACTCCAAAATAGCACTCTGCACCTAGCTGCCCCAGCGCACTTTTTGTACTAAACAGGATACCCCTTTGCCCTGAGCCTAACACCAGGATGTTTGCTCCCACAACCCAGTGGCCTGCTCGTAAGCAGCCACCAACCGGAGTCTCCCTATCCACGATAGGATAACATTGGGCCTCAGCACTCTGCACCCGGCCGCCCTAGTGCCGCTGAGCGTGTAACAAGAGTTCATTCTTGACCCTGGTGGAACCATTGTTCTTACCCCAGAAGCTCAACCCCAAAGAAAGATTACTTACCTGGTAACCGTTAACTTCAGTTCACTACATAGGGACCTTTTGACTGCTTTTCTCTGAAAAAATGTTCCAAGTGTGGAGTTGAATTGTATGGAAACCTGAAAAATAATAATTGTGCAAAACTGATTTTAATGACCTTTTCTCTAGGTAATGTCCCAGTATGACACCTGGGCATATCACACTGAGTAGAAAACTTAATATAAAAAGTAACCAAAAAGTAATTTGTGTAGTAATTTCAATACCGTGACTTATCTGTATTTTAAAAAACTGCATTTGAACTTGAATTCACTTGTAAACACTGAATAATATATTGCAAAGGATTTATTTAACTTACCTGTGCCAGGCTTTGCTTGGTTCTAGAAATAAAAGAACTAAACAATATATTTATACAAACAACATTGGTCTGAGTTCAGTCTTTGAGTGTGTGACATCATTTGCTGATTGAGTGTGTACAACAAATGCTTAACACTCCCCTCTGATTAAGCCTTACTGTTCGCCCCCACTACCACAAATAGGGAGTAAGGTGCTATCTACGTTTACCTCTGCTTACCTTTGTTGTTCCACTGGATTCTGTGCACACTATACCTCATTTTGGTAAAGTATATACAGAGCCAGCTTCCTAAAAGCACCTCCAGGGACCCCATATTTTATTAAACTTGTTGGGGCATCCCCTGCTATTATATGTGGTACGTCCAGCTGCCATATAGAGATCCATCCCCCTCCTCCACTCCTGGACCTCTTCTTCACCATGCCGTCTAGCCACATATAGCTTGGCCACCGCCAGACCTAAAGAACCAAAGAGCAGCTGAGCCCTGTTGACATCAACATCATTAGGATTCCCTGGAGGATAAACCCAGGGTCCGCAGCCAATGGTGCCTCCATAATCTCATCCAGCTACCCAATGATTGCCCTCCGATAGACTTGGATAGTGGGGCAATTCCATATCGTGTGAAAGAAGTCACCCTTTACATTCATACATTCAAGGAAGCATGGTGTCTCTACTCTGCCCATCTTGGCTAATTTATCGCTATCGTAGATAATTCTATGTAAGATTTTGTATTGAACGAGGGACGATCTAACTTTAATGGTTACCTCTCTAGAGTGCATTAGGGCCGCCTCCCAGTCAACATCCTCCAGAGCTCCTAAGTCCCTCTC
The DNA here is from genome assembly GCF_964261635.1 of Lissotriton helveticus. Classification (NCBI taxonomy): domain Eukaryota; kingdom Metazoa; phylum Chordata; class Amphibia; order Caudata; family Salamandridae; genus Lissotriton; species Lissotriton helveticus. The sequence goes on along the minus strand of NC_136069.1, from coordinate 416,025,218 downwards.
CTATCTCTCATGCAGTCTCCCAAGGTTATCTGGCATGTTAATATTTATTGTTTTATATGTGAGGGGAAACCGCTTTTTCTGTAAGATCCTCCTATAGTAACCTCCCCTCCAGTGGTGCTTATTCAAGTAAATCAGCACACTATACCCTCAGCCGTCCATGCATGGCATAACTGTGTATATATTTATGGAATTGGTACCTATGAATCCCATATTCTGCACTGAGAGTGGACCAAGATTTAAGTTTTCTTCTGTCTGTGTCACCTATCGCAGAGATGCCCACCAGGTCCCAGGCTCCAAAACCTATTAGTTTATGCAAGTATTTGAATTACCCCCCTTTCCATAGTGGCGTTGCCCTGGTGACCTGATGTGTCCATCCCATTGCTCCATTCGCTCTTCCCACACCTCCAGGTAACCTGTGTCGCTGGCAATAATCTGGAAGCTCCTTTGCCACTGTAGAGCTAATGCAACTGCGTGTGAGGTTCCATTGATTCCCTCTCCAGTCTATACGTGGGAGGATCTTGCGCCCCATGTGCCCATTTGTTAACAGGAATCAAATGTAAGCCCAGTAATCGTTTGTCTGACAGTGGGATCCCTCAATTATAGGGGTTGCGTTGTAGCAATTTTAGCGCTATTCTTCGGTGTCCTCCCTGCCGTAGTAGTGACCAAATGTCTCCCTCCAGTCCGGTGAACACAATCTGCGGGAGTGGGTGGTAAGTATTCTTAAGAGTGTAGAGTAGTTGTAAAGTAATCATTTTGAAAATGGCTGCCCTCCCGAGCAAAGAGAGGGGGAGATCCTTCCACCTCTCTGCATCTTCTTTCAACTTTAACAGCACCTTTTCAAGATTGTGATATATTCATACCGCTCTGTGCAGAGTGATAAAAATGCTGAGGTATTAAAAGCCTTCAGCAACCACCTTCTAGTGTCTGGGTAGAGGCAGCCACAGCAGGGTCTTGCTGGGACAGTACAACATGGACTTGTTCCAGTTGATCCTAGACCCAGAGTGCCTCCCGTATTCTTCTACCGTACAGAACAGGACTTGGATAGTGGTCCCAGGGCCTGTGACATAAAGGAGAGTCATCAGCATAGAGGGAGAACTTTTCCTCCTCATCTTCAGTGGAAACTCTCATTTCCGGGTGTCTATGGGTAGTACAAGCCAGGAATTCTACTGTGAGTGCAAAAAGGGGTGGAGAAAGAGGACACCCCTGCCTTGTTTCCCGGCCAATGGGGAAAAAAAAAAAAGACAGCTCACCATTTACCCTAACAGCAGCGATTGGCATGTTATATAGCAGTGCTACCCAGCTCCTGAATGTTGGTCCTATTCCAAATTGGGCTATCGTGCAGTCCGGTTAGGTGCTATTCTTGCACAGCACATTGGACCTACAAATGAACAAAGGCATATTGGACATATGCCAGTAGACGTTTGTCCGAGATAGAATGTGCTTACTGACAACCCGAGAAAGAAAGTATAGATATGATATGGGCTTGTGGATACTTCCATGTGTTCCTGTATGGAAAAAACCTATACACTCGTACCTGATCATCAAGCTTCACTAACTATCTTTGGCAATCCAAAAGCCAAGATGCCTCCTCGCATTGAAAGATGGGGATTGCGATTGCAAGAATACAATTTTATACCATTGCACATCGTCCAGGAAAGGATCGGAATTCTGCTGACTACTTTTCCAGAGTGCCTATACAAGGTCAAGGAACTACATCCAAGATGGCTGAGGCCTACATCACCTTCATTGTCAAAATAAATACACCAGCTGCAATATCGTTAGCCCAGATCATAACTGCCAGAAGTCATGAAAGTGGCCTACTGAAATTGAAAGAGATAATTACACAGCAGTCATGGAACCAACACACTTGACCCCTCACCAATGATGGTGAATATCAAAAATACAAGAATGTTAAAGATTAACTGTCTATAACTCAGGAAGGTGTCGTACTATGAGGGTTGAACATCCTAATTCTGGAGACTCTGCTACAGAAAATGAATGAAATGGCTCATGAAGGACATTGTGGTATAGTTGCCACAAAGAGAGCTCTTCGAGATCGGGTTTAGATCCCATACTTGGATGAGAGACTCAAGGCTTGTCATCTATGCAACTGCCTTTCTACAAATGTGATTCAACATATGTTGCAAATGTCAGAACTCCCTAAGCATGTTTGGGAGGGAATAGTCATCGATTTCTTTGGTCCACTTGATAATGGACATAATTTGCTAGTAATTGTGGATGAATGTTCCTGCTCATAGACGATCTTTCATCCACGACTCCTGAATGAGTCATTGACAAATTGAATGACCTCTACGCAACATGGGGCATTACAGTCATTGAAGTCTGATAATGGCCCGCTTTTTAATAATTGGGAATTTAAAGGTTTCCTACAGCATCTGAACAAGCATCAGAAGAGTACGCCTTTGTGGCTAAAGACCAATGGACTTATTGAGCTTTTTATGAGTGCGCTAAAGAAAGCGGTATAGCATACAATTCTAGAAGGGCTCAAGTTAAAAACTGCACTGAATTCTACCCTACGAGCCAATTGTTCAACACCGCATTTGACAACCGGTGAAAGTCCTGCAACTTTGTTATTCGGGAGAGCAATGACAACCAAGTTACCTTAATGAACCAACCAGAGAGAAAGCAGTGACAGTACCACTTGCAAAACGGACATGGGGCCAGATGTACGACCCGTATAATTTGTGAGTCGCAAATTGCGTAATTTTGCAATTTGCGACTCGCAAATAGGAATGCACAACTGTGTCTCCGACACTGTTTGTGATTTCTAATGGGGTCGCAAATTGCCTGACTCATTAATATTCATGAGGCAGGTGCAATTTGTGACCTCATTAGGAATGACTAGCACTCCCAGGGATGGTGGCCTGCTGGGGTCAGTAGACCACAATGTCTGTGACTGCTTTTTAAAGAAAGCGTTTTTTTTAAAAATGCAGCCCGTTTTTCTTAAAGGAAAACGGGATGCATTTGAAAAATGAAAGGCTACTGCTTCATTTTTAGGTCTCGCTGGCGTTGCAGCGCGAAGCGCTGCCGCCAACGAGACTTATAGTCACCTTGCTAGGTCCCAAGGGAGTCAGAGCTGTGCACGAGCCGCTCCAGACCTGGGCACGAGCCGACTCAGGTCTGTGAACGCCAACGTGCACGCTCACGGCGTCACGCTCCTGCCCTCCGGCGTCTCTTCCGAGGCGCGCTCCAGGCCGACGGGCTCCACTGCAGGCTCCAGAGCGACGTCAGTTAGGCTGTATTTTTAAGCTTGTTTACATATGTCACAGTAATGAAGCATTACTGTATTGTACTGTAACGCGAGCCCTGCTCCTGCCCAGGCTTTTGAGTTCAGTGTGGTCAGTGTCCACCAAGCGGCGCTCGAACGGCCTCGGCGTCTGTCCGCGCATGCGCGCTGGCTGGTTCCAGTCGGCTCCGTTTCTGCTCCCAGGATTGTAAACCGAGGCCGCTGCTGGTCTGTTTCCGCCGTTTTCCGCCGTCCAAGGAGCAGAGTCTGCTGGTAAGAGGAGGACACAGCGGAGGCACTGTAAACTGGAGCAAGGATCCCGGGCATGGCCGTCCCCACGGCGTTCCTACCGATGCTGCTGAGTGAGGTGACTGCCGGTGAGTTAAACCATACAATGCCGATCGCACCCTACCCGCCTGCTCTGTGTTCATATGACACCATCCCTGCTCTGTATGCCTTTCATGTGTCGATGTGCCTGTAACTCGCTTGTCTTCTGTGTTATCTACGTTGGATCCCTGCCTGCTGTCCTTGCCTCCTTTATTTTCCCGTATCTTACTTGCTAGGGGTGCCCCAGCCCTCCCTGCCTGTTCTGTGCCTGCTCTGTCTTACTCTTTTCAGTGTGCATCTGGCCATATCACTCTGTTTGCTTGTATCTTGTTCTAATTATGTTCTTTGATTCAGTGGCTTGCCTTCAGGACTATTAAACTGTTAAGGAATGTGGCCATTGACAGAAGATGCCATACAGATTCATCTCAGTCATAATAGCAGTAGTCACGTGTTCCTGTATAGTCCATTTCATATGAAGCAGCCATACTGCTCATGCTCCCTCCCAGAAAAAAAAACGAGATCGAGGCTTGCTTTGATCTCTCTCCCCCACATCAACCGCTAGTGAAAGTCAGTGTTTTTGTAATTAATCATGGCATCATAATAACTACATGAGCCCAATGTCTTCTTGCCACAACTATATAATCAGACTGGTAATGATTCTTGCTGCCTTTATTTGGGAAAAAAATGTGATCATCCTCAGCCTTTCTTTGTAATACTTTGGATTTGATGTTACAGTTTAAATCTCTTTATTGGCATTTTCATATGAAGATGGCAACAGGTAGAGCGCAGCACTGCTGAGTCCCGGCCTCTGTCTCATCTCGGACCCCGACCATCGCCGGAGACTCGACCTCCGGCGCACTCACCCGCCTGTCACCTCTGTGTCAGAGCGCACTCTGCTGTCACCGTCCCTGCACTCTCGTCTCAGTGTCAGACCTCTCTCACTCTCGTCTCAGTGTGTGTCAGACCTCCCCCCTTACTCTCCGCTCTCATCTCAGTGTCAGACCTCTCTCCCCTCTCACTCTCCGCTCTCTCTTCCCTCTCACTCTCCGCTCTGTCTCCCCTCTCACTCTCCACTCTCTCTTCCCTCTCACTCTCCGCTCTCTCTTCCCTCTCTCCGCTCTCTCTCCCCTCTCATTCTCACTCTTTCTTGTAGAGTACTGCTCAGCCTGTGCGTGTGAGTATAGAATGTAGAATGTTGGAATGTTGGATGAATGTCAGTTGCAGTAGGAGTTGCAGTACGGGCTGAGCAGAGATCATACTGCTCCTGGTGGGGTTCTCTATTTAATTACTTAACTTTAAATAAATACCAGCTTTCAACATACAACCTCGGCCTCCTGATTTATCTGTTCTTTACATCTGGCGACGATTTAAGAAACGGACCTCCGTGCAAATTTCAAAGACACTTTTTAAAAAAAAAACGAAACGGAACGAAAAGAGAAACTTTAAGAAAAGGATCTAAACTGTAAAGAAAACCTTCTACAAAGCACCTCATGCGTACTGGCACCGAGAAGAACCCCACTAGTGACCTTCCACCGGTCGCCCTAGAAGTAAGTGCCAGTTATTTATTTAAGTTTACCACTTTTCATGGTTCCTGCTCATCTTACATAGCAGAATATAAGTCAACTTTAAAAAGGGAGATAATTTGAAGCAGGACTCTCATTGCCAACAAATGAATTTCTCAAAAGCAGTGAGGAAGATTTTCGAAATCGGCAAAATCAAACTTTAAGGGGCGCACAAGTGGTTTCTCTGCATGCCAATTCCAGCGAGACCGATCACCTGCAACTATAAAGCGCCAGTGTCGAAATGCACATCGTCCTGCCTCACATTCATTCTCTGCTTAGTTCTCCTTTTACTGTCTGTATGTTTTGACTGCTGCCTGTGATTACCGTCCTGCCACCTTGTGAGTGCTCTGGTGCAACAAGCCTTTCACTACCTGACCGGCATGATGACGAATTCCGGTTGAAAAGCAGATTATACTTAACCAGTTCGGGGAAAGAAAGGTGAACCTGTGACCCTCAATCGGAGTACAAGTGTTTCTTTTCTGCTTTCTCCTGAACTGCTCCTCTTCGTGAAGAAAAGAGTGTTACATTTACTTCAGCGGCAGGCGGAAGGGAGTTTTACATTTTCTTCAACAGCAGTGTGTCAAGTGTTTAACGTGAGAATTTTCTTAATTATACTTTACTAATATGTTAAAAGTTAAGCGCACATGATCTTGCTCGCGCTCTTACCGTTGATGTTTGCGTCTTTCAAAGTCAGCGCGAGGCATCTTCACGCATCAAGCCTTCCTTACACTGTGACGACTTCGCAACGTCATTACAGCTGTCCGGCGTTTTTAGGAGCATTCTTCAGCCTTGAACCATCCGGCTCAACGTCAAAAACGTGCCGCCATCTTGAATATGTCCATTTGCTTCACGTTATTTGTTCCCTGCAGGAAGTTTAGTGAAGTCACTTCAAGAAGTTTTTCACTCGGTTTTCCTTGTTGTTTTTACAGACGCTTTGATTCTATGGAGCTATTTATTCCAATCTGCAGGTACTCTTTCAATTCAATTCAGAGTCCTTGGAGCTTTACATTTCATCATCTGCAGGTACTATTTCTATTCCATTCAGAACCATTGGAGCGTTTTATTTCGTCATCCACAGGTACTGTTTTATTACGCATTTTTATCTGGATGACTTTTTACACGAATTTCCTGTTAGGCTGTTTTCTGTGGGAACTTGGAACATCGCTCCGACTCTACTGTCTAAAACTGCCATCTAATGGTTTTCTTCCATCATTTCAATAGGAAAATGTTTTGCTCATGCAGTTTGGAGACTGATAATCCTGATTTCTACCAATTAATTCTACTGCCTTTTCATTTTAATTCCATTGACACACCTATAGGCACGCTTTAATTATTTATTTTTATATGGATACACAGCCAATTTGTGTTCCATTTTACTGCGTGGTTTTAAATTCCATTTACTGTTAGTTTTTATGATGTAGAGGCACTGCCAAGTCTACATTTTGGATTTAATTATTGTGCCTTTTGAACTTTAATGTTTTTAACTGTGCTGTGTGGGTGGTTGCCACACCTATTTACCAATTACTTCCATTTTACATGTATACATATTGTGCAGTGTGGGTACCTCCCATGCCTTTCTCTCCAACGTGCTTTGAGGGAGAATGTTTAGAATTTCATAGGTGCCGTGTGTTTTAAAATTTGGGAGTTTGTTTTAAATTTTAAAAGAGACATTTGAAGGAGGAAGGTTTAACTTAAAATTGGTTGTCTCTAAAATGTTTAATAATCATCAAATGATTATATAGTCACACCTAGTTATTAAGCTATGTATTTTAAATGTGCCATGTGGGTACCTCCCACGCCTTTCTCTCCATCTTGCTTTGCGGGAGAATGACAAAGTTTCATGTGGTACCTCCACATCTTGCACGCATCTCTTGCTTCTTTAATGTGTTATGTCCACTTTTTGCGTGCATGCATCCCTTGCTTCCTTGTTGTGGTATGTACATTTTGCGTGCATGCATCGCTTGCTTCCTTTATGTGGTATGGCCACATTTTGCGTGCATGTTTTATTTCTTTTATGTGGTATGTCCACATTTTGCGTGCATGCATCTCTTGCTTCCTTTATGTGGTATGTCCACATTTTGCGTGCATGTTTTACTTCTTTTATGTGGTATTTGTCATTCTATTCTGCACTTGTTATTCTTTTTCAATATTCAACTTACCTTCACTCTGGTCTGGCCAATCAGTGTGCTCTGGTGGTTTTTGCTGTTTCTGCTCCTTGTCTCCTTTATTCCTTTACTTATCTTCTGCATCTTGCTCACTTGGCTCAGCTATTGTCTCCGTAAAAGGGGGAAGAGGGGTTTGTGTTGCTTTTTCGTTGTGTTACTCTAGTGTTTCTCTTTCTTAGTTCATGCTTTGCTTGTGTTACTCCAGTGTTTCTCTTTCTTAGTTCATGCTTTGCTTTCACGCTTCTACACACTTCTTTGTGTTTTCAGAAAATGGTTTTATGAATTTCACTCCACCTCTTCACATGTTTTGAAATCCATTTATTATATAAATGTTCTTAATTATATTTATATATCTTGCATAATACTTTGTATTGTAACTTATCGTTATGCTTTTGTGAAGTCATCTTTTCATTGTTAAGAAGGGAGAAGTTGTAGAGTACTGCTCAGCCTGTGCGTGTGAGTATAGAATGTAGAATGTTGGAATGTTGGATGAATGTCAGTTGCAGTAGGAGTTGCAGTACAGGCTGAGCAGAGATCATACTGCTCCTGGTGGGGTTCTCTATTTAATTACTTAACTTTAAATAAATACCAGCTTTCAACATACAACCTCGGCCTCCTGATTTATCTGTTCTTTACATCTCTCCCCTCTCACTCTCCGCTCTCTCTCCCCTCTCACTCTCCCCTCTCTCACCTCTCACTCTCCACTCTCACTCTCCACTCTCTCTTCCCTCTCACTCTCCGCTCTCTCTTCCCTCTCTCCGCTCTCTCTCCCCTGTCTAGGCTGCTCTCTGACTGTCTCCAGTGGCCTCTGTCTGTCTCTGGTCACCCCTCCTCACCATCACACACCCTCACATCCACTCACACTCACCCTCACCCACCCTCACACCCTCACCCACCCTCACACCCCCTCACCCTCACACCCCCTCACACCCCCTCACCCTCACCCCCTCATCCTCACTCACCCTCACCCCCCTCACAACTCTCTCACCCTCACACCCCTCACCCTCACACCCCCTCACCCACCCTCACACCTCCTCACCATCACATACCCTCACATCCTCCCACCCTCACACACCCTCACTCACCCTCACCCACCCTCACACCCTCACCCACCCTCACACCCCCTCACCCACCCTCCCACCCCCTCACCCTCACACCCCCTCACCCTCACACCCCCTCACCCCCTCACCCTCACACCCCCTCACCCTCACACCCTCACTCACCCTGACACCCCTCAACCTCACACCCCCTCACCCTCACACCCTCACCCTCCCTCACTCACCCTCACGACCCTCTCACCGTCACACACCCTCACCCTCACACCCCCTCACCCTCACACCCCCTCACCCTCACTCACCCTCACACCCCTTCACTCACCCTCACCCACCCTCACACACCTTCACACCCCCACACACACCTTCATACCCCCTCACACCCCCCTCACCCCCCTCACCCTCACACCCCTCACCCTCCCACCCTCACACCCCCTCACCCTCACCCTCACACCCTCACCCTCACACCCTCAGCCTCCCTCACTCACCATCACAACCCTCTCACCCTCACACACCCTCACACCCCCTCACTCACCCTCACACACCCTCACCAGCATAGCATAACAAAACCTAGCATAGCATAGCAAAACATAGCATAGCATAACAAAACAAAGCATAGGATAGCAAAACCAAACCTAGCATAACAAAACAAGAAATAGCATAGCAAAACACAACAAAGCATAGCATAGCATAACAAAACACAACAAGACACAACAAAACATAGCAAAACAAAACATAGCATAACAATACACAACAAAACATATCATAAGATAAAACATAGCATAACAAAACAAAGCATTGCATAACAAAACATAGCAAAACACAAAGCATAGTATAACAAAACACAGCATACATAACAAAAAATAGCATAACAAAGCATATCAAAACATAACATAACTTAGCATAACAAAACACAACAAAACATAGCATAACAAAACACAACATAGCATAGCATAACATAACAAAACACAACAAAACATAGCATAGCATAACAAAACACAACAAAACATAGCAAAACAAAACATAGCATAACAATACACAACAAAACATATCATAAGATAAAACATAGCATAACAAAAACAAAGCATTGCATAACAAAACATAGCAAAACACAAAGCATAGTATAACAAAACACAGCATACATAACAAAAAATAGCATAACAAAGCATATCAAAACATAACATAACTTAGCATAACAAAACACAACAAAACATAGCATAACAAAACAAAACACAACATAGCATAGCATAACAAAACATAGCATAGCATAGCATAGCATAACAAAACATAGCATAGCAAAACAAAGCATAGCATAATAAAACACAACAATACATTGCATAGCATAACAAAACATGGCATAGCATAACAAAGCATAGCATAGCAAAACACAACAAAACATAGCATAACAAAAAATAGCATAGCATAACAAAACAAAGCATAGGATAGCAAAACTAAACATAGCATAGCATTACAAAAAAAAGCATAGGATAGCAAAACAAACCATAGCATAACATAACATAACAAAACATAGCATAACAAAACACAACAACACATAGCATAACAAAACATAGCATAGCTTAACAAAACAAAGCTTAGCATAGCATAACAAAACATAGCATAGCATAACAAAACAAAGCATAACATTACATAGCATAGCAAAACAAAGCATATCATAATAAAACACAACAAAACTTTGCATAGCATAACAAAACATAGCATAGCATAACAAAGCATAGCAGAGCAAAACACAATACCACTCAGTGCCACATAATTATATGCTACATAATTACACTGCACTCAATGCAACATACTCTCCAAATACCACTCAGTGCCACATAATTACACACCACATAATTACACTCTACTGAATGCAGCACACTCCACACAATACCACTCAGTGCCACATAATTACATGCCACATAATTACACTGCACTGAATGCAACATACACTCCTAATACCACTCAGTGCCACATAATTACACTCTACTGAATGCAAGACACACTCCACACAATACCACTCAGTGCCACATAATTATGTTACATAATTACACTACACTCAATACAACATACACTCCAAACAATACCACTCAGTGCCACATAATTACACGCCACATAATTACAGTGCACTCATTGCAACATGCACTCCAAATACCACTCTGTGCTACATAATTACACGCCACATAATTACATGCCACATAATTACACTGCACTCAATGCAACATACAATCCAAATACCACTCAGTGCCACATAGTTATATGCCACATAATTACACTGCACTCAATGCAACATACACTCCAAATACCACTCAGTGCCACATAGTTATATGCCACATAATTATGTGGCACTGAGTGGTATTTGGAGTGTATGTTGCATTGAGTGCAGTGTAATTATGTGGCGTGTAATTATGTGGCACTGAGTGGTATTTGGAGTGTATGTTGCATTGAGTGCAGTGTAATAATGTGGCGTGTAACTATGTGGAACTGAGTGGTATTTGGAGTGTATGTTGCATTGAGTAGAGTGTAATTATGTGGCACTGAGTGTTATTATGAGGAGTGTATGTTGTATTCAGTAGAGTTTAATTGTGTGGCTTGTAATTATGTGGTACTGAGTGGTATTGTGTGGAGTGTGTTGCATTCAGTCGAGTGTAATTATTAGTGTGCAATTATGTGGCACTGAGTGGTATTTGGAGTGTATGTTGCATTGAGTGCAGTGTAATTACACACCACATAATTACACTTGACTGAATGCAACACACTCCACAAAATACCACTCAGTGCCATATAATTACAAGCCACACAATTAAACTCTACTGAATACAACATACACTCCTCATAATACCACTCAGTGCCACATAATTACACGCAACATAATTACACTCTACTCAATGCAACATACACTCCAAATACCACTCAGTTCCACATAGTTACACGCCACATTATTACACTGCACTCAATGCAACATACGCTCCAAATACCACTCAGTGCCACATAGTTATATGCAACATAATTACACTGCACTCAATGGAACATGTACTCCAAATACCGCTCAGTGCCACATAATTACACGCCACATAATTACACTCTACTGAATGCAACACACATTCCACACAATACTACTCGGTGCCACTTAATTATATGCTACATAATTACACTGCACTCAATGCAACATACACTCCAAACAATACCACTCAGTGCCACATAATTACACGCCACACAATTACACTCTACTGAATACAACATACACTCCACAAAATACCACTCAGTGCCACATAATTAAACGCCATATAATTCCATGCTTCTCAATGCAACGTAAATACACTCCACATAATACCACTCAGTGCCATATAATTACACACCTCATACTTACACTGCTCAATGCAACATAAATACACTCGATCTGTCTATCTATCGCCCTCACTCTATCTATCGCCCTAACTCTATCTATCGCCTTCACTCTATCTATCGCCTTCACTCTATCTATCGCCTTCACTCTATCTATCGCCTTCACTCTATCTATCGCCTTCACTCTATCTATCGCCTTCACTCTATCTATCGCCCTCACTCTATCTATCGCCCTCAATCTATCTATCGCCCTCACTCTATCTATCGCCCTCACTCTATCTATCGCCCTCACTCTATCTATCGCCCTCACTCTATCTATCGCCCTCACTCTATCTATCGCCCTCACTCTATCTATCGCCCTCACTCTATCTATCGCCCTCACTCTATCTATCGCCCTCACTCTATCTATCTATCGCCCTCACTCTATCTTGCTATTGCCCTCACTATCTATCTATCAGCCTCACTATCTATCGCCCTCACTCTATCTATCTATCGCCTTCACTCTATCGCCCTCACTCTATCTATCGCCCTAACTCTATCTATCGCCCTAACTCTATCTATCTATCGCCCTCACTCTATCTATCTATCTCCCTCACTCTATCTATCTATCTCCCTCACTCTATCTATCTATCTATCTATCTATCGCCCTCACTCTATCTATCGCCCTCACTCTATCTATCGCCCTCACTCTATCGCCCTCACTCTATCTATCGCCCTCACTCTATCTATCGCCCTCACTCTATCTATCGCCCTCACTCTATCTATCGCCCTCACTCTATCTATCGCCCTCACTCTATCTATCGCCCGCCCTCACTCTATCTATCGCCCTCACTCTATCTATCGCCCTCACTCTATCTATCGCCCTCACTCTATCTATCGCCCTCACTCTATCTATCGCCCTCACTCTATCTATCGCCCTCACTCTATCGCCCTCACTCTATCTATCTATCGCCCTCACTCTATCTATCTATCTATTAGCCTCACTATCTATCGCCCTCACTCTATCTATCTATCGCCTTCACTCTATCTATCTATCGCCTTCACTCTATCTATCTATCGCCCTAACTCTATCTATCGCCCTAACTCTATCTATCTATCTCCCTCACTCTATCCATCTATCTATCTATCTATCGCCCTCACTCTATCTATCGCCCTCACTCTATCTATCGCCCTCACTCTATCTATCTATCTGTCGCCCTCACTCTATCTCTCTTTCTATCTATCTATCGCCCTCACTCTATCGCCCTCACGCTATCTACCTATCGCCCTCACTCTATCTACCTATCGCCCTCACTCTATCTCTATCTATCTATCTATCTATCTATCTATCTATTGCCCTCATTCTATCTATCTATTTATCTAGATACTGATCGCCATCACTCTATCTAGCTGTCTAGCTATCTATCGCCCTCATTCTATCTATCTATCTATCTATCTATCTCGCTCACTCAATCTCTCTATCGCCCTCCCTCACTCTATCTATCGCCCTCCCTCTATCTATCTATCGCCCTATCTATCGCCCTCACTCTATCTATCTATCCCACTCACTCTATCTATCGCATCACCACAGCATCACTCAGCACCACCACAGCATCACTAAGGGGCACAACAACATCACTATGCGCTACCACAGGATCATTGAATGCCACAGCATCACAAGTCGCCACCACAACATCACTCAGCACCACCACAGCCTCAATCTGTGCAACCATTCAACAACAACTGGGTCAAAGATGTTCTCTCAATGTTTCAAGCTTTATTACAAATGTCACAAAAAGAGGTTAGTATTTCACTTCTATTCTTGGATTTTCGTCACAATAAAATACAATGAACATATTCTTCACAAAAGTTATTTACAAAAGTTTAAGCTATTGCCATTATAAATTACAATAACTTTTATTTAAGTATTAATTATTAAAAAAATTAAAAGCCATTGTTATTTGTAATATCAATACATCTAAGTCACGTGAATGCAACACATATTGCATTACAAATGCTATAGGTGTCACAAGTTATATATATTGGCATTGTAAATGACAAAGCTATTATTTTTCCTATTTTCAAACCCAACACATAAATAAAAAGTTTGTCATTTACAATACCAATAGCTCAAACTTTCCTAATGCGAGACCTTATGCATTGCAAATGCTTGTTTAAGAGTAGGGAGTGGTCCCACTGCCTGCTCTTAAAAAATATTTTCTATGCCAGTCACAAAGGGGAAGGAGTCCTCTAGGACTTCCTGATTGTGAGTGGGTTACCACCCATTTGAAATGGGTGGTAAACTGCGAGTGTTTTGCGGCCGCAATACAATCTTACATTGAAGTGCAAGTCGCTATTAGGAAGGGACACCTTGGGCATGCCCCTTCCTAATAGCGAGTCGTAAATCCTATTTTGCGAGTCTGTAATAGGTTACCGACAGGTTGCAAACTGGCTGATTTTGCGTTTGCGAGCGCAAAAAATGGCCGTACATCTGGCCCTTGGTTAACAAGCAGAAAATGGAAGCCTTTGCAGATAAGAAGTGACAGGCAAGGAACCTCATGTCCAAGGAGATCCCGAGAATGCCCGGCAGATGCGACAAAGGAAGTCTGATGCTCACTATGACGTTTAACTCATCGGTGTCTTGATCGAAGTGGTGGACAAAAGACTGAGTATGAAAACCCAAGGACTGTGGTTGTTTCTTCACTGTCTTTGAAGATTTAGGCCAATGAAGACAGCTTCCAGTAACCAGATCAGGTTGTATGATTAAAGCACCAAAACGACTAATTGAGGAGATATAAATGTATGTGTATATATGCTGATCTGTAAAGAAAAAAATTGTATGTTTTTATGTAGCACAGGGGGAGGTGTAGTGCCTTACAAGTTTTTATGATGGAACACTTTTGGTTCCTACCAGACTTCGTAGAGCTGTGATGTGGGTGTTTGAGCGGAATGTAATAAAAGCTTGGTTTAGAATGTTGAGTTTGCAAGTACACACAGACGAATAAAGATGTGTAGTATCAAGCTCGGTGTGAGGCGTAGTCATTAGTGGGTACCCAGGCTTGGGTGGACGCTACACTTACCAGCAGAGGACAAGTTAAAAAAACACTGCCAACTCAGGTCTGCGCCGTTGGTGAAAATAACAAACGCTGCTGCCAAGCATGGCACAGACAGTAAAACCAATAATCATTACATTCGTGAAACACTCCAAGAACCGTTTATATCCACAGATAAAAGTCATTTCAGGTAATACTTAACATGGTCGCTGAGCAGCAAAGAAGAGGCGGAGTTAATATGATTCAGCCGGTCCATACACTGATGTGACTGATAATTTGATATTTGACACTGATGTGACTGATAATTTGATATTTGACATTTTGTTATGACAAATGTGGTAACTCTGGGATTTGTTGTTTATATTCATCTCTTTGTTTTCTGTATTTAAATAGCTTCTATGATCGCAGTACCAAAGCCCTCGCAACAATAGTGAAAGATAGTAGTTTCAAAATTTCATATTGATATGATTATTCATTAAAAATTAAAGACAAAAGTCAGATGGTTGTAGACCATAGCGTGTATTAAAACCAGGAAAAACAGTCGACATGTGTTTCATCATGCAGTGACTTCTTCAAGGCTAGATTTTCGGTCACGTTTTCATAAGTAATGGAAGAAATGTAAAGAATGTATGTATTATATTCGCAATGCAGTGGATTCTACACGTATAGTACTCTTGAAAACTGCAAATTCGTCCAAATTGCTCTTCCCTTTATTTTAGGTAGATGGCCTCCCATTTCCATTGACGGCCATAAGGTTATGTCCTGTAAAGTGGCGTGCGACATCTGAAATGTGACTCAATCACAGATATCGGTGCATAAAGATCCATGATATAGTCCTGCATCTGGTGGATGTGTGCTCTCCTCTAGATCTCAGCGTCCCGGAATTGTTGCACATGACAGAAGATGTGCAGTCGACAAAAACCACTACTACCTCTTCTAATTATTTTTACATGGCTTCTGCAGCCTTGCCAAGTGCCAGGCATCATGGGTTAGGCTAACTCAAATTGTTGGTCATTCCCGTATTCTTGCACTTGCACCACATTTTCATGCAATTCTGAGAGCTCTTTTAAGCTCTCTGAAACATTTTCATGCTATGTTCCATTATGTATAAAAATTTAACATAATTAGGCCTGGGCGTTCCGCTCACAGAATTTGCGGAATTCTGGTAATTTTCCGTTCTGCGGAGAAGGCGAAATTGCCCAAAATTCTGCGTTCCGCGACTTTGCAAAAATTTTTGCTTGTTGGTGTTCTCAAATGCGTGTTTGCAAGATATCCCCCCCCCCCGAGCACGCAAACAGCGATTTCAAACAGTAAAAAAGCATCGCGAACAAGCAATGACGCATGTTCGTGGAATTTCTGCGTGTTCGCGGAGGTTTTTTACCGCTTCGCGGAGATTTGCGTAACGCGATTACGCAAATTCCGCCCACCCCTAAACATAATCGTTTGACAGTATTTAGCTGGTGTCTTTGCCTGAAAAGTGGCTGGATAACCAGGGTTTAGGAGAGGTCAGGGTTGTGATGGTTACGCTGAGATTACAGTGCTCGGGCACTTTGAAGGAGATGGACTGTTCTTGCCCTCAGTAGAATTCAGTTACACCACTAGCCATGGAAGTAGAACATATGCTGCCAACCGACGGGCTCACTTTAAGGGGAACTGAGCCCCACCAGGCTTCATATGGCAGAGAAACGGACATGGGCCTAGCAAACAAATTAAAAAGGAGAGCCAAACTAATAACCTGGGCAGTAGCTCATCTGGAAAATATATGGCATCTAAATCCTGCACCAAACGTGATGTAAAAATCTGACAGAGTCTGCTCTTTTCAAAGTTGAAAAAGGTGTATTTCTTTGACAAACTAATATTTCTTTAAAATGTGGAAGTGTTTCTTTCATCTTAATTCATGAGATAAGATCACACAAAAATATTCCTGCACCCAGCCTTGACGTCAATGTCATTAGTAAACAAAGAGGTATGTCGTTTTTCATGTGTACTATGTGTGGTGGCCTAAATTCTTCATATGGGGCATCATTATAGTCTTTCAAAAGATTTTTGTTCTGAGCACATATCCTGAACTCACTCATTTGAAAGTTGCTGGAATTTTTGTAGATCTTCACTCAAACTATGCTTATATAGCACAACTTATCACCAGTGAGGGCATCCAGGCGCTGGGCTGAGGCACTCAAAGAGCCTGTTCATGAGTCCCTTCCTTTGGGCCATCAATGAGGGTGATGTTCGAAGATGGAGGGGAAGGGTGTTACAGGATTTGGCTGTGAGGTGGGAGAGGTGAGCGGAGGATTCTGGGTGGCTGGTGGAAGTTTAGGCGATAGTTCATTTATGCTGGTTCTTGGTTGTGGAGGGCTTTGTAGGCGTGGGTCAGAACATTGAAATAGCATTTCTTCTGGATGGGGAGCCCGTGGAGGGTGGTCTCTTAAGTGCTAGGAGATGTGGTTTCTTTTGGACAAGTTGAGAGTCCATCTGGCTGCTGTGTTGTGGGTCTTCTGGAGTTTTCTCATGAGTTTTACAGTGGGGCCTGCACAGAGAACGTTGCCGTAGTCCAGGTGGCTGGTGATGAGGGCCTGCTTCACTGTTTTTCTGTTGCCGGTGGCTAGCCATTAGAAAAATCTGCAGAGCATGCAAAAGCCGTCTGAGGAGACTGCCTTGGCCTGTCATTTCATAGAGAGTTTGCTCTCCAAGATGATGCCGAGTGTGCGGGTGTGATCTTTCAGAGTGGGGGTGGGTTTGAGTTCCAATGGCCACCAGGAGTCGTTCCAGAGGGAGGTGTGGCTGCAGAAGATCAATACTTTGGTTTTGCCCGAATTGCGTCTCAGGAAGTTGCTTTCCTCCAGGCATAGACATTCTTCATGCAGTTGTAAAAGTTGGTTTTCATCGTAGTGGGGTCCACTGAGAGTGAGAGGATGAGCTGAGTGCCGTTGGCATAAGAGATGATGTTGATGTCATGGGCTCTGACGATGTCTGCTAGTGGCGTCATGCAGATGTTGAACTGGGTGGTACTGATAGACGAGCCTTGACGGACGCCACAGATATTGTACTTTGGCTGTGAGGTGAAGAGAGGGAAACATATCTTCTGTGTGTCCCCAAGAGGAAAGATGCCATCCATCTAAGACTATTGTTTGATTCCTTTCAGATGCATGGGTTGATGAGTGTGTGGTGGAGACGGTGTTGAAGGCAGCGGAGAGGGAATAAAGGATTATGGCAGATTATTCCCTCTGTCTAGTAGGATGCAGATGGCGTCTGTCGCGGCGATCAGGGCCATTTGAGTGCTGTAGTTGGCTCTGAATCCTGATTGGATGGGGTCTAGAAGGTTGTTTCTTTCCAGGTGTTTGGTGGATTGGCGGTTGATGGACATCTCCAGGACTTTGGGAGGAAATGGGAGCAGCAAGATAGGGCGATGGATCTGAAGGTTGTTGGGGTTTGCGGAGGGTTTCTTGAGGAGGGGTTGGACTTCTGACTCTTTCCAGGCATAGGGGAAGGAGCCTATGGTGATGGATGTGTTGAGGATGGTAGTGAGCTGGTGGCTGATCTTGTCGCTTCAGAGGTTGGAGTCAATGGGGACACAGGTTGGTGGGGGCACCTGAGTGGATGGTGTTCATTAGGGCCTTGGTGTTTGCTGTGCTAGGTTGTTCCCATGTGGTGAGCGGGAAGTCGGTGGCTGTCTTCGCAGGAGTGGGGATGCTGAAGAGGTTGGTGGCTTGGGGAATGAAGTTTCGGTGTATGGTGGCTATCTTGTTGTGGAAGTGGTCTACAGAGCGTCACAGAGTTCCTGTGAGGAAAGGATCCAGTTTTCTGTGGCTGATGGCTGGGAGAACTCTCTGATGATGGTGAGTTCCTTTGGTTAGTACTGGCTTCGATGCAGTGAGTCAGGGCCTTCTTTTTCCCAGCTTTGAGGAGGTGGTGGTACTTGTTGAGGGCAGACTTGAAAATGGCTCAATTGCTGTCATTTCTGCTGGAGCGCTATTTTCTTTCTAGTTGTTTGCTTCTGCTTTTTACTGTGCTGCTCGTTGGTGGGTCGATTCCTTCTCGCTGGTTTGGTGGAAGGGACAGGGTCGGCAGCATAGGTAATCCAGGCGTTGAAGTTCTCTTCTGCTTGGTTCAGGTTGGTGGAGTCTGGTTGGGAGAGGCTGAGGGTGTTGGTCCATTGGTGTTGAATGACCTTGGTCCATCTACGGAAAGGGGCGCTGTGGCAGTTGGGGGCAGTGCAAGGGCATCCGGTGATGGTAAATTGTTCGATGGAATGATCGGACCTGGTGAGTTCCATTGTGTGGCTGTATCTGATTCTGCTGCTGGATGTAAAGATGGGCATGTGTCCATCTCTGTGCGTGAGGTCTGAGACCAACCCCGTTCGGTAAAATCAATGGAGTTGGAGTCTGTGAGGTTGTCCAGGTGATAATTGAGGTCTTATTTCTAAACACAAGAGACAGTAAGGGAAGTAAGGGGAGAGCACTCCCAGTCCCCTGGGTCGGTTACTTATTTGCAATGCAATAGGTCTCGCATTAGGAAAGTTTGAGCTATTGGTATTGTAAATGACAATTTTTTTATTTATGTGTTGTTTTTGAAAATAGCTAAATTAATAGCTTTGTCATTTACAATGCCAATAGTTCTAACTTTCGCAAATGTGACACCTATAGCATTTGTAATGCAACATGTTTTGTATTTACGAGACTTAGATATAGTTGATATTACAAATAACAATGGCTTTTAATTTTTTTAAATACTTATTACTTAAATAAAAGTGATTATGATTTATAATGGCAATAGCTTAAAGTTTTGTAACCAACTTTTGTGAAGATATGTTCAGTGTTTTTTATTGTGACGAAAATCAAAGAACAGAAGTGAAATATTAATATCTTTTTGTGACATTTGTAATAAAGCTTGAAACATTGAGAGAACATATTTGAGCTAGTGATGCTGTGGGGGTGCTGAGTGATGCTGTTGTTGCGCTGAGTGATGCTGTGGTTGCGCTGAGTGATGGTGTTGTTGCGCTGAGTTGATGCTGTGGTTGCGCTGAGTTGATGCTGTGGTTGCGCTGAGTTGATGCTGTGGTTGCGCTGAGTTGATGCTGTGGTTGCGCTGAGTGGATGCTGTGGTTGCGCTGAGTGGATGCTGTGGTTGCGCTGAGTGGATGCTGTGGTTGCGCTGAGTGGATGCTGTTGCGCTGAGTGGATGCTGAAACATTGAGAGAACATATTGAGCCAGTGATGCTGTGGGGCTGCTGAGTGATGCTGTTGTTGCGCTGAGTGATGCTGTGGTTGCGCTGAGTGGATGCTGTGGTTGCGCTGAGTGGATGCTGTGGTTGCGCTGAGTGATGGCAACAGGGGAAACAGCAGACCTTATAACACGTGGGAACAGAGTCCAACTAGTGTGGAAACGAGCGTGATGCGCATGCGGATGAAAGGCTACATGTATTTTGCAAAACATTACTATTTGATAATATCCAAGTTTTTCATGCCCTTATTTTTACAATGTTGCTCCTTAACATTTGCGCTCATGCACTTCCAGATCAAACACTGCAATTAGTACAAAAGCCCCCAGTGCGCCACTGGGGGATTGGGGGCTCAGGATTCCTACCACCCTCCTGGGTTCGCCCCTGCCACAGACCATGGATTCTGTAGTTTTAGTCTGGCCTGACAGTTGGTAAGTGTCCCACTTACACTATGACTTTGTTTACACCATCGATCACTGGCATAATCATTGGCGCTGCTTGCCCATTTGGGATGGCATTTTGCGGACCACATCTACTTGAAAGGCTGGGCAGTGAGGGGGGGGCGGCGGGCGTGAGCATTTTTAATATGCTACTTTCAGGCCTTCGGTTTCCAAGCAACAGGGCTACTATATTAAGGCAACTTTTTTTTCGTTTCTAAAATACACATTCGCAACAGTAGATCGAGTACAACACTAACAGCTTGGCAATGTCCAGTGAACGCTTGTTTATAGTCTCAAGTATGTGCCAATTACATTTTTAGGGAGGGGTGGGGGGGGCGGGAAGAGAATCGAATGCCTAACATGGTTTGAGGCTGTCTGAGCCCGGTATAGCATAAGCACTTGGGGGTAGACTCTTTAGGGCACTACAAGTACCAGAATGCTTTCTGTTACATGAAACCGTAGCCTGCATATCGTCCCCTTTACAGGGTTGGTCGATTGCTAGGCCATTGTAATATTAGACTGGCTCAGCAGACTCCGTATGGAGCAGGGAGGGGTGCGTTAACAAGGACCCACACAACCCACTAAATTAGTTTTTTAAAATCCAACAGCACCCTTGCCAAATACGAGAAGTTGGAATAAAATGAGGCATAACTCACTTATGTACAGATCTAGATCTGTTTTGCAGGTGGAGTTTACGAGTTTTGTTGTTGTGCCCCCGGGTGACATGCAAGGTAGAGAGGCGCGTGGAGCACCGCAGGCTGCCTGCATACGGACACAGACACACGCCCACAAACATCTGGATACAGACAAACGCACACAAACACATCTACATACTGAGACACGCACACAAACACTTCTGTATACGGACACAGACACATGCCCATAAACATCTGTATACAGACAAACGCACACAAACACATCTACATACTGAGACACGCACACAAACACTTCTGTATACGGACACAGACACACGCCCACAAACATCTGTATACAGACAAACGCACACAAACACATCTACATACTGAGACACGCATACGGACACTGACACACTCACACAAACACATCCGTATACTGACACAGACACGCTCACACAGATTATCAGATGCACACATCAACACGTTCAGTCTGACACTCAAGCACATGTGTACCACTTCCAAACCAGCATCCACGCATAATCATATCTACACACCTACAATCTGATAGGCACATGCCGAAAAACACACCTAGATAAAAAAACACTCCTTGACGCTGAAACCTAGACAAAAGCACATGTGTAATGTCACTGAGAATTACAGTTTCCAAAAGACACACACACACACTCATCTGCACACAGATATCTGTTTGGACACAGACACTCACAACTCCACGCACTAACACACCACACAGTGCTCAGAGGGTACACAGAAACACACAGTGACAGACACGCCCTGGCGCGGACAGGCGTCTGCTGCCTGTCACCCATCTGTTCACACACACATGCTACAGTCATATGTGCTCACGCTCTGGCTGCGAGGTGAAAGCTTGCTGTCGGCATCAGTGCCAGAGGGGGCTGCTCCCTGGCACCTACAGCTAGTGAGCCCCGAACTGCATGCACTGCACAGAGGCTCCCGTGAAGGAGACGCGCGCGCACGCAGGTCTGGATGTAACAGAGCTGCAGAATTACGGAGGGGAGGGAGGGCTCTATGCTAAGCACAGGGTTGTAGCTTAGGTGTTTTATGACGTGCCCTTATTACATCAGCCACGCCCCTTTGAGAGACGCCGAAGTTTTTTCATTCCACTTAAAGCCCTACCTTTACTGGTTACTGACGCCGCATTTCTTCACAGATGAAATGCTGAGTCTCTGGCCTGTAACTAGAAAAGGACGGAAGAAGCGCAGCCCAGTGCTAGTCTGCTTCTACTACGGCTGCCCCCCACAGAAATGAAGAGCAGAAGCGAGGCACAGTTTGATTTGCCCGTTCTCCCTCGAACACAGTGAGGCCGGTCTGCGCCCCAGCCCCTCGATTTAAAAAATAAATAAATAAAAAACTCACTGAAAGTCTGTGCTTTTGATTCTGCGACTGTCCGCAAACCAAAAACAAGGAACAGCAAAGTTTAAGACTTATGGGAGTAACAGCATGCTATCGGGCAAACACCGGGACCGGGTAGCGTGTTCAGAGCGTTCGGGACTTCGGGTTGAAAGAAATGTTAAAACAAATTTAAACAAGTACTCTGCTGTATTTTATTTATTAACTTAATCCAAATGTTCTTGTAACGTGAGGGTTGTGACGTACTTTCCAGAAGGCAGTCAGAATTATAGCTCCGAGGCGTGGAACGCAGGTGAGAGAGGCGGGCTCTACTTCGATAGGCAGGAGCCTGCGAAGGTCCGGCAGATTCCCCGCCTCTGTAGCAGGGTAGCGGTGACGTAGGTCGTCCGGAGCGCGGCACCTTGGAGGCAGAGGGAGCCCACAAGCAAGCAGGGATTCCGGGAGAAGAAAGCAGGGATTCCAGGAGTGACGCGGTTCTCGGTAGAGAGCAGGAAATGCATAACGGTGCGAGGAAGCAAGAAGAGCTCGGTGAGTGGGGGGGGTGGGGCGCGTGTGTGGGTGTAACTGTGTGTGTGCGCGTGTGTAGCTGTGCGTGTGTATGTATATGTGTGGCTGTGTGTCTGTTAGCTGTGTGTGTGTATATGTGTGTCTGTGTGTCCCGATGCATTGTGCCTGCGTGGGTGTATGTGTGTGTGCGCATGCGTGAGTGTGAGTGTGGCTGTGTGTGATTGAGAGAGGCTGTGAATCGGAGGCAGGGGATGTGCCGTGCGCGCCCACGAGGACAAATCTGAGACAGCAGAGGCTCGTGGCCGAACGCTGTCTCAGATTCCCAAGAAACTGAATACAATAGGTACCGAGCTAGACACGCATGCTACGCATGCGCAACTCTAGCTCGCCCTAAAAAGCAAGTTACCCCAGGACAAATGTCCCAGAGAATAACACGGAGGAACAGCAGAAATTTAGAAATAAAT
Source organism: Lissotriton helveticus (assembly GCF_964261635.1). NCBI lineage: Eukaryota > Metazoa > Chordata > Amphibia > Caudata > Salamandridae > Lissotriton > Lissotriton helveticus. Next base: position 416,001,838 of record NC_136069.1, on the reverse strand, counting down.
CTTTTCTTTCTTTAGAAACCCCTCACTCACCACCCTGGGTGGTGACATGCTTCATCATCGGGGTCCACCCAAGCGGCCGAGTGCCACTCGGGTGTGCTTCGACGCCTGCAACTGCAGCGGAGATGGTTTTTTTTCGTGACAGTGTGTTCAGTGAGCGATTTTAAAATTATCTTTGTGATGATCCCTAACTTTATTCTGGACCCTCAAGATAGATTAACAAACAGAAGTTTTTGGTCTTCACTTGAATGTATTGATACTTGTTGGCCAATATAACCATACACTTAGTATCACACCTGTTTTTAATCTATCTTGTGAGTCCAGAATAAAGTTAGGGATCATCACAAAGATAATTTTAAAATCGCTCACTGAACACACTGTCACGAAAAAAAACTCAGCTGCTCAGCTGCGTCCAGGCCCCTGATTCTGTCATAGAACGTTTGTGGCGCGGTGTTCCACCGGTGACAAGTTGGTGTTTGGCTGGCGTTGGTGGAACCCGCTCCTGTGTTTGCTCTGAGGAACTGTCTTTGTTTAAATAAACATCCGTTCCTGTATTTTTGGTGTCCGGTGTCATTACTGCATTTCTGGGCGACGATCGCCAGCCATATGCAGTGACACCATAGCTACAGGGAGCGTGGTCGGTGGACGTGTCAGAGAGCTGTCTACCGGTGTGCGAGCTCAAGATCGTGCACATGAAGAGCTGAGGGAAAGAGTGACTTAGGGCCATATGTATCAACATTCCCTTTTGCGATTTCTAAATAGCGATTTTTAAGGAATCGCTATTTAGAAATCGCAAAATGGTATGTATGTAGAAATTCGCCTTTTTTTAGCGATTTCTTAAAATTCCTTAATTGCGATTAGCAAATTGCTAATCGCAATTAAGGAATAATTTCCCATTCATTTCTATGGGCCAGGAGGCCCATAGGAATGAAGGGGAAATTTACGATTCGCAATTTGCTAATCGCAAATTGAGAATATTTTTAAGGGTGCAGGGGTGTCCAAAGGACACCCTGTTGCACCCCTGAAATCTGCATGGGTGCACATGTGGCGCACATACATGCCCTAAGGGCATGTATGTGCGTCACATGGCACTTATGCATTTTGAAAGGAAATCGCAACTTACCACCAACTAGAAGTTGGTGGTAATTTGCGACTTTTTTTTTGGCTTCCTACATTGCATGTAAGGAATTGCAAAATTTGCGATTACTTAAATGCAATAGCAAGATAAGGAATCGCAAATTTTGCGATTCCTTATTTTTTAAGCAGATTTCCTTGATACATACCATTAGTCCAAATTGCATTCGCATTGCGTTTGCGAAGTCAATTTGGCTTGATACATATGGCCCTTACTCCTTTAATGCTGAGGCGTTTAAGAAATCAGCTACACGGAAGGAGTTGCTTTGGAAAAGAAGTAAGCATATGTATGGTCGCATGGAATCTCTGTGTGGGAACGAAAGCTGCGTGGTGGACTTTCATAATTGAAGTGATGTGAAAAGGGAACAGACATCGCATCAGGGAAAAAGAATACAGCCGTATAAATAGAGATATTCACCTGGAGTAGTGAAAGGTTGCGGAATGTGTGTGTCTGAGTTTGGCACATCATGGATTCTGCGTGCTGACTGGAAGACGCGCGTTTGTGGCGCAGCAGCTATTTGAGAAGGAGACGAAGCAAAGGGCTTTTAAGGACATATTTAACACATCGTAATAATTAAAAGCAGTGCATGTAAGAAAGTGCCATCTTTCTTGCATTGGTATGCCCCCACTTTTTTCTGAACTGCTGATGTGCTTTGACCGACTGTGCCCTGGGTTCCTGCCAACCAGGTACCCAGGGGCTGTGTTCCTTCCCTAAAACTATGCTGAAACAAAAGACCCAATTGGCATCTCTGGCCACCTGTCAGCCCCTAGTAAATGGTACCCTAGGTACCCAGGGCATGGTGACCAGGGAAGACCCCTGAGGGCTGCAACACTTATTGTGCCACCCTTAGGGCCCTGTACCCTGGCACCCACACACTGCCTTTGCAGGCTGAGTGCCTAAGTACAGAACTAAAACAAGAGTCGACATGGCACACATCCCTGTGTGCCATGCCCCCAGAACCCACTGCCCTGGCATACTTATTTATTTATTCAGAGTTTTATATAGCGCGAACAAGATCTTTACAGATATCAGAGCGCTTCACAGAAACAAGGGGTGAGGATAGCAGGAGGGTGACGCAACATAATATTGGGTGCAGAATATAATTCAGTAGCATGATCCGATAGCAGTCATGTGCTGATAAAATATCAATAAACAATCAGTTAAGCGATAATATAAGAAGATACTGAGACTTTCCTACAACTACGATAGAAATCAGGAGAACTTAGGCTAAAGGGATGGCTTATGACAGTATCTAAAAGTTACAGGGAGCAAGGGGAAGGGACATCGAGATTCAACAGGCTAACGTGAATAGTCTAATAATAGGTAGTGAGTGAGTAGCATAAAAGGATCGACTAACCATCATAGAATTATGGCAAACAAGAAGAATACATGGATCTAAATCAGGAATAATATGACATTATTTGACATTAGACAAACATGTAGCCAATGATACCAAAGCGGTGCGAAGTCTCTGATCAACAAACAATAAAGTTCAGGTGAACTTAGCCATGAGGATGGCTTTCACCTCATTCTTAAAGAAGGCCGTGGAGGAGATAAGCCTGGTTTCGGGAGGGAGTGCGTTCCAGATCCTCGGTGCCATTCCTGAGAAGGAGCGTTTGTATGTTTTTTCCTTCCGGAATCTGCGAGGTTTCAAGAGTAGATTTTTTGTACTTCTATTGGATCTCGACCCTCCCGATATAGTCAACTTTTGAGTGAGGTAGTTAGGTGCCTTGGGGTGAACGGCCGAGTGTGTCATAACAGCAATTTTCAGTTGTATTCTGGCTTCAAAGGGCAGCCATTTCAGGGATTTCAAGTCAGGGGATATGTGAGAGTGTTTTCTTGAGCCAGTAATGAGTCTCGCGGCAGCGTTCAAGGAGGCTCTTAGGGGTGCAGTTGTTGCTAGAGGGAGACCACTGAGGGTCACAATTCCATAGTCTATGCGGGGGATGACGAGGGCTTGTACTGCATTTTGGAAGTCTTTGGCTGGGAGGAAGGGTTTCAGTTTCCTCAATGTGTTGATTTGGAAATTGGCTCCTTTCGTTGCTTTGCTTATGTGCTGTTGCATGTTGAGCTTTGCGTCAAGTGTGATACCTAAGGATTTCGTGGAATCCACGATGGTGGGCCGGACATTGAGTGCTGTTAGGTGGTTGAGCCAAATTTGGGTGGTGGTAGTTTTCGCAGGGGGTGATATCAGAAGGAACTCAGTATTCAGAGCATTTAGTTTGAGGTGATTGTCGGCCAACCACGATTGGGTCTTTATGTGTAGTTCAGGAGTTTGATATCATCCGGGGATTGTACCTTTAGGTAGAGTGGAGTGTCATCGGCATACATATGGAAGTATACATTGGATGCTTGGAGCAAGGTGGCAAGTGGTTCCATGATGAGGTTGAACAGTGTGGGTGAAAGGGAGGATCCTTGTGGAACGCCTAAGTCTACTGGCACAGGCGAGGACATCACATTGTTGATCTTGAACTTCTGAGACCGGTTATGTAGGAAGGATCGAACCATTTGAGAACAGTCCCGGATAAACCCATTCTAGTGTTTAGCAGCTCCAGGAGGTTCTCATGTTTGACCATGTCAAAAGCTGATGAAAGGTCGAGAAGGATGAGGAGGCATGAATCATTGCGATCAAGAATTTGGAGGGTGTCATCAATTATGTGAGTCATGGCCGTTTCCGTGCTGTGTTTCGCTCGGAAGCCTGATTGATGAGGGTTGAGGAGATCAAACTTGTCAATGTGTTTTGTTAGTTGGAGTTGTACACATTTTTCCAGCAGTTTGGCCAAGGTGGGGATGTTTGTGATGGGACGGTAATTGTTTAGGTCAGACGGGTCAGCTGTAGGTTTCTTGAGTATGGTCGTGACTTGCCCCACCTTGAGTGAGTCAGGGATGAGACCTTGTTGAAGGGAACTGTTAATGATTTTAGTCCAGAGTGGGAGGAGCATGGTGGTGAAGTCTTTTACAGCGTTAGCAGGTAGGGGGTCTGAGAGGTGATTAGAGGGCTTCAAGGTACCGAGCAGTCTGTGTATTGCTTCTTCAGAGTAGGTGTCGAAGGACGCCCATGATGCGCTGATTTTAGGCTGAGTGTTAGACATTCTGATGTGTCCAGGGTTTTGGCTTACATCATTGAGGAGATCAGTTCTTATGTTGTCGGTCTTTAGCTTGAAGAAGGCGGAAAAGCCTTCACTGTGTGGGATATCGCTTGTTGGGTTGTTTGATTGTAAGGGTTGCGGCTTTGTTTGACTTTTGACTAGTTCGAACAATTTTCTTGGTCGGTTTTTCGCTTGGTCAAGCTGGAGGCTAAAGAAGTCAGATTTCGCACGCTTGATTTTCCTAAAATAGGCATTTCTCTTGTTCTTAAGCTTTTTGCGATGTAATGATGAGGGGGTCAGCTCTCCAGGTGCGTTCTGCTGATCGCATAGCACGCCTGTCTTCGTTAAGTCTGCCGTCATACCAAGGGTTCGAGCTCTTGGTGGAGACTCTCTTTAGTTGCAGTGGGGCGGCTTCGTTGATTATTGAGGTCATAGAGTCGAGGTAGAGGTCGGTCAGTGATTGAACATCAGAGACGCCAGCAGGGGGAAGGAGGAGCCTGTAGGTGTGGGGAGGTAGGGAGTTAGGGTTAAGATTCTTCATGTCCCTTTTCCAGATCTTGGATTTGGTGGGTTGAGCCTGGGAGGGTTTGACTTTTTCATTGATAAAGAAGGTGATGATATGGTGATCTGACCAATCACAAGGTTGGATTGCCCCCAGTTGGGTAGAGTCCTCTTTGGCGATGATGAGATCGAGTATCGAACCTTTATCATGTGTTGGGCTGTTGCATATTTGGGTGAGGTCAAGCGCATTAAGGAAAGTTTTGAGACTATTCACCACTGCGTCTTTCTGATCGTTCCAGTGGAGATTAAAGTCACCCAGGTAGATTTGAGTGATCTGCCGACCGGCGTTGGAAGTGGTAGTGTCCATGAGTTGTTGAGAGAAGATGAGGTTGTCCCCAGGCGGGTGATAGATGAGATGTAAAGCACATACTGGTTTGCCCTCGCTGGAGATATCGAGGCAGAAGAGTTCACAGGAAGTGAGGGAGGGGGAGGTGACTTTGGTGACGGAGAGATTGCACCTGAAAATGCATGAGATTCCCCCGCCCATCTTGCCGGTCCTGTCGAGTCTGTTGATGTGGTAATTGGGGGGAACTAGTATGTCCATAATAGGCGTGGAGGCTTCAGTTAGCCATGTTTCAGTCAATATGGCTAGGTCAAGATCCATTGATGTGACGAGATCTGCAATGTCGGAGGAGTGTCTCTGGGCCGATCTGCAGTTGAGAAGGATGCATTTGAGTCTGGGGGTGAGAAGGGAGGTCGAGTGTTCTAGCGATAGGGGGACTTTTCTGAGGTTGTTTGGGACAGAACTTATGTTGCTTAGAGTTGGGTGCCTAAGGGGATTTGTGAGAATAGTGGGTATGGGGAGGTGAGTGGAGGTTATGTGTTTTACCGGTCCTGGGCCAAAAGAGCGGAGGAGGGTGCGTAAGTCGTGGTCCGACAGGGAGTTAAGGGCACGCCGGGGGCGGTGGGTGTTGTTGCGGGCGGGGATAGTGGGCCAGTGCGGAGAGAGTTGAGTGCGAGGGACTGTGGGGAGAGTGCGTCGTTTGTTGGATACGGTGGTGGTCGTTGTGGGTCGATGTTGTCTGGAGGGTGTGTAAAGAAGTTCTTTGATGGTGCGGAGCTCGTCTTTGAGTTGTAGGAGGATGGATAGAATCAGGTTAAGAGGTGTCTTGGGGTTAGTGTTCGTGATGTGGGCCATGGGCGAGAGGTTGAGAGGGGAGTTAGAGGGCAAATTTGGGGCGGTGAGGTGGGGTATGCTAGTGTTAGTGGAGGGCTCTGCGGTAAAAGTGGGTGGGGTGGTATTCGGTGGGTGCGAAGATTTGTAGGCGAGGGGTGTGGGTGATGTAGGGGGAGGGTGGGATGTAGTGGTGGGGTCGTCGGTGGGAGGCGGCGCCGGTGAGTTGAGGGATGAGTGAAGGTCGAAGATAATAGAGGTGGTAAGAAGGAAGCGGGGGCTGAGTAAGGGGGGGAGAGGAGAGGGGATGTTATTGTATGGGAGGAGGCAAGTTCTGGGGTGCTAGTTGGGAGTGTGGGGGATGAGAATGGGGGGGTAGAGAGGGAAGAAGATCTGCCACGGGGGGGGGATATACTCCGGGTGGTGGTGGATTCAGCCAGATTCATATGAGGTGTGAGATGGGGGGAAGGGTGGGTAGGGGTAAGTTGGATGTATGAGGGGGAATGATCTTCGTCTGTGGATGAGGGGAGTGGGGGGGTAACGTCAGGTGTGTGACTAACTATAACATTGGGGGGATGGGAGAGGTGTATGTCATTCCGCTGTTGCAATGGGCAAGGCGGGTTATATTGAGGATTGGTGTTGGGAGGAGTTGTGCAGCTTGATGTGTGCGGAGTGGAGGTCCGCCGTTTGGCAATGTGTTCTAAGAAGGTAGGGAATAGGTTGTCTAGACGGTCAAGGTTCCTATCAGTGGCTTGGAGTTGAATGGTCCCATTGTCGTAGATGGTGATTGTGGCTCTGCCTGGGAAGACTAGGGATGGTGTGATAGAAAGAGTTAGGCCATGAGCGGATTTATTGGTGGTGTGAATAGTGAGAGTGGAGAGGAACGCTTTCCTCCATTGTGCTCTACGTGGAGTGTAAAAGATGATATCGTTGTTTGTGTCTCCATTGGTCAGCGAAAAATAGGTGTCCACACACGGTAATTCGGGGTGTGCCTTCAGGAAATTGTGTTTGTAGCGTTTGGCGTATTTTTTGGTGAGCTCAGGTGGGTAGATGATTTTGTAGGTGTGCTCGCCCAAGCGTTCCATGGCGGAAGAGGCGTGGGTAGAAGAGGTGGGGAGCTTGTGGGGTTGCGGGGCATTAAGCCTAAGTGGTAAAAGTGTGGGCAGTAGGTATGAATGACTAGTCTAAGATGGCCCCTCCAGTAGTGAACTATTCAAAGATGGCCACCAGGGTAGCATATAGGGAGCCAGAGGTAGTCCTTTCTCTATTGTTGATGTGATTAGAAACGTGGCCGGTCTTACCAGAGTACATCAAGACTGTTCAACCTTTCCAAAAGCACTGGGGAGGTGATGGGAATTGGGCGAGGTAACAGCGGCCTTTAGAGCAACTGGGGCTGCAGCTTGGATGGGATTTATGGCAATGATGAAAGATAAGGGGGGTGGGGCACAGTCATATGGCATGGTTTAACATAAGGAAGCTTTGTTGCCTTCTATACATACATGGGAGATGGGGGGGAGGGGGGGAGGGGCGGGGTTCCTTGTGGTCTCACAGATTAATGGTCCAATTCCTTAATGGACTATTCAGAGCACATCCTCTAGTCAAGTCACCACCACCTGAATGGCAGCCTAACATCATTCTATCACACGTGACAAAAAGTCAATTTGAGCCTGGCCATAAGGCTGAACTGAAGTTCCTTACTTGGGAAGTGGCGTTACTGCTGGCTCTCACTTTGTTAGAAGAGTGAGCGAACAGCAAGCATTCACTATTAAAGGAACCTCTTTTACAATTCAAAGATAGCATGATAGTTCTTCAGACTAATCCAAAGTTCATACCGAAGGTTCCCACAGATTTTCATCTCAATCAACCTGTTAAGCTAGAGACTCTTTAGAAATCCTCAAACACCAGTGGAAACGGAGTCTCATACTCTTGATGCCAAGAGGTGCTTAAAATTCTACTTACATTGCACTAAGCATATTGGTAGTACAGATAAAATTTGGGTGTCCTAAGGTAACAATAAGAAAGGTGGACCAGTTTCCAAGCCCATGATAGCACAGTGGATTTTAACAGCCATTCAGTTCTGTCATTCTAAGGTGGACAGACCTTTAAGACAAAAGAATAAACTCTACTAGAGCAGTATCAATAAAGAAGGCTTTGACTGAGCTGCACATCGAAGGTATATGCCGTGCTGCAACCTGGAAGAGCAATGCAAAAAGAACAATTGATGGACAGAATGCAGAACAGTGTCAAACATTCACCCCAGTACAGAGATCTGGGCCCAAATCCATAGTTGTTTTGCTCACCATGCCAATCCGGTTTGAACCCAGCCATATGCATATCAGCCTTGACCCTGTGCCTCATGGGAACAGTCCAGCCCGAATGGCCAGGCCAGGTCCTCCCTGGACTGGAAACAAGCATCCTAGGACCGGTTTCGACGTCTCAGTCCTCATCAGCCAGGATAGCTTGACTCCAGTGGCATGGAGAGCATGGGATCCACGTCTGGGCATACCCGTCCCAATCGGGTGACAAATGCAAACAAGTATTGGCGTAGCCAATAGATCTCGCCTTTGGGACCTTATAAGTATTTAGTTAGGCACCAGGTCCCAAAGGTGAGACCTATTGGCTATGCCAATGCTCGTTTTCTTCTAACGCTAGTTGCTCCTCCAGTTGCGGACTTCCAGCCCACCCTTTTCTGGAGCTTGCGATTCGAAGCGCTCGGCGCCTCTGCCTGTTTAAAGATGCTCTGCTTTTCAAAGGCGCGGTTTCCCTTCTAAGTGTGAGCGGTGTAAATATCACAGTCCAGCAGGAGTATAATTCGCCATCCAGCCCCAAGCTTCGGCAAAACCCCAGATCACACGATCCCAGCTCAGGCCCCCCTTTGAACTGCTGCATCAAAGCGCTAAACCCTACACTGGGGAAGTGTTGAGGTCATCACGGTGTGAGTAGGGTCGGGCCGGCAGTGCGCAGCAACTGGTACATGGGTGGGAGGGGGCCATCCAGTAGGACCGGATCTGCTGCGTTTTACTGGCATATTGACTTCCCAACCCCCCAGCATTGGTGTAATGCACTCATGGGGTGTGGGTGAGGGGGGGGGGGGGTTGTAAATAACATTTATTTATATTATTTGAGGTTTTATATTGCACAGTCCAGACAAGCTGTTTCAAAGCGCTATCTTCTGTGACTGGCATACAGGTAGAATGGGGTTGGAATGCAAAAATAAGAGCACTGGTAGATAAAGTGATTGCGCGAGTGGGGGGCGGGGAGGGGGTGTTCTCAATCAGTTTTAGCGAGTTAGTAAGCCGGGACTTGAACCGGACAATGTAACTTGAAAGCCGCACTGCTCTCTGGCTTCAAAGCACCTTATTTTTTACCTTGAAGAATAGAAAGCGACATGCCGAAGAAGGGAACCGTAGAGTAGTAAAAGCCCAAGAGAAATTGCTGTGCCAGCTTTGTTGTCCAGGGCGTAGCTAATCAAGGTGCTATCTGACCACCCGTCAAAATTCATCTCAGTGACTTGTACACTCGCATCTGCCATCTGCTGAGATCCGCCACTCACGAGTTACTTTTTTTTTTGGTAGAGTTTTATATAGCGCGAACTAGACCCGAACCGAATCAGGTATCAGAGCGCTTTACATAGCACAAGTTACGTTTTTTACATGAAGACACACACTTTCATTTTCTTTTTTTAGGCACGGGGAGATTAAGTGATTTGCCCAGAATCACAGGAGGTTTTGGCGTTGTTACCGAGACTCGAACCCAGATCCCCAGGTCCGAGGTCGAGCGCCTAACCCAACGCCCCATCCTTCCTTCGTTACTATATAGAGTCCCAATTACATTTGTCAATAGGCACATTTGTTATTTCAAAAGGTTAAATTAAAGTCAAAGTCATACTATAGTGTGATCTTGGACAAAGTGCTTCAAGACAGTACCAAAGTACACATATCCGAAAAAACGGATGAGAAGCGGGGCGATTATCGGTATTAAATGCTGTATAAATTCCTGGACGCCAACAATGTAAGATTATCCATGCCGGTTTAGGGAGCACCTGCAGTTCCCACATTGCTTGTACCTGCAGTAAAGCCCGCCCTGCCTGTCTCAAAGCAACCCAGTGTCCAAACGGCTCTGCTATGCCTGCCTCTTTCAGAAGGACTGCACTCTGCCCTGCAGCATCCGGATCTTAAATAAAGCTGGGTTACAAAGGCATCTAAACAAGTGCGCGCGCCTCGTGCTCACAAGGGGGGGAAAGTGGGAGGCACACAAAGTTTCCCTTGCGGGAGTGAGCTGGGGGCACCATGTGTTTGTAAGTTAATTACAAACATATGGTTTCAAGCTCGCTCCCACAAAGGAATCGCCAAACGTGCACGCATTGCCATTGAAGGCAATGACACGCGTGCGCGTTTTAAGGGCGAAAAGTGAATCAATTGCAAAAATGTCTTTTTGCCTATGCAGCGCATGCGAGACCTAAAAAGAAAAATTGATGGACAGAATGGAGAACAATGTCAAACATTTATGAATGTTTTGATTTGTTCTGCATTCTGTCCTGCAAGTATGTGTCTTTTGCTTTCTCGCACTAAGTGCGCTGGGTGTGCCCAGACGTGGGTCCCGGGCTCACTCTGCCACTGGATTCAAGCTATCCTGGCTGATGAGGGGTGAATCCCTGAAACCGGTCCTAGGATGCTTGTTTCCGTTCCAGGGAGGAGCTGGCTTGGCAGGTCGGGCTGGACTGTTCCCAAGAGACACAGGGTCAAGACTGATTTGCATATGGCTGGGTCCAAACTAGGGTGAGATGGTGAGCAAAAGAATGATGGATTTAACCAAGATCTCTTAACTGTGGGTGAATATTTGATTTGTTCTGCTTTCCGTCCATCAGTTGTGCGTCTTTTGCAACCTGGAGGAGCAGGCACTTTTACCCAGCATTGTAGTCTGGATTCGACACAGAGTGGTGATACAGCTTGAGTTAAGCGGTACTTCGGCATCTTTTCAAATAAGGTGAGCCTGCTACCATAAAATGTAGAACGTTTTACCCACTATCCACTGTCAGTTATCTCTTATTTCAGTGCTCATGTATGGCACTGCTAATTATCATGATACAAGCATGTGAATTTATGAACGATACCCCAGTACCTGAGAAATGCAAGTTTCTTGCTATGCTGAGGATTCATCCTAGGTCACTACTCCACATAACATGAATGAGGTTTGTGGCTTCACGATCAATTTGTATTTGTGATGCTATTGATTTGTAAAGATTACCAATATGTAAGAATGTAACTGAGGTTGGAAAGATGGCAGAATTGGAGTTCAATACTACCTCAACTATTGTAGGTCTTGTCTTCTGAGGTTTTGAGCCATAGGCACCTTTCTTCTATACAGTATATTGCCCTAATAGTCCGTGTAATGAGCATCAATGTTCCCTTGGAAAAACAAACATCCGTTGGCCAGGTAATTTCCACAATGAGCATGAATGTTCCCCATCATCAGGCCAGGAAGTAATAGTGAAAGCACACATTTCAGAAAGTCTGAATCGTAATGGTCATTGAGGAGATGTGATTAGACCAATAAGAGGCTCCAAAATTGCCTTAATGAACATCATGGCAGAATGACTATCAGGGACCTTGCTTGGATTCTGCTCAGCTTGTGTGTGATCAAAGGCAGCATTCTCCTATCTCCACTGGAGTCCATATTTGAGAGGAGCTGTTCTTAGATGGTTTAAGTCTTTCCTAGTTTACTGCATTCTTCAAATAAACTTGTCCACTTGACCTCTGAAGGTATGCAGCGTAATTTGCCCTTTAGCGTGCCTCAAGGATCAGCGTACTCACCTCCCTTTGTTCCAGTTCTCAACAGCTGCAAATACACATCACAATCCAAAGGAGGTGGTGGTGGTACAGACCTTCAGAGCATGCACAATATTAACAATTGGCTCGGCTTAAAATGCAATGAAACTGAGGTCCTGCTCATTGGCCCTCCAGAACTGGACACTTAGAAGGAGCTTGGTGGGAACCTACTGAGGTGGCCAGAACATGTTAATTTGGTTAGAAACCTTGGAGTCATCTTCCAAACTGAATTAGTATTCTACACTCAGAATTACAACCAGGAATGAGTTTCTTTATCTCCACAGATTATTCCCACTGCTACAAATTCAAGCCTCAATTCCCCTCGTCATTGTTGCAGCCCTCCCAGATACAGACTACTGAAATGGACTTTTTGGTGGTCTCCCAGATAAAGCAATAAGCAAAATTTGCTGGCCTACTCATTTCCAGCCTCCAAGGTTCGCATCTTATCACATCACCCCTGCATTAAAAATCAGTCAATTGTCTGTCCAAATACAGGAGCCTATTAAGAAAACCTCTCCCTATTACAAAGCCTTATGTGGCACAGACCAAGACTATCTCGACAAATCTGTTCAGGCAAATATTGAATAAATAGAAGTCAAAGGTAGGCCTCCCAGTAGAGTCTCATTGCTTTAGTCAAGTCTGAACCTGTTTGAGGGTTTCCACACAGGCCCACCACTTCCAAAAAAGCATAGGTGTCAAAATGAATACCAATTGAGACTTCATTCCCCCTCCTCTATGCTCTGTAATTTCCTGGCATAAGTGCACTGTGAAAAAACGCTGTAAAATTAACAAGCATCAAGGACCCTGGTATAGTAATGTACATAATGGTGCCAAGTTAGGACACTGATTGGCAAGAGCATAAATAAGGTCTGCTTTGTTGTTGCTCACGATCCTGCCTTGGTGGGACTCGCTGTCCCAGAGCACACCTGGCGCCACTCCTGACCGCGAGCACACCTGCTGACAGGGGAGGCATTCACCATTGCACTGCAAAGCGCTACCTCAACCCCGGCAGCGCGGTCTGCTTTGTTGCCACTCACGGTTCTGATCTGGTTGGACTCACTGTCCCAGGGCACACATGGCTCCACTCCTGACCGCGTGCACAGGGGGAGACGTCCACCATCGCGCTACAAAGGGCTGCCTCAACCCCCGCAGCGCGGGGTGCACCAGGTCGCGTGCCTGGACCAAGAGTGGGCCAGTCTGCGCCCGTCTGAGGCTGGCCTGGGCAACCCCTCTTTGGCTTGGGGCATTTTGGTTTTACTTGACCTTGCCTGGCATAAAGGTACTATACCGCATTATTGAAAATCTTTTTTGGGAGCTGAGCTGTACCCAGTTATAAAGTCTGTTCCCAATCAATCCGTTGATTTATTTTTAAGGATTGCTCTTTTCTACTATTGTGCTGGGCTTATAGGTTTCTGTAGTCATCTAGACCCAAGCGGGCCTACGTCTTGGAGGAGAATTCATTTTTAAAGATCATTATAGTCTTTTCTTTGTGCTTGCCTCCCTGAAACCATTTTCTGTTGGGAATGGGCAAACATAAGGCTGTGGGGGGTGGGCATAGGGCTCCGCAAGGGAAGAAAGAGCAAGTGTCTGAGAGAAAATGAGGTAATATATAGGATAGATAATTTGTTGTTGGAATGCACAGATCTGGTCAGTTCTGACCTGTATCCCCCAATGCCCAGCCCAATTACAGATGATGTAGCATCTGTTAAACGGGTACACAAAATATTTGAAAAAGCTAAACCTAATCCCAACCCTGTGCTAGCCAGGCCCCACAACGATTTGTGTGTCTCAATAAAATCTCAGTTCCATTCAGTCAAATCCATTTTCTATAGAATAGACTATTGAAAACAGCAACCAGTTTAGCCCCGCTCCATTGAAGATGCTGCAGAACCAAATGAGAACATAAAAATAGATGTACGAGTTACTTACCGTCAGTAACGATGTATCTGGTAGAGACTATTCTAGCCTCAGATTTCTTCACGTAGAATTATCCCCAGGTGTGAGACTGGACCCGGAAACCTTTTTCCCACTGCATCACCGTGCGCCAGGGGCAGGGCGACATCACGCGACTCCGCCCAGGCGTCGTTCGGGCACGTGACGTCAGCGAGGTCACATAAAACCCCGGTGTGCCCACGTCAGTTTTCTTCGGAGAACTTTTCCGCACCACAACGCAGAATCACCAGATAAAAAACTGTGGAAGCTTGGGAAACAGTGTACAAAGAGCAGAAAAAGTGGAAAGAAGTGGTGACTAACAACACTACACAGAATAGTGGCAACACCGTAGAGCCCAAAGACAGGAAAGAAGAAAGAGCAAGCAGAGCCCTGCGCAGCCACCCTGTCAGCACATAGACAGCCTCCCACTCCAGTGCCCCAGAGGCAAGGAACATGCGTAAAGTCCCAGTACACGTAGTAACCCTACCACCCCATCAAGAGAAAGGAGACCAGTCCCAAGACAGACAGGGTCAACAACCCTCCAAGCCACCCCAATAGAGGGCAACCACCCACAAAGGGACAAGGCAAGACATGGCCAGATGACCCTTAATCAGGGGATAGCACTGGAAGGAAGGACAGGGATAGAAAGCAATCTCCCCCAAACCTGGAGTAGCCAGAGCAGGGTACCGGAACACCGGAACCCCAGCCTCCAAGAACCAAGGAGGAATGAACCGCCCCCAGACGGAGCTACCCGCCAAGAACAAGGAAGGCATTCCCAGGAGACACAGGCCCCCACCAGGAGGAGAGTACCGAAGACCAACCCAAGGGTCCTCGCAGAATAGGGGAGGAAGGGCGGGCCGTGAAGGAATCTGCGGCTAGAATCGTCTCTACCAGATACATAGTTAGTTACGGAAGCTAAGTAACTCGTACATCTGATAGCCGCAGATTCCTTCACGTAGATAGATACCCTAGCAATACCCCCTGGAAAGGAGGGTCTGCGAAAGGACCCCACCAGCCAATACAGAACAGAGGGCCCCCCCAGGGGACCAGATCTGTGGACCAGGAAGAACCTTGTCCCTGCCAGGCAAGGGGGACCCCCACAAGCAGAACCCTACCGACCCCAAGGGGATGTAGGAGGGAAAAGAACGCAGAAGAGGCTCCCACCCTTCTAGCTGGGTGCCCTATGCCAGAGGTGAGGGCACAGGGGCATGAGCCCTGTGCCCCTACAGTACCCAGGGCCAGTCCTGGGCACTGTAAGTGCAGTGATGCCATTAAGAGTATATGGTGCTGGGAGGTTGTCATTACGAACTCCACAGCACCATAATGGCTACACTGAAGACTGACAAGTTTGGTATCAAACTTCTCAGCACATTAAACCCGCACTGATGCCAGTGTGGGATTTAATGAAAAATGCACCAGAGGGCATCTTAGAGATAACCTCTGAAACCCTAACCTACAATCCACGACTGGCTGAGTGGCTGCAGAGGCGGTCACACAACAGACATGTTGCTGGACCCCTGGGTAGGAGAGCCCCCGCTCTCTTGGGCCTGCAACAATGCACATCCTGGGTGAGGTGCTAGGTCTCCTCCCCCAGGATGGGCAGGGGGAAGCTTCAAAGGCATGCTGCCTCTGTGAGCTTCTCCAGACCATTTTCTGTACCCAGCAACCAGCCCCCACCAGTCCTGCCCCCCACTCTGGCGGGAAGACTGGCGGGAAAAACTACGTCAGGAAGGGGGGGTGCCAGCCTGTCCCAAACCCACCCCTCAGGTGGGGGATACGAGGTGAGGCCTGACCCCGGGCTCCGGCCATCTTGAAGATGGGGAGCCCTGCCGTATCACAGCTAGGCTCCTGCCCCCCTCCCACAGGAGAGGAGCAGGCTAGGGGGTGTACCCACCCCAGGGCAGGGACCCATTGGTCCCTGCCCTTGCCCTACCTGTAACGCCCCTAAATTCAGTATTTAGGGGCTCCCTGAACCTTCCTTCCTCAGATCCCGATACCAAAAAGAAGAAAGAAGATCAAGAAGAAGAAAACCCACCATGCAGCTGCTAACAACAGGACAACAACAACTGACTTGGCCCCAGCCCTACCGGCCTGTTGATCCTGGAACCTGCTCCTGCCTAAACCCGGCGACGCCCGCGGACAGCAACCTTGGGACCCCCAGAGGACCTGCCTGCCTTGACCCTCTTTAAGATTGGGACTCCCATCAGTAGAGCTCTGCTGCAACAACCCACCTGGTGCCCACCAGGATGCTCCGGACCAGCCCACTCTGCACCAGCCGAGCCCGGGCCGGGCCAACCTGAACCTAGACCACGAGGACGTCCCCCCGGCGACTGGGACCTGAATTCCAGTGCCCAAAGATCCTCGACGAACCAGCCGACGCCTGCAGACTCAGAACCAGGGCCACCCCTACCGCGACCAGCCGGGGGTAAGCTTTTCCGACACCCAAAGACACCCCTGCACCCGGCGCCCTACAGCCCCCTGTGCCTCCTTTTCGGGTACCTACCTGTGCTCCAAGATCCCAACTTACCTCCCGAAGTGCTGGTCGCCCCTGGAGAGTCTCCATCCCGAGCCTGCAGCCTTTGTTCCCTCTTCAAGATCCTCATTGAATAACATTGAGCGCCCGACAGCTCAAAAGCACCCTGCACCCAGCCGCCCGAGTGCCTCTGGCTGTGACCCCTGTGTCCTATCCTACTTCCCCCCTTGCTCTGAGCAAATGACCAGGAGCCCAGCTCCCAGAGCCGCGTGGCCTGCTAGCCAGCAGCCACCAACCGAAGGCCCACTTTCCCTCATTAGATATCATTGGGCCTACCTACCTCTACACCCGGCCGCCCCTGTGCCGCTGGGACTGAACTAACTGTACTCACCTGACCCTGGGGGACCCCTGAGTCTATACCCAGAACCTTAACTTCACCAACCAAGTACTCACCTGGAAACCGGTAACTCACTTACCTGCCATTGGATAACATTGACCCATTTTTTGGTGAAATTTTGAAAACTGAAAATATTCCTATAAAATCAGCCAAAGCTCGAATTCCAAAGTACTCACCTGTGATCAGGGGATAAGCCAATACTGTCCCTTTCAGCCCAGTACTGAACCGCAAAAGTAATCCCTAGCGGGTTTACAAGTAATCTGTATTTTCTCCATAGGAACCCATTGTCTGCTTTTCTATGAAATTTCTTCTGTCTACTTTTGAAAACTGCAAATATTCTTTAAAAATCGTACGAAATACTGAAACGCAATTACTTACCTGTTTTGAGTTAAGCCTGCAGTGCTGGCCCTAGGAGACCAGTGCTGGGTTACAAAAGTAACGCAATCGTACTTTACCTGCAACCTGAATTTCTTCCCGTTGAATAACATTGTCAGCTTTGTCAGCTTTACATTGCAGAGTTTCTAAGTGTGAACTTTTGAAACAGCTTTATATTCATGAAAATTCATCACAGTAACTAAAACGTTTTTGGTAATCTGGTTTCAAACCCATTGAGCTCAATGCTAGAGTGTGTTTCAGAACTGTGTTGCTCATTATCTATCCTGTAATTATTGTGTGCACAAACTTTAGTGCTCCTTTGTTAAGTGTTTACATGAGAGCACTCATAACTTGAAAGTATATTTTTATAACTGTTGGTTCTAAAAATAAAACAACTATATCTGAGGATATAACAACAATTGGCCTGGAGTTCAGTTCTTGAGTGTGTGAAACCCTTTGCTGACTGAGTGTGTACAACAAATGCTTTACACTGTCCTCTGGTACTGCCTTACTGCTCGACCAAGCTACCACTTTGGAGAGTAACCTCTGTTATACCTCTGGGGTTGGTGGACTCTATACACACTGTACTTCATTCTAGTCCAGTATATATAGAGCCACTTTCTCACAGTGCAATACAAAGGAATCAGCAGAGTGTCAGAGTATGCGTTTTTGAATAGCTGACAGGATTCGGCTGCCGTCTGTCATCGTAGTGACTTTTCAGGTTAGAGTAAAGAGAGTTAAGCAGAGTGAGCCCCTGCATTATATGCGAACATACAAGAAGTAAAGTTTTGATTTTATAATCATTTGTGAATAAAGTTGCAGAGCAAAGTTATTGGGCAACTCTTGAGTCACGTGGGCACACATAAAGTGAAATAGTTTAAAGGTAGGAAAAAAAATAAAGAAAATGGCTACCTCTTCAATAGTGATTCCTCCTTCATTCATGGCACAACCTGGGCAACCTTCAATGCCTTGGGAGGAATGGATTGACTCGTTTGAAAATTACATAGTAGCTTTAGATGGTACAGAATTCTCTGCAGAGAGGAAAAAAAGCGCTACTTCTGGGTACCATAGAGAAGGAAGCACATCGCATCTTTAAATATTTACCACAAATGCTGGGAAGCAACAATCAGCTGGCGGAGGATGTGTTTGAGAAGCAAAAAAACGATTGGAGAAACGGTTTGCGAAAGAAGAGAACGTCGTGATTTCAAGGTACAAGTTGTGCAAAATGTTTAGTACATTCAAGTGACTTGAGATGGTGTTTTGCGTGCAGACAAGATTGCAGGAAGTGTGGACGCAGGCGTCACTATTCAAGAATATGTAAGACTACGGACCGGTCAAGGGTTGCCGTTGCAGAAGATTCAAGTTTAGATGGTGATGAACGCGTGTTGATGGTCCTACCAGGCAATGGTATCGAAGGCAAAAGTAAATGTCCAAAAGCTGTATTTTGCATACAAGGAAAACAAGTAGAACTGATGGTGGACTGTGGGTCTTTGTACACCATTGTGCCTAAATGGATGTGGGAAAAAGAGTGGCCACAAGTTTCACTGGCACCTAAGGACATTGATCCGCGAGGGTACCAAGGAGAGACTATCGATGTAATCGGCTTCTACACCGCTCCTATCATTTTTAAGTCAAGACAAACTGTGGGCAAAGTCTACGTTGCGGAGGATGGACCTCCTATTCTGGGGTGGGGCCATCAATTTGACCTTCACATAATCATAGACCCACATGCTGCGGGCCAAGTACTTAGCTTGCCTGACGTGTCAACTGAAGACATTTTGAGAGAAATGGAGGGTGTATTTACAAAGGAGCTTGGTGAACTTAGAGGGTACACTCACAAAATAATTTTAAAGAAAGGCACAGTCCCCGTCAAGCATAAATTGAGAAGGGTACCTGTTGTGGTGCGGGAGGAGGTGTAACAATTGATACATCAAATGTTGAAAGATGGCGTAATGGAACCAGTGGAGGCCTCTGAGTGGGTCTCTCCAGTGGTTATAAGTAAAAAGAGTGATGGGAAGTTGAGATTTTGTGTGGAGCTGCGTATTTTAAACCAGTATATTGTAACTGACACATTTCCTCTTCCCAACATAAATGGATTGTTACTATTGCTTGGAGGTGGTAAGTACTTTTTAAAACTCGATTTGAAGAGTGCTTACCACCAGATCAAACTAGATGAGGAGTCCAAGAACCTCACATCATTTATCACCATGGAGGGAACCTTTAGGTTCAAGAGACTGCCGTTCGGGCTGTCTTCAGCAGCAAGTGTATTCCAACGCATCACGACAGAAGTGTTGAGGGGTGTTGAAAAGGTAAATTATTTTCAGGATGACATTCTTGTGTTCGCAGAGTCAATTCAAGATCACAACAAATGTTTGAGAGAAGTATTAGGTAGGTTGAGGGAGGCTGGCCTGACCCTAAAGAAAGAAAAATGTGAGTTTTTGGTGGGAGAAATGGAGTACCTGGGACATACCATCTCTGGCAATATGTGATGCTCCAGTTCCGAATGACCAAGACAAACTGAGATTGTTTATGAGCCTAATTGACTATTACGCCAAATTGGTAAGTGGCTTTGCAACTAAGACAGAGTCTCTTAGTATTGTTGAAGAAGGGTTGTTCCTTTTCATAGGGGGAGAAACAGCAAATTGCTTTCGAGCAAATCGAGTAAAATGTTTGTGAAGCAGGAGTCTTGGCACCGTTTGACACCCAACTCCCCACCTATCGTACGGTTGATGCAAGTGCGTGTGGGTTGGGGGCTGTCTTGTCCCAAACCAATAAGGGGCATGAGAGAACTGTGGCATTTGCCTCCTGAAGTCTGACTGAGTGCGAGGGTAACTATTCAGTATTAGAGCGGGAGGCTTTGACAGCAGCATGGTCTGTTGAACAGTTCAGGACTTTCTTGTGGGGTCTTGAATTTTGCATCCGTACAGATCACAAGCCTTTAATCAAATTGCTGAGTACAGGTGGTGCTAGCAAGGGGCCAGCAAGGTTAGCCAGGCTTGCATCTGGCTTGCAGGAGTACAGGTACAGGGTAACACACATTCCTGGGTGGAGAAATGCACAAGCAGGTCTTGGTTGTCTTTGTGTAAGAGAGGTGGCGTGAATGAAAGCAACGCGTGGGAGCAGGAAGGAGCGTTTGCCTCTCTGAGCAATATGGCTGAATGTGTGGGAGGAGCAGACACGGCGGAGGAATGGAAGTTGGGCATGGAACATGATTCAAGTCTAAAAGAGGTGGAACATATGTTGTTCACTGTTAGACCTTTTGTCAAGATCCTTGACGAGTTGAGCATGAGCGAGTCCAAGGTGTTAATGAGGGATGACAAATTTGTACCACCATGTGCTTTAAGACAAAAGATAATAGTGCTAGCACATAAGGGCCATCTTGGCCAAACTTTGACAAAGAAACGTGTTAGAGAGAACTTTTGGTGGCCCAGTATGGACGAGGACATTAACGCTTGGGTGGTTAATTGTGAGGTGTGCTTACAGAGTGAAAAAAGGCTCAAGACGGGTCCTAAGTCAAAGGTTGGACATATTGAAGACCCAGGATTATTATGGAGTACCGTTTGTTTAGACTTTATTGGACCAGTACAAGGAGTGGATGAGAGACTTAAGAAGGAGTTGGTCATGGTTGATGTCCACTCTGAGTGGCTCATCGTGCATTTCATGTCTGAAGTCACCACTCATAGTACTATAGAGAAACTTTTAGAGTCGTATTTCAAGAGGAGGGCCTTCTAAGAGTCCTGGCCATGGACAACGGGACCCAATTGGTTTAAAAAGAAATGAGAGATTTCCTAGACAAGTGGGGTATTACACATCATCGCACTACTTTGTACAACCCCTAGGCCAATGGTATGGTTGAGCGGGCTAATCGTATGGTTAAAGGTACTATTTCCATGGCCATTCAGAGTTGGAAGAATGTGAGGAAGATGGTAAATGAAATGGTGTGGGCGCATCGTACGACTGCACAGTGTGACTAGGTTTTCTCCATTTGAGAAGATGCGTGGGAGGAAACCTGGAACCAAACTCCTACCTGCATGGCTCGTTTCACCTAATTCGGCCATAGTGAAAGAGGCTAGCCATGGCACTAGAGCTTCGGGTATCAGTACCGGTGACTTAGTTAAAATCAGACATGGCAGGACTGTGTGTGGCCTGTCAAAGTTTTGGGGCCCGTTCAAAGTGAAGCAGGTATTCAAGAACTATATTGTACTTGACAATGGTAACAAGTGGAATAAGCGCAAAGTTGCTTTGTTCCGCAAGGAAAGGGAGTTGACACCTAAAGTAGTTTGTGCTGATGTGAAAAGTTCAGAAAAGATTGCTAACGACTTGTGGCTTTTGAGTGATGTTGGTATCAAAGCCAACGACTTAGGTGGGGTGGTGAGGGCGGAATTGAGCATTACACTGGGGAAGCTCACAACTTTCTGCCTGATACCTCTTCTGCTTCCGCAGGGGATGAGTCTTCACGCCCTTGCCATGACCACAGACTGCCTAGTTATCATCCGAGAGGAAGTTTAGGCAAGATCTCAAAACGTATTTGTTCTCACATTAATAGATATGCTCTGACGTAGGCCTAGGCTTTATGGCTCTGCCTCTCCCACTCATAACCAGGCGCTTTATAAACGTTCCTATTATTATTATTATTTGGCTGACTATGTACTTACATGATTTTTTTGTTGCAAATTTTCTAATTGTTTTATTTTCTTTCTTTTTGGGTGAAGGGAAGGGGGTGTGTAGTGATGTCACTTATACCTTTTTGGACTTGGCTGCGTCCAGTCCCCTGAATCCATTGTCATAGAACGTTCGTGGCGCGGTGTTCCACCGGTGACAGTTGCTGTTTGGCTGGGGTTGGTGGAACATGCTCCTGTGTTTGCTCTGAGGAACTGTATTTGTTTAAATAAACACCCGTTCCTGTATTCTTGGTGTCCGGTGTCATTACTACAAGCTGCGTATACTCTATTCAGGGGAGCCTTGTCTTCGGATTGTTCAAGACCTCTCTACAGCCTTTGACACTGTTAATCACAACATTCTCCTTAACACTCTTCAACAGAGAATGGGCTTGGAAGGCACAGTGCTTAAGTGGTTTGCCTCATTCCTCGCGGACAGATCCCAAATGATCAAGATAGCGAACAGTCTTTCGTCTCCATTGGCGGTAGGTCATGGCGTCCCTCAAGGTTCTATCCTCGCACCCACTTTGTTCATTCTTTATTTGAAACCATTGGGAAATCTCCTAAGTAAATCTGGGATCCTCTATCATCGCTATGCTGATAACACTCAAATCTACCTTAAGGTGTCCTACGCACACGATATCTCAATCCTCAACTCTACTCTCAACTCTATTGAAATCTGGATGTTAGCTCATCAACTCATTCTGAATCCTTCCAAAACTGAATTCCTCCTCCTCTCTACCTCTTTCTCTCTCTCTCTCCTCCTCCTCCTGTTCAATCTTTGATGGATCAGCTGAAGTTACTCAACAATAAACCTATCATTGTCGACAGCTCAAAATCCCTTGGTGTCATACTTGACAAAAGACTCAAGCTACTCTCCCACGTCAACTCCATTGCAAAGAACCCACAATACCAACTGCGTCTTCTCTGGGGGATTGAACGTTTCTTTCCGGAACAAGACCTAAAAATCCTGGTCCAATCTCTGGTTCTCTCTAGATTGGATTATTGCAATTCTCTTCTTGTTGGCCTCCCCAAATCCCACCTTTCCCCTCTTAAATCCGTTCTCCATTCAGCGTCTCGCTTTATATTTGGGGCCAAACGAAGTGACCACATCACACCCATTTTGTCCTCTCTTCGATGGCTTCCCATTGAGGCAAGAGCAATCTACAATACTACCTGTATCACCCACAAAGCCTTGCACACTTCCTCCCCTCGATACCTGGTGAATAATCTGAACATTTCTGGAGGCTCTAGACGTATCCTAATGCGGAAAAGTTACTGCTTGAGCCCCCCACCTTCAGGAGGGAAAGATCGATGGCTATATCCTTCTCTGGCAATGCGGTGAGAATCTGGAACTCGCTTCCTCCATTATGTTAGGTGCGAGGTCGGGGCCTCGCACGTGTCCAGTCAAAGGCTGTAGTAATGACACGCACACTACAGTTAGAGGGTATGCCGGAAAGACCCCGAGCGGTCTTCCGCCTTTTTATTATATACCTCGGGGCGTGCCCGTCCCGAGGGTGTATGCATGCGTGTGTGTGTTTGCTACATTGTTGTTGAGAGGCCGGGTGGCTCTCTACATCCCTCCTTCAATTTAGTTCACTTAACGGACTACTTTTCACTTGGCTAAGGTGATGTCCACACAAAGTCTCGTAGCCTCTGACTGGGGCCGGGATTGGGCCGTAGGTGATACCGGTGATTGTGATGGACAGGAGAGCCAGCAGCCCCGGCCGGGGTTGCGTCACCGTCTCGGGCTGAGGGTGTGTGCTCAGATGCCTCACCTCGGGGAATGATGGGTTGACTGATGTTTTCGCCCGACCTGTCGGGGTTCGGGTGGGACGCCGAGTTCTGGTCCCAGGGCCCTACTTCGTCCTGACAGCCTGATTCTGCCCCAGTTGCCTCTTCAGTGTCCCTGGGATTGCCGTCCGGTCTCCCTACTCTTTTGAAACAGGACACATTGCGGGTGACAGTCTGTTGTCCTAGGCGGGCGGTCACCATCGTTCCTCGAATCTTTTCAACTGTCCATCTCTCCGGTTCAAATGGGGTTCTAAATTTCCACCCTGGGTGGCGATCTTGTACCACCACGGTGTCTCCTTCCTGTAGCCCAGGTCGTCTTGCATGTCGCCCCTCACTCGCCTTTTGATTGGTGACGGTTCTTCGTGACTGGATCCCGTCACTGTCTCTTATTTCCGGTGTCCAAGTGGAGGACGTTGGAATGTTCCCCCTTGGGGCTCTTTTGAACAGAACATGTGCGGGTGCGCATTTGGTGGTACTATGGGGAGTCTGTCTGTATGCACTTAGAAATTGGTCCAAGGCGGCCTCTGGGTCACTTCCGTTGTCTACAGCGATGCGGAGGGCCCTATTGAGGGTCCGCATGAGTCGTTCCACTTCGCCATTCGCTTGCGGCCACAAAGGAGTGATTTTCCAGTGTTTTATCCGTAGTCCTTCCAGATAAGCTTGAAACTCCCTCCCTTGAAAGGGCGGCCCGTTGTCCGATTTCACTTCATCTGGGAGCCCCATCGTGGCGAAGATGTGATCCAGCGCTTTTTTGACTTGCCCGAACGCTGTGGAAGTGAGTATTTCCACGACTGGGAATTTTGAAAAAGAGTCCAGTACCACCAAAGTGTGTCGACCATCCGGGAAGCTCCCGAAATCGATACTCAGCTGAGTCCAGGGGGTTGTTGCCGCTTCCTCCGTGATGATCGGGGCCGGAGCTGGATCCAAACCGGTGATGGTGCAGGCATGACATGATCGCACCATGTCGTCCACCATGCGATCCATGGCCGGAAACCACACTTTGTTGCGCAATCGGGCTTTCGTTTTGGCCATCCCTTGGTGGCCCACGTGAGCTATCGTGAGCATGTGTTGCTGGAGACTTGCAGGCACGACGATGAGGTGTCCTCGCAGCACGATTCCTTCGTCTCCGACGCTCAACTCATGGCGGATCTGCCATAGTTGCTGCCGTGCGTGGCTCACTTCTGGTCGCAGCCCTTGCACTCCATCAAGGAATCGAGTCCAACTTCCATTTTCAAGAGCTTTCTTGACTCGGGTCAGAGTCTCGTCGGCAGCGGTGGCTTCCCCTATCTCCGGCAGAGTTAGCGTGTCCGGGCAGGCGGCCAGGGATACCATGGGTACAAACTCTTCCGCGACCTGCCCATCTGCAAGCGGGAGCGCCTTCTTGGTCACATCCGGGTGCCTGGACAGATAGTCTGCCGGATTGTGAGCGCCCGGTCGAAAGACCAGAGTAAAGTTGTAGCCTTGTAGCTGGACCGCCCATCGCTCGATTCGCGGGGGAGCGAGCCTGGAGGATCCCGTGAATAGTGGCAGGAGTGGTTTGTGGTCAGTCACGATGGTGAAGTTCTGGCCGCAGAGGTATAGGTGAAAGTGGTGGCAGGCCCACTTGATGGCTAGCGCCTCTCGCTCGATCTGAGCGTACCGAGTTTCAGTGTCTGTGAGGGCTTTGCTCGCATACGCCACAGGCTTCCACTCATCCCGGCCATATTCTTGGAGCAGAACTGCACCGAGGCCTACAGGGCTGGCATCTACGATTAGTTCGGTTCTCCTGCCCGGTTGGAAATACGCCATCGTGGCCTTGTCCAGAAGGCCTGTCTTGACATCCTGGAAGGCTTGATTCGCCGCGCACGTCCATTCCCACTCCTGATCTTGTCTTGTGAGTGCTCGGAGAGGCTCGGCCAGATCCGCTAGATTGGGTATGAATCGGCCACAGTACGTGGCCATCCCGAGGAAGCTTCTTACTTCGGACGGGTTCCGGGGTGTGCTTGCATTTCGGAGGGCTTCTGCTTTCTTCGGGTCAATCCTGAGCCCTTCGCGCGTGAACATGTAGCCAAAGAAGTCGACGGCTTCCTGATAGAAGGAACATTTCGCCCGGTGGAGGGTCAATCCGTGTTCTTGGAGTCTCTGTAGGGTGGCACGTAGATGGGCATGGTGTTCCTCCAGCGTGTTCGAGTAGATGAGGATGTCATCGCTCAGATTGATTACCCCGCTCAGCCCTGACAGAACTTCTCTGATCGCGTTCTGAAACACCTCGGCCGCTGATGACACCCCGAAGCTCAGCCTCTTGTATCGCCGAAGCCCGACATGACTAGAGAAAGTCGTGATATATCGGCTTCCTTGTTCAAGTTCCAACTGGTGGTATCCCGCGTTGAGGTCTAGTTTGGAGAACCATTTCGCCCCGTTGAGGTCGGCGATGATGTCATCCATTGTGGGCGTGATGTGACGCTCCCTTTTCACGGCGGCGTTCGGCAATCTCATGTCGACGCACAGCCTGATGGCGCCAGGCTGCTTGGGTTTGGGGGCCACTACCAGCGGGGATACCCAGGGAGTCGGTCCCGACACCTTCTCGATGACGTCTAGATCTTCAAGTCTCTTGAGCTCCGCTTCCACCTGAGGGCGGAGATTGAATGGCACCCTTCTGTGTCTCAGGGCGACGGGACGTATGGAGGTGTCTATGTGCAGTTTGACTTTCTTGCCTTTGAGCTTTCCGAGGCCACTGAACAATTCAGGGAATTCTTGTAGCATGTTGTTGGCGTGGGATTGATGAACTTGGTTGGCGAAGAAAACCAGTCCCAGATCTTCGGCAGTATGACAGCTGAGCAGCGTGCCTTTTTTTCCTTCGGTAATGTGGAACCGTGCCTCCGTGGTATACTCTCCATTGCTGATAGTAGTGCTGATGACTCCGCGCAGTGGCAGGGGTTCCGTGCCCCCGTAGGTGTATATCCGGGCGTTTGACGGGGCAAGTGGAGGTCGGGGCGACATTTGTTCATACTGATCGGTGTCCATTACATTCACTGAAGCCCCGGTATCAATGAGCGCTCTGATTTCCGAGCCTTCCACTGATATTGTGCACATGGGGGGGTGGTCTCTTTCGGGTGGAGATCCGGCTAACGTACGATATCACATACACTTCGTCGTCGTCCTCATCTTCGTAGTGCGGCTTTCTGTCTTGGGCGTGTGTGTCTGGAGGTGGGTGTTCTGGTTCCAGCGATAGTTGTCTCACCCTTGATGTCAGTGACCGAGGCCCATATCCGCCTCGCGACCTGGGGGCATTGGGCCTATATCTCCCTCCTTGACACACGGCGGCAAAGTGATTGAGTCTCCCACACTTTGAACAGGTCTTTCCTTTTGCGTTACATACTGCTGTCGCCGCATGGTCTCCACCGCAGTACGCGCATTGAGCATCCCGGGATTGCCACTGTCGTGCGCGTCCTCCCACCGGCCTCCTTTGTATTGCGTCTACTGTTTCTTCCTTGATGTGCGCCATTTTGGGTGTGACTGGTGGGGCCATGGGGGACCGGAGCGCCAACTCCATTTCATCCGCTCTTGAGTCCGACAGTTCATGAGAGCGAGCGAGGACAAGGATGGCGTCTAATGTGATTCCCGGTTGTCTGAGGATAAGCTTTCTGAGTAGTTTGGACCTACACCCCACGATGATTTGGTCCCTTATCTCCTCACGCGGGTCGGTGAATGGGCAGCTGCTGGCCAGCCGGCGCAGCCTAGCGTAGTACATGTCCACTGACTCAGCCTCGGTTTGCCACGCCCGTTTGAATTTAAACTTTTCATAGTCGGTGTTTACTTGGGGATCAAAGTGGGCATTGAGCGCGTTCACTGCCGTGTCGTAGTCATCTTCTTCACCAGTGTTCGGGAGAGACTCGAAGAGGTCATATATTTCCGGGCCCCCATAGAGGATCAGGAGTGATCTCTTTACGGTGTCGTCCGTTTCCCTGGTTCCTTTGAAATATAGATTCAAACGCCCCAGCCACGCCTTTCACCGCGGTGCCGCGGTTGCGGGATCTGCCGTTTCACTAAAAGGTGGAATGGGGGCCACCCCCGTGTGGGCATGACTGATTATGTGTGCGTCAGCATCGCGGCGTTGAGGTGGGCCAGCGGGTCCTGGTTGGGCTGCGTTGGTGGCGGTCACTGCGGCCGCGCCCCCTGTAGCGTTGTCTGTCATTCTTGTGCTCCCTCTGTACACCAGGCCGTGTGACTTGGTATGTGGGCAGGGAGTAGCGTCGTGGTAGGCGTCTTATACACTTTTCCACTGTAAGCCTTCTGTATTATAGTTTCAGGGACTGTTGGTTTTGCCAGTGCTTATTGGCCTCCTGTTGGCGTGTGAAAATGTGCCTCTGTTCTGTCTTTTTTTTCAGAGTATTGAAACAACTCCTGTGGAGCGGCGTGGGCGCAGGGCCTGAGGGTACCAAGGCTCTGAAACGGGCGCTGGTGGCTCCACGTGGTTGCAGGCCTTGGGTAGACGTGCAGTGTCTCCCCTCTTCACCCCTCCCCCGCCGGGGCAGCGCGCCCAGAGGAGCGTGCGCTACGTGCCAGGGCGAGCTCCCAGGCAGTGACGCGCGTAGCGCGGGGGGGGGGGGCCCAGGCCGGGCCGCAGAGACAGCGCACTCACCCGGTCACCGGGAATGGCAGCAGGCACAGTTCCCGCCGGCTGAACACGCTCCGCGACGGGAGGCGCGTGGGCGGGAGCTTCCAGCGAAGCGCTGACGGGCAGTGAGCAGGAGCACTAGGCCGGCGGACGAGCTCCGCGGCCAGGGACAGCGCCAGGCAGCCACAGCAGGCGGATACCAGCAGGTAGGGAGCGGACAGCTGCAGCAGGCGGCCAGGCACGCGCGGGGGCAGTACCGGCCTCGTCGCCAATGTTAGGTGCGAGGTCGGGGCCTCGCACGTGTCCAGTCAAAGGCTGTAGTAACGACACGCACACTACAGTTAGAGGGTATGCCGGAAAGACCCCGAGCGGTCTTCCGCCTTTTTATTATATACCTCGGGGCGTGCCCGTCCCGAGGGTGTATGCATGCGTGTGTGTGTTTGCTACATTGTTGTTGAGAGGCCGGGTGGCTCTCTACACATTACTCCCTACCACCACCTCTATTTGAAACTTTAAAATCGACCTCAAATCTCTTCTCTTCCAAAGACACTTCCAGAACTAATACACCCCTCTTCAAGTCCCTCAAGGAAGTTCTTTCTGTATTGTAAATTTGTAATCTATGCCTGTACAATAGTCATCCTAGTGTGTTGTTGAGTCACTGCCATCTATTGCTTTATTTTACCTCTTCTTGTTTCTCGTTTGTGAATTCGGTAAGTACACTCTCCTCATGTAACGTACTTGGTTCTATTGTGAAGCGCGCCTACACCTTTGAGTAAAGTTCGCGCTATATAAAAATGCAAAAAATAAATAAATACATCTATGACTTTCCCATTTAAACATTTCGCGCAGGTTAAATCTCGTCGGAGCCTGGCTCTTGCTTTACGCATGCTAGCAGGAAGGTGGCGCTGTCTCGTTAGCAAAGGAGGAAGAGAAGGAGGCAGGGCCAATGACAGTAAATACGGAAGTGCTACGGGCCTTAGTGTCGGTGGCCGTGCAAGGCACTTCGTTGAACAAGGGACAGTTTGTTTTAGCTGTTAGGGCATCGTAATCATGGACCGCTTTGTATGGGCCACCGGACTGCTGGAGATGAATGAGACGTTGGTGATTCAACAGCGCGGAGTGCGAATCTACGATGGGGAAGAGAAGGTAAGGGACACGCTCTAAAACTCCAGACTGCGCATGGGCGAGTCTGCATTTGAGTGATTCCATATCAGGGTCAGGCAAAACAGCAGGTCTGGCGCATGAATGGAGGCGTAGATGGCTGCCCGTTCCTTTATATATCGAGTCAACTAGTGACGTTTTGCCTGCCTCTAAAATGTCAAGCGTTGTGACCCAGGAAGCAACTCCTGAGTGGACCCACTATTCCTAGGTTCTATATAATCTCCCTATTCCTAGAGTATCTTTTAATGTGCCACTTGCAAAATACTTTGAAGTATACAATAATGGTAGCTTTGCATAGCCGCCAAGTTTTCAGCTTCGAGGGGCACTTAATTGCGGACAGAACCACTAAATCAATGAAATAAGAGAAAGGTCCCAAAATACCTTAAACTGCTCACAGTGAAGTTCTAGAATTTGCATTGTGAAACAGCTGCGCCAACCCGTACGCCTTTTGGCTTTAAAAGTGATAGTACCGTGGGCCAACGAATTGTCATCACAACAGGCATCCAGCTACTGCCAGCATTTTATAGTGCTGGGTGACGCAGACACAAAGTGGGTAAGGTCTAGCCTCAGGTGTGTGGCACTGACACAAGAGGTGTTAAACTCTGAGGTGTATGGTCTGCTTCACCCTCACTGCAGCCTGCCATGTCCTGCAGAACTGTCTCGATGCACGCAGTTGATCAAGTTCTCGTGTGCTGCAGGTGACTAAAACTAACAAGTGAGGAGGACAGTTTGAATGTAGCACTAAGGTTATTAATCGGGGCAGTCTGTCTGGGACAAGTGAAGTCAGGGACAACCATAAAAGAACCAGCCAGGCTATGCTGCAGAGGGAATACGAGTGGTCTCATGGCCTGATGAAGTGGGTACTGACCTCAGATCCTGGTGCCGAACAATGTGAACCCAGAAAACGTGGGATAAATCCCACTAAACCTTGTGATTCCAGGCAAATATTTTATTTCACAAGGTATCCTTTTTCTGCATTATGGCATATGAGAGCACCTTGAAATCCTCGAGTTCGGGATTTGCGCCGAACAAAAAATGATTGCCTTTGGTTTAAAAGACTAGAGTGTTGCATGTACTATAGGAATCTAGGCCATCACATATACTACACATGATAACTGACTCACCTCTTAGTTCGCTAATGGTTTGGCCATTAAGGCTGGGGGCAGGAATGTTTCTAAGGGGCATATGTAGGAAGGCGTTTGCAATTCGGAAATGCTGGAATTTGCAGAATTCTGGCGTTTGCGAATCGCAAACGGCGTTTTGGTATGTAGGTGCCACTTAGCAAAATAATTTGAAAAATGGGGAGATAGGTCCTTGGGACGTATGGTCAGCTCGACCCTATGTAGTATTTGTGAAAAAACAAGTGCTGGCCACACAAAAAGTTTTTGGATCTCCTTCTTTTAGAGTGACAAATAAAGTTTTACTTCAGAATTTGTCTGGTATTATTTATTTTATACCCTTTTACTTTTTGTTTTCAAAGTTCAAAAAATTCATTATACAAAAAAGACATACCCAAATACATTTAGCATACAATTTGTTCAAAGACATATAAAAAACATTACATGTAACAAACAGAACATATATCTAAATTTCATATATACATTAGCACAAAAGCTTGTGCATCAACATCATTAATCATTATTGCACTAACTTTCCTCGAAAAAGAAAAGTTATTTATGCTCAAAATAAGGAAAAATCAAATGGAGAAGACAATCTATGTACAAAGCAATACAAGTTGGAATGGGGAATTAAGCAAAACAACAGTCCAACACAAAACTAGTTATTTTAACCAGTTGTCAAATGCTTATCTCCAATTGGCCGACGCCATTCGAACTCGCTATTTTACTTTGCGTGTTCTCGTCAGGGCGTGATGACTCTATCCTGTAAGGTTTGTGCAAAATGTGAAAAAGAAATGACGTCAGTTACCACTAAATCTCAAATAGCCTCATCAGACAAAAAAGCTCCAACTCCTAAATGCATACCTTATGCAAAACGTCACTGGTGGGTGGGGTTCAGTATGTGCTATCAGATTCCCCGTCGTGGTATCTGGGGGGAATGAATGGAAGGGAATCAGAATAAGTTCTGTATACCAATAGAGAGCCAGATGCCTCCTGCCAAATACGTGATCCTCGCTCCTACCTTCGAGTGATCGCGTCTTCTTTCAAAGTTGAATATATGGTTCCCCCTTTGTGCATAGGGGAGCCCCCCTGGTTACACTGGAGCCTGCCAAAAAGGGGAAAGATGGTAACTAAACCATATCATAACCTTTGTCAATATTCTGATTCCCCAAACTTGTTAAAAAAGTACCTTTTACTTCAGGTTTATAGCGTGTTCTGAGGTCCACTTAATCTTGGTTTGTTCACCTTGTCAAAAAAGGGGGTGCCTCCCCGCGTGACGCCCGGGTGCGCACAATGTTAACACTCTGCCAAAACAACAACAAAAACGAGCGTTCAGTTAGCAACCCGCTTGTTGGCATTGCTGTCAGTTAGCAAACCACTTGTTGGCATTGTTTAAGACGCGCTCGCGTTTTGTCGGCAAAAGGGCACCTACCTAGTTCCCTCTGTTCACTCTGCCTCCGTCTTTCGTAATGGCAATCCATCAGTGCGCCATGTTTGAAAGAGGCGTGACTATTTTATTGTCACATGATACACGGAGTTCTCGGACATGTAGTCCATTTGTGGTTTTAAGGAGAACGCACACAGGGCTGATTTTGCTAAAAAACAAGGAGTTTTTTATGTTATTTTATTGTCACTTAAATCACGAAATTCAGGGACATATATTCCAATCGCTTTTGTACTTCACGGGTTTTCTGGGATATATAGTCCATTCGCGATTTAAAGGGACACACACAAAAATGATTTTACTCTAAGACCAAGGAATTTAACGAGATTGAGTCGACTCGTGATCAGGAGAACACACATGGATCTGGTTTTGAATATAAAACAGGGAGTTTTATAACCTAGAAATTTCCGACATGGAATTCAATCCAGTTTGAAAACTGTTGAATCGCAAGATTAAATAGGCTTCTTTCCTGAGTAGAACATCATCCACATCCTGGACTGTTTTCGAGTGCCCTATTGTATATAGGACCGTCCATTTGAAATCGGTCTCTAAATGACCCTGTTCAATAAAATGTTGAACCATGGGTGCCGATACCACTTTAGTTTTCATTCACGATCGATGTTGTGTGATGCGAGTGTTAATCTGTTGGTTTGTTTTCCCAATATAGAGTTTATCGCAACTACACGTGATTGCGTAGACCACATTCCTGGTCTGACAATTACTGAAACATTCATTTCTCCATCGTGTCCCCCGGTGAATAAATTCACTGCCCTCAATCGTTGACTCACACGAGACACAATTACCACACCTATGGTGGCCTGTAACCTGTTTCATGCCCCATATTGAGAGCAGATCGTGTTTTGGTTTTTCTATCCTTACATCTGCCCTTACCATGTGTTGACCAATGCTCCTGTTCTTTTTAAAGGCAAAAATAGGTTTTGGAAATGGACATTCTAAGTCTTCCAACAAATGCCAATTTTTAAGAATGGTTTGTCGCACTTGGTGGGCATGGGGACCGAACGTAGTCACACAGACAAGTTTGTCTAGCTCTTGTTTCACTTTACGTTCAAACAGACACTCCCGTGGTGTAAATCGTGCCCTCTTGCGTGCATGTTTCAGTAATTTGGCAGGATAACCCCTGTTGGTCATCTCATCGGAAAATTTCTGTGCATGTTGATCATAGTCTGTTATCTCAGAGCAGTTTCTTCGTATCCGAAGAAGCTGCCCATAGGGAAGATTAGTTCGCAAATTCCTAGGATGGGCACTCCGGTGATGAAGGATGGTGTTTCTATCTGTCTTCTTTCTGAAGAGAGAAGATTTTAAAACACCATCAGTACAACTTATTTCAACATCCAGAAATGTCATTTTTGAATTACTGTGTTCAATCGAAAACTTGATGTCCGGATGTTTGTGGTTTAGCCATTGATGAAATTCAAGTAGTTCAGTGTGGCTCCCCTGCCACAGGAGCCACACGTCATCGATGTACCTAAGCCACTGTTTTACATGTTTTTTGAAGGGGTTATTGTTCTCAACGAACTTGTTCTCGTATTCCGCCATAAACAATATGGCCATCTCCGGCGCATAGGGACATCCCATGGCTGTCCCCTTAATTTGGGCGAAAAACTCGTCATTGAAACGAAAATAGTTCTTTTTAAGTGTCAATTCCGCGATTTCCAAGATAAAAGAACTTGGGACCCGATGGGGTCTCACCCTCATATCTAAGTATAATTCAATGACTTCCAGTGCTTCACTTTGTGGGATTTGTGTATATAATGAGGTCACATCCATTGTGACCATGATCTCACTCGAGGGGTCGAAATTCATTCCCTCTACTTTAATCAAAAAGTCAGTGGTGTCCTGGAGATATGACTTGACATTACTCACAAAAGGCTTCAAGAAATAATCGACGTATTTCGATAGTGGTTCCAAACACGAGTCACACCCTGAGACGATTGGTCGTCCAGGGGGCTCGGCAGGATTTTTGTGTATTTTGGGAAGGAAATATAACAATAGAATGCGGGGGAACTTTTTGATAAGAAAGTCCCGTTCTTTCTTTCCCACATACCCATTGTCAAAACCTATTTGAATCAAGTCAGATATTTTAGACTGAATTTCCTTCGTTGGGTCCATTGATAGTCTCCTATACCATGTTTGATTTTGCACATGGGAATCCCCTTCTTTCAGATATTTGTCCCGTGGCCACAGCACGGTGGCTCCGCCCTTATCGGCCGGTTTAACTATAATTGAATTGTCCTCACTTAAGTTTTTTAAGGCTACCTGTTGACCTTTGCTTAGGTTTGGCTTGACATATCTCTGTTTTTTCTCAAGCTTGTTTATTGAGGACAGAACCACTTGCTCAAAGGCGTAGATCTGTTTTGGGATGTTTTGGCTGGGGATGAAAGAAGATTTATTTTTTAACCCTGTTGTTTCATTATCCACTGTAGGTGGCTGATTATTTAAAAAAGCCTTCAGGCGTATTTTACGACAGAATGAGATCATTTCCATCT
Organism: Lissotriton helveticus; assembly: GCF_964261635.1. Lineage (NCBI taxonomy): Eukaryota > Metazoa > Chordata > Amphibia > Caudata > Salamandridae > Lissotriton > Lissotriton helveticus. Next base: position 415,967,658 of record NC_136069.1, on the reverse strand, counting down.
TTGTCTTGGTAAAGTCAGTTCTTTGATTAGGAACAAATTTTAATCCCAAGTTAAGCACCGATTCTTCATCAGGTGTTAAAGTTTTGGCCGATAAATTGACAATGGTCGATGGAGCCTTTATGACTTGTAGGAGTTTTTCCGGGTGCGCATCTCCCATGGTATTTTTTGCCTGGGTTTCGATTGTTGTCCCTTCTCTAAAAAAGAGACCTGCTTTTTGTTATTATTGCCTCTTGTTGTGGAACCCGAAGAGTCGGATGAGGATGATGTTTCAGAAAAGGTTTTAAACCTATTGCGGGATCGCCCCTGGTAATTATACAATGCCCCCCTTGAGTCAGCCTGGGAGTAAAAATCGTCTTTCAAAAACGGGTAGGTTTTCTCTAAAGTAAAGGATTTTGAATCCCTATCGTATTGGATGGTTTTATTGTTTATGGCAGTGTCCGTGAAGGTCAAAATTTCTTTTTCAATTTTTTCGAGGAGCGCTTTGGCATCAGGGACCAGCTGGCTCTCTTGGATACTTTTGGTGACTTCTTCTATTTCTTCTAATTCTTTTGCGCACAACCGTTGTGCAGTCTCGATGGTATGGACCATCAGATCCCTGCTACATTTGGTGTTTATACAACTGAAACCCCTTTTGTATTCGGCATCCTCTGTGAAAATCACAGGCACATTTTTCACCTGGAGCCCCCAAGGGATGGTGCCTCCCTTGAGGTGCTTCAGAAGAAAATGGCCGTGCAGCTCTGTTCTGATATGTTTCTTACTTAATCTGATCAGTTTTTCAGATTCATTTTGTTGCTGTGCAGAGGTGCTAAGTGTAATATTTGAAAATGGAGCTGAGGCTATTAAGAACTGAATATGATTTTCAGTAAATGACAGGGTGTCTTTCTCGGACATACCTAGGAGGGACACGGCGTCTCTCCAAATGAACTGAATCACTAAGAATTATGAACACGCACGATTTTTATGGTGTGTGCCCACTCTCGCGGATAAAAAACCGCTCTGAAATTTGAAAAATGGGGAGATAGGTCCTTGGGACGTATGGTCAGCTGGACCCTATGTAGTATTTGTGAAAAAACAAGTGCTGCAATCGCAAAAATTGTGATTCCTTATTTTGCTCAAGCATTTAAGGAATCGCAATTTTGCGATTCCTTAAATGCTATGTAGGGGTGCATTTAAAATTGCGATTTTGGCTTAATGAATCGCAAAATACCACCTACTTCAAGTAGATGGTACTTTGTGATTTCCTGTCAAAATGCATTTTTAAAAAAAATTCAAAGTGCCATGTGGCGCACAGACATGCCCTTAGGGCGCCACATGTACTTACAGGCACATTCCAGGGGTGCAACATGTGTCCTTTGGACACCCTGGCACCCTTGGAATTGCGATTCTCAAATTGCGATTTTCTCTTAGAAAATCGCAATTTGAGAATGTATCCCCATTCATTCCTTAATTGCGATTCGCAATTTGCTAATCGCATTTAAGGAATGTTAGAGATTCGCAAAAAAATTGCGATTTATTACCTACATTCCATTTTGCAATTCTCAAATAGCGATTCCTTAAAAATCGCTATTTGAGAATCGCAAAATGGAAATTACCTACATATGCCCCAAAGTAAATACCTCCTAGTGCAGTCACTTATTCTGTTGTTATAAGATGTCACACTTTTTCATGTTAAAGAGATGCACTTTTTGAATTTAGAATAGAATGTTCATATTTGTACATCGTTTTTGTTGCATGATTTAGAGGCGAAGTACTTTCATGGCTCTGCTCGTGCACATACTCTTAGCTCAGCTCTCCCACTGTTGGCTTGACCCACCACAACTCCTGTGCCGTATTAAACTTGGTGGTTCTTTATTTAAAGTCACTGCCACTATATCTTGCCATGGCTTGCCTCAGCGTTTGCTTTAAAGTGGGTCCCTGCTGCTGCTGCATGTGTCCTACTTCCAAGGCAGTGCGCTGTGCTTAAAGAAATCTATTGTTTTTATTATAAACTTAAAAGGGACGTACATCCCGCCTCCTCTCTTTCCTGGCTTCTCATTGGTTCCTGTGCGTGACACTTACCTTTCCTAAATTTCTATTGGCTGAAGCATATTTTCCTGCATTTACCAATGCTTCTCATACCAGTTTCCCGCTGCCATGTCCATGACTAGTTTAAAGTAGAATCTTTTTAACATAGAGTATGATGACCAGTCTGCGGCGTTTATAATATCCTCCAGCTTGGCTCCCAATGAGAAAGCCTCTGAAGCCATTGCTCCCCTCACAGAGTGGGCTCCAAATTGAGAGACATTTATACCCGCTTCTTGCATTACCCGTCTGATCCACCGGGCTATGGTTGGTGGCGTAACCGCTTTGAAAGACTTCCTTAGCAGGGCTCGAAAATTCCACTCGACCGCTCGCATAGTCGAGCTAAATTTAACAAGGTCGAGCTGTTTTTAGGTCCTACTCGCCCTTTCTGGCGAGTAGGAAAACAAACCAACTTTTGTCCTCTGTCTGTGAAAACGGAGCAAATGTTACAAGATAACAAGATTTAAAGGCATTTTTATTGCTCACAAACTTAATGAGCGATCAAGATGCCTTTAAATCTTGATATCTTGTCATATTTGCTCCGCTTTCACAGACGGAGGTCAAGTAGGTTGCAGTTCGGTCGAGGACATTTTTTAAGGTTCTAGTCCTGCAGGACTAGTACCATTTCTTTTGATTTTTCGAGCCCTGCTTAGTGAAGTCAATAACTGGTGTTCCCCTGGTGGATGAGTCTCTTCCGTCATACTCTCATACTCCTTGAGGCATCTGACCATGCACAGTTTTGGGGATTTATCAAAAGCCGGGTAGGACACCATTCTAGAGTCCGACTTGGTTCTGCGCACAATATAAAAGGTGACCCCCTCAGAGGTAAAAACCCTTCCTGAAATGTCTAGAGCTCTAACATCTGACACCGGTCGGCATGATTCTAAGCACAAAAGCCTAGCCAGCTTAGCTGATATTTTCTTGTGGGACAGATATTTAGTAGGTTGCCAAGATTGGAACAGGCGTAAGACCTTACTGACATCTGTTGGAAAACAAGGCAGTATTTGTGAGGCCTGCACAAATAACATGTCACATTTGTCCTTCACTGGGAACCAAACACCCTAGTGTAGTGCTTGCCTCTCAGAGGGTAGCGCTGCAGAGCAGTCTAAGGTGTGGGCTAGTAATCGCCAGTACAGGTGCGCAGAAATAACACTCAATAATTGATTGTCCAGCCTGTACTTTGCTTTATAAAAGTAAGAGTACATTTATTAAACACACACACTACTTAATACTAGACACCAATGTACAAATATACATAAGCTGTTGGAATTACTCTGTGACATTGCATAACATCTCCACCCCTCCTACAGGGGGGTGAGGTCTTGTACCACCACTCCCATGTATGCACATCATCTTGCCCACAATCCAGGTTGACACAACCTGGTGCGAGGGCCTTGCCCCGGGGCACCATCCTAGTGGCGACCCACCCCATCATCTCAACAAACATTATAATAGGTACACCTACCCTGGGGACACATAACCTTGACTGATCATCTCATACTGACCATACAGTATACACCTCTACATCTTAGTGCCTAAGTGTCTGGGTTGTTCTTCCCCTAACACAGTAGCAAGAATACATGTTTGGGCATCACTTTAAATGAGGTACTCTCATAGCTGATAACAGTTGTAATGCATTGCAAATAAAGCCCCTAAAAGGCATCACAGTTGAATCACAGGATTAAGTATATACAACCAGACACCCTAGCAGGAATGTCTGGCAACATAACCCCACTTGGCTTATGGTTTCACCTTAGCCAGGTATTTCACATTACACATGTGACTTTCAGTTCATCTAAAAAGAAATAACATGGGTAAATGCATTTCTGGTGCACTTACATCTCTTCAACTCCAGGGGATGCGCTTCACCAGACATTCCCAGCACAGCCTTCCCCACATGGAGGCAATCCTTAAGGCCCCCCTTCCTCCAGCCATGGGGGAGTGCGGCGATACTCCCCACCGCCCCCTCCCACCTACAAGGGACACACTGGGGCCCGGAGTTGGGATCCCGGGCCCCTCCCCCGTGGAGTTCTTCACGGGGAGCGTGATGGCACCCCCTGGCTTCGGCGTCGGTCTTCCGGACCCAGAGTTGGAATCCCGGGTCCTAGGGGCAGTCTTCACGGGGAGTGCAAACGGCACTCCCCGGCTTATCTTCGGGGTGACGGGCCCGGAGTTGGGATCCCTGCCCCCTGGGGAATTCTTCGTGGGGAGCGCAGCGGCGCTCCCTGGCTTGTTTTCTCCCGTGAAGGGGGCGCAACGGCGCTCCCCTCCCTCCAGTCTCATTGGGGGCCAGGGTGGGGTCATGGCACCTCTTGTAGGCAGTTTCACGGGGAGCGCAACAGCGCTCCCCGGCTTATCTTCTTGTAGGGGTGGCCCCCGGGACCTGACCCACTTCTCTGCCCCTGCACCCTCCTTCCTGCCCAGGCCTCTGGGTTAGTTCAAAATGGCATTGTCCAGGGGTCTCATGCCACATGGTCTTTGAAAGCCCCTTCCCCCCTCGCTGCCATCTCTCCAGACCCAGGTGTTCGCTGCAGATGGATTAACCTGTAGCTCCACCCATGTTCTCTTCTTGGAGTGGAGGCCTTCGCCCTTGGGATGCTTGTTGTGAAGGGCTTGGCCTCTGATGCTACAGCTTGGGGAGGAAGGTCCTTAATTCAGCCTGGCAGGGTCAGCACCAGGCAGGCCCTGGTTATGAGCTGACTCAGAGAAATATGACATTTCTGGATGACCCAAAAGCAGTACAATTATGTCTTTGGACTCTGCAGAATACTTCTTCTCATATAAGTTACAGTGGACTTTAGTGCAGGTCTGGAATTTGTGGGCCCTAGGAAAGTGAAACTAGCCCATGTGCTCCCCATCCTCATAGGAGAGTAATGGATTGAAAACAGTAAAACACACTGACTCCCTCAAATGTTTCTTCCCATTGTAGAAAGCCTAATCCATGTCATCACCCAGCTCTGCATAAGTCCTGCCACACCATTCACTTTGTAGCTGCACCTGGGCTGTGCACACCAGGAATCTCCCCTGTGCAGCCCTTACACTTGTGCACCTGCATGTACACATGTGTCTGCATGTATCCAGCCCGGTGCCCCTTACTCTGACTGCAGCGCAGCGGCCTCGCACCGGGGGAACATCGGTAAAATACACATGCAGTCCCTTTCATCATGAGTTCATTGTGAGTGAGTCCCAACTTATGAGGCTCTCCCACAGTAAAAGCTCAACAAATAGATATTCAAAAAGCAAAAAATCTGGTTGGCTCAGATGGTCAGAACCACCTTCTAACAACATCCCATAAAGAAGAATAGCTGGGCTCCGGAGGAAGCGTGAGGCGAATCCCTCGCATCAACTTGCAAATCAATTAGTGTTCACTGACTGGGGCTCCCAGGACCTGTAAGTGGCCTGCTGAAATTGATGACCTGTACGAATTGATAGTGCGGAATGCCCGGCCCTGGGCCGCCAATGATGCCAAGAAGTTCATAATGGCTACCACTTCGCATCCAATTGAATCCTGGTCATTCCGAACACACCAACCACTGCATCCGGTCTATGCTCATTTGTAGCGTTTATTTGTAATGTCTGCCCAAGCCACTCCCAGTAGCTTCTGAGCCTCATTCGATAGGCCTGGGACACTCCAGCGATGCCTGAAATCTGTCATGCTACCAAGGGTATCTGTCCTTGCTGGACTAGAGGGTGGGGACCGCCCTGGGGATCCCTCAGAAGAAAGGGATCTTCGGGTAGAAGGATTGGAGAATCCCAGGAAAGTTCCAGAAGGACTGGAAACCACACTTGAGACCTCCAGTATGGGGTGACCAAAACTACACTCCCCTGCTGTCTGTGGATTTGTGCTGTGAGTCTCATTATCATTGTAAACGAGGGAAAGGCGTACCCCGTCTCTTTGCACAAATCCTGCAGGAATGCGTCTGTAGCGACCTTTAGAGGGTCCGGTTTCCAAATGAAGAAACGCAGAGATTGGTGGTCCAGACAGGACGCAAAGAGATCTATTGAGAAAGGGCCCCACGTGCTGTGGAGTCTCCGAAAGAGCGATGGATGTCGTTGCCATAGGCCCATATCCGACTAGCTCCTGCAGCACCAATCTACTATCACGTTGGAAGCCCCCGGAGGTATTCCGCTGTCACCGAAATGTTGTGGGAGAGACAAAACGTCCAAAATTCCTTGGCTCGATCCGCCAGAGCCTTGGACTTTGTTTCCCCGAGATGGTTGATATAACAGACCGCCAAAACATTGTCCATTTTCAGAAGCACGCTGAAAGACGTCTTGTCCTTCATCCAACACTGGATCGCGAAGGATCCCGCCATCAATTCTAGGCAATTATTGTGGAGCTGACCTTCTTCTGCCGGCCACTTTCCTCCTATAAAGGAGTCTCCGCACCGAGCTCCCCAGCCTGACTTGCTGGCATAGGACTCTATCACTAAGTCTGGTTCACAGCTGAATATTGCTCTGCCATTCAATGCGTCCATATGATCCAGCCACCACTTCATCTCCCTGCGCACTTTTTCTGTACTGGACACCTGGTCGAAATATTGCAGACCCCTGCGGAGATGAGAGGCTTTCAGGCGCTGCAACGGTCTGTAGTGGAGCAGACCCAGAAAAATTGCCTGAATTGATGAGGCAAGAAGGCCTACCTTCCTTGCCGGAATTCTCAAGGTGTGGGACACCAAGTCTATGATGAACCCCAGGAAGGTTACTTGCTTGGAAGGTGTCAGAAGCGACGTCTTGGCATTGATCAGAAACCCCAGGTCCTGAAGGAGATCTATTGTCTCCTGCAACTGTTGTGAAAGCAGTAGAGGGCATTACTCCAAGAGCAAAATGTCATCCAAATAAATGATGAGGCAAAAGCCTTTGGCTCTTCGTGTTTCCACCACTGGTTTGAGAACATTGGTTAAGCACAATGGGGCAGAGAAAAGACGGAAAGGGTGCGAGGCAAACTCGTACACCTGATCTTTCCTCGGAAACTGTAGGAAGCGACGGTGCGGAGGGAAGATAGGGACCGCCAAGTACGCGTCCTTCAGATCTAGTCGGGCCATCCAATCTTCGGGTTCAAGGAGATCCCTCAGCAGATGGATGTCATCAATCTTGAAGTGGCGATAGATTACCCATTGGTTGAACTCCTTCAGATTTATCACTCGCTGTTGGCCCTGTCTGATTTGTCTACCAGAAAAACATTGCTGAGGAAACCTCTTGGGTGAAGACATGTGGGAACAACCGCTTCTTATTGCAGCAGATCCGACACCTCCTTCGGCCTGATCGCGTGCAAAAATCAGTGGTCGAGGTCGAACCTTTTGGTGGGAGAACCATAGAATTCTATTTGAAAACCTTGTATGGTCTGTAACACCAATGCGTTAAAAAACCCCGGATAACATAACATAACACCCATGGTTCTGTGGTGATAGACCTCCAATTGTGCACGAAAAACGCCAACCTGCCGCCCATCTTTAAATGTGGAACGGGGGAAAGGCTCACCTGCTGCTGCCAGGGGTTAGCCTCTGGCTGTTCCTCTGCCATTGCGGCCTCTGTAGCCTCATCTTGTCTGAAAGAGCTCCTGTCTGCCTGACTCTTGGGTTTTCTTGCTGCCTCTTTGAGGGCCTTGGATGTAGAAACGGCCGGCCGAACACCCTCTGCCACGGCCACCCCGACAAAAACTCTAGGGTGGAAAACCTTCTAAATGGAGGATTGCGCCTGATGTGGCGACGAATTTGGTAAGTTCTTTTTCTCTCCAAACAGACCGTCATGCGCCACCATGCCTGTCTCGGAAGAGGCCAAGTGTCACAGTTTGGGATCCACTTTTAACAGAAAAGAGGTCTCCTCTCAGTAAAGAGGGCGCAATTAGCATTGCCCAGGAAGACGATTGCGCGTTGGGCCCAGTTCGAAACTCTTTCCGAGGAGAGAGGGGTGCCCGTCAATTTGGCTTCCTCTGCCAATTCTAAAAGCTTTGTGATGGGGCCTGCTATATCTAGCAACTTATCTTGACATGTTTTCCATGATCTGTCATTCCCCTTCTTTGGATGGGAATGCACTCTGCAAGAAGGTGGCCATCTTAGGGTCAACCTCTGGAGTTGTTGGCACTTTACCCGGTAGGGCCTCACCTCCTTCTCAAGAGGTTTGCGCAAGCGTCCTACTACGAATGCCAACACTTTGGGGGAGGGGACCCACTCCGAGGACCTGGGATGTATTAGATCTTCAGGGACAAGCATATTAGAAAGCTCCTCTGACCCTTTAGGTATGTCTGTGGCAAGGGACCCCATAGGGCGCCAGGGTCTGGATGGACCTGCTTCATCAGGGGACTCCCCCAAAGAGTCCTCTCCGTCCTCATGCAAGCTAGGGATCTCTGGAATCTCTGGGATGGTATCTTGCGACCCCACATCTGGCCAGGCTAAGAACGCCTTCTTCAGGCATTCAAATGCACCCATATTCATGCCTGAGGTGCTCTTACGCTTCTGAGCACGCTGGAGTTGCTCCGCCTGGCAAGCATATGCCATTTGCATTATGGGGCGCTCAAAGGACCCATGGCAGCTGCTACCGCCTGGTGGATGGACACATCCACTGCATCGCAGAACTCATCAACAAGGGGGAGAACCTGCAGAGGCTCCTCCTCTGTGTATTCATCCTCCATGACGAAAGTGAGTACTATATAGTTAAACCAGTAATATGTATAGCAATATATATATTTATATACCCCAAGTGCTCTATGCAATAGTAGTGGCACTACTATATCGGGGGGGGGGGGCTGGTATGTGTGGGACTAAATGTCACGTTTAGGTCAAGATGAAGGTGGACAAGCCGCATGTCAGTAGTTTATGAATGAATGTGAATAATTGGGGAGAGAACTACATCTCCCAGAAACCCTAAAGGATAGCTCTGTCTTCTCTGTCTACTATCCTTTCCTTCCTGCTACTTCCTTTATATGCACCTCCTTCATGTTGCACGGTGCCTGTAAGCCTGGGTGAAGTCTACTTCGAGCAGACACGCTACCCAAGTTGCGCTTGCACAAGAAATCCTTGTTGTGTCCAGAAGGCTCCTCATCATTTGTTTTGCAACGCGTTAGCCCTGGTGCGCGATCGTGTCCTTTCGTTCGCCGGCCTGAACCGGTATTCAGTGATGTTTCCTCCTTGTCAAGCTGAACACGTATGTGCTGGAGCGCGATCGCCTCCTTTCTCCCTCCGGCAGAGACCGGTATTCAGTGCGGGGGTTTTCAGCTCGCATATGCGCTGGAGCGCAACCGCGAGTAGTGATCTCCGAGTTTCGGGCATGATTGGTCAATTCTGCAAACACATTTGCACTGCTGTGCTCGCAGGAAGACGAGCTCCCTTTGGATTATTTTTTATGTTCATTTTGGCATCATTGAGCCGTTGAGAGGCTCGGATGGGTTTCCTCATGTATGGGATTTTACCAGTGTGCTTTAAACATTGCATAATCTGAATCAGAACGTCAATCTCGACTTTAAAGAAAATATTTTAGGCTCAAGACTTCTAAATCAGATAAGTACATTCTACAGTGACTTCTAATATTCTGAAGCTTAATTCTTCTGAGGCTTGCATCCCTGGATTACTAGGAATTAAGAAAACTTTCATTTCCTTTTCTTTATTTTTACCTTTTGTGCTTTTTTTCTGTTTTAGGATGATTGCGGCAGACATTATGGAACACGGGGCTGTCATAGGAGTGAAGCCTACAACTCCCTCGCCCCAAGCCATTGAGTGTTCTGGTAGCCACAACTTTATTGTTTCGTTTATCCCTTTTTCCCCTTCCCCTGCTGTGGTAATATCTGTAGAGTGAATACATACTAACTCTCAGGTGGTGCCGCTTACAGGGAAGGGGTTATCTCTCATCCTCATCGCTCCTGCTGTACCCGGCTTCTCAAGGTTAGTCAACCAGTCTCTGTTGTGACACTAAATCACTGGATTTTATGCACAACCGAGTTTGCTATCCGGATCTATTAATCCGCTAGGGGGCGATTCACCCTGAAGGTCTAATGGGTGTTGGATGCATCTGGGCCCGCCCCTTCAGCCTCCCCACACCAACACAGCACTTACGCTCGCCTTACGGCGTTCAGTACAGACCTGCTGTGCGGGTGTCAGAGGAGGCAGCAGTAAGCTACGGACCCACTCAGTGGGCGTCAGGGCTTCAGAGACAGCAGAGGTGGCGTGGCGGACTGCTGGGGCGTTCTTCTGGGACTTGTTTGTCCTGCTGTTACCAGTGTGTCGCGGACCAGCGAGACTTGCAGAAACGCGCCCCCTGTCTTGTGCATGTGCACCGCACCGCCAGCCTGATTCAACTCAAGAGGGGCCACGAGCTGAGGGAACGAAAGGCTCCTGCGGCCGAACTGTTTAAAACGAACGACACAAGCAAGCGTGTACGCATATCACATAGCCACAAAGCAAATATACAATAAAGTGTGCTTAAATTACGCTTAAACAATCTAAATTATGCTTAAATTCCCCCTGTCCTGAACAAGCGAGAGGGAAACGACACTTATCTGCTGGAGAGCAGGAAAAGAAAGAGGTAGTGACATAGGAAGAGCACGCCCACTGGAACCTTGAGGACTGCCGATTGGTGGATTGTAGAGGACCCTTACTGCATGCACTATGGGAATCATAGTTTATTTTGTTGTTTTAAAGTTGAAGATGCTGGAGTAAGGAATAAAAGAAAGTTGAGTATAATCCTCGCCTCCGCGTCCTTAATAGAATTGAAACTTTCCGTCATGATTACTAGGAAATTTTTCATTACACCACTTTATGTGCCGTAGAAACAGCATAGCATCATTATCACTTAATTTTACTTTATTCTTCTTTATTTATTCATTGAAATGTTCAACTAAACCATTAGAGTGTGGATTATAGAAGAATTGAACGTAATTCTTAATAGCATTTTTTTTCTAAAAACTTCACATACTCTTAAACAAATTGATTCATATTGCCTGAGACTGCAATCCTAAGTGTACATTCCATGACAAAAACACCTTGTGAGAAATCAATAATACCAGCAGTAGGTTTATAAACAAAAGAATAGTGGACCCACCTCAAAAAATAATGAATTTACACAATTTAGTACAGATTTATCTTTTCTTAAAAGCACGCTACATTTCAAGCTCAATTCTGAGGCCACTTGAGCTAAACTGTGCACCTCTCTCTCTAGATGTTTGGATTATAGCCAGTTTCTCACCACATTATTGCATACCTTTTATGCAAAAATCCTTGAATTCATCGACATATATATTGCCTTTATAAAACTCCACAGCCTCCACAGATGCTGTTCTGTGTGCTTCTATTGAAAAACGAATGTGAAAAATCAGAGTCAGACAAATCTTTATCGTTAAACCTGGTTTGATGAATTTTAAATCTAGAATGGCTTTAACCAACCTGAAAGAGACAAACCTGGTGAATGCCCTTAGTAAAAACCTTTTTCTCATAGTTTTTTTTGGTTTAAAGTAACCTTTCCCTTTTTTACACACCTCACTCCCCCACTTTTTGTCTTTTCCGTTTCTCTTTTAATGCTCCCCCTTTAACCTCCTTTCCTTCCAACCTTTCCTGATTTCGTATTTACCATGGGGATATTTCCTCCTTTAACCCTCTGCCTTCATCCACTCCTTCATTTCTTTTCCACCCCTGCTCCCTCTCCTCCATGGCCCACTTTTTCCCCTCCAACCATTCCCACCCGTCAACGTTTTACTCACTTGCCCTCTCTTCTGTCCTCTTTTTTTATTTTTTTCCCCGTAGAGTGGTACTCTGCATCTTTTTTTCTGGGTCACAGTAGACCTAGTGGAAAGAGTATGGCATCCCAGTTTTTTCCAACTTTTGTTCTTTCTATTAATATTGTATTAGTAGCTGTATTATTTCACTTTACTACACTTATACCAGATCTGAGATTATATTCCTGGTCCAATATATCCTTTCCAAAAATATCATTGTATTTTTATGGAAAATATATTTGTAACTCCGACTTTTTCCTCAAAATAATTTTTTTGTTTGCTTGATTTTGCGCGACTTTTTTTTTATTTTTGGGGTTTTCATCTTAGTAACGAAATACCACAGATACCACAACATACTCTGCATCCTTGGAATACAAGCAAGTGCCATTTGCTGGAACAGGTAACCTAGGTAAGCAATCAGCTCTCTGATTCCATCACAGATGTTTGATTTGAAAATTATAAACTTTCAAACTTCAAACAAGCCCACATTTTCCCCTGCCTTGAAAGACCTACATTGGTTACTGATTACCAGAAGATCAACATCCATGCTGCTTTGTATCACCCACAAAGCGATACATGGAACCGGCCCGCTTTTCATCAGGAATAAAATCACCAAATACATTGGAAAAAGGAAACTCCGCTCTAGACTGGCTCCTCACATCAAATTCCCAAGATACAAGAAAAAACAAGCATTTACAATGCAATGGTCTCGGCATTATTAAAGGTAGAGCTATTGGCATTGCTCATTATTTTTTTTATTTTTTTAAAATCATAAATAAATGGCATTGTCATTTACATTGCCAATAGCTTAATCATTAAATAAATGGCATTGTCATTTACAATGCCAATAGCTTAATCGCTCGCATATGCATGACCTATTGCCTTTCCACCCACACAGAGCCACACACACAAAACCACCCACACACACATACAGAGCCACCCACACAGAGCCACCCACACAGTCATTCACATAGAGCCACCTACAAAAAAAGCTATACACACAGAGCCACACACACACACACAACCACACACAGAGCCACACACATACACACAGAGCCACACACAGAGCCACACACACACCAAGCCACGCACACACAGAGCCACGCACAGACACAGAGCCACGCACACACACAGAGCCACGCACACACACAGAGCCACGCACACACACACAGAGCCACGCACACACACACAGAGCCACGCACACACACACAGAGCCACGCACACACACACAGAGCCACGCACACACACACAGAGCCACGTACACACACACAGAGCCACGCACACACACACACACACAGAGCCACGCACACACACACAGAGCCACGCACACACACACAGAGCCACGCACACACAGCCACGCACACACACACAGAGCCACACACACACAGAGCCACGCACACACACAGAGCCACGCACACACACACGAGCCACGCACACACACACGAGCCACGCACACACACACAGAGCCACGCACACACACACAGAGCCACGCACACACACACAGAGCCACGCACACACACACAGAGCCACGCACACACACAGAGCCACGTACACACACACAGAGCCACGCACGCACACACACACACAGAGCCACGCACACACACACAGAGCCACGCACACACACACAGAGCCACGCACACACAGCCACGCACACACACACAGAGCCACACACACACAGAGCCACGCACACACACACAGAGCCACGCACACACACACGAGCCACGCACACACACACGAGCCACGCACACACACACAGAGCCACGCACACACACACAGAGCCACGCACACACACAGAGCCACGCACAGACAGAGCCACGCACACACACACAGACAACATAAATGCAGTGTGTATGTGTTAGCTGATCACTGCATAAGTGGGTCAAAGAATGTGTTGAGGGTTTCACTTAATCAACTCATTCAGCTGTAGTGCTTTAGGGACAAATTCTACTTGGAAGAGGTTTGATAACGTTCTTTAGACCCCCCAAAGAAACGTTTTGCTTCATTTGTGGGACCAATAAACGCTATTGCTACCTACACAATATAGATTTTTCACAAAAACTACAAAGCTGCTGGTTTTCAGTTCGTCAGAAAATGTGCAGTTTTATTTTTGCCAGGCAGGAGTGTGCTCCGTCGTGCTGTGTGACTCTAAAAGGGGATGGAAGTTGTACTCACGGTGGTTGTCGGTGTTCTCCGGGACTATTTACGCCAGCACGAAGGCCCCTTCCTCCACGGTGTGGAGCAGCATGGTGGCGGCCTGCAGCTGGTCGCTGGTCGTCAGGTCCCTCCATGCACCCACGGCCTGCAGCTGCAGGAGGTCGTTTACCAACTCCACCATGGCTTGCGGAGCAGAGGAAACAGGATGACAAAAGTCTGATGGGCCCGCTCGGGCTGTCAGACATCTACTAAAACATTCTGTGTGATATAACTAATAATGTAGGGCTTAATAATAGGTATTAAACTCTGGCCTGCTCAATGCTCATCATGCCCCCAAATCAATAGTCCTATTACCGGCAAGTCTTTTAAATTTACGTAAACACAACGTTTCTCAAACAATCCCTCTATGCAGGACGACCACCCATCTGTGTCAGCACACACAGGGTAGCTATGGATGCCCAAGGCACGGTCTTGCCCCCCTACCCTCGGGCCGTGGAGGGCCACAGAAGATGCACTCCTGAGTAACAGAGAAAACAAGAAAAACTTGTGCAATCAGGGGGCAGAAGGCAAGAAAAACAAGTGCAATCAGGGGGCAGAAGGCAAGAAAACTAGCACAATCAGGGGGGCAGATGCAAGAAAAATGGCACAATCGGGGGAGCAGAGGCAAGAAAAATGGCACAATCAGGGGAGGAGAGGCAAGAAAAATGGCACAATCAGGGGAGCAGAGGCAAGAAAAATGGCACAATCAGGGGAGCAGAGGCAAGAAAAACGAGTGCAATCATGGGGCAGAAGGCAAGAAAAACGAGTGCAATCAGGGGGCAGAAGGCAAGAAAACGAGCACAATCAGGGGGGCAGAGGCAAGAAAAATGTCACAATTGGGGGAGCAGAGGCAAGAAAAATGGCACAATCAGGGGAGGAGAGGCAAGAGAAACGAGTGCAATCGGGGCAGAAGGCAAGAAAAAAACGAGTGCAATCAGGGGGCAGAAGGCAAGAAAACTAGCACAATCAGGGGGGCAGAGGCAAGAAAAATGTCACAATCGGGGGAGCAGAGGCAAGAAATATTGCACAGCCAGGGGAGCAGAGGCAAGAAAAATGGCACAATCAGGGGAGCAGAGGCAAGAAAAACGAGTGCAATCAGGGGGCAGAAGGCAAGAAAAACGAGAGCAATCAGGGGGCAGAAGGCAAGAAAACAAGCACAATAAGAGGGGCAGAGGCAAGAAAAACGTCACAATCGGGGGAGCAGAGGCAATTTTAAATGGTAGCAGATTTACATTCGAGAAATGTCAAATTAACATGTTTTCCTCTTCTTATGTATCTAGTTAAGTTAGTTGCAGCTTGGCCTCCTCAGTACCCCACTGTTGGTCGCCCCGGGCATCGTGACAATGCGGTGGGCCAGCGACGAGCTGAAAACACGCTAGTGTCTGACTGCAGTACAGACGGTGCAATGTCACGGGCTCCCATTCTGCACACATTTTCAGCAAACTACTATGTCCTCCTAAACTACATACGTCAAAAACTTAGAAAGAAGGGCATGGCTCATAAGGAACAAGCTCTAACCACATATGTAATTATACCGGGAAATTCATTTTCTTTAAATGCAAACAAGGGAAACCTTAATAAAAAAATCGGAATGTAATTTTTCCCCAGGGAGGGACTATTTGAAGAGGCACTTCATTCGTTCAATACCTTGTACATAAAAAAAGCATCCTTCCCTGGGCCAGTACAATCGACATTTTAACACATGGGGATGTCGCACCATGTTCTGGGCTATACACGGCCAGTCATGAACGTGAAATGTACAGCACCGTGGACCCGTTCACAGTCCTGGTCATGAGATTCAGCAAATCATGGACTGGTACAAGTCATGTAAATTAAATGCAGCTTGTGCAGAGCCAAGTACCGGATTGGTTGCACGTGGCCCAATAGAATGCAAGCACAGTCCTGCACACGAAACGCAGTATGCACATACGCAAACGAGGAACCATGAACATGAAATTCAGGATATACTCTGGGACACGCAATGTAAACCGATGTGTACATGGGATGGAGCATGGCATGGATCTACACACGGCTCAGAACTTAAGGCTGGCCATAAAAACATGCTATCAAAGTCTTACGCTATCAAGTTCCATTTTATATGAACGGAGGAGGGCTGCGGGCACAGGGAAGGGGGGGCGAGGAGAGACGAAGGAGAGCTGCGGGCTCTGGTTGTAATGCTCCTACATGAACGGAGGAGGGCACAGTGAAGGGGGGGCGAGGGGAGAGGAAGGAGAGCTGCGGGCACAGGGAAGGGGGGGGGCGAGGAGAGACGAAGGAGAGCTGCGGGCTCTGGTTGTAATGCTCCTACATGAACGGAGGAGGGCTGCGGGCACAGGAAGGGGGGGCGAGGGGAGAGGAAGGAGAGCTGCGGGCACAGGGAAGGGGGGGCGAGGAGAGACGAAGGAGAGCTGCGGGCTCTGGTTGTAATGCTCCTACATGAACGGAGAAGGGCTGCGGGTACAGGGAAGGGGGGCGAGGGGAGAGGAAGGAGAGCTGCAGGCTCTGGTTGTAATGCTCCTACATGAACGGAGGGGGGCTGCGGGCACAGGGAAGGGGGGGCGAGGGGAGAGGAAGGAGAGCTGCGGGCACAGGGAAGGGGGGGCAAGGAGAGACAAAGGAGAGCTGCGGGCTCTGGTTGTAATGCTCCTACATGAACGGAGGGGGGCTGCGGGCACAGGGAAGGGGGGACGAGGGGAGAGGAAGGAGAGCTGCGGGCACATGGAAGGTTGGGGCGAGGGCAGAGGAAGGAGAGCTGCGGGCACAGGGAAGGGGGGGCGAGGAGAGACGAAGGAGAGCTGCGGGCTCTGGTTGTAATGCTCCTACATGAACGGAGGAGGGCTGCGGGCACAGGGAAGGGGGGGGGGAGAGATGAAGGAGAGCTGCGGGCACAGGGAAGGGGGGGCGAGGAGAGACGAAGGAGAGCTGCGGGCACAGGGAAGGGGGGGCGAGGAGAGACGAAGGAGAGCTGCGGGCTCTGGTTGTAATGCTCCTACATGAACGGTGGAGGGCTGCGGGCACAGGGAAGGGGGGGCAAGGGGAGAGGAAGGAGAGCTGCGGGCACAGGGAAGGGGGGGCGAGGGGAGAGCAAGGAGAGCTGCGGGCACAGGCAAGGGGGGCGAGGAGAGACGAAGGAGAGCTGCGGGCTCTGGTTGTATTGCTCCTACATGAACGGAGGAGGGCTGCAGGCACAGGGAAGGGGGGGCGAGGGGAGAGGAAGGAGAGCTGCGGGCACAGATAAGGGGGGGCGAGGAGAGACTAAGGAGAGCTGCGGGCTCTGGTTGTAATGCTCCTACATGAACGTAGGAGGGCTGCGGGCACAGGGAAGGGGGGGGCGAGGGGAGGGGAAGGAGAGCTGCGGGCACAGGGAAGGGGGGGCGAGGAGAGACGAAGGAGAGCTGCGGGCTCTGGTTGTAATGCTCCTACATGAACGGAGGAGGGCTGCGGGCACAGGGAAGGGGGGGAGGGGAGAGGAAGGAGAGCTGCGGGCACAGCGAAGGGGGGGCGAGGAGAGCTGCGGGCACAGGGAAGGGGGGGCGAGGAGAGACGAAGGAGAGCTGCGGGCTCTGGTTGTAATGCTCCTACATGAACGGAGGAGGGCTGCGGGCACAGGGAAGGGGGGAGGGGAGAGGAAGGAGAGCTGCGGGCACAGGGAAGGGGGGGCGAGGAGAGACGAAGGAGAGCTGCGGGCACAGGGAAGGGGGGGCGAGGAGAGACGAAGGAGAGCTGCGGGCTCTGGTTGTAATGCTCCTACATGAACGGAGGAGGGCTGCGGGCACAGGGAAGGGGGGGCGAGGGGAGAGGAAGGAGAGCTGCGGGCACAGGGAGGGGGGGCGAGGAGAGACGAAGGAGAGCTGCGGGCTCTGGTTGTAATGCTCCTACATGAACGGAGGAGGGCTGCGGGCACAGGGAAGGGGGGGAGAGGAAGTAGAGCTGCGGGCACAGGGAAGGGGGGGCGAGGAGAGACAAAGGAGAGCTGCGGGCTCTGGTTGTAATGCTTCTACATGAACGGAGGAGGGCTGCGGGCACAGGGAAGGGGGGGGCGAGGAGAGACGAAGGAGAGCTGCGGGCTCTGGTTGTAATGCTCCTACATGAACGGAGGAGGACTGCGGGCACAGGGAAGGGGGGGTGAGGAGAGACGAAGGAGAGCTGCGGGCTCTGGTTGTAATGCTCCTTCATGAACGGAGGAGGGCTGCGGGCACAGGGAAGGGGGGGCGAGGGGAGAGGAAGGAGAGCTGCGGGCACAGGGAAGGGGGGGGCGAGGAGAGACGAAGGAGAGCTGCGGGCTCTGGTTGTAATGCTTCTGCCTGAACGGAGGAGGGCTCTTACATTGCTCCGAGGTGACCCCAAGTCATGTGTGATACCGAAACCACTCCTGTATTTTTAGCCATGAGAAAGTTGCATTATGGGCCCAAAATTCGTAGCATTGATGTTGTTGGCTAAAAAGCGGGATATGTCTGAAAGTGTCACACATAAAATGTGGCAAAATGGCAGCTATGCTCATGAAATAAACCTGGGCAACGAGGCAGAAATGCTCGTGAAAGAACGGGGCAACGAGGCAGCAATGCTCGTGAAATAACGGGGCAACGAGGCAGCAATGCTCGTGAAATAACGAGGCAGCAATGCTCGTGAAATAACGGGGCAAAGTGGCAGATATGCTCATGAAATAACGAGGCAGCAATGCTCTTGAAATAACGGGGCAACGTGGCAGATACGATCACGAAATAAACTAATGCTTATAGTGCAGGAGAGTATTTTGCTCTGAATTTACTAATACCCTTATGCGCCTAGTCCATCCGTGAAGTGTGGGACTGGCACACACAAGTCCAGTACCGCAGACAAATGTTTGTCTCAAAAGAGAAACAATGCCAATCTGAATACAAGGTCAGGAAGTAGAGTGAGCATGCATGTTGCCACATGAGCGACAAAGACATGAATTCCTATGGCTAGATAATAACATTTCATCACAACCTCTGCAACTACGTGCTAGGAAGCCCTCATATTGAAGGATGCTGCGGATGCACACTCCGTCAGCTTTTAAAAGTACTTCAGGATGGTACAAATCATGTCAGGGCACCGTTCAATGCAGCATAGGGAGGTCAATGAGGTCACTGAAGGTGGTGTGTCAAAAATAGCTTCTCTCATAATCTCACAATAATAGAAGTCGACTTAAGTCATACCCAAAAAGTCCCACTAAAAAATCAAATAAAATGCCTTTGATGGCGACTGCATATCTTCCTAAGGCACATGTCACATCCAAATATCGCATATCAGTTAAGTGCTATTGCTTGTTTTTGCATGCTACTGTGCTCTCAGGACTAGCGTAAAGGTAAGGCATCTCGAGATCTGTGCATGCCCCAGAAAAATGTCTCCCTGGCGTTATCACTGAGGACTCCGGACTCGCTGGCTGCACAGACATCTCATCAAGCCCAGGTGGTTGTTGGTGGGTGTTGTTTTATTGGTGCCTGGCTGCTGACCTGACAAGCTCGGCGATATTACCTTCTGTAAACATAGTAGTTAAACGTTTTCTGTGAGTGATGTTTTTTGTTTTGCCTGGTACAGGCAGTGTCTCCCGTACACGTTTTGCTGCATGCTTCTAAAAACAAGAAGCCACGCTATCTGTCTGCACAGCAGCGTTGGCGTTAAATGGTTGAAGACGGCACCACTTTACCCCCTAGCTCCTCACAAGCCATCCAAAGTGCCGCAATGCAGCTCACTGAAGCTGTGGGCGCTGTGTTTGATGGCTTCATCATGTCTTATTGTGAATCTGAAATATGTGGCATATTTTTTGCTAGCCGCTGACCCAGCTCTCTAGAAAGTACTTTTCCAGGTGTGCACCTGTCGGTGTTGCTGTCTGACCTCGGGCTCGGCCTCCTCAGCCCAACCCTAACTTCCGCACGAGTTGCCGGAGATGCCCCCCTTCGCAGTCAGAGAGCGGGGACCCGACTGGCGCTCTGGTGCCAGGCCCGCCCGCCTGTCCCTCCGCCGGAGGATCCGAGCAGCACCCTGCTGCCGGAGGGGGAGAAGGCACAGGAAGCCGTGCTGTCGCATCTGCCCTTATTGGGCGCAGCCTGCTCGAGTGTCTCAATGAACCAGTGCGCTGAAGACAGCATCACTAAGTATGCACACTGGTGTAAGCGTGAGTGTGTCTGTCAGAGAGACACACAGTCGCGCTTACAGAGCCAGGAAAGCTGTTTGAAGATGGAGCCTTAAGGCATCTCCCGGTGCTAGATGCTAACGTGGCTGACGTAGGCTGTAGCGTCACACACATCTAGGAAGTGTGAAGTGTGCCCAAGTTTATGGCGACGGTGTGAGCGTGGATGCTGCAAGGAGGGAGGGGGTGGGGAGAGCAGAGAAAGCGGGTATCAGTGGCTTCAATTAGGGAGCTGGTTCGAGGGGAAGGCGGGAGGCCTTGGCGGCCTCCAAGGCAGTGCGGTCTCATAGGAGTCAGCTGGCTGAGCCATGCTCCGGGGAGGCCGTTGACCGCCGATGCAAAAAAAACAAGGGATAGTTACCTCATGTCCTCGACGAACAAGAGCAAGACGATCCTCACGGGCAGAGGAGACAAAAAAATGGCGGACTCAAGCTTCCGAAAATTTTCGGATTTGGGGGCGTGTTTGGCCGTCCCCAAAAGGGGCGGGGCTTAAAAGTGGAAAGAACAGCACCAACACGCCCCCGAATCCGAAAGAGACGGAGCTTCTTTCGAGGGACGCCTCTCTCCTCCAATGGCTGGCCTCCGTTTAGGAAGCCAGCCAATGGAGGAGAGACGAGGAGAGAGGCGGGTTTAAAGCACCCACTGAAAAACATTAATTCTCCGACTTCCGGCTGGCAAGCCAGCCGTCGGTCCGAGACCTAAAAACATAGGTAGCATATCGTTCTCTGTTCAAGCAGCCAAACTATGGAACTCTTTACCCCAAACATAAGAACCACGGATAACTACCTTATCTTCAGAGGACTACTCAAGAGTTGGCTCTTCCCCACATAGCCACCATACTCAAACATAAATATACAGCATATTCCTATGTATTTATGCAGTTATTTGTATTATATATATGTACCTAGATATGTGCAATCATTTTTATAAATGTGTATAATAATAATGTTTATAAATATATGGATTTTCGTTAGTTCTGCCAAACAAATGTACATATTACTTATGGTTATATTATTCTGTGTTTAGGTTTAAAGTATTTTATTGCATAGTTATCAACAAGGAAAGAATACAGACAGTGTAAACTAGTCATCGAAGAGGTGCTATTCAGAGTCTCCGTACCATGAGTGCCCTCAGAATTTCAGACAGTACAATCAGAACATGTTATGGAGCCATATGCTAGGCGCAAGGGCAATGACGACTGACACCAAAACCAACAACCCCCCCCCTCAACTGCCCCCACCCTGCCCTCATCCGAACCTCCTCTTCCCCTCCTCCCCCCCTCCCTCTGTGTCTTCCCCCCTCCCCCCGTTTGTGCTGAGCAAATGTCTTGCGCCTTCTACACCTCCGCGTTGATACCCCGCCTCACGTCATGGATACCTAGACAGTAACTAAACCTGCGGAGTGGTCAGGGATGTCAGTCGCATGAGCCTGAGGTATCGGGGGCAAGTAATTTCCTTAAATTCTGACTGTAATAGGGAGAGAAAAGGCTGCCACAATTCCTCAAACTTGTCTATCTCGCCCGCCACCGTAAGGGACAGTTTCTCCATACCCAGAACGTGCCATAACCTGTGCAACCAGCCTATAGTGTTGGGAGTGGTAGTGGTGCGCCAATATATGAGTATATTTTGTATCGCAGAGCCCAATGCAATCGCTATCTGTCTACCCCTTCTGGACCTCAGAGGATACATCAACCCGTTAGGCAACCCCAGCAGGACATAAGCGGGGAAGCGAGGCAGTTCAATGTCAAAGCACTGGTCAATCTCATCTAGGACCTCCTTCCAGTAGGGACCTAGCAACGGGCAATCCCACAGGATATGTGTCAGTGTGCCAGTCTGTCCGCACTCGCGCCAACAAGTGTCCGGGATGTTATGGTTCATTTCATGCAGTCGTTGAGGAGTGTAGTACCAGTACGTGGTTATTTTAGTGAAAGTCTCGGTGAGCCCAGTGTGGTAAGCTGAGTGACGCGCGCGGTAGGAGATGTCGTCCCATTCCTTGTGGCTTAGTTCCCTCCCCAGTTCCCGTTCCCAGCGGTTCCGACCTTGGTTATGGATGTGGAAGGGGGGTGGCTGCAACAGTTTGTACAGGTCCGAGACGAGCTTGGCATCCGAGGAGCGTGTCGCCAGCCACATCTCGTAGGGTGTGAGTTTCCGGTCGGCCAGGTCCCGTACTTCCCGCTGGAGCGCCCAGTGGCGAACCTGTAAATATCGCAAACGTTCAGTCTCAGGCAGATGGTACTCTCGCCTGAGGTCCTGGAACGACACTCCCCCCTCAGAACCATACATGTGAAACAAAGCGCAGCATCTGGCAGCCTGCCAAAGCGAGAACGCGCCAGGCTCCATCCCGGGTTGAAAGTCAGGGTTCCCAATCAAGGGCGTAAGCGGCGATGGGAAGGTGGTAAGTTCCCGTGCAGCATTCACGGCATCCCACACTTTGAGCGGAACTTGCGTGACCAAGGACGCGTAGAGATTGGGGGGGCGATGAGATCTGCGCATGAAGGGTATCTCTTGTAAGGTTCTGCCCGCCACCGCCTGGTCTTGAAACAGCCAGTGCCTGTAAGATTCCCATTTGCTCCACTCCACAAAATACCGTAGCTGCGCCGCTTGGAAGTACTTATGGAGATCCGGTATGCCAAGGCCTCCGGATTCCGGGGCTAGCGTAGATAAAGCTCTCTTAAGCCTGGGCTTGCGGCCCTGCCAGACAAAGCGGGCGATGTCAGCCTGTGCTTGTCTAATCCATCCCTTCGGGGGCAGAAGCGGTAGGGCCCGAAACAAATAGAGGACCTGTGGCAAAAGAGTCATCTTCACCGCGGCGATCCGCCCCAACAACGACAATGTGCCCTTGTTCCAGCGGGACAATTCTTCCTTCATCTTTTTACCTAATGCCGCGTAATTCGCCGTCACCCTGGCGGCCAAGGACGGTGCCAATAAGACACCCAAGTATGGGATCAGGTCTTTAGACCAACTCATGGGGAAGCGCCTCTGTAACTCAAGTCTCGTTGCAGTGGTCAGCGAGAGGTCTAGGGCGGACGATTTCCTCATGTTCATCTTGAAGCCCGCTACCACGGCGAAGGCATCCATCTCGGCGATACAGGCCGGAAGAGCCTCCCCCGGTTCATCAAGCATGAGGATCACGTTGTCCGCGTACAGGCTGATGGTGTGAATGTAGCCTCCCATCCGGACTCCAATTATTCTGTGTTTAACATGTGTATATAGGTCACTGCATAAATAAGTACATTTTTATCATAACTGTTCATCTACAATTGCTTCACTGTTAATTTTTTTTTTTAATAAAAACAAATTAGTTTAAAGTACAGCAACACTTGAAAAGTCTGAGTTTATTATATACAACTTATATCTAGATATATTACCCTACTTATACATATATACCTTCCATTTACGTCTGTATCTTTATATTTGCTACTTTAGTCCTATTTCAACATCTCCAATGCACTACCCTATATCACACACTATACCTCTCTCAATATATCCTCTACCTCCACTCTCTGACTCACCCCAAACCCCATTCTACTGCTATAATGCTCAAACTGACCCTTTCTAGACTCTTTCCTACTCTAACCCTCCTTACATCCTCTCAAACCTCTTTTACTATTCAGATCGCCAAATAAGCCTTCTAAACCCTTCCCTTAGACTCTTCCCTCCTCCTCTCTACTCATCCCAAACCTCCTCCTGCTGCTATGATCTCCAAATAAACACTTCCTAGACCCTCCCTCTTCTGTCCCTCCGCTATCCTACTCAATCCAACTAACAGACTGAAATGTCCGCCGCTCAAATTAATTTCATATTTCCCTATTCTAATTCTCCACTAATCCTGTTTGGGTTCCGGACTAGCGAGCTACTCCCCGAAAGAGCTTTGAAGCATCATCAGGGGTATCAAGTGCTATATAAATGAAAACCCTTCCCTTAGTCTATCCCGCCACTATCTTTTTTCAATCCAAATAACAGACTCACATGTCCACCGCTCAAAATAATTTCAGATTTCCCTATACTAATTCATCACTAATCCTTTTTAGCATCTGTAGTAGTGTACTACTCGCCGAAAAACGCTTCGACACCTCGTCAGGGGTAGTAAGCATTATATAAATACAATTACAATACATCCTTACTATAAAAAATCTATAGGAGGCACTACTTTCTCATTCCATTCTGCCAAACTCTTGAGCTTGCTACTAGAATAGAATTGAAGTACTTTGAAGCATACAGACGTCAGAAGAGAGTTAACATGGCTATTTCCAAGATAATGGGTGAAAGGCATTGCTCAGCTGGGTAACGTCCCCCAATGGCACAGCCAAACTCTAAAGAGGAGGTTATTCCACTTCTATTCAGTTAATGAGTGACAGGTAGACATGGAAGTATTTATTTTAATCCACAGTGGTTTGAAATTCACAATAGATCCTTCCAAGGATATCTGTTCAAACCCAATGGTCAATCAACCCCAAGCTATTTTGGTGTGCAAGTACCATCCTTCTAGTTTTTCCAAGATAATTACATATAACAACTTGGGTATAGAATCTAATATGATAATCACACCTTGAAGTACAGTAAACAATTTACAGACTAAAGACATAGAATCAGCCCAACCATTAGACTACATTCTATATTCAGGTAAGTCATGAAGGGTTGCCATTTGGCTATTCTCTGCATTATGTAGTAATGTTGATTCATAAATAGCCCTTCTGACCTACACTAATAGAAATATAGTAACACTCAGCGGTCGGCAGCCTAATGCATTTCATAAAAACCTAATAATCACTCCCTTATACTGAATGATATGCGCATAAGACAGATCTGCTACAGGTCATTTTCAATCACCAAACACTGTACCGGCCCATAAACCTGCTATCATCAAATGAACTATCTAGGAATAACTGAAGAGATCTGCCACATTCTGCTGGCCAATAGACAGATTTTAATCTAGTCCACCACTGAATGTCTGAGCAAGCTACATACTATGCCCACTTCTCGACATCTCACCATGACAGGCATGGATTGATTTTAACAAATTCCATCCATCAGATCCCCCCACTATCTCTCCCTTTCTTCATGCCTTCTTAGGACTATAAACTTTAAACAAATATAAGAAACGGGCACCCTAGTGTCCTGGGCCTGTGACTCATAATAACCTTCAACAAAAATGTCTGAGCAAGTCAAGCACAAATCAAACATTGTGGCTATT
Organism: Lissotriton helveticus; assembly: GCF_964261635.1. Lineage (NCBI taxonomy): Eukaryota > Metazoa > Chordata > Amphibia > Caudata > Salamandridae > Lissotriton > Lissotriton helveticus. Next base: position 415,942,357 of record NC_136069.1, on the reverse strand, counting down.
CATGATGTGATAATTGATTGACATTTTCATAGGCATATTTTCTTACTTTAATAACATCTGTACTCTTGGCCATTTATGCCCCTTTCTTTATATGACTTCTTCATCCCCCGTCTATTTTACCCTACACTTGTATGCTCCATCTTGGTAGATGGTGAGATAAGAAACTGAGGAAGGGAGGACCAAAGGTGTATGTGAGACGGGGTGGGACCCGGTTGCAACTGGACATGAGCACTGATGTTACCCCAAATGAGAAGAATGTCTCTTGTTTAAGTCAGAACAGGAGAATAAGCACTACGAGCAAAAAGTTGTTATACTAAGCAGTGCGTTCTTGGTTTTCTTGCCCGTACCAGCTAGGCTCACTGTAGGGGTGCTGGTTCATTCAAAATGTTTTGATTGACTCTTTTTTGAACCTCTTGTGGAAAATGTAGTGACCATTGAATGTGCAATATTGAACTCTAGATTAATTCTGGTTTTCATTTTCAATCCTTTTCAGGCAAAGTTTGACGCTGGAAATCTACTCCTTACTACTCATAGACTTATCTGGAGGGACCAGAAAAATCATGTATGTATCCATTATTTCCTCTATAAGATAGTAGACTAAATGTTTACAAACATTCATGATCATAAATCCCTAGTCACATTTGCTGACATCGTGCATGATTTTGTAATAAATGACTTAAAAAAAAGTGGGAAAAACTTGTTGGTAAAGATTTTTAAGGCAAATGAGTACAGTATTGCGACAGTCCTTAAAGCCTTGAACATTCATTACGTGAGTGTGACAGCTTTATATTCTTATTGGCTGGAAATATGGGTTACAAGAAGCAAAGGAATAGACCGGAAAGGAAACATGGAGAGAAGGGTTAGGTGGAGTAACAGAGAAGAAGAGAAAGAAGTGTATCTGTCAAAAGTAATTATCCATAATACAGAGGTGAAAAAATAATAAAATACAAACACTTATTTAGAAATCAGAATGGAATAGCATCTCAAGGATGATACAAAGTATCAACAAATTCAACAGTGCAAGGATGTGTGATTGAAATCTAATAGTAATACAACAAATATAATAAAGTTTCTCTTTATAAGTTTACAACTTCAAGTGTCAATGGCTTAGCAGTTCTGAATGGTGAGGTCGGTGTTCAGATGTCAAGGAACAGGCTTCAAATGCAATGGACAATACTAATTTGGTCCTGCAGCTTATACATCTGTATTATAATAGATATTTCGTCTTTGCACTTTGTGTAGAATGTAATGGTTTGTAAAGTGACTCATGTCATGACTATGCTTCTTGAGATTTCATTCTAAAATATTGATTAGAGTTAAATTGAACGCAACCTGTTAACATCATGGTCATAGATAGACTGAATCGGATGACTGTTTGTAGGAAGATGCTAACACCAAAATAGGATTAAAAACTCCATTGTGATGGGGGGTGACCAGCAGCCGACCAAGATGGCCGCATCTTGAGGGAACTCTGGAGGCTCGCAGTGTGAATCCCCCCCTATCATCTGTTCAATTATCCATTTTCTGCACTGCCATGCAGCAGAGAGTAATCAGACAGTGCCCCTGACAGAAAGGAGAGATCTTCGCCAGTCGATCTAGATTACTCAGTGAAGAGAGCATGCTGCAGCTGTCAGACACGGCCTAGCTGGACGGAGGCCCATGTAAGCAAACAGGTCAGAGAAGGCTGAGAGGCGTACCTGTATTAATTTGCCAGCGATATGAGAATCGGCAACCGGCTGAGAAAGGGAAGAAGAAGCAGGAAACAGTGTCCCCGACCAGCACTTTTGAAAACCGGACGATGAGGCTCTGCCCCCAAAGAAAGGGTAAACACGATGGCTGCGCCACGAGACATGGCCAGATCGACTGGGTGCGCTCTGATACTGGAATAGTGTGGCTGCAAGGAGAGGTGGCGCCTCTCCTCCTGCAGCGGGAGGTGGCTTCCGTCTGGCAGCGAAAGTGAGAGACGAGGAGCCGGACACTAAAATGGAGCCAAGTGGTTGAGTGGCAGTAAAAGGAAATCATCGTAAAAATGAAGCCAGCAGGCACACCAGGAGCTGATGCTGGCCTGAGTCGAGGCATGGCCTTAGGGCAATGAGGCCCATGACGATGAGAATCGACTGGACCCACACCTCAGGTACTACATAGGAGACAGGCTTAAAGAGCAAAGGACCCCCCCCGGCGCAAGTAACGACTGTAAAATCTGCAACACCCTCCCCTAGCAGTACACACAACGGGGGGAACAAAGTGAGCCTAGCTCTCAGTGGATAAAAGAGGTATTTATGTGGGCCTTGAGACTGATCTACACCAAGATCTACGGCCTCTGCATTGACTGGAACGTGACCCTGCTCGGGTCGGTGGTGCCACCCATGTGGGAGCTTACAATGGGAGCCTTACCCTCACTGGTATCTCACACCTAGCAGGTAGTGAGACACCCAGACGCTATCTCTGAGATAGAGGGGCCAAAATGCAGCCAGAGACATCCTGAGATTTAGACTACGACCCCATGGGTGGGGAAACATCCTTTACCACACAGTGATTTGCCAACGCAGGTTTTACAACAAAAACCATTACAACGCATTGCACTGGGGGTGCTCTAGGATCGGGAATAGTTTTAATTTACTATCCAACACCTTTCCTACTATCCACGGGGACTGGAGTTGGAATAGTAAATTAAACTATTCACTATCCAGCACCCCCCAAAGCAATGCGTTGTAAAGGCTTGCGTTGTAAAACTTGCGTTGTTACAGCATGCGTGGTAAAAGCATGCGTTGTATCAACGTACATCCCATGGGTGTGCCTGTCACCTCTAATGCTCCCGTGGTACGATCCGAGACTTGTATTATCCGCTACCCACTTAATAATATTAATTAACCTTGCAAGATCCCACTTATGGCACGGTGCTTATGCACAATGTGCAAACACAGCTACAGACGATGTCGGATAACAAAGGGGCCCGAGTGGCGCACCGAACGAAGTTGGATACATTTGCGCAGCCCAGAACAGACGCTTCAGCAACAGTGGAAGAAGAGCACCAGCTGCCCCCCAACTGCATCGGAAGGGGCCCTAACACTACACAACATAATTGCGGCAATCTAAGGGGTGTGTACAGCCTTGGAGAGTAAAATAGACATGGTCACCTCGGAGGTTACCTTGATGCATGCTGGTCTTCCTAACCTCGGTGCCCGAGACAAGATCACGAAGACTCCATAGCCACACTCCAAGCCACCGCTAAAACAATGGAGGTACAAGTTAAAGAATTGCAAACTACTACTGCCACCCTAGAGGCAAGAGTGGAAGACTTTGAGAGGAGGGCTCGCAGAAATATTGTTAGGATTCTGGGAGTGCCGGAGCGGGCGGAGGGCCTGGCAACGGGCCTTTTTATTGAAGACCTAATCGTGAAACACCTTCAGTCACGTGATCTCTTCAACTTCTTTTCGGTGTAACAGGCCCACCAAGTTCCGGGAGGCCCGCCGAGACCTGGGACACCTCTCATCCTATAGTGGTGCGGATCTTTAACTATAGAGACAGGAACGTTATAATACAGATGGCCAGATCTGCCCCGCCACTTAAACTGGAAAATGCTACAATCATAATTTCCCCGGATTTCATGATTAAAGTCCAGAAATGGCAGCACTCCTTCATCAAGGTCAAAAAGGCCTTAAATGATAGTGAATTACAATATGCGATGTTATTCCCGGCCAAACTGAGTGGTGGCTGAGGGTAAAACATGTTTTTTTGAGACCCCTAAGGAGACCTGGGACTGGTTGGATGGTTAGCAAACAGCATGGAGTCAGCGGTCACGCACCAATTGTTGGAAAAGCAGCAAAGAGCAACGACATTGAGGGACGCTACGAAACCAGGTGGCCCAAGATGCTGAGAAGATAACTTTTGAAACTGTGATGCCGTAGAAGCTCAGACCAGATGGATCTGTGAGATATTTCAGGTCCACGATAAGACACTGGAGCAGCCTGTGACTTGGCAGTGACTTGATAGAACTGCTGCAGTGTGGCAAAGATTAAACATGCTTTGGGGGGAGGGATGGCAGGCAGGCGCCCCGGTTGGGTCATGTTCCCATCAATGGGACTTAAGGGACGGGGTACACAGGCACTCTGCAATGTTGGGGGGGAGGGCAGTTCTAAGTCCACAATGCAAGGAGGCAGGAAGGGGAGAAATGAATCCAAATTGTTTATATGTTATTTTCATGAGTGTGAGTGTGGATGATCGTGACGGTGATGTACGACAACTAAGGCAGGCAATTAGGCAACACACGTTAGCGCGGACCTCACCTAGACTCGGGGGCAAAGGTAGATGTCTCCCCGACATCTTTGGGCATTTAAAAAAAAGATCATGACCCCCCCACCCCTCCCCCCCTCCCCGCAAAGCTTGACATCCAGCCGAGGCATCAGGATATTCAATGTAAGACCTAATGAATACTATCCAGATACATTTTAGTTTTAAAATTCTTTCCTGGAATGTGAATGGGTTGGGGTACAAAATCAAAAGGATAGCGGTGCTGCAATACTTGAAAATGCACTCACCTGATTTAGTCCTTATCCAAGAAGCACATCTGCAGGGAACTTACTGTGCATTGAATAGGTGGAGTTACAAGTTAGTGGCACATGCAGGCTACTCTAGAGGCTCTAGGGGAGTGGGTATCCTACTCCGCAACTCCTTTCAGTTCAATATACAACATATCACGCACAACTCACACAGGGGTTTTGTGGTGCTCACTGGATGTTGGGACGGCCGACCTATTCAACATAATTTACTGTACAGTTTCAGAAGAGCTTACATCCACTCAGGTCCATGACACATGATGATGCACTGATGTCCACTGCAGACTCATGACACAGGATGATATACTGATGTCCTCTGCAGGCTCATGACTCCAGATCCACTAGATTGTATTGTATTGTATTGTATTGTATTGTAATTGCATTTATATAGCGCTTACTACCCCTGATGAGGCGTCAAAGTGCTTTTTCGTCGAGTAGCACGCTACTCCGGGACCCACAGAGGATCAGTGTTGAATAAGTATAGTGAAACATGCAAGTAAATTGTAAGTGGTGGATAGGTTAGTCAGTTATTTGGATTCGGAAAGATAGAAAAGGTAAAAAAGGTTTGTATTTGATATAGCGCTTGTTACCCGGTTCCGTTATGATGAAGTCCAATGGTGACCGGAACTGCTCTGAGGATGCGATCGCGGCCGCACGGATTCCCAATTGGCTAGCAACTGGTTGCAGGCGGGAAGTGTCTTTATAGTCCAGGCCCAATTAAGCTGGCGTGAGTGGTTGACTCATTTCCTGGTTGTATAATAACCAGGCTCATACCATGACCTGTTCTGGGTGACTCTTTTCCTGATTGTATAATCATCAGATCCAGTCTGGGTGACTAATTCCCTGATTGTATAATCACCATACTTCACACTATGACATGTTCTGGGTGACTCTTTCCTGATTGTATAATCACCAGGACCAGTCTGGGTGACTCATTTCCTGATACCATGACCTGGTCTGGGTGACTCATTTCCTGATTGTTTAATTATCAGTCCTAGACCATAACCTAATGGTGTCAACACAACAACTACACACAAACTATATGGGGTTAGAGCACACACAATCAGATCCAGACTTGGAAAGCACACAGATATGCCACACAGATGCATATGGGTTGTAAATGTGGGTTTATGCAGAGCGCATCCTCCAAGAACGCACAGCGCCTGTCCAGGGATATATATGGTGGTGTATGTCCGCATGACATTGGGCCGGGCTGTTCCCATGGGAAGCGGGATCAAGACTGATTTGCATATGGCTCGGTCCAAACTGGGGTGGCATGGTGAGCAAAAAAAGGATGGATTTAACCCAGATATGTGACTGGCAATAAATGTTTGACAATGTTCAGTATTCTGTCCATCATCTTTTTGTGTTGCTATAGTCTCCGTAAGTGAGAAGGGTATGTCCAGATGTTGGTCCCGTGCTCACTTTGCCATTGAATTCAAGCTAAACTGATTGATGAGGGGTGATACCCCGAAACTTGTCACAGGATGCTTGTCTTCAGGACTTGGCCAGGCTGTTCAGGCTGGATTGTTCCCATGGGGAGCAGGGTCAGGACTGGTTTGCATATGGGTGGGTCCGTACTGGATTGGCATGAAGAGAAAAAAACAGATGGATTTAACCCAGATCTGTGACTGGGGGTGAATGTCTGACTGTTCATGCATTCCGTCCATCATCTTTATGTCTTTGCTATCACTCAGTAATTACCCTTTAGAACTGGATCTTCATTTAACAGGCTCTGCCATTATTTACAATTCCAACGGCAAACTTTCCTTTATCAGCTTTTGAGAAAGTTACCACTACATCTCTTTTCCGTACTTTCTTTTTAGGCTGCTTTTAGACACTGTTTACTTTTTGTGTAGTTGCCTATACCGGCCGGTAGGTAGACCCCACGTTGTGTTTGGGTGTTGTCTGATTATTGTTGAAGATAATGATTATCATGTAATGTGTCCTTCAAAAGGTCAACAAAGAGGTCGAATAGCTCGGGCATTGGGCAATTCTGGATTTTGACCAGCATAGTCTAACGTGCTCCAGCCATCCTAAGCACACTGTGTAACAGATAACCACAACAAACATCCCACTTCTGTAAAGGAACAAGTTACCTAGATTGTAAGCAACTTTCCCAAGTGGCATTATGAAGTCTCTGCGGAAGAGTGTGAAAGCTGATGATGATAGACTCCAGGGAGATGGCCATCAGTAAGAGCAACAACACTTTCTGCTGCACTAGTATACCATTAACCATTATCCTAATGTCACTTGTATGGCTTAGCTCAGAGATCCTTTCCATATCCTGCAGTGCGTGGAAACCTGACAGGAAGGCATAAAGTGTACCATGTTTGGTAATGTGCTTTGGGCTTTCCACAAGGCTTTCAGTGTTTGTGAAGCAAAGTGGAGAAGGGTGTATATGGATTGGTTTCTGGACATGTCAGCAATATTAATGTGGGGTTACCTTAGTGAGGCTAAATGTATTGATAGTGACAATAATTGTCTTAATAATGTATGTCCTTGTGCCGCAGAATGCCCTTTCATCTCTTATTTGTCTTCACCAGCCACAGATACAGTGAACGCCTAATGTGTGCAGGGGTTCACAAGCTTCATACAGCCAGGATTCATAGGGGTGGTCAGACATCTAAAAGGATTAGATGCTGCGATAGGTGGCAGTAAAGGGAAAGGATAAATAGGGGGAGGTGTTTCTATGGTTAAAATTAAAACCGTACATGACTGTAAAAATTATGAGGTGAAGCATAGAGCGAATGGAGGACAGCCAAGTAGGATCTCCTGAGTCGGCTTGTTCATGGGACTGGGATGGAGTGATGGCGAAGGAAGAAACCTTGAGACGGACGGGTAAGTGTGCAGAGACCAACAGATAGCACCCAAGAAAGAGAAGATAGACAAGGCCATTGCAGGAGGGTTTAGTAAAGGATGCAAGCCATCATGGACAAAACAGATTAACCTGACCTATATGCAGGTGGAGAGCAAAAGGGCTAAGAAGCATTTGTTCCCCTAGCAAAGAAGTGAGGATGTTAAATATGGAAGAGGGTGGAAAGGAAGGTGTCAGAACAGCAGCGCAGGGATAACACTGAAGCAGTTTTCAGGAGCATATATTAGTTTGGAGACTGCAGTTAATTTTTTGCTGGACTTTCTTCACTGTCTTGGATAGCTTATTGTGCAGTTGAGTGACCTTTTCATTGTGACTTCCCAGTTTTCTGCATGAATTTCCTGGAGTGTCATGCCCAACTTTGACCAAGGCTCTAAATGTGCCCTAGCTGTATCGTCTTAGAACTGATATCCAGCTCTTTGTTAGATTGTTTGTGTTCCCAAGGGCCTGCCTGCTTTCATTTTTTATTCTCATTCAAATGAACATGTTTTGCTTTTTAATCATTTACTTTTGGTTGCCCCAAAAATCGTTTTTGAAAAACTGATCTTTCAAATTTTGGGCAAGTCTCTTATTCAGTTTTATTTAAATCCTCCTGTTGATCTAGGAATGCTGCATCGCCATCCCCCTGTCCCATATTGTTTTCATAGAAGAGCAAGCAGCTGGAATTGGAAAAAGGTAAGCACATGGTCAATTTCTTTTCATACTTCCATGTTGTATAGGTCCCGCACACCCTTATCTGACTTTCTGTTTCTGCAAAGATGTTATCTGTCAGACATGACCTATTCTCTTTCCTTGAGTGATGGCAGCGTAAGAGGGTTTTTCTTTTGTTGCTTGAACTTAGAAAAGACAAAACCAGCATCAAAATACTGCATCTCCTCTAATATCAAAGAAATCAAATTTCATTAACAGGAGGTGGACGGATAAAGCTAAACTCCTATAAACTGAGATAAGTAAATGAAGAAACAGAGTTATTCAGCTGGCTCTGGACAGAAGAAAAATCTTAACGCATCTGGTGTCGAGATGGTGACTGTACCAATGTCATGTGGTGCTTATACTGCATCATTAGAATAGAGAATTTTGTATTGACTGACCGTATTAGTCACAGTGCTTGGCACGTCACTTGGGTTTGGTAGATTGAAGTGGGAGAAGCTGCAGCTTGCCAGGAGGGAATAATTACAAATATAGTGTTGCTGTTCATCATTTCAATTAACAGTACGTTTAATCGGTTCACATCTCTCATGGTGTAATCCGAACACAATCTCCTTGCATACATAATGCGCAGGATTCTTAAAAGATTTTTTCCTTGAGTACGTGTGAGTTGAGAATAAGTCATACCTACACACAGAAAAATATGACACCGCTTGCTAGTCTATAAAATACAATGAACAGTATTACAAGAACCATCAAAATTATCATGAGGTAGTTAGTAGAGCCGCTTAGATGTTTACGGGCCTTTCTGCAGTCATTTATGCCCTTTGGGGCTGCAGATATGTTTCAGGGCCTTACAGCTAGATTCATGAAGCCAAATTGCGATCGCAATAGCTTCGAATTAGCAATTGCGATCGCAATTTGAATAAAAGGAATTCATGATAGTGAAAACACAAAAAAAGCGAATTCGCTAAAGAAAAATTGCGAGTTCGCAAATAAATTCGCAGAATCCTGGAAGAAGCCCATTAGCGATTCTGAAATTGGGAGAAACCATGGAATCTGCAAATTCATTTGCGAAATCGCAAAATAATCGCAATCGCTATTCATGAAAAATCGCAAAATGCGAAAAACCCGAAAATCGCTATTTGCGAAGCGCAATTTAAGGAGAACCCAAACCAGGTGGTAACCAGTAAGGAATTTTTTTTTTTTTTTAAACATTAACAAACTACCAACAGGTGCAGGCCTGACCAAACACACTTAAGGATATGCAGCTGTAGCATGAGGACTCTCACAATGCCAGGACTCTACATGGTGGTCAGGGGGCAAAGGCTACAGCGAGCAGCACGGAACAGACGTAGGATCCAGGAGCGGATATTCCGCCAGCGGATCACCCTTCTGGGCCAAACCAGGGAGCAAATTTACGCTAAGTACCGCCTGAATGGGGCAATGATCATCAAGCTGATCCGGGACCTAGACCCCCTGATGCAGCACCCAACAAGGAGGACCAATGCCGTGCCCACACATGTCCAGGTATTGTGCAGCCTGCACCTTCTGGCCTCCGGAAGCTTCCAGGGGATAGTCGCTGTTGCAGGGGGGATATCCCAGCCCACCATGTCCCGCTGCCTAAGGAGTTTCCTGGATGCAATGCTGACCCGGCTACACCACTACATCTCATTCCCCACCACCCAACAGGACTTGAATGACACCAAGCTTCATTTCTACAACATTGCGCAATTCCCACATGTAATTGGATGCATTGACTGTACCCACATCCACATCTGCCCACCAGCACAAACGGAATACATGTACCGCAACCGCAAGTCCTACCACTCCCTCAATATCCAGATGGTGTGCAACGCCAAGACTTACATCACGGACATAGTGGCACAATATCCGGGGAGCACACATGACTCCTTCATCTTCCGGCACAGCGGCATGCACACACGACTGGCCAGGGGAGACTTTGGCGAAGGACAGCTACTAGGTAAGTACACATGCCCCCAAATAGTACACTGTGATCATGTATCTGCGCAGAACAGGCACTCACCCTGTGCTTCTTACCTTCAGGTGACAGCGCCTACGGTCTACGTGAGTACCTCCTCACCCCATACCTCAACCCTGCCACACCACAGCAACGGCGTTACAATGCTGCACACATACGCACCAGAAATTGCATAGAGAGGACTTTTGGCCTATTGAAGAGCCGTTTCCGCATACTTCACAAGACTGGTGGGGCCATCAAATACACACCTGAGGTCTGCTGCCGCATCGTGGCCGTGTGTGCAATACTCCACAACATTGCTACCAAGCGCAGGATACCAGTGGAGATATCTGGCAGTGAGTCGGAAGGGGACAACCGCCCACCTCCACATGTGCGTCATGCACGCGGGGAAAATCCTGCTGAAGGACACAGGCGCCGCAACCACATCACTTAACTGTTTCTAGTGCACCCATTCCCCTCACAGAACACTGCACTCATGCATGACAAATGTAATAATGACATGAGTTGGATTTAAGTCCGACCATAAATCTTTAGTGTTAATGCACAATAAAGTGGCCTTTTGTTTCTTTGGTGTCACATGAGGACAGTATTTCTTCATAACCCCCATGCAGGGGTAGAGGGCTTGCAGAGGTGTCCAGCATGGCCCTACCGACAGTGTCCAAGTTCTCACTGGTGGCTGCGACGAGACGCACCAAGTCGTCTCTCTGGGTCCTGAGGGACGGTGTTGGCCCGAGATGATGCTGTGGGCCTGCTGCTGCGGCGACGTACAGGCACATGCGGCAAGGATATGCTGCTGTTTGTCGACGCAACCTCGCTCACATCGTCAGGCCCCCCTGGTTCTCCATGGGCAGTGGGCTGGCTGCCGAGCACTGCTGCTGTTAGCAGGTCAAGTGACCTGGCCACATCCTGGCAACACTGTACCATCTGGCCCTGCATGGCAAGTGACCTGCGTGACAGCTGTGACGTCGCATTACCTACAATGTGGTTCAACCTGGTGTAGGCCGACAGGCGGGCCAGTAGTTGGCGGTGGCGGCGGCGGGTCATGTCCTGCTGGGCTACCAGCAGCTGGCTGTTCTCCCTGACAGCAGCGGTTATCTGGGCCACATTTTGGCCAGTCGCCTGCAGCTGTGTATGGATTGCTGCCAGATGACGCGCCTGGGTACGGTGCACCGCCAGCATGCGGTGTTCAATGGCCAGGCCAGGATCAGGAAGATGAAGTGCCCTGCCCGTGCCTGTTGAGGCCTGACGCTGCTAGCGCCTCAGTGCGCTGGAGTGTGTTCTTTCTCCAGCTGTGCGCCTCGTCTGCCTCCTAGGCGCTGGTGTTGTGGCCTGTACCACTGCTGTGGGTGTCAGTTGGGGTGTTGGCTGGACACCTGTGGCTGCAGGGGTGGCCCTGTCCACACGGGGTGGTGGTGGTTGAAGCACTGCAGGTGGCTGTGATGGACTGGGTTGTTGGTTGGACTGGCCCTCACCCTCAGTGTCCTCCTGGATCTCCGCGATGTGCAGGGCCTCGCTATCAGTGCTGGGTTGGTCGACAGCACCTGTGATGTAAAAGGGTGCATGATTAATGTTTTGTCTCCTGCACATGAGATGTCGATACATGCATGCAGGCGTGCTTTCCCTGACTGGCTTTTGGAATTACTTTGATTTGACAGGTCTGGCTGTGTTGAGCTATCTGGGGAATTATGATTTCACTACAACTACCACAATGCAATGGGGCATTTCAGGTGTGCATGGCCTGCATTACTGGGGATGTCATATTGCTAGCTCAGGAGTCATGGGCATTGTTGGGGGACAGGGTCGCAGTCGCATGGCACTTACCTTCTGATTGTTGGCTGGGTCGGGACGAGTCCAGCTGGATTACCCCCACGCAGGCTTCTGGTGCAAGGGTGTCCTCTATGAGGTCCTCCAATGGAGTGTTTGGTGTGGCAATAGGATCCCCTCCACCGGTGGCCAGTCGCTCCCCAAGCCTCTCGGCAATGCGCTCCTTTGCACGACCTCTCAGGTCGTACCAACGCTTCTTGAGGTCATCAATTGACCGCTGGGCCACCCCGACCGAATTTACTTTTGCGTGGATGCGCAGCCAGATCCGGCTCTTGTCTGCCTCTGGCACCCTCCGGGAGTCTTTGCCGAAGAGGCGTCCATGGTCCTTGCAGACCCCCTCAATCAAGTACTCTAGTTCTTGTTCAGAGAACTTGATTTTTCTCTTCCTCCCTTGCCCGCTGCTCCCTGCTGCTTCCTGGGACATGTTGGGGATTTGTGTCCTGCTGGGGTGCTGCAAAATCAGAGGTTTGGAGCTCTTCAGAATGCTGCTTCCACTGTCTGGCTCAGTGTTCTGTTTGTGGGTGAGAAAAGCCTACTTCCTGGTTGTGATGTCATCAATGGGCTCGAAATGCGACTTCCCGTTTGTGCGATCTCGCAGTTAGCGAGATCGCAAAATGCGATTTCGCTAATTGCGAGATCGCAATTTCTACATGGAAACATGCAGATTCTGTGAAATTTAAGCGATTCTGGCAAAATCGCAGTCGGCAATTGCGGCCGATTGCGATTCGCTTTTTTCTATCGCATTTCTACATGAATGCCATTCTGCGAATTTCAAATTGCGATTCGCTATTTCTCGCAAATTGCTATTCGCAGAATGGCACTTTCATGAATCTGGGTGTAATTTTGTAAAAGCCAGTAGCCTTCAGAAGGGCAAACAATTACAGTTACTTAGAGTAAGGTAATGTTCTGCTGTGACTAATTAATAGATTGGATCTGTTTGAACCTGGAACAGTCTATGTACCTCTTTTTACTGAGTTTCCTGGGTGCATAAATGATTGCTTGCTGATGGATATTACATCCACCTTGTAAATATTATTTACAGGCATTGGGAGTAGACTGAAGGGATAGTTCAGTAAAAGGTAGCTCGATCTGTCTTACTGCCATTGAGGTTGAGAATATAATCCTGCAACCAGGAGTGTATCTATTTTAACAGTTCAGTGAATACTTGGCTGCTTTTATTCTATCATTTTCATTCAGAAGATGAGGCTGCTGGGCTCATCTGGTGTGCCAACTGAGCAAAAACAATTGTATGGTCAAATGTGTTGAATGCCACCAACAAATGATGAGGGTGGCAAGTTGGACTGGAAAATGTTTTTGGAAAGTTTCAACACAACTTTCTTTGTTCAATAGAGGAGGCCTGCTGCTTTTTCCTACACCATGTCCATAATAGCCAACTTCTCTTGGCACAGTTTAGTTTATCTTTTCGCTTCTTTATGTGAGTCTCAGCCCAATCTGAACAAGATCCAAATGAGGTGATATGCACATCTGATCTTCATTACTACAAGTTAAGCACACTCCCCTTATAATGTTTCTGGCATAATTCCTGAAAAGTTTGCGGTTCCACTCTTTTCTGTAAATCTAGTAAGCATTCATCACCATGTTTATCACCCCCTCTCTTATTAGAAAACTGAGCAAATGTTGTTATTCTCAGTATGGTGTGTGCACTTTGTGCCGATAAGGATTCCTTTTCAGTAGTGCATTCCATGCCCATGTAACTCACTGAACCTTTGTTGGTTTTAAATTAAACCTTACCAATTTACTTTGTATTTTAGCAGCAATAGGTGCCATGTCGGTATTTAAAGTGGTTTGCCCCAGTTTGCCATCTGTAAGAATGGATAGCAGTCCAATAAATTCTTGTCCAGTTATCTTATACCAGGTACCATTCCTGCCCTAAGAGGATATTTTCTAAAATAGTGATATGTTCTAAAATAGAATATTGGTAAATAATAAGTATGCTTTGTATCATGAGAGGATAGCCATACATCATAGAATACATATTGCCTCAGAAACAAGTTTTACAATTAAGTTTTGAAAACAAAAGTCAGACCCGGTCAGCTCTGTAGTTCAAGTCGCAGCCTCACAGGTGAAGGGAAGTGGCAACGGCGTTAGCAGTCCAGAGGCGCACCCCTATAGAAAAACGTAGTAGTGTCCATGTTGGGAGTTTACAAATTCATCAGGCAAACAGGGTCTCAATATAGACTCCCAGCGACTATCACTCATCTTCTGCTTGTGGTCTCAATTGTATTAACCACTTAGATCACTAACTGCCCATATCAGCCTTGGAGCCCTGAGGTATAGAAGGCACAGCCATAAGTGCTAAGGTTGAGCATGTTCTTAATCCATGGCCTTGCATTCTAGGCAACAGTATCTAGTTATCCTTCCATCACAACATAAAGAATACATTGGGGGAGCGTTCTGTTCAAGGTGGATAGCTGTATAACTTCATTCATGTCCGGTCTTTATATGACAGTGTTTTGTATTCAGTTGTAGGGTTTTGGATTCCACTTCTACATCTATTGAATCATCAGCTTCCATAAACATCAGATTGTAAGCCAGAATCGGTGGATATGGGAACATTTTCTACTTCTTGCATCACTCTACCATAGCAACATCTTCCTGTGCTTCCATGACTTTGCATTGGGGTCAGAGTGGTCTTTCCCATTTGCTCCTTTGTAGTCTGCCTTTTGATGCATAAGTCAAAAGTCAAAAAGTACTTTATTTCGGCCAAAGGCCATAAATGTCTATAAAAAGTGCAATTTGCTCCAATAACAATGTCTATACATAAAAGCATCATCATTTGAATGAAACAAACCACCTGTACGGACCCCAGACAAAACCTATCTTGGTCCGCCATGTCAGTCAGATATGTACGAGCCTAATACTGGGCGTGGATCCGACTGTTTCTACAGTGGCCTCCAACATTATAATTCCAGAGAGCCCAGAAGGGGAGTTCGAGACTTTGTCTAAAATGCTTTTGGGAGACCGATTATATTAATCCTGCTAATGTTTCATGGGACAGTATAATTAAACATGTTCAAAAGAACAATTAAGAAATGTTTAGCCATTGTGCAAAAAAACATTATCTGAAAAACATTGTACCACAAAGTAATTTGCAAAGCCTATTTCGCTCATGGAACTTGGAGTCTTTAGATATTTGTTTGGCCTGGAAGGGGGACGGGAATGATAGGTATCGATTTGGCACCACAGTCATTTGATCCCTGGCGGCCCCTGCCATGCTAAATCCAATTTAGGGCAAGGATCCTAGTACAAAGTTAAAATGTCCACAAGCAGCTATCATGGTAAGGTGCAAATTCTTCTTAAAAACGAGCCAAATTCCTGATACGGTATTAGGTCATACACGGTGGACTAAAAATAATATAACACAAATACTCTACTACACTCCCCCAGGATGTCTGGGTCTACACTTGAATTGCATGTTTCAGTTTTCAGGGGAGAGGAGTTGGCCTAACGGCTAGGGCGCTCGACCTAGGACCTGGGGATCTGGGTTCGAGTAACGACGCCAAAACCTCCTGTGATTCTGGGCAAATCACTTAATCTCCCCGTGCCTAAAATGAAAGTGTGTCCTCATGTAACGTAACTGGAAAATATGTAAAGAGCTCTGATACCTGATTCGGTTCGGGTCTAGTTCGCGCTATATAAAACTCTGCAAAAAAAAAAATAATAATAAATTTCCCCCCAAAAAAATAAAATAAAAATTCCACCTTCATATAGGCCAAGCTGCTACCAAACGTTTTGCAACCGAAAATACGACGCAGGGGCAGGTATCCACCTTAAAATCCTCAGGGCCATTCTGTGTTGTTCGACACCCAGTAGCCACAGAGAGGTAGGATCCAGCGCTTCCTTTGTCTTTCTTACTTTATGTAGAAGAATAGAAAATAAGCCTCTGTTTTGGGAACGACACCACATGCACAAGAATTGGCTTGCTCAGAAAGGTGGGGCTAAGAAATATGAGCAAGGGTACTCCCAAGGATTAATTTTAGTTCTAGAGGGGGGAGTAAAATACCAAACACTGAAAACAGAAAACCTCTTAACTGACCTATTGGTTTTACAACTTATGGACTAAATCACATCAATTCACATAGGATGCAACATGAGAAAGAAATTTTCAAAAAAACTTATTATTCGTAAGTTTTCTATTTATTTTCATTTTCATAATTTAAGATGGGAATACATTTTTGTAACATTTTTCATATTTTTTAAGACAAAAAGAATTAAATACAGTGCCAAAAATTCATTATTAATAGTAACAAGTTTGATACGAACCCCAGAGCGAAACACTGTCAAGTGCTATCAGTCTATCTATCAGTCATACCACATCATTCATTCTCAGTCTTACATATTCACACTGGTGACAAAAATACAAATGAAACCTTTGTTGGTTTTAAATTAAACCTTACCAATTTACTTTGTATTTTAGCAGCAATAGGTGCCATGTCGGTATTTAAAGTGGTTTGCCCCAGTTTGCCATCTGTAAGAATGGATTGCAGTCCAATAAAGTCTTGGCCAGTTATCTTATTCCCGGTATCATTCCTGCCCTAAGAGGATATTTTCTAAAATAGTGATATTTTCTAAAATAGAATATTGGTAAATAAAAGTATGCTTTGTATCATGAGAGGATAGCCATACCTCAAAGAATACATATTGCCTCAGAAACAAGTTTTACAATTAAGTTTTAAAAACAAGAGTCCGACCTGGTCAGCTCTGTAGTTGAAGTCGCAGCCTCACAGGTGAAAGGAAGTGGCAACGGTGTTAGAAGTACAGAGGCGCACCCCTATAGAAAAACGTGGTAGTGTCGATGTTGGGAGTTTACAAATTCATCAGGCAAACTGGGTCTCAATATAGACTCCCAGCGACTATCACTCATCTTCTGCTTGTGGCCTCGATTGTATTAACCACTTAGATCACTAACTGCCCATATCAGCCTTGGAGCCCTGAGGTATAGAAGGCCCAGCCATAAGTGCTAAGGTTGAGCATGTTCTTAATCCATGGCCTTGCATTCTAGGCAACAGTATCTAGTTATCCTTCTATCACAACATAAAGAATACACTGGGGGAGCGTTCTGTTTAAGGTGGATAGCTGTATAACTTCATTCATGTCCGGTCTTTATATGACAGTGTTTTGTATTCAGTTGTAGGGTTTTGGATTCCACTTCTACATCTATTGAATCATCAATCATCAGTCTTACATATTCACACTGGTGACAAAAATACAAATGAAACAAACAAAGGACAACATTACATCTGAGATCCTAGTGGATCTTTATAGTTAGATAACCATTTTTCTTTCGCTTGATAACATCCAATTTGTAGGTTATTTGGTCGTTGGCTTCGTTTTCCTTTTTATTATCTTCATGTGTGGGTCTCAGGTGTATAGGGCCTTTACTTTATGTAGAAGAATAGAAAATAAGCCTCTGTTTCGGGAACGACGCCACATGCACAAGAATTGGCTTGCTCAGAAAGGTGGGGCTTCCATTTGTCTGTGAAGTGGATGAGTGGCAATGTACCCAATTTAAACCGAACAAAACAGAGGGGATTCGTGTAATTGAAGAAAACTTCAAAACAGGGAGCGAGTTTGAATTCCAAGAACTGCAGGGTTAATCACCCTAAGTTGTGACAACAATACAGTATTCCCCATTCACACTACCAGTGATGCAACTTCACAAGTTTTCTTGAAGCTAGATTGATACACCCCCTGTCCGTCCCACAGTTCACTTAACCCGAGATCTTCAAGGGATATCTTGACAAACCTGGAACCAGGGTTATTTCAATGCTCCTGAAGAGTTTAAGATATCTGTCAGACAATCCCTATATGGTTGAAGGTCGGGGACAGCCCAGGTCGGATCCAAAACAGTAATGGTTTTAGTATGATCAGAGCTCTCATTGGTTTTAGGTTCAGGTCTACTCTCAGGGGTTTGATAGGGGTGCTTCGGTGTTTGAAGCTGTGAGGGTTACTGTCATTGAGCCAGGTGTATACTGTATTTTGTCTGCTGTTCTTGGCAAATAACAGGAATTCTCTGTTGGCTGGGATGCGCTTCAGTTTGACTCTGGACATCCAGGGCCGGATGATGTGAAAGCATAGTTTGAGGAATGGATTTCTGAAGCAGTGGATGCTTACAAGTAGCCCTGTGTATCTTAAGAATTTTGGTGAATCTTCATACTGTTATTTGTGAGTAGAGCACCAAGCGGCTTCAAGTAAAGGATGAAGATGAAAGGAGGCAGTATGGAACCGTGGTGTACTCCACAAGTGATACGTTCTTTTGTGACCTGCAGGTGCCCATTTGAACAGTCTGGTGTTGGTTGGAAAGTTAGGAAGATAACCAGTAACAACCATAGCTGGTGAATTCGCATTTGAAGCTCCCGGGTGTGCATGAGTGTAGGATGGTCAACTGTGTAGAAGGCAGCTGAGAGGTCCACCAATATTAAGAGACCGGGTTCATCTTCATCTTTGGTCAGGAGGGCATTGTCTAAAATGTGTACACTAGAGGTCTCCATACTGATGTATGACCTGAAGACAGATGGGTTGTGCAGGAGATAGTTTGTATTCTTGTGATGTTGGAGTTGATCTTACTGATGAATGGTAGGTGAATGATGGGCCAGATGTTGCAAAGGTCATCAGGGTCTATTGCAGGTTTCTTTAGGAGTGACAGGGTATGGCCTGTCTTGAGAGCTGGGATGGTGCCTCGAGTAGGGCAGGCATTGACAGGTGTGAGAGAGTTTCCCCAGAGAGAGCTTTGATGAAAGGCGATGATGATACTTCATAAGAAGTGGTTTTGAGGGAGCGGATTATGTCAACAAGATCTTGGGAGATCGGATTTTGAAGGCTGACGGACCACTGACAAATTCTATGGAATGGGGTGGGTGTAAGAGATGAAACAGCTGTTGAATCTTCTGTATTTTTTCACTGAAGAAAAGGTTGATGGCACTGCACCTCATTGTAGAGTGAGGAATAGATGGGTCTGGTGGAGCTTGATGCAGTGCTTGATAGTCTTCAAGAGTGTTCAGTTTCTACTGGTAGCTTCATTGATTGTGTTGGTTTAGTGATTTGCTTTGGCTGATGTGATAAGCTGTCTAGGTGTTATGCAGAGGGACTTCAGTATCAAAAGGTCCTCAGGAGTTCTGTCTTTCTTCCACTTTCTTTCTTGTCTGTGGATAGATTGTTTAACCTCAGCAAGGTATTTAGAATACCAGAGTGTTGAAGGCTTTGACTTGCACTTGCATGTTGCACCTTGAGTATGTATGTTCACATAGCCTTCCAAACAATTGTTGACATTGTTAAGAAGGGTACTGGCATTGGATGTGGAATTGATATAGCGTGAGATGAGTTCAAGCAGTTGGTTGCCTGTGGAAAAGTCTTTGAAGGATCTGAAGGTTTGGACTTCTCTTTTGTGTTGACCTTGATTTGATTGTAGGATGCTGAACAGAGAGCTAGGGATAGCAAAGTGGTTGGTCCAGCCTAGGGGTGTAGGTGGCTTTTATTGTATTGTTGATAAGGTTGAGAAGACAAGGCAGAGGATGTGGCAATTCGAGTGTGTTGGTTCAGTGTCATGTTGCACCAAACTGAATCGATGAGGTTGAAGGAGGGTGGTTTTTTGAGTTTGTATTGCCTGGGAAGTTGAAATAAAGGGATTAACCCTTGCTCTTGCCAACAGTAAAACTCTCACTGTTAATAAGGTAGTAATTTTGCCAGATATAAGTTTCCTGAATAACGTTGTGGGTGTGCACAAACTTTGAACAGCATCCTGTACAGCATGTTCACTTTCAATGTAATATTACACCACACTGCTGTTATATATATGTAAAATGATTAACAAGTACAAAATCGCTTTTTTGTGAGTTGGACAAGTGAAGTTGCACTTTTAAATAAAACAATAGACATGATGTGTAAGTTAAACTTATTTAGGGATGTTGATAAAATCAGTAGATGCTAGAGTTGGTGTAATTTCAGGGCTGTTTTTGCTATTGCGGAATGCAAGGCAAAACATTGATACAGCTGACGAGCAGTATCGTTCTGCGTATATCTTGTTATGGAACCCAACTCGACTTGTTGATTTTGAAAGTGGTTGAATGGACTCTGTTTCTGCACAATTGACCGAAACTTACATTATATTAAATTATAGGAAGGCAAGTATCATCAATAGGAGGGCATGTTTTACACTAAGCGTTACTAAGTGACATCAAAGAAAAGAGCAAAGCTTGAGTTCTCTATCTTGTCGCTCGCAAAGCTTTTTGGATTTTATTAAGAAATTGAAATAATAATATGATAGATTTATAAATCTTTGTTAATATGATGCATCCATGTTTTAATTCATATTTTACTTATAGTATTCAAACAAGTCTTTATTAATAATAATACAATAAAATAATTAAGTTCTTTCAAACATAAATCTGAATATTTTGAAGAATTGCTCCAAACAAATTGTCACTCGCACAATTGTAGCTGGAGCTCATCGCCTTTATTGGTAGCTACCCATACACAATTTCTGCAAAACACATTTGACATGTGTAAAGAAATGATAGTCCAGTGTTTGCTCATGAAGTAAGTTTTAAATCATTATGAATTGAAGAGTTTGAAATGTTAATTGTTTACTATTTTATGATGACTATTGGTCACATAAGCAGTGTGCAGCAACAGGTACAGCTCACGGAAGAAAGGCGGGTACATATACAGAAGAGTTTATAAACAAGATGTGTAATATTCGAATTGGGTAATACTGCACGAGTCAATGCTAGTGTTTGGTAGCTCAGTTCCCTGTGCAGCTTCGGAAGATCTCAGATGAGACTTTGAGAACCCCAAGATGGAATACTGTGATGTGGAGATACACTGACAGAACATAGCATTGTTTAGGACTGTTTTGGATCCAATCTGGGCTGTCTTAGATCTCAGTACCACTCACTGGGTGAAGGTGCATCAGCCAGAGCTCGTCAGCGAATTAACTCATGAGAGCCTTTTGAAGTAAAATGAGGGTGGGAGCACCCTGCCTCATCCCAGTACTCGATGTGTCCCAATGCATCATTGTAAATGCAGTGCATGATAACACTTACTTCAGTGTCAGTCTTTATTGGGTTTTTTTTTAACAACAAAATGTATTTGTTTTTTCGTTGGAAAGATGGGCGAAAGCCTTACAATGACCGTAGGAGAAAACTACTTAAAATCACAATAATTTCAGCATTTTGACCAAATTCCAACACCTGCCCAACATGCAGGGGGTATAACTCAAACAGAGTGCAGACAATTCTAGATCTCAGGACGTGCGTACATGTTGAAATAGCATAGGGATCTATTTCCATCTTAAGCGGGATGTTACAAATAGTATACATTAGGAGGCATCAATCAGGGGTCGATAGACGGCTGGAGGGGAGCTCGATTCCTCAATATGACCCCCAATGGGTCTAAATTTTTCTATGTTTAACAGGGCAACCACGAGCAAGGAACACTGCCATCTCGGCCCCCATACATCTGTCCATTTCGGTCTTCCATTTACCCATCGTCAGGGGAGACGTCCCTTTCCATAATTGTGCTATTTCTCTCTTGGCTTTAGTGAGGGCTAAAATCAGTAAGTACTGCTTATACACATTTCCCCCAATGTCGTCTGTGCTATGTAAGAGGAAGAGTCACGGGTCCAGCAGGAGTTCCCATGCTAGTACCTCCTGGAGGCAGGACCTAACTCTGCGCCAAAAAGGTTGTAACACTGTGCAGTCCCAAACTGTATGTATGAAAGTCCCTTCCTCTCGCTCACACTGCAGACATGTGGAGGATTGAATCACTCCCATCCGCCAGAGTCTAGTCCGTGTACAGTAAGCCCTGTACAAATATTTAAACTGTATCAGGCGGTATCTAGTAGAGACCGCTGCACCCCGCGGGCTAGCGATGGCTTCGGCCCAGTCGTTGTCAGTCAAGTCAGGGATGTCGGCCTGCAACGCCTTCCGCGTTTAGTCCCGCGTTGTCTGTGTGTGAGTTGTTAGGGTCTGATATATTTGTCTAATCTTGTGGAGGCCTGAATCTCCCATTAAAAGACGACCTTCTAACGGATGGAATTCTGGAAGGGTCTCAAGCGAGCGAATCAGGGGGGTGAGTGCATGGCGGAGACAGAGAAATTTGTAGAACTGTGTTTTGTGCAGGTTGTATTCCGTTTGCAGTTGCTGGTAGGATTTCATGGTAGTGCCCCGCATCACATCGCCAAGGGCCGATATCCCCACTAGTTCCCATCCCCGGAACCGCCCCAAGGTGGCCACCGGGCAGAGGTAAGTTCCCTGCCATAGTGGGGTTGCCAGGGTAAGTTTACCGTGCCATCCCATCTGTCGGACTATAGCCCGCCAGAGCAGTATTACTATTTTACCGGCACGAGGCATAAAATCCAGGTGTTCAGCGCTGTATAAGAGGTGGAGGAGAGAGGTCCGCTCCATTGCCGCATGCTCGATTTGCATATGCCGGGTCAGCAGGGCAGTTATATCACCATTCGTTTACCATAAGTAGATGTGACGCTGCGTAATACGAGTCGATGTCCGTCGCTGCAATTCCTCCGCAATACGTAGATTGCACACACGTGCGAAGAGCGACCCTGACCACTCCAGCGTTCCAGAGAATTTTGTTTTGTATGGCATTGACCTGCGCAAACTAGGAGTGCGGGATATGATAAGGGAAGTTTTGGAGACCATATAAGATTCGGGGTAACAATACCATCTTGAAGATGGCTGAGCGCCCATACAGGGACAAGGGAAGGGAAGACCATATCTCAGTTTCACTATTGAGGCTCACTAGCAGTGGTGTGATATTATGTGCCCAGGAAATTTTGGGGCATGGTGACAAGAAGATGCCGAGGTATTTAAAACCATCCGTAGCGTGGGATAGCTGCGATACCCAAGTATCTCAGCCTTGATGACCGCACACCGGAAACATTATGGATTTGGCGGGGTTTGTGTGTAATCCCGTAGTTCCCCCAAAATACCCTCAGGATCTCCAAGATGCAAGGCCCGGAGAACCATGGGTCCGTGATGAAAAATAGAAGATCATCCACGAAATAACGCAATACGGTCTGAGCGCGACTGCGGCCATTCAAAGCCTCGGAGGACCTTGCCATTTCTAACCCACGCTGCCAAGGGTTCAACCGCGAGGGCAAACAATAATGGTGACAGGGGGCAGCCCTGCCTAGTGCCCTTTTGCATAGGGAAGGGGAGTGAGCGATGCCCAGCTATTCACACCGACTCTGTTATTAAGTTGGTATATAGTAGACGTATATAACCAATGAATCGGGGTCCAAAATTGATGGCCTCGAGCAATTAAAAAAGGTACACCTTACTAAGGGAATCGAAAGCTTTGTCTATATCAGCCAAAAGCATTGCTGCTGGTTAGCCTAGCGCTGGGGCAGCTGCTAAAGCGTTGTGTACTCTACGGATATTATGACGGGTTGCTCTCTGGGGCATAAATCCGGATTGGTCGGGAGGAATCAGATCCAAGACACACGTACGGAGGCAATCTGCAAGGACCTTCCCCAACAGCTTAGGCTCAAAATTAATGAGGGAAATGGGGCGGTAGGAGGAGGGGTCTTCCGGTGGGCGACTGGGCTTGATGAAGACAACTATTTCTGCATGTCGGCAAAACATAGGGCAATATAGAAGAGTCTGTGGCCTCTTGGATTGCCGCCAGCAGGTGAGGGCCCAAGAGGTGGATGCAGTCTTTCGTTTTTTTTCCTTGTTGGTGCAGACATGTGGAGGATTGAATCACAGTCAGATTCCAAAGAAAATAACATTAGAACAACACTCATTGGAATAGCTACTCCTTAGTCTGTAGGCTGAAAAGAGATGTTAACCCCAAAAGGATGTGGAAATCGCAGACTAAAAGTGACAGAAAAATGAGCACAGACCAGTTGATCATACTGCACCGGGAGCAGTTAAGTCAAAGTTGGGACCGCCTATACTGGACCCTCGTCCTCAGTGCCTGTGCACACCTCCCTGTTTATTAAAGCAGAGACACCATCTTCTCATCAGTCCCAAGAATATACGGTGCTTAAGAAGCACACATGCTTCGAAGAAGTTTTTACCCCATACACAACAGAATGACAGAGCAAGGTAAAGAAGAATATACTAAATGTGTATGAGAAAGAACTGGATACAAAATGTGTCGTGGAAAGAGGTATCCTTCTCTGTAGACATGGGAGATGGGCTCTTTGTTTGACAAAGAAGGCGAGGGTTGCTGTTTCTTGTTCTCTCACTTAGTTTACAGTAGTGGGATAGAGTTTTTTAAACACACAACGCCCACAGAAGGGTTCAAAAAATCTGTTTAAAGAGATACGTTTGCAATAATTCGGATGTAAATTAGATCTTTTCCGCGACCATCTCACTTAAGGCAGCAAGTATGGATCAGGATAATCTCTTCATGAGATCAGAGACAAGCAGCGCACTGGAGGACGGTAGCGACAATGCCGCAGATCTGCTCAGTCCATCGTGCGTCACAAATCAGTACAGCGTTATACACCGTGGGCCTCAGAGTTCGTGGGCAAACAGCCTGCCTTGCCCTGACCCTCCAGCAGAGAAAACTCGTTGGCAGCATCTCATCAACACCGATGCTCTCGGCTCTGCGTCACGCATCCTGTTAAAAAAACACAACCAATGACGAGGGAGGGAGGCAGCAACTCTGAAGACAGGGTGAGGGAGGGTGCAAATAATGAAGTGGGAAGAGTGCTGGGGAGAAGAGATAGCCTGCAGATGCACTCATATAGAGTGCTAGATCCCATATGACCAATAGTCTGAAATGGAACAATAAAATAATGTTACCGTATAATCGTGAGTTAAGGCAAACGCGCAGTGCGTCGAGGCAACAACTTAATATAAAATAACTGGCTGCGCACTTCGGGTTAAGGGAGCCTCGGCTCGTATTATCACTAACGAAGCTCTCATTATGGCCCGCGTGGCACAATAATTAAATAAATAAACAATCGCGGCCGAAGTGGACCGGCTAAACAAGCGCGGCCGAAGCGTACCGTGCTGTAAATAAAAACAAAAGAGGGCTTACAGACTTATGGGGACCGTGGGTGTAACGCCGCAAGCTAACTATCCAGTCCAGATGGGCCTTCGCAGAAGGAGACAGAGTGGTAACAAAAAAGCCTCACTTTCAATCGGAGGCGGACATTTAACATAAATGATGACGTCAGCCAAACAAAAATATTGGGCGTGGCTGCAAGTACCCTACTGAAATTTTCTCGACCACAATAAGCCTTGCAGAGCGAGAAGCGCATGCGCGCTCCAGCGCTAGGCGAGACCTAAAAATATCGAAGGCAGTAGAGTAGACTTGCTTACTCCTCAGGCCGAGCGTTGAAACGTGTACCCAGCTGATTTGCTTCCTCTGTGCCTTGCCACCTGCACAGCGTAGAAAAGTTGAACAAAAAAGAGCGTAGCAGACTCCGATCCGAGTCTCATATAGGACTTCACTCCTCCCCCGCCCTGCCACAGCCTACTTATAACAATTATGGTTCATGCCCAGCAAGGAACGAAGGAGGCAGGTGTTGGTGATACACCCACTCCATCACTATCCCCATGTGCCTGCCCTCCCTCAGGCATCCACTCTAACAGCCCTGTTCTAATCCCGCCCTGGCCCATGCAAATAACACCCAAAATGAGAGCCTGTACCTAGAAATGCAACCCCCACGCCCACCACTATGTCATCATGGGCATCCAGGTCAAGGAAGACTTCACCCGATAAAACAAGTGCACTCCTCAGGATGCCTCCGCGTGCACTGCTCAGGATATCTCCGCGTGCACTGCTCTGGATGCCTCTGACTATTCCCATGAACGCCCTCCCCCCAAGAAAAACAGATTCAAACAGCTTCCACTGTTTCGTAACCGAGCAGCAACTGCTATTTACTCCAAGCTTCCTACTCTTCTTTTTCATCCTCTCTTCTCCGCCCTCTAATACCAGCCGGCCCTGAACTCCTAAATACAACAATCCGCAATTAAAAGGGGGCCAGTTAACCTTTGGAAAGAGACTATTGTTTAAGCTAGAAACATCTTCAATGTGGTAAAATTGCGCCGGCTGTGCAGCAGATGATGGATTATGGCACACATGTCAAACCTATAGTTAGTAGAAAGCGTTGCAGCCGCAGAATCACATAATTCCAGTGGCCCTGCCTATAAACCACTGTGTCCTTTTGTTTTGGGTTTTCCTTTTAGGAGACAAAGCCTGGCTTTTACGTTCTTTGGGCTATTGTGGCTTTACAACAATGAAATACCGGATCGATCTTCATTGCTATTAACGCAGTTCATTAAACAGTTCATTAAACAATCTATCTATCTATCTAGCTAGCTGTCTGTCTGTCTGCCTGCCTGCCTGTCTGCCTGCATATATTTTTTAACTGCCACCATGTTCTACTTCCCATGGCTTCTCCTCACGCTTACCCTTTCATGAATCTTGAAGCTCACTGATTGCTGTCCTGCCTCCCCTCCTAGCTCTGCTGTCCTGCCTCCCCTCCTAGCTCTGTCTGCCCTTCCCTCCCTCCTCCTTCCAAACCTCAGCCAGAGGAGGAGCAGTGCAGGCACCATGCTTGGCAGTGGGTCAGTGCAGGAGAGAGACAGTATTGTAGGTCTTCACTGTCCTTTCACAGGTAGGGGAGATGGCACCAACACAGCACCTACCATTGCCTGCCTCCCTTGAACCATATAGACCAAGGGGAGGTGGGGGCAGGTAGAGGAGACAATGATGCATCACCCGCTACTCTATAGGCCCCCATATGTCTCAGTTCTGTAGATGTCCAGGCATGTGGAGAAAAGGCATGGGTGCTGCTGTTTCCTTGTTGATGTCACAGTGTTGTCAGAGCACTAAATAACAAGGATTACAATTCCTATTCAGGCTAAAGGATTCCTACGATGACCATATACACAAAAGGGCTGCCTCATACTTTTCTTTCTCATCGTGATGGCACTGTGATTTGATATACTTGATATTCCGGGTCTGGTGGCTCAGTGGACTAATACGTCCACTGCAGGAGGCGGTGTTTGACCTCAAGGTCACAGGTTCAAATCTCGGTGAGTCTACTTAGCCTTTCATACTTTTGAGGTCAATAAAATGAGTACCATTGAGTTGGGTAACAATAAACATCTGTTATTCAGCGCCAAGATGCTCACAGGTAAACATGTGCTTTACAAATACACATAATAAATTATAATTGCATGCTGTTTGTAGAGCCAATAACATTGTACTTTCCAAGCTTGAGCCCAAAATGGATGAAAAGCTACTGTGCCCCATCCTTTTCTTCTCCCACCCCTACTTCTTGAATGAAGGTTGACTATACCTTGCTTCTGTCATAGTTTCATTGTGACAAGACCTCTTGTTGCATTTTCTTTTCAATAGCAAATTGTGATTTTCTGATTTTGAGACATATTAAGTTAGAATATGAAAGTTAAAATAGTGTTCTTGAAATGTGATTTATTTTTTTATCTTTTCCCTGTGCAAATATTTTATTTTGATATTAGAAATATTTTCTTTCTGTACAGCGCAAAAATAGTGGTTCATCTTCACCCCTCTTCTCCCAGCAAAGATCCGGGACCTTACCAGACCAGCAAGTACTCGTTCATCAAACTTTCTTTCAAAGAACATGGCCAGATTGAAGTGAGTGTGGCGTAATGATGAGGGTATAGCTACAGCAAGTTTCATTTTAAGCTTCAGCAGACAAAACAATCAGACCAAGTAGCCTACAGTTTATACTATGCACAAAACCTGAAGGAAGAAATTTAAGTTTAAAACAAGTTATAATCCTCGGTAATGTTTTGGTCGGATAACGTATGAGTCCATTCATGTTGTTTACTATTCAAGTGCTGTATGCGCCTACACACATAATAAGTGTGTCATGGAAGAATATGTTTTGGGTGAATCATTTAATAAGTATTGTAATTTATTTCATAGTTTTCCTCAGAGCTACTGTGTCTCAGACGCATATTAGCGTGCTTTACAGAGTAAAGAACCCTTTTGCAATTCAGTGATGAAAAAATGCATCAACACAAAACAGGCATAATAAATTGCCATTTGGTACTTCCTGAAAGAAGGAAGGCTGTTAAGGGATGACATGTTTGTCAGAAGTGTGCTCTGTAATATTTTTGCTGTACTGATCAATAATTGATTCCACTCTAGTGAGGTGTGTGATCTTTTCTCATGTGTAGACAGTTCTTGCTTACTTCTTTTCAAAGCTGAAATACAAAACTCCATTGAGCAGAATTACTCCCTGTGGCTCAGTATATTCTTCAATTTTGATGCCTCATCTTTAAATCTATACAAATATAATCATTTATTGTGCAACACCTACTCGCTTGGGTCCGTTACTACTTTACGACTAATTCCTGATCGCCTTACAAATTACCGTTGGGAGTGGATATCAATTTATTTTTTAATAGAATGATCATCCTGCCGCACAAGTTTCATATTTGAATCATCACATACCAACTATCAGGTTAGTTCAACAGAGTGGGTAATTACAGTGGCCAACGATGTTCTATTAAATGAGAAAACACATATGCTGTCCACATCAGAAAGTGGGGGTCACTAAAGCGTAAGTGACACTCCATAAATGAGGTAAGTAGTTGAGTGGAGGAGTATGGGGTTGTTAGAAAGGCGATCCCAGGGGAGACAGAAGATGTCTGACTGTCCACCCCGAGACCCACCTCTCCTTATGAACTAGGCCGAGCGCTGTCGAGAGGCCTCCTTGGCGAGGCTCCTCTCCTACAATCGTAACAGCAGAGCAATCACACCACTACAGAGGGACACCACACGAGAGTAGATTCTTAAGAGTCTTTATGTAAAGAATAAAGGCAAGTTCTCGTGGCAATATATACAAAGGGATCGAGGGATCCTTAAAGTCTTGGTATCAGGGAAAAGGGGTAGCGGGACATTCTTGCTACCAACTGGTATGAGGATGCCCTGTGCCCAGCTCTCAATCCTCGAGCTGGGGGGTACAAGGAGCCGCGACAGCGTCCGCAGGGCTCTGAGGATAGTTCACCGATGTCGGGCCGCGACAGCGTCAGCAGGGCTCCGAAGATAGTTCAGCGTGGTCAGGCCGCGTCAGCGTCAGCAGGGCCTCGAAGATGGTTCAGCGTGGTCAGGCCGCGACAGCGTCAGCAGGGCCTCGAAGATGGTTCAGCGTGGTCAGGCCGCGACAGCGTCAGCAGGGCCTCGAAGATGGTTCAGCGTGGTCAGGCCGCGACTGCGTCAGCAGGGCCTCGAAGATGGTTCAGCTTGGTCAAGCCGCGACAGCGTCAGCAGGGCCTCGAAGAAAGTTTCAGGTTCCAGATGCAAGAGTTCTTATCAGGATCAGCCGCGACGAGGTCAGCAGGGCTTCGACTCCAAGATACAACTGGAGTCCTAATCCAGGGCTGGCCCAGATATAGGACTGAAGTCCTTTGATGTCCGGACCCTGGCGCCTGGGGGTCAGAGGGGCCGGGATGAGAGTGTCCAGACACCCAGCAGGGGGGCGGAGCCAGCGCCCAGGGAGGCCGGAGGGCGATCGATACTAGGCGTCCGGGGACGGCAGGAGGGCCATCAAAGCTCCCCTCCTCTGGGATCCGTCAAGTGGCCACTCTACCACCTGGGTGGATCTTGGTGCCTCGATGTCGGGGCTTCGCTGGGCCGCGGCCGGGGTCGGGCCGAGGCCACGTGCTCGGGACGTGATGGGCCCAAGATGGAGCCGGGCCTGAAATGGTGGCCCGGAGTGGTAGCCGGACCTGCGGAGTTGGGGCGAGCAGGGTTCGCCCGGTTCCGGAGGGGAGAGCCGTGGGTGGCCAGGGGGGCTGCTCTCGTCGAGGGTTCGTAAAGGGTAGTGTCAGGGGTGCGACAGCGGGTCGATGGAGGGCCGATGTCGTCCCGGGCCCGCCATGCGGGAAGGGTAGGACCACGCCGCGAGGCCGGGTCCAACAGGGGTGATTTTAGGACCAGTACAAGAAAGTGATTTAAGCAACAAAGTGTACATTTCCAGCCATTGGCTGTATACACAACACATTTAATAATAATGCATATAAATATAGAATATAGTTACAGTCTAAACAGTTCAGATCAAATGGAAAATACACACAGCACAACTGAATATCGAGCACAATGCTGAGTATATGGTAATGTTATATTCTGCCATTTAGCCCACTATAAGACTGACAGTATAACATTATTATTGATTGGAAATTCATGTCTCCCTCCAATGTAGCCTGCACACCTCTCCAGCCCCTCCTTTTCTCCTATGGGTCATACACAATTGCTTCTGCATATCCACACTTTCACCTCCCCGTGGGAGAGAGTCCTACTGTATTATTTCCTGGAATATGTGGAGCATGCATACCTCCTTCAAACACTATAAAATCGACATATACCTTAAGAGTAAGGGTGTTCAGGTAGCCTTAGTTCAATAGGCTCACACAACCCTCAGGCTGAAGGGGCCAAACTCCAGAAGTGATGCAGAGGCTAGGTCTTTACCACCAACTTCTCCTTATGCCTGGGGTACATTGATTTGGGTGCAAAGGCAGGTGCTCCCCTTACTATGGTAATCTAAGATATAGTTCTGGCTGGTAGATTTGTACTCCTGGAAACCACACTGAATGGCTCCCCTCTACTTCTATGCAGCATTTATGTCCCGAACTGAAAACATCCACAGTTTTTTTCAGTGTCTTTCCTCCTGCTTGGCCATTTGGACCCACTTACCTTATTTACTAGGAGGGGACTTACACTGTGTGTTAGACCCCATGCTGGACTGCTCACACCCTCCCCTTCCTAATACTCCAATGATCATTAACACTTATAGCTTGGCAACATGGCTCCAACAGTTATATTATGTTAAAAATGTTTCTAAAGCGCTTGAATACCCATGGGTGTCTTGGCGCTGGTTGACTGGCAGTAAGGTGAGGGTACTGGGTACCTAGAGTTAAAACGCCTGGGTTTTGTTAGCTTCCTGAAACTCAGCAGTGTTGGAGCTGCTTTAATGCTTATTGGTAGACTGTTCTACAGGACTGGGGCTTCAGTGGTAAAACAACTGCCTCCCCATTTAAGTCTCTAAACCTGGGACCTCAGTTAGTTGTCTATTATTATGCCTAAGTTTTTTGCTTTTGAACAGGGGTAGGGAGGGTTCCCATCTCTGTTGGCCAGCATGCCGGGCTCCAAAATAAAGGATTATTACCAAAGAGTATCACCTCGGTTTCTCTGCATTTAACTTGACAGTGCTTTCCCATCAGCTACTAACTGCTCTCATACAGTTGTGAAACTGAGAGATAGTTGCTTCAGTGTTGTTAGCGGCCGCCACCATGATTTGGGTGCTGTCTGCATAAGAAGTAGAGGAAAAGCCAAAAGATTCGATCAGCGAGGCCAACTCTGAGATATAGACATTAAAGAGCAAAGGACTTAAAAAAGATCCCTGTGGGACCCGCACAGAAGTGAGAAAGAGTTAGATGAGAAATTCTCTAGCATGAATGAGTGACTTCTGTTAGTAAGAAATGAATGAAGTAGAGCCAAGGCTTCGTCGGCAATGCACAACTTTTTGAGACGGTTGACAAGAGTGACATGGTCAACCGTATCAAAGGCTGCCGACAAATCCAGGAGAATAAGTGCTGCAGAGCCTCCTTTTTCCAGAATGGTTCTTAATTCATCTGTCGTTTTTATTAGTGCTGTCTCGCTACTATGTTCAGCCCTAAAGTCGAAATGGGATGGATCCAACAGATGATTATGCTGAATAAACTTTGACAATTGTGTGTTACGTTTTTCCACAAGTTTGTCTGGAAATGGTAACCTAGAGATGTGGCGGTAGTTGGCTGGGTTGTCGGGGTCTAAATATGATTTCTTTAGGAGTGGTAAAATAGACGCCCTTTTCCAAAGATCAGGAAAGATACCCATGCTAAACATCCCATTGAAGATGCCAGCTAAGAGTGTGGCAATCAGAGCTGGAATCTGGTCTAATATGGAAGGAGGGCATGGGTCAAACGGTGATCCTGACTTAGTGGAATTAAAGAAATTAGAGACATCTTCCGTGGTGGAGGCTGTGAATTGATTGAGATTAGCGGAAGGACTTGTACTAGCCGCATCTAGGACATTTGTAGGGCCTGTACTAGTACTAAAGTCACAAGAGGCAGATAATTGATTATAGATTTGTTCCCTTTTGTGACAAAAATGTGAGGCAATTTCTTCACAAAAAGATTGACTAATATTATTACTTTTCATCTCAGGGAGTTTATTTAATTTATTTATGACAAGAAAAAGTTATTTACCCGAGTTTTTTGATGCTTCTTTTTGCTGAGTAAAGAAGGATGACTTATTCCGGATGACAGCTGCTTTATAATTGGCCAGGGAATTTTTATATATTATTTTATCCGCAGAATTGTAGTTTAATCTCCAAATCCTTTCCAGTTTTCTACAAATCTGTTTTGGAGCCGAAGAGCATCTGAAAACCAAGGTGCAGATTTTTGAAGTTTGTATTTATTGCCACCTTTTTTTGGAACCACTTTTGAGATGGCCGATTTAAGCCACTTTGTGTAGGCCTCTGTGGCTTGATTTGGGTGGGGCAGCTGAGTAAACATGGCCTGTGCAAGATGTTGTTCTAAGGTGTCGAAGTTAGATTTTGACCACAGATGGTCCATGGCAAACGATTGGTGCCATTATAAGCAGGAAGATTAAGCTTTACTCCTACCATTCCCCAGTACACAAAGTGTATGCACGCTTAGTCAGGATGGTTTGCTCTTCTGACTGTGTCTCCTAGTTTCCTCGTTGGACTACCTTGGTCAGAAGTTATCAGATAACAGCCTCCTGATCGTGGTCATGGAACTAGGGGAGATCCTACTCTCCGATCCTCTGCCCTTCAAGACCCTCTGCATCTGTGATCGTATTGTGGAGTATTTTTAACATAATGAAGGCATCACCTCCTCACCCTCTGTTGAGTGGGAAGCTTTTAAGTTGGTGGTCAGGGGCGTCTATACGCATGCTATTTCAGGGAGAATGGAAAATGCTGCTCCGATCATTGGATACTGCTGAACAAGAGTAGATAGAGCACGAATGGCATGCCTTTGAGAACCCTACCCTTCGGTCCTCGCTATTTCAGCTCTGGGAAAATGAGGCTCAGTTTATTGAATGCTTGCATAGGTTGAACTGCATGTCTTGCACTACCTGCACACACTTGAAAGATGATAAGTCAGGCCACCTCCTAGCATGGCTGATAAACAGAGAGAGTAGGCAACCCTAGATAGTTTTTATCTGCAGCTCGACCGGTGCTTTACTTCACACACAAAAAGACATACATAACGCTTTTACCACTTATCACCAGTGGAAGTACCTTGCACAGCCTTGCAAGCTTTCTGAGCTGCCACACCTCTCTTCAGACTCTCTCTGGAGGACCAGGAGGTGTTGGATGCTCCCATTACCGTACAAGATGTACAGGGAGCCACACTGTGGTTGGCAGCGGAGAAGACCCCGGAAACAAACAGCCTCCCAGCCGAATTCTACAAGACATACATAGTGGTGCTGGCCCCCCAAGCTGTAGAAGCTCTATGAGACAATGCTTTGATTGGCATCCCAATTCTCGCTATTCTAGATTTCTACAATCAAGAGGAACCTCTGCCAGAAGAAGAACCGCTAAGAAACTAAGGAAGACTGCCCTTGCTGTGTGCTCTGGGGCTGACCTGTTTTGCTGCTCAACTGAAGGAGAGAAGAAGGGGACTTTGCTGTGTTCTGTGACCCCTGCCTGCTTGACCTCAAGACTTTGCTGTGTGCTGTGTCTGCAAGAATCTCCAAGGGCCTGAGAAGAGCTGGCCTCCTGTCCTGTAACCCAGGGTTAAAAGGTTCCCAAGCATTTCCAAGACTCTGTAAAGATCGTGCTGTGTTTGCCCTCAGTGCGTGATTTTAACCTGGATCACCTGGATGAACGCCTCCTCAGCACGCGACATCGCCATCGCCATCCCAGACGGATACAAGATCATCCAGAGAGACCGCTTCAACCAGACTGGAGGAGGCATCGCCATCGTACACAAGAACACCATCCGCATCACGACCGACTCCAACGACACCTTCATCACCGCCGAGTATCTCCACTTCCAGATACACACCGACCCAAAGACGACCCTTAGAGGCACACTCATCTACAGACCACCGGGCCACGCACACAATTCAGCGAAGACATCACGGACTTCATCAGCCCGCACGCCCTCCGCTCCGCTGACTACATCCTCCTAGGGGACCTCAACTTCCACCTGGAGAACAACAAGGACTGCAACACCACCGCCCTGCTGGACAACCTCGCCAACCTCGGACTCAAGCAACTGGTCAACACCCCTACCCACTACGCCGGCCACACGCTTGATCCCGTCTTCTCATCCAGCAAGGACATCACCTTCAGCCACTCCACCGGACTTCACTGGACCGACCACAGCTGCGTCAACTTCAGCTTCAGAAGAACCACGACTCACCACCACCCGCAACAGGTTCCTCGCAGGAGCTGGAGCAAGATCACCGCAGAGCAGCTCACCACCTCCCTCAGCCAGAACCCACCCGCCAGCACAACGGACCCCAACGAAGCAGCCCGCAACTTCACACAGTGGCTGACCGCCTGCGCCGACGACCTCGCGCCACTAAAGAACCCGCCCTGCAGACCCAGAAGCAAGAAAGCCTCCTGGTTCACCTACGAACTCAAGAATTCCAAGAAGAACTGCCGCACCCTCGAGAAAGCATGGCTCCTCGACCAGACCACAGACAACATGACCGCCCTCAAAGACGCCACCCGCAAGCACCATCAGCTCATCCGCACCACCAAGAAGAAATCACTGAAGGAACGACTGGACAACAACGCCCACGACAGCAAGGAACTCTTCAGCATCGTCAAGGAGTTCTCTAATCCCAGCACCGGCAACAACAACATCACTCCTTCACAAGATCTCTGCGACTCCCTCGCCTCGTACTTCCACCGCAAGATCGCCGACATCCACAACAGCTTCGACGCACCTTCCGCGCACCCAACCATCGAACCAACGCCCCCCACCGCCACCCTCCGCACCTGGACCACAGTGATCACCGAAGACACAGCCCGCACGATGAACACCATCCACTTCGGATCACCCACCGACCCCTGCCCCCACCACGTCTTCAACAAGGCCGACTCCAGCATCGCACCCCAACTCCGGGATGTCATCAACTCGTCCTTCAACACCGCCACCTTCCCGGAGAGCTGGAAGCATGGCGAGCTCAGCGCCCTACTGAAGAAACCAACAGCGGACCCCACCGACCTCAAGAACTTCCGCCCCATCTCGCTCCTCCCTTTTCCTGCCAAAGTCATCGAGAAGACCGTCAACAGACAGCTTGCAGCCTTCCTCGAGACGAACGGATCCCTTGACCCCTCGCAATCGGGTTTCCGAGCCAACCACAGCACCGAGACCGCCCTCATCGCAGCCACCGACGACATCCGAGCCCTGCTCGATAACGGGGAAACAGCGGCCCTCATCCTCCTGGACCTCTCTGCAGCGTTCGACACCGTCTGCCACCGCACCCTAGTGCAATGCCTCAGCAACATCGGTATCCAAGAAAAGGCACTGGAGTGGATCATCTCGTTCCTCGCCGGAAGAACACAAAGAGTCCGCCTCCCCCCGTTCCGATCCGAGGCCACCGAAGTCACCTGCGGCGTACCACAAGGATCATCGCTCAGCCCAACCCTCTTCAACGTCTACATGAGACCTCTTGCAGCCATCGCACCCCAACACAACCTCAACATCATCTCCTACGCCGACGACACCCAGCTGATCCTCTCCCTCACCAGAGACCCCACCACCGCCAGAACGAGCCTACACGAAGGGATGAAAGACGTCGCCGAGTGGATGAAGAACAGCCGCCTGAAACTGAACTCAGACAAGACGGAAGTCCTCATCCTGGGACCATCGCCCTCCGCCTGGGACGACTCCTGGTGGCCTCCTGCCCTGGGCACCGCTCCCAAGCCAACAGACCACGCACGCAACCTGGGCTTCATCCTTGACTCTTCCCTCTCAATGACCAGACAAGTCAACGCCGTCTCCTCATCGTGCTTCAACACCCTGCACATGCTCCGAAAAATCTTCCACTGGATCCCGACCGAAACCAGGAAGACAGTCACCCAGGCACTCGTCACCAGCCATCTGGGCTACGGGAACACCCTCTTCGCGGGAACCACAGCCAAACTACAGAAAAGACTCCAGCGCATACAGAACGCCTCCGCCCGACTCATCCTGGACATCCCCCGACGCAGCCACATCTCCGGCCACCTGAGGGACCTGCACTGGCTCCCCGTCAGCAAAAGGATCACGTTCAGGCTCCTTACCCACGCACACAAGTCTCTCCACGACCTGGGCCCCAAGTACCTCAACGACCGCTTGACCTTCTTCACGCCCACCCTCCAGCTACGTTCTACAAGCCTCGCCCTCGCCGCCGTACCACGCATCCGAAGAGCCACCGCCGGAGGAAGATCCTTCTCCTACCTGGCAGCCAACACATGGAACTCCCTCCCCATCCATCTCCGGCTGACACAGGACCATCTCGCCTTCAGGAAACAACTCAAGACCTGGCTGTTCGAGCAGTAGCGGCCCCTCCCTCCCTCCCCCAAGCGCCTTGAGACCCTTCCGGGTGAGTAGCGTGCGATACAAATGCTATGATTGATTGATTAACTGCTGATCGTGTGGAAGGATCGGTGTGCTCTTCGGCACATTATCAAGGGTGACCGGAGGCTCGTTGTGCCTTGTGAGCGGTCTGTCCTCGATCTGTGCCCAAAAACCGCCGTGCCGCTAATCACCGCCGCTGCCCGGGGCCTGCATTCACTAAAAAAATCCTCGCTGTCCCTCGCCGGGGCCGCGGAGAAGAAACCGGAGGATCGGCGCCCTCATTGGCTCCAAGAGACGAGCCCTCTCAGCAACACTGAAGCCTGGTTGGCGACGCCACGCTGGGATTGGTCCCCGGGCCGTCGCGTCATCGTCAAACCGGGCTGTGAGTGGCTGAAGCAGGAGAAAAGCCTCGACGTCATGAGAGGCTTGTCCCGCGAGCCACGCTGCGAGTGGCTGAAGCAGGAGAGTAGCCTCGACGTCACGAGGGGCTCGCCTGAGGAGCTGCGCACGGATTGGACTGTGTGAGGAGTTGACGTTGGAAGGTGCAGAGAGCCGCGCTCAAGTCAATGAGAACGCCCGTCCTCACCGAGGGTACCGTGGGTGTGTTCATCATGCCGTCCCAGCACTTAAGAGGTAATCTGGCTCCCCGCCGCTCGTTGGATTGTCGAGAGCGGGCGGAGAGCTAGAGGGACTGGCAGAGGCCGTTTTTGAGGTTTCCCCTACTCAGAGACTTCCTGTGAGATAAACACGGAGAGGCGCTTCTGTAGAACGGCGCTAGACACGACACAGAGCTGATTTTAAAGCCTTACAGCCTACTACAATTGTTTTTGAACCTTGTGAGACTGAGAGTTAAAATTATAAAACCTTCCTAGAAAATAGTGCAACCCTTGAGAAGAGTAAAGAGATTGTGTAACTGCATTACCTTTGGTGAACTGCCTAAAACTAGATAAAGATATATTTTTATATACTTACCTGTGTGGTGTCAGTTTGTGGTGTATTCTGAAGTTATTGAGTGTGTTAAGTGCAACTACCCTACACATTGCCTTGGGGATAAGCCTGCCTGCTCGTGCCAAGCTACCAAGGGGGTGAGCAAGGGTTATCTACAGTGTGTGCCCCTTTACCCTGACTAGAAGCAAGGGTCCCTATTTGGTCAAAGGTACTTACCTCTGCCAACTAGAGACCCCCAGTTCTGACAATGAGTAATGAGAAGATGCTGGAGATAGCGGAGGCCTTTACCCTGCAAGCTCCGATGACAATAGCATAGGGCTTTAAAGAGTATTCTTTTTCCAACTGGTAGCCAATGTAAAGTGTCTAGGGCTCTCGTAGAGGAAGCGCTTCTAGGCAGATGGAGGACCAACCGTGCAGCCGCATTCTGGATGCACTGCAGCTTGTAGACACATTTTTTTGCAGCTCCAATGTACAAACTATTACCGTAATCCAGCTGGGATGTTACGAGAGCATGAACCACGGTTTCTCTAGCCGATAAAGGGAGAATATCCAAGGTTTTTCTCAGCATTTTAAGGATTTCAAAGCATTTCCCTGTGACCTTCTTAATATGTGTCTCAAAGGAGAGTTTGGGTCCTGATCAGACTCCAAGATTTTTTGTTTCTTCCTTCGGAATAGGAGTTGGGCCCAGAGTCTGGGGCCTCCATGCCGAGGACCAGATAGAGGGGGTCCTCCCCACAATCAGCACCTTGGCCTTGCTGACATTAAATTTAAGGGAGTTACAAGTCATCCAGTTGGCAAGGTCGCTCAAACAGGGAGAAAACTGGTTAGCTGCTTCCTCCGAGTTATGGGATAAGGTTTCAATCAATGATAAATGCAGCGTGCACCATCTGCTACCTCATCTTACAAATGCTGCAAAACATCTTCAAATGGTTGCCTCAGAACACCAGACGGGCTGTCACACAGGTAAGAAGTGTTCTGTGCACATGATAATGTTACATAGTTCTCAGGTGAGAACCAGAAAGAATTGGTTCTTAAAGAGGAGTAATGTACTTCAACAATGTGGTTTTGAACGATCAGTTTTAATGATTCTGCGTAGAAAATCAGTACAAACAAGAGCACAAAGCCGACAGGTGTTTCGTCACAACGTGTACGGGTGGTGACTCATCAGGGCCAGCGTGGAGCTTGGTGCGGTAAAAGACACCGAAGGAGGCGATCCTCGCTTCGGGTAGGGGTAGGAGCAAAACAAAACGCTGATGTTAGTAAAGGACGGATGCGTCCTGGTAGTGGAGCTTTACTCTACGGTGGCACGGGTGTGTGCGGAAAACACTGTCTGCATCCGGGTAGTGGAAGCTGTCACACAGGCACTTACTGCAACACTCTATCCTGGAATCTCCAAACAAATCCTACAGGCCATCCAGAATGTTGCCGTAAAACTCATTCTCGACCTCCCACGCCGCACCCACATCACACTGCACCTCAGCAAGCTTCACTGGATCCCTATTCACAAGCACAGTCAATTGAAACTTTTCACACATAGAAAGCCCTACACAACACAGGACCAGAATACGAATACCTGAACAGCCCAATACATTTTCACCTACCCACCAGACACCTACAGAGTGTAGGTTTCTCACTCGCACACACTCCCCATATCTACAAAAGCAAAACTGAAGGTCTCTCAATCTCCCTTATCGCACCTAAGACATGGAGCTACCTCTCTCAACACATCCGGCCTCTCTCCTCACTACTTGAGTTCCGCAAGAAGCTGAATACCTGGCTCTTCATATAGGCACCCTGGAACCACACACCTTGTTCAAGCACCTGGATACCATCTTGGGTGAATAGTGTGATCTACAAATCAACATAACATAGAATAATGGAATCCTTACATGTCCTGGACACCTCGGCCATTAGCCACTCATCACCCTTAAAGAAACACAGCAAAGGGGAGCACCCTGGAAAATAAAATATCTCTATATATAACTTAAATGTCCAGAAGACCAACAAATAACAGTGGAGGTCCATCATAGGTTTGTAGTCCAACCCTTTTCTTCATTTAATCTAATCAGAATATTTGTGCTAGCATCTGTTTTTCACAAAAGTTTGTATTCTTCATATAGCAAATTCGCAGCCCAGGCCAACGAGTTTTGACAATAAATTGGACTTCATCATGGCTGTGAGAAACATGCAAAAACACCCAATAAATAAAAACAAATTAAAAAAACTTTGTTAAAAAAACACCACTCAACACATTTTGGCCCATCTACCGCCACATATGAACTGAATCTACTGATTAACAAACTATCCATGACATAAATATTATACAAAGTCTGTAATGGAATATTTCATCAAAAATCCCAGTTTCCACTTAGATCAAACAATATTACGGAAGATGATTCTATCAATCATTAATCAAAACCTCCACCCTCTTCTCTCATATCTTTCACATAAAGTTATACTCACAATGACCAACCCATTACTTCATTAATTTCAGCATTAGAATAGAGAACTGTACTCATAATTGTAATAAAGAAAATAAATTACTGAATCAACACATATGTTTCAAATTACAATAAATGTTTTAACATTTTACTATATCCACCCCACGTTTCAAGGTGATTAGCATAGTACCCAAGGACTTTACTAAAGATTTTTTTCAAAAACAGGAGGACATTTGTAAATCACATGACGTTTCTTTTGATAAATTACAACTTCATATTCATTCTGCTGCAAAATAATGACATATTATCACACCCTTAGTATAGACGGTATCTAATCACAGCCACAAACTTCTTCCTACTTACATTTTAATAGTCATGAAGGTATCAAATTTCAGGATCTCTCCAAACTAGCTCACATTATCACAGAAGAATAAGCTATAATGAATACCCAAACTTCAAACTGTGCTAACCTCCCACCTTCCAAAAGGATATATGAATTATATACCCAATCAAATACACATCCAATGTCGAACCCCTTCTGCAATCTACTATATATCCGAACAGTAATTGAGTAACACTAGCCGATTCCAAAAAGACAAGATATCTTTTAACAATGTAATCAGTCCCGTATCAAAAAAGGCAAGCAGCAGCAAGCATAATCCATATCATCCTTTCAAAGAATAATAATGCTTAATCACACCTTGCCTGCAGGCACGCCCCTACCTGTCAGTGTTACGTTTCACTTACTGAATAGACAAGCCACAGCATGTCAATAACCCTTACATGAACCAAGTTACTTTCATCACCTAAAACTTCTTCTAGAGACGTGCTTCTGCTTAACAGTATAGCGCTTTTTCCCCGTCACATTACAAACTTGTGTAACAAAGCCAACTTCCTCACGCTTCCTCTAAAGATGTGCACCCGCTTATCCGTATCACGCGTCTATCCCACCAAACACCAGCCTCAGTCACAAAAAATTAATGTAACGCAACCACATTCACACCTCATATTAACCCATTCAGTTACAAACAAAAAGTGAAACAAACATACTAACTATAGAACATGCTCACTTATATCGCTGCCTAAATCTACTTATCGTAAAAGACTTTATTCAAAAACAGGACAGTAGGCGTCTGTGCTCCATCAATCTCAGACAAAAGCAAAAGCGGTCATCTATAATAATTTCGCTCTTTTCAGTTGATTTCCCTTCAATCACAGCCACTTTCTCATTAATACATATCTTTCAAACAGTTACCTTTTACGGAACTACCAATCAGGATTCTCATGTGGGGCCACCTCACTGTAGTAACGCCACTTCCTTGACTACATTGGTGAAAGAAAGACCATCTTAAAGTGATGCATATCCTCAGTCCCAATTTGTACTTCCATTGAATTATGCACCCTATTAGACAATTGTTATATCACTGATACCCACCTAGAATCACTTAGACCAGTCAACTGAAAATGACAATCGTCCTACTTTTATTCTCATTAAAAAAAAATCTTGATGGATAGCCAACTGCATCTATAAGAAAACCATCCTCCACATCCAGAGAAACATCATATGTCATCTATATATTCTTTTCGGCTTAATATTGTGCAGGGAAAGATGATCTCACATCAAATTGGCCATCTATTCCCATATATTACTTTTTGAGAAATATTACTTTTTGGTAAAACAAAGCACTAGCTTACAATGGTGCATGATCCCATACAATATCT
Source organism: Lissotriton helveticus (assembly GCF_964261635.1). Lineage (NCBI taxonomy): Eukaryota > Metazoa > Chordata > Amphibia > Caudata > Salamandridae > Lissotriton > Lissotriton helveticus. Next base: position 415,900,766 of record NC_136069.1, on the reverse strand, counting down.
TCCTTTAAGTTAGGAAAACAAACCAGCCACAATAGTATTGCTGTCTTCAAACCATCATTACCATCTTCATTAACAGACTGATATAGCGGTTAGAAAACATTGGATTGAGAAAACATTTTCATGCTCCTGCGTTTTTGGACATCTAAGAGGAACTGTATATTTGCACATGTGATAAGGTTCTTAATAGAACGCTTCAATATCAGTCTTTTTGAACATTCTAAAGAATTTCTTTAGACTCTTTTAGCACTCACTTTTTGTATAGGATTTAATTTTACAACGTGCGAGCTAAACTTCAGACACAATAACACAATAATTGATGGTGGTCGCTCATGATCTTGCCTCTAAGGCGTGCAACATTTCCCTATTGTGGCCTCCTCGCCGGCTTGCTTCTGCATGCATCACCCCCGCTGCCAAAGGTGTGCACAACACTCCTTCGATTCCCTTACTCTCCTACTCACTACAAGCATTACTACGCCTGGTGATTACCTCAACTATTATTGAGGCTCTTTTACCTTAAATCAGAGTCCATTGTCGACTGTCTACTCCTTTTGCTTGCCCGCCTCCTTAAGGTCGTGGTGACTTACTGCCAGATAACAGTGTACAGGGATCACGTTGACATCGCCTCACCCTAGTCTGGCCTTGTTCTTTAACTATGTTCAATATCACCAAATGCTGCATCCCATCCTCGTCAGCAAGTTTTTAAGAAGTGACACAATGGCAACACGTATTGGGTAGATTAAGAGTTACTTTATTAAGTGGCAAAACACAAATCCTGGGAGGCTCTGCTAGCAACATCTGCTCTCAACGCTTACCCAGCCTTCCAACCATCAGCATTCCACCCCAGCATTCCAAGAGCAGCCATGGCTGCAACTATTCCAGTCTACATATAATTTAACAAGCAGGTACACACCTCAATACAGTACTAAAACCAGGGCTAATATATATAAATATAATGTTTGCAACCATTTCTTATTTTCACCAAGATCTGATGAGTTCAAACCTCATAATGTGTGAATCCCCACAACAGCAATGCAGTATGGATACAGTATACAACGTTTGCAAACCGCTATTGTTCATCATGCTCTACAGCTATGGATACTGTTAACTAAAGCAGAGAAAACTAATCAAAGTAATTGAAATCTCCAGCTTGTCAAGTGGTGTGGAAAAACAAGAGGAATATTAAAACAACCAAAAGCAATGATGCAAGTAAAATCAGGCAAAGGATGTCGGACACATCTCATGAGATCCTCGCAAGAATGTGCCATAGAAGGCAGGAGCAAAAATGTACCTGAGAGACATTGTTTGGTATTAATCTTACATTTATGACATCAAACCGAGGGGATATGCAAGTCATGAATAGAGGACTTTTCATTTTGTGAAGCAGCATTGTGGTGCATTGTTAACAGAGTAATCAATCGGTTGATCTAATGTATGTATGTCTTGATAAACTAGCAGAACTTACAGTTTAAGCAGACATCTGCATCTCTTTTATGAAGCATTACAGTGACAAGAGAGATAAATTACTGTACATGCCCTTTCCTGATGAGTTAAAATGTTAATGACAGATGTGAAATATTTAGGCTGTACTCCTATTTTTCTCATCAACTGTGATTTCTCAAAAAGACAAAAAGGTTACAATTTGACTGGTTGATAGTATTTATAAAGCACACACTGCCCAGCTGGATCTTTTAGTGGTAGGTTTGAGGAGCCTACAAATAAAGTAAACTTCAGCTTCTGCCTATAAAGAGAGATGTGTATAGAGAAAATATATTTTTTTGAAAATCATCTAAAGATCTGAAGTGACTTGGGATTTACATATCTGTGTATTAGTCCACTTTTTTTTACATGCATGTATTTCTTTGTTCACGTACTACCAATCTCTTTGCTGCTGTTTAGTTCCACAGACGCCTTGCGGAGGAAATGACACAGAAGCGGTGGGAGCGTATGCCCGCATCTCAATCAATTCAGCTGAACAAAGATACACAGGTAAGTTTGAATTGATATATGTTAGTTATGTTAAGGTTTTTGTATGTGTGACAGTTCTGATAAAACTGAATGTTTTTTCAATAATCTGAAAATAGTCTAGTTTCTAGAGTACATTACATTATTTACAGCAGACAAATCGCAGCGGCCCTTTCAAATTCAAATAAACCTTATAATCATGACAATTCGGTAAAGTAACCAAAACCCATGTGCAGGAGTCTTGTCTTGGCACCTTTCAGTTTTGACACAAGCATCTAGACGTAGTTGTGCATCAAGTTGGCTAAATAGTCTTGTAATAACATTTGAGGTCTAGCCTGATAAAAGGATACAACAAATCTAGCTGCAGTTTTTATGCTGCAGTCTAGCTAAAACTGCGGAATGTCATTTTGGCTACCATCATACAATAACATAGATGATAGATGATAACTAGCTTCTCTATTAATAATGCCTATGCATAAAGTTGAGAGAACCTTTACAAGATTTTTTCTTCTCAGACACCTTGATATGTTTCTCGGATATCTCTGTACCATCAAGAAGGCGGGGGTAAATTCTCCAAAAATCTGTTTCTGCTCTTTCACACTGGGGAAGATCCAGAGCTTTCGAGGATTACACTTCTGTTTTTCATTTCTATCTCCTGTTTGTGGTCACTAAGCCTGAAACTGGCACTGGGTTTCCAAAGGTGAATTTGTTACTACCATTATCAAATATCATTAGGTAGTGGCTTATCCACTGTAGGGAAGCCGACTTTTGTACTTCAAAAGGTCCACACTACTGTTGGCCTTCTGATCACCTTTTTTTACGGAGATTTTTGCCAAGTGAGGCCTTGTAGACACGGGCATGGAATGTTGTTGATGTGGAGGGAGAAAAGTTCATCAGGAGCATTTGTTTTTGTCCTTGGTCATTGAGTTTGCTTCTGAAAACATGCTGGTCTGCCTGCATTTGTGCCACAAAGTCGAGAGCTTTTTCTGAGAAAAATGGTCTATCTCTGCCACAGCAATATTTAAATCTGGTGGACAGGCCATCACAATGCCTTGGTAGCCTCTCCGCTCAGCGATAAATGCCCCCGAGTCTTATTTCTTTAACAAAAAATATAACCAATAGCTGTATTGTATTGTTTTAAGAATAATAATAATAATCCCATTTATTAGAAAGTCAGCAATAGCAGAAGGTGTTCTTAGTTTGTTACCGCTACAAAATATGAGTTCCTTATTAAAAACATCTAGAATATGAACCAGTTAAGAGAGTTTCACTGTAACTGTGGATCTGAAAGAGACACGTTAGTGATAGATTCCTTACCTTAGAATATCCCCAGGCGTCAGACTGGATCCGGAAAACTTTGCATAGCAATACCCCTGCCTGCCGGCAGGCGTCGTCTGCGGCTCCGCGTCAGTCGTTAGCGCCGGAATGACGTCGTCGGAGTACTTAGACGCCGCCCATGCGCGCTGACGTCAGTTCTTCTTTTTTCCGCGCCAGCTAGCGCAAATCCGGAGAAGCTCTACCCCTTAGTCATTTTTTGACTAAACTTTTTTGATCTTTTGATCATTGCTCTTTTCGAGTCTTCGACTCCGACGGTGCCGGTAGGGATGCCCGGGTTTAAACCCTGTTCCAAGTGCGACCGACTGATGTCGGTTACCGACCCCCATCGCCGGTGCCTGAAGTGTTTAGGCCTCGACCACCACGACCGCACCTGCTCCGACTGCCGGGCCCTGACGTCGAAGGCTAGGCAGGAGCGGTCCCGCAAGCGGCTTGAGCTCGAGCTCCGGCAGTTGGCCCCGCGCCGCTCAAGGTCCCGGTCCCACAGGAGGTCGAGGGACCGGTCGCGGGGTCGGAGTCCTCGCAGCTCCGGGAGTGGACACGGTCGTCGGGATCCAAGTCCTCAGGTAAGAGGCATGAGAGGTCGGAGAGGCATCATCGTTCCTCCGACCCACCCCGACGCTCGCACGATGCGGCCGGGGGTACCCACGCGGCTCCGACTGAGCATCGCCGCCTGCCCCACACCTTCGGGTCCGTGGGCATGACGCGACGCCGGAGGAGGTCGAGCGGTACCTCATGGCCATGAAGTCCCTCCCTTCTCTGCTTGGCGACAAGGCAGACCATGCGCTTGAGCGTTTTAAGGACTCCAGGGCTACGGCCAAGTCCTTGGGCCTCTCGGCCACACGCCAGCAAACGGGTGCCTTTCGCTCCTTTCGTGGCCACGGAAGGGGCGCACCCACACGAGCTGCCAGCCACGCACCGCAGAATGTTCAACAGCGCGGTGGCGGCAGTGGAAACCGCCGTAGCGGCGGTCGGGGACAACCGCGAGGCCAGTCCACACCTCCCTCCGCAACACCTGCCTCAAAACCTTCCTAGTCCGTGTTTTCAGGCCCATGTGACGCCAGTGGGTGGCAGGGTTCGCCATCACCTCCTCCACTGGCGCAATGTCACGTCGGACAGGTGGGTGCTGCAAATCGTCCGAAGGGGCTACTCCCTCTCCTTCGAGGCATCCCCTCCAGCCATGCCACCGCAATTCCACCGCGTGTTCGGGGAACACTTGCAACTTCTGTAAGAGGAAGTCACGGCCCTCTTCGCCAAGGGGGCCATCGAGCGCGTTCCTGGGCCAGAAGTAGGGTGTGGTTGTTACTCCCACTACTTTCTGGTACCCAAGAAGGGCGAAGGGGGCCTATGCCCTATCTTGGACCTACGGAACGTCAACGGCTTCCTCCGGAAGGAGAAGTTGAAGATGCTGACTTTGGCTCAGGTCTTAGCTGCCCTGGACCCCGGAGACTAGATGGTAGCGTTGGACTTGCAGGACGCTTACTTTCACATCCCCGTCCTGCCGGCCCACCGGCGTTACCTGCGGTTCACGGTAGGCCACGAGCACTTTCAGTTTACCGTGCTCCCCTTTGGCCTTACAAGCGCCCCACGGGTGTTCACGAAGGTGATGGCGGTGGTCGCAGCTCATCTGCGCAGGTTAGGGGTGCCAGTCTTCCCCTACCTCGATGACTGGTTGTTGAAGGCGGGCTCGCCCCAGACAGTCGTCAGCCACCTCCAGACTACGGCCGGCCTCCTGCACTTGCTGGGGTTCTCCATCAATGTGCCGAAGTCGCACCTGTGTCCCTCTCAGAAGCTCCTCTTCATTGGAGCGGTTCTAGACTCGGCGCAGTTTCGGGTTTATCCTCCCGAACAGCAGGTTCGGGATATTCAGGCTCTGATTCCGATCTTTCAGCCTTTATCACGAGTCTCTGTCAGGTTGACGCTGCGGCTTCTGGGGCTGATGGCCTCCTGCATCCTTCTGGTGCATCACGCCCGGTGGCGGATGCGGGCTCTGCAGTGGGACCTGAAGTTTCAGTGGGCCCAGCATCAGGGCAACCTGTCCGATCATGTCTTGATCTTGGAGGGCACTGCGAGACAGTTACAGTGGTGGCTCACGGACGCGATTGGGTCAGTGGCAGATCCCTCTCCCTACCCCACCTGGAGCACGTGGTTGTGACGGACGTGTCCCTCCAGGGCTGGGAAGGACACATGCGAGAGGCGGAGATCAGAGGCCTCTGGTCTCCGGCGGAGTCCCAGCTCCATATCAACTTTTTGGAGCTGCGGGCGATCCGTCTTGCACTGAAAGCATTCCTCCCCTCTGTCCGGGGGAGTATAGTGCAGGTGTTCACGGACAACACCACCGCCATGTGGTACTGCAACAAACAGGGCGGGGTGGGTCGTGGACCCTATGCCAGGAGGCTCTGCGCCTCTGGCAGTGGCTGGAACATCAGGGCGTGACCCTGGTGGTTCAACACCTGGCAGGTTCGCTGAACGCCAGGGCGGACGAACTCAGCCGTCGGTGCATGATGGATCACAAATGGCGTCTGAACTCGGACGTGGCGCAAGGCCTCTTTCAGCAATGGGGAGAGCCTTGGTTAGATCTATTTGCCACAGAAGAGAACGCGCAATGTCATCAGTTCTGCGCGTTGGAATTTCCAAGGCGGCACTCGCTCGGAGACGCTTTTCGTCGCGAGTGGAGTTGCGGTCTATTGTACGCCTTTCCGCCTATACCACTTCTGCCCAGAGTGCTGAAGAAGATCAGGCGCGACCGGGCCCAGGTTATCCTTGTGGCTCCGGACTGGGCACGAAGATACTGGTATCCCGAGCTACTCAGCATGTCAGTCGATCCCCCGATTCGTCTGCCTCTTCGGGAGGACCTTCTGTCGCAGCAGCAGGGGATGGTTCTCCACCCGAACCTGTCCAGTCTCCACCTACAAGCTTGGAGATTGAGCGGCGGCAGTTGAGGCCATTTGACTTGCCTCCCGAAGTCTGTAATGTCATTCTGGCAGCCAGGCGTCCCTCCACAGAGTCGGTATACGCCTGCAGGTGGAACAGATTTGTGGCATGGTGCACAGCAAAGGCTGTGGATCCACTCTCTGCCCCTCTTTCTGAGGTTCTCCTCTTCCTTCTTTCTCTTGCCCAGCAGGGCTCTGCTCTGGGCACTATCAAGGGCTACGTTTCTGCCTTTCCGCCTTCTTAAGGCTACCTGATCAGCCTTCTTTGTTCAAGTCCCCTATTGTAAATAGGTTTTTGAAGGGCATCACACACATGTTCCCTCCTGTTCCTTTCGTGATGCCCCAGTGGGACTTGAACCTTGTTCTTACTTGCATAATGTGTGCTCCCTTTGAGCCGCTCCATAACTGTCCTCTCCGTCTTCTTACTTTGAAGACTGCTTTCCTGGTTGCCATCACCTCTGCCAGGAGAGTGAGTTAGCTCCAGGCTCTTTCTTCCACACCTCCTTTCCTCTCTGTTCATCCGGACAAGGTTGTGTTGCGGACGAGACCTTCTTTCCTGCCCAAGGTTGTCACGGCCTTCCACATCGGGCAGTCCATTACTTTGCCCACCTTCTTTCCGCCTCCGCATCCCTCGAAAGAGGAAGAGAGGCTCCACCGTCTGGACCCAAAACGTGCGCTGTCTTACTACCTAGATTGCACACGCCAGTTCCGGGTGGATGACCAACTCTTTGTTGGTTATGTGGGCGCTAAGAAGGGAAAGGCGGTGCACAAGCGGACCATCTCCCGGTGGATCATCTTGTGTATCCAGGCATGTTACTCCTTGGCTAAGAAGGAGCCCCCTGTTAGATTGAGGGCTCATTCCACTCGGGCCACGGCGACTACCACTGCCCTGGGCCGTGGAGTGCCCTTGCAGGACATTTGCCAGGCAGCTACGTGGGCCTCTCTGCACACGTTTGCACGACACTACTGCCTGGACAGCCAAGTCCGGAGGGATGGCTTCTTTGGCCGTTCCGTCCTCCAGGACTTTCTGGTGTGATTATTGGTTCGCAGACCCACCACCGGGGTTGGTATTGCTGGGGTATCTATTCTAAGGTAAGGAATCTATCACTAACGTGTCTCTTTCAGATGCACAAGTTACTACTTGTGTAACGATGTATCTGTAAGAGACATTAGTTAGTGATAGATTCCTTACCGACTCACCCATCCTCCCCGTTCTGCAAACCGATATCTAGGGTTAAGGTCATCCCCTTTCAGGGCCCTAGTTTTATGGCACCAGTGTTGGTTCTATCATGGCTCTGCGTATCTAGCACGGAAAAACTGTGTATCAGAACTGATGTCAGCACGCACTCCGACGACGTCATTCCGGCGCTAACGACATCGGCGACAGACGCGGAGCCGCGGACGACGCCTGCCGGCGCGCAGGGGTATTGCTACGCAAAATTTTCCGGATCCAGTCTGACGCCTGGGGATATTCTAAGGTAAGGAATCTATCACTAACTAATGTCTCTTACAGATATATCGTTACACAAGTAGTAACTTGTGCAACTATGGAGTTAATTATCCCTCCCCCCTAGATTAAACCACTCAAGTCATTTAATTATATTGTTATAGTTTCAAAATTGGATCCTACAAAAAAAGACGATAAAAAATGCTGTTCAATTGCTCAAAAAGTTTATATCTGGAAAAATATTAATTGAGGGGAGTGGCACTTGCCATTAGGACCATCTGGTAAATAGGTAAGGTGTATTTGCTAATGCCAAGGTTCGTATCTTGTCTGATCTTTGTTTGCAATGATAGTAAATTTGAACTGGCTGAGGACTGTCACTGATGGCTGGGCAAATAGAGAGCTCTTTAACTCTCTCTTTCTTTTGTCTTTGTCTTTCTATTTTTCTTCTTCTCTGCCTCCAACAGTATATGATCATGCTATGGAGAACTACAACAACGATTTAAGGCCCTCATTTTGACTGTGGCGGTCCACCTGACATCCAGAGCATTGGTCCGACTGCCAGATTACAGTACCGGTTGGAGTGAATATGGCGCAGGGCAAAGACCGCTGCCTCCGACAGGCTCAAGGAACCAGTCGGGCGGCGGACTGATTCCTAACCCTACAATGAAGGCGGTGCCTGTGCAGGCACTGCCGTGGGGATCTGTAAGTCCCTTTCTGCCTGACTGGGACTGCCATGAAAAAGAAGCCGGAATGGAAATTTGGGGGCCCCAAGCAGAGACCCTGTCCACAGTGGGCCACTGCTAAGTGGCCAGGGAGGCACATGCGGTCAGGGCCGGCCTAAGGCATGTGCAAGCTGTGCACCTGCACAGGGCCGCCAAACCCCAGGGGCCGCCACGCCAATATATATCCTTAGATACATATTTGCGTGGCGGCCCGTGGCAGGGATTTGGCGGCCTCGGGCCCCCTACCTACACTCCCTGCTCAGGGCCTCCGTGAGCCTTGAGCTGGCCCTGATGCGGTGCCCCCACAGACATCAAAGCACCATGTGCCAGGCATCACATGGTGCCTGGTACATGGTGCATGGATGTTTGAAAAGTGCCTTTTTCTACTGCGGCTTGTGCTGCAGCCCTTTTCCGGGACTCAGCCGACACTGCTGTAGAAAAAGGCATTTTACTATTACCTGCACGGTGGTCGGTATGTAATAGGGCAGGCAGCACGGACGATTCATTGTTGTCCTGTCACCTGCCCACAGCAATAGCGGTCGGACGCTCGTATACTGTTGGAGGCAGAGAAGAAGAAAAAGTTCGAGGCATTCTTGACATATAATACAGACAGGCCAACTTCAAAGTATTTAAAAATGTTTTGGAAAGTGATATAGTTCGTCTACTTCAGCCTTCTCTGGATTTCTGTTTTTATCACATTCTTTTTATACAATCCTCCCATCAAATTCTTACAGTCTATTTTTGAGCTAGGCCTTCTATGTATCTCCTCATATATTTTTTGTGTCATTTCTTTTCTTGAAACACTAATATAGTACTCGGCGTATATAATGTTGTATTTAGTGGAGCTGAATAAACTCTGATATATTCGTTTATTTGTGTGTGTTAACAGTCGGGAAGAACAAGGGCTGTGGGAATTGTTGGGATCGAGAGGAAGCTGGAGGAAAAAAGAAAAGAGACCGACAAAAACATTTCAGAGGTAAATAGTACACTTCTCCATGCTCTAGTTCAATTACATGTATGTCTTACACATACCAATATGATCTTTCATGTGTGCAATCTATAGTGGTTATGGAGATTGTATGGTACCAGAATATCATTGCTGACATATCGACTGACAAAAATATTGTGTCCTCAATATCGTTTACAAAAATGTTGCCCCATAGGAGGTAATTCGAAAATCTACATCCAGTGAAGCAATAATTTTGTAAACCATGCTTATGCCTCAATATTTTTTCCTAGACATTGTTTTTGTTAACAATATTCTGACATACAACTGATGGGGACGGGTTGTGTTCACCTCGCTAATGTTCACAGATTAATGAGTGTATAGCTGTGTAAACGGATAGCTAGGGACATACATCAATGTATTGGTAGCTCACTTTATAGCTGAAACAAGTCTATTGAAACCTAATTGAAAGTTAAATTAGAGATAGCTAGAGGTAATGGTGGCTTTGTTGATAGCCAGCAAAAGTGGATAGATAACCAGATTCAGAGATGATATCAATATCGAAAGGTGAGTTGAAGAAAAAGTTAAAGGATTCTTCAAGAGACTTTTATGTAAGAATGCAGAAATCGCAGGTAATGCAAGAATGCCACATATATGGTAACATTACATGAGACCAACCCTTAATGTGTAGCATTTCAAACCACACAACAATCAGTTTAAAAGATGTCCAAAACCTTGGTGCCTGTGCCATAAGGGTCAGTCTCTGGCTCTCATTAGCAAATACCAAGGTAAGATGATTGTTTTGTCTACATGATTGTTTTGTCTACAAAGTTTGTTGAATTCAGTGCTTAATTTGAGCTTGTGGTTGCTGGTTGGGGCCACCAGCACTCATTTTTCCTCATCACACATTTCCCTAAAGAAAGAGAGGGAAAACACACAAAGTGGGAAGACGAAGGAAGAGAAAGGCGGAAATAACATTGCAGTGGAGAAAGAAGGCACCCGCCAGAGCAAGATAAAGGAGCATGGAGTGTCTCATAGCGAATTAAAGAGGCCTGGGGTAGATTCAAGACAATGCAGCCTAGGTATTCAGTTCGCCTACATATTACAGTACCAGGCATGGGCTTTTAAGCAGAGCTTTTGAAACTGGTATTCATTTTTGTTTACAAATTAAGCACTCATTGGATTTAAATAAAAATGTCCCCTAATGATATGCTGAGATAGAAAATATTATGGCTATGGACAGAATGACCGTGCACATTATATTTTGCGTTCCCTTTGCATTTTAGCATACATTGTTTATGTTTCGTAACATTATTATTGTAATTTACAGCAGTTCAAAGCCAGTACCTTTTCATTGCACTAATAAGAATCATATTTCCCTCTGATGTGCATTAAAACTATAAAGGGTTTAGGTTTATATAGATGCATTTTTTTTATTTTAAATGCTTATTGTAAGCATATGACAGCCATGTTTAAGCAGTCGCCCGTTTTAATTTTTCATGCTTCTTTTTTTGGCATATGTTTGAAAATGTAACCACCACGCAGCTTACCAAGGCCAGATCTATTTTCTTCTTTGATGCTTGTTTAACATGTTTTCAAGCTAACAAGAATGCCTTTCCAATCCAAGGATAGACGTTTATGTTATGCATAGTTTATCTGTCACTCATTAGTGTTCAGATAGTCTGAAAGTCCAGCTGAACTGTTGGCATCTCAGCTAGACGACTTTAATCACTACTTACAACAAGCATTGGAAATGCAATAGGTCTCGCAGCATTAGAGTTAGTGCTTTTAGAATTGTTTATGGGTTTTTGTGTAAATCTTTAGCATTTTTGTTTCCTGTAGCCAATGCTAAAGAATAAAAAAAAAAAGCCATAAACATTTCTAAAAGCTCTAACTCAAATGCTCCGAGAACTATTGCACTGTGTGAGGGTGAGGGGTTGAGGGTGAGTGAGGGTGAGTGAGGGTGAGGGTGGGTGAGGGTGAGTGAGGGTGAGTGAGGGGTTGAGGGTGAGTGAGGGTGAGGGGTTGAGGGTGAGTGAGAGCGAGGGTGAGTGAGGGTGAGTGAGGGTGAGTGAGAGTGAGGGTGAGTGAGGGTGAGAGTGAGTGAGGGTGAGGGTGAGTGAGGGTGAGTGAGGGTGAGGGTGGGTGAGGGTGGGTGAGGGTGAGTGAGGGTGAGGGTGAGTGAGGGTGAGGGGTTGATGTTGAGGGGTTGAGGGTGAGAGGGTGAGTGAGGGGTTGAGGGTGAGTGAGGGTGAGGGTGAGTTAGGGTGAGGGGTTGAGGGTGAGTGAGGGTGAGGGGTTGAGGGTGAGTGAGGATGAGTGAGAGTGAGGGTGAGTGAGGGGTTGAGGGTGAGTGTACAGCCTGCTTCAATAACCACGTTTTCAGGTAGTTTCTAAACTTCACACTTCCATACAGGGAGAGAAACGAAACAATTCAGAAATATTCAGAATATTGGAAGAGCGGAAACTGTGGAGGCTGGGAGGGAGGGGGGAGGCGGGGTTCGAAAAATGGTAGACATTGTGAGAATTGGCAGAGTACTACAGAGAATGAGAAAAATAAATTGTGGGCGTGGAGGGTAATTGAAGAGCGCAATCGGAGAGGCAAAGAAATAATGACTAGAACTAAAGCGACCAAAGGAATTAAAATGAACGGATTAAACAGATATGAAATAAGTGCATCCATTGCATGTGCTTGTACTATCAAATTAACTGTGCAGTTCTACGCTGTTCCCCTGTAAACACTTGTAAAGCACGCAAAGTCCTTCTTAGATTTAAAGATTTACTTCTCAGCACGAGCTTTTCTTGGTCGCAGTTTTCGATTTTCTGTATATTCTGATATTTCGATCCATTAGCTATTTCTGGGAGAGTCCAACAACATATGACAGGCTGTGAAAGGAAAGTAAAAGTTAAAGAGACAGAAAAGCACGAGACACGGAGAGAATTTCGCGTGAACTAAATCCCGCGGGATCCGAGTTTAAGAGGGCCTGCACGAGGAGAGCGAGCCGAGCCGTTCCATCTGAATGGAAACACTTCTGCAGTGCTCTGAAGCTGGCTATAAATATTTGAAAACATCAAAGGCGGTTGTGTTAAATTAAAAATGCTGTCGCACAGATAGGAACTAGCCGCGGGGGCTGCCAGCTCCGACATGTGAGCCTGGGATCAGACACAAAGAGGCAGAGCAGCAGCAAGGCAAGAAGAGAGCCGGGGAGTGAGCGAGAGAGAGAGCGACAGCAGAGGGGAGAGCAACGGAGAGACGTGGGGAGAGACCAGGGGTGAGGGGATACAGCAGGGGGGGGGGGGGGGGGGGTGAGGGGATACAGCGGGGGAGGCAGTCACAGCACGCTAGGAAGAGAATAGACTCAGAGCTTCATATTGTCTGTTTGGTCACGGATTAGCAGCGTAAACTGTGAATAATCACGTTTTTATCGAAAAAACAGTGGTGTGGAAAAATGTATATTTACGACTTGGCTCTGATTTTAACATGGCCATAGCAAATAGTTAAGGCAGCACAGTATCCCATGCTTTCTAGCGGCAGGCAGGCAGGGGAGGAGAGGAGGAGGGGGGAGGAGAGTAGGGGAGGCACGGCCTAGCGGCCGTGCAATCAAGTAGTGAGGGGGCGGAGCTGGGGGAGGGTGCGAGAGAGAGTAGGCAAGGCTAGCGGCAGGCAGGCAGGGGAGGAGAGGAGGAGGGGGGAGGAGAGTAGGGGAGGCACGGCCTAGCGGCCGTGCAATCAAGTAGTGAGGGGGCGGAGCTGGGGGAGGCTGTGGAAGAGAGTAGGCAAGGCGACACGGCGGGAGGGGGCGGAGCGGGTAAACAAAGACGGACATGCACGCGCCCGTGACTTTTAAGGTCAATGCGCATGCGCATAAGCTTAATGCGCATGCGCATTGACCTTAAAAGTCACGGGCACTGCAAGGAATCGCCACGATTCCTTGCAGTGTGGATAAAGAGTGGATGAGCCCCTATAGTCTCGCTTGCTCGATGCGCATGCGCATCGACAGGCGAGACCTAAAAAGGCAGTACTTCCCCTTTCAAATCCATTCCTATCATTCTATCTTTACTCCAAATTCCCCTTTTTAAATCAATTTGTATCATTCTATTCCTACCCCAAACTCTGCTAAACACACATGAAATCAAGAGCACAAACCCAACACAACTAATGCACAAAAAAAGGAGGAAATTCGTACAAATCTACTAACTATTAATCTAGTTCCGGAGTAGTGTCCTACTTGCCGAAAAAGCGCGTCAGTGCCTTGTCAGGAATCATAAGCGCTATATAAGTACACTTACAATAGACAATCTAAAAACACATGCACCCCCAAGCTGTCATTGTTGCCACCACTGCCCTTCACCTTGTACACCGGTTACATTTGGTGTTCTTTCCAGAGCCTAGCTCGGCTGATGAAGCAGTGCCGTAAATACATATGGCAATTCCTTTGGATTCCCAGATTCTTCAATTTACTGGAGGAAAGAAAACAGTGGAGATCAGGGCTGAGCTGCACGATATTTCGAAGCTATGCAGAGGTGTTCTAACAAAAAAAAGGAGCTGACCCGGTACTGTATCTCAGGTCTAGAGTTAAAATTCCGTAATAAATACCATAAACCATAAAAGGCCAAAAACTGAAAGGTAAATTGATTGTAGAACACTGAGTAGGGACAAAATATAAGCACAAAAAGGGTGCATCAGTTGTCTGTTTTTCTTTTTTACCATGACAAGGCTGAATGGAGGAAGCAAAGAGGAGGCAGACAACATGGGCAATGAGGAATTATAATGCAAGGAGAAATGGGCAAGGGGTTCAGAGGGTAAAATAGGATGATAGAGAAAGATGCAGAGGTACAGGGTATGAATGCCGGAAGGGAATCCCCTGTTTAAAAACAAAAAAATAGTCCATGATTAAAATAAAAAATTGAATTGAATTTGAGATGCAAGTAGATAGAGGATAGACGGGAGGAGGAAGTGGGGCTCACAGTGGAGTAATGGGACAAAATAAGGGATACAGGAGGTGCTTTCTCCAATAATGAAAAAAAGTGGATGAATATGAAGAAAGAGAGGCAGGGATATAATGGGGTGGTGAGAGAAAAGAAGGTCTAGGATTGAAAAAAGACTGTGGGGATTTCCCTCCATTCTAAATGAACCCTTAACGTTGGCATTACCATGACAGAATGGAATTTAGAGAAAATTAAGGGCCTCATTACAATGACGGTCAGACGAGCGTCTGGCCGCCATCGTTTCGGGCACAGGACCATCAGACAAGGAGTTGGTGGTCCCAACAGCCCAATTATGATGCGACCGCCGTGGAGGCAGTCGAAAAATGCTGTTTACCAGGAAAAGGGCCGCTGCACAAGCCACAATGGTAAAGAGCATTTTTCAAACATCCATGCCCTGTGTGCCTGGCACCCAGGGCCACATAGCAGAGGCCCACGGGGACCCTGCTAGGGGCCCCCAAAGTCCCTTTCCAACATCCTTTCCATGGAGGTCAAAATTATAGTATTCGCAGTGTGGGCCATAGATTGTTGCACAGGTATAGTTTTCTCTATTAGGGCCAGATGTAGGAAATCTCGATTCGGTATTTAAGAGTAGGTAAATCGGATGTTGGTAATTTCTCTTTTTAAATTACCGAATCCGTAAGATTCGGTAATTACCGAATCGGTATTTACCAATTCGGTAATTGCCATTCATTCCTATGGGCCAGGAGGCCCATAGGAATGAATGTCAATTACCGAATCGGTAAATACCGATTCGGTAATTGGGGGAAACATTGAAGGGTGGCAGGGTGTCACTTTGACACCCTGTTTCACCCCCTCAATCGTGTATGGGTGCACATGTTGCAGACATACATGCCCTAAGGGCATGTATGTCTGCGACATGGCAGCGTTTGAAAAGCTTTTCATTATTTACCACCAACTTCTAGGTGGTGGTAAATAACGAATTCTTAAAGCCCTGTAGCACTGATTACAGTGCTACCTACATCTCATAATACAGATTCGGTAATTTTACAGAATCTGTAATTTTACAGAATCTGTAAAATTACCGATTCTGTATAATTACCGAATCTGTATTTTAGGTGGCCCTACATCTCAGTATCCAAATACCGGTCGTTAACGGCCGAAAATCGGTATTTTCGGCCGTTACCGACCGGTATTTGGATACCTACATCTGGCCCATAATATCTAGTTCTAATATGCTCAAACATTTCGTGACGGTCGGACTGCCCCCATTGTAGGGAATTACACACAGTAGTTAATTTTTCTAGTAACTTTTCAAATTCCCATAACATAAAATGTTACACAGTGCAATTCTTGGAAAATAATATTTAAGACATATCAAGCATTACACAACAACACTACACACAACAAACAAAATACTTTATCTACCTATCACATTTATGAAGTAACATACCACTAAAACATAACAAATAAATGCTAATTCACAAGAGTAGAGGAAATCGCATAGCCGTGATCCACACAAGGGGCGAATCACTACTTAAGGTGAGTGAAGGTTGCACTGATGTGCGTTCACAGTTTATCCACCATCAAATCCTATCTACCTGTGTACTAATCAACAGCCTTCAAAAACCAGTATGATGTAGCTGGGTCTCTTCATCAATATAACCACACTTGCATCATCACTTCGCCTCTATCCCTGGCAAGTTCTCTTTAAAGGCATTAGTTATGTTGTTACTGAGTGCAATGATGCACTGTTTTTAAGGGCCAGCTACAGACAGCTTGCAAGACCTGTCAGCATGCAAGAGATGCAACATGCATGTACTATATTCTTTTCTTCACATACCATAACATAGAGAAAGGAGTTCTGGGTCGTCCATTTTAGGCCCTGGGATTGTTTGGTAGAGCACCCTTCAAGCATTGGCTGAATGGTCTATCCGTCATGTTTTGGATCAGCCCACGGCATTTTACAGATGTTAACATATTTGCGGTACAGAATTTAGGTGGTGAGAAGACAAGAAAGTTGTACCAGAGGACAGGCTCAGTATTGCCCACCATTGACCACAGCAACTCGAGTTTTTTTAATTTGTCTTTTAGAAGTATTTACCCTATAAACAACATAATATCCACATGGTAACACTATCGGGATGGTACTTTACATTCTTTTTTTAAGCTTGTTTGAGCTGTTATGAGCATGTGCAGCATGGTGACCCTTCTGAGAATTGAAACCAGCAGCATCTCTGAGATCACTGTGCCGCATATGCATAGAATAAAGAGCTTTTGCCATACGTGTGTACTGTGTATTAAAAGGAACACTATGCACGCAGGGATGCTGCAGTGTACAGGCGTAAGTAAGTTTCCAGGTTGAGCTCTGGTACTTCTTATTGACACTCTGCTTAAGGTTGGTATGGTGTAGATGTTCTTGACCCGTGGCTGTTTATTACTTCTCTATTATTTCATCTGCAAGATTCTCCAAATTGGTATTATTTTTCGTATTGTAGTGGGCTCTAACCACTTGGGGTGCAGTCAGCCCTTACTGCCACCAATAAGAATAGAGGGGTGATACCAGCGATGCACCCAGTGGCTTGAGTCCTCCACTAGACTGCTGATCACTCATCATACAGAAAAGTCCGCCTCTCAGCTGTGTCTCGACTACGCCATAACCAGCACCACTGGCACACTAGAAGCCGTGGGGAAAGTGCAGATGTGTAAGGGGAATGCAAGACAGCAATTTAGTAATACATCACGACTCCTCACCCACACTGGTGATGTACCTGAGCATCCTTCCATGAAGAGGCACTCGGCACTGGCCCCTTGTTAATATTTTACATCTGATGCTAGTCTTGCATTTAGTCCATGCTGCTATGCACTTGCAATCAGTGCCTTCATAATATCATCTTGCAAATTTTACATGAAATTTGCGGACCCTGGCTACCCAGACCAACCTCTCCATTTTCACAGCTGACGCACAAAAGGTTACCTCCTTATTGTATATAGTAATTGCTACCAAAAGCTCACAGAGGCTACTTTATATTTTAAACTGATGTTGTTGGACTTATGGCATGTTCTTGGCCATTATCTAAGCCCCCACCTTATTCACTTTAATATAATTTCATTTTTAATAGATATGAAAAACACACATATTGGTATAATATGGTCTCTTGGAGTCGATCTTTCCAGTAGATAAAATGGAATGACAGGACAGAAAGTATTATGATTATAGACATCCACCTTATTGTGCATGTGGTCAGTTTGGGAGGTTGTTAGTCCCTGAATCTGAAGAGCTGAGTTGTGAACCCAGGTTCTCCACTTAGCCTAATTTAATGCACACACCCGCAGAAGGACTTTTTGTCTAAACATTTTTATTCAGTCGTGTTTCTTCTGTGGTTTGAGATCTTACTCTTACATGTCTTGGACCCTCTGTTACATACAATTTTTGAATGTTGTGTATCTATGTAACTATACAAATATATGTGTGGTCTCCAAATTGTGTTGTTAGCAAACCCAAAATAATTAACAGCTGATTTCCAGGAAATGCAGTGAAAAGCATGAATCACAGTTATTTAGAGCAGTTTCCTTTCCTGAAGTGGCTACTTTAAAAAAGCGATGATACTACCGTTAGAATTCGAGGAAATCACCACCTGACCTCTAAGCTTTTGGGCAGTAGCCAAAAAGAAGGTTTAATGAGTTGAGAGCTTCATGTCCGTTCTTTGTGATCTGCGGTTCACAGTAACATGTCCTGGTAGACCTCACTCTGCCCCTCACGCTTCCAGGGTTTTTTAATTAAGTGCCATTGAATTGTGTGATAGTAGCACGTGATATTTACTCATTGGTACTAAGAGCGATTTAAAAATGGGTTATTATTATCTGCATTGTTCCCTACAGTTTCACTTCATATATTGTGAGCCAGAGTGAAATATTTAAGCATTTATCTATAGTATTGAAGCATTGGCAAAGTAAGTAGGTTGCGCATACAACTGAAATTGCAAACCAGACTTGTTGGCTTTGCCATTGCTTTTTTGTCTTCTCAGCGCAAGTACGTTTCAATCATGTTCTTAAAGATACTTATGATCAGCCTGTTGTTGGGTAACTCTTACTGTACATTCCACAGATATCAATCAAAGGAAACAATAGTATTGTGTTTTCTCCTCTTACTTCAAACGCTCTTTATTCCTATGTTAGAAGGCTAACTTCAGAGCAGGAGGGGGTCAACAAAAAGGCTTCCTGTGTCAGCTGCTAGCTGCTGATAAGAATAGAGCATTGTGGCCCATTGTTTATCTGAGGAAGTTCCTGTTAGGTGTGTGCCATCGTTCGTTGTTTTTAGACTAGTTCTGAAGCGAGGTTGCAGGGAGAAAAGTTATGCTGCTCTTTAGAAAAATCAAAATTTGTTGCACTTTGGCAAGTGTTTGAATGCCTCAATCCTGTGTGCTAATTAGCGCAAAGTTAGAAGCACTTGCCTCATTATAGAAAGACCAACCAGCCAAAACAGAAAAGCTGGCTGTGCCCAGCAAAGTGCTCTGTTGACAACTAACTCATCAGGTGGGGTACTGGCTGGGTTACCAACTGCCTGTATGAAGCTCATGCGGTCAGTGTCCCAATACCACTGATAGTGTGATACTGTTGAGTTTGAGAGGTTGTGTGCCAGGGATGTACTCTACACTGGGTTCACTCCATTTGGAAATGGCATTTTCTTCTGTTGTCATGTCAACCACTGGATGGAACCTGCCAGGAAGTGGTAAAATGATATTCTCTGGCATTTGTACATATTGCCAGAGTGGAACGAAATTTGTATATGTAATCTTTCTTTTATGGGGTATTACTGCCTGTAATGTTTCATAAAAAGGGCATTGGCATCCAAGGGTATGGACATAAAGCAAATGAAATTAGATATTTTAAGTCAGTTACATATTAGAGATAAGGCTTCTGTTGACAAACCATTTGAAACTGAAATGGTGTAATTGCATTTTGTGCCAGGGGTTTGCTTTACCACTGTCCACGGTGCACACTCTTTATTTGATATTCCTTCAATGATTTAGCAGAGGGTATTGAACTTTTTTAATTATTTGAGCTTTTTTAAGGAAATGTATGTTATCCTCAATCTTCTCTCAAACTTCAAGTTCTCAAACTATTATCTAAATTCAGTGAATTGCAAAGTATTCCTCTGTGTATTTTGTGCATTATTACAGTTTGTCTGGAGCCATTCATTAGATCCTCCTTGACTAAAATCTATGAAACAAGAAAACATACAGAAACTCCATTTACTAAAGTTAACACTAGCTTTACCAATCAGACATATGGATTTTATGTATATATTCAGAGTTTTTTTATATAGCGCGAACTTGACCCGAAGTTATCGGGTATCAGAGAGCTTTTCATGAGCACCACTTGCATTACATAAGGACACATTCTTTTTTTGTTATGCACAGGGAGATTACATGATTTGCCCAAAATCACAAGATGTTGAGCGTATTTGCCGAGGCTCGAACCCGGTTCCCCAGATTGGAGCTCGACCGCCCTAGCCATTAGACCACATCCTCTCCCATATAGTCTGGAACATAACTACACTAAAATACTTTCAATGCTCAAGTCAGGCTGCTCTGTAACAATCTGAGAATGCTGTCTAATTAAAGCTCTCACTAATACTTCTATTTAAGGCTAATTTAAATTACCCTTGTTAGAACGAGACTTCATTGTCCTGCATTTTCTCCACTCTTTCTTCTTGCCTCATTGTTCAACTGGCTATAGAAAAAAGTTACATTCAAGTCTTTTATTTAATCAATGAGGATATTCTTCCCGTATTTATAGTCTACTCCACAAACTACTTTTATCAGTTCCAAAACCTGATCCCTAATTTGCCTCACTTGATGTCTTTCTGTCACAAAATGTACTGTACTAGTGCTTTCTGACTCTTGTGTATTTTTATGATTGGACTAGCGAGGCTTCCAGAATGCTGATAAGGTAGCCCTCTTCAGATGGTTGTGAGTTTAAGCAAAGGTGGCTTTGAGCACAAAAAAATTAGCAAGGAGAGGTGAGATGGAGTGTAGTGAATTAATAGGCTTGCATTCATTGTACTTTAAGCTTGTTAATCACTAACCTCTTTTATTACCATGTAGATGCTAGGTATCTTTAAAAAAGCGAAAATACATTAACCTTTGAACATGCACGAGTTAGTGAAGTACAATGAAGAATTTTAAGTCAGAAACTAAATATATGCTTTTTGCAGTTTTTATTGTCCTTATACAACTGAACATAATTACATTCATAAATGAAGTCTACCAGAAACTATCAAATAATGCTTTTTTGTCTTTCAGGCTTTTGAAGACCTCAGCAAGCTGATGGACAAGGTACATTTACACATTCCTCAGTCTGTAACATACCATCTTTGATGTACATTTCTGTTTTAGTTTGCTAGAACTCATACAGTCTCAATATTATTATTCTCCAGGCTAAGGAAATGGTAGAATTGTCCAAATCCATAGCTAACAAGATCAAGGAAAAACAAGGGGACATCACAGAAGATGAGGTAAATGGTTTCTGTGTTGATCAGGAAACATGCTTAACATTATTTTAAAATTGTCGTCCTGTTTAGTGTGCATGGCACATTAGTTTTAAAGACCTTGCTGAAATCAGACTTTACGCATTTTAAGAGAACATTTAAAACTCTGACATTCAAATGCTCTGTTTTTTTGCGGCTGTTACACAGTGCTAGTCTGAGTCTATTTAAAAAAAAGAAATATAGGGACCCAAGGTTTTCCTCCTCTTTATGTATAGATTTCCTTATTTTTTCAGATTTTACAGACCCAAGAATACTTTGTAAATCTACACATATTACAGATTTCCAGACCTACTTCTACTACCATCTACTTACCCTTTAAAAATGTCCACTATTGGCACATTCTTTTGCATTATGGAAAATATCTATTGCGAAGAAATGCTTTTGTCTTTGCCCCTTACCACATAAGAAGGCTTGGGGCTGTTTCATAAACATAAATTGCAATCTTTGATCATTGTTACACTAACTTGATGTGTGCAACTAGAATAAGAAGCGCCATTGGAATATTTGTGAGACCCCACATAGTTACCACTTTGTGATTGTTCACAACATTCCTACTGCCCGGTGCACATGCTTTTTTCCTCTCTTGCGAACACCCATGTTCCCAACCCAACCGCTGAACCTTTAATGCTTGAGCACCTGGAATGCATGTAGAATTTCAAAGCCACGAGTTGGATTTAGAGTTTTTAAAAATATATAACATCTAAGTTACTGTCACACAATGTTTGAGAATGAGCCACTCTGAATCTCAGCTTTGTTTCCTTTTAAATTTGATTGGCTCTATCCTCTAGAAGCAAAAAAGGCTTTAACTTCACGTTGAAGAACTAAAACACGTATGCTAATGTGAATAATAGGGTGTGGAGCGATTTATGTGTGGACTCCTAGGATAGAGGGTGCTTTGTAACAAAGGCATCCGTGTTCTACACATCAAAGGATCATGCACATTTGAAATGATCCCAACTTAGAGCCATTTGAATTATAAATGTATTCAGCAGTGGTATTTGAAGCGGGGCTGGAAGTCTATGGTAGTGTTTATCTAAGGTCCCCATAGGGTTTATTATAGGGGAGAAACATTTGTAATGCTCTATAAATGTATTTCATAGGTTACAACGTTCCTTCGTGCAAATGTAATTCTGAAAGTGAAATGGACTATTGCAAATCTGAATAACTTTGCATGCATTATACGTTCAAACAGTTCAATGGAGGATCTGACAGATTTGAGCCCTCTTTTTCATCCTCCAACCCTCCACTGCCATATCATAACCCAGACGGTGTTGGCAGTTGTTTTTCTCATTAAAATTAAAAATACAGCCAAGCCATGGTGGCCAGTGATGGGCATCAGCATGGGTGTGATCCTAGTTGTCAGGGTATGCCCAGACGTGGGTCCCTTGCTCACTTTGCCACTGGATTCAAGCTAGCCTGGCTGATGAAGGGTGTTACCCAGAAACCGGTCCCAGGATGATTGTTTCTGGTTCAGTGAAGACCTGGCTAGGTAGTTCAGGCTGGACTGTTCCCATGAGGCACGGGGTCAAGACGGATTTGTATATAGCTGAGTCTGAGCTGAGGTGGCGAAGTGAGCTAAAGAATGACGATGGATTCAACCCAGATCTGTGACTGGGGGTGTGTCAGCACTCCGTCCATCTTCTCCTTGTGTTTGCTGTGATCCTAATGCCATCATGATGTAAAATATTGCCAGGCAGTATTGTGCCATATACCACAAATATGTTACATCTACCAAAATCAACAGCTTATGCTGATTTTGGAAGATGATGCCACAAACTGCAATATAGTTCCTTGGAAATCAGGTCACAAATCACAAAAACGTTTATAAAAAATGTAAGCATTTGTTTGGTAAGTTCGGAAGGGTTCGATTCAAGGACACTAAAATCAGCAGTGGGTGAGACCTGTTGTGATCAACACCATAGAGCTTACTTAAAAGTCGGAATAACCTTTTCTTTCCTTTAAAAGTTGCCTCTGTGTACCTGCCTTAATCCCTCCTACATTCAGATGTGTCCCACCACCACCTCTTATGGGTAGTGCGCTCTTACTTCTTCCCCTAGCCATAGTCCCTCAACTTTTTGTTTTTTAACTTATACATTTCACCAACACCCCTTAACCTGTTTTGTGATTTATTTCATCACACATTTGGATTCTTTTTTTCCACTGTATTTCTAAACACCTAGTGAGAGGTTGGTCCTTAGGCTACTGCGTCCAAAAATTATTTCAAGATTTGGCTGTCCTGTAAAGCAAGAGGTGGCTCTGTTGAGAAACCTGATTGGAGATCAGCCATGTGGCAGACTTTGCACTTACTCCCAGCCAGAATCATTACATTGGTTAAGGTCATTTATATCAGAAGCTTGGCACATTTTTTTGGGGTGGGTCGCAATCATTCTCAGAATATTGACAGCAATGAATGGTGGCTTAATCTAGAAGACGTTAGGACTACAGGTGGGCAATGGTTCAGGAAGAATGTGGTGCACACATTACCCAGATGTGTTTTGATATATGGAAGTTTGACATCTGTTTAAATAGAGCTTAAACTGGAAGGGAACATGACCTCCTCTAACGTTTGAGATAGATGTCTGATTCCAGTTACCTTTTCTACCATAAAATATAATAAAGTTTGTGGTGCGTAATATAGAAGCTTCACAGAGACTACTTTCTGTTATTTCTTGGACGCACACATCTATGCTGGTACCTTCTAGTTGCTTCGCAGGGATTCTGTTTTCTGAAACAGAACTATGCCTAGGATCACAGAACGTCTGTATGTTAGGACTGAGTCACCATACTGCATCAATACCTTTGGGACCGAACCCTGACTAACTCAGTGTTCCTTGCTTGCCCTCCTAACCTTCCCAGAGTAACAAATAACCTGGCATCCCAGAACACAGCTTTCTAGTCCGCTCATCGAACCGCAGTAACAGGTCAGCCCCTTTTGTTCACTCACTCATACATGTCCATAATTAACAACTGAGAGACATGAGGAAAGTTTACAGTAACTATTGTGCTCTATCATGAAGCAACTGGGCTGCAATCAGGAAATGTATACAACTTAGTAACGTGATTAGCATTATCAATAGACTATACACAATTAAAAGCCCTACCATGGCGAATGATGTATTTGCCTAAGCCTAACCTCACTACTTGAGCACAAATGGTATATCACAGAACTCTTGGGTTAAAGCCAGGCCCCATACGTGGCATTTGCTGTTAGCTGGTCTGCATCTCATTGTGCAAGGCTTGCAAGCTCGTTCTCTGTTTATATGATGACAACTGCTGTTCTAGAAAAAAGCAGCTGGGTCTCTTTCTTATGTCTATGTGGTAGGTGTGTTATTGACCAACCTCAAAGAAAATCATAGCACAGTGTTGCTCAACCTTGTACAAAATGTTCACACTGATTCCCAGCAGAAGAGCTCAATAACAAAAAACATGTGCAACCTATTTCTAAAATATTAATGTGGCACAAAAATAAATGTGTAACTTCGTACCACGTGCAAAGCAAAAGCGGCCTGCAACCCACAGTTAGGCTAACAAAGGGGAAGATTACAGTGGCCCTATAGGGAACCCACGACAATTGCAATTATATAGAGCTTCTTACGATTCCCAGATCATGACCAGCCTCAACAGCAAGGTCAACAGCAATGAACAGCCTCTCATTGCCCATTCTTCTACTTTGATAGGAAACAATTGCTGCCACATTTCAGTTACTGTGGCGAAAAAAACATCAGTGGTGGCCTATATTACACTTCTTTCGTCTCTGAAACTGGCACGATGCCTACTGTGATACAGCAGTGTCCCAGAGCGGTTCAGCCATCCTTTCTCTTCCTTCTGTTGGCTGGGTGATAAGTTCACCAATGGCGTACTCTTTGACTTTATTTCCCCTGCAGGGCAGCAGCCTCGGAGCCACAACTTTTGTTGCTAACGCATTTCAAAATGATGTGAGGAAAAAAAATCACATGTGCCAAAATGCTCAGCATTACTTTCCTCACACCTCAGGAGCTGACACCATGACTGCGGTGCTGAAAAGCTGCAGAGGGCCTGGCTAGCATAGCACATGGGAGGTGTCTAGCGATCCATCCCCTCTCATGACCTGGAAAATTTGAAATTCTGATACCCTCATCTCTTTGTTAAGAGTGAATTTAGGTCATAGCTTTGCACCAGCAACTTTTTCTCTTAGGAAAATGGGGGAGCAGTTGCTCTACACATTTGTATTCGAGTGGGCAACCAAAAGACATTGTGCAACATAAAATGGATTTTTAATTGTCTGAATGTGACCGCATCACAAACATCCAAATCTGCCATTGGATAATGATTCTGCGGGCGAGGGCTGAAGGGGCCATCCAAATCGATAACTCTGGGCTCACAAAATAACTCATTGGATCATATTCTGCTTGTACAAATCTCCAGAAAAATAATCAATATGCTGATGAATCAGCGATATATGAAGGCTTGGGAACATACTCTGGTGAAAGAATTGTTTGTTGAATCGTAGCTGATAATTGGACAAGAATGCTAGATCATCAATTACATTTGAAGTGAAATTAATATAAATACTCTGCGTAAGCACAAACTACTCAGTAACCCTGAACCTGATTTCTGGTTTCTCCCCAAGTAGCACTCCCTTGCCATCTAGCAGGACCCATACTATACACATGCCCATGCCGATATATAGATATATTATTGTTCTTTGGGCAAGGTGACGCACACGATTCATGGGACATTGGCTAAGTGATGGCAAAGCTATGGCAAAATGAGTACAATGTAGTGCTCAAGGCAGGGCTGCCCTTATCTCCACCTGTTGATGCACGTGACAGCAAGATGCTCAATTGCAGTTTATTTCCTGAATGCGGCTGTGCAGCAGCATAACCCTAGGGCAAAAAGGCTTATGGGCTTCAAAAGCAGGCTGGAGAAAGTCTGTTCAACCACAAAGATCAGTGGGACCTATGTACCCACTCAAACTATAATTCAGAGTAAATCCAGATAAAATAGCAATGTTTTCATAGTACTTCCAGCCTAAGTTTGCAAAATGGCACCAACAAGAACAGCCAACTCCACAGTAAGTGTTTACAGATGGCATCAAGTGGTTTCCCAGATGGAGCACAGGAAACCAATCTCCTTACTTTTCTTATTATCGCCTGCAATGAAGTGTGTATTTTGTAGAAAAGCAAAGTTGTTTCAAGACAACGGAATAACTCCAGACCCTGCGCTATTTATACAGTCTTTCAGTCTCCAGACCCCCAATACTTGACACCAGCATTCTTCCTTGCGTACCGATACCCTATATTTCTAGTGTGCCATAGGAACACCCCGTCATACTCTACTAATCCCTCCCCATCTTCCATACATAGGCTGATATCACCAGCATGCTTCTGTTACTGAAAGTGTATGCTTCCTCTTGAGTGAACAAGGTATCCTATACTATTTAAAGTTCAATTTTATCTTCCCCCGAGCAAGTCTACATACTTAAAGCGGGCGTAAGCCCAATACCTTTATTAAGGACTCCTCCTATCCAAGAGACATAAACATTACATTAAACAGGAGCCTCAGTTTTGTTCTACCAGCACTCCTGAGAATAAATACAGCGTGGTCAGATTTAGTAATCAATTTTTTTTAATGAAACATATTAATAAACAGTTACAGATAAATACAATGACATTCACATGCATCTTAGTACAAAACTGTTGTAAAATAAAGCACAACTCTTCGGAGACCTAAAAGTCTAACTTGCGTTTAATGCAAAAATAAGCCATCATACAAGCAAAAATCCATAATCTGCAGTTTCTGGGCATTTGCCCAAAATTGCGTTGCTAAAATCTCTGTACATTCCTGTTGCATTTTATAAATTTGTTCTCAGTGCAAGTGAATTGAAGCAAGAATACATCATATTGTTACTTTAAGCGAAACCGACTAATGTGAGAAGTCCTTGAGAACAAGATACAGTGATCCAAAGAAGCGCCGACTCAGCAGTTTTCCCAAATTCAGGTTCTGCAGTGTCAGTTTTCAAAACGAGGCTACGCTTACTAGAAGATGCAGAAAATGTGCAAATGTATTACCCTAAATAAAATGGCTTCTTAGCTTCAGAAAAGCAAAAAACGTAGCAGGCATGTTGGGATTAATGTACTCTTCCAGTTAATATAAAAAAGAAATCATAGTTCAAAAGTAATGGTATTAGTGCATACCAGGCACACTCAAATATTGGCACTTTTAAAATAAAGCAGTAGTATGAGGGCATGGAAACGATTAATTACAGTTATCAGCAGACAATACATTACAATTAGGCTAACATTTCTAGGGGACCATAATCTGTATTCTACACATCCAACGAGAAACTAAAGGTTATGATTTGATATGAGGTTAGTGGATTTAGCAAGAAACATTCTCCTGTACGGACAACAGTAATGTAATGTATCGATTAGTGTTTTTTTCATATGTGTTTAAAGAAATTGGATAAAATACATATTTAATCTTAAAGTTTTCAGAGATTACATTAAGTGCTCCAGATTATCTAACCTGTTATATATTTATTTATGCCTCAAAATGATACCTATGGGTGCCATTGTTCAATTTTGCTCATGCATTTGAGGTATACTGGAAAGACTTTGTGGCCATATTGCTGAGCTTATGTGCGGTAAACTGAATGATGCGATTTGTTATACTACATTTCATTCACTTGAGGCCATTCTGCCTGTGTGCCATTCTTCTAGTTATCAACCTTTTGGCTTTTAACTTTGCCAGTATCTTATCTTGCATTTTGAGAACTAGAATGCATGTGTGATCCACAGAGTAGCCAATGCTTGCTCTACAAGTTTAAGCAGTGGGCACCTCATAACTTATTAGACTGCCTGGATTGATGAGACAACATGATAGGAACCACCTTGACAAAGGTAACTAGATAAATGAGTATCAGACGGCAAAACACTGGTGTTAAGAGACTTCTTTTTAAAATCAAAATATGTGTGTTAAAATGTTACGTCAGCTCACGTACAGAAAATATTAGAAACAATATATTTTGTGGTTATATTTCTTTCATTGATTTCAACAACAGCTTAACTTACAGATTCATAACATTTCTCATCCCAGTCCCCCCAAAAAAGAGCATGCCATAGCAGTTACATGCTTCATTTTTTTTGACTAGCAAATGGAGAGTATGCGCAACATTTCAATTTAACATATAATTACTGGGTACCCCAGCATTTCCATTTCCGCGCCATTCAATCGGGCATCCATAATGTTCTGGAGTCACAATTTTGACTAACACCTGATAGGTATTGTACAACATGCCTTCATGTGGCCTTGATGGCACACATTTTTATGTTCTCTGTCGTGTCACTTGGAACTCTGATGTGAAAAACATATCTTGTTGAACAACTCATAGGATAGGAGTCATAGGACACTGGTGCAACATATGCCCCTCCTTCACTCTGAGGGTCCCTGAATATTCCTCTTCCGACACTAAATATATAAAACAACTTTTTCTTGCCATCCTCTCTACCTCTGGCAGTCTTCCCCTTCCTTCACTTGAAAGCCATTAGGCAAAAAATACCTTGTTCCAGACCACATTTCCATACCTCCTGGAGACAGTGGACATTTGTAACTATTTCCCGTCTCACTTTACCCAACTCTTCCCAACCCAAATATCTCAAAAAGAAAAGCACCGGGTATCCTGCCATCCTCCCCCATTACCCTTGGTAACGTTAACGTTCCTCCCCCCAATTGAAAAGAACAATTAATTTCTGCCACCTTCCTATACCACTTTATAGACCTTCCCTCCATCTCTCAACCTGTGTGTCATGATTTCTGCTGGTGTTGAGAAAACAGCGAGCTGGCTTTGTGCTGGCAGGGACCCTATTAGTTATGGCCACCACAAAGGGAAGAACCCATGTTGGCCACAAATCAGCAGAGAGTTTGGCCACTGGAGTATTAACCACATGCCTCCTCTCTGTTGGGCCTGTAGAGACATAAGTAAGGTAGAATAAGGCATAGGGAACGGCAGTCCATCATCAGCCACCACTTCCTCTGGGTCTCCTGAGACTTTGGTAAGGCAGCAGATCATCGTCTACCTAAGTCCAATTGTCTTAATGTTCAAAAAGTGAATGTCAGAGTTTCAAAACTGTTATTTATATATGAGGTCTCCCAATGGAAGCCATACAGTGCATTTTAATTCACTGCTCTTAACATATAACATCCACTTAAATTCCCTCTGATTAACATCAGGTTCTGTGTTTGTTTGATCATTTTATAAATTGTTCATTGAGGTAGGAGTGGCCTTTGGTTTGCCTTTGCTCCCAGCAGAACTCCGTGTATTGTTTATCAGGAAATGTTTACCTTTGTGGAAGTTTTCCTTTCATGATATCCATCACTCACACATTTGTTCCATTGTATGTTGTCTTAAGAATGAACAAAACACAATATTTTTATGTCAGACTTCAGCTGTGTGGAGCAATGATATTCTGGTATATTATTCAATCCCTTCAAAGTGGTCTGTTGTATTCATTGAAGAGAACGTTGTGGTAAACTATATTTACATTTGTATTTACATCTAAACTAGCAGCAGTGTATACGAATATGTATCCTGGATATTTTTGTAAATTTGCCTTTGTTAGTGCTTACAGGCATGCCCAACATATATGTGAAAGGAAATTACAGGCAAGTGCCTTGTTTAGTTAGCAGATGTGTGCATTTTCTCAGGCCTTTCTGTTATACCTGCTGCTCAGCCCATCCACCAACTGACTCATGCACTCACTAACATTCCAGACACCAACATTCTCTCACACAGTCACCCTGGCTGAGCAGCAGGTATAACAGAAAGGCCTGAGAAAATGCACAAGGCTTCTTCTGGTGGGGCTCTCTCTTATGTAAAATCCTACCTGAATAAAGATACCTGAAGAATCTACCTGGATGGACTACTCTTATTTACAACACTTTCCCTGTGGAAGACATAAAACTAATTAATCAATCAATCAATCATAGGTTTGTTAGAGGCAACTACTCACCCGATAGGGTCTCAAGGAGCAACTAATGATTGGCTTTGGTCGTGGAACACACCTGTACAGCATAATTCACTCTAGCAGCATTGGGTTGTCACAGTTGAGTGTGTGGGTTAGCGATTGCTGGGCTGGTTTAGTGAATTAGAGATGCACTTGTTTGGTCAGCCCTATTTTGTTTCCTTTCTCTCCCAACACGCCATGTTTTCCAAGCTCTTCAGCAAGGTTTAGGATTTAGTTTGTCAGAATGTTTTTGGCAGTGGATGAACGATGTATATTCCTGTATATAGGAGGTTAGCAATAATTTGTCTTTATCGAAAGGCCATTGGGCAGTCTGTCAGCATCTCTTGAATGATGCGATCTAAAGAGGAAAAACATCAGATGGTAATATTTGAGTTGGTGCTTTCAGTGGCACATAGGATGAATGTATGATACAAGGTTGCAGTTCTATTTAAATTAAGGTTTCATCACATCTGTGACTTTGAATGCTTGCACCATGATTGATATACAACCTTCAGAGTACTAAAAATACCCTTTAAATGGTGATGCATGATACCCCTTTGTGCAGATCACTCCTGCAATCCACGGTTCATACTGGTTTCTAATGAGCTTCCACATACACGTTAAGATGTCCCACCAATCTGTTCATAGTTTAGGTCCCAGTCTAGGTCCCAGGTATTTCTTTGCCCGATTGGCTCTACAACTGTTAAACACATTTGCCTTCAAATCAATACTGTAGTTCCTCAAGATACAATTTAGGATGATGAACTCAGCAGTGACTGGTGCGGGCAGTTTGGTGACACTTACTCTTAGGTTTCCAGATTAGCACCACTTATGATCTCATCTCTAATTGTTGCCAGAACACCTCGTGCAAAGGAAAGAAAATGGTCTTACAGAGGGCTGCCTTGTCCATAGATTATTCATTGCCATAGCCTGTTAATCCCTCTAGTTCTTTTAAACCAGTTCAGCAGTAGTGATTGCACTCTAAGGGTTTACCAAATTATTACCTGGGAACTTTAGTTGGCTCTGCTGTACCATCCATTTTACTCAAGAGCCATGTTTCAGCTCTTAAGTGTAGAGAAGGTGCCTCACCAACATCTCCAGTGCTTAAGCATGGCAGAGCGGTTACTGGAGCTTTGGTGTGTATACAACTGAGCTCTTCAATTAATATCTTAAGATCTTGCAGTGTGGTGCGGTGCAAGATTCAAGAAATAACCTAAATAAGAATGTATGGGCCACTTACTGATTTATTAAGATGACAATGTTCTCGTTTTCACTTGTTTCTCACTAATTTAATTTTTTATCTTTTTTTCTTTGTGTGGAAGAGATTGTATTTTGAGCCTTTTATGGGTTAAATATTAGGTATTGCCACTTTGATAGTTTGTAAACTATTTATCCAAGGCAAATTCTGCAAGTAAGTATCGTGTTTACCCTTGTGAGGGAACTTCCTTGGTGAACTGTAATGGCCTAATTCACCAAGCTGTAGCTTCAAATAAGTAGGAGCTGTTCATGGAAATAGTCATAACTTTGTGTATTTTAGTTGAAATTCACAAAGTCAGACATGTTTAAGTTCCCCATACAAAGGTGTAATTTATATAAGAGAGGTTTTGCATACCTCCCTCAATCATAAGTTTCTTGTAGATGTGTTTTGAGTCTAGTGGACAGAACTGGATAAAAGCTACTTCGATGTACAAAACGTCCAATTTACTATGCTGCACATAGGAGGCTACTATCCTCTATATACAGTATTGCAACCTATAGCACAGGCATTCTCCTAAGCAGTTTACACTAAGCACTATATTCTTATATTAAAAATTGGAAACTTGCAGAAAAACATAGAGAAAACAAATTATTTGTCAGCAAAATCCAATAACATTGGGGACTGGGTTAAACAATGGGTACACACAGCTTTTTCCCCACAATTTCACTAGGGCCACCTTTTCAACTTCTACTTCAAAATTGTTACACTTGCCCCTTGTCTCGATGGGGGAAACAGTGAGTTTGTGGCCCTGTAGGTCTACAGCCACATCCTCACTCTTTGACAGAGGAATGGAGAACGTGTGGCATCCCATCTGTGATTGAAAGGAATCTTTACTGGATCACTGGTAAGCAGGTTCTGCCCTTTAAAAGCAGTGTGATGGCTCTACCTGTAAAAGAACAACGTGTAGCAGATGCAGGCAGCGGATGGCTATGACAGGGGTAATGCTTGACTTGCCTGCTAACTTAGATACCCTAAGCAAACGGCTCAAAAGACTGAAAAGAGTATTTCGAGCTTTAGAAGAGTAAACTTAGTTTCCAAGTATTCCCTCTGTCCACCCCCACCCTTTCTTCCATTGTTTGATGCCATTCTGCCTAGACTGTAGGGCATCTCAACTTTCCATCTGCTTAAAGAGGCATTAGACACACACCTCTTCAGCTAGTTTTCCCTCACCTTCTCTGGGTTCTCTGTACTCCCAGCACCAACTTTTCTGCAGGTGAGTGTTCTCTGTGTGTAAGTAAATCAGCTATTAAATGGTTCACTACATTTCTTACTGATAGGGGTTCGAGCCAAGCCGGGCTGCAAGTTGGCCGCTTATTGAGAG
This sequence comes from Lissotriton helveticus, assembly GCF_964261635.1. Taxonomy (NCBI): domain Eukaryota; kingdom Metazoa; phylum Chordata; class Amphibia; order Caudata; family Salamandridae; genus Lissotriton; species Lissotriton helveticus. The sequence continues at coordinate 415,868,358 of NC_136069.1, read as the reverse complement.
GATTCTACCGGCCGAATCAAAATACGTCATCCTTCCGCCGCTTTGTGGTCTCCCCAATATGACTACCTGGTGCGGTGGACTTCCCGATGGCCGGTGCACCCCCTGTTTGCTCCTGTGGGATGTCTGGTGTGTTGCGCTCCCAAGTGGCTACGACTTTGCCTGCATGTGCCTGGCTCAGTGGGGCCGGGTGTGCTCCTGGGCTCCATACCTGCTGACAGCTGTTGCCATACTTGCTCCACCGGACGTGGGGTGCTTGGACGTGCATATTTCCCACACCGGTGCCTAACATCGCCCGCCGTGCTCCTGGCACTCTGGCCTGGGTGGGACGGAGTCATGCGGCATCGGCTTAGGTGCGTGGCTGCCCCTGTGAGTGTTGTCGCCCCCTGCTGGACCCCACGGATAGCCACCGCCTGCTCTGGCCTGCACATTTGACTGTGGCTGCCTCAGGCCCCACGTGGCTGCAGGGGTTTGTTCTGCCTGCACCATAGCCTGGGTGTACACCGCAGGTGAGTGCTACACCCTTTTTGACTTTCTGCCTCTGAATTTCGCCTACAAGCCTACAGGCGTAGGCTGCGTCCACTATCTCTCCCTCCTGTTCTCTGACGGATGAGGCCCTCAGTGCTACCCTTGCCTCTTCCCTGCATAATACGCTCACCTGCTCTGCCTCTGAAAGGTATTTCATGGCTTTGCCCCATGGGCCCTCCGGAGTGTGTGATTTGGGTACTACACTCGGAGAGACTTGATGCCCCCGGTGTGACCTGGTCCACCTATCCTGTTCTGGGCTGATGACCGTGGTTCCCGAACCTGCTCATACCCCTCGGGATTGGAGGCTGTCCTGGGTGTGGCACGGCTTGGAGTATGGCGTTGGGACACCTTGCCTGCCATTTTTGAGGCACGTCACATTCCAGACCCATAAGATTTTCAGGGTATTCACTCCCCCAACGTTCACTGTGCCATGAGGCACATTGTGTTGAGACTTACCTGAGGGCCAGGCCTCCATCCACCTCGCTAGGGGCGCTCTTCCTTCCCACAGTGCAGGACCTCTTGCCTGCAATTTTGGGGACACGTCACCTTCCAGACCCCTAAGGGTTACAGGGGACTTGCTCCCCAACTGTTAATGAAACAGGAGGCACAAGTGTTGAGACTTGTCTGAGGGGGCGGGCCTCCTTCCACTACGCTAAAGGTGCTCTGCACTCCTGCATCGCAGGACATCTTGCCTTGCAATCATCGTCTCCTTTACACATCGTAGCCATCACCACTTAACCTGTGCCTCTGTGCAGTGGCCCCACATTGCACCTGCTGGTGGAATTTGCATTTTCTCCAGTGTCAGTGGCTCTGCTGGTCAGGGACGGGCACCTCACTCATGGTCAACATGAGCAAGCACAATGCCTGCCAGCAGAAGCTCTCCTTTAAGAGCAGACATTTAACTCACCTTGCCAAGCAAGAACCTCTACCAGATGATGCCTCCATTTGCTCTGGAGGTGAAACTCCACCAGATGTTGATCTCAAGGAACTTGTGATCGAGGTGAAATCCAGTCTAAAATCTATTGTTGCCAGGTTGAATAGCCTCACCTCCCGTTTGGACCATATGAAACAACACGTAGACAAGCATGAGACCAAACTTGACCATTTAGAGACTAGGGTATCAAATGCAGATGATGCCCAAGCTGAGTCCAAAGAGCACTTGCTGAGAATGGAAAAGGTCCTGGAGGTTATTAAGGCAAAATCCCATTGTGGCCAAATTACTGAATTTCAGGGATCATGACATCATCCTGCGACTTGCCCGTGAACGGTAAACCAACGCCTATCAAGGTAGTGAGCTATTATTGTATCCCAATTTCACCTTATAGGTTCAGGCTGCACGACAAGAGTTTCTTTCAGCTAAAAGGGTCCTTCAAAAGGCGGACATACCCTAGGCTGTCATGTACCCAGCAAAATTGTGCATCTCGTTTGAAGGGAAGTCACACCTTTGTATAGATGCCCTGAATTTCAGTAGATGCATTACCGCTGCCCGGGCCTCGCCTGGTGGATCTTCATGTGAATCCGCGAACAATCCTCTTGGTGACAATGAATGAGTCAAAACTCACATGTCAACATGTGAGCTCACCTGGGCAACATACCCAGTGGTGGCTGCCGGCAGGCGCTCCCTCTGTGCCAAGGCGACAAGACTATACTCCCACACCATCGCTCTTTGGGAGGGCTGCCGCCACTCTCAGTTAGCCCATCTGTTGCACGGAGGCCGCCTCTACACCTGGGGTATTGCCACCCATACGGCCACATTGTGTGATCAACATGGGTGTCCGCCCAGCCTTCCTCTACCTCAAGGGATGTTTCCTGACCGGCTTACTGCTTTTCTATTGGGATGAAAGGTAGGAATGTTTTACTAAACCTTGTTTTTAGGATGGGTATAGGTTGTTGATCGTCATCGTTGTTTGCAGTTGCATTGTTCTCCCCTCTGTTCCATAGCACGATCTGTCTCCTTACAGAGAACACCCCTCAGTATATAGATGTGCCCGACCCCAATGCCCCCTCCTTTCAGTGCCATGACCTCCTCTTACATATAATATCCACCCCCTAAATGACCACAGGGAAGCTCGCGTAGCACATGCATACCTCAACACCAAGTTGATATCTGTTTCCTTCAGGAACTACACCTCACTCAGCCCTTAGCACCGGTGTGGGGAGACGCATACCTCTTTATATTCCAATTATGCTAGAGGGGTCGCCATAATACTGTGTAAAGGCCTTTAGTGGCAGACGCGCCGAGCCATCTGTGCTAACAATGGCAGATATGTGCTTCTTGCGCCACTCTGCACCGCCAACCAGTTATATTAGCCACTGTATATGGCCCTAAAACTGATGACCCAGATTTTTTCACTGAGATTTGGCATCTAATCTCTGGGCTTGGACCTGGGGCCATTGTATGGGGTGGTGATTTTATTGTTGCTTTAGACAATCAACTAGACATGTTCAGAACATCCAGACAGCCACATCCACATCCACGTTCTATGCTAAACCTTAACACTATTATACAAGCCAGCAGCTTACAAGACGTCTGGTGGCACATGCATGCTGCAAGCACAGAAGGTACCTGCATTACAGCTCACCATAATGCATGCTCCAGGATTGATTAGTGGTTAGTCTTGCTGGATGCTCAGACCTGGATATCACATGTGTCATATCTCCCTCGCACTCTTTCTGACCATGCCCCTGTTGTGTTAGAGATTCTGATCCCTCCATTGACTCAACGTGCTTTTTTCCTTGGTGTATTCCCTCTGGAGTGCTGCATGACGCTGCATCCCACGAAGAGGTTCATACTTCAATTAGTGTTTTTCAACATAATGAGGGCTCTGTTAACTACCCATCCACGCTCTGGGAGGCCTTTAAGGTGGTTGTCTGCGGCTTGTGTATTTCAAAGCAATCTTGGGTCCTTAAAGCTATACGGTGATGACTCACCCTCTTGGAACTGGTGATCCAGAGCCTAGAACAGCTCCCACAGCGTGGCCACGTTAGCCGAGATCCAGAACAAATTAGAATATTTTTCCAAGGAGGCCTTGGTGAAACTCACTATTTAGATAGAGAAATGCCTGCTTGCCGCTGCAGGGAGACCGATCACCCCAGCAAGACGCTTGCTGGCTTATTACACAAGCCGCAGGCTTCTACATATGTGGTTGAACTGCTGTTCGAGCACCAAGCCATACAATCCACCCGACAGTCCTACTAGACACTATCACCTCCTTTTATTCCAAGCTATACACTGGCTCGCTGGTTCCCTCGGAGAGCGATTTAGAGTCATAATGTGATGAAATACAGCTCCTCTGGCTGGACCACGCTCACCGAAAGTACCATGACTCACCCATTACAGTGGAGGAACTCACACAGGTTATACATGGGCTCCCGGGCAATAAGGCGTCATGCCTAGATGACCTTACAACAGCAATCTATAAAATGTTTGCCCCGATCCTCACAACCCACTTCTTAGCAATGTTCTAGGAGTAGCGGGAGAGGGGTGTTTTGCCCCCTCCCTCACAGAAGCAGTCATAGTGACTGCCATTAAACCAGATAAACCGGCACAATGTTGTGACCTTTGTAGGCCGCTGTCCATGATTGACATGGACAACAAGAGTTTTGCCAAAATCATAGCCAATCATCTTCTTCCGTTGCTGGCCATGATGGTCAGACCAGATCAGTCCAGGTTTATCCTGGGCCGCTCTGTCTCTCACAACCTGCGCACCATCCTCGCTGCCATGCATCATCTAGACCCTTGGGTGTCGGTGGCCTCCTCGATGCTACGAAGGTCTTTGACTCCCTCAAATGGCATTACCTATTCCCGTTACTAGCGGCTAAGCTCCAGATTACTTCGTCAGATACAGCTCCTATACACCTTGCCCACAGCCTGTGTGCAGCTCAATGAAATGTTGTCTGATCAATTCCAGGTGACCCATGGAACAGGGTGACAGGGTTGCCCACTCTCGCCCCTCCTCTTCGCCATACATAGCGATGGAGCCATTGGCGGCACAATTTAGACATCCTCATGCCCACCGTGGTCTGGGTTTGACTTCCATTGGGTTGGTGGTTTCCATGTATGCTGAGGATATTACTCTTAATATTCATCATCCGCAGGTGAACCTGGCCCCACTGGCCCGCGAAATAATCCGCATTGGTGGCTTCTCTGGCATTTTGATCAACTGGTCAAAATCAATATTGTTTCTCCTTTCCAATGGCCCACAGCATTTCCCCATGAAATATGCATTCAAGTAGGCAGTTGAGCCAGTGTAATAATTGGGGATCTGGATCAACCGAGACATGGAAGAGCTCTGGCGGACTAACTATGATACTACAATGGGATTCTAATTTGGTCCTGTCTGCAGCGGGCTGGGCAAATTGCAATAGCAAAGATGGCCGTCATACCTAAGTTTTTATATCTTTTTCTTAACTTGCCCATTCCTCTAACGACCCAATAACTGCCCCGCTTACGCTCTGACTTAATCGCACTCGTGTGGGCGGGCAAGCAGTAACACACTAAATGGCAGGTCCTAAGGCTACCACTCACACAGGGAGACCTATGTGCACCTGATATGGCGCTCTATGCACTATGGGCCAGATGTAGGTAGGCCGTTACCGACCGGTAATAGCCTTGTTCGAGGCACATGAGCTGCTGGTTGTACATTTAGCAATAGATCGGCACCTGGTGTTGGGTTTGGATGATTGCAGGTTGTTGTTGTCTTCTTGGAAGAAGTCTTTGTAGTCACGAGATAGGTGACTCCTCCCTTGGACAATACTGCGCATGGTCATCGACTCCATCCTCAGATTGTTTTTTTCCGCCACTGGGTTCGGATGAAAGTTTTCCGCTCCGGCTAGAAAAGACTTTTTCGGCATTTTTGAAGCATAAAACTTTAGACAAACAACTTTCGACATCGAAGACACTTTTCGACATCACCAGCTACATCCCGGTGCATCAACGTGGGCCATTGGGCCCATCAGCGCCGTACGGCCTATGCCTCATGGAAAGAACTCCATTCAAAAGATGCCCGGTATGTCGAGCAAAATTCCCTCATAGCGACCATCACGAGGTTTGCAACCTCTGTCTCTCGCCAGAACACGACGAGTCGACCTGCACAGCCTGTGCCTCCTTCCGATCGAAAAAGACCATTCGGGATCGGAGGGCCCGTCGACACGAGATGAGGAGATCAGCACCAGCACCGGAGGCCATCTTTGAGAAGGAGATCGTCGAACAGGACGTCTCCGAGGACGAGAACCCACTCGAAGGTATCTCCGAGGACGAGGCTCCACTCGTCGCCGAGGAAGACTCGCCTGATCTCCAGATCATATCGGAAGCAGAGGACTCGGACGACTCGATTCCATCTCGACAACCCGTGAGTACCTCTGCCCCTGCACCACAGACACTGCCCAAACCAAAGGCAACGGTCAGCACTCCGCCCATGGGGCCCAGTCGAGCCCGAAATCTACCCTCTAACGCCCCGCCTTCGGGCTCGGCTCCGAGGAAAAAGACTACGCCTTCCGGTGCCTCGGCACCGAAAAAACAACATATGCCAATTCCACCTCCTCCATTGGCACCGAAAAACCCCTCGACACCAAAGGACTCTTCGGCACCGAAGCCAACACACCCTTTGGCGCCCAAAGACTCTTTGGCACACAAACCTAAACAGACATCGGTGCCGAAACCAAAAACAATAACGGAACTGAAAGCTTCGACTCCGAAACCATCCGGCTCCAAAAACAAAGACGGGAAGATAGACTCCGGCGCAACAGGACCAACAAAACCTGTCTCCACGCCGAAATCTTCGATAACGGTACCAAAGACCACAAGGCCTGATACACACAAGCCTAAAGAACCTTCGGCACCGAAGAAATTGCCACAGGACTCAATAACTCCTCCTAAGGCAAAAAAAGCTAAAGAACCACTATCAATACCGAAAAAATCGGCGCCGAAGAGGACTATACAAGAGGAAGAACTATTTAGACCAGATCCAAAGCAGAAAAAGGTCTATATCAATCCAAAAACTGGACATGTGGAAGCAATTCCACACAAGAAAAGGCCAGCAGACACACCACTTCCAACTGTGGTTCCTGCCAAAAAGGATTGTGCAACATCTCCAATGCACCCTTCCTCTCCTTCACCTTCTTCCTCTCCTATCACTCCATATACTGAGCCTATAACTTCTCCTGCTCAATCTCCTGCATCATCACACCACACTGACGAGGAGTATGATTTAGGTGGGGGGGATGATGTACCAGATACACATACATATCCCTTACATGAGGATGAAGATGTCAACCCAGATTATACCAAGGAGGATGATGCATATAATTTCCAACCAAATAATGCACCAGACATACCTGATCCTCAGTATTACCCAACAAAACCTTCCCCTCCAGAGGATAGTATTGGGTTTAATCATCTACTGAACAGAGCTGCACTTTACCACGGAGTTCCAATGCACTCTGATGCCATTGAGGAGGATTTCCTATTAGACACTTTTGAGCAATCACAGAGATCTACTCAAATACTACCTATGATCAAGGGGGTCATTAAACATGCCTCAGATATTTTTAAAGACCCAGTAAGGTGTAGGGCACTAAACCCAAGAATAGAGAAAAATTGTAGGCCAGCACCATCAGATCCTATCTACATTAAGGGACACCTACCATTGGACTCTTTAGTTGTGTCAAATGCACGTAAAAGAGCCAATTCCCAGACACCCCCCCCCCCGACAAAGAATCAAAAATCATTGATGCGTCAGGGAAACGGATTGCTGCACAAGCAACAAACATTTGGCGCATAGCAAATACACAAGCCTTACTCTCACGCTACGATAGGGCTCACTATGACCAACTAGAAAAGTTAATGGAACATCTGCCAGATCAAAACAAAGATCACGCAGCTGAGCTCTTACAGGAAGGCAAACTAATATAAAATGCCTCCATTAAATGCGCACTAGACGTAGCTGACACAGCATCTAGGGCAGTTAACACCAGTGTTATCCTCAGGCGTCATGCATGGCTACGCATTTCCGGTTTCAAACCAGAGGTGCAAACTACCATCCTCAACCAGCCCTTCAATCAGAACCGATTGTTCGGGCCAGAGGTAGATACTACGCTAGAAAAGATGAAAAAGGACACAGACACTGCTAAGTCTATGGGTGCATTACAATCTACCCAGACTAGAGGTTCTTTTCGCTGCTCCTCTTATAGAGGAGGCTCCAAGCAGACCGGTGCAGATAACACGTCATCTTTTAAAATACAAACACAAACCCCCTCTAATAAAGGTTACGATAGAGGAGGGTACAGAGGCAGCAACAATAAGGGAAGAGGTAGAGTTAACAACAACAACCGCTTCTGTTCCACTCCCAAACAGTGACTTCCCTCTGCCTCCCCTACAACATTCCACACCAGTAGGGGGCAGAGTATCACAGTTCCTACCTGTCTGGGATTCCATCACAACAGACAGGTGGGTAAGACAAATTATCCAACATGGCTACTGCCTAGAACTCACAGCAACCCCCCCAAACATACCACCCAGGCAGCGTCCAATGTCCACAGAACACATAACACTGCTTCAACAGGAAGTTCTAGCACTTCTACAAAAAGATGCTATTCAAGAGGTCCCCTTACAGGAACAAGAAACAGGAGTCTACTCCCTGTATTTCCTAATACCCAAAAAGGACGGGACATTAAGACCGATCCTCGACCTCAGGCCCCTAAACCACTACATTCAATCAGATCATTTTCACATGATCACTTTACAACAAGTACTCCCATTACTACAACAGGGAGACTTTCTGACAACACTAGACCTAAAGGACGCCTATTTTCATATTCCTGTACATCCTACGCACAGGAAGTATCTAAGATTTGTCATACAAGGACAACACTATTTGTTCAAAGTCCTTCCATTCGGGGTCACAACAGCACCACGAATAAAACATTGAAACAAATAAAATAATTGAAAATAAATAAAACACAAAGCATAGCGTTTCACTCGTATGTTTTGGAGAAAATAATCTCAGGATAACTGAGTAGCAGCATTTGCACCCTTTTTTGTTCATAATTTGAATGATACGGTGGCATGTGCAGAGGGCCTTAAACACAATTCTCTTCCTGACAGGAAGCCAGTGAAGAGCGTCCAAGGCCCTTTTGGAGGCGGCCCTTCTTGGAAGCCTAAGGACCAACCGAGCCGCCGCATTTTGCAACACCTGCAGCCAGTCAAGACTCTTGACCGTGGCACCTAGATACAGTATGTTGCAGTAATCTAATCGTGAGGTGACAAGAGCATGCACCAGCGTCCTCCTAGCTTCTATAGGAAGAAGGTCCATAGTTTTGCGTAGACCCTTGAGGACCCCAAAACAGGTCCCCACCACACGTCTGATCTGAGGTTCGAATGTAAGGTTCAAATCCACCCATACACCTAGGTTCTTAGCCTGGGAGCACGGGGTAGGGACTAGGCCTAAGCAAGATGGCCACCATGCCGATGACCACACAGACGGGCTTCCCCCCACCACGAACACCTCGTCGTGCTACAGTTCAACTTCAGGCAGTTGTTGGCCATCCAGGAGGCAAGCTCCTGCATGCACGCTCTATAGTTGGATGCAGCCTGCCCAGGCGCCCGTGATAGCGAGATAGCCAGCTGTGTGTCATCGGCATATGACACAATTCGAATACCAAAACCCTCCACTATACTTGCCACTGGGGATACGTATGGATTAAATAGGGTGGGACTCAGGGCGGAGCCTTGAGGCACACCCTGATCCAGTTTCACAGCTCTAGAGTAATGGGCGCCCTGTCTGACCTGGAAACTACGGTCCGTCAGAACCCTGGTGCAATTTCTGTATTTTTGGCTCTACCCAATGCTGTTCCATCCACACATGGCGGTTGAGGCGGACCTGAGGCGCCCTAGCCACTCAACACTGCCCTTTACATACCCTACAGTGCCTCCAGGGTGAAGTGGACACTGGTGTCTGTGTGTGATGGGCATGGGGTGGTCTGTGGAATAGTGCCAAACCACCTTACATGTATACCCCTTCGATTCCACTTTGGCGTAATCCCAGGCTGCCAGCACTGATGGATGCGGGTGCTAGAGCTCGAGCCGAAGAGCACAGCCTCGTAATCTCCTTTGATCTCTATCCATAGGACCAATTCCTGCCCCCATTTGCAGCATCTGCTACTTCGCTCCCCACGGCTTTAGAGATGCTGCTATGTCACCAACTCCAGGCCACCTGTTGTGCCCTACATAACACATTTCCAGCACCCCCGCCCCTTCACGCCCTGGAGCATATATTGACAATCCATCACCATGCAAACTAGTCACCAGGCTATTCTACCATGCAGACATCCGCACCACTTGACACACCTAAAGTCTATACGGCTTGGATATCGGACACTGACCTCCCCCCCGCACCCACCTTACAGACACCCACTGGACCTACTGCGGTGACCAGACAGCCTGACAGTCACCCAACTACAGACTGCGACTCGTGCATTTTAAGTTCTTACACTGCCTCTACTGCACCCCGAATCAGCTTTTCAGCATAGGACTCAGCGCGGTTGGCACTGCCTTTCTCCACAAGCCACTTTTCTACACCTTGTGTGGTAGTGCCCCCATGTAGCTGTGTTCTGGGAGGGGGTGTTCCTTGGTTTGCGAGATTACTGGCCATGTTCTCCCTTTTGCCGGTGGCCCTACTGTGGGATGCTGCTGCCTTATTGCCAAGCTTCTACTCTTGGCCAAGTGGAGGGTGGCCATTTATTGGGGCCGGCGACCACCCCTGCTGTATCCTCTTGACCCTGGAACACGGCGGAGTGCCAGGAACAACTTGTCCAATTTCTGGGACATGTTACCCCCTCTAGCCTGCCCCAGGTAAATTTGGGAACCATTTCCTGCATACATTCGCTACAGGGACTCACCCTTGACCTCACCACAGGGTCCTACACTTGAGGTCAAATCGTTGCTTCACGCCTCACTGCGCTCCCCTAACTACACAGCATAGAGTCACAGCTATCTCACCCCTATTGCAGAGATGTGTTCTCCTGCCCTCTACCACTGATACTGCTTTTCTGGTTGGTAAAGACTAGCTCGCTGTTGAGGGTCAAGACTCACAACGTGGATATTGGACACTTGGAACACATATGAAGGAGGAACTGTCTTGATACTGTTAGTACTGTACATCATAATGACACCTGTACTGGGGTGAATGTATTACATTGTTCTGCATTCTTTCCATCAATTGTTCTTTTTGCATTCGTCACCCGAGTGGGACGGGTATGCCCAGACGTGGGTCCCGTGCTCTCCATGCCACTGGAGTCAAGCTATCTTGGCTGATGAGGACTGAAAGCCCGAAACCGGATCTAGGAGGCTTGTTTCCAGTCCAGGGAGGACCTGGCCTGGCAGTTTGGGCTTGACTGTTCTCATTGGGCGCAGGGACAAGACTGATTTGCATATGGCTGGGTCCAAACTGGAATGGCATGGTGAGCAACAAAACGATGGATTTAGGCCCAGATCTCTGTACTGGGGTTTATGTATGACATTGTTCTGCATTCTGTCCATCAATTGTTGGATTGTTGACATATTTTGTTGGATTGAATTAAAAATCAAATTGGAACAGTTGAAAATTGGAAATACAATTTATTTATGTTTTGAACAAAAACTTTATCAACATACGTTTTGTTATATTTATGATATAAGTCGCTTTGACGACTGGATCAGCTGCGCCCAGAGGGTCGCCCTTAAATATTTAAGGACCACATTTCTGTTCATTGTCAAACAATACCTCCAGGACGACGAGGTGATACCTCCGTGGCACGCTACAACCTCTAGTACACTTCTTGAAAAATTTCTAAAAAAGCTGGTGCACATTTCATACAAACTTTAGCCTAGTTATACTTCACAGTCGTTCTCCCCTTGATTTGTTGCACAGCATACAAATTTCATTTGGTACTATCATGACAACCTATGATGACATAACCAAACTTACAGACGTCCGTGCATAGACTTTTGCATTTTTAGATGACGATGCCTCAAAAATCTACGCATTAATTGATGAGGACACTACGCCAATTGCGAATAAAAAAAACAAGGAAAACAGCATCAAACAATTACTATATTTGAGTCGACGTTAGATAAACCAGCGACTTCACGCGAGCACGTTAATTAGATATCACAGAGCACAAAGAATCCCTAGAGGCCTTAGAGTACCCCTTAAACCTCTCCTGTGTAAAAACAACCAGAAATTCGTCGACCGGTGGTACACCATACTGAACAAATGTTCGCTCGATTTGATCTTACTGATAATAGAAGAACTTTCAAAAGTCTTAGAAGACTTAAACAAAGATATCATACAATCAAAAAGTGAGTTACAAGAAATGTTGGAAAAAGAAGATTGGGACCAAGTAATTGACGATATCAATCAACAACTAGATAAATATAAAGAAGAAATTAATGAACGGAAAGTTCGTAAATTCAAACGTGACACGATAGACTATAAACTGGGGGAGGTCTATTCATGGGCCGAGGTTTATGCAAAAAGACGCCAGAACAGGCCACAAACGAACACCACAGAAACGGAAACTTCATCTTCCGAGGGAGAATTGCATCCCTCCAAAGAAAGACAAACAACACAACACTCGGCTATTCAAACTCCTACCAATGTGCCTTTTTTAGAAGTAGGCCAAAAGGACACCGTAGACTCCGGCGGGGCAGAAGAAAGCGAACCATCAACCTCAAAATCCAAAACTGTAACCGCCAAACCCAACAGAAAGAGGAGATAAACATGGACAACCAGCTTGTGATTAACATTTCTTCATATAAATTAAGTCAAACAGAAATTCAGACACTACAAAAAGGGACCTCTTTTGTTCCAACACATCAAGCTAACAAATTGGAACTACATGTTAGTCTATTCAAGCTCATTCGCAACTTGAAATTACGCCATTTCTTTGAAAATGTGATACAACCAAATACCATTAAGGAACCAGATTACCAACTTAAACATTTAAGACCTAAGAGTACCTATCAAGCACCTTTGAGTCACAAGTCAATTGATACGTTTGAAACTCTGGTCAGTAATGAAATCAACAAGTATGACTACAAACATCGATCCAAATTCCAAAATCTGGCGAAAAAAGAATTGAATACTTTGCAAAAAATTGCTAACAACAAGGAAATTACAGTACAAAAAGCTGACAAAGGAGGAGCACTAGTTTTGATGGATACGGAGTTCTATGTCACACAAGTCAACGCTCATGTTATGGATCAAGAAGTATATGCCCCGTTGGGCACGAACCCGACTAAAAAGTTCCAAGACTTTTTACACCAAATAATTGACCAAGCATTCGAAGCAGGTACCATCACTGAAAAAACCAAAAGATTTCTTACAAAGACAAACCCAAGGACTCCTTCCATTTATATGCTTCCAAAAATGCATAAAGACTCTGAACACCCTCCTTTTCGTCCAATTGTTAACACCAGAGGCAGTATTCATGAACCAGTAGGGCAGTTTTTGGATCTACATTTAAAAGACTTTGTAAGCCAAGCAACCACTTATATCAAGGATTCTACAGACTTTCTCATTAAGATTTCTCAAATCATTTTACATGAGGATCAAGAAATATGGCTGTGCACGATCAACGTCAAAGCGTTGTATACCTCAATTCCCCATAGGCTGGGCATAGAAGCAGTTGAGGCCATGTTATTGAAGTCAGAATACAATCATGATTTTCAAATTTTTCTGATGCAATTACTAAATTTTTCTCTATATCAGAGTTACTTTAAGTGGCAAGATGAATACTACCTCCAACTGACAGGGACATCAATGGGCAATTGTGCAGCCCCCTGCTATGCGAACATTTTCATGATTCAGTTTGAAACTAATCATATCCTAAATGCTGCAAATTGGAAAAATTATGGCAATTTTTTTTTTCGGTATATTGACGACATTTTAGTCTTATGGCAGGGACCGCACTCAATTGTAGCACAAGAATTAGAGAACCTCAACAAGATCGACGATCGAATTCAATTCACATATCAGACTCATGAAAAATCTATTGCATATTTGGATGTGTTGGTTCAGATTGAAAATAAAAAAATCACGACTACCTTGTACAATAAATCCACTGACCGCAATAACTTATTGCACTATAGGAGCTTTCATCAGTCATCTTTAAAGAACAATTTGCCTATCTCACAACTTTATAGAACAAAAAGAATCGTTTCAGAACCCAATGAATCTCAAATACAGATACAACAAATGATTCAACGTTTTGAAGCCCGTGGGTACCCCCCGGAGATTCTACAAAAGGCTGAACAGAATATGCTTCACAAAAACAAGGGCTGAATTATTGGTACGAACCAAAAAAACAAACGATACACGTATGATTGTGGTGTCTAAATTTTCAACCAAGAGTAGCACATTCAAACGCACGATCTTGAAACATTGGCAAATTTTGTCTTTAGAGCCCGATTTAATGGCATTTTTAGTGAGAACCCAAAATTTTCATTTACTAGAAGCAGAAACATTTTAGACATCTTGAAATCCAATGACAGTCCAAAGATTTGTCTCCAAGCTAAAGGAACGTTGCCATGTCACAATTGCAACAACTGCAATGCCATCATCAAGGGTAACACAGTAAAACATCCTCGCAGCGGTATTCCCATTCACTTAAAAGTAACAGCTACATGCGATTCAATGAACTTGATTTATCTGTTGAAATGCCCTTGTGGATTGGTTTATGTAGGTAAAACCATCAGAAAAATAAAGACAAGATTCACAGAACATAAAAGCAGTATCAGAAGAAATGACGAAAAATCGGCAATTGCAGTTCATTTCCACAAAAGAAGACACAACATTTCACAACTTCAATTCATGGTGCTCGAAACTGTTGAAACATCTGAAAATGTGGATACTAACAAAAGATTAGTGCAAAAAGAGAATGAATGGATTTTTAAACTGGATTCACTGAAGCCCCATGGGCTCAATGACCGGGTGGAATTCTCTTGTTACCTGTGATCTACATACCTAATTGTGAACTTTTATGTGATTCTCATCAAGGACACTGATTATATATTTTTGCTGTTCATTGCACTATATCGCCTATAATCCAGTATTTTAGTTTTTTATTATTCATTATTATTTTCAGTGTGCATTTCTTCTCAACATTACAAATTTTATTCGTTTTTTCGAATGTTGTATTGGAGTTTAAACCCCACTTAATAATGGCCGCCGTGATAATCAAACACACACTCTATAATGGCCGCCGTAACCGGCACAGCCTACCTTCTTGTTTACCACTTCTCACGGTTACTAATGCCACACTGAGGTGTTCGTTCACCTCATCGGATGAAGACGTTTTGTCTCCCTGGACGCTCTCTTGTTGAGCTTCATTGGTAAGAATATCCGGTTAGCCTTGACTCTTGGAACACGGGCACTTTTTTAGGCTTAGGAATCACATACGAACCATTATAATCGGGTTTATATCCCACATACGTGTTTCATTCTTTTTGCACTCGTGGCTATTTTTAAAACACTGCCGTTTCACTATTCTTTCTAACTTTCGTGTTAGTTATTCGACCTTTTTAAATTCACTTGAGTTTTTTTCGTTACGGTGTATGCACCACCATTAACCTTTAAGTTCACCACATCTGTGGTTTTAGGTATTTTTCTTAATCACATGAACTGACTTCCTACAACCCACTAAAATCACTCGGATATCGTAATTTGATGCTTCATAAATTTGAAACCACACGCTTATGTTGTGCTAGTCCTCATTAGATTTTTGTTGTTTAATTCTTAGATTTCCCCTGATGAAGTGCCTGATGGCACGAAATGCATTGGGACCTGTCTATTCTGTTGCGTATTGATACATAAAAGATGTGATTTTCAACATTGAATGACGTATTTTGTTGGATTGAATTAAAAATCAAATTGGAACAGTTGAAAATTGGAAATACAATTTATTTATGTTTTGAACAAAAACTTTATCAACTTACGTTTTGTTATATTTATGATATAAGTCGCTTTGACGACTGGATCAGCTGCGCCCAGAGGGTCGCCCTTAAATATTTAAGGACCGCATTTCTGCCCATTTATTGTTGCTAAAGATGGTACGGCCATGGCATCCCATACGCCACACTGCCACTCCTTAAGGGCATCATAGATGCCATAGCAAGTTTCATCTAGGCCCTGAAGGAACATGATTGCATCACCCTCATCCTGATGGAACTCCATTGGCTCCCTTTGCTGGCCTGCACCACCTGCATTACCAGCTGCACCATTTACAAAACCATCGTGCCCAGAACCCACACCTCTCGCAGACAAGCTCTCCATCTCTGATGGTTCTCGGCACACCCTCATCCAGGACACCATCAGCCTGCAGACTAAGAAGTGTTAAAAAGAAAAAACAAGACAGCAGGTGCTTTCCATCGTGCATCGTGGATCTAGAAAGACATCCCAGTGACTATCAGAAGTCATCCAACGTTGCTCCAATTTAGGAAAAGTTGAAGACTCCCCTCTTTAAAGAACACTACATCACAATGTATTCAGTGTCCACAAGCCAGCTGTCTCTCTTATTTCACGTTGCCTTTATGCCTATCATTGAATATGCACTGCACCCCGCTGCCACGTGGCTGGGTTCACCCACATACGTACACATTACTTCAAGAAGGTGCTGTTCCTCGAGCAGAGCTCCCGACTTGTGGAATCTCCTCCCCTTACATCTGTACAATGATGCATGCAATACCCTCTGCCGTTTCCTTTTTTCTCAACTATGTGTTTTACTGTTTTAGCTTTGATTTTCTGATGTTAAATGTGTATTTTATCAAGTTTGTTAAAATGTTACAGACTTCATTTGGGGGCTATAGCACTTAATCTGATTGCAATCAAATGGGTAATTGAATAATCTCTCGAACCTGCTCCATTGAATCCCTTGCTCAGTGGTAGTCTGAGCCAATTTCTATCAACATTTTCTTTCTTAGATATGGTTGGCAGGCAGAAGTCTTCTCATTGGTTCACATACAGTTATTTTTGAGCAAACATAAACAATATTGGAAAATATTAATTTATCTAATGTGCAATACGTGTAATATTTTCATAGCCTTGAAATTTCTAACAGGCAGAGTTCCCTTTTGTGCAATTTTCTAACTTCATAATAAATATTAGTTCTTTCGATGGTAGACCCATGGATCTAATGGAGTTCAGTCACAGGTCACCCAAACATGGTGGCAAGTGTATGTGATGTTGGACAACTTGTCCCATCCCTGTGTTTAAATTAAACCACTAGAGTACAATAATAAAAAGATCATACAAAGCATAAATGTCCTAGCCATGGCCTGGCTAAAAATACATTCTTACTTTTTTCATTTTCTCAGCCTAAATGAGGACCCCAGTTTGTCCTCCAGAATAAATACGTTGTAGAATAGATGCATTAAATGTACAGTTGTGCCTTTTTACTGGCTATTGGAGGCATTTCATAAATGCCACCCAAAATTTGCAATTTAAAAATGATGGCTTTTGTTGCAAATGCAAAATTGTCCAGATATCCTAAGTTACCATTGCTGGTATTTTCTCCCCCCACAGTCCCACATTTGCATATACCTTGTGGAACCTGTCTTATCTGGTTTAAAAAACATACTTCCATTGTATCCTGCATTGTATCTTGTGATGTGTATGTGTTTTAGACCTGGGCATAATTAATGTTACGTGGGGCTAACATTGCGTAAGTTCCTTAATTTTGTGTTATGCTTATCACAGGAAATTCCCCAAATTATGCTACGTCGTGTAATTGCATGCTATTTTTGGCAAACATTTTGCGCTAGTGCATAAAAATAACACGAACAACCAGAATGCTCACAGCTGCTGTTTGCGGCTTTTGTGTTTTTAAACAGTTTCTTACCATATTATATGTTAGGATGCATTGTGTGCTAAAATATAGCACTTAAGTGCTGGTTTTGACTTTTGCATAGCTGTGTGGAATTTCACCCAGTTTTCCAAAACTGTATAGTATCTTGTGATGCGGAGAGCTTTCCAATGCACTGAATCAATATATTATGGTCCTAGATGTTAGGAGGAAGGAGCTTAGTGGGTAAGAGACCTTGCTCATGGAACTGTGCAACTGTTCATGCATATACCTGACTGTGTCCACCCATCAGTGCACCATGCTTGAATTGATCTTTATCACAGTTTGAAATTGGTTATTTTTTTATTTGTAACCATTGTTACTGCTTCCTTTTAACAGACTATCCGGTTCAAATCTTATTTGCTGAGCATGGGCATCTCTAACCCAGTTACCCGTGAAACCTATGGCTCTGGCACACATTACCACATGCAGCTGGCTAAACAGCTGTCTGGAATACTGCAGGCTCCTCTAGAGGTAAATAGAACAATGCATCTCAGGAGGTGTTTTCCTTGTAGCATTTGCAAAATCTATATTAAATCTGTGGTTCTGGTAGTCAACAGTTTTAGGCAGACAACAACTTCCATGGTTATGTTTGCTTGTTTCATGATCCCAATGGATTGTGATATTACCCATTCATTCATTTCCCCTTGCCCTCCAGCAGACTTTAAGTAAGTTCAGATTCCATTTGTCAGAAACAAGAGCTGGGTTCTTATTCCAATCCCTAGTCCATACAGTCCTGGATATGGCTCAAACAATCTACAACATATTTGTCTTTATCCACTCCAAAAAGAATTAGCTTTATTGAAGGTGTTTTGCAATTGCCATGTATCTTGAAAATGCAACTTATCCTACAAAGAGGAATATATTTACAAGTAGATTCCTGCCACATGGTAATCAGTTGTTGGTGTTTCATAATTGCCACTACCAGCCTGTCTGAGTAAGTTGTGTAGCTTCATCATTGGCTGTTGTCCCACCAATGCTAACCATAGTCATGTACGTACTAGTGGCCCGTCAGTGTGGTCAGTAGTGAGTCATTCATGTTCAATGGGAACTGAGTAAATGAACCTTCTAACCTTTTGAGGAGTACTTTCAGATGCAATCATTCTTGCCCATGACCAAAGTTTTTTCATAGCTCCCAATGAAGCACTAGTCATTTGAATGATTTTTTTGTTTAAAGTACGTAGCTCTCATTCAACATTATGTCATAAGATATGTACTGGCAGTGTGCCTTGTACTCTCTATTTGCACATGGTTATAAAATGCTAAAATTGTATAAGACATATTGCCTTATTAATTGAGAGAGATCCAAATTTGTTGAAACGGAGTCTACACATTTAATCCGCCATTAAAGAAGTCTTATTGTTTCAAGGTACAGAAGGCTGATGGTGTAAACATGATTTCCACCTACAATACTCTATTGTTCCTGTGCACCAGACCACGTAGGGTAGATGCTCCCTTGATTTACTATTTTGTACGTCCATAAATTAAGAAGGAAAAGTTGTTGGATAGAAGTGCACTTGCATGCTCTTGGCATCCCTATTTTCACAGCAAGTTTTAATTGAGCTAGTTGTGAAACCACCAGTGGCTTTTGCCTCAGATGGCAGACACTGCTGTGTCTAAAGGCAATTTCGCTGTCTTATCTGGAATAATTCCACCTTCTCTCCAAGGAAATAATCAGAAATTAGACTTCTGATACCGGTTCATTGGAGTGTGTAGTCTGCCCAAAGACCTTTTGGGGGTTTTGCCAGGGAACAAAAATTGTCCGAAACTTAGCATTCAAGGCTGACTCATAATCGTAGGGAGAGAAAAGGTGAAAAGGCTCTTTGCAGGCCCTACCTTACATAAGAAATAATGTGCTGGTGGTTTCCTTAATAGTCACCACTGCATGCAAAAGGGCTAATGCCCAATCTTCCTTGAGCCCTTCCCAGACTGCAAGAGGTTGGAGGCAGTGGGAAGAAAGTTGGAAAGAACAGCAGCCAAGCAATGAAGATCTGCAAACTTCAGCCTTCTGCTCAGCAGGCATTGCCGGCAAGAGTAGGAGGAAATAGGAGAATTCAATAACATCTACCTGAAGAGTTTAAGAAAATAGCAAAGTCAGTGATCACTAATAACGGCCTAAATTCATTCCTAAATGCTGTTGATACTGCAAGCAACAATTGTGTACAGCCATATTCCAGAGATGCAATACCTGGTTTAGAATCTCTGGATTCAGTCCTGAAGGTCAGGACACAATTATAAATACACCATTAGCGTTTCTGTTTTTTATTAGTCACTCTAAGGAATTAAGTAGGACAGTGAGACAGCAAGAGCTGTGAGGGCCCTCCAAGTCAGAGGAGCATTTAGGAGGGGCGCTCCAAATAGTAGACGGGGCAGGGCGATGACTCAACAGGAGCATCACTTCCCTTCTTTATCAGTAAGAGTCATAGAAAGTGCCTCAGGTTTGTAATGGGGGATGATCACTACCAATTTAAAGTTTTGCACTTTAGAATAAAGTCAGCGCCAAGTGTGTTAACAAAATGCCTAGTAGTAGTTGCAGCAAACTTAAAGCACCGGATGATCCCTACCTAGGTAGCTGACTGGTGAAAACAAGTACTCCCTTGCTTTACCAATAAGCATAAAGCAAATAAAACCTCATTCACACTGCACTTTTCTATCAACTGGAGAAAATCATCAGACATCCCTGCCGACGAGAAAACCTTCTTGGGAGCTATCTTGGATTCAGTAAGAGCCAATACAGGAGAGGGTATTAGCACTGTAAGCATTACAAGTTAATCTTTGCCAGACATCACAATCTCTGACAGTGCGAAAAGTGTAAGGGATGATTACGTCTTGCAATCTCCTCATGCCGTTGGCCAGGTTATATATGAGACTGATACAGGAGTGGGCCTCAAATCAATGCCCTCAGATCTTAGAGGTTTGGGTGATCTAGTGGTTGTCACAAGTACACTTGGGCTGCAATTGAAATTGTGGACAATAAAAAACATGACAAAGGGCAAGGACTTCAGATGCCCAACTCCTTCACAAACCATAAAAAAACATACTACACTCTGGGTGGGGTGCTCACCTATAAAATCTAAATCTCAGAGGAGATGGTTGCAGGAAGATGCAGGCTAGCACATAAGTGAGGTGAGACATTGTTTTCTGATATTAAACACCTTTCATACCCTAGGAACAGGAAAGGCAATGTAAATACAAACAGACCATACCACAATCCTGTTCTGCGTCAAATAAAAGTAGTGGGGAGGCATAAAGCTATACATACCATCAAACCTGGCACAAGCTATATGGAGGAGGGTGATTCAAAAAAACATCCTTTTAATTGCAATACATTTTTGGGCTTCAGCCTACAAGGTCTGCTGTAGGGATGACTTACCTATATTACATGCAGTGACCTTGGCATGGCACACAGGGTGTATGCCTTTTCGTGTTTTCAAACATGGGTTGCACCATGTCATGCAGTCTGCATTGGCAGCCTGCATTTAGTTTGTATGGGGTCCCTTAAGGTGGCTTAATACATGCTGCAGCTCTTATGGATCCTCTTTGGGACCTATGCCCTATGTACCAGGGGTACCTCTTACTAGGGACTTACAGGGGTGCCAAAATGTGTGTGTGAGGGTTGGGGTTTGGACAGTGAGGTAAGCCACGACCTTTAGACTGTGGTTAACTGTTTTATTCAGATTGTGCGATAAACAGCAGCAGTAGCCCAACAACCAACAAGTCTTGACACGTCAGGTTCCGGTTCGTTCTCCTTCCCCGGGTTTCTCAGACCTCCGACCAAATCTTGTGGGTTACGTCTTCAGGCTCGAAACAAAAGAAAAAGAGACAGTTAGTGGCTGGGACCGGGGTTCAAGTAATGGGAGGCGGGCAGGGGTGTGAGGGATCACCGGGACAGCTACACCATATAACCAGCGTCTTTAGTGAAGGGTAAACGGCGTACAGTGACCACCCTCAAGCTACCCCGTCCCACCCCGTGATTTAAACAACCCCTGGAAACGGCCCCGTACCTTGTGGAGCCACACTTCTCCCATGGAAGTGTGGCAGGGCGGCTCGTGACAACGTTGGCCTCCTGGCTTGGCGAGTCTCGGCTCCGGGAGTCCTAACAGCGGTTCTTCGGTGCTTCCTCCTTCTTCGTCCGTGGCGTCCTCCTCGTTGACCGGATGGGTTTCTCGAGATTCCGCGCCGGCAAGCAAGGGCGATACTTCCTTAAACGCCCCCTGCTCCTCTGATTGGATGGTTGCGGATGACGTCCGCTCAGCTGGTTGGCCGAATGTCGGGAACGCCGTGGAACACACCCCCACCGTCACGGGAGGCAGGCAGTATGGCGGGGTCAGGGAAGGCAGGGTCGGCGAACCCCAGGAAACGTCCAAGGCATCCTGCGGACGGGGTGGAAAGGGAGAAATGTTAGCAGGTACACCCCGTCCCGCTAAGTCAGGGAGTTCGTCCGAGGCAGGGAACTCGACCTCGTGACACATCCCACCCTCAGGATTGACCCGATCGGGGGAAAGAGGAAAGCGAGAAAGGAAGTCAACATTCCCCTGTAGAGAACCCTTCCGGTGACGAACCTCAATCTGGAAGGGCTGCAAAGCCAAGAACCAACGCAGGATACGGTCATTGTTACCCCTGTTGCGCTGGAGCCAGGTCAAAGGAGCATGGTCCGTATACAGCACAAATGGACGCCCCTCAAGGTAATATCTCAGTTTCTCCACACCCCAACGGACAGCCAGACACTCTTTCTCAATAGAGGAATACGCCTGCTCCCTAGGAAACAGCTTTCGGCTGATAAAGAGAATAGGCCTCTCAACCCCCTGGTCGTCCTCCTGGGAAAGAACAGCTCCGATGCCAACCCCTGAAGCGTCCGTCTGGAGGACGAACGGTTTGAGGAAATCAGGGGACACGAGAACAGGGGAAGAAGTGAGAGCATCCTTCAAGGCCTGGAAAGCAGAAGCGTGGATGACTGAGGGGGTCGGGAGTTTAGAAGACTTGACATTTTTACCAAGGAGGTCAGTGAGCGGACCGGCCAGAGTAGCAAACTGAGCAATGAAGCGGCGATAATATCCCACCAACCCCAAGAACGCTCTGAGTTCTTTTTTCGTGGAAGGATAGGGTAACGCCTGGATAGCTTCGAGTTTCTCGGTCTGGGGTTTGATCTGTCCGTCACCAAGGAGGTAGCCCAGATACTTAACTTGATAGAAAGCAAAGCGGGATTTCTTTGCATTTATGTGAAGATTGGCTTCCTGTAGACTAGACAATATCTTCTCTAGGTGTAGCATATGGTCTTCCCATGTCTTGCTAAACACAACGATATCGTCAAGGTAAGCTGATGCGTATTGCAAGTGAGGAGCCAATAGGGTGTCCATGACTCTCTGGAATGACGCTGGTGCCCCATGCAACCCAAAGGGGAGTACTGTGAAGTGGTAATGACCAGAAGGAGTGGAGAAGGCCGTTTTTTCCATGTCTCCGGGTGCAAGGGGTATCTGCCAATATCCCTTGGTGAGGTCTATAGTGGTGATATAACGAGCCTCACCAAGGCGTTCCAGGAGTTCATCTACCCTGGGTAAGGGATAAGCATCTTGTTTAGAGACCCTATTAACGGCCCTGAAATCAATACAAAAGCGAATGCTACCGTCAGGTTTCGGTACCAACACCACGGGTGAGCACCAATCACTGTGGGAAGGTACTATGATCCCGGATTTTAACATGCTCTGTACCTCTGCTTGGAAGGCTGCTCGCCTTGCTTCCGGAATCCTGTAGGGTTTTTGCTTTACAACTGTGTTGGGAGGTGTAGGTATGAAGTGCTGTGCCAAGTGTGTGCGGCCTGGCTGGTCCGAGAACACTTCGGAATGGGAAAGAAGTAAGGACGTAACAGCATTTTGTTGTTCAGTAGACAGGTCAGGATTTACAGGGACATCCCTTACTGTATGACTCTTCTCAGTCACAGGAGACACAACATTGACTGTCTGCGGGGGTTTTCCTAACCATTTTTTTAGGATTTTGATATGGTACATTTGCGTTCTGCCTCTTCCCAACTGTACTAAGTATGTCGTGCGTCCTATTTTCCGCAGAATTTTGAATGGACCCTGCCACTCCTTCTTCATCTTATGGGTGGAGGAGGGCAACAAGATCAGGACCCAATCGTCTACATCCAACACCCTTACTTTCGTACCCCGGTCATAAAGGGTTTTCTGTTTGGTTTGGGCTATGGCCAAATGGTCATGGGCAAGCGTTCTGAGTTTATGTAACCTACTTTGCAATTGCCGAGTATAGTCTAACAGGGCCTCCGCTTCCTGTGCTCCCTCCGCTTCCCAACTGTCTTTTGTTATCTCAAGAAGCGTCCTAGGGGGTCTCCCAAACAGTAGCTCAAAGGGAGAGGTGCCTAGGCTAGACTGCTTTTGGCTACGCAGAACAAAGAGAGCGAGGGGCAGTAACTGGTCCCAGTTTTTTCCATCTCCGGAAAGGAGTTTTTTTAACGTCAACTTAAGGGAGCCGTTGTAGCGCTCAACCAATCCGTCTGTCTGGGGATGATATACAGACGTTTTGATGTGTTTGATGTTCAACTGTACACATACCTGTTGCATCAAACGAGAAACAAAGGGAGTGCCCTGGTCGGTAACAATCTCCCTTGGGAAGCCCATACGAGAGAATACCTCCACTAACCTCTGGGCTATCGCTGCTGAAGTAGCGGCCTTAAGGGGGAAAGCCTCAGGGTACCGTGTGGCGTAATCAACTAACACAAGAGCGTACTGATGCCCTCGGGATGACTTCGGCAAAGGGCCGATTAGGTCCATACCTATGCGGTCAAAGGGAACCCCAATGATAGGCATGGGCACCAACGGGACAGGAGGGGGAGTGTACGGGTTCCGTTTCTGGCATATTCTGCACTCTTGGCAATACTTCTGGACTTGGGCATATATACCAGGCCAAAAGAAGTGTCGCAATATGGACTGACCTGTTTTTTCTACCCCAGAGTGACCGGCCAACAAATGTGCATGTCCAAAAACAATATCTGGTCACGGAAATCGTTTGGGACCAGTAACTGGGGCTCTGCGTCGGCTTTGGCGAGCCGATAGAGTAGACCACTCTTCTCAATGAACGTAGGATAAGTCGTGGTAGATGGATCTTGTGCACCCCGTGCGACCTGCCATGCATTGGTGAGATTTGCGTCGTTTAATTGGGCTGTTCTAAAGTGGGTGTCCCTGGCCCAGGGTTCTGCTGCTAACAAGGTATCCCGGGGAGGAGAGAAATGTTGGAGAGTCTCTAACAACAGGTCGTTAAAGGAGGGGTTATCTGTCCCTATGATTATGGGCTCTGGTAGCCTCGACATAACCCCTACGGTGACTTCCATTCTTTTCCCTGAGGGCGTATGTAAGGTGACTTTGGCTATGGGATACTCCTTGACGTCCCCATGGACACAGCGAATGCTGACCCGTTTCCCCGGAATAAGAGATGTTTGTTCTACTAGCTCTTCTTTGATAACTGAGTGCTTACATCCTGAATCCAACAATGCCCTTATATTAGTACCGTTCAGAGAAACCCGTACATAGAAAGTGGATCCAGTTTCTTGTGCGTACAGGATGGACCTGGGGGCATAGCTCACGTCAATGGGTTCATCTTCTCTTTCCTTCTTTTTCCTACAATACCGTGCGATATGACCCCACTCTCCACAGTCATAGCACTGGGGTCCTGCATTTGGTAGTTCAGGGCGTGAAAACCGCAGCCGTGGCGGTTCCGCTACTGGTTTTTGGAGGTTTTTTTCGATTTTGAGGGGTGGTATAGTCTTAGTTGGTTTCTCGGGTTCTCTCACATAGGGTTTACCCTGAGCCCGCGCATAGCAAGTCGCCATTTCAATGGCATGTTCCAACGTTAGGCCCGCATGTTGTTTAAGCCACCTTTGCGTGCCATAGGGAAGGGCTTCGATGAATTGTTCAAGATATACCTTATTCATGATGGCGTCGACGTTCCCTTCCTGGGGTTTTAACCATAGGTCAACGGATTCCTTCAATTTGAAAAACAGAGTCTTTGGTAGATCCCCGGGAGTCCCCTTTTCCTGGCGGAATCTTAGTCGGTAGGTTTCTTCATCGACCCCCAACCTATCTAGGATGTACTGTTTCACCACTGCATAAGCGGTGGTACCGTCTCGATTTACTGTTTGGTATGCGGCCTGAGCCTCCCCAATTAACAAAGGCGCTAAATAGAAAGGCCACCTATCCCCCGGCCAAGAACTGGCTCTCGCGGCTCTCTCGAAATTCAAAAAGAAGGCAAGGGGATCCTTTCCTGGAGTAAACTTTTGTAGAGGAACTACCGTGCCTGGGGGTGGGGCAGTTGCTCTCCCTTGGCTAATCACAGTCATTAATTGAGTCTGTCCTTCAGCCAACTTCATTATATTCTCTGATTGGCTCTGTATGGCTTGGGAAAACGCAGTACGGTCTGCTTCCATTTGGGTCAATATGTTTTCCATCCTGTTTCGAATGGAGCGGTTCCTTGAGGGATCCGAGTCACGGCACCACTTGTGAGGGTTGGGGTTTGGACAGTGAGGTAAGCCACGACCTTTAGACTGTGGTTAACTGTTTTATTCAGATTGTGCGATAAACAGCAGCAGTAGCCCAACAACCAACAAGTCTTGACACGTCAGGTTCCGGTTCGTTCTCCTTCCCTGGGTTTCTCAGACCTCCGACCAAATCTTGTGGGTTACGTCTTCAGGCTCGAAACAAAAGAAAAAGAGACAGCCGCGTTAGTGGCTGGGACCGGGGTTCAAGTAATGGGAGGCGGGCAGGGGTGTGAGGGATCACCGGGACAGCTACACCATATAACCAGCGTCTTTAGTGAAGGGTAAACGGCGTACAGTGACCACCCTCAAGCTACCCCGTCCCACCCCGTGATTTAAACAACCCCTGGAAACGGCCCCGTACCTTGTGGAGCCACACTTCTCCCATGGAAGTGTGGCAGGGCGGCTCGTGACAACGTTGGCCTCCTGGCTTGGCGAGTCTTGGCTCCGGGAGTCCTAACAGCGGTTCTTCGGTGCTTCCTCCTTCTTCGTCCGTGGCGTCCTCCTCGTTGACCGGATGGGTTTCTCGAGATTCCGCGCCGGCAAGCAGGGGCGATACTTCCTTAAACGCCCCCTGCTCCTCTGATTGGATGGTTGCGGATGACGTCCGCTCAGCTGGTTGGCCGAATGTCGGGAACGCCGTGGAACACACCCCCACCGTCACGGGAGGCAGGCAGTACGGCGGGGTCAGGGAAGGCAGGGTCGGCGAACCCCAGGAAACGTCCAAGGCATCCTGCGGACGGGGTGGAAAGGGAGAAATGTTAGCAGGTACACCCTGTCCCGCTAAGTCAGGGAGTTCGTCCGAGGCAGGGAACTCGACCTCGTGACAGTGTGATTATTGCGTTACAATTAGACAGTTTCCTTGTTGTAGGGAAAGAGCACTGGCACTGGACACTGTTTAGCAGGCTTCAGTGCACATTCAGAGTTGAAAACCAGCACCTAGTAGTTCTAATGGGAGCAAAAAGTCGGTGAACAATTGCAATTTCGGATTAACACACTGTCTGTGAATCTACAAGAGCTCCAAGCTGAAAAACTACAGTTATAGGTAAGTAACTTCATTCATTCATTAAATTCTTTATTTCGGCATAAATGCCATAAAAGAGCAATGCATACTTTACATTACATTTCATTGGGTTAAAACATATCGTTACATAAAAACATTAATTAAAAAAGAAAGCAAAAATACAAACAAGTTGGGAGATAATTGAAGCGGAAACAATACATTCACAAGTCAGAGAGTGGACCATCTTATCAATTCCAAGCTAATCAGTTCGGTTACAATTGGTGCCCCATTTTTTTCCTTAGGTAAAAAATAGAAAGTAAAAATCTACTAACACTAAATATTATCTGTTGAGATGTGTTAGTTGTTAGGATTCTCAGAGCATGTGAGCATGACCTCAAGCCTAAAAGAAGGCAGATGGGTTTAATCCATCTCTTTCTTGCTTGAGCGTAACGAGGGCAAAAAAGGAGGATGTGTTGCTCGTTTTCAATCTGGTTATGATTACACATAGAGCAATTTTCGTCCATTATCGAGGTTCCTACATCACGGTTCCTAGCCCAGCGAGCCAAGGTAGTTTTTATTAATAGGTTTCCATATCGAAACTTTAAGAATAAAGTTTTGGCAAGCGGGGGCTCTATTTCATCCATAAAAGTCTCATACAGAGGTTCGTCCTTAAAGTTTAGAAACTTTGAAACTAAGGTCCCGCTAGTTCTATTACTTACAGTCCTGTTTAATATAAAGCTCCAAAAGGCCCTTTTTAGAATTAATTTGGGGTTGACGGGTAATTGCTCAGGATTCTCCCAAAAATGTTTCAGCCCTATGTTACTCAACCAGGTCTTGATATGCCTTAGCCATGGGATGTCAGCCTGACTATCAAGTATCATAACTTCTTTTAGCCCGTCTCTATAATCTTGAAGTTCAGGGACATGCCATAATCTAACCCACAGCATCAAGGGTCGAATCAAAACTTGGTGGTCGGTTCTTTTGAAGTTTAGGTCCAGTTCCAAGGGCACTAATGGAGTACCTCTCGGAACCCTTACCAAACTGCGCATGAAGTTGTTATCTAGGACGCTAAAAGTTTCCTTTGAGCCGGGACCCCATATTTCTGCCCCGTAAAGAACTGATGATTGGACCTTAGATTTGAATAGTTCCATCACTGGGAAAACCGCTTTACTTGTGCTCAAACTTTGCTCCCTAAGAATTGGTTTAACATTCTGAGCAAAGATTAATTTACTTTTAACCATTTGGGCTTTCCAGGTAAAGTTTGAATCCAAAGTCACCCCCAGGTATAAAAAATGGGGGACTGATTCCAGCTTTTCACCATTTAATGTTAAACATCCCTTATCTGGTTTTATGGGATTTAGGGCCATGTATTTGGTCTTTTTCACATTGATTTCCGACCCCTTATGGCTACAGTATTCATTGAAGGTATCTATTAATGTCTGTAAGCCATTTTTTGTTTGGGAAATCAAAATAGTATCATCAGCAAATAGTAGCGATGTCACCTTCTCACCGTTTAATTTAGGAGAATCATTTTTGCATCTCTCTAAAAAGGAGGGAATGTCATTTACAAAAATGGAGAATAGCGTGGG
This sequence comes from Lissotriton helveticus, assembly GCF_964261635.1. Classification (NCBI taxonomy): domain Eukaryota; kingdom Metazoa; phylum Chordata; class Amphibia; order Caudata; family Salamandridae; genus Lissotriton; species Lissotriton helveticus. The sequence continues at coordinate 415,839,821 of NC_136069.1, read as the reverse complement.
AGCCAGGACGCAGCCCTGGCGGACTCCACGCTCGATGGGTATCTTCTGAGTTAGTTCGCCGTTTGGGCCCCATCTAATTCTCGCGAAATTCCCTGCATGCAACTCCTTAATCTGAATGACGAGATTGTTTGGCATGCCTGCTGCACTCAAAGTTTTCCATAGGAGATTGCGAGGCACCAGATCGAATGCTGCCCTTAGATCGACGAAGGCAACATATAGATGGCACCTTTTAATCACCACGTACTTCCAATAGAGGCAGCAGAATCTAAACATCTGATCTATTGTGCTGACTTTAGATCTGAATCCAGCTTGGAATTTGGTCAAAATTGCATTTTCCTCTAGCCAATTACTCCCGCGTAATAAAATATGTTGTGAGTATATTTTCTGTAGGATGTCCATTAAACTTATTGGCCGGTAATTACAAGGGTCCATCCTATCTCCCTTTTTAAAAATTAAAACAATTTCCGCTCCCTTCCAACTCTCAGGAAATTCTAGGGTGCAAGAGAATGTGTTGCACAAATAATTAATATAGGGTGCCCATACTCCTAAGTCGTGCTTGTATAAGTCCCCCGGGATCTTGTCCAAACCTGGGGCTTTTCCTGATTTAATTTGGGTTATTGCCAACTCTGTTTCGCCTAAAGTAAAAACCAGCTGGTCTACTGGGGATTCGTAGTTTGCCACGTCCATGTCCATATTTGGGTCATCATATTTTTTGTATAGATTCGTAAAATGGGTGACCCAAGTTTGCTCGTCCAGGAAGACGTCCTTGACCACCCTACCTACATGATTCCCATTTGCGACCAGCCTCCAGAAAGCCACATGATCACGCGATCTGGCGGCTAGCAACAAATCGGCCCATTTGTCTTCCTCCCATGCCATCTTTGAGGCCTTTGAACAGATTTATAATATTTATTCCTAGCTTTTTTTACGTCTGATGGAGATTTGGCCTTGATTGCAATTAATAATTCCCTCTTTGACTCTCTACAGGATCTGTCATACCATGGTTTACTATGGGACAGATTCTGGATCTTCTGTTGGTTTTTTTTGGGCATTTTGGTAACTAGCAATTGTAATTCGTCAATATTTTTTTGATGTATTGGCAGGAATGCAGTTTTTGTTACATCCTCACCCATTGCCGCTAAATAAGGTCCAAAAGTCCCAGCCAGAAGTGAATATATTTCACTAAGGATGTCACTATGGTCCAGTATGAGTGGCCATTTCAGAGATCTTCTGTTATTGCTAATATGAATCTCAGGGTTATTAGCGCCACTTTCCTCAATTGTACATTGCTCGACCATATTATTAAAAAGTATGACATCTAACGTCAAAGTTAGGGGAAAGTGATCACTTTCGAACCGTTCCATTACTTCAAAGTCCAGGAGATTTGGCCAGAGAGGAATAGAAGCGATAACAAAATCTAAGTTGCTTTTATAGTTATTCCTGGTGAATGTTGGTTTCTTAGAGCTATCGGATGATAACCTTCCATTACAAGCCCTAAGAGAGTATTCTGTACATAAACTGATTAGTTGGAGTCCCAAAGTTGAGCATTTAACCGGTTTAACATTCTCCAGAATAGGGATTTTGTTTGCCTGGTCTTCCTCGTCAAAGATTTCGCTAAGACCCAAAACTGGCTCAAAATTACAGTTTAAATCGCCAGCCAGGATAACGAAATCGTGCCTGGAATCCAATCTACTCAAGAAGCAATCTAATTTTGCAATAGTTGGCGATTCTCCAGAGGAGGGTGAGGGCCTATTATAGACGTTAACAAGGAATAGATTCTTCCCATTACATACTGTAGCTTTTAAAGCCAGTATGTCTACAGAGTTTGTGGGTATCTCCTCAATTTTTACCTTTAAGTTTATTTTCACCCATATCAAAAGTCCCCCTGACGACCTTCCACTTCTAGAAGGTGTCGCGCCAATTCCATATGTTTTATAGCCCACCCTATGAGGCGTCTCCACTGCCCAGGTTTCCTGAAAGAGACAGAAGTCGAAGGATTCTATAAAGTTTGCCCACTCTGGATCTCTCAAATTTTACACAATTCCAGCTATATTCCAGCAAACCATTTTTATCGACTTCTTAGGATTTAATGGCCTCTCAACAACAGCCCTGGGCATCTCTTCGTGGTTAGTAGGAAGCACAGGTTGAATTACCAAGGGCGGTACTTCTATGGTTGAGATGTTACTTAAAGTAGTTGTGGGTAATACCTGCTCTTCAAAAACATTTACATCATGAAATACATTCATATTACAAGGTACAGTTTTACCCAAGCAGGGAGGCCCAGTATTGGTCAGTACATCAGGCTTATTTGCGATGCCCACATCACCAAAAAACATTGTTTCTGACCCCTCATCCCCCCGAATCGAATAGCATCAATCACAATCGTCTAAGCCGCTAAAGATGTCAAACCTATTAAAGGTTTCTAGAGGGGTGAAGGGTTTTAGGTGATCCATCCTTCCGTTCTGGGGATTGTATATTTTGGGCATAGCGTAATTCCATACCATAGAGTCTGGGGCTTCCACAGGGTAAGGTGCATAACGCATGTTGTTTACATTCTGGAATGAAGAGGGATATTGAGCGTATTGATTGCTCCCAGCGTTCTGTACACTAAGATGGTTACTTGGCTGTGGTTGAAGTGTCTGTTGTGAGGGATAGTACTGGAGCAGGTCATTCTGGGAAGGAAACACCACTGACCTAGAGTAGAAATAAGTCAGTGGTTTAGGAATTATTGAATTATTGGAGCTTCCTGTCTGCCAATTCAATATGAATTGGACAGCATTGGGGTCTCTAAAATTCACCACCACTATATCACCTTCAATGTCTTTAGATCTACCCCCTAACCATTGGAGACGACGAACATGGGTAATTTCGCCATTAATATGATCTGCAATTGGCCTGTAAATACTCAGCCAGTGCATAATTTTATTTTTTAATTGGGCGAAACCCTCCCTCTTATTGTGACCAAGCACAGGCACCCTTGTTAGAATTACCACATAGGGTACGGCCTCTGGTGGGAGTTCAGGCAGAGGAGTCCTTCTAGGCTTCCCCCAGGTATGTCTGTTTTCCCCCACCTCCCTCGTTGGTTTCCCCAGAAATGTATTAGAAATGTTACCATTGGTTTTATTTGTAACATTTGTAGATGGTTGATCAGCAATTTTTTGTTGTGGAGGTTTAGGAGGTGGATGGTGTTGAACAGTCGCTATCACCGTATTCCCCATGGGTTTTGAGGTTGATGCAGTTGTGGTGGGAATTGCAGTTGTGAGAGGAATTGGTATGGGATTTAGCATAGGTTTAGGCACTTGAGCAGGAGTTGGTGTATTTTTTAATACAATATTTGAGGTTTTATTACCTACATCATTTCGACCAAGGTCGATTACAACATCCTTACTACCTGATGCATGCTCGATTTTACACAACCTACATTCCACTTCCATTAACCTCTCCAAAATACTTGCAGAGTAGGATTTAATTAAACTCTCTATATCAAGTAATGTCACAGAGCCCTTGGTCTCAATTGGTACGTTCACAACCCCACTAGTGTCCATACTGTCCTCCTTGTCTGTCAGCAGATTTGGCTGGGCTGAAGATGAAGGTGGTATAGGGATCCCCTCAGAATCTACTTGTGGAATACAAGATACCTTCACAGCGTTGATCGTCTTTTTTCCAAAGTCACGACAACTCAACTTGGGTTGTAGCGGGTCCCTCCTTTTCCGCTGTTTTTTAATAGGTGGTGGACCATAGGTTTGTTGAGAGGGTATCTGTTTTGTGGCCCTATTACGGGGTATTATCACTGGTGGCAGAACATCTCCCTTCAAAGTACATGGACTATTCACTTGAAAAGTAGAGGGTGACCCATTCTCTACTGTCTTGGTTAACATGTTAGGTGTGAGCACAACCACATTTGCTTCCAAGGGCTGGTTATCTGGTAAATTAATCGACTCGTTAGATATCATTTCAGTGACAATGTCGATCAAACCAGTGACGGGAGATAATGGTAGTAAGACTGACCCATTTTTCATACTTTCCACGGAACGGCGTCGGTCCGCTCGCCTCTCCGCCAAGGTGATCTCCCTTGCAATGTCAGGGGATGATTTGGGAAAATATTTGTCCAAAGTACCATTCAACAGCACACCCTGTTTGTCAGACATAGGCTGATCTATGTTTGAAGTAGACATTTACGAACAGATGACGAGGCAAAGGGCAAGACAGTAGAGGGTAATGGTAGAGCAATCAGTACCTGTAGGGCAAGAGGATGAGCCCGGTCCGGCCTCCTCGGTTCGCGGAGGGTCTCAGAGGGTCCGCCCTTAGTCCGGGCTTGGTCCCGGGATTTGTCCCGCACACGCGTTCCGCTCACGCGTTGTTTCAGCAGTTCTTACACGGAACGTTAATTAGGGGGCGGAGACGCGGGAAGAGGCGGCAGGTGTGCTAGCTGGTATACGCACAGCCTGATGGGCCTCGCAGTCCCGTCCTCCAGCGGCAGCACTCTCTCCCCCAACGCGGCTTCAATGCCCTACGGGGCTCCAGGCAGGCGAAACAAACAAAAGGCACGAAGTCCAAAACTCCTCAGCGAGCGGCTCCCGCGGAGCGGGGGCCGCGAGGAGTCTTAAGGACACAAGCAGGGGGGGCGGAGATGCGGGAAGAGGCGGCAGGTGTGCTAGCTGGTACACGCACAGCCTGATGGGCCTCGCAGTCCCGTCCTCCAGCGGCAGCACTCTCTCCCCCAACGCGGCTTCAATGCCCTACGGGGCTCCAGGCAGGCGAAACAAACAAAAGGCACGAAGTCCAAAACTCCTCAGCGAGCGGCACCCGCGGAGCGGGGGCCGCGAGAAGTCTTAAGGGCACAAGCAGGGGGGCGGAGACGCGGGAAGAGGCGGCAGGTGTGCTAGCTGGTACACGCACAGCCTGATGGGCCTCGCAGTCCCATCCTCCAGCGGCAGCACTCTCTCCCCCAACGCGGCTTCAATGCCCTACGGGGCTCCAGGCAGGCGAAACAAACAAAAGGCACGAAGTCCAAAACTCCTCAGCGAGCGGCACCCGGTAAGTAACTTGCTTCTTGTGGAGTTACCCGGTGTTAGAAATGGGAATTCTGGTTGGCTAGTGCATGCACCTAAGCCAGGCAGAAACTACCACTCTAATCAGGGCAAGTAAATTACACACCAAAGATAACCTGTGCTCACCCTCTGGTAGCTTGTACATACAGCATAGACCAAAATGACATGAATCATAAAGCTTTGCAAATGTTTCAATTCGTTTGTAGATGAGTATCACTTTAGAAGCATAGGCAACCATCGTAGTCTCAGCTAGTAATCATTATTGGGGCAAAACTACGTAAATATCATTTTTAAGATATCACAGTTATAAATAGTACTGGTTGGCCTAATGTAAGCAAGATAAAACGACATCACTTTAATTACGTATGCATCAGTTATCACGTTTCAAGTGTAAGCATTCAGAATTACAGTACTTAACAAGATACGTGTGCTCTGTTTCAGGGAGTTACAGTAATGCCTCTTTCAGGCCAGAAGAGCCCTTGTAAATATCGGGCTGATGTGGTCTTCCGACCGGAGAGATTTGCAGGTGATCGGTTTCCCATAGTACCACTTGATTATGGCCCCCTCCGGGACCGGAAGTCGAATGCGGAGCCAACATCCAGCGGGCAGTCAAGAGCTTTAGCACAGGTCCTCGCCGGGTGATTACAAACAATGAGGTTGAGCAGTCCACTTCCTCATCTACGTTTTCTTGTCGGTTTCTGGATGACCACGTGAGCCTGCACACCCAGGCCACATTTATTGATTTGTCCTTTAGTGTGAAGTATTTCTTCTGTCTCTTAATGGATGATGTGCTATAGCAGTAAATACGAGTTCAAACGTTGCCAAATTGATCAATGCTGTACTTTTGTTAGTAGTCAGTCCTTAGTCCATTTTTCACAAGCAGAGGATTTACAGAATTTACCTTTTATCCTCAAGCTTCCCCCCATCATTTCCTCTTCCTCTCCTTTGACTTAACAGAGCAATAAGAATTACCTTACAGGGAGAAATTGAGTCAAAGCCCCAGACCACAGTTGAGTTTAAGAAGTTCCAATCAATAGCGGCTGGTGTTGTCAAAGAGTTGTATCAGGGAACAACAGATTACAAAATAAGAAAGAAAATAACTTACCTGTAGTCGGCCACGTCAAGCTCTTCTGCTCCTCTACTCAGTAAGCACAGGCTCCTGGACTTGACTGCGGCCAATCCTGACGCTGCTCTCGTGCTGTTGGAAGCAGCGTCAGGATTTGCCTGAGTACTCTGAATTTGCTCTCCCAGTCAGACTGGAAGCCTGTGTCTGCTGTCTTCAACCCGACATCGCAGATAGGGTTGAAGACCGCTTCAGTGTGCATGACGGTTTGGCCCACTGTGCACTTACCACTCCTCCTGCGGCCTGTCATCCCCATGATCCCGCCCCCAAAGACTCGGAAGGAAAAGAAAAATTAAAGCTTTCCTGCTGTTTGAGGCAGCTGGCACGGAGGCCGACACTTCTCTGACCCTTTTTAGGTCTCGCCAGCGAGACTTATTGTCAGCGTGATGCCTCCCAAGTGAGACAGAGCGGGGCACGCGCAGATTCTGGTGTGTGAACGCGCTTCCCATGAACAGCTTGTGCGCGTTAATTAGATTTGAGTGCTCCTCTCCGGAAGACGTGCTGCGCGTGAATTACAGTTAAGTGGTCCCCTCGGGAGACTTCCTATCATTTAGCAGAATGGGGCGTCTGTCGGCATGCTTGTTTAAAAAGTCCCCCATTCCCTACACCCATGGACCCACTTATGCAGCCTTCGTGGAAGCACCATGCTCACCCCACCCCGACCTGGCCAACCAAACACACGGGAGCGTGCTATCAAGGCCAGGAATAGGAGCAAAACCTTCCAGCCAGGCACACGAGGGGCCTTGTCCCTCACTCCCCATTTGCATAGACATCGCGCCCCTCACCATGCTCGCGGCTCCTCTGCTTTCAGCGGTGCACGAACCAAGCAGCGGCAAACTGTTACTCACAGCGTGAGCCTCTTAAGACGATCTGCTGTCCACAGAGCCCGCCCCCCCCACCCTCTGTTCCCCCGGGACAGGCAAGGACCAATCACAGACAGAGCGCGATCCCAAGTGAGTGCTTAAACGGGAGTGTGTGGGCGGAGCCCCGCGAGCCTTGTGGAAGCCAGGTACCAGCAGCTAACCAGAAATAGAAAATAAGGTCGGACTACACTTTTTTGCGGTTTTATATAGCGTGTACTTGACTCGAAGGTATCAAAGCGCTTTACGTGAGCACCAGTTGCATTACAAACGGACATTAATTTTTAGGCACAGGGAAATTGAGTGGTTTTCCCAGAATCACAGGATGTTTGAGCCTCCCGCCAGACTCGAACTTTGCAGAGAAGGCTCGGTGTGAATGGCAGTTCGGGACGGGCGTGGTGGGCAGAGAAGGAGACAAGGGCAGTGTCCACTTCTGCTCTGCCGCTGGTAGCTGCCCCTCTCTTTCTTCCACTTATTCCCTCTCTTTATGACAAGCTCTTCTTCACTTACTCACTGAAAACTGTGACTTTCAGGAATAGTTCTCGCCCTCTCTTTCCCCCTTTCCTTTATTTTTTGTTCCCCTGTGAAATAGATCCAAAATTTAACAAGCATTTGCAATGCACTAGGTCTCGCATTTACTCGAGTTTGAGCTATTGGTATTATAAATGACAATGCCTTTTATGTATGTGTTAAAAAAAAAAAAAAAAAAGGCATTTTCATTTACAATCTCAATATCTCAAACTAGCGTAAATGCGAGACCTATTGCATTGCAAATGCTTGTTTCCTTAGGTGGTCCACGGCTGCTACATGCTACAACCTTCTCAGTTGCTACGGTTGCAGCCAGTTATAGCAAAGTAGGCCACTGAAGAATGTCTGGATATAGTGAAAGCTATCTTTGAAGCTATACAGTCCAGTCAGCCTGCAGAAAGAATGTAGAGCTATTACATCCACTATTTTTGTTGTACAGAAGAATGCAGATTGGCTGACAGCTTACTTTGTGTGACCCATAAACCAGTCCTTCCTACCTTCAGAGATTCAAGATGCTAATCACAGCCAGCCCAGATGATAGCAGTATTTCATGTACTCGAGATAGGAACAGTCAAACAATGAAAAAACACACTATGTTCAGTCTAAAATCCTGGAGTCACCTTACCCCACGAGGATTGGTGCCATCATTGGATTTTGAGTCAGAAACAAAAAAATGCACCAACTCTTTAATTGTAAACAATATTTCTGTTTCACATAGTTATGCTAGTGTAGTGATAATTGAAATGTTTTTAAAGCTGCGTTGTTTTACATCACTGTGTAGCATGCTCACAGACAGTTGCTAAGGAACCTAACACTATCATTACAAGACATGCGCCCCATTAGCAT